>NC_091083.1:82276049-83476049 GCF_032405125.1 Capricornis sumatraensis
GTAAGACTGCTCTCTCTGGCTTTGTCGCCAGGCATTGCCTCTCCTCCCCCTCCCCAACCCCTGCCTCATTTCCAGCTGGGCGGCGTCTCCACTGAAACACATGTCATATGGAGAGTGTGAAACGGGAACCCAAGGACTGGCTTGGGAAGCTGGTGGTCACTGAGCAAGCCCTGGCCACTCTGGGCTGGTGGCACAAAGATGCAGGTCAGGATTCTAGTCATCGGTGGCTGGCCGTTGTCTGTCCGCACAGCAGTGGTGCCGGCTGTGTGTGGGTCCCCTCTTTGGCATGCTGAGCAGCTTGACAATAGGGCCTCTTTCTTGCCTTTCTTGGGATTTCCTCCACACAGGACTAGACATATGGGGCTCACTGACGCCTGCTGAATGGGTGAACCAAAGACGACGTGCAGCTGCCAAATTCTGGAGCCGCAGCAAGCTGGAAGGAGCTCCACCGTTCAGACTTACAGGTGTGGGTTCAACCACCTTCTCTTGATTCAAGTCAACAGATATTCGTGATCGTGAACCTTGTGAAGGGCCCAGATCTGAGGCCTGGGGCGGGGAGGTGGGGGCAGCGAAACCCAATAACTGTAATTTAACTTCTCTGTGAGCTGTCCCACTCCTACTTTATATTCAAGGAGCAGAGTGCAACCAGCTGTTCAGTCAGTCCTTGTGAAATAAAACGAAGTTGGGTCTATGTATGGTAGTTTATAAAATTATGTTAGCCAACTGATCTCATTTAAGTTTCATAACAACACTGGGAGAAAGGTATTACTATGGCCCCGTTTTAGTGATGAGCAAACTGAGGCTCTGGGAAGCTAAATAACTTGCCTGGCACCTGACGGAGAGGCAGAGGCACATAGGTCAGAGCCCAGGCTGGAGGAAGGCTCAGGAAAGGGCAGGAGAGGATCTGGGCTAGAGGGCCGGGTGCCATCTAGTGCGAAGGAGGCGGGATGCTGAGGGACGCTGAGCAGGTGGAAACAGTGGGTGTCTCCACGCCTCTCGCCCCTCGTGGGGCACTCACAGCAGCATCAGTTTGTCACACCTGCAGCTGAGCACTTGAATGAGAAGAATTTCCTGAATTTATAAAATGGCAAGAGCTTAAGCCTCATGAGTGAATTGATATGTTAGCCCCTCAGTTGTGTCCAGCTCTCTGCAACCCCTTGGGCTGCAGCACCGCCAGGCTCCTCTGTCCATGGGATTCTCCAGGCAAGAACACTGGAGTGGGTAGCCACGCCCTCCTCCAGGGGATCTTTCTGACCCAGGGAATGATCCTAGGTCTCCTGCATTGCAGGTGGATTCTTCACCGTCTGGGCCACGGGGTTGATAGCTAAGGTGAGTCTCATCTAACGCCTGGCTTTGAAGTAGCCAGCAGGAAGGGGATCGAAGGCCTATGCGGTTTGCAGGCTGGCAGCACCTGCCCTCCCCCACCCCTCAGGCCCCAGGTGAAGTTGGTACCAGGCAGCCTCCAGCTGGGGGGTTTTCTGGCTGTTCTCGGCCAACAAAGGGAGGGAAGGTCTGAGGTGCCAGGCTCGTGGTTTAGCCCAGGCAGAGCTGACTGAAACCGGAGAGGTATCCAATCCCACCCTGGAGTGACTGGGTCACACGAGCTTTTGACCAAATGGTCTTGTTCCACCTCCAGATCCTGAAATCCTTGGAGGCCCTGGCAGCCGGGCAGTGCCCTCGTGGGACCAGTGATCCTCTCAGGCAGAGATGCCCTGGGCAGATGCCTCCAAAACATGTGTGGTCAGAACCCCACCTTGGGTCTTCTCTGCCCTTGGGCATCCTGTCGTGCTATAAGGATGCCTGAGACAGGTTGGAACTGCCTGGCGTGGGAAGAAAGTCAGTCTCACTGGTAATAAAAGATAAGCACATTAGAACAAGATATGGTTTGTTATATTATTCATCCCTGGCCAGACAGCTTGGCCAAGATTAGAAAAAGTTAACATCCCATGTGGGTTGGGGGTGGGGGAGCCAGCCCTCTCCATGCGGCTCCGAGGAGCGCCAGGGTTACCATCGAAGCTTCCCGGCCCTTCACCTATGACCCCCACCCACTTTCCCCATAGGCAGTAACCCAAGAAATAGACTCACACAAAGATGTGTGTGCAGAGATGTGTTGGAACATTTCTATTTGGAGAAGATTAATGTCTAACGAGAGGTGGCTAGTTAGAAACGTGTTGGTGTATCCCCTACAGACTGCCAGGCACTCATAAAATTGATGCAGAGCTTTATGTGTTGCTATGGAAAGATGGTCCAGATATGCTGTTGGGTAGAAAATACAGGTTACAAAATCACATACATAGTATCATCTCAGTTTTGTAAAAAACCGAACCATCTGTCTACATGCAGATTATATATATATGAGGAGTGTATAGTTATGACTGTATCGACGTATATAGGTATAAATATGAGTGCACATATATATTATATATATGAAAGATAGTAATCGTTACCTGTGTGTGATGGGATTAGGGGTGAATCCTGTGCTTAAAATTTTTTTAAAGGGAAAGCAATACTTGAATAACACAAATGGGAAATATTTCGAGGCAAAGGACCAAGCTCCAAGGCCTGTGAGCATGGAGGGGCGTGTGCTGGCCGAGCGCCCAGGCCATCTTGAGCCTGGGGTGACTCTTGGTCAGACAAGTTTCATCTGTGGGGCTCTGGAAGGGGCTGCCAGCTCTCTGAAGCTTGGTGTTGGCATCTAAAGGAGCGCATCCAACAATCCCTACCTCCTACAGTGGTGCTGTGAGTATGAAGCTGGGTGGTATCTGTAAAGTGCCCGGCGCATAGTAAACACGGGGTAAATCCTAATTAGATATCAATACACAGTCACCAGGGCTTCCCTGGGGGCTCACACGGTAAATAATCTGCCTGCAGTACAGGAGACCTGTGTTCGATCCCTGGGTCAGGAAGACCCCCTGGAGGAGGGCACGGCAACCCACTCCAGTATTCTTGCCTGGAGAATCCCAGGGACAGAGGAGCCTGGTGGGCCGCAGTTCATGGGGTCGCAAAGAGTCGGACACGACTCAGCGACTAACACAAACACACGCACGCAGAGTCGGTGTAGAAAGATGCAACAATCTCCTTCCTCCCTTCTTACTCTCTTCTCTCAAAACACACACATACACATAAGTAGTCCTGTATCTGAAAGCATAGACTTGTTTTCTGAAACTCCAGAGGGTGGACTCCATAGGTGAAGTCACAGGGAGACCAATTAGAACTCTGAATTAAGGAGGATTTTCCAGCTCTCCAAAGGGAGCCCCGTCCCTGGAGGTACTCGAGCAGGTTCTGGGTGAACAGTTAGCAGAGGTGTGGCGGATGACAGATGATTCGGTTGACCCAGGCCATCGGGAGCCTCTTTCGGTCCCCCTTTTCTGTCCCTGCTGGCTCAGTGGTAAAGAATCAGCCTTGCAATGCAGGAGACGTGGGTTCAATCCCTGGGTTGGGAAGATCCCCTGGAGGAGGAAATGGCAACCCACTCCAGTATTCTTGCCTGGAGAATCCCATGGACAGAGAAGTCTGGTGGGCTACAGCCCATGGGGTAACAAAGAGTCAGACATAACTTAGTGATGAAGATTTGTGGAGACCTGGCCTACTCATTAGTTTTACTTACCATCTGTGTCAGAGCTTAGTTGCAACAGAGACATCAAAGTCTAAAGGGTGTACCCTCAGGCCCTTTATGGAATGTACTTGCTGACGTCTTGGTCTACAAAGAAAGGGATACAGTGTTTTGTTTTTAAATTCTAGGGGGAAACTATTGTCCTGGAGCCTAAGGTCTGTTGGTGCCAGAGGAATCATTAAGGAACTAAACAGAGACTCTGAGATGCAATGAAAAAGATCGATTGAAAAAAATACCTTTCTTAATAGGAGGATTCATTGTAACTGATAGCTGAACTCTCTTAAACGCTCTCCTGGCCAGAGTTTTAGAGAGCCCTAGGTGCATCTCCTAGGTGATATCCAAAATATCTTCCACCTCAAAGTCTATATTTCAGAAAGCTGGGTCATTATTTCTCCCAATTCTATGGGAGCCTGGGAATAAAGAGCTTCAAGACCTTGGCTAAAATCCTCCCCGTCTGCTTAAGGCTAAAGGTCTATTTCTTTGCTGCTTTGTGCTCAGTCATATCTGACTCTTTGCAACCCAATCCTGGACTGTAGCCCATCAGGCTCCTCTGTTCGTGGGATTTTTCCATGGCAAGAATACTGCAATGGGTTGCCATGCCCTCCTCCAGGGGATCTTCCTGACCCAGAGGTCGAACCTGCACCGCCTGCATTGCAGGCGGGTTCTTTACCACTGAGCCACCTGGGAAGCCCCATTTCCTTGCTTAGGTTCACATAAACTGTGAGCTCCTCGGCATGCCCGGGGAAACTGCCCTCTGGATGCAACAAGTTGAATCTGCCCAGCTGCAGTGGCGCGTATTAAAAGACAGCCCTCCTTCCCGAAAATCCAATTTGGTTTCTCAAAATCTTTGCTGCAAATATTGAGCTGGAGCAGAAAATTAAATTTTCTCAGGTTCACATGTGGTTTTCTGTCATTTGAACAAAATGGGACGGTCTCCCCTGAGCTTGCACCCCTTCCTTTTGGTCATCTGGTGGACTTGCTCGAAGAAAACGAAAATTTGCTCTACTCAAAGCATGACATAAACGACCCTCGTTTACTAGTAAATTGATGCAGGTGGAACTAATTTAAACCTGAAAGCTAAGCTGAAACCGCAGACTTCTGTTCTCAGATCTGGCGGCTCTAGAGGAAGACTTCAGAGGTCGGGGGCACCTTCTTCTGTTTTTAAAGCTGTCCTTTGGGTGAGTAGGCACAGTCTTTTTCTGATGATCTTTCTCCTCGTCTTTCAAACAAGGACACTAAACTCAGACTGTGTTACTCGGCTCCCCTCACAGCGTCCCCAGGGCCCTAAACGCTGACCTGCCCACCTCTCCAGCCTCGGAAGTGTGCGCTCAGTCACGTCCGACTCTGTGACCCCGTGGACAGTAGCCCGCCAGGCGCCTCTGTCCACAGGCTTTTCTAGGCAAGAGTGCTGGAGTGGGCTTGCCACTTCCTTCTCTCGGGGATCTTCCCGACCCAGGGACTGAGCCCCGTCGCTTGCGTCGCCCGCTTTAGCTGGAAGACTCTTCACCACTAGGGCCACCTGGAGGCGCCCTCCGCTCCAGCGAGGTTTAGCAACTGGCCTGAGGTCACTCAGCGGGTCGGGGGAGAAGCTGGGATTTGAACCCAGGTCCAGCCGGTGCTGGCTCCACGTTGTCACATCTTGAAACACTGTTAGAGCCGAGACCCAGGGCGGGGCCGCTCACTCTCCCATTCCTTTCTGCTGCCTGCCTGCCCGCCTGGGAGAGGGCGAGCCGGTCTGGACCTGGAACAGTGGGGAGAAGTGGATGCCTCTGCTTAGGGAGGAGAGGGTCAGTCCTCCCTACCTGCTTCTTTCCTCCACATAAATATTCACCGAGGATCTTCCTGCCCACACACAGCTCTGCTGGGCTCTGTGGACACAGCGAAAGCAAACAGACTCGTTTTCTTGTCCTCCTGGAGTTCCCGGCCTGCTTGTTGTTCAGTCGCTCAGTCGTGTCCAACTCTCTGAGGCCCCGTGGACTGTAGCGCGCCAGGCTCCTCTGTCCTTGGGATTCTCCAGGCAAGAATACTGGAGTGGGCTGCCGTTTCCTTCTCCAGGGGATCTTCCCGACCCAGGGATCCAACGCGGGTTGCCTGCATTGGCAGGCGGATTGTTTACCGCTGAGCCACCAGGCAAGCCCTCGTGGTCTAGTAGGGGTGATAAGTGAAGTGAAAGTTGCTGTCGTGTCTGACTCTTTGGGACCCCGTGGACTATACAGTCCATGGCATTCTCCAGGCCAGAACACTGGAGTGGGCAGCCGTTCCCTTCTCCAGGGCTCAAACCCAGGTCTCCCGCATTGTGGGCAGATTCTTTACCATCTGAGCCACCAGGGAAACCGAAAACCACTGGAGTGGGTAGCCTGTCCCTCCTCCAGCGGATCTTCCCAACCCAGGAATCGAGCCGGGGTCCCCTGCATGGCAGGCGGATCCTTTACCAGCTGAGCTGTGAGGGAAGGGGCGAAAAACCCTCAGCCAAGCCGGCAGGTCAGAGCCATGCTGACGTCGGATGGTGGCCGGTGCTCTGGGGACAAGCCGGGCAGGGAAGGAGGGTTGCGAGTCAGGAGGGGGGACATGCTGGTAAAACGGGGTGCTCCAGAATGGTCTCGATGAGAAGGGGATCTTCGAGTGGGATGGAAGGGGTCGTGGGGCAAGTGGCGCGGATCTGGAGGAAGCAGGAGCAGGGAGGAGGAGGCCTGTGCACAGAGCCCGGGGCCGAGAGTTGGGGGCAGCGGGGGAGGGGGCTCGGGGTGAGCCGTGCGGCCAGCACAAGTCACGGCAGGTCTCTGCGGCTCAGAGGAAGGTTGTGGACTTTATTCTGAGCAAAGTGGAGCCGCGGGAGGGTCTGAGCGGGGAGGAGCAGGACCCGTCTGGCTGCTGTGTGGTCAAGGGAGAGGCGTGAGAGGTGCTGATGTTCGAGTTCCGGGGGCCGGGGGCCGCCGTGCAGGTGGGCGGAGGAGGTCGGGCTCCTGAGCTCCCAGGAGGGAGGTGGGTCCGGTCTGGCCCTGGTGCTTGACTGGCGGTTGGGGAGGCCCGGGTACCCGGGACACGGGGCCCCGTCATTTCTGCCGCAACCAGATTTCCGGACTCCCATCCCGTCACTGTCTGAGGGACAACCGGAGCAATCTTTCTTAGAGGATGATCCAGCTGTCTTGTTTGGTCCCCCAGAAGCAGAGTTTATGACAAGGGTTTGGTGTTGGCCGTGGGGGAAGGGAAAGAGGACACAGGAGGGTCTGCTGTGGGGGCAGGCGCCTCGTGGGCACCCCGGGCTCCGTCCAGCTGGGAGCCATGTGGCACGGGGAGCCTGGCGTCTCTCCAGCTGCTGGCAGAGGGCTGCAGCCTGGTCGGGGAGGGGCACTGCCCCGGGCCTGTGGGGCTGGCTCTGCTCCCTGGCAGAAGGGCTGGCCACACCAGCAACAGCGCCCAAGTAGCCTCACAGGAGTTTGCAACGAGCAGCCTCATCCAGGTGGGGTGAGTGGCCCGGGGCGGGGCTGGGACCCCAACCTCCCCTGCTCCCCGCAGCCACTCTGCAGCCTCCTCCGAGTCTTTCAGTGGCTCCCTGCCACCTCCTGGATGAAGTCCAGGCTCCTGAGCACGGCCGACAGCCTCTTCAGGGGGGCTTTGTCCTACGGCCTCTGCAAGGCTCAGCAAACGTTTTGGGCTTTGCTGGCCACCTAAGGGCTCCACTCTGCTGGGGCCGCATGCAGGCAGTCGTACATAAAGTGGAAATGAACAAGTGAGCCTGTGTTCCAGAATTATGTTTAGGGAAAAAAGCACTGCCCACACTGGGCTCCGGGGCCTGGAGTTGGTTGACCCTTATAGGACGGATGGGAACCGAGTGAGTAGAAGTGTGGGTCTTATGAGAAGGTTTCTAATAATAATTATAAATACCATCAAATGAAAGAGCTTTTACACGTGCTTCTGGGGGGGGTAGGGTCCACCTGAACTCCATACAATACACACACACCAGATCCAATTGCATTTCCTGGATATTATGTTTTCTTTCTAAAAATCTCAAAGCGGCATTTAGACTAGAGGAAATTTAATTAAAAGCACAGAGATCTATGCTTATACAGCTAACTGTCTGCTTTAGCCCACAGTTAATTGAAGTCATTGGAGAATCGTTTGAAAGTGGATTTTGTTCTCTTCCAGCCAGGCCCGTGACCCTGTACTTGTCATTGTAATCAAGTCCTGTGGTTCCATGGCTTCAGAGACCATCTGGAGTAGCTGAGTGGATATTTAATTCCATTTGTCATTTGGGGATAGCTTTCTTGATTCGCTGAGATCAGCTTTTCTATCACCAAAGCAAGGGTAATTGTCTTTAATCAAAGGTCTCACTGAAAAATGTTTAGGCTGCCATGCAAAGGCAGCTTTGCTTTTTTATTAGGATCCCAAATGTGGATAAAAATTCTTTTTTTTTTCCTTCTCTTCATTACCTACTTCAAAATAATATTCCACTCTCTAGGATAGGTTTTGTACTTGGACAGATCTGGGTCTAAACTCAAATTTAGATATTTGGGTGCCTTTAGAGAATCTCAGGGTTTTAAGCTCCTTACTTGCAGAATGGAAACACTGGTGTCCTAGCTTTACTTTCCACCCCAAAACAGAGATAATCACGGACTTTCATGGAGCATCTCTACATGCCAGGTGCTTTGTTGAAAACATTGCCATCACTGTTTTATTAAATCATCCCAATGACCTTAGGAGGCTGGAATTATTGTGAGTATCTCCATTTTAAAGATGGAGAAACTGAGGCACCGAAAGGTGAAGCGTCCTGTGAAAGGCAGTGAATGTCACAGCCAGGATCTGAGGATGCTGTGATAGGGTGAGGGGATTTGAGAGACATGAAGGGACCACAACCTGGACAGTTCTTGGCCTTTGGTAGAAACTCAAAGAAAAGTGAAAGTGTTAGTTGCTAGTTGTGTCTGACTCTTTGGGACCCTATGGACTGTAGCCCGCCAGACTCCTCTGTCCATAGAATTCTCCAGGCGAGAATACTGAAGCGGGTAAGCCATTCCCTTCTCCAGGGGGATCTCCTGCATTTCGGGCAGATTCTTTCCTGTCTGAGCCACCAGGGAAGCCCAGTGTACAGTGTTGCTTATTGAGTGAATTGCAGGAAAACCTGGCGCTTCTCTTGAATTGGTTCCCTTCTATATGGTGGACTTTTGGCTTATCAACCAGCTGATCTCTTTAACGTGCCTGGCATAGTGAAACTGGTCTGGGTGTCTCATGCTTACGAGGTGCCCCTAAACCTTGGAAATCTCTATAAGGTCATGAGGGGCACACAGAGAAGGAAAATAAGGGAGCAAGCTGCTCTTGACTCCATGGGAAAAGCAAAGGTATTCTTGAGGGTTCCTTGGTGTATTAGTTAGGATATTTGTTGTTGTTCAATCGCTCAGTTGTGTCTGACTGTTTGCAACCCCATGGACTGCAGCACGCCAGGCTTCCCTGTCCTTCACGATCTCCACAGCTTGCTCAAACTCATGTCCACTGAGTTGGTGATGCCATCCAACCACCTCAACTCTGTTGTCCCCTTCTCTTCCTGCCTTCAATCTTTCCCAGCATCAGGGTCTTTTCTAAAGGGCTGGCTCTTCGCATCAAGTGGCCAGAGAATTACAGCTTCAACCTCAGCATCAGTCCTTCCAATGAACATTCAGGACTGATTCCCTTTAGGATCGACTGGTTTGATCTTGCAGTCCAAGGGACTCTCAAGAGTCTTCTCCAACACCACAGTTCAAAAGCATCAATTCTTTGGTGCTCAGCTTTCTTTATGGTCCAAATCTCATATCCATACATGACTACTGGAGAAACCATAGCTTTGACTAGATGGACCTTTGTTGGTAAAGTAATGTCTCTGCTTTTTAACATGCTTTGTAGGTATGTTATAGCTTTTCTTCTAAGGAGCAAGCATCTTTTAGTTTCATGGCTGCAGTTACCATCTGCAGTGATTCTGGAGCCCAATAAAATAAAGTCTGTCACTGTTTCCATTGTTTCCCCATCTATTTGCCATGAAGTGATGGGACTGGATGCAATGATCTTCGTTTTCTGAATGTTGAGTCTTAAGCCAACTTTTTCACTCTCCTCTTTCATCTTAATCCAGAGACTCTTTAGTTCCTCTTCACTTTCTGCCATAAGGGTGGTGTCATTTGCATATCTGAGGTTATTGATATTTCTCCTGGAAATTTTGATTCCAGCTCGTACTTCATCCAGCCCAGCATTTCTCATGATGTACTCTGCACAGAAGTTAAATAAGCAGGGTGACAATATACAGACTTGACGAACTCCTTTCCCAATTTGGAACCAGTCTGCTGTTCCATGTCTGGCTCTAACTATTTATTGCTTCTTGACCTGCATACAGATTTCTCAGGAGGCAGGTAAGGTGGTCTGGTGTTCCCACCTCTTTAAGAATTTTCCACAGTTTGTTGTGATCCACACAGTCAAAGGCTTTAGTGTAGTCAATGAAGCAGAAGCAGATGTTTTTCTCAAACTCTCTTGCTTTTTCGATGATCCAGAGGATGTTGGCAATTTGATCTCTCATTCCTCTACTTTTTCTAAATCCAGCTTGAACATCAGGAAGTTCTCGGTTCACGGACTGTTGAAGCCTGGCTTAGAGAATTTTGAGGATTACTTCAGATGCAAATAACAGGGTAAGAAACTCACAGTGTCAGCATATAAATGAATCTGGAGGTTGGGTCACTCCATAAGAGGTTTGGTGGCTGGAGTTTTCTGTTCCACCACCTGAATCTGTTGACTTTCCATCCTTAAGCTTGACCTTTGTCACAAAGTAGCTGCCACGGCCCGAAGTATTTCATCTTTATAGACTCTCAGCTGAGCAACTAACACGGGCAAGGAACACATCTGCCACACAGAGCCATGGGGATAAGTGGGTGAGAAGCAGGCCATGTGCCTGCCTTTCACATCAGCCTAAAATGAGGGGCCTTGGCTCACCTGGATTAGAGACCCCAGGGGCTTAGATGGTAAAGTATCTGCCTGCAATGTGGGAGACCCAGGTTTGATCCCTGGGTCAGGAAGATCCCTTGGAGAAGGAAATGGCAACCCACTCCAGTACTCTTGCCTGGAGAATCCCGTGGACAAAGGAGCCTGGTGGGTTAGAGTCCATGGGGTCGCAAAGAGTCAGACACAACTGAATGACTAACACACACGTGCGTGTGCACACACGCACGGAATGAGACTGAAGTCCCAGCCCATAGGAGAGTCCTCTGGGCTGGGTATGACTTCAGCTATCTGTGCCTCAGTTTCTCATCTGTAATAATGAGGATGGTTTTAGTACCTGCCTCATACGATGGGGTTTCTGTGAAGGCTAAGGGAGTTAATTTGGTTAAGATGCTTAGAACTCTGCTTAGCATGAAACACAAACCACGTGAGTATTATTGCCTCTGTTTCTTGGGACCAGGCAGATACCTCTCAAGGCGGGCAACTGTCTTGGTTGGTCCAGGACTGACTGGGTTCCTGGGACACAGGACTTTCAGTTATAAGACCAGAACCATCTGGGGCAAACCAAGGGGAGTTGATCACTCGGGAGGGAACGAGTGAGGTGGGCTGGGAGGGTGGAGGCAAACCAGAGAGCTTGCACCTCGGCCCCCTCACTCTGCCAGGCAATTGCCATCTTTCCTACCATGGGGTCAGAACTTATTTTTCCAGAGAAGCCAGATAACGGGATTTTTTATTTTAGATATCTGAATGTTTACATATTTTAAACATTAAAAAAAAACAAAAACAACCACACTGCTTGTTTCAAACAAAACACATTTGCTAACCACTCTGGGCCCTTGGGCTGCCACTTTACCTCTCAGTCCTCTCTTTTCAGCCTCCATCCCTTACAGGCGGGATGTTTCTTGGTTCTGAAACATGTATATTTATCTCCTGCCTTCCCAGAGAGGCTCCTTAACTCATTCTTATTTGCTTCTGCAGGAAGCACAAGACAGAAATTGAAGAAGAAAAACGTTCCATACTCTGGGTGGCTACATCGACAGAAAGATTTCCCTGATAAATATCTTCCCCATCACTCATTCGTGAAAGCTGCGTGAGGAGGAATTAGCTGTGGGTGGTAGTGCTGTGGGTGACTCTGTCACTGTTAGGGGGAAGAAGGGTCGTTCATACTAGGTCACGTGGCAGGCGGGGTCATTGACTTCCTCTGCTTCCTCATGGCTGTGCCCTCTGCAGACCTTACTTCTTCTTTTTCAATTGAAGTTTATAGTTGATTTACAATATAATTTAGATTCAGGTGTACCACACAGTGACTCAGCACTTGCCGATTATTCTCCATTGGAGGTTATTACAAGATCATGGGTATAATTTCCTGTATGTGCGTATGTCTGTGTTAGTCGCTTAGCTGTGTCTGACTCTGTAACCCCATGGACTCTAGCCCACCAGGCTCCTCTGTCCATGGGGTTCTCCAGGCAAGAGTACTGGAGTGGGTTGCCGTTTCCTTCTCCGGGGGATCTTCCTCATCTAGGGATCGAATCTGGGACTCCTGCATTGCAGGCAGATTCTTTACTGTCTGAGCTACCAGGGAAGCCCATAATTCCCTGCGTCACTTGGTAAATCCTGGTTGTTCATCTGTTTTATGTATAGTAGTCTGTATCTGTTAATCTCACACCCTTGATTTGTCCCCCTCCCTCCCCTTTGGTAACCACGAGCTTGCTTTTTTTATGTCTGTGAGTATGTCTCTGTTTTGCATATATATATTCCTTTGTGTTATTTTTTAGATTTCACATATAAGTGATACACAGTGTCTTCCTCTGACTTATTTCACCAACTATACTCTCTCGGTCCATCCACATTGCTGCAAATGGCAGGATTTCTCTTTCTATAGCTCAAATTCTGTATGTGTGTATATATATATTTACACACCACATCTTCTTTATCCAGTTGTTGCTGTCGCTGGGCACTTAGGTTGCTTCCATGCCTTGGCGTGAACGGTGCTACTAGGAACATCGGCGGGCATGTATCTTTTTGATTAGTGTTTGCATTTGTTTTTCCAGATACATAGGCAGGAGTGGAATGGATTTCACATTTTTTTTTGCAGCAAATTTGTACTGATCCAATCAGTGGCCTTCACTGATGGCACTCAGGAGCTTCTGGAAGTGGGAAGAGCTGTCCCATTGTTGGTGAGCATTAGGTCCGCCATGGTGAAGGTTCAGGGGCCCGTGGACAACATTTCGTGAATGCTTATGAAAAAGGCACCTGCCTGCTCGAGCGTTCTTCCCAGATCTCTCAGGTCCCAGCCACCCGCATGGAAGGTCTCACCTCCCCATCTCTGAGAACTTTCATGTGGGTCGACACTTGTCCTGGTTCAGTCTCAAAGGGCAGGCATCAGGGATGCTACTGAGGACGCTCGAGTCCTCAGAACGTCTATATATGAAATAGGATCGCTGGTAAATGCATCATTAGAACCCAATGGAACACATCCCGGGGAGAGGGGCACTTCAGGCAGCCTGACCATCTGGCCCACTCACCCTGGATCCTCCCTGGTTAGGTGATACGCCCTAGAGGAGGTCATTTGCTTTGGTTCTCTTGCTCTCTGGAGTCTTCATGTCACACCTGTCTGCTCCAAGTGAAGGAGAACTCCTTAAGTACACTCTTCCTCAAATTTCACTTCTTTGCACACAACCTTCCTGAGTTTTGCCATTTTTATGTATGATTCAGGCTACTAGTAACTTAATATTTTGGTTTACATAAACTCACATGTGTTTACTTAAAGGGAAACCTGCATAAATAGGAATCCAAGACCATGTTCTAAAAGTAGGGTTTATAAGAAATAGAGCTACAGTGGGGGTAATGTCATCATATACCAGCTAGATACTGTTGCCCAAGAAGGCTCTTAACCTGAGACCTGCCCCTTTTTGGTCTAAGGGGAAAGTGACAGGTGTTAGAGGACTCTTAGAGACATCGTAGCACCATCCTGAGCCTTTATCCTACAGGACGACAGATCAGGAGCTGCCCCCTCTCTGACTCGATGCTTTTTAATATGGTGGTCCCTCCCTCCCCACCATCCGAAGTCACAGAGGTTCTACATTTTGGAGAATACCATCCCAGCAGATATTGTACCTTCAACCTCAGCTCCTCTTAGCCAAGAGGTCCTCTTCAAGGGGGAGTCCCTAGACTGAGTCTTCCCTAAATCAAGAATTTTGAGTCCTGGGCAGATATCAGTGCTGGGATTGTTGTCGCACTGGGTAGATTCTCTTGATGGACACTGGCTTTAGGGTTAAATGAGAATCTGCAGAGAGGAGCCCAGAAACGAGCTGATATCATAGTCTTTGCAAGAGGTTTTTATGACTGATGAAGTCTGTGAACCTCCACCTCAGCTTCTTAGCAGCGGCAAAGGGACTTTGAGATGGGGCGTGCTCTTCCCAGCCCCTACGGGCATCTTCCACAGACACAAAAAGCACTTTGGTATGCAGATTATTTATTGGTACATTTTAAGTCTGTGCTAAATGCCAGGCGTTGTGCCAGCCCTGGGAGGATCCTGCAAAGCAGAGATGACAAAGGATGGAACCATTCTTTAATGGATGCAGAGCTCAGACCTGGCTTTTGAGATGACTCTATTCTCCAAGGCAGTTTTTAACATCATGGAGCCATGCTCACCATTAACCTTTTCACGGACAACTGAGGGTGTCCTGTTTCTGGCAACGGCAGTCTAGCTTGTCTTGGGCCAGTCTTCCTGCTGAGGATGAATGGGAAACCTAGACCAAAAGAAAAAAAAAATCCCTTTGAAGGTTTTAGAAAGCTGCTAAGGCGGCCAGGATTTGAGGGGCCAAGATCCCAGCAAAAAAGAGAAGCTCCCAGGCTTGAGTCTAGTATTTCAAACAATTTTCCTTTTGAGGCATTTGCTGATTTGGAAGCAGGGGCTGATGGGCTGAGCAGTACTCTTGGCAGGTTTATAGAGCTAGGTTAACAAACACTGGCATTCAGGGCCTGCCAAGAATGAGGGGCCCTGGTGAACAGCCTCAGATTTCAGGTGGAGCCCTGGAGAGCTGCTCCCTAGGAGTAAGGACGAGCTTAGAAACAGATCCTCTCTCAGAAAGACTGAAGCTCAGCAGTGAGTCATCTCAGTCCCTGATTGGATTAAGTTGATCTTAACCTGGTGGCCTGCCAGAAGCAAAGCTAAATCTTTGGAAAGAGATCGGAACGTTTACATTTGCTCTTCCTTGCATCCTGTTGCCCTGTATTTCATTGCAGCCACAGTTCCCAGAGCTAGCTTTATGCAGGTGTCACTCGAGAACACTGCATCAGCCTCTGCATATCCCTTAACTTCCCAGACGAGGGGTTCTCTGGTGCCTCTGCCTGTGGGAACCTGCCTTTCATTCATGCACACGCAGCTTGGAAGTAAAAGGGAGTTATCCACTTACAGAGCAACTCTTGATCAGTGGGAGATGTGAGCTGTAGAATAAGTGCATCTCCCTTCCATTCTTCAGGAAGAAAATTCTGAGATATATTTTTTCGGAGGTCTTGGCAGCATCAATCACCAGTAGCTTAAGGTAATGACCAACTCAAGCAGGTGCCCAGAAATTGGTTTTTTCTTTTTCCCTGTTATATTCTACACAGAACCCCACGCCGTGCATTTGGATTACCGCCCCAAGTGAACTGTCTATGTACAGGTCAAGGGCTCAGCTTCTACTTCCTGGAGAATCCAGTCTAAGAAAATATGATATAGAGGTTAAAATCCTCTGCATTTTCACCTACAATGTCTAGCATACACCAAAAAGTAAGCAGAAAGACAAAAAGATAAAAAAAAAAGAAGCTGAGAGAAGATACAGCCAACAGAAATAGACCCACAGAAAATTCAGATATTAGTATTGTTGTCTAAAAATACACTGTAAGGTAAAAATATTACCAGAGGTAAAGGACATTCCATAAGGATAAAAATCACACTCTCTAAGAAATATATGGCAATTCTAAATTTGTTTGTGTATGACACCTAAATCAAATCGCTTATGATTATACAGTGGAAGTGAGAAATAGATTTAAGGGCCTAGATCTGATAGATAGAGTGCCTGATGAACTATGGAATGAGGTTCGTGACATTGTCCAGGAGACAGGGATCAAGACCATCCCAATGGAAAAGAAATGCAAAAAAGCAAAATGGCTGTCTGGGGAAGCCTTACAAATAGCTGTGAAAAGAAGAGAAGCGAAAAGCCAAGGAGAAAAGGAAAGATATAAGCATCTGAATGCAGAGTTCCAAAGAATAGCAAGGAGAGATAAGAAAGCCTTCTTCAGCGATCAATGCAAAGAAATAGAGGAAAACAACAGAATGGGAAAGACTAGAGATCTCTTCAAGAAAATTAGAGATCCCAAGGGAACATCTCATGCAAAGATGGGCTCAATAAAGGGCAGAAATGGTATGGACCTAACAGAAGCAGAAGCTATTAAGAAGAGGTGGCAAGAATACACAGAAGAACTGTACAAAAAGGATCTGCATGACCCGGATAATCACGATGGTGTGATCACTCACCTAGAGCCAGACATCCTGGAATGTGAAGTCAAGTGGGCCTTAGAAAGGATCACTACGAACAAAGCTAGTGGAGGTGATGGAATTCCAGTAGAGCTGTTTCATATCCTGAAAGATGATGCTGTGAAAGTGCTGCACTCAGTATACCAGCAAATTTGGAAAACTCAGCAGTGGCCACAGGACTGGAAAAGGTCAGTTTTCATTCCAATCCCAAAGAAAGGCAATGCCAAAGAAGGCTCAGACTACCGCACAATTTTACTCATCTCACACGCTAGTAAAGTAATGCTCAAAATTCTCCAAGCTAGGCTTCAGCAATACGTGAACCGTGAACTTTTAGAAAAGGCAGAGGAACCAGAGATCAAATTGCCAACATCCGCTGGATCATGGAGAAAGCAAGAGAGTTCCAGAAAAAGATCTATTTCTGTTTTATTGACTATGCCAAAGCCTTTGACTGTGTAGATCACAATAAACTGTGGAAAATTCTAAGAGAGATGGGAATACCAGACCACCTAACCTGCCTCTTGAGATATCTGTATGCAGGCCAGGAAGCAACAGTTAGAACTGGACATGGAACAACAGACTGGTTCCAAATAGGAAAAAGGGTACATTAAGACTGTATATTGTCACTCTGCTTATTTAACTTCTATGCAGAGTACATCATGAGAAACGCTGGGCTGGAAGAAGCACAAGCTGGAATCAAGATTGCTGGGAGAAATATCAATAACCTCAGATATGCAGATGACACCACCCTTATGGCAGAAAGTGAAGAGGAACTAAAACGCCTCTTGATGAAAGTGAAACAGGAGAGTGAAAAAGTTGGCTTAAAGCTCACCATTCAGAAAACGAAGATCATGGCATCTGGTCCCATCACTTCATGGGAAATAGATGGGGAAACAGTGTCAGACTTTATTTTGGGGGGCTCCAAAATCACTGCAGGTGGTGATTGCAGCCATGAAATTAAAAGACACTTACTCCTTGGAAGAAAAGTTATGACCAACCTAGATAGTATATTCAAAAGCAGAGACATTACTTTGCTAACTAAGGTCCGTCTAGTCAAGGCTATGGTTTTTCCAGTGGTCATATATGGATGTGAGAGTTGGACTGTGAAGAAGGCTGAGCACCAAAGAATTGATGCTTTTGAACTGTGGTGTTGAGAGTCCCTTGGACTGCAAGGACATCCAACCAGCCCATTCTGAAGGAGATCAGCCCTGGGATTTCTTTGGAAGGAATGATGCTAAAGCTGAAGCTCCAGTACTTTGCCACCTCATGCGAAGAGTTGACTCATTGGAAAAGACTCTGATGCTGGGAGGGATTGGGGGCAGGAGGAGAAGGGGACGACAGAGGATGAGATGGCTGGATGGCATCACTGACTCGATAGGCATGAGTCTCAGTGAACTCCAGGAGTTGGTGATGGACAGGGAGGCCTGGCGTGCTGCGATTCATGGGGTCACAAAGAGTCGGACACGACTGAGCGACTGAACTGAACTGAACTGACGATACCATAGCCTTAAAATTGACAAGCTCAGCTGGTAAAGAATCCACCTGCAATGAAAGAGACCTGGATTCGATCCCTGGGTTGGGAAGATCCCTTGGAGAAGGGAATGGCTACCCATTCCAGTATTCTGGCCTGGAGAATTCCATGGACTGTATAGTCCATGGGGTCCCAAAGAGTTGGACATGACTGAGCGACTTTCACTCTCACTTTCAAAAGGAGAAATAGACAAATTCCAATCTTATTAAGTGATTTTTAATATGCTATCAGTAACTGGTAGGAGAAAAACATCAGAACAGCTAAGGATTTAGAACATTTAATCAACATTATTAAGCAGTTGACCTAATTGCCGTATATAGAACGTTGCACCCTAGAACTACAGAGCACACCTGTTTGTCAAGAGCTCATGGAACATTTAACAAAATAGACTGCACTTTAGGCCATAAGGCAAGTCTCTACAAATTTCAAAGGGCTGAAATCACACAGAATATATTTTCTGATTATAGTGGAATTAAGCTAGAAATTAATTCAAATATAACTAGAAAACTGCCACATGTTTGGAATAAATAACTGATATGTTAAAGAAGAAATTATAGTGGGTCACTTTTTGGCCTTTTGGCTAAGATCAAGTGTAGAAATTACAGTGGAGATTAGAAAATGTTGTCAATTCAATGATAATGAAAAGATTAAGTATCAAAACTTGTAGAGATTTTTACTCAAATCAAGATGAAGAAACAGAGGCTAGATTTACCCTTCTTCTTTAAATTATTCAAAAATTAGGGGGAAAAGAAGCAACATGTATGACCATACATAGCAGTGATAACAGTGATCTCTGAGAGAAGGGAATCAATAGGAGTTCTGTAATTGTCTTGGCTTATTGCCCAGAGAAGGTTTTCACGCTGTAGAACGAATCGATAAATTGGAATTCATCAAAATTAGGAACTCTATTCTTTGAAACATACTATTAAGAGAAGAAAAAAACAAGTCATAGAATGGGAGAAAATATTGGTAAATTACTTATCTGATAAAGGACTTGAATGCAGAATATATAAGGAACTCTGAAGCTCAAAAGGTTTGAAAATATACTTTATCAGAGAAGATACACCAATGACAAATAAGCACACAAAAAGATGTTCCACCTCGTCACGCATTTGTTGTCTAAGTCGTGTCTGACTCTTTGCAGCCCCATGGACTGCAGTGCGCCAGGCTTTCTTGTCCTCCACCATGTCCTAGAGTTTTGCTCAAATTCATATTCATGTTCACTGAGTCAATTTATGCATTATGCATTAGGGAAATGCAAATAAAAGCACAATAAAATACCACTAGACACTTAATCTAATAGCTAAAATAAAAGAAACTGACAATACCAAGTGTTGACAAAGAAGCAGAACAACCAGAGCTCTTGGACGTTGGTGGTGAGAACGTGAGATGGTAAAGCTACTTTTGCAAGTGGTTTGGCACTCTCTGTGTGAAGCTGAATATACACTTAGCCTAACATCTCAGTTTTAGGCAATTACTCAGGTAGAATTAAAGCTTATATTTACAGGAAAACCTGTGCAGCAGCTTTGTCTTGTAGTCACCCCAGTCTGTAAACTGATGGTGGGCACACTTCTCTATACGTGCATTCAGTTCAGTTCAGTCGCTCAGTCGTGTCCGACTCTTTGCGACCCCATGAATCGCAGCATCCCTGTCCATCACCATCTTCCGGAGTTCACTCAAACTCACGCCCATCGAGTCCATGATGCCATCCAGCCATCTCATCCTCTGTCATCCCCTTCTCCTCCTGCCCCCAATCCCTCCCAGCATCAGAGTCTTTTCTAATGAGTCAACTCTTCGCATGAGGTGGCAAAGTACTGGAGTTTCAGCTTTAGCATCATTCCTTCCAAAGAAATCCCAGGGTTGATCTCCTTCAGAATGGGCTGGTTGGATCTCCTTGCAGTCCAAGGGACTCTCAAGAGTCTTTTCCAACACCACAGTTCAAAAGCATCAATTCTTCATCACTCAGCTTTCTTCACAGTCCAACTCTCACATCCACACATGACTACTGGAAAAACCATAGCCTTGACTAGACAGACCTTTGTTGGCAAAGCAATGTCTCTGCTTTTCAATATGCTATCTAGGTTGGTCATAACTTTCCTTCCAAGGAGTAAGCGTCTTTTAATTTCATGGCTGCAATCACCACCTGCAGTGATTTTGGAGCCTCCCAAAATAAAGTCTGACACTGTTTCCCCATCTATTTCCCGTGAAGTGATGGGACCAGATGCCATGATCTTCATTTTCTGAATGTTGAGCTTTAAGCCAACTTTTTCACTCTCCTCTTTTACTTTCATCAAGAGGCTTTTTAGTTCCTCTTCACTTTCTGCCATAAGGGTGGTATCATCTGCATATCTGAGGTTATTGATATTTCTCCCAGCAATCTTGATTCCAGCTTGTGCTTCTTCCAGCCCAGCATTTCTCATGATGTACTCTGCATATAAGTTAAATAAGCAGGGTGACAATATACAGCCTTGACGTACTCCTTTTCCTATTTAGAACCAGTCTGTATGCTTCAATAAAAAGCTAAAAATGTTCATGTTGATGTATGGCAGAGGCCAACACAGTACTGTAAAGCAATTATCCTCCAAAAAAAGCTAAAAATGTCAAATAGGGATGATAAGTATTTGGGAAGGTCATGTCATTTAACAAAAATATGTTGCTGTTTAGTTGCTAAGTCATGTCTGACTCTTTTGTGACCCCAGGTTCTGTAACCTGCCAGGCTCCTCTGTTGTTGGGATTTCACAAGCAAGAACACTGGAGTGGGTTGCCATTTCCTTCCCCAGAGGATCGTCCCAACCCAGGGATCGAACCTGCATCTCCTGCGTTGGCAGGCGGGTTCTTTACCACTGAGCCACCAGGGAAGCCAAACAGATAATTTACTGGGAGCCTTTTATGTACCAAGCATTGTGCTAGAGAAACTGAACAATAAGCCGAAGTCCCTCCCCACAACACACATTCTCTATGTGCGCATGGTTTATGGCAAATAAGGAATGACGGTTCACTCGTGACTGGCAGAGAGCAGGGCGCTATGGGAGCCTGCAGGAGGGCAGACTAGCGTTTCTCCAGACAGTGGGTTCTCTGCTGAGCACTGAAAGATGGCTGGGATTTAAGCCGGTGAAGACAGGGAGAGAAGTGTTGCAAGTAGAGGAAATAGCCAAAGCGAAGACCTCAGAGAGGGGAGAGAGCTTCGTGCATCCGAGGAACCCAGAGTTCATTGTGAGATAGTGACAGGAAGCTAGAAAGAAGTGTTAGTGGCCAAGCCACGCCAAGAAGCCTGGACTTTATCCTAAGGGCAATAGGGAACTCTGGCAGGATGTTCATGAGTGAGGGGAGTGGATTCTAGGGCTGTATTCGCTTCTGGATGGCAACAGTGGAGCGTTTCCCGGTGGTTCGGAGGTGAAGAATCTACTTGCAATGCAGGAGGCACAGGAGACGTGGGTTCAGTCCCTGGGTTGGGAAGATGCCTGGAGCAATCCACTCTAGTCTTCTTGCCTTGAGAATCCCATGGACAGAGCAGCCTGGTGGTTATAGTCCACAGGATTGCAAAGAGTCAGGCACGACTGAAGCAACTTAGTACCCACGGCAAGGGTGGAGGTATGATCAGTGAGAGGGATGCTACGGTCAGGCAGAGGTGATACAGGGAAAAAGATGGGCGACAGACAGTGGATTTTGGAGAAGAGTTAGGAGGGGGAATGGATGGGACCAGGTGCTAAGTGGGCTTGGCAGGTGGTGGGCTTGATGAATGACCTCTAGGTAGTCTTGTCATTTTCAACCAGCGCTGGTGGCGGGGAGCAGGTGATGGGGGTGCACAAACAGAGAGAGACTCTCAAACTTCATCCAGCTCTCACCGCACAGCTGCACCCGTTATCTCAGCGCCGCAGTTCTGATGCTCCGGGCTCGTCCGCATCCACCCTTCTGTTTACAGCCAAGCCCCGGGGAGGCTGCTGGGGAAAAGCAGAGCCTGGCACTAGAGAAGCATCCTGACAAAATAATTAGTGTCAGCAAGAGGGCAGTGAGTTGCAGATAAATAATCTGAGTCCCGCATTTAAACTGGAGAGCAAATTCAATGCCTCCCTGGCTCATCGGGGGGTCCTTGAATCACTTTTGGACCTGGACCCTTCTTCTGGACTGGGACCCAATTGGTACATGTGCTGGATAATCTGGGGTCACAAGGAAGCCAATGGTCTGATACTTGGCTCACCCCACAGAGCTTCCTGGTGATTGCGACTGTGATGACCATCTGCTGTTTGGACAGCCCTCCTTCCCTCTTCGCCTGGAAACAGCACCTTGATCTCCCTTTGGGAAACTTCCTCTCCCCAACTCCCAGTCCATTCAGTTCTGTTGGATCTGACCTTACTCCCAGCTGCAGATGGGAATCGATGGCCCCCTGCTAGGCCACTCCTGCAGAGAGAGGTCTTTCCATAAAAGCCCTGCCAGGATTGGATTGGTGTCTTCAGATCACATCTCCATCCACACCCCCGTCACTCTGGGAGGGAGGCCAGGGCACTCTGATTGGGTGAACTTGGGTTACGTGCCACCTTCCTGATGAAGGGGAGGGTTGGATCACAGTTTTTTTTTTTTTTAATTAATTTATTTTTTAATCAAAGGATAATTACTTTACAGAATTTTGTTTTCTGCCAAACATCAACATGAATCAACCATAGGTGTAGGTACGTCCCCTCCCTCTGGAATCTTCCTCCCACCTCCCTTCCCATCCCACCCCTTTAGGTTGATACAAACTCTGAGTTCCCTGAGCCATACAGCAAGTTCCCGTTGGCCATCTATTTTACATATGGTAATGTAAGTTTCCATGTTACTCTCTCCATACATCCCACCCTCTCCTCCCCTCTCCATAACTCTGTCCTCTATGTCTGTTTAAGGGCCCTGATCTTGGACACTAGCTGTGTAAATGGGGCAGATGACTTAGACTTTCTGAGCCTCCGTTTTCCTCATCTGTATAAGGGGTGCAATGGCAGATCTCCAGCGGGATTACTGGGGGGATTAAGTGAGTTATTCTTTCAGAAGTTTTCTGTAGACTATGGCAGCCCCTTGTATTTCTTAGTCTTGTATTCTGGACACTTTGCCACCCACTCCTTTATTATTAAAGGATGTCTGCATGCCAGCCCCAGAGGGCTCTGTTCCTGCAAACCAGGTGCTTTTCTGACAAGTATGTTGGACATCAAAGGGGTTAAGAGTGGCCCCCTGGGGCCCGAATACCTAATGGTGTCACTCAAGAAGTGTCACAAACCCTGTGCCCCCGACTGCCCGTCCTGTCACCTGGCCCCTCTGCCTCCTGCTCCCGGGGACAGGCTCTCTGGCTATGCCCACCTCACCGGTGAGAACACAGCTCAGAGCAGGGAGGGAAGTGCAGGAGGAGCCTCAGCTGACAAGGGGCAGGGCTGGGGCTTGAACCCTGGTCTCCTGGATTCCGAAGCCTATGCTCTGTACTCTGATTGTCCTTTGTGCTGAAGGTCAGGGGTCCCGTCATGGCAGGAAGTGCCTGGGGGTGAAGGCCTTGATCAGCTTTGGGTGGGGACCTTTCCTGACCCACTGGCACAATCAAAATAGGTCCCTTCTTGCCTTTCCTGCTCACCAGCTTCCCCAGTGTCTTGCAGAAGACTTGGGCTGTGACAGGGGAAAGGATGAAGAGAGACGGGAGAGTCCTCACAGCCTTATAGCATAAGCGCTCAGCACGGATGGTTCGGCAAGTCAGTGTTCATGAGACGCCATTCATTCACATGTTCATTCACACGTGGGAGTCGTGTTTTGGGGTCTGTAGGGACACCAAGGGGACTACAGTGCACACTCCTCACTGACGCAGTCATCTGGTGAACCCCCTTCCCCGCTTCTGACGCAGCCATCTGGTGAACCCCTTCCCCGCTTCTGACGCAGCCATCTGGTGAACCCCCTTCCCCGCTTCTGACGCAGTCATCTGGTGAACCCCCTTCCCCGCTTCTGAAAAAGCACAGGGCTCCGGGAGGACTCGGCCCGCTCTTGTTCAGGTGGTCGGGTAGGAGGGTTGAGCACCACGTCCTCTGGCTGCAGTTAGCTGTTCAGAAGAGGGTCGGCCCTGGGTCTTGGGGGTCACTTTCTTCCCTCTGGGCTTGTAAAAGTGATTGGATGTGGGCCTGGGGATGCTCAGGGCTGTCCTGCCACCCCATGGGGACCCCCTGCACCAGTCAGCAGAGCACGGCACAGCTGTGAGACGGTGCATCCAGAAGAGATTTCTCAGCTCACTGGAGGAGTCAGGCGCGTCTCTGGGCTTCTCGATTACAAGAAGCCTTTAAAATAATCAGCCCACTTTAAGTGTGGCTTCTTATATACACTTGACCGCTCGATCCTCGTGATCTCATTCCAAAACCCAGAGGAACGTCTTTCTACTTTATTGTAATACTTGTGTGGACGTATAGGTATTTGTGTCCAGTTTATGTTTAAGAGAATTTTTGATATCCATGGGGACCTGGGTTTTAGCTCTGGCTTTGCCTCTAAGTCATAGCGGGAAAGTGAAAGTGAAGTTGCTCAGTCATGTTCGACTCTTGCCGACCCCATGGACTGTAGCCTATCAGGCTCCTCCATCCATGGGATTTTCCAGGCAAGAGTACTGGAGTGGATTGCCATTTCCTTCTCCAAGGGACCTTCCCGACCCAAGAATCGAACCTCGGTCTTCCACATTGCAGGCAGACAATTTACGAGGGAGCCATCAGGAAGTCACAGTGAGAGCCAGGGCCAAATTCACCTCCTCTGCAGGCCTCAGTTTTCCCATCTGTAATATGGATGTGCTGGGCCCACTGCCCTCTCAGATCCCTTCCACTCTTAGTTTCTATGAATTTAAGATCGGTATGTGTGTGATGAGACGGAAGTAAATATTGGTGTGTCATCTGCTGGGCTCAGAGTTCTGTTTGCTGAAGCAGACAGGAGCTTGATGGAGACCTGATTGGTTGGGGAAATAGGGATTTATCTGTAGGAGGCCACGGCAACCCAGACAGGGGCTTGCTGCCTCCCACAGACGTGTAAAGCATTGCTAATGATCAAGCCTGCCTGCGAAGCTCCCCACACAGATGGCTGTGGGGCTGCACACTGAGCTTCGGGAAGGAGATGTCAAACCTGAGAGCAGCTGGTATCCGATCAGCCTCCGATACAGGCCTGGGGCTGTGAGGCTTTTAACACAGACCTTGAATGTCCATGACCTGCAGGATCAGAGGCCAAGATCCCCAACTAAGGGATGCTCCAGCTCTCAGATTCCAGACTATGACAATGGTGGATGTGACAATTAGCCCACAGAGACAGTGGCTTTTTTTTTTTTCTTGCTTCAGCAGTGAGACTCATCCTCCTGGGCTGAGAAAACCATTTACACTACTGATAGGTTGCAGTTGGGAAGGAGAAAAGCATAATTGTTACGGTGTATTAGGATCTGGGTAGCAAAAAAACCTTCTAACTGGAGCTAAAAGGATGAGAATATTTGCTCTTTTTTATATGGACACAAGTTTAAAGAAATAGAAACAATTCTGCAATTTTTATTTTTTTCAACTATTTTGTAAAATCTTTTTCTTTTGTACTGGGGTATAGCTGACTAACAACGTTGTGACAGTTTCAGGCGCACAGGGAAGGGTCTCAGCCACACATACGCATGTGTCCATTCTCCCCCCAAACTCCCCGCCCATCCAGGCTGCCACATAACACTGAGCAGAGTTCCCTGTGCTCTCCAGTGGGTCCTTGTTGCTTATCCATTTTAAATACAGCAGTGTGTACATGTCCATCCCAAACTCCCTAACGATCCCTCCCTCCGTCCTTCCCCCTGGTGTCCATAATTTCATCCTCTAAGTCTGTGAGTCTCTTTTTATATCAGTTGTTTTTAGATTCCACATCGAAGGGCTGTCATTTGACGTTTCTCCTCCTCTGTCTGACCCACTTCACTCAGCATGACACTCTCTAGGCCCATCCATGTTGCTGCAAATGGCATGATTTCAGAGAACATTTGCTCTTTTAACAAGAGGTCTGGAGAGCAGAAGTTAAAGGATGCCTCATGTGGTAAGAGGACCTTTTCCAAATTGACCTTTTGGCCCCCAGTTTGGCATCTCAGTCACAAGGTGGCGGCTAAAGCTTCAGACACGTGTCCTTATTTCTTTCCAGGGACGAAGCAGGGTTGAGCAAGAGGCTCTGTCTTTGTCAGCCGATGTCTTCTGATCTGAGAAGACCCACCTGCTCATTCGGGGCTTGCCTGATGGCTCAGCTGATAAAGAATCTGCCTGCAGTGCAGGAGACCCCAGAGACTTGGGTTCAATCCCTGTGTCAGGAAGATCCCCTGCAGAAGGGAATGGCAACCCACTCCAGTATTCTTGCCTGGAGAATCCCATGGACAGAGGAGCCTAGTGGGCTACAATCTTTGGAGTCACGAAGAGTCAGACACAACTGAATGACTAACACCTGCTCCTTCAGCTCACTGGCTAGGATGAGGGCTGGGTCTGCAGAGAAGATTCGGGAAAGCCTTAGTGCCAGGAGACAGGGAGAAAAGGGGCTGACCAGGGGTGCGTGGTCAGCCACTGGTGGTAGGGTGAGAACTCGAGCCCCTGTCTGCTCCTCCACGGGGGGCTGAGTCCTAGGAGATAGCCCACCCCCAGCCCTGTCTTGGTTCCACCACTTATATGTGCCCACAGTGTACAAGACAGAGATTTCAGCCTGTGGAACAGAGGCAGACATCCAGTGTGCACGGACTGAAACCTCAGTATTTCGGATCCAGCTTTAATTTGATACCCGCTCCACCAGGGCATCTCCCCCACCGCGAGTCTCCATGGGCATCTCGTCCTCCACCTATTGATGTAGGCAGGCTGGACTTCTGCAGCAGCTGCTGTGACCAGGCTTCAGAGTCTCAGCGGCTGAACTGAGTGTTTGCTTTTCGCTGACACAGAGCAGGCTGTGGATCCGGGGCCTCTCCCAGGAAGCTCCCTGTGCAATGGCGCCTGCCATCTCCCAGCGCCCCCATCCTTGACCTGCCTGTGGCCCCAGCATCCCTGTGGCAGGAGGAGTCCTGCGGGTCTGTGCCCTGCGTCTTAGATGCGTCAGCCTGGAAAGGGTACGTCTGACCTCCCATTGGCCAGAAGTGGCCACGTGATCCCAGCCCACTGCCCGGGGCTGGGAAATGAGGGCTCAGCAGGAGACAGTGAATCTGTGTCTGCTCCTGCCTTCCGTGGCTTCCCGTTGCCCTCGGGGCCAAGTCCCTACCTGCCCGCCCCGGCTGTCCCATTTCCCCACCACACGGTCCGTGCTCCAGGAATGCTGGGGTTTTGGGTCCTCGGTGGGGGGGTTCCCTCCTGCTCACCTCCCTCCCTTTGCATGAGCTGCGCCTCTGACCCCCCGCTACTTCTCCTGACTGGTTTCCATTCCTCCTCCAGGCCTCACGTTAGGTTTCGAGGGGCTGTGAAATCAGGGTGGTGGGTGCGGTCCTTAGAAGCCTAGCACTCCCATCCCAGCTGTCACCACGAAGCCGCAGGGCCTCTGGCAAACCACTTCACTCTTGTTTCTTTTTTTCCTTTAAGCATATTTTTTGTTGAGGCAGCGCTGGTCTGTAGCACTGTGTAGGTTTCATGTGAACACGTTATATTTCTCTTCTGCATTCCCTGCAGTGGTGGCGCTGTTCCGCCGCTCAGTCATGTCCAGCTCTTTGCGACCCCGTGAACCACAGCACGCCAGGCCTCCCTGTCCTTCTCCATCTCCCGGAGCTTACTCAAATTCACATCCATCGAGTCGGTGATGCCATCCAACCATCTCATCCTCTGGCGCCCCCTTCTCCGCCCGCCTTCAGTCTTTCCCACTGCCAGGGTCTTTTCCAGTGAGGCAGCTCTTCGCATCAGGTGCGCCCTACCAAACCTTCCCTTTCCATCTGCCGCTGCACAGCGGGTCCCTTTCATCCTTTTTGCCTCCCCATGCCCTTCCACGAGCTTCCCTGGTGGCTCAGCTGGTAAAGAATTCGCCTGCAATGCAGGAGACCTGGGTTCGATCCCTGGGTTGGGAAGATCCCCTGGAGAAGGGAAAGGCTACCCACTCCAGTATTCTGGCCTGGAGAAGTCCAGGGACTGTATCGTCCACGGGGTTGCAAAGAGCCAGACACGACTGAGCGGCTCCCACTTCCCTCCTGCCTCTTCCTACTCTGTTCTCTGTATATCCCTGTTTGATTTTGTTCATTTGCGTTGCTTTTCATATTCCACATGCGTGAAATCATACAGTATCCGCTTTTTGTAATAAGATGGATGGATTGGGTGAAATAAGTCGCGTGGAGAAAGGCTGATGTGCTGCTCAGATTGGATGGCTCAAGTCTGACTCCCAACCCGACCCCTGGCTTTGAGGCTTGAGCTACTAACCTAACCTCTCTGTGCCTCAGTTTCTTTATCTGTAAAACGGGGATAAAAACAATACTTATAACTCATGGGATTATTGTGGGAATTGAGTGGAACTTACAAAACCTTTTGAAAGTGCCTGGAATGTGGCAAGCACTCAATAAATGTTGATCTAGGTTCTTACAAGACCCTATCTACCCCTGCCCCAGCTTATGGAGCACACGGGCAGCAGAGGTGTCAGGCAAGTCAACAGGCAGTCACCGCCCAGGGCAGAAAGTTCCATATGCAGGCAACCAAGCGGGGAGCTGGTAAAGTGGGGCCTAACCTTGTGGCTTGAGATCTCGGCCTTACCCTTGTTGTGGTTCAGTCACATCTGACTCTTTGCGACCTCATGGACTGGGGCACGCCAGACGCCCTGTCCGTCACTCTCTCCCAGAGTTTGCTCAGACTCGTGTCCACTGAGTCGGTGATGCTGTCTAACCGTCTCATCCTCTGTCGCCCCCTCCTGCCCTCAGTCTTTCCCAGCATCAGGCCTCACCCTTCCTGGGTGTAAAAAGGTGACCACCCACCGGACCTGGATGTGGGAAGACTGACAAACTCCTCAGTGCTTAGAGCAGCGCCAGCATCCTCTGCCTGCTCAGTTGGGGTGGGCAGGCTTTTTATTGGGTTGGCCAAAAACATCCTACTGAAAATCCCAATGAACTTTCTGGCCGGCCCAATTCTACACAAGCCGTGGGTGGAGGTCAAGGGAAAGCTGAGATTTGAGGAAAGAGTAGGAGTTGGGAGGAGCTGGGGGTCAGGGGGCTGGGAGGCAGCAGTGGAGCAGCTCTTGCGGCCCCGGCAGGATGCTGAGGGGGCGGGAGATGCGGGGAGGCTGGAGGTAGCCAGGGCATCCTCCGGGATCTGGGCGTCTGCTCATCCTGCCGGTGGTCACTGCCCTTCTCTATGTCCAGGCCCTGGGGCTACATCAGGGCATAGAGAACACTTGGCTGAAAAGTTTAGCCTCTAGCCCTGGCTAATGGGGAGCCAAGGGAGGACATTAGGCAGGAAAATAATATTTTTTTTAAAATGTGCCTTTAAGGAAGATGCAGAGGCTGACTCAGAGAGAATTCAGATCCCAGCATGGATTCGCAAGGGATCACCGTGGCCCAATCCAAATAGATTTTTCATGACAGGGGCCAGCAAGGCAGTCCTCAGCCCTTTTCCTCCGTGTAGGGTTGTCGTATAAGATACGGGATGCCCAATTAAATGTGAAGTTCAGATGAACAAATAATTTTTAAAGTATAAGTATGTCTCCAATATTGGGTGGGACATATACTCAAGGGCTTCCCTGGTGGTTCAGATGGTAAAGAACCTGCCTGCACCGCAGGAGGCCCAGGTTTTCCTGTGGGGAGATCCCATGGGGAAGGGAATGGCTACCCAGCCCAGGATTCTTGCCTGGAGAATCCCATGGCAGAGGAGCCTGGCGGGCTACCGTCCACGGGGTCGCAGAGAGTCGGACACGACTGGACGACTAACACATTCATGTTTACTTAGACTCACACGTCTGCTTGCTCTGGCAGCCCTGCCTCCGTGGGGTTGCAGGCTGGAGCTGCCCGGCCTCATCTGGAGGAGCACCACATACTTTCAGGCTCACCGGAGCTCAGCCTGATGAGGGCAGGATAACGTCTTCCCAAGACAGAACAAGATGGAGGCGGAGAAAAGTTAGTGGAGCCTCACCCAGCCTCCTCGGAGCCTCACGATGGGCTTTCCCCCGCTTCCCTGGTATATGTCCCTCACCCCACTCTGCTTCCACAGGAGACTAGTCTGACCCAACCTGGCATTTATCTTCTGCCTGGGAGGCTAAAGGAGGGCAGCTTCCTGAGTCAGGCTCCCATTGATTGCTGAGCTGGCTGTGATGGATACAACACAACCCTTGGTGCTGGGCCCCAGCTGCCCGCGGAGCCCTCCAGCCGTCTCACAAGGGCAGTCTTGGCCAAGTAGCTCCAGGAGCAGGAATGGCAGAAGCTGCCACTGCTTGAGTCATTAACTTGCTGGTTGGTGTGGAGCCAGGCAGTGGGGCTGTACAGAGTGGAGTCAAGAACAGGCTCCGGGAGTCCATCATATCTTGGTTCGAGCCTCAGTCTTACCACCGACATAGGCACGATCTTAGGCAGGTATTCTCCTTCCTGAGATTAAATATCCAATCTCCCAAGCTTGCGGGGGGTCGAACTGAGAGAATGCATGTGAAATGCTTAGACAGCGCCTGGCGGGCTTCCCAGGTGGCTCAGTGGTAAAGAATCCACCTGCTAATGCAGGAGACATGAGTTTGACTCCTGGGTCAGGAAGATCCCCTGGAGAAGGAAATGGCAACCCACTCCAGTAATCTTGCCTGGGAAATCCCACGGACAGAGGAGCCTGGCGGGCTACAGTCCACAGGGTCGCAAAAGAATTGGACACAACTTAGGGACTAAACAGCAACAACAGCGCCCGGCACCTGGCCAGATATCTAAACAGGCTACTCTGGCACTGACCCAAGAGTTTATCGCCTGCACATCACTGACAAGGAGACAGAGGTTCCGAGAGGCAAAGTCTTAGGGTGAGCCTCTGAGAAGGGGCAGAGTCAATGACTCAGCTTCCTGAAACTCACATCAGATAACGAAAAGGCAACCCGGAAGGGTTCTCCAACTTGGAGCCCACCGGCTTCTTTAAGAAGCTGGAATTCATTTAATTACAAGACTAATGCATATTCATCAAGGATAATTTAGAAAATGCAGTTTGCCAAAAGAAGAAAATAAAACTCACGAGCATCCTCACCACCACTATCTCACAGAGATAGCCGTGGTCGACGTGCCGAGGTGTATATTTTAAGGCTTTGGGGGAATTTTTAAAACCCCAAAACGGAGATCCTTGCACCACTCTCACTCACTCTGCTGACATTCGGAGCCAGAGCTCCCTGCTCTGGGGTCTGTCCTGGGTGTTTAGCAGCATCTCTGACCTCTACCCACCAGATGCCAGTAGCACCACCCCCCCAAGTCCAGACAACCCAAAATGTCTCTAGGTATTGCCAAGTGTCCCCTGAGGGGCAAAACAGACCCCCCAACAGCTGAGAGTTGCCGGGTTTCGGGGTAGGCACTCCAAGTCAGCCACACCTGGCTTTCAACCCTGGCTCAGGTGTAAACTTGGGCAAGTTGGCCGGTGACTCTGAGGCCTCACCGTCCTCATCTGTGAAATGGAGCAGTGTCGACCCCCCTGGCAGAGCTGTCAGGACTGAGAGAGGTGGCTCCTGGGTCACGGAAGGCATCCGGCACAGGGAGCTGCCCTTGACATCAGCGTCGCGGTCGTGGGTGGTTTCTCTGATGAGAACAGTCCCAACAATTAACAACACAACACTTATCTGTGCTTAGAAGGCCCTTCACTCCTGAGTGAGAGGCATGGCTGCTCTTAGAATGGCAGCGGAGTTATGGTTAAGAATACGGCTCTAGAGCTAGCTGGCCTGGGTTTATATCCTATCTCTGTCTCTAACCACTGGTGAAGCCTCGGGCAAGCAACTGAACATTTCGGAGCCTTGGTTTCCTCGTCTGTCAGATGAAGGCAATGGTGCCGACCTCACAGGCTGGTGAGGGGTAAATGGATCCACCCCAGAAGTGGCTGTATCTATAAATATTACTGCTACGTGTGCCCAGTCCTGGGGAGACAGGGTGAGAAGGAAAGGGTGCATTGGGAAGCACAAGGGGGCCCTGTCTTGGAGACCCATTGGGTGAGAGAGCGGCCCAAGACCAAGGAAATGACCTCCCGTGACCTTGGCAGAGCCAGTGTCCCTTGAGATCTGGGACCCTAGAGTCCACACTCCATGGGTATTTCAGTTTAAGAAATTCACTGTGTCCTAGGGGCTCCTAAGTGTTTTTCTTAATGTTTAAATATACATAAAATTTATCGTTATAGCCATCTAAGCGTACACTGTGTTAAGCACACTCACAGTTACCACCATCATCCGTCTCCAAAACCTGTTCAGCATCCCAAACTGAAACTCTGTACCCAAGAAACAACAAACTCCCTTCCCCCTTGCCCAGCCCCTGGTGACCTGTATCCTACTTCCTGTCTCGCTGAGTATGACTCATCAGCGAGGAGCCTCATCTAAGTGGAATCGTACAGTTAGTCCTCTTGTGTCTGGCTTAGTTTACTTAGCATGATGTCGTCTAGGTTTATCCACATGGTAGATAGACTGTGCAGAATTTCCTCCCTCTTTAAGGCTGAACAATGCCCCTTTGCATGGATATGCCACACTTTGTTTGTCCGCTGATGGACGTTTGGGTCGTTTCTACCTCTTAGCTACAGTGAAGAGTGCTGCTGTGAATATAGGTGTACAAATATCCGTCTGAGTCCTTACTTTTACCTCTTTTGGGTGTATACCCAGACGTGGAATTGCCGGATCATATGCTAGCTCTATCTTTAAATTTTTGAGGACCCGCCGTACTGTTTTCCGTGGCAGCTGTACCATTTTACGTTCCCATCAGCAACGCATGAGCATTCCAGCGCCTCCACCTTCTTGCCAATCCTAAGTATTTTAAAACCCAGCCTCCCTTTGGATTTTTACACCTTGAAAATAGTGGAGTATGTGTAAGAGAAGGACTTTTCTACACAACAATTCTTTGTTTCTGAAAGAACTTCGAACCTTCCCCAGGAGCAGTTGCAGGCCTGAACCTCACCATGCCCAGGCATGGCAGGGAAGGTGAGACTACTTCCTCTCTGGTTGGTTTCTGGAGCCTTCAAGTTTGTTGCTTAGATTTGTTGTTTGTTTCAAAGTTTGTTGTTTAGATTTTATGATTGTGTATGGGAGGGTTAGTCCAACCAAGCTACACTCCCATCCCTACAGCTCTTAATACCAGTGATAACAACTTGGAATTGGATGCCAACAGAAGAAGCTGAACTATCACAAAAGTCTGGTTTGCAGGCTGTGTTCCTGTCTGCCAAACAGTGGTTGGGGTTAAAGCCGGCCCCCTGCCCCCATCACCCCCTTGAAGGGGGCACGGCTTTCCCAGTTGGCTGGCGCCCCCACCACGCCCTCCTGTCTGCCCAGACTAAGGCTGACTGTCTGTCTCTGTGTTCTCTTCACTGTGATCCCGAGTGCCTTGGTTTCCGATCAAATTTTGTTTCCAAGTTTCTCCTTGCAGCCCCTCCCAAGGCTGAGTCCAGGGCCTTCCTCTTTAGCCCCCTCCCTGTGCCCCCTTTCCTCTGTGACACAGTGCTCACGGCGGCCGTTTCTCTAAGCAGTGCTCCATGCTACTGAATTGCTCCTCTTTCCTTCCAGCTCCCCCTTTCTTCCTTCCTTTCTCCAGTGTTATCTGAGCATTTGCTGTGCGCTCAGCACTGTTCTAGGAGCTGGGAATATAGCAGCAAAGAAATCAGGGGGAAAAAAATCTCTGTCTTCATGGAACTGACATTCAGGATGTGACAGTGAATAATTCATAATGCAGCGAAGAGTTTGTGGAGAAAGACAGAGCTGATTAAGGGGGTACACTTACCATCTGAGCCACAGTGGCTCAGACGGAAAGAATCTGCCTGCAATGCGGGAGACCTGGGTTCAATCCCTGGGTCGGGAAGACCCCTGAGGAAGGGAATGACTACTCACTTCAGTACTCTTGCCTGGAGAATCCCATGGACAGAGGAGCCTGATGGGCCACAGTCCATGGGGTCACAAAGAGAAGGACACAACTGAGCGACTTACACCCACCGGGGGATGCACGGTGACGGGACGTGCAGGCGTCCTAGGGCCTCTGCTTCCGGTACCTTCTGTGCCGCTCGCGTTGCCCACCCTCCCAGTGACAGAAAGCGCTCTGTGTTGGGTCAGTCCTCGCTTCCACCACTTCTTAGCTGCACGGCTTTGAGAAGTGCCCCACTGCCACGCCTCACTTCTTATCAGTAACATGGAGACAAGAACATCATTTACCTCTTAGAGCTTTTGGGAGGATTAAATGAGCTAGTACATGTGAAAATGTTTAACACAGTGTCTGGCATATAGTAAATATTCCATCAATATTAGCCATTATTACTAAAGACCTAAATTACGCAGCACAATGGCTGACGCGTTGTAGGCAATAAATAAACAGCAGTGATAGTTACCGTTCTTTCTCCATTTCTGTGTACTGACATCCAGTTAATTGTTTTTCCTTCTGCCAGGCCAGCAGCATCTTGTCTCCTTACTGGAGCTAAAAGATAAGGGGCAGTGAAAGTCAATAACCCAGAAACTGCATATTGGCAGCACCATTGGAAGCTACGTGGGGAGAATCCAGCAGGGAGTTAGGGCTGGAGGCGGCTGCTGTTGGGAAGCATTCCACCCCCAGTGGTTACTGATGTGCAAGAAAGCAATTCAAGAAGTGAGAAAACGTCGCGGCAGGGTTCCAGGGGCTGGACTAGTGCTGTGGACCCAGGAGAGTCAGGTCAACATTGGAGATGCTTCAAGACGTGACGGGTCTTTCCTTCCCTGTCCAACAATGCCTTCTGTGCTTGTCAGTGCGTTCCTGCCAAAACCTACTCCTTCTTTCCCTGTCATCTCTGGGTGGGCATTATTTAGCTTAGGCGAATTTTCCCTCCACCCCCTAATGAAGTTTTGATCCCCCTCTATTATCATCATCTGCTGTTTCCCACATGCTCCGAAGAGCTCAGGGAGGAAGGCGTCTGAGTTTTGCCAGACTGGTTGGCTTCAATCTGCAGTTCGGCAGTGCCTGGCAAGCTTGGTGGGGCTGCTTTGATTTTTTTTTTTTTTTTTCCCATTCTTGACGAGGAGCTGGCTTGCAGAAACACATCACTAAGGGGAGCTGTCGGAAGGAACGGCTTTGCAGCGCCAGATTGCTTGCAGGTGGCAGGTACTGAGGACTCGGTTCAGGGTCCACCCAAATGGTTACGAGTCCACGAAGGACCCGCTGTGGGCCGGGACTCCACTTCCTCTCCTGTGGACCAGGTGTTCTGTTTCCAAGAAAGCAAGGACTTGATCTGTAAAATGGGGGCGTCGAGACCTCAGTCCTTCCCTTCCCTGCTGTGACTTTATGTTATTAATAGTTCGGAAAAGGCTCAGCTGTGAGCAACTGAGACCTAAACAACAGGGGCCTAACCAAGGTAAAGGCTGATGTCTCTCTTATGTAACAGTCCGGAGGGGAAGTACTGACGCCTGGAGGGCAGTTCTGCTGCCAGACATCCCCAGGGATGGAGCATCCCTCCACTTGCAGCTCCCCTGTGCACAGCGTCCACGGCCCAAGGCTGTCTCAGTGTCCAAGAGGGCCGGTGGATGGCTGCATTCTAGCCAACAGGAAGGAGGAAGCACAAGAGCCGGCAGCCCCCCTTCGTGGAGGACTCTTCCAGGAGCTACCCTTGTCTCTCCCATTCACACCCCAGTTTTCTGGTGCTTAGCCACGTGGCCGCCCCTACCTGCAAGGGAGACTGGGAAATACAGTCTCTATTCCTAGGAGCTGTGAGCTCTGTTACCAAGACAGAAAGGGCAGTGGTCCCTGGGGGAGAACCATCAGGTTGTTTGGGAAAGAGCAGTGGTGCTGTGGAGAACATCGCTGAATGCATCAGAGGACCGACATTTGCCTTTTAATCTGCCCTGTCACTTCCCTGGGCCTCAGTCTCCTCAGCTGTAAAGAGCGGATGACAGGAACGACCTCACACTTTGTGAAGGTTAAATGATACATTGTATTGGAAGATACTTTTTAAGGTTCTCAAAACATCTGGGACGTGCTGTGGAAATTCATTTCTGGCGCTGATAATGTGTGTATCAGATCTGTAGGGGCTTCATACGAAAAAGCCTGTACCTGTCCCCAGGCTTGCTCTTGCTGGGTCTGGCAGCCTGGGCTTTGTAGCTTCACTGTGGCTGGTTGGCAAGAGAAATTGGGCGTCAGGTGCCCAGGACCCTGTTCGTGCTGGTTATGGTGTCAGGAAGTCCAGATGTGGTATAGTGAGGAGTTCTGAAGTGTGATGTGGGTACAGTAGCTGCACAAGATGACTTTAGCTGGAACCTTTAAAACATTTAGAAATACTCACAAGTTTGTTTTAGAATATATCTTCAGGAACAAAGGAGAACTTGATCATCAAACCTGGGACTTGTATGAACATTATTTATTGCTCAGGACAGTGTTTTAATAAAGTGAGTTTACTTAAAAAAAAAAAAACCTGAGTAAATATTTTAATGTGCATAATACTTGGCTTTGGCAGAAACTCAGATGAGAACTACAGCTCCAGCCACACCTTGATTTCAGCCTGGGGAGACCCTGAGCAGGGGGACCCAGTTAATCCTCTCCTGGACTCCAGACACATGGATGGAAACTGTGAGATAATAAATGTGGGTTGTTTTAAGCCATTGAGTTTGTGATAATTAGTTCTGCGTGCGGCCGTACATGCTGTCTCTTCAGTCATGTCTGACTCTTTGCAACCCTATGTACTGTAGCCCGCAAAGCCGCTCTGACAATGGGATTCTGGAGGCAAGAATACTGGAGTGAGTTGCTAATGCTCTTCTCTAGAGGAGCTTCCCAACCCAGGGAGCGAACCTGGGTCTCTTACATCTCCTGCATCGGCAGGTGGGTCCTTTACCACTGTGCCACCTGGCAAGCCCCAGTGCAGGGATAAGAAATTAAAACACGTGGTTAGAGATTTATACTTAAGGAATGTCATCAACCTGAGCAAGTTTCTTATTTCAAACTGTTTCATTGTTTGTAGCGTGGTGACAGAAATACATGCTTGTGGGGTCTCTGGAAGAACAAGTGAGGAACTAAATATAAGTTCCTATCTAATGTGAGGGAAATATTAGCCTTAATAGCTGTTAACTAGAACACCAGCTGTAGAATCAGTCCCCACAAGGACCATATTTGCTCAGTTCCATGACCCCAGGGGGCTTCCCAGGTGGCCCAGTGGTAAAGAACTTGCCTGCCAATGCAGGAGACTCAGGAGATGCTGGTTTGTCCCCTGGGTCAGGAAGACCCCCTGGAGTAGGAAATGGCAACCCACTCCAGTATTCTTACCTGGGAAATCTCAAGGGCAGAGGAGCCTGACGGGCTACAGCCTGTGGGGTCACAAAGAGTCGGACACGACTTAGTGACTGAGCATGCGTGCGTGATGACTCCGGAGACAGGCAAACCTTGCAAATTTCGATAAAGTTTAGCTTATGTCCTTAAGCAGGATTTTCTTTATGTTCTCCTAATCATTTAGCTTCTCAATGCTTAACCTCCTCCAACCATTTCAAAAGGGTCTGAACTTGAACCTAGGCCTGATGAGACATTTGAGGATGGAAATTTCTGACCAACGCATCAATCATCTTTATAAAAAAGAAGATCAGAGGCTGATGTTTTTGGTTGTGGGGTCAGAAACCAGCACACTTAGGGGACGAAGCCTCCGTTGAGTTTCCTGATGGTCTTTCTATGAGGTCTTCTTTGCCCAGGAGCTGTAAGAGACAGCAACTCCCTGGATCTCAGATCGAAGTCTTTTCAGCATGCACTGAAAATAATTTCTTAATGAGATAAGAATGCCAGTGAGAAAGTATCTTCATCTGATTTGTTTCGCTAATTAGGAAGACTTAATTGATATTCTAAGGCAACTTCCTTGTGGATAAGAAATTGCCTGGGTCTCTAGTTGAAAAAAATCCCCAGATCTTCAAGTCCCACACCGAGAATTGGTTCTGGAAGTCTTAAGGAGTCTCCAGCTGTCTGCATTTTTTTTATCAGGCCCCCAGGGGCCTCCCTGGTGACTGAGTCAGTAAAGAATATGCCTGTAATACAGGAGGCGCAAGGCCCATCCCTGGGTTGGGAAGATCTCCTGGAAAAGGAAATGGCAACCCACTCCAGTATTCTTGCCTGGAGAACCCCACGGACAGAGGAGCCTGGTGGGGCTACAGTCCATGGAATCGAAAAGAGTTGGACACGACTGATCTACTAAACCATCACCAGGGGATTATGACGCATGCAGGTATTTGAGGGCTGCAGGTACACTCGCAAATATTTAACAGCCAGATTTCTGGGAAAGAAAAGCTTGATTTGTAACATTAGTGGACGTCAGAGGCACAAATAGTCCTGTTGCTGCTGCCCAGTCCTGTCCGACTCTTTGCGGCACGTGGACTGGAGCACACCAGGCCTCCCTGTCCTTCACTGTCCCCTGGAGTTTGCTCAGACTCGTGTCCATTGAGTCAGTGATGCCATCCAACTATCTCATCCTCTGTCGCCCCCTTCTCCTCCTGCCCTCATTCCTTCCTAGCATCAAAGTCTCTTCCAATGAGCCAGCTCTTCACATCAGGTGGCCAAAGTATCGGGAGCTTCAGCTTCAGCCCCAGTCCTTCCAGTGAATATTTAGGGTTGATTTCCTTCAAGATTGACTGGTTTGATCTCCTTGCAGTCCAAGGGACTCTTAAGAAATTAATTGCAGATTTAGGGAAGCATGGTGTTTGGATTTTGATATTCTCTTTTGTGATCTGGAAGAGGAAAGATGTTTGTATCTCGGGGATGAAATATTTCTTACAGCCTGGACCAGTTTGGTATTTTGAATGAAGGTAAAAAGCTGAAGGAAACTCCTTTATAATGATTACATGATTCTTGAACTGCTGTGTGATGGTCCTCAGCTGTAGACCCAGAGTCTTATGCATGCTGGTTATATATTCTAAGAGGGGTTAGATATTCTTGGTTAAAAGTCAAATAGTAAGGGCACTTGGGGAAAAGAAATATCTGGGCATTGTGTTTCAGGCAGTTTTCTATCCAAACTAGCTATTTTTCTCTTTTCTCTCTCTCTCCTGGAAGTGTGGAGGGGATGGGATTTCTCAGTCTTCTTTATGGTCCAACTCTCACATCCACACATGACTACTGGAAAAACCATAGCTTGACTAGATGGACCTTTGTTGGCAAAGTGATGTCTCTGCTTTTACAATGAAGTTTAGGTAACGCCAGTAAAGGATTCAGGGATTCCCAAGTGCACTGGCTGTGACGGTGTCATGGATATGCTTTAAAGTGTAGATTGCTGGGCTCACCACCAGGGGTCTCCACTTAGTGGGTCTGGGGCTCCAGGGACCCCTACTGGGGTGAGAGGACCTCCCAGGATGATCCTAATGTATTTCCAGGTCTGGGAATGTGCTGGAGATGATTCACTTCATCATCCTTTGGAGAAGGAAAATCTAACCAGAGGGAGAGAAATTCTTCAATCTGTACCTATAAATGGTTGTGGTTTAGTTGCTAAGTCGTGTTTGACTCTTGTGACCCCTTGGACTGTATGTAGCCTGCCAGGCTCCTCTGTCCATGGGATTCTTCAGGCAAACATACCGGAGTGGGTTGCTATGCCCTTCTCCAGGGAATCTTCCCGACCCAGGGATCAAACTCTGGTCTCCTGCATTGCAAGCAGATTCTTTACTGACTCAGTCATCAGGGAAGCTTCCCTAGTGGGTGTAAAGAGTGAGATCAGAACAGACGCCGTGGAGAGCATGTAATGATGGAGGAGATGCTGTTAATGAGGTCGTGGTCCTGGCACACAGAGGATGCTCCATCCGTGTTCGCTCCTGTCCTGCAGATCCGCGCCAGGTGGGAAGAGCGTGGACTTTGGGGTAAGAGGGTCAGTCTCTCACGAGGAAACATCACTTCCTCCCCTCTCTGTACCTCAGTTGGGTCTCTTGTGACAGTGGGGTGGAGGATAACCCCTCCCCTCACAGGGTCAAACGAGACGATGTGTGTAGAGGAGCCAAGCAACCGGCAGCTCACAGCCACGGTGACCGTTACAAAACCTGGTGGGTGTGCAGGCTCGTGCGCATGTGCGTGCGGGCACGTGGTCCTCAGGCGGCGTGTGCAGGAAGACAGGTCTGAAGGCAGCAATGTCAAGCATGCTGGCCAACTCCAGAGCTAGATGCTGAGTTAAAGGGCAACGAGAATGCCAGGGGAAGGGGAAAGGAGCCTGGCTATAGGTGCATAGTAAAATAGTGCCGCTCTGGGGGATGAGATTAGAAGGGCCAAAGCCGCATTTTGAAGAGGACAGAAAGAATACAAAGCACGTCATTCCTCGGTGCAGGGTAACAGATGAGGGACTGGAGGCAACTGGAGCCCCTTTGCACCCGGAGGGGAGAAAATAACATCCAGGGACAAGACTGGACATGGACTCTCCTTGGCCTTAGTCTCTTCAGGGGAGGCAAGCCACAGACAGCTGCTGGAGCACGTCCCAGCCAGGAGGACAGCTGATAATGGGGCTGTAGCTGATGGCTACACGCGGATGGCTGAAAGTGTGACACCCATGATATCATGGTACTCCAGCCTCCTCCCCAGGCTCCTCGATGGACTTAGATGTCACTGTCCAGCTTTCAGTTATGACTTAAATGCAGCAGGAACCATCCCTGTCACAGAGCAGTTTGCAGAAGGAATGTCTGAGATCGGAGCAGGGTGAAAGCTGGGGGCTCAGGAACTTTGGAGAAGGGGGCTGTCTCGGTAGCAGCTGACCAGAAGGGGTCCTAAGTCCTGGAGCACAGGAAGGAACTCTGCCTACAGGGATTTGCCGGAGAAGGGCAATGGTGGAAGAGCCTCTTGTAGAGAGGCTCTTCTCTTGTAGAGGGATCCCGCCCCACGTGGATTGGTGCCCAGGCAACAGAGTGGGGCTAGGATGAAGGTCATCCATCTCAGAGATGCTTAAAGAGCACAGGTTCGCCTCCCTGGGCCGGCTACACCTGACACAGGGCTTTGTTGCTTTTCTACATAACCTGCAGGATTCAGTGTGAAATAAAAATTGTAAGGCCCTGTTTGAAAAAGCAGGGGGAAAATTGGCATTAAAGAGACTAAAATATAAAGCTCATTCCTTTTTTTCCCCTGTGATCTCTCTCAACTTGTCATCGTGTTTTGTACTTGCTATTGAGTGTCATTCTAAGTAAAGCAAAATTTAAATTAGCACGAATTTTATGGTTCTTCTTTATATCATGCAATGCCTACTTAGAATGCAAATATAAACATTTAGCTCATATGTGGAAGCTCTGAAATGACGCGATTTGTATTTTATAGTGTTTGCAGGACTAGGTATTTCATTCTTGCCAGAAGAGTGGACAAAACTAACTCAATGGCTTTTATTTCACTTCTGGATATGCGCACATCCTCCTGCTCTATTTTTTTCCCTTTCTTTCCTTTTTTTTTTTTTTTAAAGAAAACTGATGAATAAGGAAGAACAGAAAGGAAAAAACACAATGGCTTGTCCTATTTTTTGCTTTCTTTCTGAGGCATCATTTTTAGTCAACAGTAGGCTGGTATGTGACTTACCATGTACATTAAGAAAGAATGTGATATGATTTCTTGGTGCTAATGTTTCTTAGAACATCATTGTCTTCTTTCTGTGTTTGAAACTAGTCCCCTGCACCAAACCTCACCTTCTCTGAGTCATAATTGTCAAATAAAACATTTAGGGAATTTCCTGGCGGTCCAGTGATTAAGACTGCATTCTCACTGCTGAGGGTCCAGGTTTAATCCTTGGTCAGGGAACTAAAATCTTACAAACGGTGTAGCACAGCCAAAAGCAAAACAAAATATTAAGAATATTTTTTCATGGCTCAGTTAGTAAAGAGTTTGCCTGCAATGCACGAGACCCCAGTTCAATCCTGGGTCGGAAAGACCCACTAGAGAAGGGATAAGCTACCTACTCCAGTATTCAGACCTGGAGAATTCCATGGACTATAGAGAAATATCAATAACCTCAGATATGCAGATGACACTCACCACCCTTATAGCAGAAAGCGAAGAGCTAAAGAGCCTCCTGATAAAAGTGACAGAGGAGAGTGAAAAAGTTGGCTTAAAACTCAGCATTCAGAAAACTAAGAACATGGCATCCAGTCCCATCACTTCACGGCAAATAGATGGGGAACCAATGGAAACAATGAGAGACTGTTATTTTTCTGGGCTCCAAAATCACTGCGGATGGTGATTGCAGCCATGAAATTAAAAGACGCTTGCTCCTTGGAAGAAAAGTTATGACCAACCTAGGCAGCATATTGAAAAGCAGAGACATTACTTTGCTGACAAAGGTCCATTCAGTCCAAGCTGTGATTTTTCCAGTGGTCAGGTATGGATGTGAGAGCTGCACCATAAGGAAGGCTGAGTGCAGAAGAACTGATGGTTTTGAACTGTGGTGTTGGAGAAGACTCTTGAGAGTCCCTTGGACAGCAAAGAGATCCAACCAGTCCGTCCTAAAGGAAATCAGCCCTGAATATTCACTGGAAGGACTGATGCTGAAGCTGAAACTCTAATACTTTGGCTACCTGATGTGAAGAAGAACCAACTCATTTGAAAAACCCTGATGCTGGGAAAGACTAAAGGCAGGAGGAGAGGGGACAACAGAGGATGAGATGGTTGGATGGTATCACCAACTCAATGGACATGAGTTTGAGTAAGCTCCAGGAGTTGGTGATGGACAAGGAGGCCTGGCGTGCTGCAGTCCATGGGGTCGCAAAGAGTTGGACACGACTGAGCGACTGAACTGAACTGTTACAGCCCATGGGGTCACAAAGAGCTGGACATGACTGAGTGACTTTCACTTTCACTTTCAGTATACATTTAATTTTATTTCATCTTTTACCTCAGGGGCAGGCAGTTGGGGTACTCATATTCCCTGTTTCACAGAATGTCATATTAATTATTTATTGCTGTGTAACAAATGACCACAAATTTAGCTTGTGTGTGTGTGTGTGCTAAGTCGCTTCAGTCATGTCTGACTCTTTGGGACCCTACGGACTGTAGTCCGCCAGGCTCCTCTGTCCATGGGATCCTCCAGGCAAGGATACTGGAGAGGGTTGCCATTCTTTTCTCCAGGGGAGTCTCCTGCATTGCAGGGGGCTTCTTTACCGCTAGCACCACCTGGGAAGCCCTAACTCAGTGTAATTTCATGAGCCCAATTTGCGTAGGGTCAAGAGTTTGGCATAGCTTACCTGGGTTCTCTGCTCAGTGACTCAAGGCTGGATTTGGAGTGTCAGCAGGAAGCATGGCTTTCTCCGGCTTGGGACTCACTTCCAAATGCATGTGGCTGTTGGGCAGAATTTGGTTCCTTGTGGTAGCAGGACTGAGGTGCCCATTTCCTTGGTGTCAAGAGGTTGCTGTCAGTCCCTAGAGGCCTCTGTGGCTCCTTGCCCGGTCCTCTCATGACCTGCGGCAGGGCAGTCACGGCATGGCAGCTTATGTCTTCCAGGCCAGCAGGAGCATTTCATTCTCGTTTGCTGAGCGGGAATCTTCTGTAACACGTCATCCTCAGGGAGTCTCCGTTGCCGTATTCCGTACTGTGTTCTAATTAGAGGAGACACTCGCCCATCACCTTTGCCGTATTCTGTTGGCTGGAAGCAAGTTACAGGCCCTGCTGGCACTCAAGGGGAGGGGATCACACAAAGGCAAGACTCACCGGGGCTGCCTTAAAATTCTGCCAGCCACAAAGGCTGCCATCATTTACCGTGCAAAGCTCACTGCCACCCCCATCCCTGGCGTGGGTATCATGGATGTGATTTATGTACTTGGAGGCATGTATATATTGTAAAATATTTAGCATGGTTCTAGTGCGAATGTGCTTTTAATTTATAAACCTTGTTCTGTTTCTCTTTCACTCAACATTAGATTTCAAGATTTATTCTTAGTGCCATATGTACTGCATTGCTTTAAATGCATTTTCAAAGCTGAAAGTGGGATCATACTATGTATATGGGTTAATAGCTTGCTTTTCACTTTTAATATGTCTTTTAAAACCTTCCGTGTCAGTTCCTGTCGATTGTCCTCATTTACTTTAAACACTGCATAATTTTCCATTGAAAGGATTTCCTCGGGCCTGAAGGGTGATTTGAAGACCTTGGAGGGACTGATTGAATGGGCCAGAGGGACATTCCTACGGATTGGATGTTCCCATCCCTGGACTGGAGGTCCCTCTCTGCCTGGAATCAGGTGGTTGCCCACCTCTGCTTCTGCGCCCTCAGGCTCAGTTCCCCAGACTGTGGGGAAGCCCAGAACCATCTCAACCCAAAGCCCACCTGGGTTCCACCAAGAGCATCTCTCTCTGCCCCTGGATTTGAAAACAGACCCAATCTGATTGGCTCATAGACAGCCAATGGGTTTTCCGGCTGTAGGTCGGGTGCCTGCCATTAGTCCAATCAGAAGGAACTGTTATATGTTCAGCGCCCCCACTGGCGGGTTGGTTAATTCTCTCTAGCTGCCTGTATCCACTGCAGGCGTTAGAGTTTGCAACCTGGCCTCTTATGTCAGAACTTCCCAAGTTCACACAAATCAGGGGCCATGTCAACACGGAGACTCAGAATCTCTCTAAGGCACAGTCTTAACACCACTGCCACCGCCGACACGGGCAATGATTGTGACAGGCAGTTAGCAGCTATTGCGTCAGCTACAGACGAGGCCTCCCCCGTGCATTAAGACGGTCAATCTTCAGTGACCTTTGGAGAAGGCATTTGGATAGCCCAGTAAGGATAATCTGATTTGTTCACAGGTAGTAAAGAACTAGGCCTGATGGGACTTCCATGGTAGTCCGGTGGCTGAGACTCTGCTCTCCCAGTGTGGGGGCCCGGGTTTGATCCCTGGTCAGGGAACTAGATCCCACAGGCTGCAGCTAAGAGTCCACATGTGGCAACAAAAGATCGCACCGGCTGCAACTAAGACCTCGGGCAGCTAAATAAATTAATAAAACTAGACCTGGATTCTGACCAGGTCTGCCTGGCTCCACAGTGTGTGGTCCTAACCGCTTAAGGACTTGGGGAAGCAAGGCGTGAACACTCCGGAAGCATGAGGGGCCCAGCCAGTAAAGGTTGAGGAAGGGAGAGAGCCAGAACCAAACGCCAGGATGGCTTTGACGGCTGGGTAACATGATGCTGCTAAGTCACTTGTCCGACTCTGTGTGACCCTGTAGACGGCAGCCCGCCAGGCTTCCCCGTCCCTGGGATTCTCCAGGCAAGAACACTGGAGTGGGTTGCCATTTCCTTCTCCAAGGCATGAAAGTAAAAAGTGAAAGTGTAGTCGCTCAGTCCTGTCCAACTCTTAGTGACCCCATGGACTGCAGCCTACCAGGTTCCTCCGGCCATGGGATCTTCCAGGCAAGAGTACTGGAGTGTGGTGCCATTGCCTTCTCTGACATGATGCCTACCCAAAAAAGCCACACAATAAACTGACCCACATCAAAACAAGCTGGCTGCTACGGTTAGGAAATGTTTGCAGCGATTAATCTTCTAAACTGGAACAACTTCATTCACCATCGCCAAACACGGAGTTCCTCACGGAACTAAAGAACTCTGTTCTTTGCTCACAGGGAGCGTGGGAGACAGAGAAACACTAGTGCTGATAAGGAGTTGACAAGGTAAATGAAAAGAATCATTTAATAATACACTGAAATTTAATAATAGAAGTATAACTTATTGTTGAGCACTTGCAGTGAATCAGGCAGTATTTTAAGCACTTGACCTGCCTCATACCTCGTAGGTATATATATATACTCAATAAATAAGTAAGCATTGGTTGCCAAGTTGTGTCTGACTTCTCGTGACCCCATGGACTGCAGCCCACCAGGCTCCTCTGTCCATGGAATCTCCAGGCAAGAATACTGGAGTGGGTGGCCATGCCCTCCTCCAGGGGATCTTCTTGACTCCGCGATCAAACCTGGGTCTCCTGTGTTGCAAGCAGATTCTTCACCGTCTGGGCCACCAGGGAAGCCCAGGTATATACTATTACTCCCATTTTCAGGCAAGGAAGAGAGGGTCGGGGAAGCTAAGTGACCTGCTCACAGTTGCACAGCTGGGAGGAAGCAGGGTGATCTCTCTGACTCTCCTGCTCACCTGCAAAGACCCCATGATGCAGATACCACAAGGCACCGTGAGGGAGGGGCTGCACCCAGTGGTACCAAGATTGCAGAAGGCACCTTATTGGCAGGGATGTGTTGTTTGCTGCTTTAAACAGAGCTTCTGGCACTGTAACATGATTTTTTTTAATTCCTTAAATTAATTTTTAAGTGAGATCAGTAGTGAAACGGACAAGGCAATGGCACCCCACTCCAGTACTCCTGCCTGGAAAATCCCATGGGCAGAGGAGCCTGGTAGGCTGCAGTCCCTGGGGTCACGAAGAGTCTGACATGACTGAGCGACTTCCCTTTCACTTTTCACTTTCATGCCTTGGAGAAGGGAATGGCAACCCACTCCAGTGTTCTTGCCTGGAGAATCCCAGGGACGGGGAAGCCTGGTGGGCTGCCGTCTATGGGGTCACACAGAGTTGGACACGACTGAAGCAACTTAGCAGCAGCAGCAGCAGTGAAACAGTCCAATAGGACTTCTCAGAAAAGGAGGCTCTGGGATGGAGTTTGGATGATGGGCGCAGGACCAAGATGGAAGGACAGAGGAGATGTCCAAGGAAAGCTGAGGTCAGCTCATCCCGGGGTTGCTGGGCAAGAAAGAAAAGAGGGGGGAGGGTTCAGATGGTCAGGGAGAGAGGACGATGGCTTCAAACCAAACTGTCTCTCTTCTTTCCCCCTGACCGTGACAGATGTGGGGAGCATCAGCCAGAGCCCCTCTTCGTCATGGTCCTGTCTGCTTCTTGCCTTCTCCCTCCTTGTGTGTGCATGTGTGCACACGTGCGCGTGTGTGCATGAGCAATGCTAGATGCTTAGCAATTGCTAAGACAGAAATAACTTCAGCAGTGGAGGAGGAGGAGTGTGCAGAGGGCGATAGCCTCCCCTCTTCTGGTCCAGGAGGAGAAAAGCCAGCCTCGGAGTAGCAGGACCTAAATCCATCCAGTGTCCTAACCCCATGAAGGACCCTGGAAACTTCTCTCCAAGTTTGCATAATGCCCCAGTGAGAAACGGCGCGGTCGTGGTTCTGCTGCTTTGACTGGCTCCTGCTGGATGTCTGTGGGACAGAATGCTGAATGATTGAAGAGAGAAGTGGAAACGCGCCTTTCGGGCAGTCAGCCTAGTTGAGGACCTGATTTTTCTCTCCAAGTTCCTTCCTGCTAGTGCTTCATTTCCCCCCCTTGTCTGACTGTGGGCTTCATGAATGGGGGTGGTGGTCTGCTTTGGCATTCTGGGAGGAGCTGGGGGCTGGATCCTTTCCGGTTCCATTGCAGGCTCACTCTGTGACCTCTTGTGAGCGCTTTGGTCTGTTTCCAAAGGTTTGTTCTTTGGCTCCTGGGTAGATCAAGGCTTAATTTCTTCTGGATGTTTAAAGAGTCTTCTGGGTCTCTTTTGATTCATGTCTGAGACCATGGGGCCCAAACACTTTTGGTTTCTGCAGTAAGAGTGTTTGTGGCATTTTGGATTCAGGAATCTAGTGTCCCATCTGTGCGTGTCTGTCCCTACTCGGCGGCCTCCGAGGCATGATCTTTCAACAATAGTGAATAGTAACACTGATGATATAATGATAGAGGCAATTTATCACGCATCTATTAAGCCCCAGGTACCTCACTTAGAACTTTATGTTATTTACTCCTTGCAAAATACTCATCAGGAGACGGATTACTGGGGAGAGTGATGATCATCGAGATTAGATCTAGAAGCTGCAGGGAGCGTCTGATTAAGCCCCACTGGGTGCTGAGGAAGTGCAGCATTCTTTCTTCAGCCTCTCAATAAGCCTGAGACCTGGGTGCTATTGGCATCCTTCTTTTATAGATGAGGGAGCTGAAGTAATCTACTCAACATCTTCTCGTAAAGAGGTGGCAGAGCCAAGACTTGGACCCAGAGCCCCTGCTCTTAACCACTATGCTGCTCTGTCTTCCTGGTTGTGTGCCATACCCAGCTGATCTGAAAAACTCACCTGTGATACTGTGGCGGCGGGTGGGGTGGGGGGGTGGGCTAAGGGTCCCCCCTGGCCTATGTGGGTGGGCACTTCAGGGTGCTGCTGGAGAAGGAGCAAGCCGTCTGCTTTTGCCCAGTGGGCTTGGTCCATGGGCTAAGGGTGACCTAGGACCCTTGGGAGATCTGGCCACCAAAGGGAACCAGGACTGGGTCCATGTGACTCCTTGGAGGCCATGAGGTACGAAAGGATGGGAGACGGTACTGAGCCGGGAAGCTGTGTGCGGCAGCGTCACTGTGAGAATCTTCTCTAGTTTTGGCAACAACAGTGTTAGGAAAGGTATCATCACCTCAGTTTAAGAGAGAGAACTGAAGCTCAGAGAAGAGAGGCTACTTGCCCTAGGTCACCTTACAAGTACGTGGAGGAACAGGGTGAAGTTCAAGACCCAGCCAGTGAGTTCCTACACCTCATCTCTTCCTTTGCCAGCCACATTCAAGGACCAGTCCGCACAATCATCACTGGCCGAGTGTGTGTCCCTGTCATCACTGGCCATGTGTGTGTCCCACGTCATCACTGGCCGTGTGTGTGTCACGAGTCATCACTGGCCGTGTGTGTGTCACAGGTCATCACTGGCCGTGTGCATGTCACGAGTCATCACGGCCGTGTGTGTGTGTGTGTCATGTGTCATCACGGCCGTGCACGTGTCACGCGTCATCACTGGCCGTGTGCATGTGTGTGTCATGCGTCATCACGGCCGTGCATGTGTCACGCGTCATCACTGGCCGTGTGCGTGTCACGCGTCATCACGGCCGTGTGTGTGTCATGTGTCATCACGACTGTGTGTGTGTCACGTGGCAGTTGGCCGTTCTGGTTTTCTGGTGCAGCGTGGGGTAGAGCTCACAAAAAGGCAGCTTGCCACTCAACTCCGGCCCACAGATTTGTTGTTGGTTTTGTCCATTTTGTTTAAGGTATGATTTACATGTAGTTAGGAGTCACCTGTTTCACCGAACGGTTCTGGGAGCTCTGACAAACACCCAGTGGTGTAACCCACACCACAACCGAGACCCGGAGCTTCTCCATCCCCCCATCGACACGTGTCCCTGCTGCCTCTTTTCGGTCAAGCTCTCCCCACCCTCGGCTCCCGGCGCCCGCTCATCTGTTTTCTGTCCCTGTAGCTTTGCCTCGGCAGGATGTCGCATGAATTGAATCACGCAGTGTGTGGCCTTTTAAAGACTCGATCATCTTCCTTGTGTTTGGCTGCACCGGGTCGGCGTTGCTGCTGTCGCGGTGAGCAGGGGCCGCTCTCTAGTTGTGATGCTCCAGCTTCTCATCGTGGTGGCTTCTGCTGTTGGGGAGCGCGGGCTCTGGGTGATGGAGCTTCGGTAGCTGCAGCACATGGGCTCAGCAGTTGCGGTTCCCGGACTCTAGAGCACAGGCCCGGTAGGTGTGGCCCACAGGCTGAGTTACCCTGCGGCACGTGGGATCTTCCTGGATCAGGGATCGAACTCGTGTCTTGTACATTGGCTTTATCACGGAGCCGCCAGGGAAGCCCCCAGCATGTGGACTGAGAGGCAGCTGCTTCCACTGGCCTGATGCACATGTTACATGTATCTTTCCTCCGTGTGTTGTGAGTACCTCCTGTTAGGGGATTGTGTGTTCCCAGCCCCCCAGTCCCCACCAGGCTTGCATTTGCTTTGCCTGCCTGTCCCAGAGAGGACTTAGGAATCTGAGTCTCCCTGGTAGAGTGCTTAAAGGCAGTGTGGCTTTTGGAAGCAAATGACACCACTAAAGCAGTGGTGACTGTGTGCCCTCGGGCCCCATCTGACTGTGCCTCTCCAAGCCTCAGTTTCCCCATCAATAAAATGGAGATATCCCTACCTGAAAGGCAAATTGGTGAGAGTTAAAGAAAGTAATTTGATCCCTGGGTTGGGAAGATCTCCTGGAGTAGGGAATGGCAACCCACTCCAGTATTCTCGCCTGGAAAATTCCATGGACAGGGGAGCCTGGCGGGCTACAGTCCACGGGGCCACAAAGAATCGGACATGATGGAGCAACTAAGTGCGCACACAGCAATGCGTGCTGATCACTGAGAATGGCACTGGACCCTCCAGGTGCTCAGTGAGCCCTGTTTGTCCTTTGTCATGATTGGCTGAGACCAGCGCTCTGTGGCACAGTCTGTACCCAGTAGCAAATGCCAGCATTGATGGGAAGGCGTGCATGCCTGCTAAGTTGCTTCAGTCATGTCTGAGTATTTGCAGCCCCATGCACCGTAGCTCACCAGGCTCCTCTGTCCATGGGATTCTCCAGGCAAGAATACTGGAATGGGTGGCCATGGCCTCCTACAGCGGTGGAGGATCCCAACCCAGGGATCGAACCCCCATCTCCTGGGACTTCTGCATTGCAGATGGATTCTTTACCTTTGAGCCACTGGGGAAGCTTGTGAAGGCTTAGCTACTTACTAAATCATTCAGTGCCCTGTCCCAGGGGGATGTTAACACAGTAGCTACATGCCAAGCCCTGTGGGCACAAGTGAGATCTTAGTGGTTAAAACCAAAAACATAAAACCTCACCTCATCAGTGTCATCCATCACATCTTGCTGGCGTCCAGGTCTTGCCCTTGTTCTAAGTCACCACGAGTCTGTTGAGAAAGCCGAGAAAAGTCTTGGGGCTCTCTGTTTTGTCTCCTCCTTCCATCTTAGCCTTTGTTAATTGTCTCCTAAAAGACCTTTAAAAAAAAGAAGAAGTGGAGAACCGTCTGGCTGCCCCCAAGCTGCTGGCTTTCTAGTATTAAGTGGTCTGTTTGCTTTTTCCCAGAAGATGGAACTCCACGGAGGTTGAAGTGGGGGCGGCGACATGAAGGGAGAGTCTTGGAGATTTTTCTGGAGAGGAGTAGGGTCCCGGGTAGCCTGTGCTCTGCCTCTTCTGGGTGGCCAGACATGCAGAAGGAAGGAAGCTCAGGTGTTGGGGGAATTTCCAGTGGCAAGACTTTACAGGGTGTCAGGCGGCATGTCTGTTATTGTGGGATCCGAGCCCAGAGGCAGATATGGCAATTATTGAAACAGTCGTATTCTGCCACCTGATAGTAAGTGAAGTGTTCATCACTTGCACCATCTCCCTGGACTGTCAGAGCCCCCTCGATGAGGGAAGCAGAGCCGGTGCTAGCATCTCATTTTACAAATCAAACTGAGAGTCAGAGACACCAGGTAACTTGCTCAGAGTCACACAGCAGACAAGCAGTGAGCAGCCCTAGGACTTGAATCATATTCTTTCGACTCCTGTTTTTCCTGCGGTAGCACAGGTTGGGCCTGAATGGGATGTGACAGTTGGGGGAACCATTCGGGGTTATCCCCTGTCTGTACTGCAGCAGGATTGCCAGGAACCTCCTCGGGGACAGAGACTGCAGCTAACCCATGTGTGTCACTCGCCTTCCTCGTCTTCAAAGTGCCTGGACCTCACTAGGTGTCTAATCTCAGGCAAACGGCTTCTCTTCTCTCTGTATCCCCTCAGTTTCCTCATCTGTAAAATGGGTGTCATTGTCACTGTTAATGTGCTATGCATGCAGGACATACTCTGTAAATGGAAATGGTCCACCTCGCCCATCACATGCTCATCAAAAAGACCTTTGGCCCTGGGTCCCACTGGTTTGAGGTTGTTGAAAGCACTGTACTTGGCATCATTTGATTCTAATAATCACTTAGCTTTGGCAAGCACTTAACGTTTTTGACCTGAAGAATCCTTTCATCTAGAGCCCTGTCTGAGCACTCCTGGCTTCTGAGGCTTTTTTTTTTTTTTTTTTTTTTGCCAGTTCACAGCCCTCTGAGGGCACCCATCCTATTCAGCTTAGCTGCCATAACAAAAGAGCAGAGTCTGGGGGGCTTAAACCACAACACCTACTTTCTCACCGTTTCGGAGGCTGGACGTCTGAGGTCAGGCCATCAGCATGGTCGAGTTTTCATGAGAATCCTCTTCCTGATTTGCATTCAGCCCCCTCCTTTCTATGTCTTTCTGTGAGTGGAGAGGGAGCTCTGGCGTCTCTTTCTCTTCCTATAAGGCCACGAACCCTTTGGGATTAGGACCCCACCCGTATGGTCTTTTAATTTCAATTTCAAAAAATTAAATGAAACTAAAAGACACTTGCTCCTTGGAAGAAAAGCTATGACAGCATATTAAAAAGTGGAGACATAACTTTGCTGACAAATATCTGTGTAGTCAAAGGTTTGGTTTTTCTAGTAGTCATGTACAGACTTCTTTATGTATGGACCAGAAAGAAGGCTGAGTGCTGAAGAATTGATGCTTTCAAACTGTGGTGCTGGAGGAGAGTCTTGAGAGTCCCTTGGACGGAAAGAAGATCAAACCAACCCTAAAGGCAATCAACCCTGAGTATTCATTGGAAGGACTTTGCTGAAGCAAAAGCTCCAATACTTTGGATATCTGATGCGAAGAACCCACTCACTGGAAAAGATCTTGATACTGCCAAAGATGGAGGGCAGGAGGAGAAGGGGATGACAGAGGATGAGACGGTCATATGCCATCACTGACTCAATGAACATGAGTTTGAGCAAGCTCCGGGAGATAGTGAAGGACAGGGAAGCCTACTGTGCTGCAGTCCATGGGATCGCAGAGAGTAGGACACAACTTAGTGACTGAAGAACAACAGCTTATGACTTTGTTTAACCTTTAGCACCTGCTCACAGGTAAGCAAATATGGTCTCATCGAGGATTAGGGCTTTGACATGAATTTAGAGGAGACACTTCAGTCCAGCATATACTTGCTTTTCGTTTTTAACCTTTACTGAAATGTAATTGACAAATGAAGATTACATACGTTTAAGATGTGCAACTGGTTGTTCTGATGTATGTGTATCTTGTGAAATGATAACCACAATCAAGCTAATTAACACATCCATCACTTCACATAGTTACTAATTTATGTGGGTGGGTGGGATGAGATCACTTTAAGATCCACTCTTCTAGCAAATTTCAAGGACATGGTGGAGTATCGTTAACTATGGTCTCCGTGCAGTACATTAGATCCCCAGAAGCTGTTCATCCTGGGTAACTGAGGTTTACACCCTTCAACCAGCATCTCCCCATTTACCCACCTTCCCCACCCAGGCGCCTTTCTGCTCCATGCTTCTGTGAGCCCTACTCATTTACACACTGCATGTAAGTGAGCCCATGCGATATTTGTCTTTCTGTGTCCAGCTTATTTCCCTTAGCAAAACGTCCTCCAGGATTTCAAGAGAGACGAGCATCCCCCTGTGCCAGTGTGCTGATGGGGTGGGGTTGGTTACATGCAGGCCCTGATGACTCACACAAAAGCTGCCTCCATGATGCTGGGAAGCGGAACCTGAGTGGAGCGGGCTCAAGAGACGGGGAGAGTGGAAGAGGAAGCAGCCGACACAGTCAGCTTTGTCCAGGTGTTTATCTGTGAAGGGGAAACAGAGAAGTGGGATGGCAGATGGGTCTAAATGGTGACTGAGGTCGTCAGCTGAGAGGGGGACAGAGAGGAGGAGGCATGGGGCAGCCCCGGAGCCAGTCCTCGTGGGAGGAGGGGAGCAGCCCACGGAGGTGCCTAGCATCGCGGTCCTTGGCCAAAGGTTTTACCTGGAGAGAGGAATCACCCAGGATTTTAAATCACATTTCACAACATGTCAGGAAACATTTCCATCCAGGGTTGCCCCTGTCGCACCAAAGGATGCTTCCAAGTAATTGAGAGATTAAAAAAAAAAAATCTTTATTTCTTCCCAGCGTGCCTTAAGTTTCCTTAGCATAGGGTGGGTGCGTGCATTTTGTTACCAAAGCAGAAGTGAGAGTCTCTGTTTCCAGATGTGTTTGAGCCTGTCTCCCACCCCCTCCCTGGGCATCTGGAACCTTCCCCTGCACGGTGTGATCGCGTCTGCCCCTGGTTTGAGTCCCTCCCCGTCCTTCACCGCACGTCTGTCTTCGAGCTCTGCTCCCTGGCTTGCCTTGCATCCTGTTTGTCAGCCCCCCACACCCAGGTCTCCATCCGTTCATATAGCTGATCTAATAGAAGCTTCTCCCCAGCCTGCCTGACTCCAGCTCTTGCGGCCCCTATCCATCTTGGCTCAGAAATATTGAAATACTGCCTTCCCCATGCTGCTGAAATATGGTAGTATCTTGGGTTCGGCAGCATAAAATATAAATTACATGGCCTGAGTTCACCTCATTTCCCCAAGACACATTCTGTGCTCACAGAAGGCCGATCTCCCTGTCTTCTGAAGACCCCAGCTTCTTTTTACTCTTTCCTGCCCTTCCTGTCTGCCAGCTGCTTGTGGGATAAAGCTCAGTTCGTCACTGTGACCTTTAAGGCTGTGTGCCTGTTGTCTGCACCCTGCCCACTTCTCCAACACCGGACAACTCCGGCCCTCAACAAAGGAGTGCTTTCCCGCCCAGGACCTTCGCACTTGCATTTTCTTCAGACCTGGATATTCTGTCCTATCCCTTCACGTGCCCACACCTCATTTACTCTTCAGCTTTCATACCACCATTGGAAAGACCTCTCGACCTTTCTGCCAAGATCTCCTACCCCCGCCCCCCCATCTTCTTTCCTGTGGTGCCACTTTGTTTATTTCATAGAAATGGCTGCAGTCTGAGCTCGTGTTGCTGATTTATCTCCTGTCAGTTCTATAGGGTGGGAGCTCTTCCCATCTGTGGTCACTGCTGGGTCCCCCATGCTTAGGGCACATATAGCTGTTCAACAGACAACACTCAAGAGAGCAGCGGGGAAGGTCCCCTGGAGAAGGAGATGGCAATCCGCTCCAGTGTTCTTGCCTGGGAAATCCCACGGACAGAGGAGCCTGGCGGGCTCCTATCCATGGGGTCCAAAAGAATCAGACACCGCTGAGCAACCAAGCAGTGACAACGAATCACTCCCCTTCACTCAGAAAGTCGGCCGGATCGTCGCATGTGTTGTTCACTTCTCCCGTGTTCATCCGCAGCGCGGCTCCGCCCTCCTGTCTGTGACTCTGGGCTCCTCCCGGAGAGCCCCACCCACTGGTGTCGTGCCCACTCAGACCAGTAAGGGAGGCGCTGGCAGCGCCGTTTCACAGATGAGGAAGGGCAAGCCAAGGGCCTTGCTCCCAGCCCCCTTACTGCTGAGTGATGGCGGTGCTAACTGGTGGAGCACAACGCTGGCGGGATGGGCCATGACCGAGCCTGGTGGAGCGAGAGGCCACTGTGTCAATTACCTGACTCATCGTGTGGGGCATAGCTGTGACTCTCACACTCAGTATGCTGTTTTGATAACAACTATTTTATAATATCCCTCTGTCATCCCAAATTGATATTCATAGATAAAACAACTCATATATACATATAATTTAAAATAATATAATACTATAACATAAAATAAGTAAAAGGAAAATAGCTTATATAATGGGGCTTCCCTAGAAGCTTAGCTGCTAAAGAATCCACCTGCAATGGAGGAGATCTGGGTTCGATCCCAGGGTTGGGAATATCCCCCGGAGGAGAGCATGGTAACCCACTCCAGTATTCTTGCCTGGAGAATTCCCGTAGACAGAGGGGCCTGGCACGGCATGAGGTCACTGTGTTAACTATCTGACCCATCGTGTGGGGCATATTTTTGACTCTCAGATGCAATATTCTGTCTTGATAACAACTATTTTATAACATCCCCTTTGCCATCCTAAACTGATATTCATAGAGAAAACAACTTACCTATATACATAATTTTTAAAAATGTAATACCATACCATAAAATAAATAAAAGAAAACTAACATATAATATTGTATATTTAAGTGAATGTTGCAGGACTAAGGAAAAGCATAATGAAGTCGTCATATGCTTTCACCAAGTACGTAAAACAACATCCACTTGAACTGCTTTGGCACTTTTTGCTATGTGGTGACTCAAATACCACAGGTGATATTGCACGCAGGACATGGGACAGTTATTTCCCCTGCAGGACGTGCCGTGTGTGGCAGGGCAGCCGGCATCCTTGGTCCTCACCCTCTAAAGGCCAATGGTGCTCCTGAACTGGCCCTTTCAAATTTCCAAAATGCCTTCCCGGGGGCAGTTCCACCTCCAGCAAGACTCACAGGTGTGGGGTTGGGGCTGGGCTTAGTTTGAACCCTACACACAGGGAAAGATCTCCTTATGGGGTCCCTGAGCAAGCTGGCTTCACTGAGCCTCTTTTTACTAAAGTGGGAGATAACAGATCTTCCCTCTGAAGAATGCTTGAGGAGGAAATGCCCGGATGTGCCTGCTGTCCCTGACAGTAATTTGGCACAAAGCCGACCCTCGACACCTGCTAGTTTTTTTCTCTGTACCTGGACAAACTTGTCCTACAAGGGGCCGGATCATAAATCTTTTAGGCTTTGCAAGTCATACAGTCTCTGGGTCTCATTGCAAATACTTAGCTCTGCCGTTGCAGCAGGAAAACAGCCAGAGGGCGTCACAAAAACAAATGGGCATCACTCTGTTCCAATAAAACTTTATTTACACAGCCAAGTGAGGGGCCAGAGATGGCCTGTGGGCCATAGCTCTCCATCCCTGGTCTTTCTCCATAAAATGTTGGATTGCCACATCATCTGTCTGCAAAACTGGATCAAAATTTCCTAGGAGTCATTGTTTCTAACTTTTATTGTAAGTCAAGAAGAAGAGGGTTATCCGCCGAGGCTGGAGCAGGCAGGTCCAGGGGCAGTTGCCAGAGATTATGAAATATCTGCAAAGTGCACCAATCTCTCATCTCCAGCCAGCTGCCTTCAGGGGCCCATGCGGGCGGAGAGAAGCAGGACTGCTAATGACAAGCTCAGTGAAGATGAACTCTCAGGGTGACAGAGTGGGTGAGGCCAGATGAGACCCCGATGCAGGGGCCCAAGCCTTGAATGGAGTGGGTGGCCTGTCCCCAGGATTCCTAAGTGTCCCGAGCATTCCGGAGGGAAATCCCAATTCCTCCCTTGCATTTATTTTCTAGAATTCGCTTGTCCATCCCACACAAAAGAAAGAAAAAGAAAACGTGGCCAAAGATCATCCAGCAAGCTGATTGAAACCCTGGTGGTGGTAATCTGAAAGAAGCGTTATCTGTGCTAACCTCCCCCTGTTGCCTGTGCTGTCCTAGAATTTCCATTTGAAATGTTGGTGGTGGGCCTGGAGAGAGGAAGCCAGAGAAGTGAGATACGGTAGTTCAGAGGCCACACGCTGGCAGCCTGCCAGGCCGCTTCTGCCTGAGGCCAAGTTTGTTTTGATGTTCACAGGAAGGGTCTGCCCGCTTGAAAGAAAATTGGGTTCCTACACAAAATCCATCGTTTGAGCTTCCCCCGAAAAATTAGAAGCTCCAGGGACTCCGGGACTGTGTCTACCAGCAGCACCAGACGGATGGGCAGGGGCTGGGGTGGCTGCTGCCTGTGGTGTGGTCCACACTGGCCGGTTGCCACTGCCTCCAAGCTGTCTCCCTCCGTCCCTGCTCCTTCCTCTGCTGGGGCCTCTGAAGGCATCTGGGCTCAAGATGTCAGTATCCCTAAGACACAGCAAAGGAAACCTCTCATTAGCTGAACGGCGCGTGGAAGACAGGGGCAGCCTGGCTGAGGCCACCTGGCCTCTGGGGTGGCCTCCCTGCTCCCACACTGGGCTCCCTGCAGCCAATCGTTTCTGAACAGATGGAAGAATTGGTCCAAAATGCCCAGCTAGGTCGCACAGAGTCGGACACGACTGAAGCGACTTAGCAGCAGCAGCAGCAGCAGCAGCCTGCAACTGCTGGGCTTCATCTCCTTGGCTGTTTCCCAGTTCTTTCTGGGTAACAGCCTGCAGGCTCCAGTGGTCTCATCCACCTCCCCACTGCCTTTCTCCCCCGCTGCTCCCCACTCGCCCCCCAAACACCAGATTCCAGCCACGGTGAGTTTCTGATTCCTTGGGCAGCTTGCTGAGCTTTTTTGTGCCTTTATGAACCTAGATCTTAAATGTACAGCTTTCCTGAGATGTACTCATTTCAGTTAAGTCTGGGATTGGGTTAAAGCTGACAGAAACTCAAAACGAGCAAGAGGGATGCTTGTTTCTCTCATGAAATGATGGGTGTGGGTGCCCAGGGCTGAGAGGCATGGCAGCGGAGTGGTGTAGCTGGTGCAGACGCCCCGTCACTTGATGTGTGTGGGTGCGCGGCCCATTATGGTGGCACACAGAGAGAGGAGGGCAGGCAGGATCCAAGGGGGAGGGAGCACGGTGGCTTAAGGAGGCTCCTGGAAGGGGCCTCACGGCATCTGCCCAATGGGGTGAAGCAAGGCCACCTTAAGCAGCCAAGAAACTGGGAAATGGTGGCTCAGAGAATCTGCCTGCAGTGCGGGAGACCCAGGTTTGATCCCTGGGTCGGGGAAGACCCCCCTGGAAAAGGGAATGGCTACCCACCCCAGTGTTCTTGCCTGGAGAATTCTGTGGACAGAGGAGCCTGGCGGGCTGTATTCCACGGGGTCACAAAGAGTCGGACACGACTAAGCGACTAACACACACACACACAGAGTACTCACAGGCTTCCCTGGTGGCTCAGATGGTAAAGAATCTGCCTGCAGTGTGGGAGACCCAGGTTTAATCCCTGGATCAGGAAGATCTCCTGGAGAAGGGAATGTTACCCACTCCAGTATTCTTGCCTGGAGAATTCCATGGACAGAGGCTATACAGTCCATGGGGTCGCAAAGAGTCAGACATGACTGAGCAATTAACACTTTCACTTTCAAGCAGCAAGGAAACTGGGAAATATAGTTCTCATTCCAAGAAGCCGTGTGCCCTGGGGAGGAGGCACCGCCTCATACCTGCGGGAACCTCCAGCAGTCTCCAGGAGTCTTTATGTTCTTTGCCGAAAGCACTGTGAATAGAAGCAGGATTTGCATTTAGAATCATCTGCCCCCCAAACTGTGTTCCTAACAGTTTGCTGCATTGCTTCCTGACCAACAGCACACAGTAAGCCTTTCATAGGCGCTCATAGAGGAAAGAAAGGCCGATTTAGGTTTGGGTGTGCTTGGAAAGTGTGGGTCTGGGGAGGCTGGCTGCTTCTGTAGTTTTCTTAGAGGAGGATGTTAGCTGAGTGTTGGAATTGACAAAAGTTGAAACCGGAGGAAGTGGCTCCTCTTCTATTTTTTATTGAAGATTATTTATTTTTGGCGGTGCTGGGTCTTCATTGCTGCGTGCAGGCTTTCTCTAGTTGCAGCGAGCAGGGGCTGCTCTTGTGCAACGCCAGGGCTTCTTATTGCAGCGGCGTCTATTGTTTTGGAGCACGGGCTCAGTAGTTGCGGTGCAGGCACTTAGCAGCTCCGCGACATGTGGGATCTTCCCAGATCGGGGATCAAACCCATGTCCTCTGCACTGGCAGGTGGATCCTTAACCGCTGGACACCAGGGAAGCCTCTCTTCTTTTTAAATTTAACTGACTTCATTCGATTTGATGCAGATGTCATAAAATGCAAGTGTTTTAAGCGTGGAGCTTGACAAGTTGTTTTTTTTTTTTTTTTGCTTGACAAGTTGTGACACCTGTAAACTCTCTCGCTACCGTCACCTCGGTTAAGACAGAACGTTTCCATCATTTCAGAAGGGCTTCCCAGGTGACTCAGTGACACAGAGTCTGCCTGCCAACACAGGAGACGCAGGAGACGCAGGTTCGACCCCTGACTCAGGAAGGTCCCCAGGAAAAGAGAATGGCGCCCCACTCCAGGTTTCTTGCCTGGAAGATCTCATGGACAGAGGAGCCTGGTGGGCTGCAGTCCGTGGGGTCGCAGAGTTGGACGCGACTGAGCACAGCACACAGCCTCTCTTCAGAAAGTTCCCTTCTGTCCCTTGGGAGCCAGCCTCCAGCTCTCACCCCACTCCAGGCAGTTACCACTTCATTTTCTATCATTACATATTAGTTCTGCCTGTTCTGAAACTTCACATGAATGGAATCACGCCATTTGGGCTCTTCTATGTCTGATTTCTTTAGCTCAGCGTTGTGTTTTTCTGTGTGATCCATGTTATTGCCTGTGGCATTAGTTTGTTACTTTTTATTGTCAAGTACTATCCTGCTGTATGACTGGACCTCAGATTGCTTATCCGTTTACTTGCTGATTGTGAATGTGAGTAGTTTCCAGTTATTGGCATTCATGTGCAAGTCTTTTAATTTCTATTTCCTTGCATAAATACATAATGGTTGGATTGCTTAGTCGTATAATTGGTATACATTTACCTTTGTAACAAACTGCGACATGTTTTCCAAAGTGGATCAACCATATTACATTTCACCAGCTGTGTGTGAGTTCCAGGTGCTTCACACCTTCACCGACACTTGGTTTTATCAGGTCATTTTATTTTTTAACTTGCCCTGTTCTAATGGATTTGCAGTAATATCTCACGGTGGTTTTAGTTTGCACCTCCCTGATGACAAAAGATGTTGAGCACCTTTGCACATGTTTACTGGCCATTTCTCTATCTACCTTTTTGAAGTGTCTGTTTGACTCTTTTGTTGATTTTATTATTGGGTTATTGTCTTTTTATTGAGTTGTAAGAGTTCATTGGAAAAGCCCCTGATGCTGGGAAAGATTGAAGGCAAAAGAAGAGAAAGGCGGCAGAGGAGGAGATGGTTAGATAGCATCACTGACTCAGTGGATGTGAATTTGAGCAAACTCTGGGAGATGAAGGACAGGAAAGCCTGGTGTGCTGCAGTCCATGGGGTGACAAAGAGGCAGACATGACTCGGTGACTGAACAACAGCAACGGGAGTTCATTATATATATTGTATCATTATTATATCCAGAGTTCTGGATGCCGGTCCTTTGTCTGATACAGTGTATTTTGACTATTTTCTCCCAGTTCTCGGCTTGCCTTTTTATTTTCTTAATGGGGTCTTTTGTTGGGCAGAAGGTCCTAATTTTGATGAATTTGTCCAACTTTTCTTTTATGATTGAGGCTTTTGTGTCTTGTTGTAAAACATGCCACGTGTCTGCCATATACGTGCATCATCAGGAAGTGTTTGTTTGAATGGTTGGCTCTTTCAGAGCAGAAGTTGCTTGAGAATCTGTGAAGATGAGTTCCCTGGGCTCTCTCTGGTCTGGGGGTCTGTACTGGAAGCCTGCTCCCCATTCCTCTGACCCTCTTACAGCCCAGGGCTGAGGCTAATGAAGGGCCAGAATCAGTGAGTGAGTGTGTGTGTGTGTGTGTGTGTGTGTGTGTGTGCATGCGTATGTGTACACTGAAAGCAAGCACACCATTCTGATTTTTGATCTTCGCTGGGTGAGGTTTCTCCAGGCGCCTCGCGGGCCTGATGTTCTCGGGAAATGTTGCTTCATAAATATTGAACTGTGTCGTTACCTTCCACACACGCCTCTGGCGACCGCTTCCTAGAAATGAATTTGGAGTCTTGCGGTAATTACCCCTGGAAGTGTTCATTCAAGTCTGAGACCAGATTAAATAATAAATAGGAATGTCATTTCTTCGTTCCAGTTTAGAACCCTTGTCTCATTATCTTTCTGGATGAAATTGAATGTCTTGGCGGAGGAACTTGAGGGGAGCGGGGAGTGGGGATGGAGCCTGCGGAGGTGTGAGGACCCAGGACATGATGCTGGAGGATGGGTTTCTGGAGGGCAAGCAGGGCCTTCTGCTCCTCCAGGGTCTGGGCTGGGTAGCGGGGTGGCAGGGCTGGTAGGGACACGCCCACATGGGCTTCTGTCCTTGCCCGGGACCATCTCCACTTCTCACCTCTTTAACATTTTCCCCACAGAGAAAACTGTAAAGTTTTCTTTAATGCAGAAAAGCATTAAAAGGAAAAAAATATTCCATCCATTGTCCCGCCACCCAAAGTCAACTGCTATTAGCATTTGGGGGCATTTCTTTGCCTAAGCTTTTTTCTTGGCTGAGTTTTTTTTTTGTTTTGTTTTGTTTTTTTAATACAACTTGAGACCATATAGTAAATACAATCATATCTCCTGCTGTGGATACTGGTTCACCTTTAAGAGAAACAGGATTGCAATCTCCTTGCAGTTTGAATACGAACTGCAAGTCTGGTGGGCTCTGGGGCCCTTGTCTTTCCCAGCCTTGCATCCCTAGCAATGCCCCCAGCCCACAGCTGGTGCTCAGCAAGCATGTGCTGAGAGGATGAGTTACTTTTAATGCCTGTGTGTCGCTCCTAAGAAGAGCAGCCAAGATTTCCCTGATGGTCCAGTGACTAAGACCCCGTGTTCCCAGTGCAGGGCGCCAGGTTCAATCCCTGGTCAGGGAACTAGATCCCACATGCTGCAACTAAGACCCAATGCGCTCAAACGAAGAAATGATTTTCTAAAGATCGGCCAGTAGTACAGGGTTCTTGCGATAAGCCAGACGTGTGCTTAGAGCTCTCCGGAGTTTATCTCACTTACCCTGCATGTTGCCCTCCTAAGGGACTATCCGTTTTGCGCTGAGAGCACAGACCTTGGAACGTGCCTGGCAGTGGAGTGTCATGCTGGAGAGCGTGTGATTCGGAGCTGAACTGTCTGCGTTTGTATCCTAGGTCTATGACTTTCTGGCTGTGTGGCCCAGGATAAACCACCTAACCTCTCTGAGCCTCAGTGTCTTCAGGTTTAAACAGGCTCTAATACTAAAACCGAGTTGGTTGGATTGTCAGAAAGACGAAGGGAAATAAGAGCCTGGCAGAGAGAAAGTGGTTTGGACTGGTAGCTCTAATTACAACCATTCTTTATCTGGCTGACCATGAGCAAATCATTTTACGTCTGAGTCTTGGATTGCTCACTGGGAAGATGGAGAGAGTGGTTGCAATTGTTGAAATGAGATAAGACATGGAAAAAGCTGAGCCCAGACCCCGGTTCACTGATGGAGCTCAGCAAAGGCTAGTTATTAATATGAACTAAAAATCAGGGTCTCTGGAGCTCCTCGTCCTCCTTCCAGGCTCATCCCAAGGGACACCTCCTCCAGGTGTCCCTCCTGATTGCTCCTCGTCTCGCTGTGTCTCTTCCGTATTCCTCAGTACACTCACCACCTCTGTCCTAGCACCTCCAGGCGGCCCTGTCATCTCAGTTCTAACTTGTCTGGGGCCCCACCAGACCCTAAACGCTCTGAAGGCAGGGGCCACCCACTGGACCTCACCGCACCCCCAGATTCCAGGGTCTGGCACACCGCCGAGGCCTTGCAAAGCATTTGTGGAGCGGGATCATAATGGCAGCTGTCGGGGAGACCACGTGGGGCCACCAGAGCCAGGGTGAGAGTTCCTGTTGAGTCATCGCAGAGGGGAGGTGCCAGCAGAGGCTTCTGGAAAAAGTAGCTGCTTGTCATAAATTCCAACTCTGGTAACGTTTGGCCCATCTGTCTTCTCCTGACTTAATTCAAAATTGGATGGGAGGGAAAGGAATTTGTCTGAGTGACTCCAAGTTAACAAGCTGTAATGACGTGCTAGGAGCTGTGTAGCTTGGAGCCATCAATTTGCCGAGAGAGAAGCAGGACGTGGAAAAGTCACTACTGGGTGTTGGGCGGGGCTGAGGAGACAGAGGACAGGGAGATGTCTGCTCCCTGGGACAGAGGGAGGAAGGAGGAAGGAGGAAGGAGGCAGGGAGAAGGAGAAGGGAGAGGAGAAGAGATTCTAGGTTTTGTCGGTGCTTCTGGACGGCCCACATTACTCATCTTTAAAATAAACTTTACTTGCCTGGTGGCTCAGATGGCAAAGAACCTGCCTGCCATGCAAGAGATCTGGGCTCGATTCTTGGGTCAGGAAGATCCCCTGGAGGGGGAAACGGCACCCCACTCCAGTATTCTTGCCTGGAGAATTCCATGGACAGAGGAGCCTGGTGGGCTACAGTCCATGGGGTCACAAAGAGTCAGACACTTTATGGAGTATAATTTATATGCAATACAATACACTTGTTTTACCTGTACAGTTTGGGTTTTGACAAACACATACAGACGTGTAAACACATTTGCTATCAAGACATAGAACTTTTCTATCACTCCAGAAAGCACCCTGTGCCCTTTCGCAGTCAATCCCCCTAGCCTGTGCCTTTCGAAATGACTGATCCTCTTCCTGTTGTTATTCATGGGTCTTTCCTGTTTTAGAATTTTGTACAAGTAGAATCATACAGGACAGACTCTTTTGTATCTGGTTTCTTTCATTCATATCACAGTCAATATCCATACTGTACTTTTTTTTTAAAATTATTTATTTATTTGGCTGCACTGGGTCTTAGTTGCGTCAAGCAGGATCTAGTTCCCTGATCAAGGATCGAACCCAGGCCCCCTGCATTAGGAGTGCAGATTCTCACTCACTGGACCACCAAGGAAGTCCTGAGATCTATGCTATGTTTTTAAGGTAAAATTTGATTCTGCTTCTCAGACAATCCAGTGCAACAGTGTGTTAGTTGTGGGTATATTCCTAATGCTGATTCTTTAAGTTGGGTTTAAATGTCCTCTCCTCCAAGATTCCGTCCCTGATTTCCCCCCAGCAGGGCTGGCGAGGTTGATGGCTGCTGATCAGTATTGATGTTTAGTAAGTCTTTGCCATACTTAATAGCATTTGCCTTACAGAGGTTTTCTATTATCACAACCCTTGACTGAGTTAGGTATTATTGTCCCCATTTCAAAGAAAAGGAATTTAAGGGTCAGAGACATTGAGCAACTGAGCTAACATCACACAGCTAAAGTTTGACCCAGGACTCAGCCCCCAGCACTGTGCTATGACTGCTCTCCTCTGGTGCCTTGCAGGGGGACTGTTTCCTTCGCCTCCAGCCGAATAGCTCCTTCTTACAGCCCCTGGCACATCACTTTGTAGTTAACTGTTTGACTATCTTTGCTCCCTTATCAGCCTGATTTCTTACTTGCAAATGACTGAATCTACTCTAGACATTTTAATAGAAAACTTGTCAAAGGAGATGAGGTGGTTCAAAGAATCTCCAGGAGGGCTGGAGGCAGCTCGGAGGCTATGCAATCAGGAATAAAGCTAAAATCTCACTGAATAGAGCCCCTGATGCCTCTCAAAGCTGGACACTCAGAACTAGGCTCTCTGGGCATCGGTGTCTTCTGTCACTCAATTCAGAATTGAAATTTCACATGACGATGTCTGATTGGTGGAGCCTGTGTCACATGATGATGCCGTGGGTGCAAGGGATGCTGGGATACTGAGTCTCTGGCTTCGGTCGTGGAAAGGCAGAAATTCCCCCAAAGAAGGGCAAGGGGATTGAAAAGGAGCTGGACAGTCAGAAAACACAGATGCCCATAACTTTTTCTCCTGTGACTTCCTCTAGGGCAGGGAAGATGTCTAATTTATTTCTGCATCCTCAGGACTTAGAGTATGGCAGATACAATGTAATTACCGAGTAAGTAGGTATTTAGCAAATGAGTGAACAAGGGGGTGGATGAGTAGGTATGAATTTTTGAAATCAGGAAGACCTCTTGGCATCGGGAATATCTCAAGGCATCTTGGAGGAGAATGTATTGAGTCATTTTGAGACATAGTGTCTTGGCTTCAGACTCCAGTCATTCCTTCCAGAGTTGAGGATGATTCAAGCCTGGGGGCATCTCTGGTCCTCAGACCCAGGACCTTGAAGGCCCTTCCCTACAGATTGATCTAGGCACAAAAGGAGGAAGTCACCACTATTTACCCAGAGAAGCAGCGTGTCAGCCACAAGCAGAGGGCTGTGTACCTTGCCCGTGACAGGTCTTTAGGGATGAGGAGAAGGTGGGACTAACATTTATTGAACACAAATAAATACCTACTGTGCTCCAGGTATTCTAAATTCTCCTAAGTCTTGCATCAACCTTTGGAAGTAAATACTAATATTCCTATTTTGTAGATAAATAAACTGAGTCTCAGAGAAACTGAGTAACTTACCTGAGACAAACTGGCTGCTGTGGTTTTGAACTCTGTCTTTGCTGCTAGACTTTTTGATTGATATCTGGCGCTGCCACACAGTAACTGCTTTCAGACAAATACTTAGCCTCAGTGTCCATATCTGAGCACTGGAAATATTAGCAAGACTGATTTCACAGTGTTTTGTACAGATTAAATATTATGACGCATGAAAAACACTTAATACTAAACACGTCATTTAGTCACTAAGTCGTGTCCGACTCTCTTGCGACCCCAGGGAGTGTAGCCTGCCAGACTCCTCTGTCCATGGAATTTTCCAAGCAAGAGTACTGGAGTGGGTTGCCATTTCCTTCTCCAGGGGATCTTCCCGACCCAGGGATTGAACCCACGTCTCCTGTGTGGGCAGGCAGATTCTTTACTGCTGAGCCGCCAGGAATGGCTGCTAATGGCCAGCCATTACTGGCAGCGGGAAGCCTAGTAATGGCTCAATAGAGATGTCCAGTCGTTTCCGCACAATTTATGTAAAAGATTATTCGTTCTCTGTTGAATTGCCTGTGCATCTTTGTCAAAAACCAGATGACCATGTTTGTGCGGGTCAATTTCTGGGCTCTCTATTCTACTCCATTGAGCTATATATCTACCCTTTCATCAATACCATATCAGCTTAATCACTGTAGCTTTATACTGAGCCTTGAAACCAAGCAGTGAGATTCCTCCAGCTTCCCTCTCCTTTTCCAGAACAGTTTTAGCTATTCTAGGTCTTTTGCTTTTCCACATAAAATTTGGAATCAGCTTGTCTATATCTTGGAGAAGGAAATGGCAACCGACTCCAGTACTCTGGCTTGGAAAATCCCATGGACAAAGAAGCCCGGTAGGCTACAGTCCATGGGGTCACAAGGGGTCGGACACAACCGAGCGACTTCACTTTCTGTCTCTATCTACAAAAGAGTTTGTGGGATTTTAAATCTATGGATCAGATTATAGTAAATGAACATCTTAACAACGCTGAGTCTTTCAACCCAGGAACACATTGTGTCTCTCCGTTTTCTCAGACCTTCGTGCGTGTCTTTCACCAGTGGTTTATAGCTTTTCACCGTGCAGATCCTGGCTCCTCCCTTACGTCTTCTGAACACTTCCTCAGGGCTCTCTGAGAGGTTGTACCCCGGGCTTCAGTCTTCACTCTTGTCTGCTGAATAAGACACAATCCTCAACCTTTAGGGTGTGCGTTTTTTTCAGTCAACAACTTCTAGTTTAATTTTGTATAATCATAATTTAACTTTGCAAGAACATAATTTGTATGACTGCTCATCTTGTAAATTTGTTAAGGTTGGTTTTATTGACCAGATTATGGTGCATCTTGGTGAATGTTCTAGGCACACTTGAGAAGAACACGCATTCTTCTGTGGCTGGATTAGAGGGTTCTTTAAATATGAGTCGAGTCCATGTGGTAGGTAGTCGTATATCGACCTTCTGTATCCAAAACGATTTTTCACTTACTTGTTCAATGAATTACTGAGAAAGGAATGTTGAACCATCCAGCTATGAACACATTGATATATTAATATATCTCCCCTTTTAGTTCTGTTACTTTCTGCCTTGTCTATTTTGATGTCCTGTTGTTAGACACAGACGCAATTAGAACTGCTATGTCTTCTTGGAGAATGGAGACCTTTATCATTATGCAATACCTTTCTTTATCCTTGAAAAAGCCTTTGTTCTAAAGTCAGTCAGCTTTGTCTGAAATTAACATAGCTACTGTTGCCTCCCAGGTGGCGCTAGTGGTAAGGAACCCACCTTCCAATGCAGGAGACATAAGAGACTCTGTTCGAGCCCTGGGTCAGGAAGATTCCCTGGAGGAGGGCATGGCAGCCCACTCCAGTGTTCTTGCCTGGAGAATCCCATGGACAGAGGAGCCTGGTGGGCTACACTGCACGGAGTTGCAAAGAATTGGACACAACTGAACGGCTAAGCACACACACCATAGCTACTCAGGCTTGCTTTTGCCTGGAGTTTGAGTTTATGGAACTAAAGAGGGTACCCACCGGGGGTCAGAAAGGAACAGCGGGAAGAATCTCTTTTTCTAAATATTCAGCAGTCAACATATCTGCACAGAGCCAGGCTCAGTGCAAGACAGGAGTCTGGAGTGAGAGCGCCAGCGAGGCCCAGCACTGGAGGGAGAGCAGGACCCCGCGTGAGCTCCCAGCCTCCTACAGCCCTGTGTGTGTGGCTCAGCTCCTCAGGCATGGCGAGAGGCCACCACGGCCTCCTGGGCTCCTCTGCCTTGGTCTGTCTTGGTCTGTCTTGGGAGTGTCATCATTCTGCATTTCTAATCTCTCTTCACTGTTAGAAGCACTTGGTACCCCCAGGAACTCACCTTTCAAAATGATGTTTGGCGTGCGCTCTGGGGGAAAGGCAGAGCGATTAGCTGGAGATGCAATTTCGATTAAAAAAAAAGAAGCTCTTTCATAAACCCCACTGCTGTGTAACTGCGAAATGGGCTGTGAGGGGAAAGGGACGCTTCCCAAGGTTTAACAGGAAGTGTACAAAAGACTGACTTGGGTAACAGGGACCGAGGTCATGCCTGCAGTCGTGAAGGTAATTCTGCACCTTGGTCCCCGGCCGACTCCTAATTATTGGTATCCTCTTGAAGTTTTAGCTTCAAGGAGGGAGGAGAGGGTGGCAGGGAGGGGAGGGGACATTACCACAGCCCTCATCTATATTCCTCACCAAAAATAGCTTTCCGTTTGTAATTGAATATAATTGGAGACAGAACACTGGCTGGAGGCTAGCTAATTGTCTGCCTTCAGAGCCATGAGGTGGGGAAAGGGGAGGCTAAGGGTGTGGAGAAGGATCAGATCCTGTCTGCGCCAGCTCTGCTTTACCCCTGACTGTGTTGGCATGAAGACCAGGGTCAGACTAGGCCTGAGTTCAGACCCCACCTGCCAGCTGGGCAACTTAGCTGGCCTCTGCCTCAGTTTCCCTATCTGTAAAATGAGAATATTAGCACACACGTAGAGCCTGGTGTTGAGGGTGAAGAGAGATGATCCATGCAAGGTACCTCTGTCCTCACTTCTCCTGAAGTCTGGTGCACAGACCAGCAACATTGTCTTCCGCAGGGAACTTGGGGAAAATACAGAATCTCAGGCCTTAACCAGCCTCTGCATCGTAACAAGGTCACCAGTGACTCTAATGTGTGTGGAGTTTGAGCCACACTGCCTTGATGCTATCTTCCTCCTACACTGAGCTCATCACATTTAAAAAAAATTTATTTAGTTGGCTGCCCCAGGTCTTCCAAAATCATTGTGGATGGTGACTGCAGCCATGAAATGAAAAGACGCTTGCTCCTTGGAAGGAAAGCTATGACAAACCTAGACAGTGTATTAAAAAGCAGAGACAAAAGTCTGTGTAGTCAGAGCTATGGTTTTTCCAGTAGTCATTCTATGGATGTGAAAGTTGGACCATAAAGAAAGCTGAGCGCCAAAGAATTGTTGCTTTCAAATTGTGGTGCTGGAGAAGACTCTTAAGAGTCCCTTGGACTGCAAGGAGATCCAACCAGTCTATCCTAAAGGAAATCAACCCTGAATATTCACTGAGACGACAGATGCTGAAGCTGAAACTCCAATACTTTGGCCACCTGATGTGAAGAGCCAACTGCGAAAAGACCCCGAAGCTGGGAAAGATTGAAGGCAAAAGGAGAAAGGTTGGCAGTGGATGAGTTGGTTAGATAACATCACTGACTCAATGGACATGAATCTGAGCAAACTCTGGGAGATGGTGAAGGCCAGGGTAGCCTGGCGTGCTGTAGTCCGTGGGGTCACAAAGAGTCAGACATGACTCAATGACTGAACAGCAACAACCAGATCTTGGTGGCAGCTCGGGGGGTCTTTGGCCTTTGTTGAAGCATATGGCATCCAGTTCCCGGACCAGGGATCAGACCCAGGCCCCCTGCATGGGGAGCACAGAGTCTCAGCCACTGACCCACTAGGGAAGTCCCCCCATCACATTTTTAGGGTGTTGGTTTCTTTGTGGTCTCTGCTTTCCGTTCTTAAAGGGTTTACCCTCCACCCACGTGAAACAATACTCAGAACAAGAAGAACTGAAGATGGCAGATGACCTCTGTCTACAGTGTTATGGCTGAATTCCCACCTCCCATCTGGACTCCCCTCCAGAACCAATAAGTCACCAACACTTGGTGCCTCTATTAACAATTGCAAGTACATAGCCTTTTGGCAACTTGGATCCCATTTTTCAAAGCTACCTAAGGGAGCCCGCCATTTAAAGGAACCCCACCATGAACACTTCTGCAAAGCAAATAATTGCCCACTAATTCATCCATTTTACAAGGCACGATTTTTGCATGTATGGTTTTGGAACAAAGCAGGCTGAGTTGTTGGAAGCTTTAATTAGCAATATTCAGAATAAAAAGCTTTTTTTTTTCGGTGTGGGCGAAATAGGTCTCTTTTCCCAACCTCAGTGGGGCATCAGAATTACCTGTGGAGCTTTATATTTTTACATTTTAAAAGTACAGAAATCTGAAGTGCATGGCTTGGTGGTATTTACATATGTATACACCTGAGTAGATAAGATGTGGAACAGGTCTAACACTCCAAAAGCTCCATCTTTCCCTCCCCAGTCAGTTTATAATGCTTCCCCCCCCCACCCCCCCGCCAAGAGTAACCTTTCTCTGATTTCTATTGCATAGATTCATTTTTCCTGTTTTTGAATTTCATATAATGGAGTCATACAGTAAGTATTCTTTCAAGCCAGAATCTTGGCTTCAATCAAGAAAGACATGGAAAGTCAAACAAAAGGTGTATGTTCTCAACAACAGTTCTCAAGCTTTGGCCTTCATCAGAACCCCCTTGTTCAAACATAGGGCTAGTTAAGACACGGCCTGCGGGACCCCACCCCCAAAGTTTCTGATTCAGTAGGTCTTGGATGGGACCCAAGAATTTGCATTCCTAACAAGTTCACAGGGGATACTGATGCTGTTGGTCCAGGGAGCCAAACCTTGGGCAGAATTGTTCTGATTTTGAGAGAGTATGCAGTATCTTTTGCCTTGTATCCAAGTTGTCAATAATTTTCTATATATTTTCTTCCTGAGCTGCAGCTCACCTCTTTGCTGTTTTGCCTGTTTGGGGCAAGACAGGAGCTATTGCTGTCAGTATCTCTTGGCACCTGCATTTCTTTGACAGTCTTGGATAAGGGGATAATTAATTGAGACATTTCTGTTTTCAGTGGATTTTTTTAATGAAACAAAACACCTTGTTTCTACAGACAGCAGCCCTGAGGCGAAAGAAATAAAAGGAACATGTTTAAGTCTCTGAACAGGCTTCTCTACAAAACTCCCTCCTTGAACCAAAGGCTCCCAGCTCACCCCCGTGGGGATCGCCTGCAGGTTGAAACATAAAAAAGTTAGATTGTTTCTTTGTTGCTCCTTCCCAGCCTGGAGAGAAGAGGGCAGGGTGGAGACCCCAAGCAGACCCGGAAGGCTGTGTCTAAGGGCCCTGAAATCTCCCAGGATCGGAAAGCTCACAGGGGTTGTTAACTCTCCTTTGAAGAGGAAGATGAAAACCCAAGTCCACTGACTTGGAAGGAAATTTCTTCCTTCTAATTTTTTGAACAAAGATCATTTCAACATCAAAGATTTTTTTCCCAGTGTTTCCTGTTTCCTTATTTTCTAAATGCCTTCTGGCTGCAAGCTATCTGTTAATTTTTCACAGTGGATATTTCTTCCCATATTTCATCTCAGGAGCCCACATCGCCCCCACTCTCTCCATATCTATTTCCAGAGATTTCTGTTGAATTAATGGTGTCCCATCCTAGCAGATTCAATGATTTCCTTTATAACATGTTTTACAATGCCTCTTTTACCATCATGAAATAAAATTAGTAGTCATACAACCTAGCTACACACTTTTAAGTAAGCATGTGCATGTCGCCCAAAGTGTAATTTAGTTTATTAGTAGTTTATTTAGGAGAAATCAAAATGAAATTAATTTCTAGTAAAATATTATATATTGTCAGTAAGCAAACACTCCCGTGTAACTGCTAAGAAGATGAAAAAGTGCTCTGACACTTACATGCAACCCCAGAGAAACAGACAACAGCTGCAAACGGAGAATGACCCAGATTACTACAGCGGCCGCCTGAGTAACACCACTGGCATTCCTATAGGGGATGTGATTTTCCAAAATGGTGAATAACTCTTTGTATAAGGTTAAAATAGAGAGGTTCAGACTTCTCTTAATTTTTTTATTTACATGATAGTTGCTTTCCTGGAAAATTCAGGATTTGTCAGTCATGCAAAACATCCTTTTTTTAATATGTAAACAGGAGTTGAATTCTAGGAGGAATACTTTGACATGCATTTTTCTCCTATGCACAAGTTGGGGGCCACGGTTGGGGGGGCTTTCTAAGCCTGACTGGTTTGGGGACAGTCCTTTCTGTGGAGGTCCTGCAGGTCGTCTGGCATCCCTGGCCCCCCTTACCCCCCCCCCACCTCGTTACTGATGGAGTGTCCCCACCACCGGAGCAACCAACACGTCTCCAGATCTCCAAGGTGCTCATTTAGGCTGCAGGTGGTGATGGAACGGGGAAGACTGTTGACATGGCTGTTGAGAAAATCCAGGCGAGACGCCCAGGTGGCCTGGACTAGATGCTGGCTGTGGAGGCTGAGAGACAAGTGGACGGATTTTGGAAGTAGCGTCTGTTAGGCTTGGCTCAGGCGTGGGGTTGGGATGGGGAAGAAAGGAAGATGCTGAGGATGACTTGCAAGTTTCTGCCTGGAGCAGCTGGGTGGCCCTAGTTACTGCTAGAGGGAAGGGAGGAACAGGCAGACAGCCCTGCTTGGACAAAACGTGTGAGCTGCCCGTGAGGGATGGAAGCGGGCCTGTCCAATACGTCCTTGATGTGTGAGACTGGGCTTCGAAACCAGACACCAGCGAAGAGACCCGGTCTGAAGCCCTGGGGAGGGGTGAGGTTTCCTGGAAAGAGGGGCCACGGGGCTGGTTGAAGAAGGCACCGCCTGGGCCCCAGCGAACCCCACATCCAGCGCCCGGGCGGAGGGAGAGAGCCCCGAGGTCCTGCTCCTCCTGCAGGGGACCCGGCTCCTCCTGGGCTCTGACACGCGTCTGTGATGAACATGCCGCTGCGCCTTGCCAAGCACCCAGCACGCTCTCCCTGAAGACGCTCGGGGCTCCGCGTGCCCTGGATAGCCGGCTGCCGCGAGGTGCAGAACAATCACATGGTATGGATTCCGTCGAGCATCTTCATATTGTGTTTGAAACCAAGATGAAGGCCATCTGTGCGTGCCGTTCGTTTCCCCAAGCCCGATGACGTTCAGAAATCCTGAACAAGCTGCCTGACTGCGACTAAGTGGGTGAGTTCCAAATTAAGATGCTGGAGGAGTAGCTGCTCGGGGTGCGTGGTCTCTGACAGAAAGACCTACAATTAGCCAGATTCATCTCATACTTCATGGAAGGGAAACACTATTCGTGTAAACAACCCATACCTGCAACACTGTGAGGCCTCAAAAAGGAAGAGACGGGCTTCCCTGGTGGCTCAGGGGTAAAGAATTTGCCTGCCAATGAAGGAGATGCAGGTTTGATCCCTGGGTCAGGAAGATCCCCTGGAGAAGGAAATGGCAACCCACCCCAGTACTCTTGCCTGGGAAATGCCCCAGACAGAGGAGTCTGGTGGGCTACAGTCCATGGGGTTGCAGAGTCAGACATGACTAAGTGACTAAACAGTAACAAGAAGGAAGAGGGTATTATGAGATTCCACGGCAGCAGACGTACCAGTCACCTCATGCCATAGCATTGCAGCATAACCAACCATTCCCAAATTCTGTGGCCGATAAGAATTTCTGATTTTTCATTGCTCACGTGTGCTGGGTTGCCTGATCAAGGCTGGGCTCTTCAGGGGCGTGGCTCCAAACTGTATTCGTTTTGAAATAGAGGCTACCTGAAATGTTGCCACTTCTCATGCCTATGGCAAAGGTCAGGAGCGTAAGCCTAACTTCCCACAAGCCTATGTTTGTGATACATCTGTCCAAATCCCATGAGCTAAACAGGTCATTTGCTTGAGCCCAAGGTGAAGGGTGGGGAAGTCCACCCTAACCCTAGTGGGGGGAACGGCAAAGTCGTATGGTCTGGGGGAGTGGCCTGAGCTGGGAACCGTAATGCAATCTACAAGAGAAGGGATTAAGAATGCCCACGCCTACCAGGACCTAGCAAGGCCTCACAAACAAGTAAAGATGCTGGGTGACAGTGATGGGGTGATGTTTTCAGTCAAGAAAGATTTGGCCATATTCATCTCATCCATAAACTCGCACGACCTCTCCCGTACTTCTTGGAACCATTTGGCCGTCAGCCTTACATCTCCCCGTTTCTGCTAGAAACATGGGTACAGAGGATGACCTCCCTACCTTGTGAGTGCTGAGAGCATTGAAAATGGGTGGTGCCAGAGGCAATAAGGATGAGTGGGGACTGCGGCAAAGTGGAGAGCGTGAGCCCTGTCAAACATGCCGTGTGCTTTCAGCCCATTGTCGTCTGATGGGAATGCAGGCTCCGCGTGGCCTGGCCTCTGAGATGTTAAGAAAAGCTGAAAATCCAGATGCGTCTGTGAAGTTTCTGAATTTTTAAATCGTTGAACAGAGTCCGTTAAGCAGTAGGAAATGGACTGTAAACCGCCCTCTTGTAACTTCTATTCTCTAAGTTTAGATTTCGGAGGTTGATGAGAGTCGCGGCAGGAGTTTTGTTTGTTATTTTCCTGCTCCCGAGGGGCCACCAAAAGAGCAGTGGTTTCTGGACACGACTTTGAGGTCCTAAGGGCCAGTTTTCCTATCAGGAGTGAGGTCCGTGAATTCAGAGATGCTCTAGAATTCTTTCCGCTTAATTCTCTTGTTCCCGTAAAAATGCAGTTCCACCTAAACTGTAAGTCAGACTGAGTCCTAATTACTGTATTTATTAAAATTACATACAATTAGGGGTTTTAGGAGCCAGGCCAATTCTTCCCCAGGACGCCCACTGAAAAGCACTCTTTAAAAGGACACAGGATGCTTTGGGCAGGGCTGCTCATGTGACATCTCCCAGGGCCATTTGGGTCATTTGTTTTTAGGGGCAGAGTCTAGCTTCTTCCTGGGCTCTTGGCTCCAGAACTTGGACGCCAACCCCATCTCAGAGCATCAGGTTGTCTTTTTGGAGATTACATGTAGAGTGATTGTATTTCCTGAACCTGAGTCAGGACACGTGGTCAGCTGAGGATCTCTGCAGTTTGCACACCTGAGAGGCTGACTGAGATGGATTGGAAATTAGATGGATTGGAGGGAGACCAAGATGAAATGGTTGGATGGCATCACCGACTCAATGGACATGAGTTTGAGTAAACTCCGGCAGTTGGTTATGGACAGGGAAGGCTGGCATGCTGCAATCCATGGGGCTGCAGAGAGTTGGATACGACTAAGCAACTGAACTGAACTGAACCAAGGGAGATCAGAGTGATACTTGGTGATTGGATGGCCTGGCGACACTGTGGCCCTCAGATTCTCCCCAGGCCTGTGACTTCTCAGGAGAGAGGCATAGAACACAGCCCTGGCCTTTTCCCCGGCGGTCTCTGACCCGGCCACTGTGTCCCTACCGAGCTCCGGACACGTGCCGAACATCTGGCTGTGAACTTTTGAGCAGATGCAGCCCCAGGATGACTCAAAAGTAGGGCATCCTTGGCCCTCCTGAAGAGATGAAATTAGTGGCAAGTGGACCACCTATCTGTATGGCATTATCAGATGCCTTTGCCTGAGTGAGAAACCTTCCTCCGCTGGGATCCCGGAGGTCTGATGGCCCTTTGTGACATCCAAATAAGTAATGCAAGAATACTGGAGTGGATTGCTGTTCCCTTCTCCAGAGGATCTTTCCAACCCAGGGATCAAACCTGCATCTCCTGCACTGCAGGCAGATTCTTTACCATTTGAGCTACAGGGAAGTCCTGAAGATGTAACAGTGCCGAACTATTTGAAATCCTTAAAATATACATGGTTGATGGTGGTTGCCTTTAAGGGAATAGCAGTTGGGGAAAACTTCCGTGTGTGCTTTGAATTTTATTATATGTATTCCTTATTCAAAAACTCCCCCCAATTTTTAAATTTATTTTTGGCCATGTTGCATGGCTTGCAGTATTTCCCTGACCAAGGATCAAACCCAGGACTCCTGCAGTGGAAGCATGGTGTTCTCTAACTACTGGGCCACCAGGAAATTCCCCAAAATTTTAAGCCCATTTCCCCTCCCTTGCAACTGCTAAAAGAGCTGCTGGTTAACAATTTTCTGTTTTTTAAATAGCCTAAAGTTTTGAAATGACCTGCTGATGCTTAGTCACTTCAGTATGTCCAACTCTGTGCAGCCCTATGGACTGTAGCCCACCAGGCTCCTCTGTCCATGAATTCTCCAGGCAAGAGTACTGGAGTGGGTTGCCATTACCTTCTCCAGGGGATCTTCCCAACCCAGGGATTGAACCCTGGTCACCTGCATTGCAAGCAGATTCTTCACCACTGAGCCACCAGGGAAGCCCCTCCAGGGCATTATATCTATTTAAAAAGTAGATGGTGAACTGCCAAAAGACCACAGCCTTGCTGAAGGCAGTCCAATATAATGCTCAAACGCTCTGGGTTTGGATTTATTTAGAACTGACTTCAAATCCTAGCTAGGCAAGCTTCTTAATCTCTTATGTAAAAATAAGAGAAAAAGGTACTTTACTCTTAAAATTATATTATCAGCTGCTTAGTAATTGTGTGGTGTGAAAATATATGTCCTCAACCAATATGACTCCTCTGCTCAAAACTTTAGAAAGATTAGCTTTATGGAGATTGTATCCTGGTGTTTAAAGTTTTATTCCAAATTTGTCACTTAGACCTTTCAAAGTCTCAGCAGAAATTCTTGCTTTGTAGCCTCTGTCATTACTGGTGTACCACGCCCACTCCTAAGAAACCCAAATGTGAATAGAACTCTTGATCCATCTCTTCTCATAGCCAGGCCCATCTTGAGGCCAGCCTCCCTGTCCAGTCTTCATCAGACTGAGATTCTCAAAAGCTGATAATCTGTCTTATCCATCATTGTATGTGTGCATGTGTGCTCAGCCGCTTCAGTCATGTCTGACTCTTTGTAACCCTGTGGACTGTAGCCTGCCGGGCTCCTCTGTCCATGGGATTCTCCAGGCAAGGATACTGGAATGGGCTGCCATGCCCTTCTCCAGGGAATTTTCCCAACCCAGGAATCAAACCATCCATCATGAAACAGACATTTGACAACTGAAATCTTGTATTACCTTTGGTTTCCAGTGTCTTTTTGCTGTTGACCTACTAAGCAGATCCTCAATAAATAATTACTCAACTGAAAAAAAAAAAAAAAGAACACAGCCCTGCTGATGGAGGTGTTGGGGGATTCAGCCTGTGGTCCTCCTCTGAAACCGAGACTGGTCCAGGTGAGACCCTTTCCTCAAACCCGAATCTCAGGCTTCACTTGTTTCCCAAGCAAGGCAGAGCCCGTGGAACTTGCACGCAGACCGGAGGAGTGGCACCAGAGGGAACATTTCCCCCAAAGCTGAGCATTTTCGGGGCTTCAGATGAGACCCTCCCGCATCCACGTGTGTCTCACCTCTCCACTCGGCCCTAGCGATCCGGCGCACCAGCAGTCTTGCTATTCCCTGGCTCCGCTGTGACCCTCATCCTTCAGCGCTCCGTGGGGTTTGTGCCATCTGCTGGGGCCACCATCGCTTCCTTTGCCCATTTGTCAAGACCCCGTCACTGTGGTCTGATCAGGGTGTCAACCCCCCGCAGAACCCAGCACCCTTGCCTCTGAGCTCTTCTCTCTGAAAGCTTCCCTTAAGGCCCCAGCTAGAAGCTCCACTCACTCATTCATTTATTTAACATACGTGTCTTGATGACTTTTCACCTGCTAGAAACTGATGTTGGGAGTTCAGCAGTGAACAAGACTAGTAAAAAGTAGCGTACTTTTACCCTGGCAGAATGAAGTATCCATCCTATTTGTGGGAGAAAGGTGGTGATAAAATAAAACATAGCATATATGACGAACAGTATGAAAAGAGGAAATTTTACTACCAGAAAAGAAGCAGGAGGCGCGAGTTCCATCCCTGGGTTGGGAAGGTCCTCTGAAGAAGGAAATGGCAACCCACTCCAGAATTCTCTCCTTGAAAATCCCATGGACAGATGAGCCTGGTGGGCTACAGTCCATGAGGTCTGAAAAGAGCTGGACACGACTGAGCGTGCACACACTCAGTTCAGTTCAGTCGCTCAGTCGTGTCTGACTCTGCGACCCCGTGGACTGCAGCCTCCCTGTCCATCACCAACTCCCGGAGCTTACTCAAACTCATGTCCATCGAGTCGGTGATGCCATCCAACCGTCTCATCCTCTGTCACCCCTTCTCCTCCCGCCTTCAATCTTTCCACACTAATGACTAAACCATGTCCAAACAACCATGTACTGATAACCCAGCTGTACAGCTCCTCTTCCTGCAGGAGGCGCCCCTGACCTCCTGCAGGGCAACCTGCCTCCCTGGAAGAGACCAGCCTTGGACCCTGAAAGCCCCCTTCTCTGCTCTCCTGGGAGTCCTCCTGACCTGCTGAAATCCCTGCCGTGTCTTATCCAGAGCCTGGCTCATCCTTGAAGATGGAGACAGGGCCTTTGATGTTCCACAATGGAGAAGCCATTTCTCCCGAAGCCCCGTCTCATTCACTTTTCAGAGGCAGAGGCTCATTTCTCTTTGCTTGGATGGAAGCCACTCTTGTCACTTCTATTTTATTTCCTCATTTGGAATAGCAGGTGGTTCCAACATTTTATTTTTCTTTTGGTTCCAGGTTTGACAGAGAGCTATTTGGCTGCATTACAAATCTCTCCTAATGCCTTTTTTTCCCCTGCCCCCAGCAGCCATGTGCTGCAGCCTCTCAACCAAAGCACAGCAAACACACCTACCTCATGACAGTAAGACGAAATAGTATGTTAAGTAAGTTTGCCACATTCAGCAGATAAAAGTGCAGGACCCTGGTGCCTAATGTGCCTGGTAAACAATTTTCCTCAAGTATAAGCATCTCCCAAGTATTGCGTGGGACATACTTACACTCAAAAATAGTAATTTTTATATAAAGTTTATATTTGTACACTGTATTTAACCTGGCACGTCTCCTATGAGGAGCTTGACACAGAGCTTGGTGTGTAGTCAGGGTAAGTGGTTTTGACAACAATGGGGCTGTGGATGACTTTACTGTGTTCTGGTAAGCGCCTGTCCCACCACGGGAGTCAGGGTGGGCGTGCCTAAGAAGGGATTCCTAGAGCAATTGAGGGTCAGACTGAGTCTCGAAGGTCTGTATTTATTCAACGATGGTTTATTCAGCACGTACTGTGGACCAGACTTTGCTCTAGGCACTAGGGATTTGGCAGGGAACAAAACAGACAAAAATCACGTCCCCCCAGACTTGAAGTATTAGTGGGGAAAACAGAAGAAGTTAAAGAAGTTAAGCAAATATTTAGCAAATTGGGTAAAAAAAAAAAACTAAGGAGAAAATATAAGGCAAAGGTGGGGAAACGAAGTGTTGGGGTGAGTTGGAGTTTTGAGATGAGAGGGAAGGAAGCTGTTATTGAAAAGTCAGCTTAAGGAAATAAGTGAAAAGAGTGAGGAATATGAACCACGAAGATACTTAGGGGAAGACCATTCTGGAAAAGGGAAATAGCAAGAGCAAAGGCCCTAAGGTTGGAGTGGCCCTGATCCACCCAGGGAACAAGGAGAGCCAGGGTGCCAGGAACGGGTGAGTGAGGGGGTGAGACGGGAAAGGGGGGCTGGATCATGACACATCTCGGGGGACACTTGACCTTTCCTCTGAGTGGGATGGGCCACCAGAGAGCTTTGAGTGACGCAACCTAACCTACATTCCAATAGATCCTCTGGCTACCTGTGGAGGACAAGCTGTGAGGCAGAAGCAGGAAGACCAGGGTGGAAGTGACTGCAGGGGTCCAGGTGAGAGAGGTGGTTTGGACCAGGGTGGAAAGTGGTGGCGACACTGTGAAGGGAGGTAGGATTTGCTGATGGTTCCAGCTGGGGGAGAGAGAAACAGAGGTTGAGCACGGTGTAAGTCTGACTTGAAAGAGCCGGCAAGATGGAGATGGGGAAAAATGTAATGGTCGAGGGGAACTTTGGCCCGGTCAGCCGAGGGGCTGGTCAGCAGAGCCAGGGACCAGAAACATCTTGGAGCAGAGACGCAGCTTTCAGGGCGTGCTGACCGCCGGCATCTTCCTCCTCCCATCTGTGTCCACCTAACGGTGCTGCTGGGAGATGTCTGCTGTCCAGCTCTGGCCTGAATTTCCTCCACGGGAGAAATGTGCTTTGCTGCTCTGGACATTTGCAGCTGGCAGACTGTGTTGAGAGAGAGATGTGTTTAGAGCAGCGGGCATGCTTCTTGGCCTGGGCAGAGAGGTCTCCTCCCCAACAGGAAGCTGATGAAGACTTCCCCGGGCCAGCTGGGTCTAGCACCATTCTAGTTCTCTCAGTTCAGTCACTCAGTCGTGTCCGACTCTTTTCGACCCCATGAATCGCAGCACGCCAGGCCTCCCTGTCCATCACCAACTCCCGGAGTCCACCCAAACCCATGCCCATCAAGTCGGTGATGCCATCTCATCCTCTGTTGTCCTCTTCTCCTCCTGCCCCCAATCCTTCCCAGCATTCGCGTCTTTTCCAATGAGTCAGCTCTTCCCATCAGGTGGCCAAAGTATTGGAGTTTCAGCTTCAGCATCAGTCCTTCCGATGAACACCCAGGACTGATCTCCTTTAGGATGGACTGGTTGGATTTCCTTGCAGTCCAAGGGACTCTCCAAAGTCTTCTCCAACACCACAGTCCAAAAGCATCAATTCTTCGGCCCTCAGCTTTCTTTATAGTCCAACTCTCACATCCATGCGTGACCACTGGAAAAACCATAGCCTTGACTAGACTGACCTTAGTCGGCAAAGTAATGTCTCTGCTTTTAAATATGCTGTCAAGGTTGGCCATAACTTTCCTTCCAAGGAGTAAGCATCTTTTAATTTCATGGCTGCAATCACCATCTGCAGTGATTTTGGAGCACAAAAAAATGAAGTCTGACACTGTTTCCACTGTTTCCCCATCCATTTGCCATGAAGTGATGGGACCAGATCCCATGATCTTAGTTTTCTGAATGTTGAGCTTTAAGCCAACTTTTTCACTCTCCTCTTTCACTTTCATCAAGAGGCTTTTTAGTTCCTCTTCACTTTCTGCCATAAGGGTGGTATCATCTGCATATCTGAGGTTATTGATATTTCTCCTGGCAATCTTGATTCCAGCTTGTGCTTCTTCCAGCCCAGCATTTCTCATGATGTACTCTGCATATAAGTTAAATAAGCAGGGTGACAATATACAACCTTGATGAACTCCTGTTCCTATTTGGAACCAGTCTGTTGTTCCATGTCCAGTTCTAACTGCTGCTTCCTGACCTGCATACAGGTTTCTCAAGAGACAGGTCAGATGGTCTGGTATTCCTATCTCTTTCAGAATTTTCCACAGTTGATTGTGATCCACACAGTCAAAGACTTTGGCATAGTCAATAATGCAGAAATAGATGTTTTTCTGGAACTCTCTTGCTTTTTCCATGATCCAGCGGATGTTGGCAATTTGATCTCTGGCTCCTCTGCCTTTTCTAAAACCAGCTTGAACATCAGGAAGTTCACGGTTCACATATTGCTGGAGCCTGGCTTGGAGAATTTTGAGCATTACTTTACTAGCGTGTGAGATGAGTACAATTATGCGGTAGTTTGAGCATTCTTTGGCATTGTCTTGCTTTGGGATTGGAAGGAAAACTGACCTTTTCCAGTCCTGTGGCCACTGCTGAGTTTTCCAAACTTGCTGGCATATTGAGTGCAGCACTTACACAGCATCATCTTTCAGGATATGAAACAGCTCTACTGGAATTCCATCACCTCCACTAGCTTTGTTCATAGTGATCCTTTCTAAGGCCCACTTGACTTCACATTCCAGGATGTCTGGCTCTAGGTGAGTGATCACACCATTGTGATTATCTGGGTTGTGAAGATCCTTTTTGTACAGTTCTTCTGTGTATTCTTGCCATCTCTTCTTAATATCTTCTGCTTCTGTTAGGTCCATACCATTTCTGTCCTTTATTGAGCCCATCTTTGCATGAAATATTCCTTTGGGTATCTCTAATTTTCTTGAAGAGATCTCTAGTCTTTCCCATTCTGTTGTTTTCCTCTGTTTCTTTGCATTGATCACAGAGGAAGGCTTTCTTATCTCTCATTGCTATTCTTTGGAACTCTGCATTCAGATGGGAATATCTTTCCTTTTCTCCTTTGCTTTTCACTTCTCTTCTTTTCACAGCTATTTGTAAGGCCTTCTCAGACAGCCATTTTGCTTTTTTGCATTTCTTTTCCATGGGGATGGTCTTAATCCCTGCCTCCTGTACAATGTCACGAACCTCCGTCCATAGTTCATCAGGCAGTCTGTCTATTGGATCTAGTCCCTTGAATCTATCTCTCACGTCCACTGTACAATCGTAAGGGATTTGATGTAGGTCACACCTGAATGGTCTAGTGGTTTCCCCTGCTTTCTAGTTCTCTACTGCTCATTAATAAACGCCCAAACTTGGCGATGTCAGCAAAAGAGGTCATTTATTTGGCCCACAAATCAGCCACTGGGGCCAGGTTAGTGTGGGAGGCTCATCTCTCTCCCATGGGACATAAAGCCGGGGGGGCTTCTGGCTGGGATTGAGGGACCTGCTTCCGGAATGTGGCTGCCAGCCTGGTCCTCGCTGTGGCTGGGGGCTCGGGGTTGGGGGGATGGCCACGAGCTCTGGGTCCTCTTCATACTGTCTCCCCACACAGCCTGACCTTCCTTATAGCAAGGGGCTGGGAGCCAAGGAGATGTTCAGTGACCCACGCAGGCGCTGTGTTGCCTCTTAGGACTGTGCCTTAAAAGTCAGATGGTGTCACTTGGGTACCACGCTTGTTGGAGGCAGTCATGAGGAGCTTTTGTTTCAACTCCAAGCTGAAGCTGTGTGATCTTGGATAAGTCACTCAGCGTCTCTGTGTCTCAGCTCGCTTATCTGTAAAGTGGGGATAGGCATCACGTTTATCTCACAGGGGATTAACAGGGGTGATATATGCGAAGGGTGTACACCAGCATCTGGGCCATAGTTAACACTCAGTAAGTATTAGTTAGCACAATTCATATAGGGAATCTTTTTACTGTAAAAACAAAAAATTCAGGACGCGGAAACAATGCATTTTGCACACTTCCTGTCTTCCTGTCTCCATGAGTAGGCCTTGAAAGCAGGTTTAAGAAACTAGCCAACTAGTAAAACTAGCTCTTATATGTTAATGATAACTATTTTAGAAATAGAAAGAAGAAGAAAATTACCCACCTAATTACTTTTATTATCTTTGAACTGTCTGTTCCCACTGGTGGTTCTTTCTTTCTTTTTTTTTTTGAGGTCAAGTTCTATCAGCCTTTATTTCTGTGCATGAATAATGAGGGTCATACCAAACTGAGCTTGCATCCAGACCTTTATCTTCTCTCTCTTAAAAAGTTTCCCCCCCCAGCTTTACTGCAGTATGATTAACAAATAAAAATTGTATATATTTAAGATGTGCCACGTGACGTACGTATATTGTGAAATGATATCACAGTCAAGCCAAACTAACTCATTCATCACCTGGCACAGTTGTTATCTGTGGTGTGTGGTGAGAACTACCCCCTTAGCAAATTTCCAGTGTACAAGATGTTATTATTAGCTCTGTATTTACTGTAGCCATAAGGCTGTACAATGAATCTCAGAACTTATAACTGAAAGGTTTGGTAGCATCTCTTACGCTTTTGATTGATTATCTCCCTGTTTTTTTGAGACATCAGTGGTTTAGTGGAGGGGGAGCTTTTGCGTCGGAAGCGAGGTCCTGGAGTGATAGACACCCCACCGTGTGCGTTGCGCCATAGGCAGGGTGACTATCTTTGCTCCCGGGGGTGGGGAGACGATCAGCTCCAGGGGAATTGACGTCAGGTGGGCTCATTCGTTACCAGGGAAACCAGTAAAGGGGCACTCCCCTCCCCGCCGCCTGGATGAGTCAGCGCTAACTGGGTCCTGGGACAAGTACATAGACCGGCCAGTCATGTGAGAGAGGAGGTGAAGCAGGCCCCGGGCTCCCCCCGAATCAGAGCAGTGTGCACGTGTGCTAAGGCCTGTCCAACTCTGCAACGCCCTGGACTGTAGCCCGCCAGGCTCCTCTGTCCATGGGATTTCCCCGGCAAGAGTGCTGGAGTGGGTTGCCATCTCCTTCTCCAGGGGATCATCCCCACCCAGGGATCGAATCCGCATCTCCTGAATTACTGACCAGCCACCTGGGAAGCCCCATCGTAGGGCGGACCTAAAAGCATAAAGGGTTAGGCGCAAGAGGGTGCAGGGGATACGCCCAGCACGGAATCCAAAGCAAAAATTTTAGCACCTTTCCACCCACCTGGAAAAGAGACCCCCTGTCTTAAGGTTTGAAATTGCCCCCTTCCTCTCCCTAGGTTAGAATGATCGCAACCCAAGGGGCCCTAGCGACGTTTCGGGTGGTCCTTACCCACCACGAATATTGTGTGTGTTTGCAGTGGGAGCCTGTGCACATTTCACGTTTCAAACGTTTGTCACTCAAGAGTTTCATCCAACAGGCCCCTCTGCAGAGCCAGGCCAGAAAACTCAGAGTTCAGAGGGGGGTGTTGATTTCTGAGAGCATATGAAAGAGGTGTTTTTGATAGGAGAGTGATTCTCAGCTGCTGAATAAGAAATAGCCCTCATCCATAATGCATGGTCCTTGAGGAGAAAGGGAGAAGAGGAAGTCTAAATCTAGCCGAGGCTGGAAAAAGACGCCGAGTGATTGAGAACCATTCAGAACAGACTGGCTGCCTTTCCCACTAATCCATCCTTCCATCCCAGTCCCCCTTCCCCAGGGACGAAGCCCCCAAGTGGCAGCTCTCTGGCGAGGGGTGCTGGTATCAGGAAGAGCTGCAAGGGAAACGCTTAGGTGGTGAGGAAAAGGTAACAAAGACAGACAGAGACCAGGCGCTTCTAGGGGGTGTTTTCCAATTCAAATATTCTCAATCCTTAGGCGGCTCTTATTTTGAGATTCTCATTTTGGCTGTAGTTTTTCAACCAAGTGAAATACAACTCCCGAAACCGGGGGAGGGCACCATATGGGTTTGGGGGACCTTGACTGAATTGCATTCCCACTGGCCTAAATATATCCCCCAGACGCAGGAAGGAGCCTGTGTATGCGCTCAGCGGCGTTTCTAGAATGCTTCTGTCCATTCACCGGTGCTCTTTATTAGTTCAATCCTGGTGACAGTGGAGGGGGGAGCTTCCCAGGGCCCTCGGCTGCTGGAAAAGGTGAGTTTTGGAAGCACTGAGAGAGTTGGATTGTATTGGATTGCATATCTCTTTGTGTCCCCCAAAGAGATATGTTTCCAAATCCTAACCCTACTGTCTGGGAATGTGAGCTCAATGGAGACTGGGTCTCTGCAGATGTCATCAGGTTAAGGAATGAAAGGATGGTTTTCTGGATAGGACTCTACACCCAGTGACTGGTGTCCTTACAGGAAGAGAAGAAGATACCAGGGAAAGAAGGCCATGTGAAGACAGAGGCAGAGATTGGGGTGATGTGGCCACAAGCCAAGGGCTGCTAGGAGCCGCCAGAAACGGGAAGAGGGAAGGCAGGATGCTCCCCTGGAGCACGGAGGGAGCGTGGCTCTGGTGGCACCGTGGCTTCAGACCCACGGGAGAGCACACGTCCACTGTGCTAGCCACTGAGGTTGTGCAGACTTGCTCCAGCAGCCTCAGGAACTCACTGTGTTCCAGCCTCAGCCCCCCTGGCTTGCTGAGTCCCACGCTCCCGTCACTTTCATGCTTCAGCCACGCGGGCTCTCTCACAGGTTCCAGTTCTTTCCCATCTCCTTCCCTAACAATCACACCCACGCTGACATCGCTTTGGCCACCGACACCCTCCTTTCGCTTTTCAGAATTCCGCTTTCCTTATCAGGAAAGACCTTCCAGACCCCACCCTCACCTGGAGTGTGCGCCATCCCCTAAACTGTACCATGGACTCACCAGAAGGACAGTTTGCCTGTGTGACTGACCCACTTCCCCCACCAGACCACGGGAGCATTCATCAACGAAGGCTTGCTGAACCCCTACCGAGATGCAGGCGCTAGTCTCGGCAGCGGGCAATGGGGAAGTGAACTTTGTATGAGAAATTTTCTTTCTAAAAAAAGAGTGTGTTCTTATAGATATTAGCAGCCTGTCACTGATATGGCAGCCTTAAGAATCAGATGCAGTGGGGACTCTCCTGGTGGTCCAGTGGTTAGCAGCACATCGCGCCATGCAGGGGACGTGGGTTCTATCCCCGCCTGAGGAACTAAAATCCCGCGTGCCGTGGGGCAGTAAGCCTGCACGGTGCAACTCCTGAGCCTGTGTACTCCGGAGCCCCTGAGCCACAGCTGGAGAGCCTGGAACCGACATGATGCAACAAGGATCCTGTATGCCGCAACTGAGACCCAACGCAGCACAAAAATGTTTTTAAGTAATTAGATGCAGTGTTCATAGAAGCTTATTTACAATGGCCAAGATATGGAGGCAACCTAGGCGCCCATCAACAGACGAATAGATACAGAAACTGTGGGACACACACACACACAATGGAATACTCCTCAGACATAACAAAGAACAAAAATTTCCCATCTGCAGCCACATGAAGGGCCTTGGAGGGCACCGTGCTAACTGAACTAAGGCAGGCAGAGAAAGACAAATACTGTATGGTAGCACTCGTGTGTGGAATCTGAAAAAATACGACAAACCAGTGAAAACGACAAAAAGAAGCAGACGCACAGACAGAGAACAAGCTGGTGGTTACCAGTCGAGGGGGCAAAATGGGGGTGGGGAAGCGGAAGGCACAAACTATTGGATGTGAAGTAGGCTATGAGGATGGCTTGTACAACACGGGGAATGTAGATATTTTATAACTGGAAATGGAAAATAGTCTTTAAAAATTGTGAAAAGAATTTTCAAAATTTTTTAAAGAACTAAGATGAGAAAACATGTAAAATGTTTAGAACAGTGCCTGCTGCTGCTGCTAAGTTGCTTCAGTCGTGTCCAACTCTGTGCCACTCCACAGACGGCAGCCCACCAGGCTCCCCCGTCCCTGGGAGTCTCCAAGCAAGAACACTGGAGTGGGTGCCATTTCTTTCTCCAGCAGTGCCTCGCCCACAGTGAAAACTCTGTAGTTTCTAGCTGTCATATGGTTCCTGTTATTAAGAAGACACTATTGGGAAAAACCTTTGCCGACAAAGGTCTATATACTCAAAGGTATGGTTTCTCCAGTAGTCGTGTATGGATGTGAAAGTTGGCCTATAAAGAAGGCTGAGCACTGAAGAATTGATGCTTTCGAATTGTGGTGTTGGAGATGACTCTTGAGGGTCCCTTGGACTGCCAGAAGATCCAACCAGTCAATCTTGAAGGAAATCAGTCCTGAATATTCATTGGAAGGACTGATGTTGAAGCTGAAACTCCAATACTTTACTTTGGCCACCTGATGCGAAGAACTGACTCGTTAGAAAAGATTCTGATGCTGGGAAAGACTGAAGGCGGAAGGAGAAGGGGACAACACAGGATGAGATGGTTGGATGGCATCACTGACTCAAGGGACATGAGTTTGAGCAAGCTCCAGGAGTTAGTGATAGACAGGGAGGCCTGGCATGCTGCAGTCCATGGGATCACAAAGAGTCGGACACGACTGAGTGACTGATCTGAACTGGACAGCAAGGAGATCAAACCAGTCAGTCCTAAACGAAGTCAACCGTGAATAGTCATTGGAAGGACTGATGCGGAAGCTGCATCTCCAGTACTTTGGCCATCTGATGCGAAGAGCTGACTCACTGGAAAAGACCCTGATGCTGGGAAAGATTGAAGGCAAGAGGAGAAGGGGCACCACAGGGGATGAGATGGTTGGATGGCATCACCGACTCCATGGGCATGAGATCAAGCAGACTCTTGGGAGATAGTGAGGGACAGGGGAGCCTGGCGTGCTACAGTCCATGGTGTCCCAAAGAGCTGGACACGACTGAGCTACTGAAGAACAACAATATTATTGGGAAAAAGCGTGTAGCTCAAACAGAGCCAGATCCCGCCCTTGTTCAGTAAAGCAAGGGAAGACGGAAGGAAACACTGCCTGTGTGGAAAGACACACACCGCTCTTTACCTCTGTTTCCAAGTCTCAGGCTCCTGTTCCCTGCCTCACTGTCTTCCACACTCTCACAAACACACACACTCACACACACACACACATTCACACACTCACACACACATACACACACACACACACACACACCTGCAGCCCGCCGTCTGCCATGTCACCCTGCATAATTGACTGTGGCAGCCAGGTTTCCTAGTGGTCCTGCAGCCCCAGGGAAAGTTCTCAGCATCCTTTTCCTTCCAGGGTGAACTGGCAGGCGCAGCAAGCAGGCCCCCTCAGCACAGAGCTGGTGCTCTAAAACCAGGCGTATTCATTATCTTAAGGTTTGGAGGTCACCAGTCCCAAGTGAATCATCAGAGGTGTGTTCTTTCTGGAGGTTCTCAGGGAAGAATCCATTTCCATGCCTCTTCCAACTTCTAGAAGCTTCCCGAATTTCTTAGCTCCCGGGCCAGCGTCACTGCAGCCTCTGGAGCTGTCCTCACATCTCCTTCTCTGACTCCAGCCTCCCTCTCGTAAGCACCCATGTGATGACATTGGTCCCATCCAGACAATCCAGTGTCATCTCCCCATCGCGAGACCCCTAACTTACCCACATCTGCAAAGTCCCTTTTGCCTTGTAAGGTTACATATTCACAAGTTGAGGGGATTAGGACATGGACAACTTTGGGAGGACCATTAGGCTGCCCACCACACCCCACATAACCGTGGCAGCCAGCCTTCCCAGGGGACCTGGGGCTTCAGGGAAAGTTCTCAGAACCCACTTCCACCTAGGCGTGAGCCGGCAGGAGCAGCAGGCAGGCCACGATGGCCGCTGACCAGCTGGCTCGCATCACACACCCAGATGCTTCTTAGTCACTCTGGCTTGGTCATTAGACCTCGTCCGTGTTGATCTCTGGCGGATCAACTTCTGTCCACTCTGCATGTGTCTCCCTTATTTTAAAAAAAAGACTTCTTATTTTATTTGCTCATCTTTGGCTGCGCTGGGTCTTTAGCGCTTTTCTCGAGTTGCGGTCCTCGGGCCGCTTATTGCAGTGGCTTGTCTTGCTGCAGAGCGCTGACTCCAGATGTGCAGGCTTCCGCAGTTGTGGTGTGTGGGCATCCCGGTTGCAGCTTACGGGCTCTAGAGTGCTGGCTCAGTATTTGAGGTGCATGGTCTCAGTTGCTCCGCAGCGTGTGAGATCTTCCCAGACCAGGGATCAACCAGGATCAATCCCAGACCAGCATCTTCCCCGACCGTGTGCCTTACACTGGCAGGTGGATTCTTCACCACTGGACCGCCAGGGAAGCCCTGTGTGTGTCTCTCTTATAAGGATACTTGTGATTACATGTAGGGCCCACCCAGATTCCAAGATAAATGCCTCCTCTGGAAAGCCTTAATTTAATCACACCTTTTGCCATATCAGGTAATTTTTACTCATGTACCATCTAAGGAAATATTCACAGGTTTTAGGGATGAAGATGGGGGCATGTCTTTGCAAGGGGGCCACTTGTTCAACCCACTTAAGAGGCGGGGTGACAAGGCCTCTGGGCAGAGCTGGAGTCAAATCCAGGTTCTGATGATTCTCGGTTGCATGACCTTGAGTAAGTTATTTTATCCTTTTAACTCTCTGTCATTAAAATAGGATTAAGAATCCAGTTCATAGTGAAAGTGAAAGCCGCTCAGTTGTGTCTGACTCTTTGTGACCCCAGGGACTATACAGTCCGTGGAATTCTCCAGACCAGAATACTGGAGTGGGTAGCCTTTTCCTTCTCCAAGGGATCTTCCCCACCCAGGGATCAAATCCAGGTCTCCCACATTGCAGGCGGACTTCTTACCATCTGAGCCACAAGGAAAGCCCAAGCGTGCTGGAGTGGGTGGCCAGTTCACACAGTCTTTGCGATGGTCCGACAGGCTAATGTGTGGAAGGCACGGCACAGTGCTTGGCACTTAGCAAGCTGCTGCATGTTCCCTGAAAAGACTTGTGGCGTGTGTTAGGCCGCTGGATCTCACATGAAATGCGTTGAGTGTCTGCTGCCTCCCCAGGACAGGCACGTTTTCTCCCTTCAGGGGGCGCTGCTGAGAGCGAGCAGGGAGGTCCCGCGCGCTCCTCCCCGTTGTTCCCCCGCGCAGTGCAGCCCAGAGGTGCTTTTGGGTCTGACTCCTACTGCGGCTTCTCCCAGCTGCTTGGGCAGGTTTGGCTGCACCTGTCTTTTGGATGAGGAACTGAGATGCACAGAGATGAGGTGGGTGTCCCTGTCTCACCCAGCCGATCAGTGGGGGAGCCAGGAAGAGACCCCACTCCCCCATCGCTGAACCCTGAAACCAGTGGAATGTTTGCACTCAGCGTCAGGAAATCGCTTCCATCTTCTCCCAATGTTGTACAAGCAAGCTGGGGAAGACTGAGCAAGTCTAAAGCTTTGCCTACTCCTGACTGTAATGAAACCAGCTGGAGAGGGGCACACGTGTTGTTTGGAGTCCCCTGGGCATGTTAAACCACATTCTTGCTGATAGAAGCCAGCACCCCATTGAAACAGCAGCGGAACATGCCTTCCCCCGAGCGAGCCTGCATGATTCTGGAGGGTGGGGCTCCTGCACTGGCAAGTGGATTCTCACCTTTGACCACCTGGGAAGCCCCTCTTGTCTGGTTACCAGCCCTGAAATGAACTGTCTTCCATCTGCGTCTTGTTTATACGATCTCGTCATTTTTGAACACTTCCTCACCTTCTGCACAGCGAGGTATTCAGGCTCACCTTTTGTTCCTGCTCTGAGCCTGGATCCAGCCATTTCTCCAGGGGCCCTGGTTTCTTTCAGGGGGATGGTGCTCAGAAACCAACATGAGGCTCTGGAGGCACCGCTGCTACCAGGCTGTCACAGCTTCTCGGCTTCTCAGGGGACACGACTGTGTATAACCTGCGTTTGTACTGATATCTGAATTTATACCCATATCTTTAATTCCAGCCTGACACCACAGGCCCCTCTTTGCCTTCTACATTGGGTCTCCCGTCTCCCGTGGTGGCAAACCAGGCTTTCAGCACAACCAAAGTGTCCACCCATGTGTTTCATCCTACACCACACACACACTCATTTCAGAACTGTAGTATCCAAACCACTGCCGCATGACTGTAAGTAGTTTTAGATGCGTTTGAGTCCTTTTTTGTCTTCAGTCTGAGGTTTAGTGACCCAAGCATTAGGCCTGGAAGTTACTCGGGTTAGCCCTCTTTGTGTGATTGACATACAGCTAATGCCTTTGTTTTTATTCAGTGTTAGGACTTTTCCCTATTCTTGTGGATATAATTTAATTTTTTTGCTATCTAGAACATGGACAAGATTGCTGAAGACCAGACCGTGTAAAGCAGGGACTCGGTGAAGCGTCGCCCTCCCCAGCCCCCTGTACGCGCTCTCACCATCCCCTACGGGTGCGCTAGTCTTTGGTTATCAGACCCACACTTCTCTTTTCAAAAATAAGCAAATACGTATAAAGTCGTAACAGTGAGCATCTAGGGAGGAAGGAAGACACGGAAAGCTCTGTGGAGAATGGGCTCTTGCAGCAGGCAGTTAAATGTTATTTTATTATTATTCATCTATTTGACTGTATCAGGTCTTAGACGAGACACGTGCACTCTTAGTTGCAGCTTGTGGGATTCAATCCCCCGACCAGGGCCTGAACCTGGGCCCCCCTGCATTGAAAGGGTGGAGTCTTGGCTGCTGGACAACTAGGGAAGTCCCACGTGTTAATTTTCAAAATAAATAACGTGGAGGGATCCTACATGCCACACAGCATGTCTAAAAAAAAACCCAAAAATTAAAAAAAAAACAAAAGTGGAAAAGAAGTGTGTGTGGGCTAGATGGTCTTCAGATTTCCCTCCAGCTCAGGGCTTCCCTGAAGCAGGGAGCCAGCCCTCCTCCGGGGTCCCAGGCTTGCTGGACCCCACTGTTGTTTCTCATTCCACCTCACACTGTGGAAGTTTGGGGGAGCCCCACGGACACCTGGCAAGCCCTCCACTACTCTCCACCCCTCCCAACGCAGTCGTCGCAGCTCAGACCCCGGCGTCAGCCCTCCTGCTCTTGGACGCTCCTGTTGCATCTCCTGAAGTCCTTTTCTAGCCCCCAGCACCCCGGCACAGGCGACGTTAATAGTGCCTGTGAGTGTTCTCACTGGCAGAGCCCAGTTCCTGGAGGCCCCGGGGCTCTCAGCCGCACTGACTCACCAGCGGAGCCTGGGAAGCAGGGTTGTCGGGGCGCATTTGGTTTGCAGCAGGGTTGACAGATTCTAAGTGAACGGTGCTATACATGGATTCCAGGATACAGAGCTTCCTAAAGACATCCTGGAGAATGTTCCACAGAGGAGGTTTTACATTAAGTGATGTTCAACGTATTGTAGCGGGACTGGGGGGCGGGGTCGACTGCCCTGCAAATATGCGGAGCTCTGACCCCACCTACCGGCGCCCCACCCCCACCCCCTCTGCACCTTCCTTTGCCTCGAGCCAGCTGCAGAGTCCACTCTGCCGGGCCCCCTACCCGGGCCTCTGCGCTTGCTGTTTCCTAGACCCAGAATTCTCCCAGAGATTTTCAGGAGGTGGATCGTTTCTGCCACTCAACTCCAATGTCACCGCCTTGGCAAGGCCTTCCTGGCTGTCTCAGTCAGCTCAGGCTGCCATCACACAGACCGGCGGCTTCAACAGCAGAAGGTACTGTCTTAGAGTTCTCAGGGCCGGAAGCCCAAGGTCACGGTGCCTGCCACGTTGGTACATTCCGAGGGAGGTTTCTTTCCTTGACTTGCAGACGGCCGTCTTCTCCGTGCGTCTTTTCGTGGTCTTTCCTCTGCGTGTCTGCGTCGTGATCCCCTCTTATAAGGCACTGTCATACTGGAAGAGGGCCCCCTCTAGGGACCTCATTTTAATTTAGTGATCTCTTTAAAGAATCCAAATATCTGACTGCAAACACAGCCACTTTCTGAGGTATTGCAGGGCAGGACTTCAGAATATGATTTTTTGGGGAAAGACTTTGGCCCATAACACTGACCATTCTATTTATTTATTCATTTAACACATTTATTTATTTATCTGGCTGCTCTGGGTCTTACAGTGGCATATGGGATCTTTTGGGTGGGACACGCAGGGTCTTTAGTTGCAGTATGTGAAGTCTTAGTTGGGGCATGTAGGATCTTGTTTCCTAATCAGGGATGGAACCCAGTCCTCCTGCCTTAGGAGCTCAGAGTCTTGGTCACTGGACGACCAGGGAAGTCCCTGACAGTTCTATTTAAAGTGACGATAGAGGATGAGATGGTTGGATGGGATCACTGATTCAATAGACATGAGTTTGAGCAAGCTCCGGGAGATGGTGAAGGACAGGGAGGCCTGGCATGCTGCAGTCCTGGGGTTGTAAAGAGTTGGACACGACTGAGTGACTGAACCACAGCAACTTCCTGCCCTATCTGTCTTTATACCATATCGTGCTGTGTCTTCAAAGCATCTATCTATCACTTTCGGAAATGACCTTAACCTATTATTTGATGACTTGTTGTTTATCAGCTACTCCACACCGTGCTGTCCAGTGGGAATATAATTCCAAGTGCAGAAATTGCCATGTATATAATTTTAAATCTCCTAGTTGCCACATTGGAAAAAAAAACAAAACCAAACAACAAAACAAGTGCCATGAATCTTACTAACACATGTTATTAATCCCCTATTATCATTTCAACATGCAATCAATGTGAGCATTATTAATGAGATAATTGATAGCTCATTGAACCAAGTCTTTGGAATCTCTTGGGTATTTTATACTTAAGAGCATATCTCAATTTGGCCCAGCCACGTGTTAAGTGCTCAAGAGTCCCATGTGACTTGTGGCTCCATGTTGGGCCACAGAGCTTTAGAATTTAAGTTCCAGGAAAGCAGACCCTTATTTCTTTGGTTTGACACTGTCTCCCAGCCCAGAGTAAGTATTCAATATTTGCTGATTGACTGAGTGGATAGAAATGTTATGCACGTGACTGCTTCCCTTCTCCAGTACCCAAGGCAGACCTTTTTAAACATTAATTAATTAATTTATTTTTTTTGGCTGCACCAGGTCTTCCCCGCTGTGTGTGGGCTGTCTCTAGTTGTGGAGAGTGGGGTCTATCTCTCTGTTGCGGTGCAGGCTTCTCACTGTGCTGGGTTCTCTTGTTGCAGAGCATGCGCTCTAGGTGTGTGTGGGTTTCAGCAGCTGCATTGCTCGGCCTCAGTGGGTGTGGTGCATGGTCTTAGCTGCCCTGAGGCACGTGGGATCCTCCGGGACTAGGGGCTGAACCCTTGTCCTCTTCATTGGCAGGGAAATTTTTAACGCTGGACAGGGAAGACCCAGACTTTGTTAACCAGAGCGGTCTCTCAAGAGCTGGACGGTCCTGGAGTGCTACGACAAATGCTTGCTGAACACTGGGACCGCCATGCACGCTGACCCCCTTCGTCATTTCTGATCCAGTCCATCCCAGGTTGCACACCCTTGTTCTAGCGCCAGTGTTCTGGGTGTTACCTTTGCAGCTTTGTTGCATGTCTGGGGCATGTCCATTACCAGCGTGAAACTCAGACCCAGTCTACATGCCCCATGAAGCCCCCTGACCAGGAGGGGTGGAGAGGGCAGTTGGGCCAGGGCCCATTTTGTCAGGCTGCTAGAAAGTTTGAGTGACTTTCTTGCGCCCATATATCCTTCTGAAGTGAGAAACAATTGCAAACTCATTATTACTGTTGTTGTTTTCACCTTGGAGAGCTTATCGTACTTCATTTCGCCAATTTCTTATTCCTCTGATGCAGTGCTGCTGAACTTGATGTTGTGTTTGAATCATGAATCGGCTCTTAACCATGCTTCCAAAATCCCATTCCCGGCCGAGCACAAGCAGACCAAACCCAGCACATTATTTATAAGTCTAATTTAGCTCATCGGTAATACCGCATGTCTGCTGGAGTCTGCAAGCCAGGACGGCTTGTCGGAGGTTGTTTGCATACAGAGTAGTTCATGTGTTTAATCGCCCGGAGAATTCATGCAGCTGAGGCAGGCCCTGCCAGCGCTGTTTCGCAGGCTCCATCTCTCCCGGGTTCCCTGGGAGCCCTAGAGAGGCAGCAAGGCCAGGCGGGGTGTGCTGGGAGGTAACTGGAGGGCTCTGAGCAGAAGGGCATGACATGACTCAAGTTGGACAGGGTCCTTTGGCTGTGGGAAGGTGGGGTGGGAGGGTCAGGGAGGGGCGAGGCTCCCGCAACAAGGAGGAGACGGTGGCGGCCTGGCCAGGGTGGTGGTTCCTTGGCGCCTCTTCCAGCACCTCCACAGGAGGTGGGAGGAGGAACGGAGGTCATCACTGCAATGCTGGGGTCTCCCTAAGGAGTTTGAGGGGATGCTGAGTGATATACTGGCCAAGTTCTTTCTGGAACACGCATAAACATGAACGAGATGCCTGCTTGCAAGTTGGGAATGTATTTTGGAAGAGGTTGCTTTTCTGCTGATCTGCAATTTGTGATGGGATGAGGACGGGAATGCCCGAGGTGTCCGTGTCGTTCTTTTAGTCAGAACCCCAAGTCACCTCCCGTCATCCACAGTGTAAGTCTGTGAAGTCTTCACCTTGATCTGAAAGGGCACTGGAGTCCAGCCTTATCCCCTCTCTAACTCGCTTGCCTCCAGTTTAACCTCGCTCTGACCTTTCCACTCCCCCGTGTTCTTACCTTTGACTTGGCTTATCACTCTCCCCATCTGACACTTTCCCCTCTCAAGCCATGTACCATAAACTCCGAATTCTTTTTCCAGCTTCAAGCCATGTCCCATAAACTCAGAATTCTTCTTCCAACTTTTTGGAAGAACTTATATGAGACAGGAATTGACTCTTCCTCAAATGTTGGGTGGAGCTCAACCTATAAAACCACGTGGGTATTGGAGGAGGAGAACAGAGGTCTTTAAATATCATTTATAATTTTTCATGAACATCCTACCAATGTGATTTTAAAACTCCCATCTGCTAAATTTAATATCTGGAACACTTGTGGGTCTGTTTCTATAGTCCCCCGTTTCCCTTGGTCTTGTTTCTTGGTGTGCCTGGTGACTTTTGACTGAATGTTGGACATTTGTATGAAAAGTTACCGTCTCTAGACTGCAGCTGCTCCAGAGGTGAGTCCCCTGCCCTCTGGGAGGCAGCTGGTGTGGGAGGGGCCGGGATGCCTCTGGTCACCTCCTCTTTAGGGTGCCGCCCTCCAGACACCCAGCCTGGGATGTTGTCTAGGGCCCATCCTCCTTGGCGGTTCTTGGACTCAGCGACTTGCCTCCTGCACTAGGAGATGGCCCTGAACCGCTTTGTTTTCCAGGTGGTTTTCGTAGGACTCTCATCACGTGCAATTTAAGAATTCAGAACGTACCTCAAGGGGAAAACCTCACAGTAATGGGCTCACTGCCCTGCACCGTTCTCCCTTCGGGCATGTTGCTCCCTCAGCTCCTGGGTGCTTTAGCAGCTCAGAACTCCAGCTTGTGACTCTCAGATTGCTTTTAGCAATCTCTAGCTCTACGTCTCGGAGAAGGCAATGGCAACCCACTCCAGTACTCTTGCCTGGAAACCCCCATGGATGGAGGAGCCTGGTGGGCTGCAGTCCATGGGGTCGATAAGAGTTGGACATGACTGAGCGAGTTCACTTTCACTTTTCACTTCCATGCATTGGAGAAGGAAATGGCAACCCACTCCAGCATCTTTGCCTGGAGAATCCCAGGGATGGGGGAGCCTAGTGGGCTGCCATCTATGAGGTCGCACAGAGTCGGATATGACTGAAGTGACTTAGCAGCAGCTCCACCTCTATTTCGGAGAAGGCAATGGCACCCCACTCCAGTACTCTTGCCTGGAAAATCCCATGGACAAGAGCAGCCTGGTGGGCTACAATCCATGGGGTTGCTAAGAGTCAGACATGACTGAGCGAGGTCACTTTCACTTTTCACTTACATGCATTGGAGAAGGAAATGGCAACCCACTCCAGTGTTCTTGCCTGGAGAATCCCAGGGACGGGGGAGCCTGGTGGGCTGCCATCTATGAGGTCGCACAGAGTCGAACACGACTGAAGCGACTTAGCAGCAGCAGCAGCAGTAGCAGCAGCTACCTCTGTTTCCACCTCCACCTCCACCTCCATCATCCTATTAGGAAAGACCACGTGAGGACCCAGTGAGAAGGACATCATCTATGAACCAGAAAGAGAGCTCTCAGCCAGAAGCCAAACTGTCCAGAATCTTGATCTCAGGCTGCCAGGCTTCAGGACACTGAGAAATAAACGTCTGTTGTTTCAGACACCCCGTCTGTGGAGTTCTACGAGAGCAGCCTGAGGGGACTAAGACACATGTCTTCCTCTATGCTGAACACTTGTTGTTCACTGGCTCTGATTTTCCCTCCTTCTAAACTGCATTAGTGTAAACTCATTTCACAGAAGAGGCAAGTGGAGGCTCCTTCAGGTAAACCCCTTCTTTGACCTCAGATTGTACCCTTGTTGGAGAGAGAGGCCAACCAGTGGTCCATGAGCTTTTTTTTTTTTTTTCTGATTAAAAATTTAAAAGTTTCCAACATTTACAAATTGAGGAATTTCATGTGAAAATAGAAAGCTTGGGTGGTTTTTTTTGTTGTTGCTTGAGTTGCTTTCTCCTGGATAAGTAATAAGAACTGGTGTTCCTGGATTGGTCTGGGGGCTTTGCTGGGAATGGTAGGATATCAACCACCTGGCCAGGCTCCTGTAGACCCCAGGCATCCACCCACAGCAGGCCTTGAGTCTTTTCTAAGTCAGAGTTGTGTGCCTAGGGAGAGTCTGCTTTGTCACAGAGAAAGCTAGAAGCCCCGGGCAGGTACTTTCTGAAGATCAGGGATGCTCGATTGCGGGTGTGGGAAGTGGGAAAACAGGCTCCCATCTCGTCCCTGTGTGGGGACTTCCTCGGGGGCCTGCCTCTGCCTGGAGACACCCGCGGGACCCCTACTGCCACATGTGGGAGGCAGAAGGGCAGATGGGCCCAGATGTGGGCCCTGGAGACAGGGGCCTGCCTGTGAGGCCCAGCTCTGCTGCGTCCTAGCCATGCCCCGTTGGGTGAGCTCTTGGACTCCCCAGCCTTAGTGAGCAGCAAAGAGAAGACTGTTAAGATTAGATGAGCTGATTAGCAGGAGTCAGGCTCAGTGCAGTGCCTTGAAGCAAGGCCCCCCAGCGGCAGCTTCCCCCCAACCCCGGCGCTGGGGTTTCGCTGCCTACTTCCTGTGCCGGAGACCCTGCTCTCAGACCCCGCTAAGTGCATCCTGAGATCCGTTCATGCAGGGACACAGTTCCTGCCCACGTGGGCTCCCTCCCTCTCTGGAACAGGCAAGGGCATCGGGGTGAGAAAGAGAGTGGTCTCTCCAGGTCTTACTGGCTGTTTAAGCTCTGGGATTCTGTAAAAAGGGTCTGCCTTGCAGAGCCTACTTCTTTCCACCCCCGACACTTGCATCATAACTTCTTCCTGGGGGTCCGCATCTGAGGCCTCTCCAGGGTTCTTGCAGGACAGGAAGTGTGAGTGATTCTCAGCCTGGACGCGCAGCAGAGCTGGGCAGCCTCCCCGACCAGCAGAGGCCCATCCGTGGCCCTCCTGCAGATTGCCTTCCCATCCCTCTCCCATCTTCATCTGCACACCCCCAGCAAGAACAGTGGGGAGACGCTTCAGAGGCAGAGCAGCGTGACACCCAAGCTTAGAAATGAAGTGTTTTGTGTTTTTTTTTTTTAAAGCCTCTGACTCTTGGGAAGCTGTTTTTATCACTTCTGGGTCTCTTTCAGAGCCTCTAGCAATGCTTGCTTTGTTTTGGGAGACAGTGTTTTCTGCTGGAAGATTTGTTTTGTCACCTCTGTGTTGTGCGATCTGAGAGTGAGAAGCACTCCTCACATCTGGGAAGTGTTGTTTCTGCTTCTCTGTGCCCATTTATTTGGAGGAGGAGGCAGAGCCGTGCGCTCAGTCTGCCCATTTCATAGATGGCTAAACTGAGATCGGGAGAGGAGGGATCTGCAGAAGAGGGTAGCCTGCTGAGCTGTCTGTGCAGTGGTGGTTTTCAGCACTTAGCCACAGACAGCTGCGGGTTTGGAGCAGGACCCAGAGGCCCCAGCTGTGCCAGGGACTAGCCACTTGCCTACAGGATCACAGGAAGATCAGCGCGGGGTACTAGCGACAGGTCTGGGGTGACAGGAGGGCATTCACATCTCAGGGCAGGAGTCACGTACCACCTGGTGTGTGTTTTTCACAACTGGGGCTAGTACATAGCATTCAGGATTCTTGGGTTGCAAGCAACAGAAACTGCCTCTGGCTAATTTAAGCAACAAAGGACTGTCTTCGTGTGTTTAAGCTGCTACAACAAATGACCCCGGGCTCGGTGGCTCTGACTAGCAGGCCCAGCCTTTTTGGCACGAGGGACTGGTTTCATGGAAAATAATTTTTCCACAGACCCAGGGTCGGGGGTTGGTTTGGGGATGATTCAAGTGCCTTTACTGTGGACTTCACTTTCTATTATGATTATATCAGCTCCACCTCAGATCATCAGGCTTTAGATCCCAGAGGTTGGGGACCCCTGGCTTAGAGAACAGACATTTCTTTCTCAGAGATCTAGAGGCTGGCTCTCTGAGATCGGGCCGCCAGCATGGCCAGGCTCCAGCATGGCCTCTTCCCGGCTGGTTCCCTGTACCCCTACGCTGAGCAAGAGAAGGAGGCCTCCAGTCCTTTCTGTTGCTGCTGCTGCTCTGGGCCTTCATGGCTGAGCGCAGGCTGCTCTCTAGTGTGGTGGGCAGGCTTCTCATCGAGGTGGCCTCTCACGTTGCAGAACACAGGCTGAAGGGCACGCGGGCTTCCGCAGTTACAGGATGTGGGCTCTAGAGCGTGAGCTCAGTAGTCGTGGTGCCCGGGCTTAGTTGCCCTGTGGCATCCGGGATCTTCTTGGACCAGGCATCGAACTGGGCCCACGTTACAAGGTGTCCCCTGCATTGCAGGGTGGATTCTGAACCACTCGGCCACCGGGGAAGCTCCTCTCTTTCCCCTTTGTATAAGGGTGCTAATGCTATTCATGGAGGCTTCACCCTCATGACCTAATCATTTCCCCAAGGCCGCACCTCCAAATACCCTCACATCAGGATTAGGATTTCAATGTAGGAATCTGGCGGGTGGGGGTCACAAACAATCCATTGCAGAGACTTCACTGAAGGACATGGCATCGCTCACAGAGCAGACGGTTGAACTGTGGGATTTTGAAGGTGGACTCTTAACTCTGTGAGGGACCCCCACTGCGTGATGTTGTAAATCACACAGAGAAACACCAGTTGCTAAACAAAGACACGAATCCTGGCTTTGTGCTCAAGGTCCTGTGATGGCAGCTTGGCACTCGGCTCCGGCTGTCCGGGAACAGCCACCCCTGGGGAGCTGCTCCTTCCTGAGCTGGTGACGAGTCAGTTTCCCTCCCCACCACCCACAGCGGCGCATGAGCTCTGGGGGACGAGACCATGTTTTTCACTTTCTGTGAATTTCACATCCTGACACAGCCGTTGAGGCCGAATGCCATCACTGCAATTTCAGAGGTGTACTGACGTCATTTCCAAGCTTTGTCATTCAAACGAGACTTGTCCATCACCCAAGGATCAGCTTCTCCCTTCATGTCGAGGCTACATTTCTACAGCATGGTGGGGCTCTGTGTCTCTAGGACTGCCAACTCTTCTGCGTATTTCTGCAATATCGGGCGTGATGAAGGCAGACTCGACTTCCTCCTGGCTTTTCCGGCAAACGTCACCGCCGCTGTGTTATCATCACTGTGGCTGTCATCGCTGTCACCACACTGCTTCCGCGAAGCTTCGTATTTTTAGAGCCTTTTCACACATGATCTCGTTTGAGCCCCACAATAAATCTTGAAACATGAGTGGAGCAGTGTACATCCTCTCAGTGGTGAGGAAACAGAGGCTGAGCCTCGGCCGCGGGGCAGCACAGGCTGCTGGCGGGATCAGATCTCATCTGCTGCTATTAAGATGCTTGTGCACAGTCTGGTTTCTCAAACTACAAGTGCAGACGTGCAAAAAAATTTACACCTTTGTTCCGACCGTTGACTTCAACTTCTCACTCTTGTCAGTGGTAGAAATTGTAATCAAGTCAAGGAAGTCATTTCCAGGTTTTGTTCTTGGTCATTTCAGGTTTAAACTCAGCTGTTTGGGGACTCCCTCCCCCACCACCCACCCCCAGGGTGGCGCATGTGTTTGGAGGCATTCGTGTTGAGAAGAGAGGGAGGGAACATCTGCTTTTCCGCCCTCAGTCCCCCTCCTCCCCACGATGACCACGCACAGCCACTGATTCTTACTAGGCTCCAGCTGATGGAACAACACCAGCCTTGTTGCCTCATGAGCCCTTTTCTGTCCGCTGATGCGACCCCATGGACTGTACAGCCCTCCAGGCTCCTCTGTCCATGGGATTATCTGGGCAAGAATATTGGAGTGGGTTGCAATGCCCTCCTCTAGGGGATTCTTCCCGACCCAGGGATTGAACCTGTGTCTCACGTCTCCTGCATTAGCAGGCGAGTTCTTCACCACCTGCACCCCCTGGGAAGTTCAGCATCAGCACGTACGCATGACTGACGCTGTAACCCATCCTTGCTTTCCTCAAAGGCTTGGGGAATGTCTAGCTGCCCCTGAACCCTCTGGGGCCACGGGAGATGGGAGCTCACATGCTCGCTCTTGCCGGCCTGTTGGTGGGGAGGGGAGCCTGCAGTTCCTGGCTGGCCACTTCCAATCGTGTCTCAAAACTCTCAGGCGGTGTCGTTCTCTGCGGCACTGGAGACGGGAAGGGAGCGTCCTATTCAGTGACAAACTAGCTCTTCTCTCTGAGCTTTCCCTTATCCACTGAGCCTCTGGGATCATGTCATTTTTAAAATAGATGTATTTATTTTTATTTATTTGGCCACGCCAGTCTTAGTTGCAGCATGCGGGATCTTCTACCTTCCCGCATGTGGGCTCTTTAGGTGTGGCACGTGGGGTCTCGTTCCCTGACCGAGGATCGAGCTCGGGCCCCCTGATTTGGGAGCAGAGTCTTAGCCCCTGGACCACCAGGGAAGTCCTGGAATCATGTCATTTTATAGACACACTCAACTCCAACACACATGTCACAGAAGGATTTTTTTTTCCCCCTCTGCTGAAATGTACTGCCTCTTAAATCATTCACTATTCCTAAAGATTATTTGGGTTCATACGTTGCTTATGTTTGTGACATGTTAGGTCATGAATGTTGGCTTTTGCCCTTTCTCTTGACCTTGGTCGCTGGTGGAACGCTTAGAGACTCCGAAGCCGAGATGGTTTCCTCTTCACTTCTCTTGTTGTTGCTGTGTTTCCCTCTTCCAGCAGAGGCAGGGAGTTCAGTTTATGCCCCCAAACGTGGAGGAGGGTGATGTCTCCAGGCAAAAGTGGCTTAGTAGAAACGGTAAATCACAGGCGTTAATAGCAAGACGTCTCCAGCCTACAGTAATAATGCTGAGAACAACGTTAGCAAATGTTCGACCTGCTGTGAAATAAAACGTGATTTCAGAGAAGGCTCTCCCCCCCAGTTAACTCTGGGATGGCTGAATGAGCCTCGAGACAGCCTCAGTGTTCCATCTCGCAGGGAGCGTAAGAGTAGGAGCAGCAGACGGGAGAGTCGCCCAGTTGTTATTCCCGCGGCTGTTCCAAGTGCTTTTCCGGAGCCGTGTGGTCTTGCCACGCTGCGGCAGAGCTATTACTGCTCCCGTTTTACAGGTGAATTGAAGGGGCTGGATCAAGACCCCGCAGAGCGGGAGCGGCAGAGATTCAAGCCCAGTCTGACGGACCCACGCTGGTTCCTGAGAGATTCGGGTCTTCTCACCGTGACGTTCCAAGAAGCTGGACCCAAGCATCCCTCCCAGTTCCAACTCTGTCAGTAAGGGGCAGGCGGTTTTACTCCCTTTGACAGCCGCTGCTTCAAGTATCACACGTTCAAGGTGAAAATGCTGTCTGTGGGCAGTGTGGTTTTTGCACTTTTTAAAATTAATCATCTTTAAAAAAGTAAAGTGAGGAATGTGCGGGGGGAGCTGGGTTCTTATCTCCGACAACAGCCTCCCAGCCTGCATCCCAGGGGCCGGGCTGAGGAGACGAGTTAAGAGAGACTGGGAAACGGGCAAGAAGGGGCGGGGTGGGCGGCCTCCGAGTCGTGCTCCAGGACCCCAGGAGGTTCTCGGTGTCGGTGAGCTTCGGCGCCACGTGAGGTTTGCCGGCAGTGATAGAACTTGGGGCTCAGCCTACAGCTTTCGGTCCCGCAGCTCTGCAGTTGGTCTGGAAGTTAGCTTTCTCCCAAGCTGCCTGCTGGCACTTCAGTGCAGGAGACCGGCAGACCCGGTTTTGTGGAATCTGACATCAAACTTTCCTTCCCTGCCAGTAACAGCCCGAGGTCAATCTCAAGGGAACTCCAGACTCTGAACTTGTTTCAGAGCAGCTTGGTGTAGTGGGACCTCAGGAGACCTGGAGCAAATTCCAAGCCTCATCTTAAGCAAGTCGCTGTAGCTTCTCTGAGCCTCAGTTTTATCACCCGGAAAGCAGGGACTTGCCTACTCATTCTCACCATCAACCCTTGGAGCCCACCTGTGACAGGTGCTATACTGGCCTTGGAAATTCAACAGTGGGTAACGCACAGAACCTGCCCCTCCCCATGTCCCCCTCTACCAGGGAGCTCACTGATGGGGTTGGGAGAACAGACAGGCAGGGAACGGGGAGCTCAGAGTGCCTGGGGGAAATTGCAAAATCAGAAAGGGCTTCCTTAAAGACCTAGAGCTGAAGTCGAAGCCTGAACGACGTCAGCGTGACAGAGCAGGGACAAGGCCAGTGTGCTGGGCAGAGGAGCCGCCAGTGGGCATCGGGTGAAACCCATTTAGCAAATCCTAACCCTTGTTAAATCTGGACGGTGTACACAGGGGGTTGACCCGATTATGATTCTCTGTAGCTTTCTGTATGTTTGAGACCCTTCATGATAACAAGTGCCGTATAGAAGTGAGCATTCCTACCATTCATCTCCATCTTCTCTGTCTCAGCCCGTTACTCCTTGTGATTTGTTAGCTGGGGCTGCAAATAACAGCATCTCTGATTAAGAGTAACTGAAATAAGAGGAGTTAGTTTTTGCCAGTCAGCAAGAAACCTGAAGAATGGGGCTTCCAGTTTCCCAACAGCTCATTCGTGTCAGGACCCTTGTCAACTCGGTGGCTCTCTAAACCTTTCCTCATGGTCTCAAAATAGTTGCCACCGTCCAGATGTCATCTCTTTATACCACCACCTCCAGAGCCGTTTTCTCCACCTTGGCACTACTGGCGTTTGGGGCAGACTAGTCTCTGTCGTCGGAGAAGGCAATGGCGCCCCACTCCAGTACTCTTGCCTGGAAAATCCCATGGACAGAGGAGCCTGGTAGGCTGCAGTCCATGGGGTCGCTAAGAGTCGGACACTACTGAACGACTTCACTTTTCACTTTCATGCATTGGAAAAGGAAATGGCAACCCACTCCAGTGTTCTTGCCTGGAGAATCCCAGGGACAGTGGAGCCTGGTGGGCAGCCCTCTATGGGGTCCCACAGAGTTGGACACGACTGAAGCAACCTAGCAGCAGCAGCAGCAGCAGTCTCTGTCATGCCAGCTGTCCTGTGCCTCACAGGATGCAACCTTGACCCACTGGATGCCAGTAGCAGCCCCCGCTTAGCTGTGACAACCAAAATGTCTCTAGACATTACCAGTTGCCCCATGGGGGACAGATGCCCCCAGATGCCCCAGGTGAGAATAACTGGTCCAAACTAAGAAAGAAGAGGAGGCGATGTTCTCTTGATATAGCTCATTCTCTCTGCAGTGACAGAAGCATTTCCGAGAAGCCCCAGGAGACCCTCCCCTTTAATGTCCACTGGCCGGGGGAGGGTCACACACCCATGCTTAACTGCAAGAGACCCTGGGACGGAGCTTCTGCCATTTTCAGATTTCCTAGGAGGGCGTGACTCCGATAGGGGAGGAGGAGGATGGAGGTGGCTGTGTGTAGCATCTGCCTGATGGGCTTTCACAGGAGGGACCAGGCATCTTTCCAGAGGTCTTTAAACAGATAAGGACTGTCTATGGAGAGAGTCTGACTTGAAGGATGTTGCCTCTGATGATATGAGTGTTTCGTGCTTTACACCACGGACGTGATGAGCTGTCGCCCCACCTCTGCATGGACAGACTATTTCTGTCCCTCTTACAGAGATGAAGACCTGGGGCTGAGAAGGACGAAGCCACCTGCCGCAGGCCCTGCCGTTCCTGAACGGGGGAGCTGTGTGCTATGTCTGTCTCCAAAGCCCACACGTGTCACGTGTACAGCGCGTGCTCCCCCATCCTCCAGCCCCACCAGCCGGCGGAGGGTGGTTTTCAGAGACACAGCCCAGCACCGCAGGGCGGGGCACAGAGAGGACAAGGACTCAGGAACAAGGCTTGACAACAAGCTCACCCCCTGCCAGTCTTCTCCCCTCCCTGCCTGGGGCTGGGAACTAGGCGGGCTTCCTGGAAAGGTCAGACGATCGTTTCCCTGCAGAACCGCAGCTGAGAGACTGACCCCCAGGATCCTTTGGTGCTCAGAGCGCCAGCTTGAGAGGAGATGCCGGGGGGCCACAGATGAGTCCGGCAGCTCCGCAAGACTGGCCGCTGGGCCTCCAAACTCTCCAGGGCCTTGCTTGATGACACACTGCTCTCAGGTGTCATCATCCCATTGAACTTCCTTCTATTACATTGTCCTGCACTGCAGAGGCTAGAAGGAGGGAAAAAGAAACCACTTCCCCGATTCCTTCATACCTGGGATACTTGGGACGCGGTTCTGCTCCTCTAGCCGAGATGCGGAGGATGGTGAGGCCAAGGCTGTCTTCTTGCTGCCTCGGGTTTTCTGGAATCGTCCAGTTTTTCCATACCTGCATTTCAGTGACCATTTGCCAGTTATGTGAGAGGTTTAGGGGTCTGTGCAGAGGTGAAGAAGGCTTCTTGTTTGCAGCATCACGGCTTCTGCTGTGTGTTCTTGAAGCCAACAGCCCTCAGTCTGTTTTTCCTGGAAAGCCAGCCCAGAGACGGCCCCTTTTGAAATGCCAGTGGCTTTTGTAAGCACCTGTTGCCTTCTAGTAATTTCTTTTTTTTTTTTAAAGTAGTTAGAGTGGTTATTTGTTTCTGCAATTGAACCTGATGACTTCGATCATGCCCGTAATCTTCACAACACTGACTCCATCTTACAGTTGAGAAAACTGAGGCCCATAGTAGCTCATTGTCTGGCTTGAGACATGACACTAATTAGTCAGTATTAGCATCAGAACCCAGAGAAGGCGATGGCACCCCACTCCAGTACTCTTGCCTGGAAAATCCCATGGACGGAGGAGCCTGGTAGGCTGCAGTCCATGGGGTCACACAGAGTCGGACACGACAGAGTGACTTCACTTTCACTTTTCACTTTCATGCACTGGAGAAGGAAATGGCAACCCTCTCCACTGTTCTTGCCTGGGGAATCCCAGGGACGGGGGAGCCTGGTGGGCTGCCGTCTATGGGGTTGCACAGAGTCGGACACGACTGAAGCTACTTAGCAGCAGCAGCAGCAGCAGAACCACAGTATGAAACCAGGTCTTCTGCCCCCTAACCCTGTGCCTTCCCACGTGATCCCAGGAAGGTGTGATTTTTAACCTGGAGTGAAAGTGTAAAGCCCATATTTGACTTGCAAATCACAAAACCACTTTCTCCTGAATTAATCCGAACCTGATTCTTGTTTGTTTCAATTGCATGATTAAAAAGGAATAATGATTCTCCTATCGGGCCGAGTGGCTGTGATTGGCAGGGCCCTGCACACACAGTAGCTCTGTGGTGGCTGCAGGCGGGGACCCTGTGCTCTTGACCCTTGTCCCCTGCCTCCCAGGGCATGAGCGTAGGACAAGATGGTACAGAGGAGTCACCATTTATCAGACACCATTAAGCGCCAGGTCGCACACCCTGGTACAGCTCAGAAAGCGCCATCCTCTTTTGTAAGGATTACTGGTTTGCTTCGGCGGCGCTGCGTCTCTATTGCTGCATGCGGGCTTTCTCCAGTCGCGGGGATCGGGGTTAGGGTCAGCCTCTCCAGTCACGGGGATCAGGGTTAGGGTCAGTCTCTCCAGCTGCGGGGATCGGGGTTAGGGTTAGTCTCTCCAGTTAGGGGTTAGGGTTAGGGTTATGGGTTAGGGGTCAGGGTTAGGGTTAGTCTCTCCAGTTGCAGTGCGTGGGCTTCTCACTGTTGTGGCGCCCGGGCTTAGTTACCCCTCAGCATGAGCCATCTTCCCAGACCGGGGATCGAACCCACGTCCCCTGCATCAGCAGGCAGATTCTTATCCACTGGACCACCAGGGAAGTCCCAGAAAACATGTTCTTTCAGGCCACAGTTAATGAGCAGGTCCACGGGGCACCGTGTTTTACGCACACTGTTTGCTTTGTTTTGGCTGTGCGGGGTCTCTGTCGCTGCGTCAGGGCTCTTCTCTGGCTACAGGGAGCTGGGCTCCTCTTCCTTTCAGTGTGCGGGCTTCTCATTGCGGTGGTTCTCTTGTGGAGCACGCACTCTAGAGTGCCTCGGGGCTTCAACGGTGGCAGCTCACAGACTCTAGAGCAAGAGCTCAGTAGTTGCGGCACGTGGGCTTAGTTGCTCTGTGGTGTGCGGAATCTTCCCAGACCAAGGGTCAAACCTGCGTCCCCTACATTGGCAAGCGGATTCTTATCCACTGTACCGCCAGGGAGGTCTGTGGCCATAGTTTTGACTTGCTCAGTTTCTTATCCTCGCCCTGCTGGTAAGAGGTTAACAGCACCCTTGTTTTCCTTTGCAGGGGGCTTCTCCCTTCCCATCCTCAGGTTATGTGAGGTTCGGATGGCACTGACCTTCCACATCACAGGCTCCAGGGGGAAGGTCTGACCCAGGGCTGGAAAAGTACCACATTCCCTCCCTGGATTTCAGGGATTTGGTCAGATGTTAGCCCATGGCCCACGGAAGCCAAAGGAGACTTGTTTCTACAACTTCTCTTTCATTGTGGAGAAACAAAACATGGTTCTTTCTGTTGGAGTAAAAGTTGCAAGTATGATTCTGCTGGGGTTGCCACAGGCAGACAGCCTCTCAAAGGATGAAACCCAGGAGGGGCGGCGGGGAGGGCAGTGTCAAAATACAGAAGGCAGATTCTCAATGGCATCGTTTACAATGCTGGATCCAGCCCTACCTGAAACCGTCACCTATTCCGTTGATGAGTTTTGGGGGTGGGTTTTCATTTGAGGCTACTTATGAATAGTGCTACGGACATTCTTGCACATGTGTTTGGTGAACATATGTCCACATTTCTGCTGGGTATGTTCCAAGGAGCAGAATTGCTGGGCTGTAAGTTGTACAAATGTTTAGCTTCAGAAGCTACTGCTCAATAGTCTGGCGAGGTAGTTGTACCCACTTATTCTCTGTCTACAAGCAGCCGTATCTGGCATCCCAGTTGTTTTACTTCTTTGCTAATGCTTGACGTTTTCACATCAGCCTTTCAGGGGGGTGTGCACTGGTACCGTTGTATGGTTTCAACTTGTGCCTCCTTGATAAGTAAGGCAGCTCAGCTCTTTTTCATATGTTTGTAGCCATTTCAGATTCCTTCTTTGTGAAGTACCTCTTCAAATAATCTTTTATGCCTTTTATTTGCATAAATTAATCTTCTGCCTTGATGATAAGTCTGGCTGTCTCCTTTGGAGAGTGTGTCTGTTCATTCTTTTCTAATCTTAGGAGTCTTCAGGAGCCCATCTTATGCATATGTGATTAATTTGTCTTTAATTCCAGAATCCACTGGGAGATGTTTGCCCTCAAAGAATCTGCTGCAGGTTCTTTTCCCATAAGAAATTTTGATCTTGTGCCTTGTATGTGTAAGTTCTTTCCCAATTCTTTGTCCTTCAATACACAATGGCTGCCAAAAAGTTATTTTCTTCTCTTTATCTACCACATTTAAACAAAATGAATGAAACAAAAGGATCTCTAATTCTACCTTCATGGGCTCTTTGAATTTTTAAAAAGATTTTTTGATGTGGACCATTTTTAAAGTCTTTATTGAATTTGCTACAATATTGCTTCTGAGTTATCTTTCTTTTTTTGGCTTCCAGGCATGTGAGACTTTAACTCCCCAACCAGGGAGCAAGCCCTCATCCCCTGCATTACAAGGTGGTCTTAACCACTGGGCCACCAGGGAAGCTCCCAGCTCTTTGATTTTGACCCCTCTCCCGATTTCCCAAATCTATCCCTTTCTCCCCTTGGCAGTTCTCTCCCTTCCCACTGGAACCCCCACTCACCCCTCCTCATTTTATCTCCCTTATTGATTAGTTCAATCAAAAAGCCCCGTAGCCAATCAGGCACGTTTCCTTCCCAGAGAGCAAAAGCGAAGCTGATAGAATTTTCTGTAGAATTTGAGATGAAAGAGCCTGTGAATACCCTTCTGACTGCATATCTTTGTTCTTGCCACACTTGTAGGTTCTTGGTTCATGCCAATAAATTTCTTTTTGAACTTTTTTTTTTTTTAATGGAAAACAAGTTATTTTTTGAGGAGAAGAGTCTCTCTTATTTCTTTTTTTTTAAAAAATTATTTCTTTGGCTCCACTGAATCTTAGTTGCAGCATGCAGGATCTACTTCCCTGGCCAAGGATCGAACCGCAGCCCCCTGCATTGGGAGCTCAGAGTCTTAGCCACTGGGCCATGAGGGGAGTCCCTCCTGTTTGATTCTTACAGTTAAGGACATTGAGCCCATGACTACCCCGGGAACTTATATCTGAGGAACTTATATACTTCCTGAGCACTAACCCTGAGGCAGGGACTATGTGGATCGGGTCTCCCTAAGGTCACCCCTAGGTCTGATGATTTGCTAAGAGGATTCAGCATATAGATGAACTCATGGCTATGACTTCTTATGGCAAAAGGATGCAGAGGGAAATCCACAAGGGAAAAGGCGCATGTAGTGAAGTCCAAGGGCAACCAGGCAGAAGCGGGCAGAGCCCTCCGCCAGGGAGTCCCGGGACCGGCAGAACTTCTCCAGCAATGAGCTGTGATAACACACGCACAGTGTCACCTACCAGGGAGACTCATTAGAGACTCAGCGCCCTCCGCCAGGGAGTCACGGGACCGGCAGAACTTCTCCAGCAATGAGCTGTGATAACACACGCACAGTGTCACCTACCAGGGAGACTCATTAGAGACTCAGCGCCCAGGGTCTTTACTGGGGCTGGAAAATAGGCCCTCACTGCCTGGCATGTAACAAGTTTCCCAGAAGGGAAGCAGGTGTTGAGCAGAAACCACACTGTTAGTACAAATAGTTTAGCTCTTCTTACTAGGGAATGGTGGAAGCCTTCCTGAGATACACCTTCCCCGATGCCAGCTGAGGGCCAACTTTGTAAGTGATATTTTAAAGGCTAGCAGCCAGACCTGCTATGGTAACTGGACTTTGCACAGTGAGGCATTTAAAATTCATTAACCCTCCCAGCAACCCTATGAACCTACACAATCATTCTATCCATGTGAGGAAGAGACTGGGCTCAGAGAAGGTGGAGAACTTCCCTGCTAGGAGCTCATAAGTGGTAAAAACTGCACTTGGGCTAAGCGAAATTACAGATCAGTTGTTCTCACCATGCCCCACTGCCTCTCGGTTATCTAATTTTAATATTTAATGTGTAATAACCAACAGTTACTGAGTCTTTTTTATGGGCCAGGCACTGCGTTAAGTGTTTTTCCTACAGCAGCTCATTTAAACCTCTTGAGAGTGTGTTATTACTGTTCCCATTTTACAGATGAGGAAACTGAGGCACAGATACTGAAATTGAGTATCATCAGGCCATAGTAATTGTGGCTCTGTGCTGGATGCTTCTGAGGTTGACACTGTGGTTAACATTTTGTTGTTGTTTAATAGCTAAGTTGTGTCTGACTCTTTTGCAACCCCATGGCCTATAGCCTGCCAGGCCCCTCTGTCCATGGGATTTCCCAGGCAAGAATACTGGAGTGAGTTGCCATTTCTTTCTCCAGGGTGTCTTCCTTACCCTGGGATAGAACCTGCATCTCCTGCATTGGCAGGCAGTTTTGGGGGTTTTTTTTAAGCCACTGAGCCACCCAAGAAGCCCCTGGTAAACATTTTACATGCTCATGGAGCTTCAGGATATCTTTATGAGATATATCTGTGGCAGCTCCAGAAGTGGGGGTGGGAGGGTGTTAGGGATGGCATCCTTGCTGGAAGGGGGCTTGAGGTTTATGTCCGTGTCAGAGAGGAATGGGGGGGCACCTCCAGGGGAGTGGATGCCACTTTTGTCCCTGGGTTACGGATGGCGCTCAGGACTGGGACGTTAAATGCTTAAGCCACACGGCTCCCATGGGACCCTGGCTCCAGAGTCCCAAGGCACATTCCTCCTGCTTCTGTCGGCCAGCTTTGCCAGGCTGTTTCTCCTCAGAGGCCTCTGCAGGCAAAGATGAACTGGAGGTGAATCTTGATGGAGTGGAGCTAATCTGACGGGAAGAACCAAGGTTCCAGGAGGCAAGGCTGACAAAGGGCTCCAGGGGTTCAGAGGAAAGCGGGACAGCTGATTCCAGGAGTGCACCAGGCAACTCACTCACACAGTCAAGAAGGAGGGAGAAATGGAAACATCCAGACTCAAAGCTTCCGTGGGCTTCCAATGCCAAGTGCCCTGTTCTGTTAGGTGGCGACAGGCCCCATGTGACTCCTTCCTCATTCTCTCCCCACTTACCCTTGCCCTACCTTGGCCCCGACTCATCAGAGGAGGGACTTACCCGAGTGGAGAAAGGACTATTGGAACCCTCACCTGCAGACTGCAGAGGAGAAGGTGTGGACCCAGCTGAGGCAGAGCAGCTGAGAGCTTCTCCAAGCCCAAGGAGCTAACTGGCACTTCCAGCAGATAGGAGAGAGGGGAACGTGGTAGAGAACACAGGACCAGCCAGAGGGCTGCCTCGGGCCCTATGGAGCCCCTCCATGCTCTGCACACCTGTCCTCAGGTGACCCAGTTGGTGAAATATGCCCCCTTCTCCCCAAAGTCAGTAACAGTGTTGATTCTGCAGATTCTAGAAAGTAGTGGCTAATGTCACTGCTCTCATAACAGTGTAGCATGGTGTCGAGTTTATTTTCGTGGCAGAATTCACTTTAATTTAGAGCATCATGAGGCCTGAAGGGGATGCTTCAGTTACATTTTCCTGCAGTTTGCAGAGAAATGAAATAAGGCAACAGAGATCGCCGACTTGGATATTTGCAGAGGGGTCTTGAGAAACCTGTATGCAGGTCAGGAAGAAACAGTTAGAACTGGTCATGGAACAACAGACTGGTTCCAAATAGGAAAAGGAGTACGTCAAGGCTGTATATTGTCACCCTGCTTATTTAACTTATATGCAGAGTACATCATGAGAAATGCTGGGCTGGAAGAAGCACAAGCTGGAATTAAGACTGCCGGGAGAAATATCAATAACCTCAGATATGCAGATGACACCACCCTTATGGCAGAAAGTGAAGAGGAACTAAAAAGTCTCTTGATGAAAGTGAAAGAGGAGAGTGAAAAAGTTGGCTTAAAGCTCAACATTCAGAAAACGAAGATCATGACATCTGGTCCCATCACTTCATGGGAAATAGATGGGGAAACAGTGGAAACAGTGTCAGACTTTATTTTTCTGGGCTCCAGAATCACTGCAGATGGTGACTGCAGCCATGAAATTAAAAGACGCTTACTCCTTGGAAGGAAAGTTATGACCAACCTAGATCAGTTCAGTTCAGTTCAGTTCAGTCACTCAGTCGTGTCCGACTCTTTGCGACCCCATGAATCGCAGCATGCCAGCCCTCCCTGTCCATCACCAACTCCGAGTTCACTCAGATTCACGTCCATCAAGCCAGTGATGCTATCCAGCCATCTCATCCTCTGTCATCCCCTTCTCCTCCTGCCCCCAATCCCTCCCAGCATCAAAATCTTTTCCAATGAGTCAACTCTTCGCATGAGGTGACCAACCTAGACAGCATATTGAAAAGCAGAGACATTACTTTGCCAACAAAGGTCTGTCTAGTCAAGGCTATGGTTTTTCCAGTGGTCGTGTATGGATGTGAGAGTTGGACTGTGAAGAAGCCTGAGCGCCGAAGAATTGATGCTTTTGAACTGTGGTGTTGGAGAAGACTCTTGAGAGTCCCTTGGACTGCAAGGAGATCCAACCAGTCCATTCTGAAGGAGATCAGCCCTGGGATTTCTTTGGAGGGATGATACTGAAGCTGAAACTCCAGTACTTTGGCCACCTCAGGCGAAGAGTTGACTCATTGGAAAAGACCCTGATGCTGGGAGGGATTGGGGGCAGGAGGAGAAGGGGACAACAGAGGATGAGATGGCTGGATGGCATCACTGACTCGATGTACGTGAGTCTGAGTGAACTCCGGGAGTTGGTGATGTACAGGGAGGCCTGGCGTGCTGCGATTCATGGGGTCTCAAAGAGTCGGACACAACTGAGCGACTGAACTGAACTGAACTGGGGGCAGCTCTTGTGAAGTGTGTGGTGTTCTTTTAAACACAATGTGATGCTCGGTGGAGAGGTGATTTCTACTTTCTGACTACCCTGAAAGCCCATCCCATGGCCAGGCACCCAGCACACAGGGGCGCCTAAACGTCTCCAAGTAGGGAACTGAGGACAAAGTGCAACCTTGACTTTTCAGCTCGGGCCAACAACTTTGGGCAGGGCATTTGGCTCTCTAGGCTTCCTTCCCGAGGCTGTTGTTAAATGAGACAATGAACAGCAAATGCAGGGCACTGTGGATCCTGGCGCTAGGCAGCGGTTCAGAAACATCAGGCACGGCTTCTGCAGCCGTGGAGTCCACGGGGAAATACAGAGCACGGCACACGACTGCAGCCTAGTTATGGCGGCGGGAGGAAAGGCTTCCGAATCCGTTCAGGGCAGTCTGCTCCAATTCCCACATCTGAGAGCAGACAGTGGGAGTTTGCCACCAGCCCTTCCTTCCTTTCTACCTCCGTGGAGCTCCTGGAAGCTCCTTTGGGTACATAACCTGCCTCCATTCAGCCAGCGCTCTGTGGAAAGCTGAATCTACCCCCTGGGTCCAGTGCTGGGCCCCGATTGGCTTAAAGGATCCGCACCGTCCATTTCGTGCCCAGGCATTGGTTCGCAGGCAAGTATGTGACCTAGGGGGTCCAATCAGGGTGCATCTTGTTTGGACCCTTGTTCATTTTAGCTCGGTTGCTCAGTGATGTCTGACTCTTTGCGACCCCATGGATCGCAGCATGCCAGGCCTCCCTGTCCATCACCAACTCCCAAACTCCCAGAGCTTGCTTAAACGCATGACCATTGAGTCAGTGATGCCATCCAACCAGCTCATCCTCTGTCGTCCCCTTCTCCTCCTGCCTTCAATCTTTCGCAGCATCAGGGTCTTTTCAAATGAGTCAGCTCTTCTCGTCAAGTGGCCAAAGTATTGGAGTTTCAGCTTCAGCATCAGTCCTTCCAACGAATATTCAGGACTAATTTTGTTAAGGACTGACTGGTTGGATCTCCTTGCAGTCCAAGGAACTCTCAAGAGTCTTCTCCAACACCACAGTACAAAAGCTTTAATTCTTTGGCTCTCCGCTTTCTTTATAGTCCAACTCTCACATCCATACATGACTACTGGAAAAACTATAGCCTTGACTAGACGGACCTTTGATGGCAAAATAATGTCTCTGCTTTTTAATATGCCATCTAGGTTGGTCATAACTTTTCTTCCAAGGAGCAAGCATCTTTTAATTTCATGGCTGCAGTCACCATCTGCAGTGATTTTGGAGCCCAAAAAAAACAAAGTCTGTCACTGTTTTCACTCTTTCCCCATCTATTTGAAGTAATGAGGCCAGATGCCATGATCTTAGTTTTCTGAATGTTGAGTTTTAACCCAAAATTTTCACTCTCCTCTTTCACTTTCATCAAGAGCTCTTTAGTTTTTCTTCACTTTCTGCCATAAAGGTGGTGTCATCTGCATATCTGAGGTGAGGTGAAGTCGCTCAGTCGTGTCCGACTCTTTGCAACCCCGTGGACTGTAACCTACTAGGCTTCTCCGTCCATGGGATTCTCCAGGCAAGAATACTGGAGTGGATTGCCATTTCCTTCTCCAGAGGATCTTCCCAACCCAGGGATCGAACCCAGGTCTCCCACATTGGAGGCAGATGCTTTAACCTCTGAGCCACCAGGGAAGGTTATTGATATTTCTCCCGGCAATCTTGATTCCAGCTTGTGCTTCTTCCAGCCCAGCGTTTTTCATGATGTACTCTGCATAGAAGTTAAATAAACAAGGTAACAATATACAGCCTTGATGTATTCCTTTCCCGATTTGGAACCAGTTTGTTGTTCCATGTCCAGTTCTAACTGTTGCTTCCTGACCTGCATACAGATTTCTCAGGAGGTAAGTCAGGTGATCTGGTATTCCCATCTCTTTCAGAATTTTCCACAGTTTGTGGTGATCCACACAGTCAAAGGCTTTGGCATAGTCAATGAAGCAGAAGTAGATGTTCTTCTGGAACTCTCTTGCTTTTTCGATGATCCAGCGGATGTTGGCAATTTGATGTCTGGTTCCTCCGCCTTTTCTAAATCCAGCTTGAACATCTGGAAGTTCATGCTTCACATATTGTTGAAGCCTGGCTTGGATAATTTTGAGTATTACTTTGCTAGCATGTGAGATGAGTGCAATTGTGTGGTAGTTTGAGCATTCTTTGGTATTACTTTTCTTTGGGATTGGAAGGAAAACTGACCTTTTCCAGTCCTGTGGCCACTGCTGAGCCTTCCAAATTTGCTGGCATATTGAGTGCAGCACTTTCACAGCACCATCTTTTAGGATTTGAAATAGCTCCACTGGAATTCCATCACCTCCACTAGCTTTGTTCATAGTGATGCTCCCTAATGCCCACTTGACTTTGCATTCCAGGATGTCTGGCTCTAGGTGAGTGATCACACCATGATGGTTATCTGGATCGTGGAGATCTTTTTTGCACAGTTCTTCTGCGTATTCTTGCCACCTCTTCTTAATATCTTCTGCTTCTCTTAGGTCCATACTATTTCTGTCCTTTATTGTGCCCATCTTTGCATGAAATGTTCCCTTGGTATCTCTAAGTTTCTTGAAGAGATCTCTAGTCTTTCCCATTCTGTTGTTTTCCTCTATTTCTTTGCATTGATCACTGAGGAAGGCTTTGTTATCTCTCCTTGTTATTCTTTGGAACTCTGCATTCAAATGGGTATATTTTTCCTTTCCTCCTTTGCCTTTTGCTTCTCTTCTTTTCACAGCTATTTGTAAGGCCTCCTCAGACAACTTTTGCCTTTTTGCATTTCTTTTTCTTGGGGATGGTCTTGATCCTTGCCTCCTGTACAATGTCATGAACCTCTGACCATAGTTCTTCAGGCACTCTGTCTATCAGATCTAATCCCTTGAATCTATTTCTCACTTCCACTGTATAATCATAAGGGATTTGATTTAGGTCATACCTGAATGGTCTAGTGGTTTTCTCTACTTTCTTCAATTTAAATCTGAATTTGGCAATAAGGAGTTCATGATCTGAGCCACAGTCAGCACACAGTCAACTCCTGGTCTTGTTTTTGCTGACTGTATAGAGCTTCTCCATCTTTGGCTGCAAAGAATATAATCAATCTGATTTCAGTGTTGACCATCTGGTGATGTCCATGTGTAGAGTCTTCTCTTGTGTTGTTGGAAGAGGGTGTTTGCTATGACCAGTGTATTCTCTTTGCAAAACTGTGTTAGACTTTGCCCTGGTTCATTCTGTACTCCAAGGCCAAATTTGCCTGTTACTCCGTGTATTTCTTGACTTCCTACTTTTGCATTCCAGTCCCCTATAATGAAAAGGACATCTTTTTTGGGTGTTAGTTCTAAAAGGTCTTGTAGATCTTCATAGAACCATTCAACTTCAGTTTCTTCAGTGTTACTGGTTGGGGCATAGAATTGGATAACTGTGATATTGAATGGTTTGCCTTGGAAACGAACAGAGATCATTCTGTTGTTTTTGAGATTGCATCCAAGTACTGTATTTTGGACTCTTTTGTTGACTATGATGGCAACTCCATTTCTTCTAAGGGATTCTTGCCCACAGTAGTAGATATAATGGTCATCTGAGTTAAATTCACCCATTCCAGTCCATTTGAGTTTGCTGATTCCCAAAATGTCGATGTTCACTCTTGCCATCTCTTGTTTGACCACTTCCAATTTGCCTTGATTCGTGGACCTAACATTTCAGGTTCCTATGCAGTATTGCTCCTTACAGCATTGGACTTTACTTCCATCAGCTGTCACACACACAACTGGGCATTGTTTTTGCTTTGGCTCCATCTCTTCATTCCTTCTGGAGTTATTTCTCCGCTAATCTCCAGTGGCATATTGGGCACCTACTGACCTGGGGAGTTCATCTTTCAGTGTCCTATCTTTTTGCCTTTTCATACTATTCATGGGGTTCTCAAGGCAAGAATACTGAAGTGGTTTGCCATTCCCTTCTCCAGTGGACCACGTTTTGTCACAACTTCCACCATGACCTGTCTGCCTTGGGTGGCCCTACATGGCAGGGCTCATAGTTTCATTGAGTTAGACAAGGCTGTGGTCCGTGTGATCAGATTGGTTAGTTTTCTGTGATTATTTTCAGTCTTTCTGCCCTCTGATGGAGAAGGATAAGAGGCTTATGGAAGCTTCCTGATGGGAGAGACTGACTGAGGGGGAAACTGGGTCTTGTTCTGATGGGCAGGGCCATGCTCAGTAAATCTTTAATCCAGTTTTCTGTGAATGGGTGGGGCTGTGTTCCCTCCATGTTGTTTGACCTGAGGCCAGACTATGGTGGAGGTAATGAAGATAATGGCGACCTCCTTCAAAAGGCCCCATGATGCACTGCTGCACTCAGTGCCCCCGACCCTGCAGCAGGCCCCCGCCGACCCACGCCTCCCCCGGAGACTCCTGGACACTCGTGGGCAAGTCTGGATTGGACCCTTGGCTTGGATGCTGCTGTGGAAAGGTGTACCCGTACGATGCAGGCAGCCTTGCTGAAGATGTTGCTGAGATGGCAGAGCTGAGAAATAGCAAACACCTGGGTCACAGGGGACATTGTTAAACCTTGGGACTGTCCAGCCAGGAAGCTGGATCTTACCTGCACTTTCACTTGCGGGAAACAGGTCTCGATGGCGCCAGTGCGAGTTGCCTCTCTCGGGAACCCGCAAGAAGCGCCCTGTCGCGACGCTCTGTTGTCGGTGCTCGCCCTGCTTTAACGTCCGCCTTGGAGAAGACAATGAGCTTCTTTTATCTTCTGCATTTGCAGCCTCTTGCTGGAGTCTTGACCACCTCAGGCACGTCGTTACCATTTGTTACATTCAGAGGGCATACTCTCCGCGTGGAACTTGTAGTCTCCTTGAAATTATGAGACATATAGATCTGAATCTAAATATGACGTGAGACAAGGTGAGACCAAGTCCTAGCGCCAGTTCTTCAGGCAATCGATGCTGTCGTATTCGATCCTCCTCCTTGAAGCGACCTTATAACACTTTTGTGAATGAACGGGACAAACAGCAGATGCTGAAACCATCTGTTTGGACCAACCAGCCTTGGGAAAAGAGTCATGGCGACGAGGGGAGTTTTTTCCTGGAAAGGTAAGTTGGAATTTATTGAAAGTAGGAGACGCCCCATACAACGTGCCCCGTTTGAACACTTTTGGTCTCAAAAATGACTTAAGCAGAAAAAGAGAGAGGGAGAGAAAATGTATTGGTGGATGAAAGAAAAACCCAAGGCTAGGTCCATCTTCAGAGACTCACCTGTGGGCAGAACCTTAGCTTCCCTCTGTCACACCGAGCCGCTTTCCTCTGTGTTGGCTTCAGTCCCTTGCACTGCCTGGGAGCGAGAAGGCACAGCTCCTGCCCCTCACCCATCCTCACGGGCTCCCAGAAAGTGGCAAAGAACAGCATCTCCTTCCACCTCCTTGGCACTAGGGCTCATCCTAACACCTGTCGCTGTGGCTGGTGTGGGTGGGTGAGGGCTATGCTTTGATTAATTTAGGCTTTGGCCAACGCTTTGGGCTTCCCAGGTGACACTGAAAGAAAGTGAAAGTCAAGTCACTCAGTCGTGTCCGACTCTTTGCGACCCCATGGACTGTAGCCTGCCAGGCTCCTCTGTCCATGGGATTCTCTAGGCAAGAGTACTGGAATGGGTTGCCATTTCCTTCTCCAGAGGATCTTCCCAACCCAGGGATCGAACCCGGGTCTCCTGCACTGCAAGCAGATGCTTTACCATCTGAGCCACCAGGGAAGTCTAGGTGACGCTAGCGGTAAAGAACCCGTCTGCCAGTACAGGAGACATGAGACCTGGGTTCGATCCCTGGGTTGGGAAGATCCCCTGGAGGAGAGCATGGCAACCGACTCCAGTGTTCTTGCCTGGAGAGTCTCATGGACAGAAGAGCCTGGCGGGCTACAGTCCATGGGGTCGCAAAGAGTCGGACACGACTGAAGCAACTTAGGACACACACACGTTTTACCTTTTTGGGAGAGTTCCAATGGCCAGTCCCTAAGACATTATTAGGGCACTATTGTCAGAAAAAGGGTGCCGGGTGCTGGGCACAAAAGCAAGAAGTGTGCAGAGCAGGTGGCAATTGAACAAAACAGTAGAAGGGATGGTGGTGATGGTGGTTTAGTCGCCGAGTCATGCCCGACTCTGCGACCCCGTGGACTGTAACTTGCCAGGCTCCTCCGTCCCTGGGATTCTCCAGGCAAGGATATTGGAGTGGGTTGCCATTTCCTTCTCCAGTAGAAAGGAATAGATTCAGCCACTTTCCCAGCACAGCCTGGAAGGCCCACCATCCCACAGACTCTGTGCTGAGACTCGGGACATGTGAGGGACAGGGCGTGGCTTTGAGGCGCTTACAGCCCAGAGGACAAGTGGAAGCTTGTCCCTGTCTGGCTTCGAATGAGGCAGTAGCGCAGAGCTGGGCAGGATCTCCGGTGATTATAGCAGCACATGCCTCCCGGCGCTGTAACAAGCGAGGAGAGAACACGGAGCCCAACAGAGGCTCTCCGTGAGGACCCCGTGAAGGTGAACCGTTCTCTTTTGTTGGGGTGATGTCAGCAGTCATCTGGAACTAGTCTGCCTGGAATGTGCTTCTTCGTGGAGGATGAGTGGAGAAGAGATTGGAGTCAGGTGGCCTGGCTTTGCATCTGTGTCTCCGTTTGTGAGGGCTGCCGTAACAAGATGCCACAGGCTGGGCGGCTCAAACAACAGACGGCCCTGGACGCTGGAAGGCTGAGACCAGGGGGCCAGCGTGACTGGGTTCTGGTGGGCGCTCCCTTCCTGACCCACAGAGGCTGCCTTCTTGTGTCCTTACAGACACCACAGAGATGGAGAGGAGGGGAGAAGGGACAGGGCGGAAGCAGAGGGCCAGCTGTCTCTTCCTCCTCTAGAAGGTCACAGTTCCACCAGAGTAGGACCCCTCCCTATTGTTTCATTTAACCTTAATTACCTCCTAAAGGACACGAATCTGAGCAAACTCTGGGAGATAGTAGAGGACAGAGGAGCCTGGCGGGCTACAGTCCATGGGGTCTCAAAGAGTCAGACCCAACTTAGCGTCTACACAACGACAAACCTGAAGATCTTATCTCCAAATGTAGTCATATCGGGGTTTAGCGCTTCAACATGTGAATTTCAGGGGGACACAGTTGAGTCCGTAGCAAACAATCTAACCTTTCTAGACCTCGGTTTGCACATCTGCGCAATGGCGGCTCTCACTGGGCATACCTCATGGGTCTGTTATATGGAAAGTAGCCTGTGTGTCTTTATCGCTACTCTTTTCTCCTCTTACTAACTGGCAGCCACGGGTGTGGGCTCATCTCAGTAGCGCCCTCCAGCGTCTGGTTCTGTTCCCAGCACACAGGAAGTGTCTGGCGGATGTTGGTTTAGTGAGTCCATAACTTCCTGCTTAGTTTGCCCAGCGCTGTGTCCACCGGTGAGATGTTGGGACATCAGCCCAGTCTGTGTGACGTGTTAGATAAGATTCAGACTCAGCTGTGGCTACGAAGAACCCCAGAGAATGGCAGCTCGGCCAAGGCAGTCTATCACATGCAGCCTAGATGAGGCCCTCCAGAGCCGGGACAGTGGCCTCGGGGACCCCGGCACCTTCCCAGGTGAGGCCCCGGGCATTCCTCACATTTGGGTAACCCAAGATTGGCTCCCCTCACCTGCAAGGCCCCCATCCCTGGTAGCAGGAGGGAGACAGAGACGAAAGAAGCACGCACCACTTCCTCCAGAGGCATCCTGTTGAACGACACTTGGGCGCACAGCCCTGCCCAGCGAGGGAGACGGGGCAGTGTGGTTGTCAACTGGGCATCCTCGTGTCCCACCGGAAAGTGGGGGTTCTGTCTCTCGCAGAGATGAGTGGGGAATGGGTACTGGGGCACAGTCTCTGCCCAAGACACTTACTTCTCTAGGGAAGAAGCCCAGAACTCTGCCTTGTGAATGAAAAGGAGACTGGATGGGAGGTGAGCTGGGATTTGTACAAAGAGAGACGTCATCGGAAGATGCAGGCCAAAGGGAAGGTCTTGTTCGGGAACCAACGTGGAATCTTCAGTCAGCCAGGACCCAGGACGCCCCTCCCCTCTTACCCCTCAGGGCTGGGACCCTGCTGAGGCTCCACCCAGGTGAAGGAAGAAGCCGGTTTCACTCAGTGTCAGATCCCCAGACCCATCGAGGAGATGGAGGGGACGCAGGCCTGGCCTGCAGATCCCTGGAGAGACCCGAGGCAAAGTGCGCCTCTTCCTCCCTCTGAGTGGGAGACGTGGCTTCAAGGCCAGGGAGAAATCTCAAGGTCAAGAGGAAATAGCTTCTCTAGGCAGCGCCTTTTTTAGAGGCAGAGCTTGCTTCCCATTCCTCTGGGCAGCCGTGGTGCTACATGAGGCCTGACACGTAGTAGGCGTGCTCCTGAACAAATAATTTCTTGAAGGTTTCCCCTCCACTTCTTTAGCTTGGCCTCAGGGGGGGTGAATATTGCCTCATGATTTACGGTGATCACTCAGCAACCTGAAGCCCAGTGCCCAGCACACAGTAGGTGCTCAGCTATATGGTTTTGCAGCACATGTGTAAATGCATCAGGTATCATCAGGCTTTTGGAGAAGGAGGGTCTCTACCCTGAAAACCACCTTGCTGTGGAGTCAGGACTGACTGATGCTTAAACATGCAGAAACGGAAAGCCGTGATAAGTTTTAATAACAGTGATCACCAACTGAGTGCCTACTGTGTTCCAGACTCTATGCCAGGCGCTTGACGGGTTCTTTCAAATCCTTCACCAGCTCTTCAATGTGAGGATTCTTGTCACCGTTTTCTAGAGGCATCTGAAATGTGGAGATGGTGAGAAATGAGCTCATCCCTTTAGAGAAGAGATTGGCAAACTATGGCCCATGGGTCAAATCTGGCCCACCACCTGTTTCTGTAAATAAAGTTTTATTGGCCCACGGCCACCGCCATTCATTTATGTAATGCCTGCAGCCGCTTTCCCACTACAAAGGCGCAGTAGTTGCGACAGAGACCATATGGCCCACAAAGTCTAAAATATTTACTATCTGGCCCTTTCCTGAAAAAGTTGGTCCAGTTTAGAGGAAACACGTGAATACTTTCTTCTTGCCAGGCTGGAAATCAGGTCAGGAAAGGCTTTGTAAGCCGGGATGAGGAACTGAGCCTTGCTGGGCTGGCAAAGGATTGTCCCTGCAGGAGTTTTAGTGTGTGTTTGGGGATCATCAGTCTGGTTGCTGAGGGGAGAATTGGTAGCAGTGAGCAAGGGAAGCCTGGCAGGAGTCTGCTCAAGTAACCCTGGCAGGAAAAGGCTGGGCTTCAAAGTCCTGGTGGGGCGAGAGAATTCAGAGGGAGAACCCACAGGAGAGAGGCTGGTTGTCTGGAGGTGAGCGGGAGAGAGAGGAATCAGGGAGAAATTCAGTTTGGGGAGGGCTTGGAGGAGACGTCCACTGAGAGACACAGGAGGAGTACAAGGGGCAGCTGGTGTGGGGAGCGGGGACTTTGGTCTGGGAAGCATTGTGTTTGAGGAGTCTGATGGATGTCTCAGCTGAGATGTCCAGCTGGGCGGTGGCCCTGTGGCTCTGGAGCTCAGAAGGGAGGGCTGGGCGTGCCCTGTACGGTAGAGATTGCCTGATCCCCATCAGAGAGAGGCCCATGGCTGGCCTGCCGGGCGAGATTCAGCCCCGGGGCTGGGTCTTTGCGAGCCCACGCTCTTGCTGCACTGCGCGTCTCCTCCCGTCTGTAGACCACCTCTTGAGTGTCAGGTGTCGCTGCAGCCAGGAGGGGTGTCCAGAACCAAACAGTGCCCGGCCCATCCCTCATGCAGCCAGGCCCTTCTCCTGGGCCCAGCAGCAGGGAGAGAAGTGTCTGTCTGCCTGCAGTCAGAGATCCCTGGAGAACTGGAGGCTGTCACTCTTCCTGAGAGCCTGACACCTGTCGCCTGACACTGAGGAGGCCTTTTCTGGGGCCTCGCACCCTCAGTCATTGCTTCTGCTCCAAGGCGGGGCTCAGGGGAGCTGGGCTGCACCCCCATGGGGCTGCTTTGTTCTGGAGCTCTAGCCTCTGTGGGCTCAGGTGAGCGCTTGCCTGTTGGAGAGAGCTGGACTGGGCCCCAGCCGCCCCCTGGGTACCATTTTGAGTGCACACAGCCTCCAAGAGGCATGCCTGATCCAGGCCTGGGAACGGATGGCAGGTGGGAGGCCTCCCGGGTGCTGGAAATTCTTTGCACCTTCAAGAAGGCTGAGCAAGTCTTTTTCCTCCAAAGACATGACTGCTAACTCCCTCTGATGTATTTTTTGCCTTGAAAGACTTGAAGGCTGTCTGATTCTTGGAGAGAGAGCAGCAGGGAGCTCCAGGCAGACCCGGTCCCTTCAGCAGAGAGCCACTCTGGAGCCGGCGGCAGGGGCGGGGGTGGGGGTGGGTCCTGCTTCTCTGGGTCAGACGCGGCCCACAGTCCCCCCGGCTGCCTCACGACTCGACTACCCCTTGACCGACTAATGCTCTATGGGTCAGAACCACTTTGGCAACAAGTGCAGCTCCAGCTGGCTTAACCACAAAAGGGAATTTATTGGCTTGGGCCACTGAAATGTTCAGGGGTGGAATCTTCCTCTTTCAGGTAGAGCTGGATCCAGGTGCTCGAGCAGCAGCATCAGACTCTGTCTCTGGGCTCTGCTGCCCTCTGTGCTGGTTTTATTCTCAGTCAGGCTGTCCCCCCGTGGTGGGAGGATGGCTGTCAGCTCCAGACTTATATCTATGAGGTATAAGATATATTTATCCTTGAGATGACATTCACTGAGGGACACAGGAGGAGTACAAGGGGCAGCTGGTGTGGGGAGCGGGGACTTTAGTGTGGGAAGCGCTGCATTTGAGGTGTCTGTTAGATGTCTTAGCTGAGACGTCCAGCTGGGGGGTGGCCCTGTGGCTCTGGAGTTCACAAGGGAGGGTCAGGTGTGCCCTGGATGGTAGAGATTGCCTGATCCCCAGCAGAGCGAGGTCCATGGCTGACCTGATGCCAAATGGGCTGGCATTTCCGGCAGAGAGACACGCCTCTGTGCTAATTAAGGTGCAGGAACGGTCCTGGATTCCATGCGAGTGGCTCCACGTGACCATTCCTAGCCAATCACTGTAGCTCAGAAAATGCTCCCTTGTTATCGGCCAGATGCGGTCACATGTCCAGCCCTGCAGCCGGGGGTCATCATGATGCCGTCAGAGCTCGAGGGGCTACGAGTGGGGCAGGGTGGGTCTCCTGAGGTGACACAGGGGTCTGTTCCCAGAAGGGGATGTTCAGCGGGGCAGGCAGTACTGACGGGTGGATGACATTATGCTTGCTGGCTCACTCAGAACGTGACGTGCAAGTGTCATCTGTGAGCTGGACTGGCCCCCATGACATGGAAGGAGGAAGCGCTATGGTGGAGTGTCTTACGTTAGGCAGCCGTCTACATGGGGGAGAAACCAGGCACTGGAGTCCAGGGGAGGGCGGGGTGTGTGAGGGGGCCGGGGGCGGGAGGCAGGGGGACCCAGGCCTTGGGGTGTCAGGAGCCGCAGCTCTAGAGTCGGGCGAGGGGTGGGTCTCCAGCTTCCTTCCCTCACGCTCCGTCCCTCCTCCCCACACCCTGCCCCTCCCTTTCTTTCTTCCTTTCTTCCTCCCTCCCTCCCCAAACGTTTGTGTGCCTGCCCTGTGCCAGGCAGGCCGCTGGACCCTAGGACGTGGACATGAGCATGATGGGGACGTCCCCTGCCTCTTAATGCTCGTGTTCTCCTGGGGGAGGGATGATAAGCAGATTAACAAATAAACGAGACTGCTTTTGAGAGATGAGCTAGAAAGCGACTGAGGTGTGGACAGCTGCTTTCACAGGGTGACCAGGGTGGTCAGGGAGCGCTTCTTGGAGGAAGGGACATTTGAGCAGAGGCAGAGTGATGCGAAGGCGCTGACCCTGGGAGAAGGAGGGGTGGGAGAGGGAAGGCCTTGAGTACAAAGAGCCCTGGGGAGGGCAGAAACAGCCAACCGCCCTCGTGGGTGGAGCCTGGCGGTGGAGAATGTGCTGGAGGTGAAAGGTGGGAGCAGGAGGAGTCGGCCTGGGAAGCTGAGCCGCTGGATCTCAGGGCCCCTGGGCGGGAGCTGAGCGCCACTGGGTGCTGATCTAGACAGAGGGGCGGTGCTGATGGAGCCGCGGGGCTGCGGTGCTGATGGAGCCGTGGGGCTGCGGTGCTGATCTAGACAGAGGGGCGGTGCTGATGGAGCCGCGGGGCTGCGGCCCCGCCTTCCAGGAAGAGAAAGAAATGATCGACGTACTTCAGGCCACCCTGGGCCAGCTGCTCCGTACCCTTTAGACTGACCCCATGAGAGGCATGATCCCCATTGCACAGATGAGGAAACTGAGGCTCAGCAGGGTGAGTGGCCCTGGGCCTCTTGCCCGCCTGCAGTGGAGGCGTCTTTTGAACTCGGGTCCTTGTGACTCCCAAGCTCTTCCTCCCACCCGGCGCTGCCTCTCCCCCACCCGAGGCAGGCGGATGAGGCAGCTGTCCAAGAGTGATTCATCGCTTCTCCCTCCCCACCGCCCCTCCTTGCCTTTCTGGATTTCCACATTTCTGAGCTGAAACAGGCTGGTATTTCAGTCTGTGGGGAGCGGAGTAGCAGATGGGGGTGGGGGTGTGGGCAGCACGAGGCCTGGAGGCTGAATCCCCCCCAGCTGCTGAGGCTGGCAGCCCCCCACCCCCCGCCAGATGCTCCCATAACCTAAACGACGGTGGGGGTGGCATCCACCAACGACCCCCCTTCCCAGCTCCTGAAATGGTTTTGGAGTAGGAAAGAAAATATGCTTCTCCTAGCACGTAAATGTCACTTTACTTCATGTCTTCCTTTTTTATCAGTACAATTGGAAAATAGCTGCTATCTCCCAAGGAACGGCGTTGGTCTCGTCTTCCAAATGCCACTGCATTTGGGGCAGCGTGGGGCTTAATAGAAGATTATTTTTTTACAGCTTCTGCTCTCCCGAGTCTTTGAATTCTGATATCATCTTAGCCAGACACACGAGAGGGAGCGTGGAAAGTCACTGTCATAAACGAGCCAGGCGTCCTGCGCGTTATGTCACTTTTTAGGGCCCCTTCATGAGAATCCTGAATTCTGGGGTCCTGGGGTCCCTGGCGTGGGCTCAGGCTTGAGAAATTTACTGCGGAAGAAAGATTTCTTATTTCGCCAAGACATTTTGTCGTAAATGTCTGTTGATTTCTTTCTGCCCGGTCACTGCTGAAAATAAGGCCTTGATTCCCTGCGGGGACATTGCTGCCCCCTGTCCCCTCGGATCTGGCATTTTGGGTGGGGACGAAATCCCCCTTGGCCCCCTCGCCCACGCACACTGTAGGGGTGGCTGAATTGCCCGAGCCTGGCCAGCGGACGTCACTCTGTCCCTGACCTACCTTGATGGTTCAGGCGTGAGCGGGAAACCTAAGTCAGGCCACTTGGTTTGGGGATTTGTATAAGAATAGGAAAGAGGAATCCCACTAGGAATGGGCTGAATGGGTAAGAGGTGTACTAGGAGCTGCTGGCAACCAGATTTGGGAGAGTCTTTTTGATGCTGAGACCAACACAGAGGAAGGCAGAGCTAAAACCTGAGGGGGAGAGAGGGCAACATGGGAGTTCTAATGGCATCCCTTGAACGCCTGGATCCAACCATTCCTGAGGCTGATTAATTTTGCATTCGACGGTTGTACAGATTCATAAATTCAGTTTGATGGCAAGAGTCCTGACTGATGCCTGTTGCTATGGTCCTGGCTGCAGAAAGCAGCTGCATCTCTGAGTCGCCCCGCCCTCACATGTTGCTGCAGAGGTATGCCTCATAGCAAGGAGGAAGGGTAGGAACAAGTCGGACACCACTCCTTCCCACCCATGCAGATCCTGTGGGGGCCATCTCTGCAAGGTTCAGCTACTGCCTGGAGATCCCCGAGGAAGATGTTCAAAGTATAAAGGGCAGGGCTCCCTGCTAGGACAGAGCTGGCAGCTGTGGGGGAGGGCCACGCTCGGGACTGCAGCGGACGAGGCCGCTGAAGCCCCCTCCCTTGATTTAACACAGGGCCTCCCGGGCTACACTCAGCAAGACGTTTTCACAGAGACCTTCATTCTGCTTAGTCACTCCCAGAATTGCACTTCGACTCAGTAGATGTTGGCTAAGGACTCTACCAGGTACTGGGGGTTGATGGGCTTGGGTCTGACTTCCTCTGTCTTTGTCCCTTGGTGATTGAGTAGTGTTGGCCGGGTCCCTGACCTCTCAGATCAGGGATAATACTATCGCCTGCTTCAAAGGGTAGCAAGGAGGACTCAGTGTTCAGCCCTGTGTGTGCCCAGTAAGCTGTGTCCAGCTCTTGTGACCCCGTGGACTGTAGCCCACCAGGCTCCTCCGTCCATGGAATTTCCCAGGCAGGAATACAGGGAGGGGGTTGGTGGACTAGACTTCTAAGCACCAACACACCAACCGAGGGGGTTGCCATTTCCTTCTCCAGGGGATCTTCCCTACCCGGGGGCCAAACCCACATCTCCTGAGTCTCCTGCCTTGTAAGCAGATTCTTTACCACTGGGCCATCGGGGAAGCCCCTTGTTCAGCCCTGGGTCTGGCAAACAGGAAACAACTGACAAGCATTTGCCAGCAGTACTGTTCCAAAGAGGATTATATCCTAGTCCCCGTGTGTGTGTGTGTGTGTGCGTGCGCGCGCGTGCGTGTGTGTGTGCATGTGTGCGTGTGTGTTGGGGCTGTGGATGAGAGGACAGAGCTGGCTCAGATTTTAAAGAGAGAGTTATGAGGGTGGATTATTTCTAGTTGGGTGGTTGATGGTAGAATGAACACAAGCCACAAGTATACAGACAGGTGTTCAACCTAGGGGTGGGATTCGGGGAAGGCTTCCTGGAGCAGGTGAACACTGAGCTGACCCTTGAGGATTGAACCAGAAAGGCGTAGGGCCGGATGCTTAGAGGTGTGGCATGAGGGGAAGTGTGCCCAGTGTCTTGTTACCAGCCAGTGGAATATGATGGGACACGGGCGACAAAGGGTGACCCTGGAAAGCCCGCAGGGAAAGGTGGCAGCAGGCCTCTGGAGAAGAGCCTGGGAGCAGTGGCAGGTCCTGAGAGGGCTTTCTAACGAGGGAGCAGATGAGCAGATTTGATCTTCAGGAGGCCTGCCCCATCCTCTGTGCAGGGGGAGGGTTGGAGGGAGAGGCGCCCTTTGAGCGGGGAGGTCGTGGGTGGCGTCTGGAGGTCCAGGTCCAGGCAGAGGTGATGGTCTGGAGGTGAGGGGTGGAGCCTGGCAGGAGGGGAGGAGGACTCAGCTGGACTGGACATCTGAGCACCAAGTTTCTGTCTGGTCCTTGCTATGCTGTGATTTGAAAACCCATCACATGTGCCTTATAGAGTGATGGGTTGTCCACCAGGATCTCTAAATGCTGACACCGTCTCTCCCCTGGTTATCCTCGTGTTTCTCAGCCAACCTGCCATAGCTGGACGTGTTTCACCTTGGTCTTATGTTATTTATTTTCTACCCCGCAAATACCAATCCCATCTCCGAGCTATCAATCTGATTCTTCCAGTTCTTTATACATGTATGGCCCAGGAAAGTGAAAGTGTTAATCACTCAGTTGTGTCCAACTCTTTGTGACCCCACCGACTGTAGCACACCAGGCCTCTCTGTCGATGGGATTTCCCAGGCAAGAATACTAGAGCGGGTTGCTATTCCTTTCTCCAGGCGATCTTCCCAACCCAGGGATTGAAACTGGGTCTCCTGCATTGCAGGCAGATTCTCTACCATCTGAGCCACCAGGGAAGGCCATGGACCACTCACCAAATGCTCTCGCACACATGATCCCAATTCATTTTCACAGAATCCCCAGGTAGTAACTAGGATGGTTATCGTGGTGCCGACTTCAGAGATAAAAGAACAGAAGAGCTGGGAAATTAGCTGACTTGCCCAGGATCACATAAGAAATACCTGAAGCAGGTATTCGAATCCCAGCCTTTTTTTAAAAAATAAACTTTTAAACTTTGGAATATAAACCTTTCACTACTGTCCAGTATTCTATTATTAAAGTAAATGAAAACTTAATACATATAAACTACATAAAATAATAAAACTATATTAAAGCTCCCATGTAGGTTAATGTCTTCAACTTGAACACCAGTTAGGGAGTTTATTGACACTATGTGGAGTTTTTGGCTTCCCAAGGCTGCTCAGTGAGTAAAGAATCCACTGGCAATGCTGAGATTCAAGAGACGCAGGTTCGATTCCCGGGGTGGGAAGATCCCCTGGGGGAGGGCGTGGTAACCCACTCCAGTATTCTGGCCTGGAGAATCCCCATGGGCCTGGTGGGCTACAGTCCACAAGATCACCAAGAGTCAGACACCACCGAAGAGACAGCACTCACGCATAGTTTCTGGCAATGAAATTTTCTACTGAAGACGAAATGTAAGCAAGTGAGAAAGTCCAAGCCGTTCATCAGCAGCTCGTGGTGTAGACAAGAGGTCAGTGGTCCTTCCTGCAGCTGGCAGGCTGTGCTCCATGACACAGACACACAGGGGCTTCACCATCTGTTGAGAAAAGCTTTGTTTTTGTCGCTCCCTCGGCTCTGGGTTTGGCCAGGATGGCCCGAGCCCCTGTCACTCCATGTGAACAGGAGGTCAGCAGCAGCCGACATCAACGCCGCTGTCACCCATCATACGCAAGCAGCGATCACGGCAGCTTATAGTCATTTCAAGTGCAAAACCAGAGACTCGGGAGACGTGGGTTTGATCCCTCTGTCGGAAAGATCCCCTGGAGGAGGAAATAGCAACTTACCCCAGTCTTCTTGCCTGGAAAATCCCATGGACAGAGGACTCTGGTGGACTACAGTCTGTGGGGTCGCAGAGTCAGACATGACTGAGTGACTGAGCAGGCACCACCGTAAAAACTGCTCGAAAGCAACACGAGCGAAGCAAGTTCATGAGCCCCGGACACTGTGAGGGGAACTTAATCGGCTCAGCCCAGCTCTGGAGCCGGTCTCAGGCGTGAGGCTTCCTCCCTGACGCTGCAAGTTTACCACTTCCACCGGGATCTGTCCATTTCACTGCTGAGTGGCCCTTGTCTGTGCCTGTTTCCTGACCTGGAAAACGGGGCCACTCTAACTATAGAATTTATTTCCTCTGGCCAAAATCCCAGCGGCCTGTGGTGAGGCTCCAGTGGGATAAAGCGCATTATCCACTTAGCCCAGTTCCCAGCCTTAGGTGAGCGCTCATGGTCAGGATTGGGCATGAGCAGACAGAGGCACCCCTTAGATTCAGCGGCCATGGTTTGCAAGGAGTGTTCACATCCATCATCTCCTTTCATCCAGCCTGGCAGGTATCGCCACCTCTGCATCGCCGGTGAGCTGCTTGAAATTCAGAGAGGCCGTGCAGTTTGTCCCAGATTGCACAAATCTGTAAGCAGCTGAGCCAAGAGGGACCCTGGCCCGTCCGACTGCAAGCACCAGGGCTGGGAATGGGGTAAGGAGACCGAGGCACTCACCTTGAGCGCAGGATGTAAGGGGACACCCTGAAGTTCAGTGATCTCGATGTTAGATTTGAATACAATATATGAGGTGAAGGGGAAGTCGCTCAGTCGTGACAGACTCTTTGCAACCCCGTGGACTGTAGCCTACCAGGCTCCTCCCTCCATGGGATTCTCCAGGCAAGAGTACTGGAGCGGGTTGCCATTTCCTTCTCCAGGGGATCTTCCTGACCCAGGGATCGAACCCAGGCCTCCTGCATTCCAGGCAGATGCTTTAACCCCTGAGCCACCAGGGAATACAATATATATATATGTATTTAAATCAGAATCAATGCCCAAAACAAAACAAAAATATATATGGCAAATAGCCACAAGGCGAAATATCAGATTCTGAAACAAAGCCGGGGTCATCCTGAGTGATTGTTTTTCTTTGGCTCAGACTCTGGCCGGCTGGGCACAGGCTGTGGGTGGCCCCGCGCTGATGGCAGGCTCCTGCTGCTGGTGCCCAAGGTGGCACTGCCATCCCTGGGCCTCCATCCTCCTCCATTCGAGGGAAACAGAAGCTGTGAACCAGGTTCCCACCCACCCAGACAAGTGGGCCTGAGCCTCCTACTCATCCGGGAGCGGAGCCAGCCCCAGCCAATCGCATACAGTGACAGCCGGGGTGGGTTGGCCCACCCAGATGTTGGGGTGCTGTTTCCGTTCTAAAAAGAGGGCTGCATGTTAAACTTGCAAAGGGGACAAATTCTGCTGCAGGGGAGCCTAACACAGAGGACTTGCACCCCGATGGTGGGAGAGCAGCTTGGGGCGGAGCCAGACTTGGCCTGGTATCCTGCCTGACGTCCCCAGGTTGGCATGGGTCTTCGAGGCAGCGGGCATTTGGGTCCTTTCCCAGCTCTGACCCCCCAGCGTTGCCTACTTCTGCTTCAGGCTGTTTAATCCACGGTTAACATTTTACTCTCGCCTCCTCCTCCTACAAAGCAATCTTGCTGAACTTTCAGGCCAATTAGTGATAATTCAAATTTCTTTTGATCAAGCCTGTCTATTTTTGAACTAATAATGAATGGGTTTTGTGTGGCAGCCCCTCCCCGCAGTGAAGAGTTCTAGGGGAGGAAGGGAGCCTGAGCCTCCTGGGTTGCGGGGGAAGGAGCCCATCGAGGTATAATGAAGGGCAGATATCCAGCAGGGCTGAGCAGGTCTGTGTGCAGCACAGCACAAACCAGCAGCAAATGCCTCCTAGCATGTTGCTTCTAGGAGCCTTATCTTTGCCACGAAGGAGGCTGGTAGGATGCCTGGGAGCCAGGCCCAAGCCAGCAAGGATGGCCAGACTCGGTGGAGATAGAACACCGCCGTCAGCAGTCTGCAGGAGTGGAGGAGCAGGGCAGCTGAGCAGGTCTGTGTGCTCCAGTTTGCTGCAGTCCCCACCGCTCCCTATTGTCTTCCGTCTTGTCTGCGTGCCTCACTCACAGTGCCTGTCTTGCCATTGCAGAATTCCCATCTCCTCTTCTCCCCCATAGAGGCTAGGCATTTGGCATCCTGGTATCAGGGTATTTGAAAACATCTCAGGAAAGAGGGGTCATTAGCACTCAGACCCTCCAGATCAGCCTGTAGATTGGCTTTTAGCAAACTTTCTCTTTCTCCCTGTTTTCCCAAGCCTCTACTGAAGGAGTATGTTCGTGCCCCATTGCTGCTACCATATGATTTGTTTCAGTCAATGGAATGGAGTGAGCGTGACTGTTTGCCAGTTCTGAGCCTAGACTGCAAGAGTGATCTCATGCTTCTGCTTGTCCTTCTGGTAGCTTCTGGTTTTACCCGTGGACATTACAAACTCTTGGATCATGGCCTCTCTCTTCACCCTGCGTCCCAGAATAAACACGCGTGGAGAAAAGCCATGTCGGTTCTCCTGCAGACCTTTCAGCGTGAGGATAAATGTTTGCAGTATGCCACTGAGTTCTGGGATGTGTTGTTACACAGCAAAAGCTGACAGATACAGAGCCTGTGATCTTTTGAGGTTCAGGGAAACTGGCAGTGATGAGCCTCGGTGACACCAGGATAAAGGCACTGCATTGGGCCCAGACCAGCCCTGGCTTGACCTTGATAGGATCTTAAACTTACCAAACCTTACGATCTTAGGCATGTTCTTAACCTCTGTGTTTCTGGGGTGTCCTCGTGTGATACATGGGTGCAGTCATCCCTCCCCCCAGGGCTGTTATGAGACTTGACAGAGATTGCATCAAAAGCCCATGAGATGTAGTACGTCCTCAGTACCTTAGTTTCTATTTTTTCCCCTTCCAAGTGTTGGCAATGTGGGAAGCCTTGAGAATGGCTTTGTGAATCGCCGTGTCTCCAGAAGCCACTTGATGATAAGCTTTGGATTTAAAGGCTCTGCAGTGAGTCTGCCTGGCTCCAAATCTAGCTGCGCCATCCCGTTTACTACCGGGATGACTTTGGACAAGCTAACTAACCCCCCTGGCCTCCTGCACCTCAGGAGGGTGAATTTTCTAGCTCAGGGCTGCAGGGGTGGGAGGATCTCCCAAGACAGGACAGTGTCAGCAAGGCAGGCAGGTGGCAGCCAATGACAGCGGCCTGCAGCCCTGGCCACCAAGGTCAGTTCTGCAGGACTTCAGCACTTCTGTCTCATCTCGTCACCTCTTCTCCAACCAGGGTTTCTCCACGTCAGAACCATGTGCCACCTGCCACAAAAATGACGTGGATGGGAGGAGGAGTTACTTGTAGAATGCACACCCCTGGGCCCTGTCTCTGACCTGTAGCATCAGATTCTCCTGGGACGGGGCCCGGAACCTGCGCCCACTTTATAGAAGTTTGCATCTCAGCCTCTTGGGGGCTAAAGGTTGCTAAGCTGACCTGGCCTCATGTATTCTGTAATTCAGGGGCGCAGCCATCCTGGCTGCGTGGTTTGTCTCTAATGGAACTCCTGCAGAGGATGCTCTGGTCCCGCGGTTCCCCTGGCCATGGGCAGGTCACTCAGCGGAACAGTGCAGCTCTGGGGTGTCCCTGGCCCACCTGCCCCCGCGAGATGCGCTGCAGCCCCCGTGGCCTGGGAGCACGCCAGGGAGGGCCTGGTCCTCATTCCACGCTGCCCCTTTCCTGCTGTGTGGCCATGGGCACGCAGTTCCTCTCTCCACATCCCAGCCGCTGTGCTTTCATGATGCCGGGGTGCGTTCTCCTTCTGGGTCCCAGCGGGGTCTAACACTCTGTGCTGTTGTGTTCTTAGGCCCATGTCACTGTTACAGCAAGTCACTTACCGCTCTGAGCCTCAGTTTCCCCATCTGTAAAAGCGCTGTAATAATAGACGCTCTATTATAGGGCTATTAAAAGATTATTTTTGTTGTTCAGTTGCTCAGTCATGTCCGACTCTTTGGGATCCCATGGACTGCAGCACGCCAGGCCTCCCTGTCCTTCACCATCTCCTGGAGCTTGCTCAAACTCATGTCCAATGAGTCAGTGATGCCATCCAACCATCTCATCCTCTGTCGTCTGCTTCTCCTCCTGCCCTCAGTCTTTCCCAGCATCAGGGTCTTTTCCAGTAAGTCAGCTCTTCTTATCAGGTGGCCAAAGATTAAATGATGCTTTTCACATGTGTCTTAGAGATTCTAGAGCATAAGCATGCAGAAAGTATTAAAGTGTTCCTTTCAGATTCATTCATTCAACAGATGCTTCTTGTGTGTCTGCTGTGGGCACCTCCTTGTGGCTCTTACATCCCCAAGAGGGGAGTCAGATGATGAACCAATTAACAAGTTAACATATAATGTGAGCGAAAGTAGAGGAAAAATTGAAGCGCAGAGGGGATTGGAGCTGTTTAGATACAGTGGGCATCTGAGCAGAGGGCTGAAAGCAGCAAAGGAGGGAGCCAGGCAACTTCTGGGGACTGGGGAGGTGAATGTTCAGGAGTTGACCAACTCTAGCCCACAGACCAAACCCAGTCTACCATGTGTGTTTTTGTAAATAAAGTTTTATAATAACAGATGCTCTATTATAGGGCTGTTAAAAGATTATAGTTATTCAGTCACTCAGTCGTATCCAACTCTTTGGGACCCCATGGACTGCAGCACGCCAGGCTTCCCTGTCCTTTACCATCTCCTGGAGTTGAGTCCAGTGAGTCAGTGATGCCATCCAGCCATCTCATCCTCTGTTGCCCTCTTCTCCTGCCCTCAATCTTTCCCAGCATCAGGGTCTTTTCCAATGAGTTGGTTCTTCTCATCAGGTGGCCAAAGTTTTGGAGCTTCAGCATCAGTCCTTCCAATGAATATTCAGGGCTAATTTCTTTTAGGATTGACTGGTTTGGTCTCCTTGCTGTCCAGTTCAGTTCAGTTCAGTTGCTCAGTCGAGTCCAGCTCTTTGCGACCCCATGAATTGCAGCATGCCAGGCCTCCCTGTCCATCACCATCTCCCGGAGTTCATCCAAACTCATGTCCATCGAGTCAGTGATGCCATCTCATCCTCTGTCGTCCCCTTCTCCTGCCCCCAAGGGTCTTTTCCAATGAGTCAGCTCTTTGCATCAGGTGGCCAAAGTATTGGAGTTTCAGCTTCAGCATCAGTCCTTCCAATGAACACCCAGGACTGATCTCCTTTAGGATGGACTGGTTGGATCTCCTGGCAGTCCAAGGGACTCTCAAGAGTCTTCTCCAACACCACAGTTCAAAATAATAGTAGTTCTTGCTCACTGTGCAGTGTTACAGGGATTGAAAGGTAAAGAGCGTTTTTTCCAGAAACAGCCTGCAGACCAACCCCATCCATCTGCTCCTTGCTGTTTGGTCCCCTGACCTAAGAGTGTTTCCTTCACCCTCATTTTTAAATAGTTACATTTTAAATAGTTATATAAGAACCTACACAGTAGCCTCAATTTTGCTGCTGGCCTGCAAAGCCTAAATGATTTACTATCAAGCCCTTGAAGTGAAAGCTATTAAATCCTTGATACAAAGCACATGGGCAGAGAAAGAGTCCTCGGTGGATATTAGCTGTTGCTGCTTCGTCTCTCAAGGAGCGTGGGTCTCCTCAAAGGCCTTCCTGTGTAGCCCTCGGGAAAGTCAAGCATGCTTTTAAAATAGCTGTGGATAAGGCCAGGGCAGCTTGGCAGGCTACAGTCCACGGGGTCCCAAAGAGTCGGACGTGACTGAGCTACTAACAGCACACAGGGAATACTAAGATGGGACTCACTGTGTCCCAAGCATCGTTCCAAGTCCTGTGAAAACAGCAACTCACTTCTTACAACACCCCCATGAGGTAGGTACTCTAATCATCCCCATGGACTGTAGCCCGCCAGGCTCCTCTGTCCTTGGGGTTCTCCAGGCAAGAACACTGGAGTGGGTTGCTGTGCCCTCCTCCAGGGGATCTTCCCAACCCAGGGATTGAACCCGCACCTCCTGCGTCTCCCGCACCACAGGTGGGTTCTTTACCCGCTGAGCCACCTGGGAGGCCCCACGCCCATCAAGCAGCTCCAGTTGCTATGTCCACCTTCGGAGGAGGACACCCAGGCACAGAGCAGCTGAGTGACCAGCAGGTACCACACAGCTAGCATGGGGCTGTGCCAGTTCTCACACGCAGGTCCGCGCGACGGCAGGGCCAGGCTGCTCAGCCACTCGGGGCTCTCTGTGAATGCAGTGGCCTGTGTGAGTTTTCAGAGAAACCCCAATGAGCAAGTTCTGAATCCACACAACCGCGTCACGGGGGCCACGATTCACATTGCCTCGGTGAGGCTTCCCTTTTAAAAGCGCGCCCTTTGATGCCCCTCAGCTCTGCAAATGTTCGCTGTTGGTCTGCTTTTCCAGAAGCTGTCAGCTGGGGAAGCCAAGGTTTGCGAGTGAGCCCAGAGGCCTCGTGGACAGCCGTCCATTCATTCGTCTGGATGAACACCCCCAGGAGAAATGACGCTCGCGACCTAGTCACAGAGAGGGCTCCTCCCGGAGAAGGGTGTCAGTGCCAGGAAGGACACCCAGAGGCGCACAGGGGATGTCTGGGCAGGGTGGGGGTGAGACTGGGGCGGCGTGTGTGCTAGAGGCGCAGCAGATGAGGGAAGGAGGGAGACTGGCCCCTGCCTGCCACATCCAGAGTGGTGTTTGGCTGGTGGTTCGTATTTGGTTGGCTTTTCTGCCTGTTCTGATGGTGGGGCATTTTACAATTGCCAGGAACAGAAACCTACTCAAAGGGTGCTTGCTGCTGCTGCTGCTAAGTGGCTTCAGTTGTGTCTGACTGTGTGTGACCCCATAGATGGCAGCCCACCAGGCTCCCCCGTCCCCGGGATTCTCCAGGCAAGAACACTGGAGTAGGTTGCCATTTCCTTCTCCAGTGCATGAAAGTGAAAAGTGAAAGTGAAGTGGCTCAGTCGTGTCCGACTCTTAGCAACCCCACGGACTGCAGCCCACCAGGCTCCTCCATCCAAAGGGTGTCTAGCCCGAAAGAAAACGCTTTCTTTCACTTATTGCGTGCTACCCGCGTGCCTGCTCTGTACCTGCTGGGCCCGAACTGAGGGGAAGGTCAGGAAGCGGATGCCTCATAAATCAACAAGCCAATGGCAGGTCGCGCTTCCTGCCCTGAAGGGATTGAGCAGGCACCTGGAGGAGCGGGCAGTCAGGGGGTGTGCCTCCGGGGAGGGGCCCTCTCAGCGAAGGCGAGGCAGAGGAGAACCAGCTACTGGCCATTTGAGCGAAGAACTTTCCAGATGAGGGATTAGCAAGGACAGACGCCCTGAGGCGGGGATGGACTCTGCGTGCTAGAGCAACAGAGAAGAAGGCTGCTGCAGCAGGACGGAAGAGAGGCAGGCGGGGTCAGCAGACCCTTCCAGGAGGCAGGGAGGGCGTGAGAGGCCTCGGTCTGGGCTTTGTCCTCGGAGCAGTGGGCAGCCACCGGAGGGCGAGGAGGGCTGACGGCATCAGAGGACTCCAGGAGGCGCAGGGAGTCTGCAGGGGTCCAGCTGTCTCTCTGCTCTGTCACTTCCGGTCTCCAGGTGGCCGCCAGCTTCGAGGCGGAAGGATGCTTGTAAAGGGGTCAGGAAGCAGAGTCTTCCAGAAGCCCCCGCTCCACCAGTGGGCATGTTCATGCCGCTAACCAGAACCATGTCAGGTGAGCATCCCCACTGTGAGGCAGGCTTGGGAGAAGAAGCCTCGAGTGAGGAAAACGGTCCCAGCCCGTGGTGACCGTTAAAGCAAGTTAAAAATAACAGACGTGTAATTCGTGATTGTCCCCCAGTGGAAGTAGCTGAGCTGTATTCCATAGGCCCCAGACTCACCGGCTGGAGGCGCAGCCTCCGTGTGGGATGGATGTGAGTCCGAGTCCCGTCTCTAAGCAAATGACACCGCAGTTCAAAAGGAAGCACCCAGGCCGGGCACGTGGAGCCTCTGCAGCAAATGAAGACGCTCAGGGCGGGAAGGAAGACAGGGCTAGCCCTTGACTCAAGAGATCTCAAGCCGAGGTACTCAGCTGTAAATCAGAGGCTTGTCCAAAGTTCCGGGGAAACGAGCGGCGGTGGGGCTCCTACCCCACCCCCCCGCCACCCCACCCCGGGCTCCCCCACCCCGGGCTCTGGTTGGTAGGAAGGTTCTGGGCCGGCTCCAGCGATGGGAGTCGAGGGTCTGCCAGCTCCTCGGAAGCGGGGGGCGGGCCGGCTGGGCTGTGTGTTAGGAAGGGCACGTGCGCCCTCTCGTGGCGGCATGGAGCTTACCCCAGCGTCCTCCGGGGGCAGAGCGGGAGGTCAGCTCTGGGCTTGACAGCTAGGCTCAGGGACCCCGGAAGGGGAGGCACCCATGGTGCTGGTGAGAGCTAGCATTTGTGGGGCACTCAGGGTATACCTCCATGCACAACATCTATGGGGCACTCAGGGTATACCCCATGCACAACATCTATGGGGCACTCAGGGTATACCCCATGCACCTTACGGACACTGACTGGATCCTCTTGGCAGCCCTAAGAGGCTGAGCCTTTTGTGTTTCCATTTGAATGGTGGTATCATTTGCTTAGAGAGACATGGATTGGACCCACATCCATCTCACACAGAGGCTGTGCCTCCAGCCGGTGAGTCTGGGGTCTATAGAATACACTCAGCTATTACTGCTGGGGGACAATCATGTGGACCATGAATTGCATATCTATTATTTTCAACTTGCTCTTTCCAAAAACCTTGTCTGAGGCTTCTGGGGGACTTAAGTGGTCCATGGATGGAGTTTGGAAACCTAGACTCCATTTCACAGACGTGAAAAGCTGTGTGCATTTCTGCACATCTCCCTGGAGAGAGGCCCCGAGCTGCCAGGAGACGGGCAGAAGGATTGGGACCCAAAGAAGTCACAGAGCCTCTGTTTCGTGTGGTTTTCATGTTGTGTTTACTCCTTTGAGACTTTTGGAGGTGGGTGGGGATGGAACTGACTAGAAGACGTTTGTCACAAAGGCTTGTCTGCACCCTAATTGACTTGTGATAGGCTTGGGTCTTGCATAAACTGGCTTTTATTTAGCTCTGGAAGCATCTTGATTTTGACACCTAACCAGGGCCTCTCAGAAGCTGAGGAAGGCAAAAACCATTTTCAAAAAATTTTAAATAATTTTGCTGATTTATTTTGGCCGTGCTGGGTCTTCGCTGCCACACGGGTTTTTCTCTGGCTGCAGTGAATAGGGGCTCCTCCCCTCTGCAGTGCAGGCTTCTCGTTGCAGTGGCATCTCCTGTTGCGGAGCAAGGCTTCTAGGGCTCAAGGGCTTCGGAATCCGTGGCTCCTGAGGGCCAGAGCACAGGATCAATAGCTGTGGCACACGGGCTTAGTTCCACGGGCGTAGCTGCCCCGCAGCATGTGGGATCTTCCCAGACCAGATATCGAACCGGTGTCTCCTGCATCCGCAGGCAGATTCTTTACCAATGAGCCACAAGGGAAGCCCCTAAAATTGAAAAAAAAAAAAAAATTAAGCTAAAAAGGCTATAAGGATTGTGGTAGATTTTATGTTTTTTGTGTTCAGGTAATGCTTTCCATATAAAGGTCGATGATTACTTGTCTAAAATACCGATACTGTCAGAAGTCTAAACAGGGGCCTTCTATGAGTAAACGACCCAGACCACTTGGCCCCCCGGCCTGTCTCCCCGCACGGTAAAGGGCACCGAGTAGGTGAGCTGTGTCGACGCAGACGCTGGCTTCGAGGAGAGCTAACAGCATCCACTGGCTTTCTGAGTTTTGGGGAAGCAAGGCCACCTCCACCACAGACAAATGAGGTCCCCTGGGTGGGGGCATCCTGGGGCCAGGGGCCAGGTGAAGGTGGGGAAGGTGAGGCGCAGGAGACCGCTCGTCTCCCCTCAGCGAATTCTCCACATCTAGCCTCAGAGCTTAGGGTTAGCTTAGTTCCGAGCCCCTGGCCCTCCTTCAAAGGACACGTTGAAGCTCCTTCCAAGACTGGAAGAAACGACTTTGAGTTTCCGCCTGTTGGAGCAATGACATGAGGAGTGTGGGCTTTGAATTGGGTTTGGGTTCCTGCCGCTCTGGGCCTGCATGACTTTGGGTTAACCTCTTTGAGCTTCTGATTCTTCCCCTTTGTGGCGGGGTTGATAACAGCCCTTGCCCGGGCAGCTGGAGGAGAACGTGGGGTTCATTCAGCTGACGTCGAGGGTGGGCCTGTGAGCGCCTGGTGCTTGCGACCTGGGGACACCGGGATGCCGGTCCTGACCTCCGGGTCCTGGGGAATGTAGGAGACACGAGAGGCAGTGGGGTTTCTAGGAAGGTGGGAGCATGGGGTGAGAATAGGGTCGTGGACCCACCGCCTGTGGCTCAGTGCACCATCCTGAAAGGGGGAGTGGGACCGTGGTGGGCGGTCCCCAAAGTCCTTTCCAGGCAGAGGGAGAGAGGCAGTCATAAACAGGGGTGAGGTTTAATGAGAGGCATGCAGCTGACCTCACTCCTAAGCAAGTAAGTGTTAGTCGCTCAGTCGTGTCCAACTCTTTGCAATCCCATGGACTGCAGCCAACCAGACTCCTCTGGGCATGGGATTTCCCAGGCAAGAGTGCTGGAGTAGTTAGCCATTTCCATCTCACCAGGATCTAGAAAGTCTATTTCCAGCCCTGGTCCGCACCTCAGGAGCCGTGCTGAAGATATTCACCTCAGGACTGTGTGTACACACACGTAATAGGGAAATGTAGTGTCCATCAACGGGAGGGCAGGGAAATGCCTTGTGCCGAATTTGCAGTGAAACGGAACCACAGCTATGTTTATTAATACAGACAGATCTCAACCCATCATTTTAGAATGAGAAAGGCATAGTCTCTTATTGTTACTTATGTATACTGTTTATTCATATGAACTTCGAAGCCTGAAAAGCAATACAGTGTATCATTTACAGGAGCATATGTTTTATAAAGGTAAAGGCAACTGTGGGATTGATGGATAATGATTCAGGAGGTGCTACTGCCATCTAGTGGCTGGAGGCCAGGGATGCAGCTAAACATCCTGCCGTGCCCGGGCCAGCCTCCCAGCCAAGGATGGTGAACTCCAACCAAAGGCCCGCGGTGCAGAGCGGGAGGGGCGCGGGAGGGGCAGGGGCTAGAAACCACTTGGAGAAGCTGACATGTCATTCAGGATGTGCAAATGGGCTGTCACGGATGGGAAGCATCTTCTAAAGGTCAGCTTCCCCGCAGTTCTGTCTGCAGAGAGACCTGAGCCCCGCTCCCCTGTTTTTACCAGGGCTGCCATCTCTCAGCCCAGCCGGCTGCCACAGAGTCAGAGCCGGTTGTGGGGGCCACTCTGGAGCCCCCCCCCCCGAGGACTTCCGGGGACAAATTCCATCACTGGCTTTCTCAGCCCCCTGAGGGCTGATTTCACACTTTAGTAAGAAATACCATGTTAGGTCCTTACAGCTGGGCTGGGGAGGAAACCGAGGCGCAGAGAGGCAAGGCTTTAGCTGTAGGACACACCCCAGTAAGAAACGTGAACTTGAGCCTGAGGCTCAGGAGTACTGAGCCGCCTCCGCCTACACCACCTCTCAGGCCCGAAGTCTCCAGGGTCTGGATAAGGGGACAGCATGCTCTGAGCCAGGGGTTAGGGGAAGTGGGAGCAGATGAAAGCTGTTCTTTGTTTTTGTTTTTTTTCGCATGCGCTGATGTGTGATCCTCACAATCACTGTATTTACAGAATCTGCCTACACATGGGGCATTACTCAGTCCTCCCCGAAACACATGTGAAAAGCTAAGCATCGCTATCTCTGTTTCCCTTAAGGAAATAAGATGGAACCTGCCCCCCAAATGGCCCAAGTAGAAAGGAGCAGAGGCAGGATTCAAACTCGGGGCTCGGGACGCGTCCCTGGCTCTGCCCTACTGCACAATGCCACCTTCACTTCTCAGCCGTTTCAGTCCCTCTCATCCTCTCTCTAGCCAGTTCGGACATGGAAATCCTTGCCAGTTCATTTTTTTTTTTAATTTTAGGAAATAGAAGGGCCCAGGAAATAAACTTGAAATGTTCAGACTTTTAGCTGAAAGCATTTCAGAGGAACTGGCTGTGTGTGTGTGTGTGTGTGTGTGTGTGTTTAAAGAGAAGAGTTGAAACTGTTTGCTCAGAGGGGTGTGGAAATTTTTCTGGCGTTTCCTTGGTTACACGCTTTTCTAGGGTGCTAGGGATGGCCCCACCAAATCCTATTAGAAGTATTTTATAAATGTATGAATGTTTTACCTTAAACCCCCTCCACTCAAAAATCCATAGAATTGGAAATTGATCTTTGTTTACAGCAAGACCGTTAACAGCTAATTCCTTCCCACAACCACCGAATCCATCTTCTCTCAAGGCCAGAAATAGCAGTGCCTGGGGTTTTGGTGGGCAGACGGAGGGGAAGCTCCCGCAGACACACCGGGTCTGGCCCCTCGGGGTTGCCCTCACGTCACATCTCGGACCCCAGCTGCCATGATGTCACCGGAGTCCACGGGGCAGAGCTCCCCTCGTGGTGTCTGTGGTCAGCCCAGGACCCAGAAGTGTCACCCTTCCCAGGATCCAGTGTCCCGATGAAGTCAGAGTTCCTGGGCTCTAGATTCAGTTACCAATAATTGCCTTGCGAACTGGCAGATGCAAAAATAAACATTTTCTGAGCCTGAAGGACACGGAGCTCTGGGGGTGGCCCACCAGGCGGGCTGCGAGAGCGCTGCCGTGGAAGCCACCTGGGGGGAGTTGGGGTGCGGGGGTTCGGGCCTTGGGCTCTGGGTCTGGAACATTCACGCCCTGGGGAAGCCCAGTCCCTGGTGAAGGGTGGTGGGCTCGGTTTTCCCTGACTTTTTGCCTGCGGGGGAGGGAAAGATGCTCTGATGGGGCAGGCCTGGGTCCCCGGGGGGTGTGGGCCTTCCAGAGTCACAGAAAGCAGATACGGCAGTGGGAGGGGCCCTGCCAGGACTGACTGTGAGTCACTGTCTCCAGCACTGCGGCCCGCTCCGAGTCTGCTGTCTCACGCTGTGGTTGCTCCGAGGGGTGAGGGTAGGGCCTGCCCTGGGGACAGAGGCGCATCCTGAATTAAAGGGACCCATGTTCTTCCCACGGGCCAGGTGTGGGGAGCATAGCGAGACCCCCTTCCCCGCCCGCCCCAGCCAGACAAAGAGCTCTCGTTGCATCTGAACGGAGAAGAGAATCCTAATTCCCACAAGGTCCTGCGTCCTGTGGGCCCTGCAGCACCCCCGCCTTCTGGGTGCCTCAGCCCTAATATCGCCCCTACTGTTTCCCAGGTCCCCGGGCTCCTTCCAGCACTGGACCTCAGGGTGTCTGCACGGCCGGTGCCCTCTGCCTGAAATGCTGGTCTCTGGCCCCTGCCCCGTTGTCACCGCCACAAGGAAGCCCTCCATGATCACTCCATCTACAGTGCCATCCCCACAGTTTCCTCCCATCCTTCTTACTCTGCGTTTCCCCTCACAGCCTCTGAAGTTACCTGGTGATGCCACGCGGTGGGTGATTTGCTGACAGTCTGCCTCCCCCCTCTGCAACATCAGCTCTGTGAGGGCAGGGATTTTTGCTTGTCTTGTTCACTAGGGTATCCTCATGCCAAGAACAAAGCCTGGCAGAGCAAATGCTCCATAAAGAGACGACAAAGGTGTGAATGAACGTTGAACGCCTAAAACACAATCGGAGATGAGGTCATGGAGCTATGGATGAGCTGGGCACCAGGGCAGATACAGCTGTGCTCGCCTCGGGTTGTGGAAACTGCCAAGGGAAGGGGGCGGGGATAGTGTGAAGAACCTGGGAGAACTGTTCCCCAGAGGAGCAGTTCTGTGCCTCTGCCCACAGAGGAGGTGATATTTTAGAGAGAAGCATGAAGAGGGAAATCTCTGGAGTCTGGCCACTTAGGTTTCAATCTCAGCCTTGCTCCTTCTCTGCTGTGTGAGCCTGAGCGAGTCAGACAGCCTCTCTGAGTCTGTTTCCACATTTGAAAATTGGAGCTAAGAGTACCACCTTACGAGTGGTTTGGGATGGCCCTAATACGATCACACAGTTTGTGCACTTACCCGCGTGCCTGGCAGGTGCCTGAGAAGGCCAAGAAACCCACTTGGGAAATCGTCTGCATGGTGGGAGCCTGGGAGCCACAGTCTGAGAGCCCGGGTGAGCTTTGTGGAGGGCTGCTTCCAACAGGGCAAGTGAACCAGCTGGAATCTCTTCTGGATCCAGGAATCCTAGAATTGTGTCTACGATCGTGTCTGATCACTAGGAGAGCCAGGATGAGTGTGCACAGCCTGTGTTCAACAGTGCCCCTAGTGGCAAGAAGAATTAGTGCATGGAGTGCGTGGCTCCCTCTCCCCTGTTCCGTTCACAAGAAGGGTTGGGTCCCTTCAGACCCAGTAAATCCCTGAGTTCTTAGATGACGGGAGTGGTGAGGAAGTCAGATGCCCACAGGAGCTGTTAGAGTTCCTGCTAATGAAGCTCAGTTTATTTACTGCAAACATGAAAGCAATAGGGAAGTATTTGGGTACCTCATTGCTCACAAAGATTATAGAATAAATCAGAGGTCAGCAAACTCGTATTAAAAGACATCCCTTACATGTGGACTCTAAAAAGAAATGATGCAACAAATGAACTTAGGAAGCAGAGACTCACGGACTTAGAGAAGGAACCTGTGGTTGCCGGGGTGGTGGTGGTAGAGGGGGGCAGGGACAGTTGGGGAGTTTGGGATGGACGTGTACTGTATAAATACTGCTGTATTTAAAAAGGATAACCAGTGAGGGCAGGGAGCTCTGCTCCATGTTACGTGGCAACCTGGATGGGAGGAGTGTTTGGGGGAGAAAGAATACACGTATATGTATGGCTGGGTCCCTTCGCTGTTTACCTGAAGCTATCACGATTTCGTTTGTTAATTGTCTATACTTCAATACAAAATAAAGAGCGTCTTCAAAGATTATATAATAAATATTTTAGCTCTGTTCCAACCAATGAGAGTTCTTCACTCGTGATTATCTTCTTTCTCCTTGACACTGATGGAAGGCGAATCACGGACGAGGTGAGAGGTGGGAAGCTTCCGTGTCTGTGATTTATACTCAGTTCAGTCCCTTTCATGCCTATGTGTGTACACACACGCACAAGCTTAGGAATGTACTATTTGCGGTTGTAAAAATGGAGTTGCTCATCTTCTGCTCTGAGAGCCTGGAAAAGTTTACGGATATCAAATAGTGCCCGCTGGCATTGTCGAGCAAGACACATCACGGGAACAGCAGCCACTTCCCTTCAGTCTAGCCACGTGCTTACCATCCAGGCTTAAGCTGGCATCAGGATTTTCCACTAGACAGTCCGATCTGCGTGCTCCAACAGCCAACTCAGAGATCCTCCTGCCCTCAAAGCCACAGCTGAGTCCAGGGCCCCCGGGAAAACCACCTAGAGAGTAGGGAGAGGCGTCTGGGTCACAGGCAAGGGAATTCCTCGCATCCCAGTCCCCTCCTCCTCTCCGCACAGACCTGCCCATTGTCTTGAGTGTCTTTCTTTAAAACTTTAAGCAGAGCTTTTAACCATGCTGTGTAACATATGTAGGTATTATTTACACACTCATAGATTTTGGATATAGGTATTTGCAAACAGTGGAGTTGCAAAGATAGGCTTTGATTTTTATATTTTAAAGTACAGAAATGAGAATTAGCCTCCAATTTTGGTATAAGGGCTTCCCAGGTGGTGCTAGTCATAAAGAACCCACCTGCCAATGCAGGAGACTTAAGAGATGAAGGTTCAATCCCTAGAAAAGGAAATGGCAACCCTCTGCAGTATTCTTGCCTGGAGTATCCCATGGACAGAGAAGCCTGGCGGACTGTGGTCCATAGGATCGCAGAGTTGGACATGAATGAAGCAACTTAGCACTCAGTTCAGTTCAGTTCAGTTCAGTCGCTCAGTCATGTCCAACCCTTTGCGACCCCATGAACTGCAGCACGCCAGGCCTCCCTGTCCATTACCAGCTCCCAGAGTCCATCCAAACCCATGTCCATTGAGTCGGTGATGCCATCCAACCATCTCATCCTCTGTCGTCCCCTTCTCCTCCGGCCCTCAATCTTTCCCAGCATCAGGGTCTTTTCCAGTGAGTCAGCTCTTCGCATCAGGTGGCCAAAGTATTGGAGTTTCAGCTTCAGCATCAATCCTTCCAATGAACACCCAGGACTGATCTCCTTTAGGATGGACTGATTGGATCTCCTTGAAGTCCAAGGGACTCTCCAAAGTCTTCTCCAACACCACAGTTCAAAATCATCAATTCTTTGGCACTCAGCTTTCTTTACAATCCAACTCTCACATCCATACATGACCACTGGAAAAACCATAGCCTTGACTAGATGAACCTTTGTTGACAAAGTAATGTCTCTGCTTTTGAATATGCTGTCAAGGTTGGTCAAAACTTTCCTTCCAAGGAGTAAGCGTCTTTTAATTTCATGGCTGCAATCACCATCTGCAGTGATTTTGGAGCCCAGAAAAATAAAGTCTGTCACTGTTTCCATTGTTTCCCCATCTATTTGCCATGAAGTGATGGAACCAGATGCCATGATCTTATAGGTTTCTGAATGTTGAGCTTTAAGCCAACTTTTTCACTCTCCTCTTTCACTTTCATCAAGAGGTTCTTTAGTTCCTCTTCACTTTCTGCCGTAAGAGTGGTGTCATCTGCATATCTGAGGTTATTGATATTTCTCCTGGCAATCTTGATTACAGCTTGTGCTTCTTCCAGCCCAGCGTTTCTCATGATGTACTCTGCATATAAGTTAAATAAGCAGGGTGACAATATACAGCCTTGATGTACTCCTTTTCCTATTTGGCACCAGTCTGTTGTTCCATGTCCAGTTCTAACTGTTGCTTCCTGACCTGCATACAGGTTTCTCAAGAGGCAGGTCAAGTGGTCTGGTATTCCCATCTCTTTCTGAATTTCCCACAGTTTATTGTGATCCCCCCAGTCAGAGGCTTTGGCAGTCAATAAAGCAGAATAGATGTTTTTCTGGAACTCTCTTGCTTTTTTCAATGATCCAGCGGATGTTGGCAATTTGACCTCTGGTTCCTCTGCCTTTTCTAAAACCAGCTTGAACATCTGGAAGCTCAACACTATAGTTTAAGGGTTTGATCAGAGAAAAAAAGTCAATGGGAGAGATTGCCCCTGGGAGTTTGACCTCATGCAAATGTGAGAGCTGGTTCAGCAGCATCTGTGACCTGTTTCTTTGAATGTGAGGCTGGGTGTCAGCAGGGTAGCTGCCACAAAGGAAGGATGGATGAGACTTGGAAGCCTGAGGGGACGAGCCAGAAGCCAGAAGGACAGACTTGAAACCCCACCCAAGTGACCTTCAGGAAAAGGTTCAGCGCAGACAGGCACCTGCCGAGGATCTGGAGAAGCTAAAAGAAGATGGAGCAGGCGCTGGAGGCAGGGGTTTCCTGCTGCCCTGGGCCAGCCAGGTGAGCCCGCAGAAAAGCGCCTGTGGAGGCGGCCACAACAGCGCCCCCAGCAGCCGCCCTCCGGCCATTACACCTGTGGCTCTGCTTCTCCGCTTCTGTCTTCCGATCTTGCCTCAAATGTCCCCTGTGGCCCATGCTAATCACAAACTATGCAGAGGAAGGAATTCTGGGAATTCCAACCTCGCTGAGTTGACACAATCCAAACCCACCACAATTGACATCGAAAAGTTCATGGCGGTGACTGAGTTGACTTGGGCTTTTATTAGAAATGTCCTTCCCAACTGTCAGTTTAATAAATGTAGACGTTTACGACGTTTATGAGAGAGTTCCGGTATCATGGGAAAGGCTCGGAGGTCAGAAAGCCTAGTTTCTGTTTTTTAGAGTTTCGAGCCGTGTGACCTAGAACAAGTTACTTAACTTCTCTGAAACTGCACTGCTTCCCTTGTAAAATGGGGGTTAAAAGTACTCACTGCAGATAGGTGTTATATACAAGATTTAGTAGATTCTGAATTCATCAAGGGCACATGACAGTGTGTCAGACTGTGCGGTGCTATCTTCAGATTTGTACCAACCCCTCTGAGTCTCTCGCTGAACTGTGAATCCATGAAGTCCAGGGTGATAATTAAGTGACCAGCATGAATGAATAAACCTACTATGTCCCTGGGTCCTAGGCAGAATAGATGTAGCTGCTCCCGTTTAAAAATAACAAACTAAACTTCAGTAGTTTGTCAATTAAGTGTCTTAGCCAGGACTGGATGCCCGACCTTCTAGTATCTAACCCAGCACCTTTACAACACAGCCTCATGTTTATCCAGCATACTGGAACACTGGGCATACTGTGAGGAAGTGGCTTCGTGTTCAAAAGCTGTTGCTTTGCTTTTTCTCGTATTTCCCCCTGATTCTGAAGTTGTGGAGAGTGCTTGGAGTCCTTCACAGGCTGCCCAGAGGAAAGGCTTGGTGGAGAGGCCAAGCCCCTCCTCTCCGCAGAGGAGCCTGTACACTCTGTTTTGGCTCAGTTCCACCTGGTCCTGCTCATTCATTCATACAATCATCCAAAGAATGGATTAAGCTCGTCTTACGTGCCAAGCATTGTTCTAGAAAATGAAAACACAGCAGTGAACAAAGCAGATACGATCTCCTGCTATTTACATGCTTCCAGGCTGCGGTAGCCAGCCTCCAAGGGGCCCCGTGATCCTCACCTCCCCGTGATCACACCTTGGGCAGTCCCCTCCCACAGTGGGCGGGGCTGACTTACGTCGCACGCACGCACGCACGCACGCACGCAGAAAAGGGCAATGGCGATGGCCTGTGAGGCGAGGTTGTCAAGCCGTGGTATCTTCCATCATGCTCTCGCCTGACTTTCTCACTCCGAGGGAACCCAACGGCCGTGTTGTGAGGATGCTGAAGCACGTCGGCGTGGCAAACTCCGCAAAGTGAGGACCTGAGGCCTCCCACCCTCAGCCGTGTGGGGCAGCCATCTTGGAAACAGACCCTCCGGCCCCAGTCAAGCCTTCGCCTCAAACCATGGCCCCAGTGACATCTTGACTATGACCTTGGAGAGACTGTGAGCCAGAACCACCCAGCTAAGCTGCTCCCATGCTCCTGATCCACAAGAAACTCTAAGATAATCCGTGTTTGTTGTTTTAAGCCATTAAGTTTTTAATTGTTATTTTATATTTGACTGCATCGCAGGGCCTATGGATCCCTGGTTCCCCAACCAGGTATCAAACCTGTGCCCCCCTGCATTTGAAGCACAGAGTCTTAACCATTCGACCACCAGGGAAGTCCCAAAGCCATTAAGTTTTGGAGTAATTTGTTATGCAGCAATAGGTAACTAATACATGGGCCGAGACAGACGATGCTCAAAACAATGCCAAATCAAGGTTAAGTGCTATGGAGAAAAATAAAGCGGGCAAGAGGACTGCTGAGGTGGAAGGAATGGCACTTTTAAAAAATGTAGGCAGGGAAGGTGAGACTATGAAGGTGACAACTGATTAGGGACTGAAAGGAGATGAAGGATTTCACTGTGTGGAAGAGTCTTCCAGGCAGAGGGGTCAGCAGGTGCAAAGGCCCTGAGGCAGAGCTCAAGTGTGCAGAAGGATCAGCAAGGAGGGTGATGTTGCTGGACCATGTGATGCGAGGGAGATGAGGCCAGAGAGATGATACAGAGCCCAAAGGTGAGGCATGGAAAGCTCTGTGATAAGGTGATGGCCACAGTGGCCTGTGACTCTGGATCTGTCTCAGAGCCAGGCAAGGCCCTTCCCATGCATTGCCTCCACCAATCCTCACCAAATGGGACTGTCCCCATTTGCCAGATGAAGAAACTGAGGCCCGCAGAAGTTATATTGCTTCGTTAAGGCCGCCCAGTCAAGCTGTGAGAGCCAGGAATCAAACCCAGGTCCTCAAGCCCATGGTCCAAATAGCCAGCTGGAATCTGGGTGGGGAGGGAGGAAGAGGGGATCTCTGTCTGTCTCCCTGATGGCTCGCTGCCCCTGTGGTGCCCTGTCTCCACCGGGGTCTGCTGAACCCGTGTCATGGGAGGTTAAGTGTGCATGTTTCAGGCCCTGGGTTGAGCACAGGCCATAAATGACCCATCGGGGTGGAATCTGGGATGGGCCTGAGGTTCTGAGGCTCAGCAAAGAAGCTTGGAGGGGCTCCAGCCCGGGGGGAGCAGGCCCAGCCGAGGCCCACTTGGCAGCAGGGCGTGCCAGCTTTGGTGATGGCTGCCCACAGACAGGCGTGAGTCACCACGGGCAGCACTGCGCGGTCTGCCCGGGACGCGCCGTTCTGCGGGGACCTCAGCTCCCGCTGGCAGCCGGGGCCAGGCGGGCAGAGTCCGTGGAAAAATACTGTGGTGGGGTACGCCCTGGCACCCGGCAGTGTTCTGTGCTGCCCCCAGTTTGCCCGTGGCCTCCTGCCAACCACGTGGGGTTCAGCACACTGGTTTTATAAAAAAAAAAAAAAAGCCAAGAGAGCACTTTTTGAAAAGTCCCAGGCCCAGATGTTGGGCTGTGCTGTTCTCTGTCCGGTTAGAACAGCAGCCTTATGTGGACTGAGTGCAGCTTGCTGGACTGTGATGTATGTTGTTCGATCACATTAAGTCTTCATCCCAGTCTTATGGGGGTGCGCCTTTATCAGTCCCAAATTCCAAGTGAGGAGATGGAGGTTACAGGGAGGTGAAACAACCTGAGGTTAAGAGAGAGTTTTCATATTGTGTGGTGTGATCCTCCTGGGGCCCTCTCAGGTTAATTCAAGGTCACAGTGAGGGGCATGGGAGGAACCAAGGGCACCCACCCCTCCCCACTTCAGTGTGAGCACTGTGCTCTTATATGTGGAGCTTCTGATTAATAGTGTTTGTATAAATAAACAAGCTTTCCCTTGTTTATTTGTACTAACAATGTAAAGTATACAAGGCCAACTCTTAGTCTGCCTATTCAGTATCCATTTTTCCCTTCTTCACTAACAAGAAAACCCCAGTTTTATTTAGTATGGCATTGGACCCACATTCCAGCCCTGCTTTATCATCGAGGTAGCCAGTGAGATATAAGCTGAAGTCAACAGATGGGCTTTTAAAAAGGCTCTTAAAAGTTTGCTCACTCACTGGAAGGTGATCCCTTTTGGTCCCACTTCTCTTTGTCTTCTTCTTCCTGCTTGGAACTCCAACACAATGGCTGGAGCTCTGGCAGCCACTTTGGACCATGGCTCATCATTGAACATGGAAGCTTGTGCTGAGATGGTTAAGGCAGGAGCCTGGGATGTTAATGGCTGTGTGCCAGCCTTGCCGTGCCAGACCTGTACTCAGAAGAAGAAGGAAACTCACCTTTTAAAGGCTGTATTTGGGCTTCTGTTATATTTAGCTGAAGTTAAACTTGTACAGCAATGTTTTTGGGGTGTTTGCCTTATGCTGGTCACTGAGCTAAAATTATGCGCATTATCTCATTTAACCCTTAAAATAACCTGATGTGTTAGGTGGGCTATGGACCCAGGTAGCCTGGATTTGAATCCTTACCTCTTTCAACTTAGACAAGTGACTCTATCTCTTTGCTCCTCAGTTTTCTTACTTCTGAAATGAAAGTAGCAGCAACATTGCCCACCTCATCAGGTTGTTGAGCAGATTAAGTGAGATTATGTACATAGAGTGTTAATAATATCTGGCACATAGTACGGGTTCAGTGAACGTCAGCTATGCTTAAAAATCTGTTTTATTGAAGTGTAGTTGATTTATAATGTGTTAATTTCTGCTGTACAGCAAAGTGATGCAGTTATATACATACATATTCTTTTTCATATTCTTTTCCATCATGGTTTATCACAGTATATTGGATACGGTTCCCCGTGCTCTGCAGTAGGACCTGGGTGTTTTATCCATCCTATAGATGATGGTTTGCATCTGCTATTCCCAGACTCCCACCACATCCCTCCCCTGCCCTTTGGCAACTGGAAGTGTCTTTTCTGTGTCTGTGAGTCTGTTTCATAGGTAAATTCATTTGTGCCATATTTTTAATTCCTTGTGTAAGTGATATCATATGGCTGCATCCTCCCTGGGCCCGGACGGGGCTGCAGAGACAAGGAGCAGGAGCAGAGGGGGAGGTTGATGCAGGCCTGCAGGTCAGGGATGGCCTGGACCAGGCTGGCCGGCCAGCCAGAGGGGACACAACCAGACCTGGGGCATCTATTGGAAGCAGAGCCCATGGGACCTGCCCCTGGATTGGATGTGCAAGTGGAGGGGAGTCAGAAGGTCAGAAGACGCCATTGTGATCAGAGTGACCTGGTGGATGACGGTGTTGTTTTTGGTGATAGAAAATATTACAGCCGTGACCTTGGGCAGGTCACTTAACCTCTGCCTACCTCAGTCTTGGTCATCAGTAAATTAAGATTAGTAACTTCCTACCTAGGAAGGCTGTTGCAAAAATTAAATGAGATAATAGCTACAGGCACCTGGGGAGGGGAATACAAGAAAGAATAAAACACACACATAATTTATATGTAATATTTTGTTTATATGGGCTTCCTAGGTGGTGCAGTGGTAAAGAATCTGCCTGCCAAGCAGGAGACATGGGTTTGATCTCTTGGATTGGGAAGGTCCCCTGGAGAAGGAAATGGCAACTCACTCCAGTATTCTTGCCTGGGAAATCTCATGGACAGAGGAGCCTGGCAGGCTGCAGTATACGGGGTCACAGAGAGTTGGACACGACTTAGCGACTAAATGGCAGCGCAGCAGGATTTATATACTATGTATGTGATTTTCTGAAGTATAGTTGATTTATAGTGTTACATTAGTTTCAGGTGTACAACAGAGTGATTTGATATTTTTACAGGTTATATGCCATTGTAAGTTCTTATAGGATAGTGGCTTTGTTCCCTGTGCTTTGCATGACATCTTTGTGTATCTTATTTTATATTCTGTTAAAACCTTGGAGAATGAGCAGTTTGAAGTGACGTAGAGGGCACCAAACATTCACTTTGGGAATTTTTTTTTTCCTCCAGTTCTATTGCTGGAAGAAACATGCCTCTCAAAGGAAATAAGAACCCTCTTGATGAAAACTCACTTTTGCCAGTTGTGGCCAAGGCAAGTGACATTACGTTTTTGCTGTCATCTGCAAAGGGCACCCTCCTGAGAAACAGCCACTCCTCAAACCAGCAGAGCCTCTGAAATAGGACGCCTCTTGGAATGGTTAAGTTTGGGCCCGCTTGCCTCTTGACATCACTCAGGGTCTGAACGTTCCGTCTCGCCACTACAGATGTATAGATTTCAGGGTTTTGAGGGCTAACAGAATTGCAACATACTTGTGGGCTCAAGTCATTTCTCAGCTTTCAGGCCCCCTCGTGGTTGCTCACATAACAGATGGTTCAGGAGCTTGACGTAGGTACCAGCCACCCTGTGTGTCAGATATGTGTTATGTCAGCCCCTCCGAGGCTCTTGGTTCCTGAACCTCAGGTGATTATGCCTGTCATTCCTGCAGTCATTCTAACCCTCCAGATAAGGGTTTTTCCGCCCCAAGAACATCTGGCAGTATCGAGACATTTTTGGGGCTTCCCTGGTGGCTCAGATGGTAAAGAATAAGCCTGCAATGCAGGAGACCTGGGTTCGATCCCTGGGTTGGGGAGATCCCCTGGAGGAGGGCACGGCAACCCACTCCAGTATTCTTGCCTAGAGAATCCCACAGACAGAGGGCCCTGGTGGGCTACTGTCCATGGGGTTACAAAGACTCAGACACAACTGAGTGACTAAGCACAGAGACATTTTTGGTTGTCAGACCATTGGGTTGGAGTTCAGAGGGGATGCCCCTGTTACCTAATAGATGGAGGCCAGAGATGCTGCTAAACACTCTACGATGCACAGAACAGCCCTCTCCTCAGGGAGTGATCCAGCCCCAAATGTCAGCAGTAATGAAGTTGAGAACCTCTGCTCTAGAGCTCCTTGTTTGCTGAACAAACATTCAGTGCCTGCTATATGCCAGGTCCTGTTCAGCCCTGGAGACAAGACTGTGAATGAGATCCGTGAGCTTCTTCCCCACATGGAATGAACATTCTGGTGGAGAAGGCAGATAAGATACCGGGGTACAAGTTAGTAGGGCTTCCAGGCTGGCTCAGCGGTAAAGAATCTGCCTGCCAATGCAGGACACGCAAGACACATGGGTTCCATCCCTGGGTCGGGAAGATCCGCTGGAGGAGGAAATATTCTAGCATTCTTGCCTGGAGAATCCCATGGACAGAGGAGCCTGGTGGGCTACAGTCCCTGGGGTTGCTAAGAGTCGGACACGACCTAGTGTCTAAACAACACCAACAATACAAATTAGTGCCTCTCCTAAGATAACCTCAGATGATGAAAACTGCTTGAGGACAGGGCCCATGTGTGTTCTCACGCACAATCGTTGCCCTTGTGCCCGGCACTGTGCCTGGTGCAGAGTAGGGCTCAGTGAGTTCTCCCTGATTCCCCAGTGATTAAGACTCTGCTGGTGGTTACCTGTGCTCCCTTGGGCAAGGTCATCTCTCTGTGCCTCAGTTTCTTCGTCTGTAAGACAGGGATTGTCGTAGGACCCACTTTGTAGAACTGTGGGGATCAAGTAAGAGGATATATATAAAAGGCCTGGAACATGCCTGGCCCACAGTAAATGCTCAGTAAACGTATATAACATTCCTTCCTTCCTCCATTCACCCTTCCCCCTTGCCATGTGTCGACAGAAATACTGTTTGCTCTCACTCCTTAGCTTGAAGTCTGCCCTTCATCTTTGGCAACTGTCGTTGGCTACAAGTGCCAACGCAATAGACCCTCCAGCTGGCATGAGAAGGATGGTGACTTAGAGGAAGTGGCTTGACAGAGTGGTCCGCGTCACCCCTGGGGAGGGCGCGAACAGAGCTCTGTGTCTGCCAATGGCCCTCGCGGGGCACCGTGACGAATGGCGACCATTTTTTCGTGTCCTGGCGCCTTAGTGGCTTACACGGTCCCCACCTGGCTTCCGGCCTCCCTCCCACCGCCATCTGTGGCCAGGCCCCCAGGGGAAACTGCGCTCGAAGGCCTCAGTGCTCTACCTAGGCGAGTCAGGAGCCTTTTGGTCAAAGTCAGAGGAAATCGGGGGAAATGGACTTAAGCCAAAAAAAGAAAACGCAGCTGCTCATGTAACAGAAAAGTCAGGGCATGGCAGGATTCAGGATGCAGTGTTTCCAGAAATTTCTCTCCCTTGATCTCTGTTCCTCTACCTTGGCTCTGTTCTCAGGCAAGTACTTCCCAAACACTAGCTCAGACCGCACCCTGCCTCCCATCCCCGCCAATGACTCTGGAGTCACAGTAAACAAGTTTAGAAACAGCTGAAAGAAAGCATATCTTCCCCAATCCTTCCAGCAAAAATCCTGAAGACAAGGCTGACTGGCCCATCCGGGCTCACGGGCCTGTTCCTGATCCAGTGTATCCATGGAGAGGTGGTGTTTCAGTTGGCCAGGCCCAGGTCGCGTGCCTGCCCCCTGGTCTGGAATAGGAGTGACTCCACCCATACAACCTAGGTTGATAACAGAGGGGAGGTGTTCCCACAAAAAAGCAAATCAGGATGCTGTTACAAAAGGTAACACCCAAACAACAGATGCCATCTGTACCATCTGATTGAGCTTAAAACCCAAAGGCCGAAGTCCCCAGTCCCTCCTGACTTAACCAAACGTTGGGTTAGTGCTGTCAACCAGCTTTCTTTTTTGGTGAGCAGGTGTCAGCGTGTGGGCCATTCCCATGAAACACAGAAGGCTTCAGGAAGGCTGTGTCCAGGTGGGCCCAGCAATCCAGTGCCAACTGCTTCCTGCTATCGACTGGACATCACACCCCACCCATTGACCTATTCCCTGGAATGACCTCCTGGCCTATCTGTAGAGCAAAAGTTCCATGGATTCCCTTTCTGCATGTAAAACTCACCTTCATTTGGAAACAAACTCATGAAACCAAGTTAATCATGAAGCATGCTCAGGGTGAAACCTAACCTCTTTTTTTTCTTTCTAATGAGAGATTTGGACATGCTGGCAACTATTTTGCTGAGTTGTTTTTAAAATTTTAAATCCATTTGTATTTGATGTTTTTAAACTTCTTCCAGTGTTATCTGCTTTAAAATAAGAACAGGAGGTAGAAATGACTCTCTGAACTTTCTCCCTGTTCAGTTGTTAATGGAAAAAATATCATGAAAGTGTGCATACTAAACATCATGCAATTAAAAAAAAGACTCTTTTTGGGAGGACTAACTTGGAATAGGAACTGTGGAATAGAGACTTCCCTGGTAATCCGGGGGTTTTGACTTCTTCTTCCAGTACAGAGGGTTGCAGGTTCAACCCCTGGTCGAGGAGCTAAGAACCTGTCTGTATCAGGGTCAAGAAACCAAAAACATAAAATAGAAGCAATATTGTAACAAATTCAGTAAAGACTTTAAAAATTATCCACATAAAAAAATTTTTTTAAAAAAAGAAAAATTGTGGCTAAATAATAGTAGTAGTGGTAGCCTTAGTTCATCCCTACCGCACATCTCCTATGAACTAGGTTGTTCTAAGCACTCTATCAATATGTGTTAGCATCTAATCTTGTTCCCATTTTATAGATGAGGACACTGAGGCACAGAGAGGTGAAGTGACTTGGTCAGGGTGACAATGGCTGACAGATGATAGAACAGGGATTTAGAACTGGCGGTCTAATTCCATTACCCACAGGCCTGGGACAGTCTGGTTCCCAGCCATTTCATCTTAAGATGACTTCATTCTCTCTGGATGGCTGAGAGCTCACCCCACTTGAACCTATTTTCAGGTTCATTCAGCAAAGGCTGCATTTTATGACTGCTTGATGTTTTTGTAGTTAAGGCTAAACCCATATTGGTAAATGGACTCTCTCAAAATCTCTTCCCCTGCCAGAGTTCTGTTAGCCTGCAACTCTCAAAGCACTTTGCATATACAAACTTCAAAGACAATTACATCCAGCCTGACGTGACCAGAGGTTGCCTCCCAAGGCCCTGGCAGAGATGACAATTGGCAATGAACTGTTCTTAACGATGTTTCATTTTGATTGAACCAGAAAACATGTGCGAATGATACTCAAAGGCTGTTGACAAACTCCAGCTTTGCCTGCTGGTCTGCATCTGATTCTGCTAATCACATAGACATGACCTTGACCCCCACCCATGGAATGCATTTCCAGGTCATGCCCACCTTCTGCCCTCCTCCGATCTCCACCCCTTCCCCACCCTCAGCCAAGAAACCACTTTTGTTTGTTACTTATAGTCACTGTAATTAGTATTGTCTACACAGCAATACCAGGCAGGTTCCCTTTCTTGCTTCTTGTCCCAAGATGTGCCATTAAAACAAAGAACGTTAAGTTTTGTAAAATCTAAACAATCCCAAATCTGTAAGGTTGCATTTGTTTAAAAAGTTCAGAGAATGAATCCAACTTCAGATTTCCATCTATAGCCAATTATATGTTAGGATTCAGTTCAGTTCAGTCGCTCAGTCGTGTCCGACTCTTTGTGACCCCATGAACTGCAACACGCCAGGCCTCCCTGTCCATCACCAACTCCCGGAGTTCACTCAGACTCACGTCCATCGAGTCAGTGATGCCATCCAACCATCTCATCCTCTGTCGTCCCCTTCTCCTCCTGCCCCCAATCCCTCCCAGCATCAGAGTCTTTTCCAATGAGTCAACTCTTCGCATGAGGTGGCCAAAGTACTGGAGTTTCAGCTTCAGCATCATTCTTTCCAAAGAAATCCCAGGGTTGATCTCCTTCAGAATGGACTGGTTGGATCTCCTTGCAGTCCAAGGGACTCTCCAGAGTCTTCTCCAACACCACAGTTCAAAAGCATCAATTCTTCGGCGCTCAGCCTTCTTCACAGTCCAACTCTCACATCCATACATGACTACTGGAAAAACCATAGCCTTGACTAGACGGACTTTAGTCAGCAAACTAATGTCTCTGCTTTTGAATATGCTATCTAGGTTGATCATAACTTTTCTTCCAAGGAGTAAGCATCTTAAAAATTTCATGGCTGCAGTCACCATCTGCATTGATTTTGGAGCCCCCCAAAACAAAGTCTGACACTGTTTCCACTGTTTCCCCATCTATTTCCCATGAAGTGATGGGACTGGATGCCATGATGTTCGTTTTCTGAATGTTGAGCTTTAAGCCAACTTTTTCACTCTCCACTTTCACTTTCATCAAGAGGCTTTTTAGTTCCTCTTCACTTTCTGCCCTAAGGGTGGTGTCATCTGCATATCTGAGGTTATTGTTATTTCTCCTGGCAATCTTAGGTTTCACTAAATAGAACCTCTCACCCCACCCCAACCCTCAATACGTTATGCCTTAAGATCAAAGTTTATTATTCTTTCATAAAAATATCAGAGATCAAATGACTATCTTTCTGTTCTGCCATCTTCAGCATGTGGCCTCCGTCCTCAAGGTCATCTTATGATTCAGAGTGGCTGCTTCAGCTCCAGCCTTCACATCTACCTTCTAGGAAAACAGCCAGAAGAAACTGAGGAACCAAAGGGCCCCCACACCTTTCCTTTTATAGAAGCTTCATGGCAAGAACCCCACCCAAGCTCTTTTTATGTCTCCTTGGTCAAGTCATGGTCATATGGCCATATCAAGCTGCAAGGGATGCTAAGAAATGTAGTCTTTGGACATTGACTGACATTCAACAGCCTCTGTACCATCAGAGATGCAGTGTGACTAGGTCATCCCAAAAGAACTGGAGTTCTGATCCCCCCAAAACAGTGCTTGGACCAAGGGGTCGCCTGGTGTTTCTCCCATCACTCACTGACCTGAGTCTTCATTACCCGGGACAGACTGCCTCCCTCCAGATTTGGGGATGGAAGTGGTTTATTGTTTCTAGTACATTTGGCTCAGCAAAACTAAAGGAGCGGTCTCCTTGTGTTCTCAGGCGTGTGTCTCCACGCTCCACCCCGGAAGCAGCCGTGATCTCTGTAGCCGAGAATCTGCTCCCCTCTTTTACCATCTACTTGCCTCTGCCCCAACCTTCCCCGACAGAAAAGCATTTCAAGGCTCTGCTTTGGGTTTCTTCGTCTCCCTCAAGGCGGCGTTACCGAGAATCAGCTTTTCTGCCATCTGTTTTACCTTCTTTTTCTTTTTCTTAATCCCTCACCAGCTCTTTCTAGAAATCCTAGAGGTTGGCTCTAGGGTTATGGGGAAGCTTAGAGGAGGAACTGGGGTCTTCTTTAGTGGGAGCCCAGTGGGATGGGCATGGTGGGGAGTGGGGTAGGCAGTGGAGTTCATCAGGAATCACTGGGACTCAAAGACCAGAGAGAAGAACTTGGGCTAAGGCAGAGGGTCTCAACCAGGGCGGCTTTGCCGCTACGGCAAGTTAGGTGATATCTGAAGATGCTTTCAGTTGTCATGGGGGTGTCCCTAATATCTAAAGGGTAGAGGCCAGGGTGCTGCCGAACACCCTACGGCGCAGAGCACAGGCCCCCAGGACAAAGCATCATCTGGCCCAGAGTATCGACTGCATTGAGGCCGAGATACTCTGTCTTAAAGGAAACGGAAGATGTAGCTGGCTGTGATGTCAAAAGCTTGGGCTCAAATCCCAGCTCTGTCACGTGGCAACTTTGTGACTTTAAACAGGCCTCGACCTCTCTGGCTTGTCTGCACATGTGCAGTATTTGAACGACCTCTGGGGCATCCTGAGAGCTGAGGGAGAGAATCCTGATAAAGTGTGCTGTCTGGTGCCTGGTGCCTAGACCTCAAACAAGTGTGCAGAGTGGGATCAAGTCAGAAGAATACTTACATATACATTGGGATCGCCAGGCTGAGGTTTATAACATTTACGTCCTGTCCTGCAACTCAGAAGAAAGCAAATGGTTGATTTTAAAGTTGAAAAACAAGGGGGACTTCCCTGGTGGTCCACTGGTTAGGAATCCGTCTTTGCAATGCAAGGGCCACAGGTTCGATCCCTGGTTGAGGAACTACAATCCCACGTGCTGTGGAGCAACTAAGCCCGTGCGCCACAAGGAATGGTCCCAAAGGACACACCAAAGAGCCTGCCTGCTGCCACTGAGACCGAGCACAACCAACATTAAGTAGAAAGTTGAAAAACAAGAAACAGAAATCGAATGGGGTTATGCAGATGCCATTTCAGACTAAACCAAGAGGCAAGAAGAAGATGCCATTCTGTGAACCGCGTGCAGGAGGACAGTGGGAACGCTGGCCACCCGGACCCTCTTCTGTGCTCACAAATGTTCGCAGCGGTGCTCCACTTAGCATCGTTGGAGGTTTGACCCGGCCTTCTGCTCTTCAGACTTCTGGCTGGATTTGGTCTCACTGAGCTGGGACTATTTAAAAGGTGCTTGTTCCATGAAAGGAAAGCTATGACAAACCTAGGCTGCATATTAAAAAGCAGAGCCATTACTCTGCCGACAAAGGTCCGTAGAATCAAAGCTATAGTTTTTCCAGTAGTCATGTACAGATATGAGAGTTGGACCATAAAGAATGCTGAGCGCCAAAGAACTGGTGCTTTCAAACTGTGGTGTTGGAGAAGACTCTTGAGAGTCCCTTGGACAGCAAGATCAAAGTGGTCGGTCCTAAAGGAAATCAACCCTGGATATTCATTGGAAGGACTGATGCTGAAGCTGAACTCCGATACTTTGGACACCTGGTACGAAGAGCTGGCTCATTGGGAAAGACCCTGATGCTGGAAAAGATTGAGGGCAGGAGGAGAAGAGGCAACAGAGGATGAGATGGCATCACAGACTCAATGGACATGAGTTTAAATAAACTCCAGGAGATAGTGAAGTACGTGGGAGCCTGGCGTGCTGCAGTTCATGGGGTCAAAAAGGGTCGGACATGATTTAGTGACTGAACCACAGCAATAAAACAGACTTGAGGCAGAGACCGAAATGTCTGAAAAATGTCTCCAGAAAGAGCGGAACAGCAGAAAGAAAGGCCCTGAGTGGAAGCAGAGCCTACGCTGGGGAGCAGCGATGGGGGCTGGAGGAGGGGGCGGAGGGAAGAGAGTGACGGGGGAGACCTGGGCCTCCTGGAACGTCATCGGGACCCTTGCCCCTGCTCCTACTTAGATGCGAAGCTACTGCAAAGTTTTGAGCCAAAAAGGGCCTTGGTTGCCGGGGGTTTCACGGAGCCCTCCTGCTGTCACACTGAGTGCAGACTTGGGGGGCCCAGGAGCCCTGAGGAGGCGGCCGTGAGGGCCCAGGCGGGAGGGGTGGGAGGGAGCAGGGAGTGAAGGAGACATATGGGGTACATTTTGAAGCTGGGACCAGCAGGATTGACCGATGGATTGGAGGTGGGTTATAAGGAAGAGTCCCCATGGAGAGGTCACCATGGTCTGACCTCAGAAACTTGTGTAGTGGGTTCAACAGGGGCCTCCCAAGAAACATACTTGAGTCCTAACTCCCTGGAACCAGTGAAAGTGACCTTATTTGGAAAAAAGAGTCTTTGCAGATATAATTATGGATCTCATGATGAGATGATCCTGAAATAGGGTGAACCCTAAACCCAATCTCAGAGTCTCTGTGAGGAAAGGAGAGGATGGGAAGACGCACAGAGAACACAGGCAGGGCAAGATGGATGGAAGCGGAGACTAGCGCGACATTCCTAGTGATCCAGGGAGCACGGGGCGGAGACGAGCGTGATGCGTCTAGTGATCCAGGGAGCACCAGAGATGGCCAGGCAGCCCCGGGAGTTAGGGGGAAGGGACACGCTGGATTAGCCTCAGGGCCCCCAGAAGGAATCAACCCTGCAGATGCCTTGATGTCAGACTTCCAGCCTCCGGAACTGGGAGAGAATCAATCTTGTTGTTCTAGACACCTCAGGTGTGGTACCTTGTTTTAGCAGCCACAGGAGGCTCCTAGAAACTGGAAAAAGGGATTTGCCACTGATTGAGATGGAGGTGCTAGAAGGCAGCTTCCGAAAAAGGGTGGAGGGTGGGCCCCTAGTAAACCCTGTGCAGGGAACCTAGAGGCTCAGCTGGTAAAGAATCGCCCACAGCGTGGGAGACCTGGGTTTGATTCCTGGGTTGGGAAGATCCCCTGGAGATGAGCATGGCTACCCACCACAGTATTGCCTGGAGAATTCCAGGGACAGAGGAGCCTGGCAGGCTACAGTCCATGGGGTCACAAAGAGTTGGACACAACTGAGCAACCAGCACTTTTTTCAGGGAAGCTATGCGCGTCCAGTGGGGTGAGGTAGGTCATGTGTCCAGCACGCCTGACCCTTGCTGTCGCACTTGGAACCTTCTCCCCGGGCCCTTCTTGAGCCCAGTCTCCCTTCACTGCCCCCGAGAAAGGCCTTCCTCCCCCCTGTCTGAAATGACCCCCTGCCTCTCACTGCACCCACCATGAGGTCTCATTTCCCTCCTAGCACTTAATACCCTCTGCAATAACCTTACTCTGCTTCTTGTGATCTATTTCCCCAATACCAAGATGCACACATGCCTTAAACTGAAATTTGCCCAGGGACAGGGGTTTTCTCTGTTTTTATTTCATCTTTCTCCTCTTTGTTTTGCTCTTTAGGCGTCGTTTTCTTTTATGAATCCCCAGGGGTCAGGGCAGTGCCTGGCCCGCAGCTGGCCCTGGGAAGCAGTTACCCAAGGCACTTAGCCAGTGTCTGCTGACTGCACTCCCTTCTGCATCTTCGACTCAGTGCTCAGACGCTGAGTCCTGTTTGCAGCCCCATGGACTGTAGCCCGCCAGGCTTCTCTGTCCATGAGATTCCCAAGGCAAGAATACTGGAGTGGGTTGCCATTTCCTTCTCCAGGGAATCTTCCCAACCCAGGGACTGGGTTGAACTGAACTTACATCATTGGCAAGCGGATTCTTTACCACTAGCGCCACCTGGGAAGCCTGCATCTTACACTGATGGCCGGGCCATAGTGCTGTGCTGAAGCCTCCCCAGGGCAGCTTATTAAAACTGTGTGACGCTGAGATTCTCATTCACTGAGTCTGCGTTAGAACTTAGAATCCCACATTTTTAACAAGATCCCAGCATGATGCCAACGCAAGTGGCCCGAAGGGGCTCATGCTTTGTCCAGCACCCCCGTCCAGGCTGCCCTGGGAATGGGGCCAGTACATGACTGCTGCTGAGACGCGGCCCTCCTGGGAGGCTCCTGCCTGCTGGGGACCCGGCAGTGTTATGACTGGCCTGTCGCCTCTCCAAACGCAGGGTCCCGAGCTTGGGCTCACACTCAGGTTTAGGGCCTTATCCAGAGCCCAGTGGTGGGGACGGAGCTTCAGGTGCGCTCAGGGTGTTTCTGCGCACGTGTCTATCTGACTCACACCACACGAGGTAGAGCCAGGAGGGAGCCTCCCGACAGGACACCCAGTGCCAGCGCTGGATGGTGTCACTCCAGATGCCTATGACTAACCCTCGGCCCCAAGGGCATCCCTGGCTGGGAAAGGCAGGAGGCTTGGCATCTCTGGGGTTTAACATCCCCAGATGATTTATGCAAGTGTCCAGTATCCTCTGGGGCAACTCAGATAAAGGCTTGTGGAATGGAGGTGAGGAGCGGTGGGCAAGAAGGCAACCTGCAAGCTTAACTATTTAAGGGTGTGGCTTCCAGAGCCTCGGGCAGCAGTTGACCTTCAGAATGATGCTCGACCTTGGAAAGCAATGAGTCACATGATGAGTTGCCGATGGCAGAGCTTCCAGCCTCTGGGAGCCCCAGGGCATTTGTGTCCTGGGAAGCCTGTCTGCTTGGCTGATGTCAGCCACTTCTGCCAAAATGCAGTGAGCCAGTCTTGCTGGGGAGAGCTCAGCTTCCTGGGAGGACGCTGGGCTGATAAACACTGGGAGTCTCAAGGGTCTCATCTGGCCCTAGGGGTGGGGTGACTGTACATGGATCCGGGTTGTTTTTGTCTAGTCGATAAGTCTAATGGAAGAAAGTGGAGAGGAACTAAAGAGCCCTTTTGATGAGGATGAGAGGGGGTAGTGAAAAAGCTGGCTTAAAACTCACCATTCAAAAAACTAAGATCATGGCATCCGGTCCTGTCACTTCATGGCAAGTAAAAGGGGAAAAACGAAGCAGTGACAGATTTTATTTTCTTGGACTCCAAAATAACTGTGGATGGTGACTGCTGCCATGAAATTAAAAGATGCTGGCTCCTTGGAAGGGAAGTGGTAACAAAGTTAGGGTATTAAAAAGCAGAGACATCACTTTGCTGACAAAAGTCCATCTAGTGAAAGCTATGATTTTTCCAGTAGTCATGTATGGATGTGAGAGTTGGACCAGAAAGAAAGCTGAGTGCCAAAGAATTTATGCTTTCAAACTGTGGTGCTGGAGAAGACTCTTGACAGTCACTTGGACCGCAAGGAGATCAAACCAGTCAATCCTAAAGGAAATCAGTCCTGAATATTCTTTGGAAGGACTGATGCTGAAGCTGAAGCTCCAATACTTTAGCCACCTGATACAAATAGCTGACTCATTTGAAAAGACCCTGATGCTGGAAAAGACTGTGGGCAAATGGAGAAGAGGGCAGCAGAGGATGAGATGATTGAATGACATCATCAACTCAATGGACATGAGTTTGAGCAAACTCTGGGAGATAGTGAAGGACAAGGGAGTGTGGCGAGCTGCAGTCCATGGGGTCAGAAAGAATTAGACATGACTTAGCAACTGAACAACGACAGTCGCTCAGTCCTGTCTGATTCTTTTGCAACAGCATGGACTTATAGCTGACCTCTGTCCATAGGATTTCCCAGGCAAGAATACTGGAGTGGGTTGCCATTTCCTGCTCCAGGGGATCTTCCCGACCAAGGGACTGAACCTGAGTCAACCTGCATCGGCAGGTGGATTCTTTACTGCTGAGGTGCCAGGGAAGCCCCCATGGACCTATCAGTTCAGTTCAGTCGCTCAGTCGTGTCCGACTCTTTGCAACCCCATGAATCGCAGCACGCCTCCTGTCCATCACCAACTCCCAGAGTTCACTCAGATTCACATCCATCAAGTCAGTGATGCCATCCAGCCAACTCATCCTCTGTCGTCCCCTTCTCCTCCTGCCCCCAATCCGTCCCAGCATCAGAGTCTTTTCCAATGAGTCAACTCTTCGCATAAGGTGGCCAAAGTACTGGAGTTTTAGCTTTAGCATCATTTCTTCCAAAGAAATCCCAGGGCTGATCTCCTTCAGAATGGACTGGTTGGATCTCCTTGCAGTCCAAGGGACTCTCAAGAGTCTTCTCCGACACCACAGTTCAAAAGCATCAATACTTTGGCACTCGGCTTTCATTATAGTCCAACTCTCACATACATACATGACCACTGGAAAAACCATAGCCTTGACTAGACGGACCTTAGTCGCTCTGCTTTTGAATATGCTATCTAGGTTGGTCATAACTTTCCTTCCAAGGAGTAAGCGTCTTTTAATTTCATGGCTAGAGAGTTCCAGAAAAACATCTATTTCTGCTTGATTGACCATGCCAAAGTCTTTGACTGTGTGGATCACAATAAGCTGTGGAAAATTCTGAAAGAGATGGGAATACCAGACCACCTAACCTGCCTCTTGAGAAATCTGTATGCAGGTCAGGAAGCAACGGTTAGAACTGGACATGGAACAACAGACTGGTTCCAAATAGGAAAAGGAGTACGTCAAGGCTGTATATTGTCACCCTGCTTATTTAACTTCTATGCAGAGTACATCATGAGAAACGCTGGGCTGGAAGAAACACAAGCTGGAATCAAGCTTGCTGGGAGAAATATCAATAACCTCAGATATGCAGATGACACCACCCTTATGGCAGAAAGTGAAGAGGAGCTAAAAAGCCTCTTGATGAAAGTGAAAGAGGAGTGTGAAAAAGTTGGCTTAAAGCTCAACATTCAGAAAACGATCATGGCATCTGGTCCCATCACTTCATGGGAAATAGATGGGGAAACAGTGGAAACAGTGTCAGACTTTATTTTTTTGGGCTCCAAAATCACCGCAGATGGTGATAGCAGCCATGAAATTAAAAGACGCTTACTCCTTAGAAGAAAAGTTATGACCAACCTAGATAGCATATTCAAAAGCAGGGACATTACTTTGCTGACTAAGGTCCATCTAGTCAAGGCTATGGTTTTTCCAGTAGTCATGCATGGATGTGAGAGTTGGACTGTGAAGAAGGCTGAGTGCTGAAGAATTGATGCTTTTGAACTGTGGTGTTGGAGAAGACTCTTGAGAGTCCCTTGGACTGCAAGGAGATCCAACCAGTCCATTCTGAAGGAGATCAGCCCTGGGATTTCTTTGGAAGGAATGATGCTAAAGCTGAAACTCCAGTACTTTGGCCACCTCATGCGAAGAGTTGACTCATTGGAAAAGACTCTGATGCTGGGAGGGATTGGGGGCAGGAGGAGAAGGGGACGACAGAGGATGAGTTGGCTGGATGGCATCACGGACTCGATGGATGTGAGTCTGAGTGAACTCCGGGAGATGGTGATGGACAAGGAGGCCTGGCGTGCTGCGATTCATGGGGTCGCAAAGAGTCGGACACGACTGAGCGACTGAACTGAACTGAACTGAACTGAACTGAATTTCATGGCTTCAGTCACCATCTGCAGTGATTCTGGAGCCCCCAAAAATAAAGTCTGACACTGTTTCCACTGTTTCCCCATCTATTTCCCATGAAGTGATGGGACCAGATGCCATGATCTTCATTTTCTGAATGTTGAGCTTTAAGCCAACTTTTTCACTCTCCACTTTCACTTTCATCAAGAGGCTTTTTAGTTCCTCTTCACTTTCTACCATAAGAGTGGTGTCATCTGCATATCTGAGGTTATTGATATTTCTCCCGGCAAGCTTGATTCCTGCTTGTGTTTCTTCCAGTTTCTTCTCATGATGTACTCTGCATAGAAGTTAAATAAGCAGGGTGACAATATACAGCCTTGACGTACTCCTTTTCCTATGGTTGCGACATGCAACCAGTCTGTTGTTCCATGTCCAGTTCTAACTGCTGCTTCCTGACCTGCATACAGATTTCTCAAGAGGCAGGTTAGGTGGTCTGGTATTCCCATCTCTTTCAGAATTTTCCACAGTTTATTGTGATCCACACAGTCAAAGGCTTTGGCTAGTCAATGAAGCAGAAATAGATGTTTTTCTGGAATTCTCTTCCTTTTTCCATGATCCAGTGGATGTTGGCAATTTGATCTCTGGTTCCTCTGCCTTTTCTAAAACCAGCTTGAATATCTGGAAGTTCACGGTTCATGTATTGCTGAAGCCTGGCTTGGAGAATTTTGAGCATTACTTTACTAGCATGTGAGATGAGTGCAATTGTGCGGTAGTTTGAGCCTTCTTTGGCATTGCCTTTCTTTGGGATTAGAATGAAAACTGACCTTTTCCAGTCCTGTGGCCACTGCTGAGTTTTCCAAATATGCTGGCATATTGAGTGCAGCACTTTCACAGCATCATCTTTCAGGATTTGAAATAGCTCTACTAGAATTCCATCACCTCCACTAGCTTTGTTCGTAGTGATGCCTTCTAAGGCCCACTTGACTTCACATTCCAAGATGTCTGGCTCTAGATGAGTGATCACACCATCGCAATTATCTGGGTTGTGAAGATCTTTTTTGTACAGTTCATCCATGTATTCTTGCCACCTCTTCTTAATATCTTCTGCTTCTGTTAGGTCCATACCATTTCTGCCCTTTATTGTGCCCATCTTTGCATGGAATGTTCCCTTGATATCTCTAATTTTCTTGAAGAGATCACTAGTCTTTCCCATTCTGTTGTTTTCCTCTATTTCTTTGCATTGATTGCTGAAGAAGGCTTTCTTATCTCTTCCTGCTATTCTTTGGAACTCTGCATTCAGATGCTTATATCTTTCCTTTTCTCCTTTGCATTTCGCTTCTCTTCTTTTCGCAGCTATTTGTAAGGCCTCCCCAGACAGCCATTTTGCTTTTTTGCATTTCTTTTCCACGGGGATGGTCTTGATCCCTGCCTCCTGTACAATGTCACGAACCTCATTCCATAGTTCATCAGGCACTCTATCTATCAGATCTAGGCCTTTAAATCTATTTCTCACTTCCACTGTATAATCATAAGGGATTTGATTTAGGTCATACCTGAATGGTCTAGCGGTTTTCCCTACTTTCTTCAATTTAAGTCTGAATTTGGTAATAAGGAGTTCATGATCTGAGCCACAGTCAGCTCCTGGTCTTGTTTTTGTTGACTGTATAGAGCTTCTCCATCTTTGGCTGCAAAGAATATAATCAATCTGATTTCGGTGTTGACCATCTGGTAATGTCCATGTGTAGAGTCTTCTCTTGTGTTGTTGGAAGAGGGTGTTTGCTATGACCAGTGCATTTTCTTGGCAAATCTCTATTAGTCTTTGCCCTGCTTCATTCCACATTCCAAGGCCAAATTTACCTGTTACTCCAGGTGTTTCTTGACTTCCTACTTTTGCATTCCAGTCCCCTATAATGAAAAGGACATCTTTTTCGGGCATTAGTTCTAAAAGGTCTTGTAGGTCTTCATAGAGCTGTTCAACTTCAGCTTCTTCAGCATTACTGGTTGGGGCATAGACTTGGATTACCGTGATATTGAATGGTTTGCTTTGGAGATGAACAGAGATCATTCTGTCGTTTTTGAGATTGCATCCAAGTACTGCATTTCAGACTCTTTTGTTGACCATGATGGCTACTCCATTTCTTCTGAGGGATTCCTGCCTGCAGTAGTAGATATAATGGTCATCTGAGTTAAATTCACCCATTCCAGTCCATTTTAGTTTGCTGATTCCTAAAATGTCGATGTTCACTCTTGCCATCTCTTGTTTGACCACTTCCAATTTGCCTTGATTCATGGACCTGACATTCCAGGTTCCTATGCAATATTGCTCTTTATAGCATCAGATCTTGCTTCTATCACCAGTCACATCCACAGCTGGGTATTGTTTTTGCTTTGGCTCCATCCCTTCATTCTTTCTGGAGTTATTTCTCCACTGATTTCCAGTAGCATATTGGGCACCTACTGACCTGGGGAGTCCCTCTTTCAGTATCCTATCATTTTGCCTTTTCATACTGTTCATGGGGTTCTCAAGGCAAGAATACCGAAGTGGCTTGCCATTCCCTTCTCCAGTGGACCACATTCTATCAGACCTCTCCACCATGACCCGCCCGTCTTGGGTTGCCCTGCGGGCATGGCTTGGTTTCATTGAGTTAGACAAGGCTGTGGTCCTAGTGTGATTAGATTGACTAGTTTTCTGTGAGTATGGTTTCAGTGTGTCTGCCCTCTGATGCCCTCTTGCAACACCTACCATCTTACTTGGGTTTCTCTTACCTTGGGCGTGGGGTGTCTCTTCATGGCTGCTCCAGCAAAGCACAGCCACTGCTCCTTACCTTGGACGAGGGTTATCTCCTTACCGCCGCCCTTACTGACCTTCAACGTGGGATGGCTCCTCTAGGCCCTCCTGTGCCCACGCAGCCACTGTTCCTCGGGTTGCTCCTCCCGGCCGCCGCCCCGGGCCTCAGGCACGGGGTGGCTCCTCAGGGCCACCGCCCCGGCCTAGGGCAAGAGGTGGCTTCTCCCGGCCGCCCCGACCTCAGACTTGGGTAGCTCCTCTCGGCCGTTCCTGCACCGTTGCAGCCTGGCACTCTCGGCCGCTGCCCCTGACCTCAGACATGGGCTAACTCCTCTCGGCTGTGCTTAGTGCCCCAGGTCGCATACATGAGAATACATTGGTTTGGTTTATGGAGATGAGGCCAAGGAGGAGTAGAAACCAGAGGGCCGTGGGGTGGGTGTGGCGTCTTCTTTCTATCTTAACTTGTACTGGAAAAACAAGGCAGCTGAGATTGACAGGGAGGCCCCGAAAGCCAGACTGAGCAGGAAAAAGCCCGGTCCCTGGTTCCTTTCACGTGCTACCTAATGTTGCTGATGCAAGCTGCCTGTGCTTCCACACATCAAGTCCCTCTGCAACAATGGCGGTGTGTCCTACAGTTCAATTCAATTCTCAGCACAGACCCCTCAGGTTAAGGGTTAGTCCCACCAGACTGTCCCTTCCTCCACTTCAACACGAATACGAATCCAGGTTACTAGCCTGTGCTTCTGATTGACTGGAAATAAAGGAGGGGTTCCCACAACTCCCTCTTCAGAACCCTGGAAAGCAGTTTGCTCTCTATCATCAGTTTATTATAAAGCAGGGGTCCCCAGCCTCGGGGGTCTAATTCCTGCTGACCTGAGGCGGACCTGATGTAATAATAATGGAAATAAACTGCACAACAAATGTAATGCATTTGAATCATCCCCAAACCATCCCCTGTCCTCCCCGGTCTGTGGAAAAACTGTCTTTCCTGAAAGCTGGTCCCTGGTGCCGAAAAGGTTGCGGACGCTGTCATAAAGGGTGTTTTAAAGGATGCAAATGAACAGCCAGATGAAGACACACATCGGTGTCTAGAAGGGCACCAAGCGCTGGGAGCCCGTCATGTGGACTTGGGGCCACCCCCCACCCGCCTCCCGGTGCACGGGTGTGTTCGTCCTCTCTGAAGCTCTCTGAATCCCGTACTCTGGGAAGTTTTATGGAGCTTTATCACATAGCTATGATGGATCATTGGGCTTCCCAGGTGGCTCAGTGGTAAAGAGTCAGCTTGCCAGTGCAGGAGACACAACTGACGTGGGTTTGATCCCTGGGTCGGGAAGATCCCCTGGAAGAGGGCTTGGCAACCCACTCCAGTAGTCTTGCCTGGAGAATCCCACGGACAGAGGAGCCTGGCGGGCTACAGTCCGTAGGGTCGCAAAGCGTCAGACACGACTGAGCAACGGAGCGCACACATGTATGCTCAGATAGCATATATAGTATATATTTATCCATGTATATAAAATAAGCACGGAGCTGGCACTCGGATGTGGCCCAGACCCCACGGGCAGGCTGGGATGACTTGGATTTAGGAAGCGCCAGTGTGGGTGGTGCCACGTCCCCAGCACAGAACCTTTAGGTGGGTTTATAGAAGCGGGCAGCTGAGTGCTGGTGCAAGTGGTTTTGCCAGGGCCTGTTGTTGAAAGGTCTCCCCACCAGGAGGTGTTGGAAAAAGGTTATCACAGTCCCGGACCATCCGGGGAATGGGCAGTCCTTCTTCGGGCCTGGCTGTCCCTCTGCCATCCCAGGGCCTTTGGACACACTCCCGACTGCTCCCCCCGCCGCCCCGAGTGGACACTGCCACCCCCCATGAGGACCTTAGCAGCTTGGGCCACTGTGTTGCTCCTCCTGGCACAGACACACTTGCAGTTTTCTCTCCAAGGGCGGGACAAAAACGCCTGGTTTCGGGCAGAAGACTTCACCGAGGCATCCAGCAGGTGTCAGAGGGGGTCTACGGTGGGGATGCTTTTAACCCTTTCAAGCCATCGCGGAGCCTTACAGTGCAATGCCCTTAGCCAGTCCGTCCGTATGAGCACGTCATGGTGTAGGACACCTTGAACTGGATTCCCTGCTGGGGCACTGACAGGCTGTGCGGCCTTGAGTGTGCGCCTCTGGACTTCCATTTCAGTGGGGTGAACGGCAGCAAGAGAGCCAGGCTTCCAGGCGCGCCGTGAGGCTGCGTGGACTCCCACGAGGCCCCTCCAGCGGCGCCAGCCAGTCCACACAGACGTCCTTCCCGCAGCCCTGCAGCAAGGGGCCAGCCTTCCACCTCCCACCCACCCCGGAAGATGACAGAGGCTGGTGCAGAGGTTCAGGCCCACTCCTGCGACCACCCATCCGGGTGAGAAGCAGTAGGCGGGGCTCAGGGGACGCGTGCGGACAGGAGCCCACAGCAGCGGTATTTGCGAGGATGAAAATGCATACGCCGTCTAGACGTCGCTTCTCGTAAGATTCACTGAGCAAATCATAGCACCGCCGGAAAGGGGAACGCGCTTTCTGTGGACGCCTGCCTTTACGGGAACTGCGGGTTGATCGCTCAGCGTTCACCCCCGCTTCCCCTTTCTTCTTGGCAGCTCCGCCGCCTTAGGTGTTGATCCCTTTCTGATGCGGGCTTCCCGGGTGGCGCCCGCAGTGAAGAATCCGCCTGCCAGTGTGGGAGACACAAGAGACAAGGATTTGATCCCTGGGTTGAGAAGATCCCCTGGAGGAGGAAATGGCAACCCACTCCACTATTCTTGCCTGGAAAATTCCGTAGACAGAGGAGCCTGGCGGGCTACAGTCTATGGGGGTCACAAAGTCCACGGGGTTGCAGAGAGTCAGAGGTGACTGAGCTCACAGGCACCCGTGCCTTTCTAATGCAGCCTTGAGACTCCAGAGAAGCCCACCCCACCCTGGGTCCGGCAGAAAGCTCTAGTTAATTGAACTCAGGGATCGGCAAACATATTCAGTAAGGGACCAGATAGTAAATACTTGAGTAAATACTTCGCAGGTCATCCTGGGCCACAGATAACTCTAGTGTGGTAGGAAAGCAATGCAGACGACACACGAAAAAGCCGGCCTGTGTTCAGCAACGCTTTACTAACAAAGCCAGCGGGGCAGGTGCGGCCCCCGGGCAGTAGCTGCCCACACGGCCTCAGCCAGCGGTGAACGTCTAACCCACACTGGGACGGGTTCAGTGACTCAAGCTGGTCCCGCCGGCACCAAGCGTGGCCCTGGTGTGAGTTAAGGGTCTGATCTTGGATGAAGGACACCAGGGAGGCCCTCTGTGGTCAGAGCAGGTGAGCATGGATCTGGGACCTGAAGGCTGAAGAGGCAGTCACTTGGAGCGGGGCCTGGGATCCCAGGAGCAGGCGATGCCAGGTGGAAAAGCAGAAAGGCTTTGTTCTCAGGAGGCTGGGAACCTGGCGCAGAGTGAGGGAGGGCAGGAGAAAAGGCTGGTTCTGGGCCTGCTGGCCTGGCAGGGGCATGCACTATGGTCTAGTGGGCCAGGAAGCCCCTGGAGAATTCATCAAAGGGTTTCAATAAGTCATCTTGTGTCACAGGCCCCGAGCAACATCCAGAAAGTTACAGAACCAATGTTAATGGTCCTTACTGAGAGGAGATAACTATCCATTTTCTGGTAGCTCAGATGGTAAAGAATCTGCCTGCAATGCAGGAGACTCAGGTTCGATCTCTGGGTCGGGAAGATTCTCTGGAGAAGGGAATGAGTACCCACTCCAGTATGCTTTCCTGGAGAATCCCATGGACAGAGGAGCCTGGCATGGTCCATGGGGTCACAGAAGTCCCTAATTAGGAACACTGGAACGTCCATCAACAAGGGTATGGAGCAGCCAGATGCGGCGTGTCAGTCAACGGAATGCTTGTTCGTCGTTTAGCCGCCAAGTCGGGGCCAGCTCTTTGTGACCCCGTGGTTTATAGGCTCCTCTGTCCGTACGTGTTCACTGTTCCTGGTGACATCGGAATCCCTGGGTACCCACCCCAGGGGGCAGCTCAGTGAGATTCAAAGCGAGTCCAAGGTGCACGTGTTACCTTCATAACTGAACCGTACTGGGAACGCTGTCAGCCCCCAGAGACGGGCTTTCTGCCAGGACCAGAGTTCGCTCTGAATGCGGTAAGAAGACACAGACAGAAAGCAACCCGAACGACCACGGAACCCCTTCTTGTGTGAGTTACTTCCCCGGATTAGTCAGCCGTTTGCCTTGAAAATGGTGACTTGGAGGGGAAAGGGAAGGTGGGGCGAAGCCTACAGCTCCTTCTCCTGTCAGCGCTGCCTCACTCGCCAGCGAGCGGGCGGCAGGGCGTGTGTGCAGACGTGCCAAGCAGGGACTGAGGGAAGTGCTTCCTCACTCGCCAGCGAGCGGGCGGCAGGGCGTGTGAGCAGAGGCGCCAAGCAGGGACTGAGGGACACGCGCCCAGGATCCAGGGCCCACTGGTTCTAGGACCCGCTGTGGGTTTCCAAACCCAGGTCAAGCCCTGCAGTCAGCTGTTGTAGCCTTGCTTCTGCTTCAGCAGATTCAACCAACTGAGGATAGTGTTGTTTTTGTTTGTTTTTTTCTAACTGAAGAAAGGTCCATCTAGTTAAAGCTGTGGTTTTCGCAGTAGTCATGTATGGATGTGAGAGTTGGACCATAAAGACAGCTGAGCGCCAAAGAATTGATGCTTTCAGAGTGTGGTGTTGGAGAAGACTCTGGAGAGTCCCTTGGACTGCAAGGAGATCCAACCAGTCCATCCTAAAGGAAATCAACTCTGGATATTCATTGGAAGGATTGATGCTGAAACCAAAGCTCCAATATTTTGGCCACCTGATACAAAGGACTGACTCATTGGAAAATACCCCAATGCTGGGAAAGATTGAAGGCAGGAGGAGAACGGGATGACAGAGGATGAGATGGTTGGATGGCATCACCTACTCAATGGACATGAGTTTGAGCAAAGTCCGGGAGACAGTGAAGGACAGGGGAACCTGGTGTGCTGCAGTCCATAGAATCACAGAGTCAGACACAACTTAGCAACTGAGCAACAATAAGTGTACTTGTGCAGTTCAAACCCCTGTTGTGCAAGGGTCAACTCTAAAAGAGCTGAGTTTGTTTTTTATGATTTTCGCTGTTCTGGTCTGGGTAGAATACATGTGCTCATTATACGGGCCAGGAGATAGAAGTTGTGTAGCTTTGGTGATTCTGCTTATGGGGTAAATGCTCTTCTCTCTGTATTTAGAATTGGGATTGTGCCATGTTCAAATGCGTGGCAAAAATACATGCCATCTGTGAATTTAATATCGTATGAATTTAATATAATTTAATACAGTCATTCAAATTAAAATGCTTCCCTATACTTAGAACGTTAAATAGCAAATATAAAACACTCTAACAAGTCAAGAGAGAGACCACAGAGGAAAGGAAAAAGCTTTATACTTGAGTACCTTCCATACCTGTAGCTGCATTTCTTTTCCTGCTTTCTGAACACGGGCCCTGCATTTTCACCTTGCACTGGGCCCCGCAGGTTGGGCAGCGAGTCCCGTGTATTGTGGAGAAAGAAACAAGAGAAGTGGTCAGTGGCAGTGAGCAATGCTTGGCTGGCAAAGGATTGGCTCTGAGCCCAGGCCTGACCTCCCCCCACCCACGTTTGCAGAGAGGAAGGAGCTGGGAGATTTGTTTGCACTCAACTCACTTAATCAAGCGGCCGGGCAGGCATCAGCAGTAACTTAGACTTAATCACAATATTTTCTTTGGCTCCTGGCTTCACCTTGAAGGTGAAGTTGGGGGGGAGGCAGGGTGGCGGCTGCTCTGAGCTCACTCCCTGGGGTCCTTCTGGAGACGTGTGAGCACAAAGAAAGCTCATTCTTCTGCTCTTAAAAACAATCAGGCCCTTTCCCTCTTTTACTTATTTTTTCATTTTAAGTCCAGTTTAGAAAGAGCTGGGAGCCGTGACTCAGTCCTTCCCAGCACCCCTTGGAGAGGCTGCCATCGGGAGCACAGGGCCCAGCTAATCTCCGGGAGCAATATTTACGACCCTCGGGGAGGCGGAAGGCAGACGCTGCAGCGTCACAGCAGCCAGAAGCTGTGGCCCGGGGGTGGCCCGGCACCCTCTGGAGGGTCAGCCTCGCCAGCGCCAGCTCAGCTTCCCCAGAAGGCTCCTCGGCTTCTGGGCCTGGCAGGGCTGGGGAGCTCGGCGGCAGGTGTCCAGGCCAGGGCTGACGCCGACAGCACCCTCAAGGCCCTTCTGTGGTGCTCCCTCTGCCAGGACCACACGGGAGCTAGCACACTCTGGAAGGAAGCCTCGCGTCTGGAGAGCCCTCAGGGGTCAGGAGGGAAGGAATTGAGAGCAAGAACACTGTCCACTGCAGACGTGGGATGATGCCACCCTCTAGGGAGCGGGGCTGTGACATTTACTCCTTGCGCCATTCTGAAGCTTTCTCCAGCATGGCCATCCAGCACCCAGACAGGGTAGAGGAGGGAACTTAGCTTTGCCATCCCTAGCAGTGAGTTTGAATGCCAGCCTACAATGTCAGGAGGCCACATAGAGGTGCCCCATGCACGTTAGTTACACTTATACAGGGTGCCCCAATCTAAAATGTCCTCATTTTTAAATGTCAGTGTGTCAGAGACAGTTGTTTGCCCCCCAGATTGCTTTTCTCCTTCTTCAATCACGGCATTTCTGGATTCTAGCTGGGCTCGTGACTGTCCTGAATAAACGAGACCTTCAGCAGCTTGGCCAAATGGCCAAGCTCAGGCCAGTGGGCTGGCTGAGGTGAAGTGATGTGGGAAGCTGCCAAGCCTTGCCCTCAAAAACAGAACAAGCCCTCCCCTGCCCGCTTGCTTCAGGCTGAATGCAGGCCCAGGTGACGTGATGGTGAGCCATGATGGACCTTCTGGAGGGTGACACTCTGGAATGGAGACAGAGCAACACGCAGGAGGGAGCCTGGGTCCCCTGGCTCCAGGCAGCCTCCATATCCACCTGCCTATCCTTGGACTGTTTGCAGAGACAGAGGAAGCGACCCCTCCTTTAAGATGCTGTAATTTGCAGCCTCCAGTCCAGCGTCTGGACCTGTATCCTAAGCGGCCCCTTTGGCAACTCTCTCAAGTTTTAAAGGAATTGTGTGGGGTGACATAGAACACATCCACGCATTGGATACTGCTGGTGGGACCACTATACAACCTGTGCCTTCGACTTGGAAATCTAACCTGGATCGAGAGGACAAGAAAAACATCAGTTTGGTTAGAGAGGATGAATTCATAAGTATAATAATTAAAAGCTCAATAATCTAGTGGGAGCTATCTATTCCAAGACTGGGCTAGGTCCTTGCCTTGCATTATAAGTTTGTTTTCTATGTCCATGAGTCTTTCTGTTTTGTAAACATAGGTTCATTTGTACCATCTTTTTAGATTCCACATATAAGCGACATCATGTCATACGTCTTTCTCGTTCTGGCTTACTTCGCTTAGTATGATCCATGTTGCAGTTTTTGTCAAAGAGCTTCATCCATGTTGCTGTAAATGGCATTATTTCATTACTTTTTTGTAGCTGAGTAATATTCCACTGTGTGTGTCTACTGCACTGTGTGTACACTCCACTGTGTGTCTACTCTGCTGTGTGTGTATACTGCACTGTGTGTGTATACTGCACTGTGTGTGTATACTGCACTGTGTGTGTATACTCCACTGTGTGTGTATACTCTGCTGTGTGTATATTCCGCTGTGTGTGTATACTGCACTGTGTGTGTCTACTCCACTGTGTGTGTCTAGTCCACTGTGTGTGTCTACTCCACTGTGTGTGTCTACTCCGCTGTGTGCATACTCCGCTGTGTGCATACTCCACTGTGTGTCTACTCCACTGTGTGTGTATACTCAACTGTGTGTGTGTACTCCACTGTGTGTGTCTAGTCCACTGTGTGTGTCTACTCCACTGTGTGCGTCTACTCCACTGTGTGCATACTCCGCTGTGTGCATACTCCACTGTGTGTGTGTACTCCACTGTGTGTACTCCACTATGTGTGTGTACTCCACTCTGTGTGTCTACTCCACTGTGTGTGTGTACTCCACTGTGTGTGTGTACTCCACTGTGTGTGTCTACTCCACTGTGTGTGTCTACTCCACTGTGTGTGTCTACTCCACTGTGTGTGTACTGCACTGTGTGTGTATACTCCACTGTGTGTGTATACTCAACTGTGTGTGTGTACTCCACTGTGTGTGTCTAGTCCACTGTGTGCATACTCCGCTGTGTGCATACTCCACTGTGTGTGTGTACTCCACTGTGTGTGTCTACTCCACTGTGTGTGTGTACTCCACTGTGTGTGTGTACTCCACTGTGTGTGTGTACTCCACTGTGTGTGTACTCTGCTGTGTGTGTGTACTCCACTGTGTGTGAATCTTCTTCATCCATTCATCTGCTGATGGACACCCAGGTTGCTTCCATGTCTTGGCTACTGTAAGTAGTGCTGCGGTGAACACTGGGGATGCACGTATCTTTTCAAATTATAGTTTTTGTCTTTTCCAGAATATGCCCAGGAGAGGGATTGCAGAATCACGTGGTAACTCTATTTTTATTTCTTTAAGGAATCTCCACATTGTTCTCCATGGCGGCTTCAGCAAACTACATTCCCACCTTTGGTATGGGAGAGTTTCTTTTTCTCCACACCCTCTCTAGTGTTACCTGTAGACTTTTTAATGATGGCCATTCTGACTGGAGTGAGGTGATACATCCTTGTCATTTTGATTTGCATTTCTTTAATAATTATGATGTTAAGCATTTTTTTCATGTGCCTGTAGGCCATCTGTATGTCTTCTTTGCAGAAATATGTTTAGGTCTTCTGCCCATTTTTTGAGTGGGTAGTTTGTTTTTTGATACTCGGTTATATGAGGTGTTTGTATGTTTTGAAAATTAATGCGTTCTTTGCAAATATTTTCTCCCATTCTGTAGACTCTCTTTTCATTTTGTTTATGATTTTTCTTTGAAGTTTAATTAGGTCCCATTTGTTTAGTTTTGTTTTTGTATCCATGACTCTGGGAGACGGACCTGAAAGGATATTGCTGCACCTTATGTCAAAGAGTGTTCTGCCCATGTTTTCCTCTAGGAGTTCTATAGCAGCCAGTCTTACACCTAGGTCTTTAGCCCACTTTGCGTTTGCTTTTGTATAGGTGTTAGTTCAGTCCAGTTCAGTCACTCAGTTGTACGGGTGTTAGAGACTATTCTAATTTCATTCTGTTTCGTGTAAGTTGTCCAGTTTTTCAGCACCACTTATTGGGGAGACTGTCTTTTCTCCATTGTATATTCTTGCCTTCTTTGTCATAGTTAAATTGACTATACATGTATGGACTTATTTCTGGACAAGGTGGGCCCTTTTAAAGATGAGGGTTTATGACATTGAGTATGAAGTAAGCCGTGCTTCACCTGGGGTCAATGAGAACATCTGGGTACCGGGGCCAGCAGGGAGCATGGTGACCTCTAACACAGTGCGTTCTAACCACCTACCTCCTATGTCAGCGATGACAGAGAGGCTGGGATACAGTGAGGGAAGGGGGTCTGCCCCTGAGCAAAACCCAGGTAGTGGCAGCACCGGGCTTCAAGAGAAGTATCACTGCATCACTGCAGGTAAAGAAACAGAAAGGAGGGACACACAGGGGACCCGGGACCCCCTCACTCGGGGGCTGGATGTCAGAACTCCCTCCAGCTCCTCTGGAAGCAGCCATGATGCGGAGATGCCCAAAGGGTCCCCGGGCGCGCTGCGATAGGGTGAGGAACCTGGTCAGCAGGGCGGAGGGCAGGGGAGAGCACACACCCTCGTTCTTCCGTGGCTACACCCAGAGGTGGGAGCCTTCATTTCCACCACCAGCCCATTGGCTGGAACTTGGCCACATGGGCGCCCCTAGCTGCAAGGAGGGTGGGTCATGTGGTCACGTGCCCAGTAAAAGTGGGAGTCCTAGCACCAAGTCAAGTTTAAGTTCAGTTCAGTCGCTCAGTCGTGTCCGACTCTTTGCAACCCCATGAACTGCAGCACGCCAGGCCTCCCTGTCCATCACCAACTCCTGGAGTTCACCCAAACTCATGTCCATTGAGTCGGTGATGCCATCCAGCCATCTCATCCTCTGTCATCCCCTTCTCCTCCTGCCAATCCCTCCCAGCATCAGAGTCTTTTCCAATGAGTCAACTCTTCGTATGGGTGGCCAAAGTATTCCAAAAAGGAAGGCAAATGTTAATATCAGGAGATAAATACCAATTCTGCCACAAGGCTAAGAGAGAAGAGAAAATGGAGACCTCTGTCACAGACATGGGGCTGGAGGTAGAAACAAACAGCCTCTTCTGGGGGAAAATATGGAAACATCCATCACACACATGGTTAATAGCTTCCTCAGTATCTCATCTCCTTCCTCCTTCCTAAGAGGAACCCTCCTTTGGTCACGATCACAAAGTACTTGGCTAAAAACTTCAATCTACCAGTCTCCCCTTGGGACCATGAATTTGAGCAGAAATCTGCTGGGGATTTCCGGAAGAGCTTTCAGCTTTCTGATAGAAATTCTCTCCCTTCTTGTTTCTCTGGTCTTCTTCTTCCTACTGGAAGCTCAGGAGTTTCTGCAAGTGCAGCGGCATCTGTCAATTAGGACAAGCGGGTATCCAGGGGGAGCCTGGGTCTCAGTCATGACCCTGAGCCCCTGCCATCTGTGAACCGCCTACAGCAGACCTCCTTCTAGCAGAGAAAAGCAAACCCTTTGTTTGTTTAGACCTCTTTGCTCTGGCAGTTTGGGGTCTCCCTGGCCTGCCTGTTTGCTCTCTGCCCTTGTATATTATAGGGAGGCTCACTGGTAGGCATGCTCTGCCCACATGTACACAGTTCGTGGCTGACCCCACCATCCCAGGAAAGGCCCCTCTAGGGAAGGAAGAGAAACCAATATTTTTGACAGTCTTTATCTTGATCCTTTATTTGTAAATGCAAAACAACTTTCAGGGGATCTCAGGACCTTTGGAGAAAACAAACATCACAAAAGGGAAGGTTCAAAATGGATAAACTGATTACTTTGAAATAAGCAGAGAGTATTCAAAGAGGTGAAGAGGAAGTATTTTCTTTCTACTCTGAATCTTAGGAGGATTCAAGAGACGGTTGCATCCATGAGAGTTATTGTTATGAAAATGGAGTAACCAGAGAAGTAGGAATCATGTTTGAAAATGAGAAATAGGATTACATTTAAAATTTTCCATGAGTGGACTGAGAAATAAGACATAGCCAATGACGAAGTTAGCGATCTGGAGTACGTAATTGACAAAATCTCCCTGAACGTAAACAGACAAAGCTGGAAAATATAAGAGAAAATTTGAGACAAGGAGGATAAATGCAGGAGTTTCAGCAGCTGTAAAATGGGATTTTCAAAATAAGAGAGGGAGTGGAGGGGAGGAAATAATAAAAGAAATGAAAAGAACATTTCTGGGCGCTCCAGGAAAGACTTGAGTCCTTAGGTTACATGTTTCACCTGGTTCCATTTACGATGCATACCTACAGACAAAATTTCCAGGGAAATTTTAAAACATTAACAATAAAAAGGCTACTCTACAGGCTTTTAGAAATCATAATTTTTAAAGTGATAAGTTACCAAAGATTGAGAACCAGATTAACACCGGATTTGTCATCTAGCTGGATGCCAGAAGATGATGGGGATATGAATTCCATGTTCTGAGGGTAAAAGATTCTCAAAACATGTATATTACCATATGTGAAATAGAACCAGTCCAAGTTCAACGCATGAAACGAGGCATTCAAAACCAGTACACAGTACACTGGGACATCTCAGAGGGATGGGATGAGGAGAGGGGAGGAAGGGGGCTTCGGGACAGGGAGACACGTGTACACCCATGGCTGATTCATGTCAATGTATGGTAAAAAAACATCACAATAGTGTAAAGTAATTAGCATCCAATTAAAACAAATAAATTTTAAAAAAATAATATTACATGAAAAAAAAATCTCAATCTAGGGTTCTTTATGTAGCCAAACCAAATAAAGATATTCTTAGGCATTCAAGAATTTAAAAACTCACCATCCATGTACTCTATTTGAAAAAGTTATCCAAGGATTTATATCAACCTCCTGAAAAAAAATCTAAGAAAGAGGAGGGCATATATATTATTTAAAATGTCAGTTGACAATTATACAGAAGAGTCAAAAAGAATGCTAGAAAGAAACTAGAACACTGGGGGTTAGACCTGACGCTTGGAAGTCTCTCTTGAGCCGTGAACTTCCAGTGACTCGGAACCGCACTTGGCTCTTCGCGGATCCCTTCGCACTTAGTGCTGTTCACTTGGTGACGTCTGAGTGCTGCTTATTAGTTCACGGTGTGCAGAGTCAGCCTCTCGGCAGCTCTACATTCTTCCCAGCTTGGGTCTTTCCAGTAGGCGTCTACGGATATGAGTGTCGGACCGTAAGGAACGCTGAGCGCCAAAGAACTGATGCTTTTGAATTGCGGTGCTGGAGAAGACTCTTGAGAGTCCCTTGAACAGCAAGGAGATCCAACCAGTCCATCCTAAAGGAGATCAATCCTGGGTGTTCATTGGAAGGACTGATGCTGAGGCTGAAACTCCAGTACTTTGGCCACCTGATGCAGAGCTGACTCACTGGAAAAGACCTGGATGCTGGGAAAGATTGAAGGCAGGAGGAGAAGCGGGCAGCAGAGGATGAGATGGTTAGATAGCATCATAGACACCATGGACATGAGTTTGAGGAAACTCCAGGAGATACTGAAGGACAGGGAAGCCTGGTGTGCTGTAGTCCATGGGGCTGCAAAGAGTCACACTGCTTAGCGACTGAACAACAATTGACAGTTCAAAGGAGATTTAGTTCTAAATTCTAGAACAGAACAATGAGAAATAATAGTAACACGGTGAGACAGTATATAGCAGGCACTATTCCAAGCACTTAGCATAAATTAACACTTTTTATCTGCATGAAAACTTTGTGAAGCAGAGATTATCAGTATCCTCATTTTTCCCGATGAGGAACCTGGAACACAGAGAGGTTAAGTAACTTGTCCAAAGTCATGGGATTTGAATTCGGACATACTGATCTGAGGGTCTGCGAAGTAACACTAACATAACTAGCGTGCTTAGGAGGTAAGAGGTAACAACAGAGTGAGGTCAGAAGAACTGCACTAATTTCTTTATCTTTCAGTGGAAGGAATTGTTCAATACCATCTGAAAGAATCTGTCTGCAATGCGGGAGACCTGGATTCAATCCCTGGATTAGGAAGATCCCCTGGAGAAGGGAATGGCAACCCACTTCAGCCTTGTTGCCTAGAGAATCCCCTTGGACAGAGGAGCCTGGCGGGCTGCCGTCCATGGGGTCTTGAAGAGTCAGACATGACTGAGTGATTAAGCACTGCTGCTGCTGCTGAGTCGCTTCAGTCTTGTCTGACTCTGTGCGACCCCATAGACGGCAGCCTACCAGGTTCCCCCGTGCCAGGGATTCTCCAGGCAAGAACACTGGAGTGGGTTGCCATGTCCTTCTCCAATGCGTGAAAGTGAAAAGTGAAAGTCATGGAGTACTGGAGTGGGGTGCTGTTGCCTTCTCCGACTAAGCACAGCAAGGATGAATAATTCAGAAGTAGAAGTAGACATATTATTAAAGGAAAACCCTCGTGGTTCAGATGGTAAAAACATCTGCTTGCAATGCGGGAGACCCGGGTTCGATCCCTGGGTAGGGAAGATCCTCTGGAGAAGGAAATGGCAATCCATTCCAGTACTCTTGCCTGGAAAATTCCATGGATGGAGGAGCCTGCTGGGCTACAGTCCATGGGGTCACAAAGAGTCGGACACGACTGAGCGACTTCAATTTCAAAATTTCACCATCAGAAAAACTAGAAAACCTGAGCCAAGAATTGACCCCCCCTGGGGAGGGGGCGGGAGAGGTCTCTGGTGGAAAAAGACTTCTGGTGTTACACTTTACTTTTTGGCACCCCACCCCTCGGATATTTATATGCTGAGATATTACATTTGTCTTCATGTTTGCAGCTAATACTTCTTTTTTATTGTTGAAACAAAATGTTTTATTATGTATTATTGCTATCGTTTTAGAAACAAGTTCAATTTCTCCCCAAATTAATCCTCTCAACGTGTTGCCTCATCCTGACGACCCTGAAGGGAAGCTGCACCTTTTGGAGTAACGCTCGTGGGGCGGGGGCGGGGGCGGGGGCGGTCCAGAGCCCCCCTCTCGCAGCCAGCTCAGCCTGTCCGCTCTCTTGTGTCCAGTCAAGCCTCCCTCCCACTCCCAGGAAAAGTCTGTCTGGCAAAGTCTTCCAAGTTCAGAACCTTGGCAGACGCAGTGTGCCAGAAGGAAGCCCACGACTCCGGGAAATGGCTGTTTGTCCCTCTGCCACGGGGCAAGGGTGTCGGAGGCGGGCCCTGGGAGAGCCTAAGGAGGACTTGCTGGCACCGCGACTCGCGCCATCAGCGGGGGTGCTGGGGACATCTGTGGCCCCCGCCTAGGTCTGGCAGTGTCCTCCAGCGCCCTGGAAGGTACTGGGGGGTGGCGGTCCCTGCAATGTCGGGGTCTCTTCGCGCCCCCCCCCCAGAGGGTCTGCAACCGCTTGGCCTCCTGTGTCCCCCACTCATCAGCGCCCGGCCCCCAGAGCCCCCTCTGGAGCCGCCGACCCAGCCACAGGCCCGACTCTGCCCGAAGCGACTGCGTCCCTGTGGTTCTCGCCGTGAGTCATGGCCGGTCTGCGCCGCCCTCCTATCTGGGGAGCCGGAGATCGCCTTTAATTCCCTCCAGCTGGGCCCTGCAGGGCTGAGGTAATCTGTTCTGGCGCAAGAGGAAAGCAGAGAGTTTGTTGTGTCTTTGTTTCATTCAAATGGTTTGGATGATGACTCACTCAATTTCTTCTTTCTCTCTTTTTAAACCAGGGCACCGTCTAGAAGTCGTTTTTGATTAGAAGTTGACCTCAGAAGTATGCGCGCATCATTTTCAAAACATCCGCCAGCACCGCAGAAACCGACGCAGCATGAGAAGGGTCGCGGCGGACGGAGGCCAGGGACCGCGGGGGGCGAGCGGCACCGGCCTCAGTCAAAGCTGGGGTGCCGTCCCCCATCAGCTCCCCGGAAAGCGCACTGACCTGGGGCCAGCTGGGGGCGACAGGGACGCTTGTCCTCCTCGTGGTCGTCCTCATGCAACGCCGGCCGATATTACTGAGTCGTTACAGACCACGCCGTTCTCACGGAGCTGTCTGTCCAGCAGCATCCTGTCAGGCAGGCACTCCTGGAGTGTGTGGTCTGAGCGGCATTGTCAGTACTTCTCAGGAGCTGGGAGGTCAGAGTGGAAGGTCAAAGCCCCTGACCCACTTGGGTGGGGCTATCTAGTGGCAGAATCGGAGGTCCCCCTGGGAGCACAGAGCCCGAGGCAAAGCCTGCTCAGCCCCGCAGGAGAAGCTCTGAGCCGGTGAGGTGGCAAAGGGGTGTCAGAGGTGGTGAGCAGGACGTGAGTGGGGTTCAAGGTCAGCGGTGATAGGAGAGGGGAGGAAGTTGGCTACACAGGCTGACGAGCAGCAGAAAGCTGAGGCTGACCAAGGTCAGCTGTGTGCACGCATGCTCAGTCATGTCTGACTCTTTGAGACTTCATGGCCTGTAGCCCGCCAGGCTCCTCTGTCCATGGGATTTTTCCATGGTAAAAATACTGGAGTGGGTTGCCATTTCCTTCTCCAGGGGATCTTCCTGACCCAGGGATCGAACCTGTGTCTCCTGCATTGGAAGGCAGATGTTTTACCCCTGAGCCCCCTGGGAAGCCCGACCATAGTCTTGGTTCTGGTTATCTGCTGTCCACTCTGTGCCACGTGGTCTGTGAAGATAGGTGGGCATGAAACCTTCATTCCTCCAGGGCCTGCCGGCTGTTGGAAGGGAGCAGACTGGGAGCAGTCGCCTCTAACCAGGGGACTCTGGCAAGCTCCCGGTGAGGGGCAGCCGTGACCTTGGGCAGGGTGGGGGTGGGGGCCTGCACGGGAGGGAAGTGAGCGCGTGTGTGTTTAGCTGAGAGACACACCTGTGGGGAAAACGGTGGCTGCATTTGGCAGGGGTGTGGGCTGAGGGAAAGGGGGATTCCAGGGGCTCCAAAAGGCGGGATGGAAATACTGTGAAGGTCTGCTCATGGTAGCAATGGTGACTGACACAGCCGGAGAGGCCTGGCGTCCGGCACCCCTGCCCCAGGGAGAGGCAAGTGCCAAAGGCCTGGAGGGCTGAGCTGCCCACCCACCTGTGGGAGCAGCTCCTCAGATGGGACCCCTAGTGTCTGCATCTTGTGAGGCCTCCTGTGAGGTGTTTGAGTATCGATGAACTGGTGGCTAGTGGTCAAGAATCCGCCTGCCAGTGCAGGAGACACGAGAGACGCGGGTTCGATCCCTGGATGGGGAAGACCTCCTGGAGGAGGAGGTGGCAAGCCACCCCAGTCTTCTTGCCTGGACAGTCCCATGGATGGTGGAGCCAGGAGGGCTTCAGTCTGTGGGCAAAGCGTCAGGCACGACTTAGCAACTGAACAACAATGTTTCTTGTGGGTGGCCTGTGTGTTTCTTTCCCGGGGCTGCTATAAAAAATTGCCACAAACTGACTAGCCTAAAACAACCAAAATTTTTTTTCTTTCAGACCTGGAGGCTGGAAGTCCAAAATCAAAGTGTCTGCCAGGCCACGGTCCCTCTGACGGCTCCAGGGGCTCCTTGGCTCGTGGCAGCCCAGCCCTAATCTCTGCCCCCGTCTTTACGAGGCCGGCTGTGGGTCTCTCTGCCTTTTCCTCCTCTTAGAAGGACACTCAGCACTGGGTTTAGGCCCCACCCCCACCCCCAGATAATCCAGGGTGATCTTGAGGTCACTGTATAATGCCAAGGACGCTTTTTCCAAATAAGGTAAATTTCACAGGCTCCTGGTGGACACTCGTGGGATCTGAGGCGTGCATGCGTGTTAAAGTCACTTCAGTCGTGTCTGACTCTTTGTGACCCCATGGACTGTAGTCCGCCAGGCTCCTCTCTCCGGATTCTCGAGGCAAGAACACTGGAGTGGGTTGCCATCTCCTCCTCCAGGAGATCTTCCCGACCCAGGGATCGAACCCGCGTCTCTTACATCTCCTGCATTGGCAGGCGGGTCCTTTACCTCCAGCACCACCACGAGGCCCCATTTAACCTGTAACGGTCAGTAAGACCTATTTCCCCCCCTTAAGTGGGAGCTTCCTGAGAATGGAAACTGTGCCTCCCTTCCTTCCTTTCTTCTTCCCTCCCTTCCTTCCAAAAATATCGAGGGAACGCCTGCCATGGTCCAGGCACAGTGCTGGGCCCCGGGGAGACGGAAGCAATGCAAACATGTCCATCAGCTGCCTTCACAGAGCTGACTTTGCAGTGGGGGAGGCAGACCCGGGAGGGACAGGCATTCCCGAAGGCTGCAGGTGGAGCTGCAGAGGAAAGCAGGGAGGGGCCCGGCCAGCAGGGTTGGGGGCTGGCTAGGGCGGGATGGGCGGGCCAGCTCCAACCAGGGAGGTCAGGGAAGGCTTCACGGAAGGTGTGACCCTTGGGCTGGACCCCAGATGCGGAGCCGGACCAGATTGGAAGCTCCCCTCACTTCCTGGCCGAGTGTGATCTTGGCCAGTTGCTGCACCCCCTGTGCCTCAGTTTCCTCGTAGGTAAAGTGCTGGCAGCAACGACATGGTCTCCTGGAACCACCCCGAGGGTTCAGGGAGTGAACCTGTGAGATTCTTTCACAACCACAGGATTCCTAGAACTTGCTTCATGCTACTGCTGCTGCTGCTAAGTCGCTTCAGTCGTGTCCAACTCTGTGGAGCCCCATAGACGGCAGCCCACCAGGCTCCTCCGTCCCCGGGATTCTCCAGGCAAGAACACTGGAGTGGGGTGCCATTGCCTTCTCTGAGAACTTGCTTCATAAGCCACAGCTAATCCTGAGGAATACTTAAACGTTAGCGTTCTTACACACAAGCAGAGCCATGCACCAAAAATTTTTGTTAGTAATTTGAGGAATATTTATTTTTTAAAAAAAGACCCTAAAAGCAATCATCATGCAACATCCTGAAACATCTTAGAGCTCCGTGCATGCCTGCTCAGTCGCGTCAGTCCTGTCCGACTCTGCCACCCCGTGGACTGTAGCCCGTCAGGCTCCTCCGTCCGTGGGATTCTCCAGGCAAGGATACTGGAGTGGGTTGCCATTTCCTTCTCCAGGGGATCTTCCCAGCCCAGGGATCGAACTCGAGTCACTTATGTCTCCTGTGTCGACCTGCGGATTCTTTACCACCAGAGCCACTCGGGAAGCCCCTTAGCGCTCCCCTCTCCTTCCTTATCTTACCTCTTAAGAATGGGCTTGTTTGAATCACTCTGGAGGCTGGGATAGAAACCCTATTTAAAAAGAAAAAAGAAACCCTATTTTCTTTAGGGTTGGGGGCTGTCCTGGGGGATGTTGGCCAGTGTTTTGGGCAGAACGAGCTGAGTCCTTGGGAGCTCGGGACCGGCTAGCGGAGCTGGGGGCTCCTCCTACATCGTGTTGACGCAGCAGATGGACGGAGGTCAGGCGAAAGGTGGTCCTGGAGTGAGATGCAGAGGAGGGGCAGAGAGGCGGGGGAGAGGGCCCTTACAGGAGGCCCAGGGGGAGCCCCGGGCCCCAGGGCCAGCATCGCCTCCCGCCTGTCCCGCTAGGGGGCAGTAAGGCTCCACCGAGCGTCTCTGCCTCGGGAAACGCTCCTCGTCTTATTAACAGAAAGTGCCGCAGTATCTGCATCAGGGAAATTTCTGCAGACTTGGCCTTGGCTGGGCCCAGAGGATGTCTCTTTTCACCTTCGGACGTTTGAGGGGGAAATGCTCATTAGGAAGAAAAGTATTTAATGTCACGGTAACAGATGAACGGTTCCGAAACACAGAAGCCGACAGCTGTACCCACTTAGGGAGCACGTTGGGGTTCCAGCTGGCAGGAGTTCACCCCCCTCCAGCCTGGCCTGGGAAGGAAGCTGGATTTCTAAGACTCGTAATATTCACATGGAGAAGACGTGCGTTTCCACACTAGCGTTCGTGGCCAGGTTCGGGTTTTTAGACCCTCCAAACAAACCTCCTTGAGCGGATCTTCCCCACCCATCTTAGGGGGCACCTCGTCCTCTTCCTCTGTTGCCGGGGGAACCAGGACAGCCCCCGGCTGTGTTTTGATGTAACCCTATGGCAGCACCCCCTCGTGGTGTGGCCTCATGGTCCCCTCTGGGGGCAGGTACGTGCATGGGGCACACAGACCCGGCTCAGGTCCTAACTCTGCCACTTCACGCCATGTGGTCATCAGCGGGGGCCCTCCTGGAGCCTCGCACCTGGCCCACGGGGTGACTGTGATCCGGGCTTTGCGGGGTGCCAGGCACGCCCTGACTCACCGTCACGCTGCCAGCCACCCTGCCAGCTCCCACCCACCTGCCTATCCAGCCTCCTGGCCTGACCAACCGCTTCCCTCTTCTGTGACTCTTGTCACTTACCTCCATCCCTTCTGTGTCTACAGTTTACTGTCCATCTCCTGCTGGAATGTGAGCTCTCCCCTGTTCTGTCCAGAACACATCCTCAGCATCAGTAGATACCGTTGAGTACATGTGTGAGTGAGTAGGAGCTCTCACCCAGCTATCCGGCCTCGGTTTCCCTGGATGCGCAGTGAGGATGGAGCTACTGAGCAAAGTTTCCAGGCACTTCTGGATGGATCCCGTGAGCAGACCCGAGTAGAAGCACCTGGCCCAGGCACTCACCAGGTTCTGGTTCACCAGAACCAGGCACGTTCATATCCCTGGTTGCTGGGTTTCCAGTGTTGCGTGCAGCTTTTGAGAAAAATTCTTACTGATGGTTCAGTTTTTCCAAGCCAGTCATTTACTATTTTATTTTGTTTGTTTATTTGTTCTCAGCTGTGCTGGGGCTTCATCGCTGTACGTGGGCTTTCCCCTCGCTGTGGCTGGCGGGGGCTGCCCAAGCTGCAGCGCTCAGGCCTCTCATCGCGGTGGCTGCTCTTGTTCACAGAGCGGGCTCTGGGGCTCGTGGGCTCCGTAGCTGTGGATAGATAGCTGCGGCACACGGCTTGGTTGCTCCCCTGCATGTGGGATCTTCCTCGATCAGGGACTGAACCCCTGTCTCCTGCGTTGGCCGGCGGATTCTTTGCCGCTGAGCCGCCAGGGAAGTAACCCTGTCTGTGGCTTTATATTACAGTCAGGAGAATCACCACTCCCTGCCCCCCAAGGGCAGCCACCATTTATACAGACTCACCCAGTGAGGCCCGCGTGGGGTCTTTGCATTTTGGATGTTTCTGCACACCAGCTGGGGGAGGCCCAGGGAGGAGAACCCTGACACGGGCCTGTGGAGTGATGCGTGGAGCTTAGGGCTATGTCCGCTCTCCTGAGCAAAGCTGGTGGCTGCGCTCACTGGGGGAGGAGCTGGCCCGTGGCGGGCGACAGGTGCCCCCCATGGTGGCCAAGAGCCTGGGCTCCTGAGGCGCACGCGTGGACGTGGCCACGAGCCCCAGCTGGGCTGCTTTCCCGCTGGGCGGCCTCAGCAGGCAACTTCACACCTCTGAGCCTCGCTTTCCTGTTAGGAGGGGTGACAGGCGCCCGCCGCTCCGAGGGCCGTGGTGAGAGCGTCACAGGCACAGCTCTGAGCGCTGTTACTGTGCCGAGTTCAGAGCTGAGCAGAGGAGGCAAGGGAAGTACAGAAACGGTCCCTGAAGACACCCACCTGGAACCCGAACGGATGCCACCTCGAGCGGGACATTAAGGCTGCAGCTGGAATTGAGCTTGCTAGTCAGCTGACCTCATGATCAGGAGACTGGCCTGGGCGACCCGGGTGGGTCCAGTGGAGCCACAAGAACCCGTAAACGTGGGTGAGGGTGGCAGCGAGGAAGGCAGGCCTGCCACTCCTGGTCCTGAAGCCGGAGGAAGGGGCATGAGCCAAAGAGTGTGGGTGGCCCCCAGAAGCTGGAAAAGGCAGGGAACATCCTTGAGCTTCCAGAAGGAACGCAGCCCTGCCAGCACCTTGACTGTGGCCCAGAGGCTTCTGACCTCCCAAACTGTGAGGCGATAACGCTCCGCTGTTTGAAGGCATACGATTGTGGCAATTTGTCGGTTCACCGACAGGAAACTCAGAAGGGGAAGGACCCATCCCAGGAGGCAGGCTACAGCCAGGCTTCCCTGGGGGCTCAGTGGCAGACTCGACCTGGGTCTCCCTCCTCGGAGCAGAACTTAGCAGTATTAGCATCAGTTGAAACCGCTGCTGGAGTTGGGGACAGGGGGAGGTTGAAAGCTCGTAGAACCCAGGCCCTTTGTAAATGAAAAGACTGTCCAGATCATCAGCATTCCATAGCGAGGTGTCCTCAGAGGTAGTCCTGAGCCATGTTCTGCTCCCCATGGCCCCATGGGTCAGCCAGGTAGGAAATGCTGTGGGCGCTGCCCACCTTCTAAACAGCCGTGGTACTCTTCGTCTCTGAGAGGTTCTGAGGCCTGCAGCGAAAAGCAAGAAAAGCTTTCTAACTCCAGTTCAGCACTTCCAAAGATATCATACCATAAACCGGCTCCCCCCAGTCTCTTCCCCATGGGACATCTGCTAACAGCTCATGAAGTTTGTGTTTGGCTGGACGGGCTGATCTAATTAAATTGATTCATGAGACAAACAGGAAAATCGAAGCCCAAAGAGGTGAAGGGGCGCTGGACAAGCAGTGCGGCTCAGAGGGGAGAACACGGGCTTCGGAGTCAAAGAGCCGGGGCTGTGCAGCTGGGCTCTGCTGCGGCCAGTCGCACGGCCCTGGGAAAGTCATGCCACCTCTCGGGGCCTCTGATTCCTGATGAGTAAATGTAGGTAAGAAAGCCTTCTTGGCAGAATCCTGGGAATGACTGTCTCCATCTGATGTTTGGGCTGTTATAACCAAGTACCACAGTGGCGGGGGGTGCTTGTGAACAATAGGAATTGATTTCTCACAGTTCCAGAGGCTGGGAGTCTGAGAGCAGGATGCCAACATGGGGAGGTCCTGGTGAGGGCCCTCTTGTGGCCTGCAGACTGCCCACGTCTCCCTGTGTCCTCATGGGGTGGAAGGAGAGCTCTCTGGGGCCTCTTTTGTATGGGCACTAATCCCCTTCATGAGGGCTCCACCCTCAAGACCTAATTACTCCCAAAGGCACCTCCTAACACCATCACACTGAGGGCCAGGATTTTAGCCTGAGTTTTCAGTCCACTGGAGTGGCTGGCGCCCACCTGGCAGGTTGTTAGGGAAGAGGAGCTACTATTTCTTACAAGTTTCCCATTGTTGCCACAACAAGTCACCACAAACTTAATGGCTCACAGCACAAATTAACTATCTTACATTTCTGGAGGTCAGGAGTCCTAAAGGAAAGATGTCAGCCGGGCTGTTCCTTTTGGAGGCTCCGGAGCAGAATCTGGGAGAATCTGTTCGCCTTTCCCAGTCTCTAGAAGCTTCCTGTGTTCCTCGGCTCACGTCACTCTGACTTCTGCTTCTGCCATCGCAGCTCCTTCTCTGACCTTCCCGCCTCCCTCCTATAAAGGACTCTGTGACGGCAGTGGGTCTACCTAGATCATCCAGAATAATCTCCCGATCCCCAGATTCTTAACATCATCACAGTCTCAAAGTCCCCTTTGCCTTGTAAGGTGACATAGTCCCAGGTCCCAGGAATCAGGATGTGGACCTCTCTGGGGACCGCTGTTCAGCTGACCTCACTCTGGATGCCTGCTTTCCTGGCCCTGCATGCCTCCTGCCGCCGTGGGTTCCCTCTCCTTTGCTACAGGCTGGACGCCAGAGGAGCAACTTGGTTCTGACCTGGGGTTCTGGTTGAGTCAAGTGCAAGAGGAAGTCTGTGACCCTCTGAACACCCCCTAGCCCTCTCAGGCCGTGTTGGTTGCAGTGGAAGAGCATCTCAGAAGGCGGGTTGCAGCCACAGATCCCAGAGAAAACTGACTGTGCACTGTCTGTTTATCCCTCATACACTGGAGTGCCTGCCACGGGCCTGGTCCTTCTCAGAGCTGCAGGCACAGCTGCTGCACGGATGGGGCCCTGCCCTCAGGAAGCTGACCTTCTCGTGGGGGAGAAAGGACAGTCAGGGAGGAGTCATTTAATAGGCACTAGACCAAAACCAAGGCAGTGGGGTGTGGAGATGGCGGTGCCAGGGGGGCACTCCATTCACTGTATGGGACTGGGGAGGGGGAGGCATGCAGGCTGAAGGCTCGGGTTCCGGGTCTGACAGTGGAGCTGATAGTGATGTCATCTTCAGAGGGGGGTTCACAGGAGGAGGACGGCGTTTTCAGGGCTGTGGAGAGGTGACAGGCCCCAGGTCTGTCTACTTGGGGTGTCAGTGGGTGAAGAAGAAGAGTCTGAACTGGAGCTAATGGACACAGCCTTTGTTCATCCCAGGATGGGAGTCAAAGCAATGGGTCCCCGTGGAGGAGACGACAAGAGGGCCTGGGGGCTGATGCCTGGGGGGCCTCCGTTTGGGCTGCGGAGGACGAGGAGCCAGTGGGCAGAAGCAGAGAGACAGGTGCACGGATGTCCAGAAAACCAAGAGTGAAGGAGCATGTTCACATGGTGGAGAGCAGTCAAGAGTGTGGACGCTGCAGAGAAGCCCAGGAAGGGAAGGCTCCAGAAGGACCCGTTTGGTTCCGCTGGAGGAGGGCCCCAGTGGCCTTGGTTTCGGCAGCATGCTGGGGGCAGAGGCTGCCAAGGGTGGCAACGGAGGGTGAGCAGGAGGAGAGGATGCGGGGACAAGACACGCGAACAGCTCTTTCCTCGGCCGGGGTGTGCGGAGAGAGCCAGGCCAGGGGCTGGAAGGGGGCGTTGGGGGTGACAACTTTCTCCGTCTTTATTTCTGGTTTATGTAGACAGGGGACACCCAGCTAGCTTAAATGCTGATGCTCGGGACCCGGGAGAGGGGGGCGTGAGGATAAGGGGGAGCGGTTGACCAGGTGCTGAGTGGGCGGGAGGAGGCGCCCCCAGAATCCCCATGTAGGGGTGGGCGGCCGCCTGGGATGAAGGACCCAGCACAAGGAGGTCGCGAGCAGGAGGGGTGCGCAGTGAACATATGGGCACCAGCTCTGGGCAGGATGGATGGCAGCCTGAAGACCCCCTGGATGGGTCGTTATGGGGCTTTAAATCTATGAGTGATGTGGTCCATTTGGTGCCTCAGAACCAACGTCTGGCAGCTGAGTGAGTGGGTAGGAGAAGCACGGAGACCAGTGAGGAGGCCGATGTTGAGACCCGTCCACCTGTTGGGACGGCGCTCACAGGTGGCCTTCCGCTTGGCAGAGGTGCTGGCGGAAACGTCCATTGTAACTCAAGATGGGGAATGTTCTGAGATGTGGTATGCTTTGAAGTTTATTTTTGGAAAGCTTTCTTTTTTGGATGTGGGCCCTTTTTAAAGTCTTTACTGAATTTATTACAATACTGCTTCTGTTTTCTGTGTTGGTTTTTAGGGGCCACAAGGCATGTGGGATCTGAGCTCCCTGACCAGGGATTGAACCCACACCCTCTGCATTGGAAGGCAAATTCCCAACCCCTGGACCACCAGGGAAGTCCCTGTTTTTAAATTTAAAAACAAAATCTAGGGTGGGTGTCCCCAGCTTCCGGGCCGAGGACCGTACCTCCTGTCAGATCAGCAGTGGCATTAGGTTAGAAATAAAGTGAACAATAAATATAATGCCCTTGAATCATCCTGAAACCATCCCTCCAAATCCCATTTTTCTGTGGAAAAATGGTCTTCCATGAAATTGGTCTCTGGTGCCGAAAAGGTTTTTGTTCAGTCACTAAGTCACATCCAGCTCTTTTGCAACCCCATAGACTGCAGCACGCCAGGCTTCTCTGTCCTTCACTGACTCCTGGAGTTTGCTCAAACTCATATCCATTGAGTCGGTGATGCCATCCAACCATCTCATCCTGTCATCCCCTTCTCCTGCCCTCAATCTATCCCAGCCTCAGAGTCTTTTCTAATGAGTTGACTGAAAAGGTTGGGGACCACTGAGGTAGGGGATAGACTGGGCTTGGATCCTGACTCCCTCCCAACAAGGTGTATGACCTCGGGCTGGTTACTTGACCTCTCTTTGATAGTTAATTGCTTGTAGCTGTGTAACAGATTACCTCGAAACTTAGCAGCTGCAAAGAACACATTTATTATCTCACAGTCTCTGTGAGTTGGGAAGCCAGGAGCAGCTTAACTGGGGCCTCTGCTCAGGGTTACTCATGGGGCTGTGATCAAGGAGGCAGCAGAGAGGCTGCTGAAGGGCTGAGGGGCTGGGATCCCTTTCCGGGCAAAATCAGCGGCTGTTGGCAGGACTCAGTTCTCCCTGGGCTGTGGACTGAGGGCCTCGGTTCCTCACTGTCCGAGGCCAGATGCCATCTTGAGTTCCAAATGGAGTTTGTCAAATAGGCTGGTGGAAAATTGAGTCTGGAATTCAGGGGTAAGAGCCAGGCAGGTGATATAAACATGGGCCTCCTGGGCACGTAGATAGTATTTAAGTGATTGGATGTGGTCACCAAGGAAGCCAGGGCAGATGGAAAAAAGGTCCAAGAGCTGAGCCTGAGGGTGTCCCAGTGTTGGGAAGAAGCGATAGATGGTGAGGAGAGGTCAGTGGAAAAGAAGTGACTCGGGGGCCTAGGGCCAGTGAAAGCAGCATGTCAGGAAAGTAGGAAGGCTTAACCCACTGTTGCTGCTGACCGTTCCAGCTAAATGACCGTGGACTATTGACCGCTGATTTAATAATGATCTGGGGTCACTGATGACTGTGACAGGGTAGCATCACTGGGCATGGAAGCTGATGGGAGTGAGTTCAAGAGAGAAGGGGAGGGGAGAAGCATGGGAGACGGTGGACACATACAGTATTTCAAAGAGTTTCGCTGTAAAGGAAAACAGAAATAAGGCAATCGCTCAAGGGGGAACTGTAGGATTCACAATTATGTTTGAGATAGGAGAAGCAGCTGCGTGCTTGCATTCTGATCAGAACTGTCTAGTAGAGAAGGAGGCTGGGTGATGTCGTGAGAAGGTGGGAGGGAATGGAGGTGGGGGGCATCTAAGGAAGGAGCAGGGTGGTTTCTGAAGTATCACGAGCCAAAGCCAGGCGAGCACAGGCGCCCTGATGCTGGTGGGGCAGCTCCTTCCGGCTGCTTCCGCGTTCCTCCCCAGATAGGAAGAAAGGCTGAGAGAAGAGGGAGGGTGGCCGGAGGAGGCGCTGGGAGTTCAAGGAGAGAGAGGGCACGTGGAAGAGCCTAGAGAGGAGGACAGGAGAAGAGGACTCTGGCGTCCAGGCAGCGACGGTCAGGTCTGCAGCACCTTTATGTTTTCCTGTGGCCACGTTTGTGCGTGTGGCGGAAACGGAGCGTCGGATTTAACCAGCTTGGGCGGGTGGGCGATGCTGGTCTGTGGGGTTTAAGCTGGGGAGGGGGAGGAGGGAGCACGTCAAGGGAAAGGCAACAGTGAGAAAAAAGGTCGAAAGGCAAAGGATCGTGCGTGGCAGGTGGGATGTGGGGTTACTGGAGTCGGAGCTAGAGAGGACAGGGTGAAAAGCGGGGTGCCTGAGACAGCGTCGGTGGGAGGCTGGGCTACAGTTACTACTATTCCGAGGGCTAAGGGCCATGGTTCCGGGACTGGGCATCACCTGGGCCTGGTCGGGCCCCACCCGAGACGGGCTGGGTCAGAATCTCTGGGGGTGGAGCCAGCAATCTATGTTCTCCTCAGCCCCGACCCCCAGCTTTCTGACGAGCACGCAGGTTTCAGAACCACGACTCTAGGGTAGAACGGCCCATGGAGGAGGACAGTGTCACAGGGCCAGAAGAACTGGAGAAACTGAGAGGTCAGGAAGCCGAGAGCACCGTTTGAGGGAGATGAAATTGCTGAAAATTAAGACAGGGTACATCAGAATAAAGTGCCCAGACTCGGGACCTACAGTTGCTGAGAAATGAGGACAGTGGCTGGGGTGGAGAACAGTCTTGAAGTGGCAAAAAAAAATAAATAAATAAAAAGAAGCCCCCTACCCTGGAGCCCAGTGATATAAGGGTGCTGGGAGACAGGCAGCCCCTCTGAGGGGCATCGAGGGCAGGACCACCGCTCCCCACAGAGGCCCACTGACGCCATGGCCCTTGTGCACGTTGCCCTACACGGCGTGGGGGGGACTTGCAGGTGTGATCGCTAATCTCGGGGTGGAATGACTAACGTGGGTTGTCCAGGTGAGCCCAATGTAGCCACAAGCGTCCTTATAAAAGGGAGGCCGGGGACGCAGCCCCAGGGAGGGCGGCCGAGCGGGGCGGCTCTCGGATGGCGGCTGCTGGCTCCCGGACGGCGGCAGGCCCACAGGCCGGGAAGCCGGCCCTCCCCACGAGACCGCAGCAGGGACACGGCCCCGCGGGCACCTCGAGTTGCGCTCAGTGACACCATTTTGGACCGCTGACCTCCAGAGCCGGAAGGTAGCGAATTTGAATCACTTTAAGCCACTGCGTTTGGGATCATGTACCATGGACGTCTGTGAGGGAAGCGGGGCTTTGGGAGGCGGGTGGGTTTCGGGGCAGAAACACCAGGCAGTCGGGCGGGAAGGGCTGCCCGAGTGGGGTTTTGCGGACGGTGGGCCATGAGGTGTGCGGAGCAGAGAAGCCGCGGCCGGGCCTCGGCAGCCGGGGTGGGCGCAGGAGCGGGAGACGCGGGGCGGCTCGAGGGCCTGGCGTCGGGAGGGCTGGACGGACGTCCGCGCCGAGGGTGAGGCTGAGGGTGCCGGGCTGCGCGGCGCTCAGAGGGGCGCAGACCCGCCCCGGTCGCCGGGGCCTTCGCAGCAGCCGAGGCGCCCGCGGTGCAGAGGTCTGCAGGGCCCTCCGCGGGGCGGGAGAGCCCTGGAGAGCGGCTGCAGAGCTCGGTGCGGGAGCGGCGGCCGCAGCTGTGTCTGCGCGGGACCCGTGGAGGCGAGCGGCGGCCAAGCGCGTCAACAGGACGACTGGCGGGGCAGGAGCGCCTTGCCCGCCAGCTTCACCTTGTCAGACAGTCCCCGGGGCGGCCGCGCGTCGCGTTCGGCGTGTAAACGGCAGCTGGCCGGCCGCCCCGCTCTTCCGCGTCCCCAGGGAGCCGTGGAGCCGAAGCAGCCAGCTTTTTTTTTTTTACCAGCGGCAGGGCCACGGGTGACCGGCAGGGTGCCAGAAGGCAGATAAGAGCCTGGCGGGCGTGGGTTCCAAGGAAGATGGTTTTTACTGCCGTCTGCAGCAACGGGAGCTGGCTCACTCTAGGAGCCAGCCTGGAATCATCCACGGATGTGTAATTAGAAGTGAATCAAGTGAGACATGCGGGACAGGAGAAAGGTCTCTCTTGAGTCAGATGTTTGGCTTTTTAAAATGTGCTAAATATTAGGAAATGATGAATTTTCCATGCATTCCGGATGAGCCCATTGTTCCCAGTGTCACTTGCGTGTGTGAAACGTGGACTTGTTTGTTCATTCTGCACACACTTCCGGAGGGCCTCCTGAGGGCAGGGTCTGGGCACGTGGCACTGAGCCAGAACAGACTGTCCTGGCGCTCATGGAATTTACAGGTGTGGGAGGCAGACGGTAAACAGGCCAATGGGTGGAACAGTCCACGGGGTTGCAGAGAGTCAGACGACACAGCAAACACGCACTCAGTGTCAACTCCAGTCCCATTCTGCATCTGTTGTGCTGGGTGTGTTGGGGGGGCAGTCAGGGAGGGGTAGACCCCATATTCTGTGAGGTCAGGGAAGGCTTTTGAGGGTGAGATGTTTGATTGAGGACCCCGAGAGATGAGGGCGAGCAAGTCCATGAACCTCGGGGTCAGAGTGTCTCGGCTCTTGGCAAAGCCGAGACAGAGGTGAGATGGGTTGGGACAGGGTGAGGAACTCAAGACCGGCTGACCGTGTGGCTGGAGGCGAGTCTGGTGAGGTGGTGAGCAGGGAAGGTTGTCGCAACTCTTGACAGAATTCCAGATCCTTCTAAACGGGAAGGGAAGGTCTTCGTCCTGTGACTGGTGGCTGCTAAGCCTCTCAGACCTAAGTGACTGAGCTGCCTGTTACTTTGAAATTTAAAAAGTGATACCAGCGAGATGGCAGTGGAGGAGCCTTCTACGGTCATTCTCCCACGGAACACTGATGTCGTCTTCAGCTTTACCGAGGTGTGACAAGTGAAACTGTAAAATATTTAAAGTGTACATCATGATGAGATGATAAAAACTGAAAAGATCCCACATTAAATCACATCCATTCCTGTTACTTATTTATCCATTACTTTTCTTTATTTTTGGCTGCTCTCTGGGTCCTTCTGGCCGCATGCGGTTTTCTCTCGCTGCCACAAGCAGGGACTACTCTGCAGGCACAGTGTCCGCCTTCTTTCGTTACAGAGCACAGCTCTAGGCGCTCAGAATTCAGTAGCTGCAATTCTCGGACTTAGTTTCTCTGAGGCATGTGGGATCTTCCCAGCCCAGGGGTCAAACCCATGTCCCCTGCATTAAGAGGCAGATTCTTTACCATTGGGCCACTCAGGAAGTCCTGACTACTGCTTGTTTTGAATGTGTACTGTTATTTCAGTGATACAATGGCAATACGCTCTTGGGGCTTCCCTGGTGACTTAGTGGTAAAGAATATGCCTGCCAATGCAGGAGACGAAGGAGACTTGGGTTCGATCCCTGGGTTGGGAAGATACCCTGTAGTAGGAAATGGCAGCCTGCTCCCCTATTCTTGCCTGAAAAATTCCATGGACAGAGGAGCCTGGCGGGCTACAGTCCGTGGGGTTGCAGAGTCAGACAGGCTTGAGCATACATGCACTCAGTATCAACTCCAGTCACTGTGTCTTACATTAGATCCTCCGAACTTATTTATCTTCCAGCTGAAGTTTTGCACCCTTTTACCAACCCCTCACTATTTCCCTCACCCCCGGAAACCACTTTTTCTAAGATTTTGACTTTATTTTCTTTCCTAGATTCCATATGTAAGTAAAACCATGCAGTGTTTGTGTCTCTGAGCTTGTCTTATTTCATCAGCACAATGTCCTCCAGCTTCATAGTTTTTTTTAATTTTATTTTTATTTTTTAACACCAAAAGCATTTTGTATTGAGGCATAGCTGATTAACAATGTTATGATGGTTTCGGGTGAACAGTGAAGGGACTCAGCCACGCATACACATGCATCCATTCTTCTCCAAACCCCCTCCAGTTCAGGCTGGCCCATAACATCAAGCAGAGTCCATGTACTCTACAATAGGTTTTTGTTATCAATAACCTCAGATATGCAGATGATACCACCCTTATGGCAGAAAGTGAAGAGGAACTAAAAAGTCTCTTGATGAAGGTGAAAGAGGAGAGTGAAAAAGTTGGCTTAAAGCTCAACATTCAGAAAACGAAGATCATGGCATCTGGTCCCATCACTTCATGGGAACTAGATGGGGAAACAGTGGAAACATTGTCAGAGTTTATTTTTTGGGGCTCCAAAATCACTACAGATGGTGACTGCAGCCATGAAATTAAAAGACGCTTACTCCTTGGAAGAAAAGTTATGACCAACCTAGATAGCATATTCAAAAGCAGAGACATTACTTTGCCGACTAAGGTCCGTCTAGTCAAGGCTATGGTTTTTCCAGTAGTCATGTATGGATGTGAGAGTTGGACTGTGAAGAAGGCTGAGCGCCGAAGAATTGATGCTTTTGAACTGTGGTGTTGGAGAAGACTCTTGAGAGTCCCTTGGACTGCAAGGACATCCAACCAGTCCATTCTGAAGGAGATCAACCCTGGGATTTCTTTGGAAGGAATGATGCTAAAGCTGAAACTCCAGTACTTTGCCACCTCATGTGAAGAGTTGACTTATTGGAAAAGACTCTGATGCTGGGAGGGATTGGGGGCAGGAGGAGAAGGGGACGACAGAGGATGAGATGGCTGGATGGCATCACTAACTCGATGGACGTGAGTCTGAGTGAACTCCGGGAGCTGGTGATGGACATGGAGGCCTGGAGTGCTGCAATTCATGGGGTCGCAGAGAGTCGGACATGACTGAGCGACTGAACTGAATGGAGCCTCCATACTGTTCTGCAGAGTGGCTGTCTCAGTTTACAGTCCCACCCACATACAGGAGGGTTCCCTTGTCTCCACACCCTCTCCAGGATGTACTGTTTGTGGATGTTCCGATGATGGCCACTCCGACTGGTGTGAGGTGATCTTGCAGTCGTGAGTCGCGTTTCTGTGATCAGTGACTTGGAGCGTCTCCCTGTGTGCCCATTCGCCGCCTGTATGTCCTGTTTAGAGATACGTCTGTTTGCTCTTCTGCCTGTTTCTTTGAGTAGGTTGTTTGTTTTGATGCTATTAAGTGTCATAAACTGTTTGTAAATTTTGGAGACTAATCCCTTATCAGTCACATCACATTTGCAGATATTTTCTCCCAATCTGTAGGTTATGTTTTTATTTATGGTTTCCTTTGCTGTGCAAAAGCTTGTAAGTAGGTCCCATTTGTTAGTTTTTGCTTTTATTTCCATTATTCTGGGAGATGGGTTAAAAATGATGTTGCTGTGATTTATGTCAGTACTCTGCCTATGTTTTCCTCTAAGAGTTCTACAGTGTCCAGTCTAACATTTAGGTTGTTAACCCAATTTGAGCTTGCTTTTGTGTAGGGAGTTAAGGAATGATCTAATTTCATTTTTCTCACTCGTGGCTGTCTAGTTTTCCCAGCAGCATTTGTTAAAGAGACCGTCTTTCGAACACTGTGTAGTCTTGTCTCCTTTGTCATAGGTTAACTGACTAGGTTCACGGGCTTATTTCTGGGCTTTCTATCCTATTCCATTGGTCTATATTTCTATTTTTGTGCCATCACCGTACTATTTTGATGACTATGGATTTGTAGTGTAGTCTGGGGGCCTGATTCTTCCAGCTCCTTTTTTTTTTTTTTATCTTTTTCAAGATTCCTTTGGCTATTTGGGGTCTTTTATGTCTTCATACAAATTTTGAGATTTTTTTGTTCTAATTCTGTGAAAAATGCTATTGGTAATTTGATAGGGATTGCACTGAATCTGTGAATTACTTGGGTAGCACAGCCATTTTGACAATATTGATTCTTTCAATCTACAAACACGGTATATCTTTCCATCTGTTTGTCTTCTTCAGTTTCTTTCATCAGCATCTTATAGTTTTTGGAGTACAGGTCTTTTGTCTCCATAGGTAGGTCTATTCATAGGTATTGCATTGTTTTTGATGCAATGGTAAATGGAATTGCATCTTGAATTTCTCTTTCTGATCTTTCACTGTTAGCGTATAGAAATGCATTAAACTTCCGTGTTCAGTTCAGTTGCTCAGTCGTGTCTGACTCTTTGCGACCCTGTGAACCGCAGCACGCCAGGCCTCCCTGTCCATCACCAACTCCCAGAGTCCACCCAAACCCATGTCCGTCGAGGCCATGATGCCATCCAACCATCTCATCCTCTGTCATCCCCTTCTCCTCCTGCCCTCAATCTTTCCCAGCATCAGGGTCTTTTCCAATGAGTCAACTCTTCACATGAGGTGGCCAAAGTATTGGACTTTCAGCTTCAACATCAGTCCTTCCAGTGAACACCCAGGACTGATCTCCTTCAGAATGGACTGGTTGGATCTCCTTGCAGTCCAAGGGACTCTCAAGACTCTTCTCCAACACCACAGTTCAAAAGCATCAATTCTTCAGTGCTCAGCTTTCTTCACAGTCCAACTCTCACATCCATACATGACCACAGGAAAAACCATAGCCTTGACTAGACGGACCTTTGTTGGCAAAGTAATGTCTCTCCTTTTTAATATGCTTTCTAGGTTGGTCATAACTTTCCTTCCAAGGAGTAAGTGTCTTTTAATTTCATGGCAACAATCACCAACTGCAGTGATTTTGGAGCCCAGAAAAATAAAGTCAGCCATTGTTTCCACTGTTTCCCCATCTATTTCCCATGAAGTGATGGGACCAGATGCCATGATCTTATAGTTTTCTGAATGTTGAGCTTTAAGCCAACTGTTTCACACTCCTCTTTCACTTTCATCAAGAGGCTCTTTAGTTCTTTTTCATTTTCTGCCATAAGGGTGGTGTCATCTGCATATCTGAGGTTACTGATATTTCTCCCAGCAATCTTGATTCCAGCTTGTGTTTCTTCCAGCCCAGCATTTCTCATGATGTACTCTGCATAGAAGTTAAATAAGCAGGGTGACAATATACAGCCTTGACGTACTCCTTTTCCTATTTGGCACCAGTCTGTTGTTCCATGTCCAGTTCTAACTGTTGCTTCCTGACCTGCATACAGGTTTCTCAAGAGGCAGGTCAGGTGGTCTGGTATTCCCATCTCTTTCTGAATTTCCCACAGTTTATTGTGATCCACACAGTCAAAGGCTTTGGCAGTCAATAAAGCAGAAATAGATGTTTTTCTGGAACTCTCTTACTTTTTTGATGATCCAGCAGATGTTGGCAATTTGACCTCTGGTTCCTCTGCCTTTTCTAAAACCAGCTTGAACATCTGGAAGTTCATGGTTCACGTATTGCTGAAGCCTGGCTTGGAGAATTTTGAACATTACTAGCATGTGAAATGAGTGCAATTGTGCGGTAGTTTGAGCATTCTTTGGCATTGCCTTTGTTTGGGATTGGAATGAAAACTGCCCTTTTCCAGTCCTGTGGCCACTGCTGAGTTTTCCAAATTTGCTGGCACATTGAGTGCAGCTTCTGTGTATTAACTTTGGAAGTTGCAACTTTACCAGATTCATTGTGCTCTGTCCTCCGGGTGACTTCCCCATTCTTCTTGTGTATTGTTCACCTCTGTCTGTTTTTTCTTTAGTTCTTCTAGGTCCTTGGTAAACATTTCTTGCATCTTCTCAATCTTTGCCTTCGTTCTTTCTCTGAGATCCTGATTTATTTTCACTGTTATTATTCTGAACCCTTTTTCTGACGTTGCCTCCATTCTTTTCCCCGAGATCCTGGGTCATCCCCACGATCATTATTCTGAATTCTTTTTCTGGGAGGTTGCCTATCTCCACTTCATTTAGTTGTTTTTCTGGGCATTTATCTTGTTCCTTCATCTGGGACATAATCCTATTTCTTTTCATTAGTGTTAGTTCTGGAGGCTGATGGGATTGTAGTTCTTACTTCTTCTGTCTGATCTTTGGTGGATGAGGATAAGAGGCTTGTGCAAGCTTCCTGATGGTAGGGATTGGCTGTGGGGAAAGCTGGGTCTTGCTGTGGTGGGCAGGCCATGCTCAGTAAAACTTGAATTTAGTCCTGCTGATGGTGGAGGCTGTGCTCCCACACAGTTTGGCCTGAGGCAACCCAGTCCTGGAGTCTATCGGCTTCTATAGTAGGGCTATTGCTATCTCCAAGAGGGCATGTGCTGAGACGCATCTCCCACAGTGCAACCGCCAGCGTCCCCCCCCACCATGGCGGGCCACTGCCGGCCCACCCTTCTGCAGGAGACCTTCAGACACTCCCAGGTCGGTCTGGCTCAGTCTCCTGTGGGGTCGCTGCTCCTCTCCCCTGGGTCCTCATGTGCACAAGACCCTGTTTGTGCCCTCCAAGAGCCTGTTTCCTCTAGTCCCACGGAAGCTCTGCAATCAAATCCCGCAGGCCCCCAGTCAGATTCCCTGGGGATTCCCGGTTCCCTGGCTGGTCCCCAGGCTGGGGAGCCTGATGTGGGGCTGGAATCCTCACGGCCGTGCCAGAACTTCTCTGGTATTACTGTTCTCCAGGCTGTGAGTTGCCCACCCAGCAGGTATAGGATTTGATTTTGTTATAATTGTTCCCCTCCTGGCTTCTGCTTTGTCCTTGGACATGAGGTATCTTTCTTTGGTGGGTTCCAGTGTCCCTGTCGGTGGTGGTTCAGCAGCTCGTTGCGATTTTGGTGCTCTCTGTCAGGAGAAGATTGCGTGCGCCTCCTTCTACTCTGCTATCTTAATCTCCTCCAGTTTCACAGTTTTTAACATGTCGAGATACCATGTCGTATGTCTTAACTACACACACATTGTCCATCATGCCTTCATAAATTTGGGGAAAAAAACAAATGCAAAGGGAAGCCACTGTGCAGACAGGGAGGGCCGGCATGGACCAGGGCAGCCGGGAGCTAAGGGCAGAGCTGGCCCAGGGGCCCGAGGCAGAGCTGCGGTTCCAGAGATGGAGCCACCAGAACGTGCTGATGTGTGGAGGCCCAGGGAGTGAGAGATCCAGGGCTACTCCCAGCTGCTTCGATGGTGGTGTCATAAAACAGGGCGTGCTAGAGGGTTGGGGCTAAGCGGTGGAGAGAGGAGATTGGAAATTAGGAAGTTTGGGGGTGTGTGGAGCTAGAGATGCCTCCTGATCATCAGAGTGAAGAAGTCACACAGGCAGGGGCGTGAATCTGGAGCAGGTATCTGAGGGTGTATGTGAAATCGGGTGCCAGGATGGTCCTATGAAGGCTTTTCCTCAAGAACCGTCCTGAAGGCACGACTTGCAGAGAGCTCGCGATCAGATCTCCATGGCAGCCCTGACTTTTTGAAAACCAGTGAAAACCAGCAGCCTTGTGATCTGGGGTGTTTCATCAGCAGCTCATAGAAAACCCTCAGCTCCTCCCTCTGACCCCCACTTTTAAAAAAGCTAAGATCTGAGTATCACCGTACTTTGTATCTGGATTTCAATGCAGAATTTTATTTTTTTTTGGCTGTGCTGGTACTAGGTTGCTGCACACGGGCTTTCTCGTGCAGCGGTGAGTGGGGGCTGCTGTCTGATTCCTGCCCATGGGCTTCTCATTGCAGTGGCTTCTCTTGCTGCGGAGCATGGGCTCTAAGGCATGCGGGTTTCCGTAGCTGTGGCGCGCCAGTTTAGTCGTCCTGAGGCATGTGGAGTCTTCCAGACCAGGGATTGAACCTGTGCCCTCTGCACTGGCAGGTGGATTGTTTTTTAAAATGTGTGGGTGTGGGTATGTGTGTGTTAGTTGCTTACTAGTGTCTGACTCTTTGTGACCCCATGGACTGTAGTCTGCCAGACTCCTCTGTGCAAGGAGTTCTCCAGGCAAGAATACTGGAGTGGTTTTTCATTCCCTTCTTCAAGGATCTTCCTGACCTAGGGATCAAACCTGAGTCTCCTGCACTGCAGGCAGATTCTTTCCTGTCTGAGCTGCCAGGGAAGCCCATTTATTTTTAATTGGAGGATAATTACTTTACAATGTTGGGCTGGTCTCTGCCATATATTAACGTGAGTCAGTCAGAGTTATACGAGGGTTCCCTCCCTCCTGAACCCACCTCCCACCCCATTCTGCTCCTCTAGGTTGCCGGGGAGCACCAGGTTGAGTTCCTGCGTTGTAGAGCAGCTTCCCACCAGCCATCTGTTTTACATATGGTAATATGTGCATTTCAACCCTGCTCTCTCAATTCATCCCACCCTCTCCTGGCAGGCAGATTCTTAGCCACTGGACCACCAGGGAAGTCCCAGTGCAGAATTTGAGTTTAAAATCTCTAATAAACCAAGAATTCCCCAAAATCCTGCAGTGAAGCAAGGGTTTCCATCTTTTTGGTGATAACTCTGTATTAAGCCATTTGCCTAGACAGCATATTAAAAAGTAGAGACATTACTTTGCCAACAAAGATCCATCTAGTCAAGGCTATGGTTTTTCCAGTGGCCATGTATGGATGTGAGACTTGGACTATAATAAAATCTGAGCACCAAAGAATTGATGCTTTTGAACTGTGGTGTCGGAGAAGACTCTTGAGAGTCCCTTAGACTGCAAGGAGATCCAACCAGTCCATCCTAAAGGAGAGTTCAATCCTGGGTGTTCACTGGAAGGACTGATGTTGAAGCTGAAACTCCAATACTTTGGCCATCTCATGCGAAGAGCCGACTCTTTGGAAAAGACCCTGATGCTGGGAGAGATTGAGGGCAGGAGGAAAAGGGGACGACAGAGGATGAGATGGTTGGATGGCATCATGGCCTCGATGGACATGGGTTTGGGTGGACTCGGAGTTGGTGACGGACAGGGAGGCCTGGCGTGCTGCGGTTCATGGGGTCGCAAAGAGTCGGACACGACTGAGCAACTGAACTGAAGCCATTTACCAAGCTGGACTTCTGAATTTTCCTGGGAGAGTGGAAGCAGAGATAGTTTAGAGTGGGAAGCCCTCTTTGGGAGAAGCTTGGTCCAGTTCATCGCAGCCTCCAGGGCTCCCCAACAAGAGAAACTACTCTGCTTTCATTTCTTAATGATGCCTGTGGTCTGTGCCTCCATCACAGGGTTATTTCATAGTCAACCTGCTCTTGCCAGGAAATCTGTTTCCTTCCCTTCTGTGAACCTGAAAAGGTTGTGTAGGAGTCAGCGTTGTGCTTTCTCCTGGAAGCCCTGTTCCTTCTTAATCTCCCGTGTGTTATAAGCTGGTGTTACACGTCTCCTCCTCAGTGCAGATGTATGCACCCCTCCGCTGCAGGGAGCGAGGGACATCAGCAGAAGGTGCAGTCTCCCCGTGGAGGGGAGGCCGCATGCCCCAGCGTGTGTTTCCCTTTCGTTTCAGGATTTGAAAGTTGGATAAATTCAAGGTTGTGGCTTTAACTAGTTAACTAGTTGGTTAACTAGCTATCCAGTTAGAAAAATTTAAGACCTATCGTCAAAGCTCTGAATGCTTCCTGCCAGATATTGGGGAACTGAAGCCCAGTTTTGACTGAGTATTAGTTTCCCAACCTTTTAACTAGTAGATGTATTAATAGTTAACATGTATTAAGCTCTGTCTGTGAAATGGGGACTATTCTTATCTTCATTTTACATCTGGGGAAACTGAGGCACAGGCTGACTTTGTTTACCAAGCGTAGCTCACATAAAGGTGGAACAGACTAATTTTTTAAACGGTCGCATAGTTTTGTCTATATAGGTTTATATTTTGTTTTCTGCTTCAGATGATTCTGGGTCCCCTTCAGGAAAAAGGGGCGTGAGGTCTTCAGAAAGTGAGTGAATTTAAAGAGAGCCAGGAATATCCAGGCACAGCAGAAGTCGTGAGGGGCAGAGTTGCTGCTAGGGTGAGTGTGTAGGGGGGTTGTTCCTGGAAAATATTTCTTGTGGGACTCTTGTATTTATAAGTGATTTGAGTCATACTCAAATCAACATTTCATGGGTTTCTCCGGTGCCTCAGCAGTAAAGAACCTGCCTGCAATGCAGGAGACGCGGGTTTGTTCCTTGGGTCGGGAAGATCCCCTGGAGGAAGGCGTGGCAGCTCACTCCAGTATTCTCACTGGGAAAATCCCATGGATAGAGGAGCCTGGCAGGCTATGGTCCGTGGGGTTGCAAACACAACTGAAGCAGCTGAGCACGTGCATACGCAAATCAATATTTCAGCCCTGTTCTGTCGGCCCAATCCCATACGATCCCACAAAAACGAAAATCCTGTGCTGGCCATTAGGAGCAATCTGCTCACCAGGAAGCTCTTCTGGAAACTGGCTGGGCCCTGTAGGTATGGGTCCTGGAGCTCTTTGTGACATCTGGATAACCTTGTGCCCCAAAGGAAATGGATGAGATGGCCCCACCAGAGGGGGGACCAGGGGCATTTCAAGCCAGCATTCATGCAGGACCTTGTGTATGCTTAGGATGCCCTACCCACGTGGAACAGCAGGTTCCAGGCACTGGCAGGGGCTTGGGAAGTCCCCAAGAAGGTATCCCAAATGCAGGGTATGGTGGGGTGGAGTGGTCCCTGAAGCACAGGGCCTGAGGCAGGGACCCTGCTTCCCTGGGGTTTAAGGGATGCGCTGAAGAGTGGGATGACCTTTGAACTGTATTACTTTAAGACTTTCAATAGCAACCTTTTCCCAAACTTCATAGATGCTTTAGCTATAAGGAGAAAAAACTGTTATAAAGAGGAAGCCAGCCAGAAAATTCTAGTTTTTATAATTTCTAATTCTGCTTGTGGGTTTGATGGTAAAAGATAATTTGGGGGAACTTAGGGATTTTGTTCAAGCAGGAGACTGTTTTGCCTTCCAGGTGTCCAGCGCAGCCCAGTTTACTCTAAGAGCTGTGGGACCTCCTGCGAGCTGGCCCAAGGTGGATGCTGCTTCTAGAGGGGTCTAGAGACACAGCAGAGCTGCAGTGCGGGGCCGGGTAGGACAGACCCGGAGTGAGCTCACGGCTCTGTCACCTTGGGCTTCTGATGTCAGAGGTCAGGGTCCCTTCCACACAGCCTCCTAAAACCATCGGCATCTCCGAGCATTGGAGGTGGTGGTTTAGTCTCCAGGTCGTGTCTGATTCTTATAACCCCGTGGACTGTAGCCCAGCAGGCTCCTCGGTCCATGGGATTTCCCAGGCAAGAATACTGGAGTGGGTTGTCATTTCCTTCTCCAGGGGATCTTTCCGACCCAGGGATCAAACCTGGGTCTCCTGCAGTGCAAGCGGATTCTTTACCACTGAGCCCACCTGGGAAGCCCTCTCCAGTGTGAGGAGTGTCTTTTGTATGCTAAGATGATTGGTGGTTGGGGGCCCCTAGAGAGCTGCCAGAAAGGGGCTGGCTGCTGAAAGAGGCATGATTGGAGGGTTGGAATTTTCAGCCCCAGATTCACCAATGGCCTGTGATTTAATCAATCACACATACATAATGAAACCACGGTAAAAATCTCTAAAGGACTGGGGTGGAGAGCTTCTGAATTGGTGAATCGAGTGCTGGGCGGGAAGGATGATGAGCCCAGAGAGGGCAGAGAGGCTTTGAGCCCCTTCTCCAATCTTGCCCTATGCATCTCTTCCATCTCTTCATCTACTCCAGAATTGTATCCTTTATAGCAAATCTCTAAATATAAAGTGATAAGGACTCCCCTCTTCCCTCATAGCTCAGTTGGTAAAGAAGCCGCCTGCAGTGCAGGAGACCCTGGTTCTATTCCTGGATCAGGAAGATCCCCTGGAGAAGGGAAAGGCTACCCACTCCAGCATTCTTGTCTGGAAAATCTCATGGACAGAGGAGGCTGATAGATGCCCTGTCCATGGGGTTGCAAGAGTTGGACAGACTTAGTGACTACACCAACTACCACTAGTGGTTAAGAAAGTGCCCTGCAATGCAGGGGACTTGGGTTCAATTCCTGGTCAGGGAACTAACATTCCCCGTGCCATGCACTGCAACTGCTGAGCCCACGAACTGCAATGCAGGGGACTTGGGTTCAATTCCTGGTCAGGGAACTAACATTCCCCGTGCCATGCACTGCAACTGCTGAGCCCACGAACTGCAATGCAGGGGACTTGGGTTCAATTCCTGGTCAGGGAACTAACATCCCCCGTGCCATGCACTGCAACTGCTGAGCCCACGAACTGCAACAGAAGATCTCGCCTGATGCAACGAAAATCCTGCATGTGGCTATTGGGACCTGACAAAGCCTAATAAATATTTAAGTGATAATAAATATCAGAGGTTAGAAGTAAAATGGGCAAGTGCCGATCTCATAGGGCTGAGACGAGCAGAAGAGCCACGCATGGTTCATGCACACACAAAAAATACTCCCTGCTGTTATATGAACTCAAAATGGAAAGGGGTATTTAAGCAGCATCTCTAGAGAAGAGATACACCCAAGGAGCCATTGCTTTCAACAGTTTTATTGCTAAACTATCATGATACAAGCCGTATAAAAATACTTTACATATAGCAAAAATAAACTACATTAAACTGGAGATTAAAAACGTTTTGCACGGGAATGTGATGTATTCAAACTCCTTTTAACAGTCAAGATTTTCAAAATCTTTTTTAAACCTTCCAGCACCACCCCACGAGAGACTTTTTATTTGTTGGAGAGTTAACAAGGACATTCTCAACATCATCTCCCTCTGAGGGTGCTAGAGGCAACAGCAGGGAGTGAGGCTCTTTGACAAGACGCGTGTCAAGGTGCTCAGCTTGTCCCAGCCGCAGCCTCCATCAGTTCAGGTCAGTCAGCGTGCCGAGAGCAGCTGCTGATCGCGTCATTTGCATCTAAAGCCCAACTAGGTAGGCGGAGTTTATTCTAACTGGCCAGCAGCCACTTACAGGCAGGGTTTAAATCCTTTCTTCCAGCACTCAACTCCCCAGCTTGTATTTTTTGAGAGGGGAGCTGGCTTAGGGAGCACAGCTAGCTCACCAGCCACCAGGAGAGTTTGTATTCAAACAGTTAAGACAGTGGTGTTGGCTATGACTCAAGACACTCATGAAAACTGAGAGAAACTGATGTTTGGGACCAGTTTCATGTGATGCTTCTTTTTCTTAGGCAATCGGTAGGAATGCAGGAAAACCGCTTGCATTGGCTGGTTTGGCTCCATGAGATTTAACGCCCAAGACCCAAGATGTGTTGGGTACCCCCTAAGGGGCTGGCCTCCAAGGCTGAGTTCAGGAAGGTTTACCCCAGCTTGTCAAAAATGTCACAACCCCATGCCTCTTGTAAACGTAAAGCAAACAGTTGTTAACCAGACCCTGACATTCTTTCAATTCTGAACAAAATAAAAAGCACTTGGAAAGGGTTTGACATTTGACATGAAAATAAACAAACTCAAGCCTCCCTTTAGTCCAGAGTGACAAATGAGAACACACGGGCTTCCGATCTGTCTGCACAGGACAGCTCCCACGCTGGCCAAGGCTGGCTTCCTGAGAGGGATGGCTTGACCACTGGATGTAAACAAGAAAGGCCGCGTCCGTGCATGTCCGTTCTTAGAAGGAGTCGCCTCGACTGATCGGGGTGATGTCTCTGCTGGAGAACTCTGGGCGTCCCTTGGGTGGCGTGTCTGTCTGCCAGGATTGAGTCGGCTCGGTAAGCCACAGCCTGTGCTTCTGTTCTGTGGACGTGAGCCTTTTTAGACTCCCCATTACAACACAGGCAGTTCTGTCACCTCAGAACCACCTACTGGGTCACTTACTGGGGCCCGAGACACTTCCCAGTTCTCAGTGACAAGAAGGCGGCTCAGAGCTGAAGCTGGCAGCGTCCGCAGGCAGCACACAGGTGCCTCTGCCTCCCACGCAGCCATCCCTCCCCTGCCTCTGGGCGTGGCTTCTTCCAGGAGACAGGAGATGGGCTCTGAGCTGGGCTTGTTTTGTTCTCCTGGAATGAGTAACACATCTTCAAGAATACATCCTCTCTCTCAAGGAAAAAAAAAAAATCCTCAACAGATATGTAAAAAGAGACATTTGAAAAAGAATTTTAACCACTTATAAATATTTTCTATTCCAACAAGGATGTGATATTTTGAGGACAGATACAAAGCATAAAAATACAGATAAGAAAATAAAATTTAATACCATACTCATTAATTTGGGGTTGCCATTATATATTATCAAGCAGCAGTTTTTTTGTACAATACAGGAAGACTCGAAACTTTGGAAATATACTACATTCAGCAACAGGGCAGATTGCTGTTGGAAGGGTTATCTATTTACACGACCTTGGATGTAGCAAGTGCAAACCTCCACCTAACAGATCCTTCTAACACGTGCAACACACCCATCTTGACAGTTTAGACATCCTTTTTCTCTCTCTTTGAGGCCCTATTGCCTCTTCCCATACTGAAAATATCTCATGAACAGTTTACTTGGCCAAACTTCCCCCGGCCTCTGTCACTGACAAAACTTTCTTGATTGCTGTCACGTCCTATTACATTCTCTTGCCTGTTTATGTCTCGAATCTAATGCTTTTGTTTCTCTTTCCTTTGTTATTTGGTATAGCTGTTTATGAAAGTGCTTCCTATAATACCCAGCTAGGATGTCTTAGAAAAAAAGTGTGTGTCTTACAGACAGAAGCACATACATCTATACGTACAGAAATCTGAGCTACTAGGAGGCCCTTTGCACTAACGTGGTTAGAATAGTGATGGAAAAGCGCATTGGTCCTTTTCCACCCCATGCACAATGCAGCTGAGCGACTTTGCTACAATAGCAGGAAGGCACTTGGGTAAAACATTCAGATAACCGAGGAAAGGCCAAATTCCCTCATGTGCAAAAAAAAAAAAGGCTCCCAGCCAGGTCAAGTGAGAATAGATTGCTCACCCCTTCCCCGTAAAGTCAGCACTGGTGGAGAGTTCTTTGGGTAAAGCTGCTTAGATAAGGAACTCTATCAATGAGGAAGAATCTTGCATCCCAGAAAGCTTGCATCCTGCAATGTCGGTCAGCTTCTTACTGACACTCTGTTTGTTGAAAAGAATTTTGCTAAACTCTGCTTGGGGTGGGTGGAAAAGTCCCCCTCCTTGGGGGAAAAGAAATGCTAGGTCCTGACGGAAAGGGTGCAGACAGGTGGCTGCAAAGGCACTCTGTTCTTTCTCTGGAGCCCCGCACACAGCAGGCCCGGGTCACCAGGCCCTGAGTTCTGGTCCAGCTGTCGAAAGGTGCTCTCTCTCTGGGGAGACTTGACAACCAAGCCAGAACTTAGAAAACCCACGGGGAACCCTTAACTGCCACTCGTCTCAGAGTGATTATCAGTTCTAAGGGAAAAGGCCTGAGCAAAGCCTTCCGAAGACTGCTAGGAATACTTACACTCCAGGCAGATTGGGGAGAAGCAATTAACATCTAAAAAAGAATCCCTGGCTTGTCCTGGGGTCACTGCAATTAGTGTAAACAAACATCCGAGTGATTAAAAACTCACCTGCCAAGAACTTGGAGGGCTTTGTTTGCAAAAATTGCCCTGGGGAGACAGACACTGGAGGGTGCACTCCCAGAGATAAACAGGGCGGGGGGTTGGGGGGCGGATAAACTGCGCACCCTTTCTGAGTGGTCGGAGCGGAGTGCATCCAAATTGAGGGCCGTGCAGGGGGTGGGTTTGCTTCTATTTAGGTCACTTTTGTGTTGGATGAAGCAGCTAATGTAGATGGGTCTTTGGGGGAGGGGGCGGGTTTCAATGGGTCCAGGCAAAGGTAACCAGCGAACTTTGGAGCCAAATCCTGAGCCTTCTTCCTGGAGGAACCCACCCACTGAAACACTTGGACCTGCCAGCGACCACACTTAACAAAGATACCTGCCATGGTGGTTTTTTGGGGCGGTGGGAGGGGATTGCTTCAGCCCTTCTGCCATTCCTTCCCAAAATTCAATGCACATGCTTACGATTCTTCTTAACTACATTATGGAAAAGCACTTGGGCTGTTGGAGAAAAGTAAGTGGGAAGAGCCGAGAGTTGTGAAGCTTGTCCGGCCGCAGTGGACGGTGCTCACCCTGCAGCTGGGGTGACGCCCAGCAGTCCCGTGCAGGGGGGAAAGGCAGCTGGCCGAGAAGGCCCCACCTCCAGCCAGCTTTTTGAAAGCAGAGAAGGTGGGGGGGAAGCAGACACGTCATAACTTAAGGCCAAGAAGTTTTAACAGGTGAACTTGTATAAGCCAGATCAGGTTTGTTTCTTTTTGCTTCAGAAGCAGAAAATCTAAAAACCAAGCTTGAGCTGTGGCCCATCCACAGTGAGGCCCATGCGACCACTAGGCGAGTATGGGCCGGCTTCTCTGTTTCTCTCCAGCCTGTCAGCTAGGTCACGTTCCTTTGGTTGCTCTGTTGGAGAACCTCCTTTCCTTCAAAAGGTACAAGAGTCGTATTGGTGACCCGAGAAAGTGAAGGCGAGGGCTGGGGTTCAGTTGCCACGCCCCCATCTTCTGTTCCAGCGGGTGGTCTTGATCAGAATGTATCTGGGGTCAGCAGGCACTTAAGGCTTGGATGGGACACCGTCAAAGTCAACGGAGATGCTCTTTGGGATTTAGAGCAAGACCCGGGATGCAGAGAGAGAGAGAGGAGGCGAGCTGGGGAATGAAGGTTAGCTTTCAGCGGGTACTTGGCCCTGCCCGCAGCCCCGGGGCAGGGTTGATGCTAGGGCAGAGGGTGAGGGGGCCTGGGAGGCTCCGGGGTCAGCGATGTGGACGGTGTCGTTCATGCTAATGACTTCTACGTTTGATTTCGGGCAGGAGGTCCTGAAAACTCCTTCCTGATAATTTCATTGACTACAAAAGAAAGAGAAGGGGCAAGTGAGATGGCAGGAAAAACACAAATGTGGTCAGCTTTCTAGAACCTAATTCAAGCGGGCTGTGTTTTAAAACAGGTTTTTGTGCTTTGCGATAATACATTCGACAACTTTTAACATAAGAAATGCCTTCCCACATTGTGACGTCCCCCACCCCCTGAAATGATGCTATTTTGTGGTATGGGTTTGTTAGTGAAAATTGCCCAAATGGTAACTTTTAAAAATTGTGGTGGCAGAAATGGGAGCTGGGCCACGGGCATGATTTATGGAACACACACTTCTTTTTATTGAATGCACTGAGGTGCTCTACTTATACCAAACTCTGTCTGTTACTAGGACATCCAGAAAACACCCACTCTGTGACCAAAACACAACTTGACCCACAAAACCTACAGCTCTCAAGAGGGGCCTTTAAAAGGAGAGAGGGCGGAGCCACCACGAAGACTAGGCCTCAGTGCAAAGGAAGCCTCCATCTCTCCCAGCACGAGCAGGCATTCCACCCCTCACCCCTCCTCCCAGGTCACACTATGAGCCTTCTCAAGTACCAGCGTCCTCCAGGGACCCTGGAAAGTTCCATTACCCCCTGCCCCAGGAGACTGTGGGGAATCAGCAGGGAACCAAGAAGGCGACACCACCCACTAGCGTCAAGGAACTAGCCCTCCTCTCCCCTTCTCACCGCTTCTCTGAGGCACCAGCTCCCAGAACCAGGACAGCAAGGTCTAGAATAGTGGCGAGTACAGAAAGCCTTCCTTCAGTGTTCTTGGGGAAAGTTGCCATCACAGGCAGCCTGGACACCAGGCAGGGTTGTGCACCGCCTTAAAGTGTGTGTGCACACCTTGCTTATTGCAGCTGATGGTGTGGACTGGCCCCAGGGGCAGACCCCACGGATCCCATCAAAGGGAGATGGATCTCCCCCTTCCCAGTCCAGCACTAAATTTCTTCCCACAGGCTCCTCCTCCTTCGTTTTCTTATCTCAGTCTTATGCTGAAACTGTAGAGATGGGAGATGAGCAGCGAGGGCTAAGTGTTCAGAAGGGTCCAGAGTCCCTCCGTGGTCATGCCGGGACCTCCTAGGTTCAGGGTGCTTTTCCCTGGAAAACCCCTGCCAGGATGAGTCTGCAATGCCCAGCATAAGGAGAGCGCAAATACACTCTGCTACGTTGCTGGATGCGCGGGGTTTAACTCTCAGCTCCCACACTAAATGGGCTGTGTGACCTCACCTCTCCGTGCCTGTTTTCTGCAGAGTCTGCAAAGTGACACTCCTTATTGTGTGGACACTTCAAGATGGTGAGGATGCTGGGTTCTGATGTGCACGCAGGAGCCGCACGTGATGCCAGGTGCCCAGCACCGTGCAGCTGTAGCTGTGACGGGCAGTGACTGCCCCATGCTTCGTGCTGGACAGGAAACCCAGTGCTCCGCGTCAGTGGGCTCTGCTTCATGGCAGAAAAGAATCGGCACCCTCCCTGTTCTTCAGATGTGCGCTGAGAGCAGGTTCAGGGAGAGGTCGAGGGTTCAGGGTCCAGAGCCAGGTGGCTGGGGCTGGACACCCACCCCTGCCACTCCCCCCGCTCGCCCCCCGCACTGGGTGAGCCTGGCCGTGGTGATGGAGCTGCTCTGTGCCTCAGTTTCCCCCTCTGCGCGTTGTATAAAGACATGCCCTTCTGTCTACAGTTGTTGAGGCGCTTAAATGAGATAACACAAAATTACCCCAGTCCTCAGCATACAGCAGATGCTGGTGTGCAGGGTGGTATGTGCAGATGTCCTATGAAAAGTGACCGTGTACAGAGCGACAACTGGTTCTCGAGTGCAGGAACGGACCCACTGATAGAAACTCAGAGGATGACTCCACGCGTTCAGCTAACCAGCTCTAACCGGGCACTGACTGTGTACCAGCGCCAGCTGACTCCCAGGAGCGGGCTGAAGAAGCCCCCCCGACCCCCTCCCCGGCCTCTGGGAAGCGTGAGGGGCTGGGGGTCCTGGGGCAGGAGCAAAACGCGCGGTGCCAGGGGCGGAGGTGGGGCTCGGTGCGGCTTCACGCGAAGCTTTTCAAAGCCCGGATTCTGAAGGGCTTCCTGTTTTCTCAACCTAGGAAGCCAAGAGGAGTCAATCCTCAATGGAAACTCTCCACCGCCTCAGTTTTCTAAAAATAACGGCTGGGCAGGACCGCTGGCAGCGCCGCGCTCACCAGAACCGTCATTTCCCTCCTCGGGTCTGCGGGGCGGCCAAGCCCCCGGCCCGGGGGACCGGGCCCACCCCGGCTCTCAGCCCGCGGGCGCTGGGCCCCGGGCCCCACGCGCCCACGGCCGGCCCTCCGGGGAGAGGAACCTTTCGGAAACCTCAGGGCTCCGCCCCTGCCGTGGCCGAGAACCTCTCGCGCAGAAGCGGAGGTGGGTGGTGCCCACGGCTGTGGCCTCAGGGGCTCTGGATAAAGCGTGGGCTCCACTTCCTCGAAGGGGGGTCTCGACAGGACCACCTCACCCCGACTTGAGAGGCCCCACCTCTGCGACCTCGAGCCCTGGGGTGGGAGGGGAGAGGCGCCGCTGCCCTGCGCTGACTCTGGACGGATCTCATGATGTCAGCAGGGAGCTGACATCATGTGTTCCCCCCACCCCCACCCCCGCCCCCGCCCCGCGGCCCTGCCGCCTCTTCTCTGTCCCATCTCAGCCTCCCTTCCTCAGTCCAGCCCACTGCATGCTTTGCTGTCGCTGTTTAGTTGCCAAGTCATGCCCGACTCTTTGTGACCCCATGGACTGCAGCCCACCAGGCTCCTCCCTCCATGGGATTTCCCAGGCAAGAATACTGGGGTGGTTTGCCATTCCCTTCTCCAGGGGATCTTCCAGACCCAGGGATCGAACCCACGTCTGCTGCATTACAGGCGGATTCTTTACCACTGAGCCCCCAGGGAAGCCCCTACCACGTGCTAAAGGTCCCCTTTACCCCAGAGCCCTGCCCTGGGCCCCCGTTTCCCCTGCTCTAGTCCCCACTGTGACCTGCCTCCTGTCGCCCTCCCGCACCCCCGCAGCCAACCATGGGCTTGCGCTCTGCGTGCTCTCCAGGCCGGGTGTGTGCCTCCCGCCTCTGCCCGGTTGCTGGTCTCCTCGCCTCTTCTGCTTTTCTCCCTCACTTCACTAAGGCTCTGCTTGGCCCCGGCCCTGGGGACAATCAGCAGAGACCCCCCCCACCGCCCCGCGCCCACAGAGCTCAGTCTCCTCCATATACCAGTTCCCGGCAGTTCCCGATCCTAGTTCTTCAGTTTTCTTGTTCCCTCACAGCACCCCGGGCTCGTGAAGATGCCTTGGTACATGGGAAGCACTCAATAACATATTAATGAGAAAGCAGAGCTTAGCAAGAGGCTCAGTAGCCTCAGGACACTCTGTCCACTCTGGGATTTGGCTCCAGGTCGGACTCTGAGGTCTGAGTGTGGAAGCCCAGTCTTCCAGGTCACTCCCATCAGCATGTGAGCGTCCTGGGCACCCATTGCATGCCACCTCCTCCCAAATCCGGCCACGAGCAGTTCTCCAAATGGGTCCTCTCCCTGTCCGTATCCTGACTCCCCTCCTGCCCCTCTTCCTGAGCATTACCTTTGCCTGGAAGCCACCTTACGTTCCTTCCCTGGAAGCCACCTTACGTTCCTTCCCTGGGGTCCTGACTCCCTCCGAAAGCAAACACTGAGTCCTCCAGGCTCTCTGCCCCTCCTGGGCCACCTTATCCGAGTCACCTGTCTGCTCGCTGAACCGTGCACGGCAGCACGCATCTTAGCCCACCACGAGGACCCTACACCACCAGCCCGGGCCACCTGGTTTTTCTCTTATCCAGATGACAGATGGGTTGTTGGTAGGTTGCTTGCCTGGAGCTTCTTCTCTGTTAAAGAATATAAGCTGTTCACTTTTTTTCAGAGCTGTGTGCCAGGCACTGTACCAAGCCCTCAGTTACCTCTCAGACCACACCTAGCAATACAGTCATCCTCATTTTATAGATGGAGAAAGACAGGCAGTCACCTGGCATAGCAGATGAAGGGGGAGGGATCAGGATTTGAACCCACAGCCCATTTTATTAACCTGTACATTCATTATATGGCTTCACCTTAGGGGTAAAGAGACTGCTGTGAAGCTTGCTGGCCATCACCTTTCTTCTGGGGCCCTGGAACCCTTAGCGTTGTTTGTATGAGTCAGGAAAGACCAGGGCAACCTCTGCTAGGTGAATGAGCAGAGGCGTGTGTGCTGAGTGGTTAAGGTGGTCACTGAGAATCACTTTCTTGGAACAGAATTGAGGCCAGCAGCGTTCAGTCTGCCACAAGCACCGCTGACCTTTTGTTACCCTTATAGAGAGGGGCCGTGATGAAAACACGGATGTTGAACACACTACAACCTCAGGGTGACTTCTAAACGGGACACCCAGGGCTGAAACCAGAAAGAAAAGACAGACAGATGGAAGTGTATAAAAATTATACATTTTTCTTTAAAACACCATAAAAGAAATATGTAATGTTTTCAGGTTACATGACAAAGGTCATTTATATACAAATCAATAACAATCCTAATAGCTACAGACATAAAAAGAATATAGCAGGGGTTAAAAAACTTTTTCTATAAAGGACCAGATAAAAATATTTTCAGCTTTATTATAGCCCCTTACTCAATATCTCAGCTCTGCTTAAAAAAAATAAATGAAAGCAGCCACATAATATGTGAGCAAATGGGCATGGCTGTGTGCCAATAAAACTTTGTTTAACGAAACAGGCTGGGGGCTGCATTTGACCTGAGAGAGAGTTCCCCGGCTTTAGTAAACACACCAACGGTAAAGAAGAAAAGGAAAGCAGAGTGTGTTTTCTTTCCCTACTTTTCAGGGGTACCAGTCCGGGGAATCAATGCCTTTTACTAGGATTGTTCATCAAACAACTCTGGGTTGATTAGTGTTCAATTTCTTGAAACTAATTTCTGCTAGCACCCCACTCTGCCCCAGGAATTTTCCGGTTCACTTGCGGACCGGGACACCTGCATGCCGACTTCCTCCTCCGAACCGAGCTCAGAGGTTCTCCAGCTTGCCAGAGAATGGCCACTCAGGGTTGCACACAGAAACCCACACAGATAGACCAGAGGCGCCACTTAAAACTTTCCAGGGAATTTTGACTATTCTAGGCTTTCTTCCCTTTAACTGCTGACTTTGGAACTTAATCCCCTGAGAAAGAAGCACCGGGAAGGAGAGGACGGGCCTCATCCTGTTTCTCTCCCAAACCTCAGGCATGTTTTCCCAAGTCTGGTCAGACCGTGTGCGGGCCCTCGAGAGCCCAGGGCAGCCAGAGAGTGGCTCCCGGAGCAGGGAGGCTGCGCGTTTCACTTCCGGAGCAGGGTGCGCTGACGGGGCGGCCAGCCCCCTGTGGGCCTGCTCCTGCGCTGGCTGCTCTTTTCCCTCCAGGGCCCGAGCGGCACCAGCGAGGTGGCTGGACCCCAGGGCGGCCGAACCAGAAGGCCCATGCTGCACTCTCCGGATGTGCCCCCTCTTGCCCCAGCTGCGCTCAGGGAAAGCCACTCTGAAGGCCAGGCATGAGCTCCAGAGCTGGCCTGCTGTGTCCTGAGCACCAGGCCCGACTGCCCCACGAGCCAGCGGAAAGGGGGCTGTTGCCAGCGGGGGACACTGCTTCCCCTGTGACTGGGGTTTCACAAGCTTTTCACTTGCTAAGTGCCTCCACAGCCTTTCTCCCCTCCCAGCCATCCCCACGGGCTCTGGAGGCACTGAGAACTGGGGAAGAGCTTTCTAGAAGGCCCAGGCTTCAGAGGCTCAGTGGAAAGGACAAAAAGCCCCTTGATGAGGCCTGTAGCCCAAAGCTGTGGGTGGGGTCTGAAGAGTTACGTGATGGTAAGTCCCCTCTGAGGCCATGCAGAGCAGAGGCAGCCTGCCAGCGTTCCCGGGCCCCTGCGAGGTCACAAGCATTGCCAAGTTCTAAGGGAGGGAAGAAGCGCGTTCAGGAGGCTCTTTGACAGCTGGCTGAGTCTGAGCACTGATCCTTAGCTGCATTTTTGTCATCCTGGCCCCCGGATGCAGACTTCGCGGGTGGGACTCTCAGTTCCCACCGGGTGTCCAGTCAAGGGCCACTGATGTTAATGTTGCCTTTGCACTGTCGATGGTGTTTGAGAGTCACTGGTGGGGAATGTGCTGGGAAACCCTCCCCCTGCTAAGGTTCATGCTGCTGCTGGGAAGTTTTGGTACGTCTCGGCGGGCGTCCTTCTCTGGGAAACAGGGTTCGGGATGTCAGCTCCGCCGTGTGTGCTGATGGAGGTGACATTGGATAGTTATTTTTATTGGGTTTTCAGCGTGGGATGTGTGATGCTGCTGAGGTCTCTGGGTCTGGCCTGTGATGGAGGGAACCCGCTTTCACTGACAAATGGACAATTAACACATCAATGACCAGGGGATTTCTGCAGAAACTAATGCCTGTGGCTGAAATGCGTCTCCTGTCAATAATGTCTTTAAAAAGTCACAGCCCAGTAGAACATCAAGAGGCACATAAGCCAGAAATACTGGCTCTGGATGGCCTCTGGCGAGCCCTCACCATGTGCTGGGTGCGGTGCGCGCTCCCTGATTCTACCCACCTGCAGGCGAGTGAATAACAGCAGTGGCAGCTGAGGCGCAGGAAGGTGAAGGGCGAGGTAAAGGCCCCGCCCCAGGTGGGCTCTACCCCTAGAGCCTCCTGCTCCGGTGCGGTCACCTGGGCTCTGCACAGGCCCAGATTCCAGGGTTGGCGGTGGAGGGGGGAATCTCCTGAGCTCAGTGGGAAAACCACACGCAGCTCTAGCCTAGGCCCAGAGCCTGGTTTCCCATTCAGAAGTCGAGTGGTGGGTTAACCCCTTCCAAAGCACCGAAGAAGGCCCCTTGGGGGAGGTGGAGCTTTGAGTTGACGACCAGACTGGAGACGACCCAAGTCCTGGGCACCTCCAGAGGTTTCTGATCTGCCTGCCCCCGTCTCGTTCCCCAGTGCAGAACGCCCCATGACTGATGGAGAACACGTTCCCTCACTGCAAACACCACACACGGGGTACAAAACCGCCAGGGAGCTGACTCAGGGTGGGAGCAGAGCTTCCAGAGGCTGGGACCCAGCTCTGCTGCTTCCTCCCTGGAAGAGGGTGCTAGGTCCCCTGGGAGCGCATGCGGGCACCCCACGCCTCGTAGCCACCCCCTACGCCCCACCCAGCCGCTGGCTCCAGCCTCCGAGAATCTCAGGTACGTTCCCTGGGGGTGGTGGGGTCTAGCCCTCAAGAGTAGGAAATGTTGGAAAATGAGAGGGCCTTCAGGTGGTAGAGTTTTCCTTTAATTAAAAAAAAAAAAAATCAAGGTAAGGAAACACACAGCTGGAAAACAAAAGAAAAGGCAGAAGATATCAATTACCTTTAACTTTGATTTCTCGGATCAAAGATCACAGTCATTCTGTTTCATAATATGTTTTGTATCCAGCTAAGGTGTGTGTCTATCAGCTCTGAAAAAGATTTGCAAAACCATTTTTGAGAAGAAAAAAAAAAAATCACCTCTATTACACTTCCAACTCATGCTAATATTATCCATTTAATGAGTAGCTGTTGACCCAGGGCCTCTCAGAACCCAGAACAGAATTCAACCCTCTGGCCATAGTTTAAGCCCCCAATTCTGTATGGTCTTAACATCTGAGCCAGAATTCACCCCAAACCAGGGTAATATCACTGAGATGAGGGACTTGGTACAAAGAAACAGGAATCTCTGAAATCAAAGTTCATCAGCAAAGATAACGGTAGTTTTTGTTTTTGTTTTTTCTGTAAAGTGAGACAAAATGACTGTATTGCCAGTATGCCGTGCAATCCCAAATCATGGCCAGCTAAAGAGATAACACTGGCAGATCAGAAAATCAGAATCTGATGATGCAGCTACTCAAAATGTAACCAGCCTCCTGCAGGCTTTTCTGTCTGCGCTACATTTGACCCTGCTTCCTCCGCAAGAGAGAGACAACCTCAGTGGGCATGCAAATTCTTACCACTGTACACTTTCTTCCTGTTTTTCTCTGGTTGACAAGTTACTATTTTTATAGTCCCTGCCCAACTGAAGGTGCTTAGCAAAGAGATGGGAGCTTTGTATTTCACAGGCTTTCAGTTATATCCCATTCTCACTTCCATTTTAAATAGCTCCGCTCTGTAGCTGTAGCATGCCTACAGCTTTCAAAGTACCGGTTTTCTCAATCCCTCTTTAAAGTGGCCGAATTAGAAGACCAGAGTGCGTTTTGGGTGCTTGATTCAGAAGTATTTTCTGGGATTAGTTTCTTGCAGGGAATGACCTCGCCTTTCCCTAGATGCAGCCTTATTTACATCCTTAGGTAAACCAGGATAGTGTCTCAAAAAGGCACGAGCGCCCTGCATGCTCATCCGCAAGGCAGAGGACACGCAACAGTGAGGTCGCGTCTGCAGTTCCAGGCAGTCCCATGTGCTGGGCTCTGGTCAGGGCTGGTCTGATTGGGACTGGCTGGGTTAGGCACAGGCTGCTGCTCATCCCCTCTCTCCTCCTCCGTAGTGGCCGTGAACACAGTTGGGACCATGCATTTCAGGTCCTCTCCCGAAGCGGAAAAGCCCACAGGCGGCTCCCTCACCCTCTCTCCTGTCTCTACTACTACACACTGGCTGGTTCCAAATCCAAGGCAGACGGCTGTCTGACCGTTCACCACTCAGGGCCTTAAAATGACCAAAGGACTGTTTTCAGCCCAGACCTCAGCCCTGAATGTCAGACTTAGATATCAAACTGCCCACGAGGCATTCAAAACTTCACAGTCAAAACCCGTCCCCTGATCATCACCGCCATCGCCTCCGGCACCCAGCTCCTCTCCTTCCATCGTAGGAAACGTGCCCGCCCTCCTTCCAGTCGTTCAGGTCAATCTTGGTCACAGCCCACATCCTCTCCAGATAGAGATGCTCCTGGGTCTGCCCTCAAAGTCTGCCCAGAAACTAAGCCTCCCCCACCTCTTGTCTGGCCCCAGCACTGGCCCTCCCCCGTCTCTGTGCTTCTGTTCAGGGTTCCTGGTCCTCCTCTCAACCCAGCTGGTCCTCTTGGCACTTAAGGCACAACATATGGCCTTGGTGGTTGCTCCTGGAAAAAAATGGCTCCAAGGTGCTAACAAGGCCAAGATGTTTGCATTTTATCCACCAATTCAAGCGGGCTTCCCTGGTGGCCCAGCAGTAAAGCATCCGCCTGCCAATGCAGGAGACACGGGTTTGATCCCTGGTTCGGGAAGATTCCTGGGGAAGGAAATGACAACCCACTTCAGTATCCCTGCCCGCGAAATCCCGTGGACTGAGGGGACTGGTGAGCTATAGTCCATGGGGTCACAAGAGCTGGACGCGACTGAGCGACTGAACAACGGCAACCGTTCAGGTTGCACTGAGTGGGGGCGGGCACCGTGTACATGTCCAAGGTCACACCCTTGGAGCTGCACTTTTGAATCAAGGTGAAACCCCTGCAGCAGCAGCAGGTCCCCCAGGAGCCCAGGGCTGCCCCAGCTCCACATCCGTCCCCCTGTCAAGAGTTCAGAGAGTTCATAAAACATCACACTGATTGGTTTGGTTGCAGACTTTTGAGGTGCAACTTCCTGTTCAGTTATAAATTTTCCCCTTTGATCGTCTGCTGCTTGATGGAAGGCAGGCACCAGGAGCCAGAGGCAGGGCCTGTCTCAGTTCAGCCAAGACCTTGACCACAGCCCTCCCACTCTGCAGGGGGTTGCCCAGGCCCCTTCCTTCCTCCTCAGTTATCTCTGGGGGCGGGGGCTCTGATGACCACTTCTCCGGCCACGTTCCTGAGGCAGAGAAGATGGAGCGGGCCATCCAGGAACTGTCCTGGCTCTGCGAGTGCTAGTCCCAGATCAGGACTTCTCACACGCGTGAGATCATCGAGCTGCCCTGGGGACGGGTGAAAATGCAGTTTTGCAGCAGCAGGACTTGACATGAAAGCACTCAGGCAATGTGATGTGAAGTCTGACAACCTCTGCCTGAGCCTCCGTTTCCCACACAGCGGGGATCAGGACACCTCCTTGGAGACCCTGCTGGGAGACGCAGCTGCCTTAGTCACACGCAGATGTTCATGAGCTCAGCCGTACAGACCGTAAAGAAAGACGGAAGGACGAGAAGAAGCTGTGGAGGGAGACAGGTCAGCCCGTTCCGTGCTCCCTAGGAACCAAGAACACAGCTCTGTTTCCCTATGTGGCTAAAGACGAAGTCCACGCCATTGGTCAGCTGTTAGTAATGTGGACACGGAGAGAGAAGGCAGCGTTTAGGGTTACGACGCGCTCCCTCAGCGACACCAGGAAACCCGCCCAAAGGCAGGGAAAGAGGCCGCTGGTCCCGGAATCGCTGCGCCTCTTCTGCAGTCTTCTATGAGGCTACCGCTGAGGGCCAAGAGAGTGATGATGGGCACTTTTCCAGTGCTCAGCATAAATCAGTGGACTGTCCTGCTAGTCTCGTGGATTTAGGATATGGATTAGGAATGGTTCATTGATTATCACAGATAATTAAGACGAAAAGTGCAGGGTGTCAGCAGATAAGACACAAACTCAGTCTGTCACCTGGCAAGTTCTACAACAAGCTTCCAGCCTCCTGAGACCACAGCACTCATCTGAAGGGGATGGCGTTCAGTGGGAAGTCCGCGTCAGAGGAGGCAGGCTGCGCTTGGTGGGGGCTGAGTCACTTAAGTCGTTTCCAACTCTTTGTGACCCCAGGGACTGTAGCCCTCCAGGCTCCTCTGTCCAGGGAATTTCCCAGGCAAGAATACCGGAGTGGGTTGCTACTTCTTTCTCCAGGGCTCTTTCCAACCCAGGGATTGAAGCCGTGTCTTCCGCATTGGTGAGCAGATTCCCTCTCACTGAGCCACCAGGGACGCCCGGACTGGTCGTGGTGGTGGTCTAGTCGTTGAGTCGTGTCGGGGTCTGTGACCCCACGGACTGTGGCCTGCCAGGCTCCTCTGTCCATGGGGCTCTCAAGGCAGACTGGTCTTGGGAATGTTCAGTTTAACGATTTTATAATGGAAACTCCAGGGTCCCTCCCAACCAGTACAGAATGTGATACCGTTTTCTCCATCCCCCACTTTTTCCATGATTGTACATCAACTTACCATCTAGGGAGAAACTTTCTCTAAGCTAGAGAAATTCAGCCTCTCTCTAAGCTACCCTGCCCTACCAACTGTATCAACTGAGACCTGAGCTGAGCTGAGCTCTTCTGCCCCGTCTTTTCCTCCAATTCAGCAGAATTTCTTCCGATTACACGTAGCTAAAGAGGCACCTCTCCTATCAAGCAACCGCACGGCTTCTAAGGTAGCAACCACAGGCAGGAAAGCATTCTGAACAAACCACGCTTGCCTCCTCGTCCCCTGCCACTTCATCCTGGCCTTGGCCCCAGAGCTCTGCCGAGCGGCATCAGCCACAAAGCAAGCATCGCACAGTGGGCCGTTGCCTTTAAAACAAAACGAAACAGAAGCAAAAGAGAAGCACGTGTCACTCCGTCCAGTTGAGATTCGGGAGAGAGTGATCCAGACCCACAGCTCAGCCTGCAACCACAAATGAGACGGGAAAATAAATGCCTAATTGTTTGGGAAGCCAGCTTTGCCTTTGGAGGTTAGAGGCATTAACCAAGCATTTCTGTGAGGGTGTCTGTGTCTCCTTAGCCTTGCCTGTGCGGGAGCGGGGACTGAGGCGGGTCAGACAAGCCAAGTGGGTGAGCAGGGGAGCGCGGGGCGAGAAGACACCGCTCCATCCTGAGCCCCGTTCCTCGTGTCACAGAAGCTCACGAAAGTCCCTTGAGGCCTCTGAGAAAACGTCCAAACCCGCAGGCCTGCCTCGCGCCACCTTTCCTTCAAAAACCAGCACAGCTCCTGCTGCTTTGAGAGGATTCACTGGCTATTTGCTGAATCACCTAGTCTCATCTCCACCTTATCCTTCCATCAGTTCACCTTGCAGACTGTTCTGTCCTGCCATGTGTCACGACCTGCTGACCACACAGCCCACCCCCTACTCCCAACAAAAAGGACACCCTTACATTTATCCATGTGCTTCTAGAGCCCGACCTAAGCCCACCGCCCCCAAGGAGGCATCCTGGCCACTTCATGCTCCATCAGGCTTAGGCATCTGGTCCTGAAATTGGCCCCCGAAAGTTTTCAGCCACATCTGTCTCCCTCTCGAGGCCCTCAGCCCAGTTTGGTGTAAGAACTGACGGACCTCACTGTCTGTCCAGCGAATGCTGTCTCCGCATGCACCTGGCGAGCCCACACCGTGGAGCCCCTCGGACAGCCTGACCGCGGCCCACCCGAGGAGGAGGAGGATGGGCGGGGCCAAGGAGCTGGGCGACCACGAGGTACACCTGGGGCCCGGGCTCCCCGGCCACCCTGTGCAGGCCAAGAAGCCACTGGCTGCCTGGACCAAGCAGGTACCAGACCCTAAACTTTTCCCTGTGAGAGTCACAGGTCCGGGCCTGGCATGGACAGCTCGCACCTCACAGAGCCCTTGGAGTGCACAGCGAGGACTGTGTGTGTGACATCACCCCAGGTGTCCCTCAGATACCTTAACTCTCCCAGGACACGTGAACAGAACCCCAACTCCTGACTCAGGCCCCTCGATCAAACCTTCACCTTGCTCGCACAGCACAGTTCATGCTAGGGACCCAACTGTGTTCCCCAGCTTGCCCTGTGGAAGCCCAGACCCCCAGTGCGATGATGTTTGGAGGTGGGCCTCTCCAGTCTCTGGAATTCTGTTATGACAGCTGCTCTGTCCAAGACCACCACTCTCTGATATCTCTGCATGCGCCCCACCCCGGGCAGGCGTCTTCCAGCTTGGCACCCAGGGTCATGGTCGGGGCAAGTGAGCTCACGGGTGTGAGCAAGAAGCAGGCGCTGTGGGGCCCCGGCGTGCTCCCCAGCGCCACACACACCCCAGCGAAGCCGCCTCTCTGGACACAGCCAGCCTCGACTGAGGCCCGGTTCCTCTGGCCAACAGCCCCCTTCCCCTCCCACCCTGACCTCTCCAGTGTGGCCTTTCTGTGTCTGGCGGGGTCGTACGTGTTCAGGGTGGTGGCCACGGCTGCCGGGTGCAGGGGCTGAGTGCTGTGAGGAGGGACCTACACCCAGGGCAGAGCCACAGGGAAGCACGCAGCGGGGAGCCAGGCTGCCGGGGTCCAAGCCCGGCCGGCTCGGCCCTGCCGCGGATTGAGGCAAGCCTTGACCCACTCTGCACCCGCCCTGCAGAAAGTGGGCGATGCTGGTTCTTAATCTGAGAGGGAGTTTTACCAGTTTTAGAGGGAATCAATGAGTTGACACAGGTGCTGTAGACAGCATCCAGCGTGTTGCAAGCACCCCCTGACACACATTCACCGATGAAATGGGAGCCAACTGCTTCACTTCGTGGACCTCAGTTTTTCATCTGTGAAATGACTGTCTCTTAGAGAGACAGTCGGAACAATGCAAGTTAACAGAAAACCCCATGCTGGCCTCCATTCCTATTAACATGGTTAGTGTGTACTAGTCTACCTCACACAAAACATTTGGTTAACAGATTGAATTGATGGGTGACCAGGCCACCCTCTCTCACCAAAGCACTTTCACCTTGGAAGCTGCTTTCTGAGTTTGCAGCGTGGGTGGATCTGAGGTCAGCCGGGCCCCCAGAAATGCATTTTCACATCCTGCCGAGAGGGCCCTCCTGCCCCCACCCAGGCCACCCTCCACAGTGCGCCGGCTGCACTGGGCCAGCAGCACGCACAGCGGCCTCTGAGTCACCAACTTTCTGCAAGCCAGAGGCCCCGGAAGCCAAGCCCCCCAGCAGCCCCAGTGTCTCACCAGCAAGACCGCGGGGCCTACGAGAAAAGTGCTCCACCTCGTCCCAAACTGTCCTCAGCTCTCAGGATGAGTAAACACGGCACTTCTGAGGCTCCGGTTTCGAGTAAGAAGCCGAGGTGCTAACTGGGAGGAGGGCAGGCCGGTGGCTGGCAGCCAAGAAGGTGCCAAGCACTGGGGGGGAAGGTGCCCTGCACTGAGCCAGCCTCTGGGGACGTGTGCCAGTGCTCACAGAAGCCTAGCACTAGCTGGGCCAGAGTGAAGCCGCCTTTCCCTCGCACATGGTCACCACGGTGACGGTTCCTGACTGGCAGGGAGGGCCAGCATGGCTCAGGCTAGAAGGACCCTGTATCTTGAAGCTCAGGACATGGTAGCATCAGCCCCTCGCTGGGTTGTCATCACCCCATGAGAGCAGGGACCTCGTCTCTCACTCACTGCCGTAACCCCAGCACCAAGGACAGAGCCTGGCACACAGCAGGTGCTCAGTAAATGTTCTTGGAGAGACAGCTGAGTCAATGAATAAGAGACAAACTCCTGATTGTTTTAGATTTAACCAGAATTTGCCCAGTTAATCCTGGGTTTTGACGGCCTCCAGAGGCTGGTCTGAAACCCCAGTTAATAGGAAGGGTGAAGGCCAGCTGTTCTGTTAGTTGCAGATGAAGCCTTCAGAAGCGAGAGATGGCAGGACTTCTGTGGTGGCCCAGTGGTTAAGGATTTGCCTTTCAACACAGGGGAGCAGAGTAATAATTTTATGCAGCAGAATAGTAATTACCATTGTTTTTAAATTTTATATCACACTTTCTATCACACTCCACGTATAATTATTTAATTATAATTAAATAGACCGGGGAGATGCCCTCAGTCTGCTCTTGGTAGTCCTACAGATTAGGTATTAACTGTCCCCATTTCACAGGTGATGAAACTGAGGCACAGAGAGATTAAGGGTCATACACAACTTATACAGATGCTAAGTCACAGAGTCAGAATTTAAACCTACGCCAGTGTGCCTCAAGCTACCGGAGATGGGAATTCTTTTGTGATTATCATCTGGCAGTCAGAACTTGCTTCTTTGAATGCACCTCGGAGCAGAGACTGGTCCTTGGGAGACCCCAACTTTGATCAGGGTTATACGGTAGAAGTCACCCATCGAGTATTCAAGGAAAACTGAGAGTGCACTAACATAGCATTAACTGTAGTTAATCCAGGGGATGAGATTTAATAAGCAAAGAGTGGCTTGGCCCCTTTGGGGCCACAAGGCCGAGCCTGGGGTAAAACCTAAAAGGTGAGACGGTGCTGGGTATCCCTAAGACTTAACGCACAGCCAAGGCCTGGGGCTCAGCGAGACACGCAGGACTTGCCTGGTGGTCCAGTGGTTAAGAATCTGCCTTCCAAGGCAGAGGACGCAAGTTCGACCTCTGGTTGAGGAGCTAAGATCCCACGTGCCGTGGGGCCGCTAAGCCATCGTATCGCAACTACTGAGCCCACGCGCTCTAGAGCCCACACTCCACAGAAGATGCCCACACGCCACTGAAGAACCCACGCAGCCGAAACAGAGAGAGACAGCAGCTTCCCAGGTGTGACTAGAGCCGTCCCCGCTGGCTTCTGTTGGCAATAATCTCCAGCAGAAGAGGGAAGCTGAAGCCCGCTCCCTACAAACCCACCAGCAGCCTGTGTGTCCAGATCTGAGAGAGCCTGCGCCCGCCCGCGGTGTCACTCTGACTCTGGTGGCACAGGAAGCATCCTCTCTCCATCTTAGCCTCCCAGGCAGGGGCCCGTCTGACGGGGAGATCCGGGCAATCCCAGAAGGTGACAGAGGTGAGGGGCTGCCCGGCTGCAACTCTCCACAGCTGGACACCCGCTGGCCTTCCGTAAGAATCCCATTTGGATGAACTCTCCCCAGCCAGCACCAACCCCCTGCTGTGGCCCACGGGTCCCACTTGGCCTTGGCAAAGGCCGTCCCTTTAACAGCGAAGCTGATGCACTTCTCTTCCTCACTGTCCTCGGCGCCCCTCCCAGCCCGCCTTCTACGCTCCAGGTGCCACCAAGCACACTTGCCCCAGGGCCCTTGCACTTGCTGTTCCCACTCCAGGGATGCTCTGCCCTTAGAGATCGGCAGGCATCCCTCAGCAGGATCTCTGCTCATGTCCCCTCTGGGACGCTCCCCTTCTGGAACAGCAGCGCCCCCGCCACTCTCCATGCCCCTCGGCCCTACCTCACCTTTGGACATAGCACTTGTTCTAGCTGGTGTTATCATGAGACCACGAACTCAAGGAGAGCAGTGTGTTCCCTGAAAAATCCCCAGCAGTGGACAATAAGCAGCTGGATGAATGGCCAAGTGAGAGAGGGAACAAACGAATGGACAAACTGTGGCTTCTGAGTGTTGGTGACCCAGTGTCGACTCCATTGTGGTCAAACGTGGGGTGCTGTAATACCCGTCTCTGCAGAGCGGATGCCAAGAGAAAGAAATCATGTTTTGCTGTCCTAGGGGAAAATCCAGGGGCTCTGAGCTGTGGGCTGCGCTCTCTGTCCCCCATGGGCTCCTTATCTGACTGGTGGAGTCCCAGCTCCAGAGTCCCACACGGACCATGGCCCCCAGAGCACCTCGTACCGAGCTTGATACACAGTCGGCATGTTAAATGACGCCGTGAACAGGCTTAAGATGCAACTGTGGGATCTTTGTTTTCCACTCTGTCCAGCTTCAAGGAGGAGAAACTGCTTCTCCATTTGTGAGCGTCTCTGTTCCGAGTGCATTTCACATGCCAGCTGGGATGTGGCTACAAACTGCCCCCGAAAAGACCTTAGCAGGAGGCAGGTTTCTAATAGCAGCCTAGCCTCAGGAAACTGGAGACACTTAGAGATACGAGGGTCAGCTTTCCAGCTATAGCCCTCCGTCATCCCAACCCTGGGAACGTGTCCCCTGCGGCCACTGAGCTTCTAGGGGAGGAGGTGGGTGTGGGGACCACAGTGATGAATTTGTGCGGTGCAGTGCGGCCCATGCGGCAGGGCCAGGGGCCAGAAGGACAGCAAGCGCCTGCGAGAGTGGGCGCGCACTTTACTTCTCTCCTAGCAGATGCCCTTGAGCAGGTTTGAGGAGCCCATAAACACACAGTCCTGTACAGTGTCCATTTTCCCCAAGTTGAACGAAGGATTCGATGATCTCAAGTTCACATCAGGATTCGATGCCATTCTGCCAAGCCCGACAAGCTGACCCTCTTACCGTATCTGCAGAAAAGCCAAGAGACGCTTACTAGGGAATGACCAGCTGGTGACTAAACCTACCCAAAATCAAGAATATCTACAAGGTGGCTGTGATTAAGAACTGTCACTGGGGACAAACTCTACGGAGCAAAGCTGAGAGACCAGGAAGGCGCCTGCACTCACTTGAAAACACTGTTTACAACACTGACGGGTTATAGGCCCGTAAGGAAAGGATGGACTTCTCCACGGATGAGCTGGGACCACCCCTCATCCACATGGAAAGCAAGGAAATGAGAACCTTACTTTGTTTTGGACATGACAGTCGAATTCGGGTGGATTACAAACTTAAGTGTAAAAGGTAAGACCGTGATGTAAGTGGAAGACAATTTAGAAGCGTCACTCTCTGTCATCCGGGGAGAAAGAGACTTCCTAGACCGGTTCTTCCGGCTCGAGGAGCTTCACAATCACTGGCAGGCTGGTAAAAGCGCTGACTGCTGGGCCCAACCCTCGTGTTTCTGATTCAGCAGGTCTGGGATGGGCGGGGCCCAAGAATTTGCACTTCTGACATGCTCCCAAGTCACACAGATGCTGTGGGTCCAGTGACACATTTTCAGTAGCACCATCCCAGACGATGCTCAGAAAGCGCAAACCTTTTCAAAGATAAATGTTAACTGTTACAAGTTACTGTTCGTGGAGAGACAGCATCTCGCCCACACGAGTTGTGCAAACACTCGAGTAATCGTACAGCATCAAACAGTGGGAGGATGCGGAGCCAGGGAATGACTTCTCCGAGGCTGACGGGAGTATAAACTGGTACAACCGCTTCCGAAGACACTTTGGTGCTGTTGACTAACGCGGCAGAAGGGGACGCCCAGTGACCAAGCAATTCCACTTGTAAGTACAACCCAACAGAAACTCTTCTGTGTGCAGAGAAAGGACATTCTGGAAACCACTGTTCTACCAGCATAGGGGTAAAAAACACCGGAAACGACCAAATGTCCACAATCCATACAGTGGACTGATGAGCTCTACGGTGGACTACGACACGGCAGAGAAAAGAAGTGCAGCTACAGAAACAACAACCTATGAATGCCAAGGAACGTCATGCTGAGGGAAAAAGCAAGCTGAGAAAACTAGTTACAGCGTGACCGCATTCATGTAAAGTTCCTAAGCATCAAGACCCGTGCCGCTCAACATCCTGCTCAGAGTCAAACAGGTGGTGAAATTATTTTTTTTAAAAAGCAAAGAGACAAACACAAAACTGAGTGAGGATAGCAATAAGTCTAAGGTAGTAGGGAAGAAAAAATACACTCAAAATTCTGTGCTCCAGGAGCTCGACCCGGTGCCGTGTGACCACCTAGGACGAGGCGCGTGGGGGGCGTTCAAGAGGGACAGGGCATGTGTGTACTTACGCCTGATTCACTGTTGTCTGGCGGAAGCCGACACAGTATTGTAAAGTAATTATCCTCCAATTCAAAATTTTTTCCAAAAAAAATAGTGAAAAAAAAACCTCTGTGCTCAATCCAGGCTTGGAGCACCATGATATGACCACTGCAGAAGAGAGACAGCGGACCCAAGCACCTCTGATGGAGGAACACACCACGACTTAGGAGCGAGCCTCGACCGAAGCGTCAAACCCAACCTGATCCAGCGCTCGCTTCCCTCCTGACTTACAGGAAATGCTGAGGACGGAGCAACAGCGATCGACGGCACCGAGGAGCTGCAGCTGACAAAACCCAGGCTACGTGCAGGCCACCTGTTTCTCCAAAGCAAGGAGAGCTAGGGGAGAAGATGAAGGGCGCCCGGGCAGGCCAGAGAAACAGAAAAACCCATTTCAACAGTCGAGACAAACCATGGGGAAAGGGCATTTATGAGGCAGCCGAGAACCTGAGCACTGAGTCTGATAGTGAAGATTTTAGCATACTATATATATAAGATGGGTTTCCCAGGTGGAACAGTGCTAGAGGACCCACCTGCCAGTGCAGGAGACTCGGATTCCATTCCTGGGTCGGGAAGATCCCCTGGAGTAGGAAACGGCAACCCGCCCCAGGGTTCCTGCCTGCGGAATCCCACGGACAGAGGCGCCTGGTGGGCTCCAGTCCACAGGTTGCAAAGAGTTAGATGCGACTGAGTATACACACACACGTATATAAAATAGAATATCTGTGTGCAATTAAATCACTTTGTTGTATACCTGCAGCTAACACAACATTGTAAATGAATGATACTACAATTTTAAAAGTTTTTAATAAAAAAAATAGCCAAAAAAAGAGGTTCACTGTGAGAATGAAAATCAGAGAAAAGTTTTTTTTTAAAAGACTCCTCCTGTAGAGAAACAGAACTGAAAGATTTGCAAATACAAAATGTTTTAGAAAGCAGAAGAGTACAAAGACAATGATTATGCTCTTTTTCTTTACACTTGGGGTAGGTACACAGTATTCATTTGTATTATTTTTTCTATCTCACGTGTATTTAATGAAGGCCATCTGGCATTTAAAGGAAAGAAGGGAAAGAGGGAGAGAGAAGGATGGGAGGAGAGAGGAGGTGGGAGACGCGCAGAGGAGAAGGGGGGACGGGGAACCCAGAAGGAAGACGAGACGAGACCGCCTTGTGCCTCCGACCCAAGAACCAGCCCGGGGAACAGCGGCAGCGTGCCCGTGGGGGAGCAAGCGGCGGGGCGGGGGAGAAGGTCACCTCCTCTGAGAGGCCCTCCCAGACCCTGTCCGGAGTCTCCTCCCACCGTGTTTGTGTCTCTCCTTCAAAGCGCGTCTCACCATCAGAAACGCGTTTCTGTCCTATCTACCATGCCTTCCCCATCGGGCAGGGACCGCCCCCCAATCACCCGGCACCCGACCTGGCGGACTCTGCTGTCGAGAAGTCCTCCTGTAAGCTGGCACCTTCTGAGCGCTTGCTCGGTGCCGGGTCCCGGCCTAAGGAAGCTACGTGCATTAACCAGCCAGCATTCACAAGGCTCCCTGAGTAGGTGGTACTGTTATTATTCTTCCCATTTTGCAGTTCAGTAAACGAAGAACTCAGCGCAGGGGACTTGCTCGGAGTGACGGCCCGCAGCTGGCCGAGCCAGGACTTAAATGTAGGCGGGGGTCCAGGGCACAGGCTTGGGACTGCTCTGCCCTGCCTTCCCGCCTCGCCAGTAAACGTTGGTTTAATGGCAAAGACAGAAGCTTTTTGTTCAGACCTGAGATGACCAGAGTTAACCGTTGAGGTCTGGGAGGCCCTGGCTGGGTCAGCCTGGTTCTCCCGCGGCCCACTGCATACCTGGGGCTGTCCTCTGCAGGCCTGATTTTGGACGTGTGCACAGGCACACACACTATGTGTGGCCACGCTGCAAACCACAACGCAAGTCACCAAGTCGGTGCCCTCTGATGTGTTCTTTGCAAAGTGGCAGGAGGTGCTCAGCAAAAGTTGGAGAACTGACTGTGTTTCAAGAATTAAGGCCAGAATGCCAAACCTTCCAGCGCAGAAATTGGAGGTGCCAGTGTCTACGTGGAAACATCCCATCCTCCTTCTCCCTGAGAGATACATCAGCCTGAATGAGCCCCCATGGGAATTCGGGGCACCCACAGGTGGGGGCCCTTGTCCTACCAGTCACCCCTATTTGAGCACCTTTCCTTCCTGCCTCCCTACCATCAGCCAAACAGATGGGCCCCTGAAAGTCCAGCAGATCCCTCAAAGCAGCCAGTACCTCAGTCCCCCAGGGCTGTGATTTAGAGTCTGGATTTAGGAAACTTCCCAGGGGGGTCCCAGCCATGGTCAGGCGCCAAGAGCCCACGGCCTGGTGCCCCCCATGGCCTGCACTCTGACATCAGACAGCTAGGGGCTGGGGTGGGGGACGGGCCGGGGCCCAAAGGGGTGGCACCAGGGATAGGGCTGAAGTCCTTCCCCAGACCCTTCCCCCTCCTCAGAGGAGAACAGGAAACTGGCGGGCAGAGGGGCGGGTATCCTCTTCTCTGAAAGGGGCCAGGGCTGAGTGGGAGAAGGGGTTTCTGGGCTGAGGCGTGAATTTCTCAGAAGCCTGGCAGCCTGGAAAACACAGGGCTGGTTTCTGTCTTCCGCCCCCAGAAATGCCTGAAGCCCCAGCGGGGAGGGAGGGCCCGGACAGGCCTGGGTGCAAACACGGCGCTGCTCAAAGAGGGAAGGCCTGGGCCAGCTCAGATGCCCACCGCGGGGCGTCCCCAGGGGACGCGCCTCCAGGAGGATGGGGCACTGGAAGGCGGCAGTCGGAATCAGGGCACCGGAGGCAGCAGGGCCACCTCTTGGCATGAGAAGGGGGAGCGAGCCTGTGGGTGTCTCTGCAAAAAGGGCGTCCTGGCCGAGCTCTGCAGACTCCCACGCGGACGGTGGGGGGCAGGTCAAAGCCGCGCCACCGACCCGGTGGAGAGCAGCTGCCCGGCCCTGCGGGCCGCCCGCTCCTGCGGTTGCACAATCGTTTCCATGGCGCTCAGCTTTGCTGTCACAACAGCCCCGGGATGGCCCAGCGCTGGGCAGAGCTGCCGGCTGGAGGCGAGCAGTGGATTTCCTCGCAGGCCCCGAAGCCAGCACATTTTTGAAGGCCTGCCCCGGCCCACTCTCTGGACTCGGCCTCTGTCAAGTCCATGGGGCAGTCAGTGGCCCGGAGAGCGTGGCATCGAGGAGGGGCTGGGGGGCCTGCCGGAGTTCGCCGTGTCATCCCCACAGGGACGGAACCCCACACTGCATCCCCACCAAGGGCCAGCAGGACACTCAAGGGCCCCAAACTCCAAGCTGGCCTTATGATGCCAAGCGAGTAAGATGCCCCCACTGCTCACAGTAAATATAAATACTGCTGTAAAGGTGAAGGTGGGTGTGTGCTAAGTCACTTCAGTCGTGTCTGACTCTTTGTGAGCCCATGGACAGTAGCCTGCCAGGCTCCTCTGTCCTTGGGGATTCTCCAGGCAAGAATACTGGAGTGGGTTGCCATGCCCTCCTCCGGGGAATCTTCCTGACCCAGGAATCGAACCCGTGTTTCACATCTCCTGTGTGGGCAGGGGGGCTTCTTTGCCACTAGTGCCACCTGGGAAGGTGACTGACTGACATCTTAGGCTTACAGACATTTGATTAAACATCTACCACTTCAATTCTGCCGTTCTTCCCGCTACATCTCTCAAACTTTTTTAATGGCCTTTGGCAAAGCTCACAGCCCTAAAGCTGTAGTGATAAGACCTGATTCTAGGACTTGGGGCACAGGTCATCTCCCCAGATTTTATATGCTGTCACACCTTGCTAGCAGTTGCTCTGGACTTTGTTTGTACTCCTGAACTCCCAAAGAAATGTATGACATCTTGCTCCCAAAAAAACCAGATGAAGAATATCTGTATTCTTTATTCACTGTTCTTCAGTTACTCACTGGCTGTGTGATCTTGGGCCAGTTACTTAACCTCTCTGGACTAGTTTCTTCATTTATAAAACAGGAATAATTATAGTCCATGCCTCATGAGGCTGTTGTGAAGATTAAATGAATGAATATAATGATGTCTTAGAAGAGTGCCTGGAATATAATAAGTGATATCTAAGTATTAGCTTCTATGATTATTAAAAAGAAGTAGAACCATTGTGGTTTTATGATGAATAGTTATAAGTCATTTAAGACCCAGGCAGTATATAATCTCCATTTCATTCTGGGATATTCATTCAGTTCCACAAATATGTGGTGAGCATCTTATGTGCAGGGAGCTGGGCTGGCCTGCACAAAGTGGACTTTAGAAAACGCCGTGAGAGGCTTACCTACTATGTGCAACATCAGCCCCAGGGAAGCTGGGGTAGACAAGTTAGAGACATTGGCCCTCACCACCCGGAGACTTGAACTGAGCGAGAGAGAAAAAATACGGAGAAATACCTGAAAGGTATATGCAATAAACAGCAACTGCAGGGAACCAGGTGTGTCTCCAGGACTCATACGAACAGAAAAACCCTATGGCTGCAGGGAGCTTGTCAGAGTCTTGAAATGCTGGTCAGGTTTCAAAAAGCATCAGGGAGAGGGGAGGACATTCTAGGCAGAGGTGATGGCTTGGGCATGGGTTCAGAAGCAAGAAAACCTCAGCACAGCGATGTGTTCTCCACTCAAAGCCAAGAGGGGTGGACGAGGACAGAAACAGCTCCGAACAGCGGGAGGTGCACCTGCAGGCATGACTGAAAGCGTTCTGTTTCTACATCCCCATTTAAAATATTATTTAGTAGCTTTTAGGGTCATTGCTAGGACCTGAAATGTGTCCCTTCCTTTTATCTTTTTTCCCTTAACTTTTTTAAAGCAAAGACATGCATATGGAAAAAAAAAAATCCAAACCATAAAAACAAACAGGAAAAGATCCCTCTTCTACTCTTTGTTTCCAGCCGCTCAGTACCCCCTCGTGTGGCTGACTCTCATTATCAGACACTGATTGGAAGCAACTTCCAATCCTCTGCTGGCACGAACAGGACTGCAGTGGACCCGTCGCACCCTACATGCAGCAGGGTGTCCAGAGGGCCTGGGCTAGCATCCCTGACAACGAGGCTCCCTGTGAGGCCTGCACAGATGGGCTCAACCAGAAGTGCTGATAAGCTAGGAAAGGAGGGTCGGCACGACCCTGGACAGGGCAAGATGCTGAAGCCGACAAGTGCCAGCCACGTGGCTGACCCTCCTACATGCACTTTTCATAAATCACTTCATTTAAACCTGAAGTACTGCTATTACTCCCATTTTACAGATGGGGAAACTGAGGTCACGGACATTAAGTCACTTGCCTATGGCAACATCTCAAATGCCTTACGACAGATAGGGGAGAGGGGCCAGGAGCAGAGTAGGGTCAGGTAATGAGCTCACTTGAGCACTGGCCAAGGCTGGGGTTCCTGCCGGGTGTCCACACACAGCGTCCAGGAGGCAGTCAGATCCCCGGGTCTGGAGGGAAAGCTACTTTTCTAATGTCTCATCAGATACACAGAGTGAAAGGCCCAAGATTAAGGGTCTGTTTTGTTTATGAATTGAATCTAGATCACTCTTACATGCACGCTTCCAACAGCTCATCCCCTGAGCCTCGAGCTTTGAGACCTGAGACCAATCAAGGCCTCGCTCCTCAGCCTGGTCTCACAGCCCTGATTTCGGAGATAATTAGTCTCTGCCTTCCACAGGTGCTTATTAACTGGGAGGGCTTGTTGTTACGTTATAATTATTTCCTATACTTGCCAGCCTGTCAAACACACAACCAGACTGCAACCTTCCACCTGCCAGCAGCTTCCCTTCCCTCCAGGAATCAAATCTGAACCTCCTGCTATGGCCTCGGAGGCAGTCTGAGATCTGGCCTGTCCTTAAAATCTCATCTCCTGGTCGTGAATCTCAACTATCCCAGGCCCCTCTTCTCTCCTCCACACAAACCAACACTCAGACAGGCTGTTCCCTCTGTCTGGGATTCCCTGTCCCGACCTCCTCCATCAGGTCTCAGCTCAAGGTCTTTCCTCAAGGAGGCTGTCCCTGATGGCTCCACCTGAAGATACACTGTCCTCTACCTTCACTTCTGAGTTTTACTCAGAGCATTGAGCCTGTCTGAAACTCGTATTGGTTGCCGTTCAGTCACTTAGTCGTGTCCGACTCTTTGAGACCCCATGGACTGCAGCACGCCAGGCTCCCCTGTCCTTCACTATCTCCTGGAGCTTGCTCAAACTCATGTCCATCGAGTTGGTGATGCCATCCAGCCATCTCATCCTCTGTCGTCCCCTTCTCCTCCTGCCCCCAATCCCTCCCAGCATCAGGGTCTTTTCACATGAGTCAGCTCTCCGCATCAGGTGGCCAAAGTACTGGAGTTTCAGCTTCAGCATCAGTCCTTCCAATGGACACCCAGGACTGATCTCCTTTAGGATAGACTGGTTGGATCTCCTTTCAGTCCAAGGGACTCTCGAGAGTCTTCTCCAACACCACAGTTCAAAAGCATCAATTCTTCGGCGCTCGGCCTTCTTTACGGTCCAGCTCTCACATCCGGCTTCTGATTAATGTCTCCCTGAGAGACTTGGTCCCAGGAGGTCCTTTGTCTACTGCAGCCACTATTTTAGCCCAGCTCCTGGCACAAAGCCCAGGAGACAGTGGGTGCGCAGTGACTGTCCATTCAGAGAAGAATGAATGAATGGGCCGCAGTTGATTAAAGGTAAACCAAGAAAACAAATGCCCCAGGGAGACACTCCCTGGCAGTTTCCTGAGGCAGCAGCCTGCCAGCCACATGCTAGAGGAGGCCTTCCCCCGTATCTGTGGGACACACAACAGTCTATAAAATTGCTTTTCACACATGCCTCGCCCAAGGCCACAAGCAAGGAAGAGGCCACGTGGGGCTCTGAGTCAAACTTCCTCTGGTAACCGATACTTATCAACATCTTCTGATCCTGAAGCCACTGTCCTGGGCACTCACCAGGGAAAACACTGAACGTAGCCAGGAAGGAGGTCCCAGGGGCTTCCCACACCCCGCAGGAGCCCAGAACTCTCCAGTCTACGAAACACAGCTTTAGCGTCAACACTCAACATTATGAAGCTACTGTTTCAAGCAGAATCAAGCACTGGACCCTTCCGACTGGTGGTTCTTAACTGGGGGCAGTTCTCCCCCCAGAATATATCTGGCAGTTACCAGAGTCACTGCTGGTTGTCACAGCTGGGAAGTGTGTGTGTGTGTGGGGGGGGGTGCGCTGGGATGCTTCTGGCATCTGGTGACTGGAGCCCAGGGCTGCTGCTACATGTCCTGCAGGGCACAGGACAAGCCCCAGGACAAATGAGCAGGCCCCCAATGTCAACAGCAAGCAAGGTAACAAATGTTTTGGGGTTCCTGGATTGAGTCTGAATTTGAGCAGAATTAGCAATAACTGGACGTAAGGCCTCTTCCCTCTGCTGCTGTAGATGCTCTTCATAGACTATAACCACCTGACATTGTTATACACAGTCAGCCCTCCCCATCCATGGTTCCACAGCCAGAGAGTCAACCAACCATGGACTGAAATATTTGGGGGGAAAATTCAGATAGTTCTAAAAGCTAGGCAACTGTTTCCTTAGCATTTACCTTGTATCAGGTATTACAATTAGTCTAGAGGTGATTTAAAGCATCCAAGAGGAAATGTATAGGTTACATGCAAATACTACAGCATTTTATATACGAGACTGGAGGAGCTGTGGATTTTGGTATCTGCAGGGGGTTCCTGGGACCAAGTCCCTGTAGATACAGAGAGACAACTGCATCTTTATTTAGCTATTTGTTTGGGTTCCCTAACCGGGAGGTAAGCTTCTTGAAAGCAGGGACCTTTATTATGCATTGCTGTGTCCCCAGGAGCTAAAAACTGCACTTGGCATACAGGAGGCATTCAATAAATGTTTGTGGAATAGAGGAAGGTAACTTCTAAGAATATTAAACAAAACAAAACACCCAACCTCCTTTTGTATCTTTTTTCCCAAAATCCATTCTCCCTGTCTTCCACTAGCAGCTCTGCACATGGTTGTGAAGGTTCTCAGTCGTGTCCAACTCTTTGCAACCCTGTGGACCGCAGCCCACCAGGCTCCTCCGTCCATGGGACTCTCCAGGCGAGAATACTGGAGTATTCTTGTTGTTGCCATTCCCTTCTCCAGGGGATCTTCCCCACCCAGGGATCAAACCCCGGTCTCCTGCATTGCAGGCACACGCTTTACCCTCTGAGCCACCAGCACCACTCTCTGCACATGGTTGGGGAAATATAAAAACTACATTTCCCAGCCTCCTTTGCAGCTCACTGTGGTCATATGACAAGGCTCTGGCCAATGAGGCATCAGATACAAGGATAAATTCAATTTCCAGGTCATGACCTTAAAGGGACAGGACATGCCTTTCTTCCCCCCTTTCCTGGACCTTCTCCTGCATCAGGAGCCATCTTAAGACAGTGCTGATAAGCGTACCCTCCTAAAAATGGCAGAGTGAAAAGAAAGAGCCTAGTCTTGGCACCATGGGACCAGAATACCAGCCCTGGATTGCTTATGTCTGTGCTATTACATGAGAAAGAAATCATCCATCTAGTTTAAGCTATTGTTACTTTGGGTTTCACTTACAGAAGCCCTCTACATTCTCATCAATACATAACTTTCCCCTGCCCTGCAAACTAACTATTTAAACCACACAATACTGCAAGGAATATCTCAGCCAGCTGGCACTCAAGAGCTATTTTATGATTTTCCCCTTCACACATACAGGGAATACAACTCTCAGTTTACATACAGAAATCTTTCTTTCCTGATGCCTCAGAAAATCTGAGCACATTGCTTCATAAGCCAGGGGGAGAAAGGAGAGGAAGTCATTATTTAGATCCATCAAATGATAAGGACAAAAGAAACAAGAAAAAAGCCCATTAAAATCTTAAAACATCAATTATGTTTCAATCTATGAGTTCATAATGGTACTTTTTTTAAAAAAAGTCCTTAATTGATCACCACTAGAGGATGTTAATGAACCAAACCATTATTTTAAAAACTGGTAAATAGAGGGAAAGAATCCAGCATTCATCCTGCTCTTCCTATATGAATTCTACCATTGTTGATGAAGGAAAGTTTCTCTTTATAGAACTTTTCCAGCTAACAGAGAGGAAGGGAAGACAGAATTAGAACAGAATATAACCACTTTACGGATGTGAGACTTGGACCATAAATTAGGCTGAAAACCAAATCGATGCTTTTCAAACTGTGGTGCTGGAGAAGACTCTTGAGAGTCCTTTAGACTGCAAGGAGATCCAACCAGTCCATCCTAAAGGAAATCAGTCTTGAAAATTCATTGAAAGGACTGACGCTAAAGCTGAAGTTCCAATACTTTGGTCACCTGAGGTGAAGAGCTGACTCATTGGAAAAGATGCTGATGATGGGAAAGATCGAAGACAGGAGGAGAAGGGGGAGACAGAGAATGAGATGGCTGGATGGCATCACTGACTCAATGGACATGAGTTTGAGTAAACTCCAAGAGATAGTGAAGGACAGGGAAGCCTGGCGTGCTGCAGTCCATGGGGTCGCAAAGAGTCGGACACGACTGAGTGACTGAACAACAATCACCACCTTGCAATCACTGCACCACTGAATTAATGCAGCTCAGCAGAGACGTCAGCAGCTGGTGACACGACCAAGAGGGCAGCACCTGATACCACGTGCTTCCTGACGGAGAGATGCTCCCCCCGCGGAGCAGTCTTGCCCAAAACTACTAAACCCGAACCCATGAAAGCGCCAGAACTGACTGCCAACTTACAGGAAATACGGAGGACAGAGGAACCAGGCTAACCCTCGCCATGGGGACATAACTGGTGAAAGCCGGACTGTGAGAAATTGTATAGGATGAACGATCTGGTCTTTTTCAACAAGTAAACTACTAAATAATAATGATGATGATGATAGAATGAAAAAAACGGGTCCTGCCGTTTACTCTACAGGGGGAACCTCTGAATGACAACAGTCTTAGACACTAAAGGCATCCATGGGCACTGCGTGGGCCTGGTCTGAATCCTGATCCAAACTATAGAATAATAAAACAAGGAGAAAACCTTTATGATATGGGTGAGATGACTGGGACTTTATACACCAGCTCTTCCCTGATTTTAAGGACTTTTCATTAAGTTTCACGCACATTAGTGATATATTATGAATGTTTTCACAACCCTTTTCTTTTAGATACACATACTGAAGCTTTACACATGAAATGGTATGGTTTTAGTATCCAGGATTTTTGATGTAGAGAATTTGCTTCAAATTATTATTGTGAAACGGAGGTGGTTGGAGGTGTAGGTGTAGAACAAACCAGACTGGCCACGAGTTGACCACAGGTGAAGCCGAGGGGTGGGCAAGGAGGTATATTGTGCTCCTCTATATTTATATATATATTTAGAGCATTTCCATCCAAAAAGGTGTGTTTAAATCTTACCAGCAGCCACAAGGAGGGGGAGGAATGCAAGAGGGAGCTGACACCTCCAAAGTCCCCGCTGCGCACCAGGTGCTGGGCTAGGCAGCCATAGATGTGAGTGGCACTTCCCGACGACTGGTAACAAGGGCAAATGCCAAACAGGTCTGATGGAATCCCTGGCTGGGCGGGGTCGGCCAAGTGTAAGAGGAACGACGGTACCGATGTACTGGTAAAGAGCGAGGGACACTCCACCCATGATCAGGAGACAGGAGGGGGTGGGGGCAGCTATGCACAAGTGTGTGCTCTGTCTAGAGGAGGGGGTCTCCACTTAGCACCAGCCTTGACTTTGACTCCAGGTAGCCGCCATGCAGAGTGTGGGGCCTAGGGCGGCCAGATCTTTGGATTTTCCAAGGAAAGCCGGAAATCTGTCTTTTTATATGCAACCTCCTAGTTTTTAAACATTGGCATCTAATCCAAATATTTTTTTTAAACACTGAGTGGGCCAAACAAAATATGTGCAGGCTCAGTCCGGCCATGGAGCACCAGTGGGGCGCCCCCGTGCCAAGCCCTGCAGAGACCACAACTCAGTCCAGCTGTGAGGCGTGGAAAGGGTGCATTCATCAACGCTGGGTCAATTCTTTTTTAGGCCTTCAATAAAGCTGAGCATTCAAAAGACACCATCCCCTTCCAGAAATCTATAAGAACCGGCTGCGGAACATTTCAAAGGCGTTCCCCACGTAGTCGGCTTATGCAACAGAACCTCCACTCTGCCCAGGGTGTTTGGAAACTTAACAACCAGGGAGCGGCCTTTCAACTTTCCCGGGATGGTGGAACTAACGGGCTTCAGATGAAACCCATTTGTTGGTTTGCAGCATGCCTGGGACTTAAGTCCAAACCGCCTGCAACAGGCAATCTCGTCATAAAACCGGATCGGGGTTCTTGGTGCTCACTGTAAAATGACCGCGGCACACACTGTTTCGCTTGCCTGGCTGGAGATCTGATTTCATGGCCGCTGAAAGGGATGCCGCCGATGTCATCCTAACGCCAGGAAGGGGCAGGGCTGGATCTGAGGACCTGCCCAGACTCCCTCTTCACACTCCACCCTCAGGGTGCCTTGACTTCCCCTCGAGAGAGAGACACTTGACATCGTGGATGAGCAAACCAGGCTCCAGCCTTGCGCTTACAGCCACGGTCTCAGCTAACCAGATCCCAGGGCCCGTAACAAATTAAAGAGGTGTCAGGAATGCGGTGGAGAAGAGCCAGAGAAATGGTTTCATCATTTCCCAAGAACAAAGCCTTTCTCTTTTTGTTTTTTGGAAAGGAATGAAAAGTAAAAGAAAACGGTGCTAAAATAGAGTCGGTCCACAGCAAGACAAGAGAGTCCAGAACCAAGCTCAGGGATAAGAAAAGACAAAATGCACCCAAAGCTCAACTCTGTGGAATGGAACAAAACCAGGGCTATTCCATTAAAGAAAGGTGGTTTTTTTTTTTTCTCCTATGAAAATAAACCTTACTATTTACCTGAAATAGATCTACTGATATCGGAGAGGGTAGGGAGTACAAAGTAGAAATTTAGTATTAAAATAAGATTTGATTGACTGTCCCCCTCCAATATAGTTCATAGCCTCAAATAACTACATTGACTTTCAAGTTCTAACTTTGCTAGAGAGAAATGAATTACAGCTCAAGCTGATACTGGGGAGTTCTGTGTTTTTTAAGACACCCGTTCTGCACGATCTTAGGTGATTACCTGGGATGAGGCAAGATCCATCACAAGTACGGTCCTGCACGGAATGATATTACAATACACCCAGTTGCTCACAATCCTGAAACAAGCCACGTCTCCAGCCTGCCTGGCACTTACACTGAGGGAGGAAGTGAGCCCTAGCAATTTCTGCAAGCTGTGCTAGTAAGAATGAAAGTCTAGAAGAGCCTTGGAAAAAAAGGTCTGGATGCTCACCTCCTTATATATCTTGCTTAACTGATCACCTTATTCCTTTTCCAGGACGTTCACCTGTTATCACCAGACCATAACCTCATACTGAAGGTGGAAACGGGACGTAGTACAGTTTAAACTGGGGGTTTTGGTGGCTGACTGGGGGGCCCTCGGATGACACCAAATAATATCCTTGGTCCTCTTTCTGGGGCCCTGTCTGCTCTTTGTGGGTCAGAGGCTGCTCTGGAATGCAGGCTGAGTGGACAGCAAGTCTGAGAATGGACTTTCTTGTGGTTTGGTAGCATCTGACCTCAAAATGCAAGAGCACATTCCTCTGAAAACATCTGCTTTGCAGAATCTCAAAAAGATGGCTGAGCACTTCTGCGTCTGAAGTCAGCTGGAAGATGGCCTCTTAAACTTTCATAAGCCAGCAATGCAAAGTACGCGTGATTTGGGATGAAAGGACAGCTAAGTGCCACAGCTAGAAGCCAGAGGTTCTCAGAAGGTGAGGAAACACCAGGAGGGGCAAAAGAAAGGTGCCCCTGGGACAGAAGCCTCTCCTGGGGGAGAGGGAGGCAGACGCGCCACTGGCTCAGTGATCGTCGACCAGGAGTTCTCACACGTTGTTCAGTCCCTAAGTCGTGTCCGACTCTCTGCGACCCCACGGACTGCAGCCAGGCGTCCCTGTCTCCTGGAGTTTGTTCAAACTCGTGCCATTGAGTCGGTGATGCCATCCAACCGTCTCATCCTCTGCTACCTTCTTCGCCTCCTGCCCTCAATCTTTCCCACAAACGGGGTCTTTTCTAATGAGTTGGCTCTTCGCATCAGGTGGCCAAAGTATTGGAGCTTCAGGGTTGAATATTCATTGGAAGGGCTTCTCTCTAGGCAAGCAGTTTCCTGGACTTCAGCCCTTTCCAGTAAGACTCTGAATTCCCTCTGCTGAATTAACTGGAAGTAGCCCAGCGGGGTGACAAGGACCCAGGCTGAGTCAGCCTCGGAGCTTTTCTCCAGAGCCAGCTCTGCCCTCCTACTTCGTCGGTCTTCATCAGGTCGGGCGGCTATAACAGAACAGTCACATGGGGGCTGATAAACACAAATATTTCTCACAGTTCCAGAGGTTGAGAAGTCCAAGATCAAAGTGCCGGCAGATACAGCTTACTTCCTCCAAGACGACTGCTTTCTCATCCCCGCCTCACAGGGCAGAAGGGAACTAGAGGTCTCTTCTCTAAGGGCAGCGACCCCAGTCATGGGGCTCTGTCCTCGGGACCTAAGCACTTCCCAAAGGGCCCACGGCCTAAAGCCATCACACTGGGGGATATGCTTTAACTTATAAACTGAGGGGACCCAAACACGGAGACCATAGCTGTGGCCCAGAATCGATGATGATGGTGGCAGAAAAGAACACGGACCGCTGAGCACCGCACGCGCACACACACAGGTCTAGTGCTTTCCTTACAAGATGCTCCCGTTTCCAGGCCTGCAGTCACCCTCAGAGCTGGGGGCCACCGCCATCAGCCTGAGGCCAGCCTGGAAGCCAGGGAAGACAATTCCAGAAACTCTATAGCCAGCAGGCCCCGAGTCAAAGCTGGACCCCCAGAGCAGACATCTCATTCCTGAGTGCGGGCCCCTGACATGCCCACCCATTCCCTGCATGACGGGTGCATAAGTGCTGCTTGCAATGGCGAGATACGCTCATTCCCGACCTCTGGGGCCTGTGGCATGTTTTGCTCCCTTTGGTAGAACCAAGGGGGAAAAGAAGAATATATATCTGCGTGTGCTCATGATTACAAACAGAAACCACATTCCCGATCGGGATGGTACACCCCCAACGGCGAGGACGATCTCACACATCACCATGGTCTGTGGCCCCGCAAAGGGCCTGGTACCAAAACAGGTATCGGGATTGACAGTTCATGGGGGCAGTGATTAGGAAAAAAATTATTTTAAAAGGGCCTAAGTGGAAAGGGTGGCCTTAGTGATTAAAACAAACAAACAAAACAAAACCAAGAAACGCCACTCTAGAAGGCTTGAGAAACCTGGCGTCAAGGAGCAGGGCAGAAATGGGAGGACGATGCCACTGGGTATCTTTTCGTATTGTTTTTTTCAAGCATGCGGACACACTGCCTTTATAAAAACACAGATATCTTTTAATGAACTTTAAAAAAGATGGCTGACCAAAGCCTTCAGCAGAAGCCTGGACTCTGTTGGTGCCCACCAAAGGCATGTGAGTTCAACCTGGCCTTGGTGCTTTCTGGTGCCCTCCCAGCCCCATGCTACAACACCCAGATCACACTCTCCATGGTGCCATCAGCCAGGCAACCACTTTGCTCAGTTCTCATCAGAGCAGAGGATCCCTGCATGTCAGCCTCCGTCAGCACCGCCGCCCCCAGGGAGGCTGCCTGGAAGCCCAGCCTGCCTGGGCCAATGCGGCGGCTGGACGCACGGCCGTCGTCAGTGGCAGGCAGGCTGTTGTGGGCTTCGCCTGCCTCTCCAAACAGGAGCTGCTTTGTGACAGCCGTGCCGTGGGCCCTGAGCAGCCCCAGCGAAAAGCCCCCCAACCTGCCGGACAAGCCGTGCCAGGCATATGTGCTTCCCCACTTCCTACACGCTGGAGGGTGTGCCTGTCTGTCTGTTCACTCTGCCCTGACCTGGTTCTCACGCTCTGGTACATTGAGCCTCTGGGTAAAAGGCTGGGACCCTCTGCCAAGGGCACAGCAAGCGAAACATGGGCCTGACGTTCACGCTCCACCGGGCACACAGAGCAGGGCTTCCCAGCTGGCCCTGGGCCCAGGGGATCGGCCCCTTGTGTGGGAAGATGTCCTGCGGCCCCCGAGAGAAGCTTGGGAAGGGAACCGTGGGCCCGAGCCCTGGGGCTCTGTCCCCCCTACTCCAGCCCATGTGGAAGAGACAGGGCTTAAGGGCACATGGGCTCATCACCGAAGACCAGAATAGCCGATTTTTATTCTCTTACGCAGATGTGTGGTAAAAATGTTGAACCCTGTCCTCCAAGAAGTCAATTAAATTCACAAACAAAAAGAATGGCTAACATTTATCGGGGAGTACTTTGGGCCAAGCCTGTTCCTAAGATATGATGTGCCTTAACTCAATACGCTCTCACCACAGCCTTAGGAGGGAGGAGCTTAAACCAGCACGGAGGAGAGGATGGGCGAGGCAGCGTTTTGTAAAGCGTGCCAGCCCCGCCCCTGTGTGCTCCCCACAACGCGGGGCCACGGGGCTCACTGCCTTTCTATCGGGGTGTGTCTAAAAGGAAGCAAGCCCCTTGTTTTCCATCTCTTGCCTCCCTACTGTCCACTGTCCAAAGGCAGCCAGTGACATCTTCAAAAGGGAAATCAATTCATGGTGCCCTCTTGATGAAAACCCACCAAGAGTAGCCCACGCCTCTGAGCTCACAGCCTGGTACAGAAGAAGAAAGAAAGTGAAGTCGCTCAGTCGGGTCCGACTCTTGCGACCCCATGGATTGCAAGCCTGCCAGCCTCCTCCATCCACGGGATTTTCCAGGCAAGGATACTGGAGCGGGTTGCCATTTCCTTCTCCAGGGGATCTTCCTGACCCAGGGATTGAACCTGGGTCTCCTGCACTTCAGGCAGACTCTTGACCATCTGAGCCACCAGGGTACAGAGAAGGTGACCAGTTAAGTCAGGATGGAGGAGAGGGGAGAGGAAGTCAGGAGAGGAGCCGGATGGGTGGGAGCAGGAAAGGAGGGAGGGAAGGATTTGCTCAGGGCTCCCAGAATCAGGCTACTGTTTTGAGCTGAAGGTTATTTCCCAGGTACAGCCCGGGGCTTTAGAGCAAGAAGCCAGTTACAGAAGGGGACAAGTGGGACAGAGGAGAAAAAAAAAAAAACAGTGGACGTGTGTGCAAAGCATGCATTTCAGAAGAACTGTGAAAGAAAGCCTGGGTCCTGGCAGGCACACAGGAGAGGAGTAAGGATACGTTGGCCCTGGAATATCACTTATTTTGCTAGCTCAGAAAGAGACTTTTGGAAAACGTCTCGAGTCCTTGGAGTGGAGAAAGCAGAAGCTGCATTTTGGAGTTCCAAGGGAAAAAAACGGGGGCCAAGACAGACAGCGTCTGTGTGCAGGAATGCAGCTTGGGAAAGAGAGCGGTGGGACCAGGTGGGACGCAGACCAGACGCGCCGGGTCGTGAGCCAAGGGTCGGGGAGAGCGCGCCAAGGGCCGGGGCTTCCCGGGATCACAGCAGGGCGGCGTGGCCACTGCAAGGGTGACGCGTCTGCATTTAGACCCAGGTCCTCCGTGGTGACCCCTTCCTTTTCCAGCTGCAGAACCTTTCTTTGACCCTCAAAGCAAGTCAGCCCAGCTCTCACAAAATGACCAAAGAAAGTCAAGTCTGCCAAAATCCCAAGGAAGAGGAATGGCATCTGAGAAATAGCCCCCCATCCCCGCCCCAGGAGCATCTTCTGCTGGAGTTCGGGTAGCCAGAGTGTATTTTCTGGGGGGATCTCCACTGGGGAATTGATCAAAGGGATGGAAAAGGACCTAGCAGCAGGCCTCCCAGACAGACTAGAGAGATGACCCCGGGATTTCCAGTTTACTGGTCAGGAAGAAGCGCCAGAGAGCTGACCGGCCTGAACCCCACCTTTATGAAGTCAACGGCAGAGACTGAGAACGTTCTGTGAGTACACTGGTGTCTGCGAGAGGGACCTCAAAGCCAGCAGTTGGCAGACGATGCTGCAGCCCTCTTCCTGGCGGCTACAGTGGTGGGGCAGGCTGGGGTTAGCCCTGAACACACAACAGGCCACACAGGCGCCTTCCCGTTGAAGGGACCGGGGCTGGGCAGAGGCTTGGGGACAGCACCAGTCAGGCGCAGAGCATCTCACCAGTGGCCAAGGGGCTGCATCTGGGGGCCACACGGGTGGAGGTCATCCCCTGCCCTGTGCTCCGCTCTGGCCCCAGGAACATGAAGCCTGAACACGGCCCACGGGATGGGGCAGGGCCGGTTCTGAACTCTGAGATGCCTCCGCGTTACTCTTCCTGAACGTCAGGGGAAAGGGGTCCCAGGCCGGCCAGGCTGTACAGCTGGAAGGGATCTGTTCACACGGAGTATACTCAATGTGAGCAGCACCCCTGGGGTTGTACAGGTGATGGAACAATTTCCCTTGTTTTGGAAGCCGAGAGTGTCCACAAGGTCAGTAAAGGCTCTGAGAAGTCCTGCAGTAAACAGGTGCTACAAAAACTTGGTTTTATCAAGTGTTTCTCCCGTTTTCCAGCCACGGAACCCTCGTTTCAGAGAATGCCTCCTAAACTTCCAGGGAACGGAGCTTACAGTTTGTCCTTATTTTAGTTGCTCAGTCGTGTCCGACTCTTTTGCGACCCCATGGACTGTACCCTGCCAGGCTCCTCTGTCCATGGGATTTCCCAGGCAAGAGTACTGGAGAGGGTTGCCATTTCCTTCTCCAGGGCATCTTCCAGGACCAGGGACTGAACCTGTGTCTCCTGAATTGGCAGGCGGATTCTTTACCACTGAGCCAGCAGGGAAGCCTGGGCTTACGAAGAGTGTACTTAAGAAAAGGCTCCACCCGGAGAAGCAGGTTCACTGTATCGGGTTTTCCAAGACAGCCCTAGAGCTGACTCGTGTTACTGACCCTCTGGGAGGCCATCCTCACTCTGACCTTGAACCTGCCTGTGTTCAGACACTCAGCTGCTTCCTCCGTAACACAAGCTCTGTCTGGGCAACAAGAGGTGCTCAGAGCTTACTCATGACCGTGGGTCCTAATGCATTACAGAGAACTAGCGACTGAGCCCGTTCTCTTTCCAAGATGCCCCCGTTGGTCTGTGTGGTGGGATGATGGACAGGGCGGGAGGGGCCAGTACATTTCCTACTCCAGAGACCAAAGCGATGTGGGACAGAGTCAGGGGAGGACAGTTCCAGCCCCTGCTCCAGCATCACTTATTTACGGAGCGCCTCTGCCTGATCCAGCCCCAAGCAGACGCGTGGAGAGCGGTCGGGTTACAGCCCACTTCATCCATCTCTCAGTCAGGAAGGCACTCCGCACCAGCGCAGTTTGCTACCCGCTTTCAGCTAAGCACTGACGCTTGATCTTCGCCATTCCGGGTATACATTGTTTTGCGAATGGATGGCCCCAGGGTCTCTCTCTTTAAAACAGAGCACAGTGCTCCTAACTCAATCTGCGTTTGAATGTTCAGGACCAGTCAGCTCAATGATTAACTCAACAGTATTCCAAGGTCACCTCTGTAAGGCACTTGGGGCAGTCTGATTCTAAACTAAGAGGTTCTCAGGACCTTTGCTGGATACACTTGGGGGGAAGTTTTTGAAAGACAGTTTTACTAGAGGGGGACGTGGAAACTACAAAAAATGGCGGATTGTCAAAACTTTGCATAAAGTAAAAGTCAACAGTCTCTGAGTGAGCGCCCAGCACTCACTGTGTCTGACGCCTAGCACCCGGTCTTCACGATAACTATTGTGGCTATTTCGAAGCTTTTTGCCTCTTACTTCCTATATCTTGGTTGCATTTCCGAGAGTAAGTTTTCCTAAATAATTGACATTTCAGGGCGTCTCAGATGCTGTTGCCAGTCAAGGACGAGGCTGGAGCTGCAGATGCCAGCCAGTGGGACAGGCCTTCCTTCTCATTCAGAAATCCAAGCCACCTATTTCCTTCCTTCCCCAGGGGAAGGCCGCTCTGCCCGCCCCACCCTCTCTGCCCCTGCAGTGGCATCTGGCTGGTCCCAGGTGAGTCCTGCCTGCACAGCTCACCCTCCCTCGCTGCGATCATAGGCCCACGCCACCAACACTGCCACTCCCAAGAAGCCTGCCCCCGGCTGGGCCCTGCCACCCACTTGGGCACCTACAGACACACAAGGCTGCCTCGGCATCTGTCCTTTGGCCCAACCAGCCCATCAGCTGGGCTCACCACAGCGGAAGCTCACTGTTTCCCTGCATCAATGTGCGGCTCTGTTCCACGGGCACGTGGTAGAGACCGCCTGCAGCCTGCCCGCGAGCCCCCATTCATGCACCCTTCCGAGGCAGCCACCCTTCACGATCCCCCTTCCCTCTGCCCCACCCCCTCCCCTAAATACCCTCTGCCCCACCCCCTCCCCTAGATACACAACAGAACACTATACAGTGGGAGGCTTTCTTTCCTCTCCAGGAATAAAAGGTTAGCTTCCCTTCCTTTCTGTTGCCCTATCCTCGGTCTAAATTTGGCGGATGGAAAGAGAGTGGAAGCCGTTAAACGGCCCCGATTTGTGACCCAGGGCACACTCCTAGGGCCAGAGCTGCCCCCACTTGCTCTCTCTGTTGCCGTGGTTTTAGGAGGAGCAACTAAGACCCGTAGCGCCCACCCCAAACTCCTGTTGGGCAATGATTCATGCAGAGACTTGGCTGAGGCCTAAGAGGTCATCTTATTCAATTCCCTTCCTTTAAAGAGGGGGACACCCAGGCCCCAAACAGGTAAAGGAGGCTATCCAGGCCATACAGTCAGCTTGCTGGGGTCGGGGTGGGGGGGTTGCCTACAGGGCATCGAACTCACGCACAATGAGGAAGACAAGCCTCTTACCGTCATCCAAGTAGGTCTGGTCCAAGTCCTGCTCCTGTTTGATCGTCACGCCCGCGGGTAACACTTCCTTTTGGTCACTGACCGGGGGTCCGTTTTTGGCGGCTCTTTGGCTGGGGGCGCTCTGCTGCTGGATGACGGTGGGGTAGGAGCCAGGGCTCAGCCTCTGACCCTGACTGACAGGGGGCGGGCCGGGCCTGGCGGGGCCAGGCGCGAAGTTCTCGCAGTACACGATGTGCTGGAACTCCTGGTGGCTCCCACAGCGCAGCGGCTGATTGGCGGGCGAGTAGTGGATGACGGGCGAGGCCTGCTGGTTGGCCGGGCTGGAGTGCAGCAGCGCCGCGCCCTGGCCCTGCGAGCCGGCGTGCACCAGCACGGAGCGGTGGGCGTCCGCCAGCCCCAGCGGGCCGGCCATGAGGGCGGGCTGCTGGTAGCCCAGCAGCCCGGGGCTCAGGCTCTTGCCCCGCTGGTAGAGGACGGCCGCCGGGTTCTGCTGCTGGTAGCGCGCGTCGGGGGATGAGAGCCCCGAGCGGAACTGCTGGCAGGGAGCCATAGTGGCCACGAGGCAGGAGGGGGGCTCGGCCACCATCGGGTGCTGCGCGTAGTACGGCTGGCTCCCCAGGCCCCCGTGGGCGGGGCTGCAGATCAAGGCAGGGTCGTACTCATCAGTGGGCTCCGTCTTGATGGCTGGGACTGCGAGAAGAGAAGAGCACACGGGGCGGACCTCTCTTAGCGCCGCCGGGGGAGCACAGAGGATGGGCAGGTGGCGGTAGGAGCACAGCCTCGGGAGGCCAGACGGCCGGGATCAAAGATCTGGGCTCGGGCAAGAGCTCCCCCAGTGCAACTGTCTCAGGTTAGAAGTTTTACCTTGGGTGATGGCCCTGAACTGTAGGTCTTTCTGATAGCGGAAAGTGGCTGGTGGGTTGCCGTCAGCCCTGGACCATGTGCTGTCTTTTCCCCCAGGGGGAGAGCTCTGACAAGAGCTTGATGTAAAATTATGCCTCCGCCTCCTCCCTCTGCCCTGGCAGCTCCCATCCCTTCCCTGCTTGCCGTCCTTGTCACACTCAGCATCATCTGAAATGTCTGTGCACTCCATGCGCTCAGTTATTATCTAAATACCGCCCCCCCTCCCCCCCGCCCCAACTAGACTGTCAGCTCCTCCAAGAGAGGACTCTTCTTCTTGGTCTTTTTTGCTCAGTGCTGGGACCCCAGCACCCTGAATAGTTGTTAAGTTGTGTTCGACTCTTTGGCAACCCCATGGACTATTGCCCGCCAGGCTCCTCTGTCCATGGGATTTCCCAGGCAAGCATACTGCAGTGGGTTGTCATTTCCTTCTCCAGGGGGTCTTCCCCACCCAGGGATCGAAGCTGGATCTTCTGGATCGCAGGCAGATTCTTTCCTGCCTGAGGCACCGGGGAAGCTCACCCTAAACAGTACCTGGCACTGCTCGGGCACTCAGATATTTTCTTGACAAGGGAATGAATGAAACATGGCTCTCGCTGCCTGTCTTGGGACTGCAGTGCTTGGTGGGAATGAGGCCTCCTGGCCTGGTGACCCACTCAGTAACTGTTTATCTACCAAGTGTCCACCTACTGTGGGGTCCCTAAGGAGCTGGATTTTAGGGCATATTCACTTTCTGCCTCTATTGTGATCAAATCTACGACAGAGAGACGAGTCATCAACCTTGCCATCTTCCAGTAAACAAACCTACATGTGCCCCGTGCTTACTCTGCCCTTGCAAGGGAAAATATTAATAACGATAGCTAATATCATTGATGTAGATGGTCCCAAGCACTTCACATGCATTTGATTTCTACAGCTCTCATAAGGAAGGTGCCATCTGACAGAGGAGGAAGCTGAGGCTCAGGGAGGGTGAGTCACTTGCCCAAAGTCGCCCAGCAGATGACAGGCGTCCTCACCTGCACACAGTGCCGCCTCTTCACGCCCAAGGGGCCTCCAGAGAGAACTCCTTACCTGGGTGGTAGGTAAAGTGCTGAGGCTGGCTTCGTTTTCTTTTCCCATTGATGACGTAAAAGTTCACCTTCACCGAAGTCCGAATGTGCTTGTTCCGATACTCAGGAATCTCAACAAAAAGCATGTTCTGAAAGAAAGTTGTCAATGATTTAACTGCAACCGCAAGTAAATTCCTATCCAGGGTCCTAAGCACCGTGAGCCAGCCCATCTAAAAGGACTCGTGGTGGGGAGGGACACACTGGGAGTGTGGGATTGACAGATGCACAGTACTCTCTATAAAACAGACAAACAGGATTTGCTCTCTAGCACAGGGAACTGTATGCAATCTCTTGTAATAATCTCTAATGGAAAAGAATTTTTTAAAAAGAGAATATGGATACATACATATACACGCACATAATCGAGTCACTTTGCTGTGCACCCAAAACCAACAGCATATTGTGAACCAACTATACTTCAATGAAAATAAAAAGACTCATGACATATCCTGCAGGCTTACAGGCAAAGTTCTAATTAAAGGGAACTTGACTTTTCAGCTGCAGCAAAGATGACTTACTACTTACTCCATCAAAGTATATTAAGATGTCACTGTTACAAATCAGAGGGTCTGATGCTCAGGAAACGTATAATTCACTCATCAACTCAATACCCACTAAACGCCTGTTTGGTCCAAAGCACTGGCACGCCGATGAAGAAAGGACAAGAAAGAGGGAAAGAGAACACAAGGGTTGGGGGTGGACAGGACAGGGCATCCGGTCAGCGCGTCTGGGTGCTTACAGGCTGGCTCTTGTCTTTATCCACCGTGGCCTCCATCTCCCAAATTTGCTGCCCATCTGGAAAAATTCAGAAATGACAGACTTTGAAGGAATTCTTAGCAGCAGGAGATTTAAGACAAAAACTCACCAACTTATACCGATCTTGGCTTCTAGGTTCGACCACCTCAGTAACGTACACCTACATGTGTGCATTAGGCCTGCACATATGTACATATACGTATTTTTATAAACACATATTTCTTTTTGCAAAGAAATATGGACAACAGAAAACTGGGCAGCACTTACAAAATCACGGAAAAAACAGAAATTGTCCATCATCCCAAAACCATTATCTTTTTTCTCTATAGTTAAATATCTACGTCTTTCTTTAAGATACAAGGATTGTCATATGCTTTACTTTATAATAGGCTTTGTTCAACCAAAGGCTATTTCCAAAATGCTCTGTATATGCCAAGACTGTCGCAGGGGCCCCATTACAGACCCACGGCTGTCCCAGACATGACTTCTCCATCGTCTGAGAACACAGGTGGCTCACATATTCTGTCCTCGGAGGTTTACACAATGTCCTGGCTCACGAGGCCTTGGAGAGGGAGGGAACACAGGCGCCCACCCTCCACCTTTCAGTCAACGGAGAGCCTGGCTCTCACGTGACCCATCACAACAGGCGCAGAGAGGTTTCAGTGGTGAACCCTCCTTCCCTGGGGCAGGGCACTGGCTCCCCAGTTTGGGGCCAACAAGCTGGGCCAAACAAAACTCTGCATTTGCAAATAATAGATTTCTTTTGCTGACCACCTATATTGGCCAGTGAGCAGTTTGGGGCTGAAACAAATCATTTCCACAAGTGTTTCCAGGGTGTTTTGTGGAGCACTGGCTCTGAAGAATATTAAATAGGTTTATGAGAAAGGAAAGCAAGCTCTACCAGCTAGTAAGCATTTGGCAAAGGCAGAGTCAAGCAAGTGGATTTCTTTACTGCAGGACTGCTCAGAGCCTTTCATCTGCTCAGGTGTAGCATTAACTCTCCAAGGTGGGCTGGGTATGTACTGTGTCCCGACGTTTGGCCAAAGGACGCTCCCCCACCTTTGTAAGCATGGTGATTAGCAGCTTCTGTGATAGGTCAGATTTGAAACATGTCGTCCTGGACCAGCAGGTTTACCCGAAGAAACTAAGTTTCCAGGCATTATTTCAACTTGTAGAGGACATATTTCCCAACATAATAAATAATAAAAAGTTGTGATTGCCACCAAAGCTGATGCAACCAAGATGACCTGCAGGAAGAACAAGTACTAAGCCGGTTGGAACCATCTCCAACAAGTCAGCCTGCACGTTCTGGGCTTGCAGTTCCTGAAATGACGAGAGGAGACACAGGTTTATGCCCAAAGGGAAGAGATCCCTGCGGAAGGGACCAAGGTAAGAGTTGCCACTGTCTCGCCAACACCCAACACATGGCAGTGCCTAGCAAACATTTCATGTCTGAACGTACAAAAGTGTCAGCAGCTCCAAAGGCTGCTGACGGGCGGGGAAAAACCAGGAGCTGACATCAGCCGCTGCTCAAAAGGAAGCAAGAGAGGACAGATGGATAGACGTCAAGGAATCTGAAGTCAAGTCATCAAGACAGGGTACGTCAGTGTGCGAAGCCCCGGACAGAGCTCTTCTGAGAAAATCCTCACTTTTTAAAATCAAAGACAGGTCACAGGTCATCGAAGAGACATGTGTCCGCCTCTCAGAAGGCAGTCTGAGCTAAGCACAGGTCCTCATCAAAAACCACATCCTCACTAGCTGCGGTGTGAGCTATGTCAGAAGGTCAAGTAACAGATTAATCCAAGAAAGGAAAGATGTTGATGTCTGGTGCATCACTCTCCTCCTCAGCCTCTCACTGGCTGAACTGAGCTCTTCCATCACGAGGCTGCAGATTCCCAAGACCATGCAGCTTCTCTGCCAAGTTAATGGAGGTAGGCGGGCATTGGTGGTGGCTTGGCCTTCAAGACTCAGCTGAAGTCCCCTGTTTTGGACCAAGTTTATCCCCTCTGGGTACCCTCACCATCACCTGCCCTACAGGATACCCTCAGGGGCCATGACTTCATTTTATGCCCCAGGACTCAGTCGTTTGTTGACATGATCAGAGTTTTATTACATCACTGCAGTAAGTAACAGTTATAATCTAAGTGGTGGCTGAAGCAGAAAAGTGCTTCTTCAAGGAAAACAGAGGTCTGTGGGATGGAAACAACCCAAGTGACCATCAGTGGATAAAGGGAAAAACAAAATGTGGTCGATACATACAGTACGAATGTGAGACTTGGACCATAAAGAAAGCTGAGAGCCGAAGAACTGATGCTTTTGAACTGTGGTGTTGGAGAAGACTCGTGAGAGTCCCTGGGATGACAAGGAGATCCAACCAGTCCATCCTGAATGGAATCAGTCCTGAATATTCATTGGAAAGACTGATGCTGAAGCTGAAGCTCCAATACTTTGGCCACCTGATGCAAAGAACTGACTCACTGCAAAAGACCCTGATGCTAGGAAAGACTGAAGGGAGGAGAAGGGGGTGATGGAGGATAAGATGGTTGGATGGCATCACCGCATCAGTGGACATGAGTTTGAGCAAGCTCGAGGAGTTGGTGATGGACAGGGAGGCCTGGCGTGTTGCAGTCCGTGGGGTGGCAACGAGTCAGACACACTGAGTGACTGAACTGAACTGATACATACACTGGAATATTATTTAGCCTTAAAAGGGGAGCAAATTTTGATATGTGTGATAAGCATAGACCTTAAAAACATTATGAAATACACCAGACACGGAAGGACAAAGATGGTTTGATCCCACTCATGAGGCACACTGAATAGGCCAATTCATAGAGACAGAAAAGGGACTGCAAGTTACCAGGGGCTGGGGGAGGAGAGAGTTATTATTTAACAGGCACAGATCTCCTGTTTCAGAAACGGGAAATGTCCTGAAAACAGTGCTGTTACACAGTGTTGTGACTGCATTTTAACACTACTAAATGATACGCCTACAGATGGTTAGAACGATCAGTATTATGTTGCATATAGTTTGTGTGTCAGCCACTCAGTCATGGCTGACTCTTTGAGACCCCGTGGACTGTAGCTTGCTAGGCTCCTCTGCCCATGGAATTGTCTAGGCAAGAATATTGGAGCAGGTTGCCATTCCCTTCTCCAGGCGATCTTTCTGACCCAGGGATGAAACCATGTTTCTCCCGCACTGCAGGCAGATTCCTTATGGTCTGAGCCACCCGGGAAGCCCAGGGTGCAGTTTACCACAGCTCTCTTTTTTTTTTTTTAAGCCAACTGGCCTACAGAATGGCTTAGTGGCTTTTTAACTAGCTGCTGCCATTTCAAGATGAAATTTCATCTAAAAACGAAGATTTTGCTCTTGAAAAAAATAATTCCAACAGGTGGCACGGTGCCTGAGTTTTCTTTCCTTTCAAATATGGGTCTTTTCACCATTATTTCCATTTTTTTTAAGGCCCCAAAGGCAGTTTTAGACATTTGGCCTGGCTGCCTGAATGGAGGGCGGGGACATGCTCCCAGAGAGCGAGGCCACACCGCCGACTTGTTCTCTGCTTTTTCCCGGGACGACGTGTCTGGAACTTAACAGATGCTCAGCAAGCACAGGTGGATTAAATGCACAAAGTGACCTCAGGACTCCCCAGCGCTCAGCCCATCGCCAGAGCTCAGGAAAGGGCCGGCTACTGGCCGCTCTGCAAAGAGACCCCACGAAGCGAAATCACCGCCTGTCTGTGAAGAGTCCTTTGAGGGAACTGACTGAAGGAAGGAGCCTGTTATCACAGGTACAGACAAGGAATCAAACTCAACACGAGCCACTCAGCCCGAGTTCTAGATAATTTTAGGTAATCCACCTCCGGGTTACTACCCTAGGTCTGGGACTCAGAAAACCTGCCCAGAACAGAAGAGGCTCGAGAAGACCCAGGCTGCTTCTACTGCTCTGGGCTGAGATGAAATAAAGGACTTCGGTCTCTCGAGCAGATGTTCGGGCAAACTTCCCCTGTCCTAAATTAACAGGGGCTGGCAGCCAGCACAAAATAGGCTCTTCCAAGTCTTTACTCAGAAGCTACAAGAGCCAGCTCCTTCGGGCAAAGAGGTTGGGTCTACAGAAGCCTCAGCAAGACTCTGTAAGAGAAACAATGGGGTGGGAAGCACACAGCTCAAGAAATATCCCAGCCTTTGCTCTAACTTGGCGGCTCTGCCACCAGGAGAACACGGGGGCCCGTGGCCAGTGGGTGGATGGTCCTGTGGAGCTCTTGCAGGCAGCTCTTGAACCCCCTGATGGAGGAGCGCACCCGGAAGCAGCAAGCAGGGCGGCATCAGGTCTGAGCTGGAGTCTCCGCAGTCAGCCTCGTGTCAGCGGTGGGCTCACGTCACCACCCCCCGCAGAAAGGAGCACGCGCTCAGAAGAAGGGAAGCAAGCCCGTCCTCACTGGGGCCCATGAGCGTGCCACTGGGCTCCAGGCGAACCAGGAGGAAATCAAAGTGTCAGTTTGGGTTAGGAGCCCGCGTGTGACGCTTCCCAGGCCTGGCTCTGCTGTTTAAAATTAGCTCCCTTCTCCAGGAAGATGGCTGAAGTCATTTGGGTCTGCTCTTTACGATTGCTTAACTAGCAGAAAAACTCACGCTCCCTGGATGCATGGGCTTAATGAGCCGGGCAGATGCGGGGTTGTGGGGGGTCAGGAATGGCCCCTTAGGATTTCATCCACCCAGAATGGTACCTCTGGGCTTCTCAGGTGGCTCAGTGGTAAAGATCTGCTTGCCAACGCAGAAGACGCAAGTTCGATCCCTGGGTCGGGAAGATCCCCTGGAGAAGGAAATGGCAACACACTCCGGTATTCTTGCTGAGAAATCCCATGGAGAGAGGAGCCTGGGAGGGCTACAGTCCACGGGCTCGCAGAGCCAGCCACGACGGAGTGGACTAACGACAGAAATGGTGCCACTACCCTCGATGGGTCTCCTGAGAGCTGGGGAGGAAGAGCCTGATTCCCACACCTCCCCTCTTTCCTTCCGCCTCCCCACTTCCTCGGCAGGCTTACCCCGCCCCCTGTGTCCCCATCTGCACAACTGGAGCGCCTGCCCAGTCACCCCACCGCCCCCACCCCGAGCTCATTCTCCCTGCAGATTGCCAAAGCAATCTTAAAAATGTAAATTCGATCATGACATCTCCCTGCTTAAAAGCCTCCAACAGCTACTCGCTTCTGGAAGGAAATGCAAACTTCTCGCCACGTCCACACGGCCCAGCCTGACCTGACCGCCCCCGCCGGCACTCGCCGCCCCCCCCCCCCCCCCGCCCCCACTCCGTCCGCGACCTCTCCAGGCTTGACTGGTGTCGAACTCGCCTTCACCCTGCACCAGCCGCCTGGGTCTGCTTTCAGTTCCCCAAACACCCCAGGCTCAGCCCCACGCTGAGGGCCTGGCCCGGGGCAGGTCCTCTTGCCTGGACACTCTTCCGACCACCCATGTGGCTCCCTCTTTCCTGCCTTCAGGGCTCCGTGCAGAGGCACCTCCTCAGGGAAGCCCTCCCTGACTACACAGTCCACGGTTGCCAGACGTGGGAAACAAAAATACGGACCCGTCGAGTTAGACGCGAATCTCAGAAAACAAGGGACACTTTTTAAACTACCGTGTGTCCCAAGCTCTGTGCCGCTGTGGGGGACACACTCACACTAGGAAATCTGGATTCAAGTTAGCATCCTGTACTTTCCTCTTAACCTCCAGACCCTTTGGTCTTGCTCCTAGGACTGGTTCCCCTGTCCTCACAGCACTCATCCCATCTCAGAGTGACCTGCTTGTAGGCAAGTCTGAAACTAGCCATGCCCTGAGGGCAGGGACCTCCTTGGTCATATGACCCCAGGGGCTGGCACAGAACCTGTGCACACTAGGTTTTTAATAAATATCTAGGGAGCAGCCACGGAAATCCTGGGGGCTGAGTGTGTGGAGGTCGAGGCCAGAAGAGCATCAGCACGCTGTCTGCATAGAGGCCAGATTTCAGCTCAGCTTTCATCCCAGCCCAGGGGCACCTCTTCTCAGCGAGGGGCTGTCATCCCTACGTGTCTTCCACCGGCCGCCACAGTCACTCAGAGAACCAGGAAGCGGGGGTGTGGGGCCCAGCCTTCCTCTGACGTGTGCTGTCAACTCAAGAAAGTCTGCCCAGCTCCCGCGGTGAGCGGGCTTCCCAGCTGTAAGATGGGGGTAGGGGGCGGGGCATTCCTCAGTGTCCCTCCATCGCTTCGGGCATGACAGCGGGGTCTGATGGCTGGGAGCCGAGAGGAGGGGAAAGGCTCACCTGTGCCAGGACCGGACCCTTCTCCCAGACAAGAAACCAACCTGGGCCTTACTCACTCCGGTAAGTAAACCGAGCTCCCAGGGGACACATGGACAGTCAGCTGACATCTTCTGGGCATCTACCATGGCCCAGCACTTTCAGATCCTCCATCTCCTTTTAAGGCCCAAATACCACCAACCCCCCTTTTACAGATGGGGAAATCAAGTCCCAAAGCACAAAAGATGAGGTCTATCCAGGCTTCAAGCTAAATCTGCCAGATGATCCAAAATTCAGCCTGCTTACCCTTAAACACGTACCACTCTGTTTAAAAAGTATGCAACCAAAACTGTAGGAAAAAAAAAATAACGCAAGAGGGTGTCAGACAGTTCGTTAATAAAAGGTATGATTTTCTTGACGGGGGTGGAAATTCCAGCATGCTGATTGCAAATTACAGAAAGTCTGTTGGCGCCAAGAACAATTTCTGATGGTGAAAACACCAGGGCCCATGTTAATCAGAAAACTCATGTCCTCTTTTTAAGATACTGAAATAGCAAGATCCTTCAAAGTCTGTTCTTGCACACAAGAGGACTGGAGTTTGGACAAACAGCCCTCTGAAAAGACCATTTTCTCTCTCTCCGGGGGTGGGGGTGGGCTCCTGAGCTGCAATCTGACTTCTGTCACTGGGGGAACGCTCAAAGCCCCAGCCAGCTGTGTTTAAGTGGTGGGCTCCAGCCCAAGGGACCTGTGACACCGTGGACATGAGTCACCAAGGGCAAAGGTCTACAAAGCCTTAGTCATGGTCGAGCCCAGCTTAAAGGCTGACCTTTCCCAGAGGCAAGTCCAAGGCAGAGAGAATCCCAGACCAAGTCAATTGTTTCAGAAGACACCAGATGGGGTGAAGCCAAACCCATGGGGAAAAACAGGTGGGAAGAGGAGGTGTCTTCTCTAAGTGAGTTCCAATGTTTCCAGGGGACGAATCCATGGAAAAGTACTTAATTTAGCAAAAAATTTTTATTTTAAGCATATGCATTTATATTTATTAAACAAAGCTCAAAATACAACCTTTGGGAACCTCCAAGTCATAAAATGACTCACATTAGGATGTGATGACTCAGTGGGAAAGAGGGAATTCCAATTCCACCACCCACGCCTTCTTTCTAAAAAATCAATTTGCCCTCTCAACAGGTGATAGGAGCCTCTGCCATCAGACTGGTCCAAGAAACCATCCAGCAAAACAAAACACAAGTTCTCTTCAAACAATTTAAGTTTCAAAGCTGAGTAATCCGACACAGGCACATTTCCAACCAACGCCCCCGCGGGACACAGAGGGCCAGGGAGCTACTTGGCTGGAGCCAGGGGGAGGGGGGGCCTGAATTAAGAAAGATTTACCAGCTGAAAAATTCCAAAACCCTGTGTCATGTGGAGGAACCTTCCAAAACATTGGATCCCACCCAGGCCCGGCGAGTCGCTCGGAGCCATGGCAACCCCGTTTCCGCCGCCACATCACTTTTATTTTTGTGTCCTTAGATTTTTTCCTGTTTTGCAATGTTTTGCTGGGACCCCCGACTCCGCCTGAGGCCTGGGTGGCCGGGGGCCAGGGTTACCAGCTGAAGTCAGGAACAGCCTGGACTTCCCAGGGTGAACTTTGCCTGCGGAGGTTACACATTTCTTAAATTTCAGAGAATATAGAAAGGCTTTTCAACAATTACTGAAAGTGGTCGATAGGAAAACTCTGGATCATTCTGTGGGGTTCCTCTTTGTCCTCTTGTGAGAGATCTCTCTAGGGTTGATGATAAATGTTCCCCAGGATTCTGGCTCTGTCACCAGCTGGGAGCTGACCTGGGGGCCCATGGCTTGACCTCTGTGAGCCTCAGTGAGAGGCTCTTTAAGATGGGAGTAATCGTGTCTGCCTCTCCAGGCTGGTGTGACGATTAAATACATTTACTCAGCAATATGCCTAAATACCTGCTTAGCAACTAAACCACCACCACAAGCACCTACTAAGTGCCAAGGTTGTTCCAAATGCTGCAGACACAGCAGCAAACACCACGTTCCAGCCCTCAAGAAACTCTATTTGTGAGACTAGATAATAAATGAGCAAAAAAAAAAAATAGACAAGATCTCTTCAGTAGATAGGACTTCCCTGGTGGTCCGGGGGCTAAGACCCTGCACTCCTAATGAAGAGTTCAATCCCTGGTTGGGGAACTAGATCCCACATGCTGTAAATAAGGATCTCAGATGCCACATCAAAGGTTAAAGATCTTACACGACCTGGTGCAGCCAAAATATTAATAAATAAATGGTTTTTTAAAAAAGGTGATTCTCATAGAGCTAAGAACTTCAGAAAAGGCAGGGCAAGGAGGTCGAGCACCTTCGGAGCAGATGGTCAAGGAGAGGCCCCTTAAGGACGTCACCTCTGAGTTGAGCTTTGTAGAAATGGGAGGATGCAACCCATCAGGAAACAGCAAAAGCAAAGCTCCTCTGATGAAAAGAGAGCGGGGTGTCTGAGGACAGAGTGAAGACAAGATAGCTAAGGCCCCAGGAGCAAGGGGGAAAGTCCAAAGGGCCGAAATTAGAGAGATGGGCCAGGGCCAGCTCGCGCGGGCCCCTAGAAGTCCTGCAAATCATTAAAAATAGTAATAAAAACAATATAATAATCATTATTATTACTGCTGCTATAAATAAGATGCCACTTTCCAAAACACCGAGCTTTTCTAACTTAAGAAACACCACGCTCCCCTTCTCCTACTGTTTTTCCACCATCCTCCAATTTGTCATCCTGCTGGAGTGGAAACTGCCAATTCCATTTCAGTCGACAGCTATAAAAAGCACGCTGGAGCTGGTGGTGCCGATGACCCAACGTGGGGGCTAAGATTAGCCCAGGAGGCTGTCACCTTTCCTTAATGTGAGAACCAGCTGGGGTTCCCCTTCCTTGGAAAACTTCAACTGTTCCACTCCGCCCCACCCCGCAGCGGCCCGGCCGGCCAAACTGTCCATGGAGATGGGAACGGGGAGCCGTTTTGGAAAAAAGAAGTTGAGCAACAGGGATTCCCCCTGCAGAAGGCGGTCCCAGGCTGGGCGGCAAGTGCTTGGGGTCAAAAGAGCAGGACCGGCTCCCTGCGAATACAAGGGCATCCCCCCTCCACCTGTCAGAGCCTCTGGGGGCCAGACATCCCGCCAGGGAAGCCCTCTACTCCTCAGGGACTGGGGCCACCTCGCACACCCCAGCCTGTCTGCTGGCATCGGTCCAGGGACCGCATCCACCCCGGAGTCTTTTTGATCAGACATGGGACAGTCGTAAAGGACCCTCCTGCCCTCAGGAGGCTTGTGACCCACTGCAGACTTCAAGAGGCTGTCTCACCACAAAACGGTTCAAGTCAGCGGCTCAGAGCAGCTAAAGGACCTTCAAGCAGACTCACCTGGTTCTGACCTTTTTCAGAGTAGAATAGCTAATGATCAGGCTTCCTGGGGGCCAACCCAGCACCGCCATTCACCAGCTGTGTGATCTTTACTCAGCTATCTAACCTCTCTGTGCTCGGTTTCTCAGCAAAAAAGGGAAAAAAAAAAAGAAAAGAATAGTAGCTATCTCCTACAGCTGTCACGAGGAATTAGATTGTTAATGTTAACACCTATCAAGGGCTCAGAATAAGGCCTGCACCTAGTTTATTATTACGCATCCTTGTTTTTCAGTGTCTCCTGGTTCCATGAGATAAACTCATACTCAGCCTTGTCCTTCCACAGTCTAAATATAATAACAGCCACTAATATTTAACAAGCATCTATGCAAGATGCTAATATTAGAGCCTAAAATGCCAAGCTCCATGCAAAGGGCGTAATCTGAATCCTCTCATTTAACTTTCCCATCTCTCAACTGAAGTAAATCATCTGTATTTTACAAAAGAGGAAATGCTTAGAGAGGTGAAATGACTTACCCAGGATGGCAAAGCCACCAAATGCAGGTCACAGATTCGAACTCAGGCCGTCTAACCTCACAGCTACGCTGGTAACCACTGCAGCTGACAAGCCTCCCAAAGTGTGCCCATGAGGCCTATGCCTGGGGCAGGATGTGTCCAATAAGTGACCTATGGCCTGAACAAGGAAAATGCTGGAGAGACCATAAAAATAACAAGGAACACTCCTGACGCACTGAGTGCCCACTGCTTGCTGATGCGTTTAACTCTGGGAGGGAAAACTATTAACTCATTGACTAAAAACGGAAGTCCAGGGAAGTTGAATAACAAGATGACACTGGATATTATCTGCAGGCGAGTTCCCCAACTTCTCCAGGCTTAGCCACCTGCCTGTCTGTTAGATGAGACAAGGCACACCCACAGAGAGGAAGCTTCATCATTCCTCTTATTAACATGCAGCTTTTCAAAGTTGAAAGAGACTCTGGGTTTTTCTCCTTTCAAGCGGTAAACAAATTTTTTCTGAAACCAAGAGAAGGAAAGCTGCAGAGTAAATGCCTGCCTGCCTTCCATCCTTCCATCCAGCAAATACCTATCTGAGGCCCTTGAGTAGCCTCGCAGGCACATGCGCCCCCAGGACAGTTGAAAGCTGTCTGGCTCCTAGCTCCACAAGGAACTTGGTAGCACCTGGTCTGCAAGCCATCCCTCCATACTTCCAGCAGCCCCCCAAGGAGACTGCTCACCTGGACATGGAGAACAAGACGTCTATGTATTCTCAGTATTTTCCGCTCTGCCAATAAGGTGCCCTGAAGCCACACACTTCTTGTGGAAGTCAGCACAAGACCAGCGGGATGATTTCCTGGTCCTAGAGACCCATCCCAGCTGAGGAGGCTATTGCTAACTTGGCTGTCTACATTTCATGCACTTTCCTGCTTGAGAACTCACCACGGTCCTCATACCTTACTCATGTACAGACGAAGTCAAGGCTGTGTCTCTACCTGGCATCAGGAGATCTCTCTGAGCTCTGCTCATCAAAACACTTCCTGGTGATAACCAGCCTCTACTCCAGTCACACAGGTCTGCTCTCTGTCTCATGAGAGCCCAGTAACTTCTTGCCATTGAGAATACTGTACACTGTTTCACTGCCTGAAAAATAAAGCCTTCTCCAAAATGTGTCAAGATGTGCAATGCCTTTAAACCCAAGACACCACATGTCAGCCTCAACCTTAGGAAATAACAGTAACAAACAGCATGAGCTAATACATACTGAGCACTTACTATAAACAGTTGGCCCTCTGTATCCGCAGGATCCACATCCATGGATTCAACCAACCACAGACAAAAATATTCAAAACAAAAAGAAAAAGTTTAAGAAAGTTCCAAAAAGCAAAACTTGAACATGCCACTCACTGCCAACTATTAACTTAGCATTTTCCTAGTATTCAGTCTTCTCAATAATCTAGAGTGAGTTAAAGTACATGAGAGGATGTACATAGGTTCTACCTATGTACACAAAGGACTTGTACACTCTCCAAGTCTGGTATCTTTCAGGATCCTGGCACCAATCCATTGCAGACTCTGAGGGACAAGTGAACCGAGCATTTACGAACTCTTCATCTCATGACCATCCTCTAAGGTATGACTGTCACCATCCTCGTTATACAGAGAAGGAAACTGCTGCCCAGAGAGGCTAAGTAGCTTGCCCAAGGTCCCCCAGCTAGGAAGGAGGAGGACTGGGCTTTGAACACAAGCCATCCAGCTGGAGCACGTGAGCCCTCACCTAGCTGATCAAAGGCACAAACGGGAGACGCGTCACGGAGTCACTTAGAACAGCACAAAGTTGGAAGCAGCCTCACGCCCAGTAAAGGAGGACGGTTAAATAAAGGACTGGCCACCACAGGACAGACCAGCACACCCACCTACACGTCCGCGCTCCTCCTCACGACACCATCACAGCCCCTCACACCCGCAGGGCCTGACTGTGCGCCCTATTTCACATCAGTTTTCTATTGCAACGGCGTCGGCAAGCCTCTTTCAAATCATCTGCCTTCTGCCGTGCTTCCAAGATGTGAGGAAGCCGTTCTCACACCCTGGACATGAGGCCAGCCCATCCCAAGAGCAGGTTCTGTGTGAACGTGGGAAGCAGCCCCCCTTTCAGTGACGCTCAGACCCACGATGACCCCGCGCGAACGGTGGCGCCCAGAGGAGGCGCCCTCATGCAAAACCCCCACAGTGGACAGCCTGCCTGTGGGCCATCCTCAGGGCAGCCAACAGACAGACATCAGCTTGCCTTTGATCTGACCTGAAATCATGTCCATAGGAAAGAAAAAAAAAAAAAAGCTCAGCCTAGCACTCGTAACTAAGCAAATTATATAACCTGATATTCTTCCTACTTCAGACCATGGTCTTTTTAACACGTCCTCACCCACTCCAGTGTTCTTGCCTGGAGAACCCCAGGGATGGCGGAGCCTGGTGGGCTGCTGTCTATGGGGTTGCACAGAGTCGGACACGACTGAAGCGACTTAGCAGCAGCAGCAGCAGAGGTGGTGAACACTTCACAGACAGCCCGTATTGAGAAAGGAGGCGCATGCCGCTAAACCTCTCGTAGCAAAGGCGTGCAAAAGTCAAGTACGAATTCAGCACAATCTTTTAAATTAGAAAACAGGGCATTTCTGGGACGGGTTGAAACCACTACTGGCCCAGTACTGGTGGAAGTTTCCAATTTGTAAGTTTCTGGAAGGTAATTTGAATTCTACAAAGCAATACGTATTTAAAGCTCTCAAAATGACTACCCAAAATCCCACATGGGAATAAACCCAACATAAACAAAAAAGATACACGTGGAGTTTCATGTGTAGGAAAACTAATTAATTAGTCCTACAAGTATAACCAGACAAACCGCAGTATTAGTTACAATAAAAATATAAGCTGCCCATGTTTATTGACTTACAATATACCTGGTGTTGTCATAATTACCTGACACGTATTAACTCGTTTAACCCACGTGACAACCCTATGGGGTAATAACTCTTGTTATAATCATTCTATTCACAAAGAAACAGAGGCACAGAAAAGTCAGGTAATTTGTCTAAGATCACAGAGCAATCAAGTAGCAAAGGCGGGATGCGAACCCAGGATATCCAGGGCCTGGACTTAGGATATCAAGCATGTACGATTAATCATTGTGCTCTTACTATTCCCTGTTTGATAACAGTCTAAAATCTGAAAGGAAAAAAAAAAGGTGTCTCCTTATGTGTAAAAAATAATTTAAAAAGAAGAGTTGGGGGTGGGAAAAGCCTTCTCATCCAACCAAACAAGCCAGGATGAGTTAAAATACACCATAGGACATTCATGCAACAGTGGGCCATGTCGGTATCAAGGTCCCTGGAGACAAGGAAACTTCTCCGAGTAAGGAAAATGCTACACAGTGGGATCTAACCCCCCAAATTAAGAAGAAAAGGATGGTCACTTCCGTATGGCGCTCGGAAGGCGCTCTGACCTGTGGTCTTCTCGGTGAACACGACTTTGGACTCGGCCGTGAAGTTCTGTCCCGTGAGAATCATCTGCTGGCCGCCGTACACCAGGCAGCTGTCGATGTCCTGCCGTTCCACCATGGGCAGCTCGTGGGCGGACCGCTGGGCTGCGGGCGAGAGAAAAAGACGTCGCTATGATGACGGAAGACGCCCACTCGGAACCGTCCCGAGATTTCACGGGGCACAATGCACTCTGCCCCCCTCTGTCACTTGTCACTGCAAATGCGGAACCCTCAGCCCTGGCAACCAGTGACTCTGCAAATGTTATGTTCTTGTCAACATGCCCGAAGTCTTTGGGGCTAATTTTCTCCTAACAACAAGTTTCATTTTCATGACTCAAGAGACCGATGCCTGTTCTCCTTTTAGGAAGGAGAGGAGAATAAGAATTTGATTTTTTTTTTTTTAAAAAATAAAAGGATGCGCATATCAACCTTTTTGTAAGAGGTTTCCTTTGCTAGAGGGCACGCTCTTCTCCTGCACGTGATGGCGGCCACACACAAAGGGCTCACGCACGCAAACTTGAGGACCTAATTCCTGAGAGTGTAGACGCCTTGGCCTCTGAACTCATTCGCCAGTCTGAACATAATTCGCTCCCATCACATCTCTGACCACATTTTCTAGCACTCCCTCTCGCTCACTCCCCTTCAGTCACACTTCTAGAATGTTCTCACCATCTCTGAAACACACAGCACACTGCCATCTTTGAATGCTTGCACTTTCAAGCCCTCCTCTCTGGAAGGCTCCTTCCTGCTTGCCTGCGCGGCTGCCTTCCTCACTTCTTCCAGGTCTCTACACAGATGTCACCCCCTCAGAGAGGCTTCCTTGCCCCACCCTCGCACCCTGCCCCTCACAGCTAACACAGCAGGACCACCTGTCCATCTGTCTGGCGGTGCCCCCCACCTCTCCTCTTTATCCTGCTCCATCCTGCTCAGTTCATCCCCAGAGAGCTTTCCGCCTTCAGAAACGCTACCTGTAGCATTCTTGGTTCCCCTGCATTTCATCTCTTCCCCGCAAGAATGTAAGCCCAGAAGAGAGGAGCATTGCTTTGTGCATGCTGTGAGCCCAGGGCTGGGCCCAGGGCCCAGGACTTCGCAGGGAGTGCTGGAGAAGGATACAGGGATGGATGGATGGAGACAGGTATGGATACAGATGTATCTCAATATATCTTGACACATATTTATCTCAATATCTCGATATCCTCATCTGTATCTGCAGTGAGGAATGGGACAGGCTGACTGTTTAACTACAATGATATACTTGAATGCTCACCGTAACCTTCTAAGGAAAGAAGTATAATGAAATTACATGCCTTCAGGGAGAAAACGGAACCCTAGAAGTCAGCTATGGTGATGCTGAGATTTGACCTGAGCCCTTAAGAGCTGGCCTGTCCAGCTCCAGAGCCCCCTCCTTTAGCCCCTCCGTCCAGCCAGTTCTTCTGGAGGACGGGCTGCAGGAAAGAGTGAAGACCCTCTCCAGATGCCTGCCCTGGGCAGGGTGGGAAATGGGTCCGGCCGACACGAGGGACCATCCCTTGGGCTTCGCCTTGGCAGCGTGGGCCGCAGAGCCCGGCCCGCCCCCTGGGTGAGTCAGCCTGAGCTTCTGGCATCCCTCCCAGAGCCCGAGGACTGGGCAGAGGGCCAGCCCTCTCTGTGCCAGGGGCCGGCAGACCGCCCCCTCCAGGAGCCAGGGACGCAGCCGCGTGAGGCCCGAGGCGCGGGCCTAACCCTGCCCTCCCGGCCGGCCTGGGCCTCCAGGTCCAGCACCCTGTCTCTTCTGCCCTGGAGCCATGTTGAAACCCCATGCCTTCAGAGGCAACCATGCACGTGGCAACCTTTAAGGAGTCTGCTGTGGACAAGACACTCCCAGACACTGTACGTCGAAAACACAGCCCAGCGACTCTCCGTGACCTCCCGGCCAGTATCTCCCCATCCCAGGCTCAGCCCAGGCTCTCTGTTCCCAGGGCCCAGCCAGCCAGCGTGGTTCTAAGGGGCTCCCAGTTATGGGCACGTATTAAAAAGGCCTCTTGGCAGGAGCTGCTAATTTCTCCCACATGGGCTGGGTTATTAATCCTTTCTTTCAATAGAGGAGTTCTGTGTGACTTCCTAATTGAGCTGCCATCAATGGAGATTTATTAGCAGTGAAAACAGCAGTCACACCACCTAGAAGAGCAGGTCCCGGCTTCTCGGATCTGCCTTGGATATGTTTCGGGGGCGAGGAGGGGCTTCTGGTCCCAGGGATGGATGGGTGGGAAGGCCACAAGACCCATGCCGCCCATTCTGCAGGTGGAACGCCTGAGTCACCACTCCTGGGCGAGCTGGCCAAGGGCTCGAGTCCAGCCAGGCCGGGGACTGGACGTGGCCACGAGCTCTCAGCGCCGGGCGGGAGGCTGGCCCGGCCAGCTGCTCTGTGAATCACCCAGCACTGCTGCAGACACAGCTCGGCTATTTCCCGAAGCAGCCTCACTGCTTCTCCCTCCAAAGCCTCACGGGTTCAGGCAGCCAGCTGGTCCTCCCTTGACCAAATCTTCATCTCCCACCCCTTCTCCTTGATGCTTAGTCCTCAGTCGTGTCAGACTCTTCGCAACCCCGTGGACTGTAGCCCACCAGGCTCCTCTGTCCATGGGATTCTCCAGGCCGGAATACTGGAGCAGGAGCCGTTCCCTTCTCCACGGGGATCTTCCCAACCCAGGGGTCGAACTCAGGTCTCCCGCATTGCGGGCAGATTCTCTACCGTCTGAGCCACCAAGGAGACCTCTGCTTCTCCTTACCCGAACGAAAACCATCTTTTCTAATGAAAATGTTAAGACAAGAGTCCAGTCTCGCTTCCTGTAAGCTTTTATCTAAACTGTGGTCTTGCAACTCAAAGTGTAGGCTGCATCCCAGGGACGGGGTGGGGGGTGGCGGGTGATATTAGAGACGTAGAACCTTGGGCCCCACCCCAGACCTACTGAACCTTGTTAAGACTCTGCAGCTTACCGAGGAACCCAGCTGACTCTTATGAGCTGTCGAGGGGAAGGAGTACTGCTTAACCCTGGCTACACATAAGCATCACCTGGGGGGTCGAAACAAACATGATCTTCCAGCCCTAGTACTACCATTCTAGAGACAGACAGACATGCTCAGAACTCGGCTCCATGGAGGGGCAGCCCCTGCCCGGGTGAGGCTGCCGCGTGGGACCGTCCCTGGTCTCAGCTCAAGTCCCCACGAGGTGACCCTTCAGGGGGCTTCCCGGCTCGAAACCTCACTTTGCCAAATCGGAAAAACGGGGCCATCAGCAGACCCATCGCACAGGTTGTTTGAGGGTTAAATGGGAGAATTCACAGAAACATATTTGATTTAATAAATCCCTGTCGGTAAAGCAAACAACACGATGCGCCGCAGTTCCTCGAGCGGCTGTCCTGTGTCAACCGATACCTGCGAACTGTGTCCGCGTGTTTACACACAGTACCGCGCTCATCGGCGCTGTTCCTGCTGGATCCCGACCCCTAACCCAGGTGTCTTGGCCCTGAGTCCCAGCATTTTTCAAAGTGGGGTTCCCAGGTTACCTGGTTGGGGGAGGTGCTTAATAAAAATGCAGCCACCCAGGCCACACCCCTAACCCTGGGCCCCAGCGGCTCTTGGAGGAGGCTGGACATTTGCATTTTTACAATCTTTCCAGGTGACTTGTTGCACACACTCTGCTTGAGAACCAAGCCCCACATTTAAAACGCCACCTGAGGACCAGGGGACCTCCTCCAGGGGAGCCCCTGCACCCTCAGAGAGCCCAGAGGCAAAGCAAACAAATCCAATTAGCCTCTGAAAGAGGAATTGAGAGGCAAACAGCAACCAAAAGTGCGCTCCCGGGGTCCACTTCCTTCTCCCTCTCTGAAGGCTACTCATTGGGGTGACACTGTCACGGAGGCAGGGCTCCCCGCAAGCCCAATGGGCCTCCCAGGCCTGCAGCACCACCCCCGACGGCCCCCACCAAGTCCCGCTGGGCTCTTCAACCATTAGTGGGGCCAGCCCTCCAAGCCACCAAGCCCTAGAGTGGCCTAAGCAAGCCGCCGCGGGTCATCAGCTTAAAGCTAAGCCCACGGCCCGCGTCTCACCTGTGGGCAGAGGCCAGCCCCTCTGCTCCTGCTGAAGCATCGCAGTGGCCCTCGAAGCCGGGAGATTTCCCCAGGCTTTCCTCCTGCCCCTGGATTCTGGCACGTCATAAAGGGGCTTGGGGCTCCTGGGTTTTACGAGCTCTGAATCAACAGGGCGCTGTTGGTTTAGCCCGTCTGGGTGTTTACTTTCACTAGCAACAGTGGCTGATGGGGAGTCGAGCAGCGGCAGAAAAGACTAAGTGAAAGAAATTCACCCCAGGCCAGCCTGGACAGGGGACACTGCTGTCTATCTGTCTGCCATTCTCTGTCACGGGGCTGCCTGGCCAAGAATGCCGGAGAACCGCAGGGAGAGGAGAGGCTGGCCAGGGAGGTCAGGTACGCAGGGTAGGTGGGTTCTGTTAACAACTGCAAATGGTTACAGCGGCCGTAGAGAGGGCCTTGGATCCCAGAGACTTCTCATACATTTTTCTTTACATTATAAAGCACATACATAATGAGGCAATTCATGGTCACGGGTCAAAGGAAGGATGCCGACAGGTGACTACCTGAGTCTGAAGCCCAGCTCGCTGATATCACTAAGATTAGCTTGGGGAACCTTGGGCGAGTCATTTCACCTCTCCGTGCCTCTGTTTTCTCATCTACAAAATGGGAACGCATCACACAGTGCTGACCTCAGAGGGCTGTTTGCAGATTAAATGAGCTGGCGCACGGGAAGTGTGTGGTACCTCGTCAGAGCTCCGTGAGCGTCAGTTCTGTTTATTTTTATGGCTGAACTTCATGAGACCACAGAGCAGGAACGATTCCCATTATGGAGCTGAGGGCGTTAAGCCTCCCGGAGGAGGAGCTCCATGCCTGGGAGCTCACAGCTACAGAAGGCAGGCTGGCAGAACTTGACCCCAGATTGTGGGATTCCCCCACCCAGAGGGACTCCTTTTTAGTAAAATGGGGAAGACTCAGTGGGAAAGTGGCCAGGCAGCCTGAACCGGGAGGCCCCCCGCCAGCCACGTCAGTCTCACCCGGGCTCCAGCACTGACCATCCCCCAGCCGCAGAGCCCTTCTCGCCTGTACTTCGGGCCCCTGGCCTTGGCTATGAGCCTGGCCTGGCCCGGAACGCGGTGCTCCGGCCTCGCCCGGGAGGGGCGGGGAGCAGGCCTGGCAGACGGCCCCTCAAGCCCCCACCCTGGCGCTGCTGGCTCTTCCCTGGGAGACGGGGACAGGGGAGCCCAATTCTGAGTGGGGGTTTCACCTCTGCGAGGGGCCTGTGAGCACCCACAGTACAGGGGTGGGGTCCATGGCACTGAAGACCGTCTTCCAGCTCTGGACCTCAGGGGGTCTCAGCTTCCTCATACAGAAAATGGAACACAAACCCCGGCCACTGGGTCCATGGTGGGGGGACCCGCTCCACTGTCCTCACAAGGAGCCCCAAAGAATACTCCCACGGGTCTCCAGAAACCAAGACCCTTCCGGGGGGTTCCGTGAATCCCCACATGACTAGTGAGCTCCCTGGCACTGGGGGACCCAGGCAGCCCCGGCAAAGAACTGGACAAGGGCTTTCGCCCGTAGCTCCTCCCTTGCCAGCCATGTGATGAGCAAATCAGTTAGCCCTTCTGAACCTCAGCTCACTAGATACAAGCTCAGGCTGTAAGATGAGTCTACCGAGGCTGGGGGACTTCCCTGGTGACCCAGACCAGTGGTTAAGACTCCATGCTTCCAACGCAGGGGTGTGGGTCTGATCCCTGGTCAAGGAACCGGGAGCCGATATGCTGCATGGTGTGGCCAAATTTTTTTTTTTTAATGATAAAACTTTTTTAAAAACTAGAAACATAGGAGAAAATCTTTCTGACCTTGAATCAGGCCAAAAAAAAAAAAAAGTGTTCTGAGGCTATGAGGAGAATGGGAATGAGTTAACATACACGGCAGCTGGGAGCACACAGCAACTCTTCAATAAAGGGGAGTTTCACCTGCCCCACCCCTGCAAAATGAGCTCGGTAAAAGGCCACAATCCCAGGGTCAGGTAACCCTATCAATTAATGGAGAAGCCACCCCAATCCTGGGCTCCCCCAAACCTAGCTTTCCTGTAATCACCACCCAGCCAACCCACAGCAGATAACCATCTGAGCTCTGCTGAGCAGCAGGGTTGCGGCTTGCTGCCAGCTCCCCTAAAACAGAGAGTGTTTGCTGAGCCCCTATACTTGCTGCTGCCTGGGCTGTGCGCTCTTGGCAGTGCCATGGGGGCAGAGAGAGGCAGGTAACACGTGCTTTGCAGAGCGTTGGGGACGGCTGCCGTAGGGGCAGGATGAGCCATACCACAAGAGAGATACTGGGGTTATTCTACTGATACAGATATTACCATTCTTACCAGCCCCACTTTACAGATGAGAAGACTGAGGCGCAGAGTGCTAAGTAACTTCCCTGGGACTAAACAGTGAGTAAGTGGCAGAGGCAGGAATGTGAACCCAGGTCCACAGTCCTAACCTGCTTCTTCCCATCATGCTGGTTTCTGATGTTTCTGAAACGTGGCTCCTTGGTCATTGCTTAAAAGCCACCTCAGGGAGGAGGCCTGGCCTACCTGCCCTCTGCTCCATGCCCCAATGTCCTCCCGGATCTGCTGCTACACCATCTCGAGGGAGACGACGCCGTGTGGCGCAATGGGAGAGCGCCCACAGCCCCCCGAGGGTCGCTGAGCTGGTTTCCAGTTTCTGTGAGATGATTAATCAATCAATCTGTCACTCCTGATGGAGCTCCGCCTGGGTGTCCTGGGATTCAGCAGGACATGGATGTCACAGTCGGCTTGGCCCCTTACTAGCAGTGTGAGCACAAGCAGTTAGCTTGACCTCTCTGTGCTTTAGTCTTCCCATCTGTAAAATGGGAATGGATGCCGAGTTCCTAGAGTTCTCACAAGGATTCAGGAGCAACGGAGACAGTGCTCGACGCACAGGGTGACTAATAATGGTTGCCTATCCCTCACCTCTTCCCTGTCTCCCTCATCTCCGTTCTTCCTTTGGTCTTCAAGTATCTATCAGCATCTGCTCTGTGCTAGGCAAAGTGCTAAACCACTTCTCCCTGGCGGTCCCGTGGTCAAGACTTCACACTCTCACTCCAGGGGGTGCAGGTTCGACTCCTGGTCGGGGAACTGAGATCCCACATGCTGCACTGTGTGGCCATAGATAAATAAGTGAGTGCGCTCAGTCACTGAGTCAAGTCTGAATCTGTGACCCCAGGGACTAAACCCACATCTCCCGCATTAGTGGACAGATTCTTTACCGCTGAGCCACCAGCGAAGTCCATTATGACATTCAGTTCTGTTTGAAGTCTCTGCCGGCTTGTTGACTGCGGATTTTCCCCACTAGAATGTGACCTGCGGGACATCCAGAACTTTGTTTTGCTCATTGCTGGATCCCTAGTTCTAGCACTACAGATATACTCCCAAAGGAGAAGGGGGCAGCAGAGGAAAAGATGCTTAAATAGCATCACCGACTCAAAGGACATAAATTCGAGCAAACTCCAGGAGATGGTGAAGGACAGGGCAGCCTGGCGTGCTGCAGTTAATGGGGTCACAAAGAGTCAGATATGACTTAGCGACTGAGTAACAGAAACAACAAAATATGTTTTTAACTGCAAGAATAACATTAAGGGGCCCATAAGAATCACGTGGGTCATTCTGGCTTCTGGCAGGGGCAGACGGACAAGACAGCATCTCTGATTTATGAAGCAAAGTGCAACCAGTTTGCCCGTCTGGTCTCCCTCATTCTAAGGATTTCCACAAAGCGCTGCCGTGCGATCACCCACCTCCCACATCAGACTTCAGGAGTGAGGTGGAGGGGTTAGGGAGAAGCGTGAGGGAAGAACAGGCAGGTTTTCTACGCTCTCACTTTCAGAAAATGGCGTATGAAATAACTGCATTTCCATATGGAAAACGATGGGACTGGACCTTACTTCACACTGCACACAAAAATAGATCAGAGACGGTTTGCATCCCTAAATCTACTGATAAAAGCCAGAATCAAAAAACTTTCAGAAGAAACCAGAAGAGAGTGTATCTGCTATCATCAAATGGGCAGAGATTTCCTAGGGGAATGTAAAGAATAATAATCCCTAAAGGAGAGAATAAATTAGACTTCATAAAAATAAAATATTGATCCTCTCAATACGGCACAATTGAGAAAATAAATAGGCAAGCTACAGACTGGGGGAAAATATCCTTAATGCATAAATCTGACAATGCATAAATGACTGCTGTCTATTAACAATAAAGATACAAGGGACTTCTCTTGTCCAGTGGTTAAGACTCCATTTCCAACACAGGGGGCGTGGGTCCAATCCCTGGGCAGGGAACTAAGATCCTGCAAGTCACGCATCGTGGCACAGTCAAAAATTTAAAAAGTAAAAATATGAGTGACCCCACAGAAAAATGAACAAAATTTTTGAACGAACACTTTAGCGAAGAAGACATGTGATAACCAATAAGCACACAGATAGGGGTCAGCAACATTCGCCTTCAGGAAGATGCAAATGCTGGGTTATGCACAATGAGACCCCGTCTTACACTCATTGGCAAGACTGTAATTTGAAAGACTGGCAGAGCCAAGTGGTGGTGAGCATGTTGAGCAAGTGGAATTCCCAGACACCCTGGGATGGAGTGTAAAGTGATTCGGAAAACACATACATTGAGACACACACTTTCCCCCGTGACCCAGCAATTCCATTTCTGGGTATTCACCTGAAAGAAAAGAAAGCGTTTGTCCACAAGGGCCTTGAAGGAGAGTGTTCATAGCTGCCTTATTCATGATCCTCAAACCCCGGAAAGAACCCAAATGTCTATCAGTGGTAAATAATCAATTGTTATATTCATACAGTTGAATACTGTTCAGCAATTAAAAAAGAGAGAGAGAGAACCACCAAGTTACGCAATAACAGCACTGGATCTCAAGAAATATCCTGCTAAGTAAAACCAACCACACAGAAGAGCCCAGGACGAGTCCGTGACACGGAGTTCTGGGAGAAGGAAAGCTCACTGAGGTGACAGAAACCGCAACCGTGGTTAGCTGCGTGGGGGCTGGGGAGGGGGCGATGGCTGTGGGGGAGGAGGAAACCTGCAGGGGTGGAGGGGAACGCCCTTGATCTTGCTCGAGTGGCGGTCACACGGCTGTGCACATCCGTCAGAACCCACCGCCTCTGCGCCATCTCGCGCATCTGAATTACACCTCGGGGAGATCTTTGTGCCACAAGAGACACTGGAAACAGCATATGAGAAAAGCCATTTTCGAGTCCACACCTCGTACCCACACCCCCGACTTCTGCAGGATGAGCAAAGGGAGCCTGCACTCCGCACGAGGCGGGCATGGCCCGGTGGGGTCACTGCAGTGACCGGAGAGGCCCCTCGGCCAGGCAGGGAGGAAACCGGGGAGGCTCACACGGGACGTGGGGCGCCTCGCTGCCTTTCCATCCCGCCAGGCAGCCTGGGGATGCTTGTCATCATGCTTTCAATTTTTCAACAAACATTCTAGAGTCAGCTGCTGTGTGCCAGGCCCTGACTGACACCCCCCTGGTCCCTAATCCTAACTGAGAGACGGACAGGTAAATTAGGTGTTAGCAAATAGAGAGGGGGACCCTGAACTCTGTGGGGTGTGGGCAAGATTCCCCCTTATGGGGGCCTGTCTAAACAGGGGCTTTGGATAAACAGGGGTTAACTGAGTAATGGAAGGATGGGGGAGGGTCACGGCAGTGGGTGTCTAACTTCATGGGGGTGCGAGGTGGAGGGAGTCAGAATCACCGGGCCCCTCTGAAAGTCTCCAGGCCCAGACCTCCCTGCAGACCAACTGAATCAGAGTTTCTGATTCAGATGTGGGCATCGTATTTTTTCTTACAAGTTCCCAGGTGATTCCAACACGCAGATAAGACCGAGAACTAGTGTTCTGAATGGAGGGGACAGTGCAGGCAGAAGTCCAGGAGCCAGAGGAAGATCCCAGTGGATCTGGGAACTGCGGAGCAGAGAGGAGAGGGAAGCCAAGGAATTCCACTGAGCAGGTGCAGCGGGTTGAACCGGGCCGCCGTCAGGGCTTCCTGTCCACCCAGAAGTCAGAACGCGCCCTCACTTGAAACAGAGCCTTCGATGATGTAATCGAGGACGCAGGTGAGGTCATCCTGGAGTGGGGGTGACACCCAGTGACAGTGACCTCACAGGGGTCAGAAGGGCGCACCCAGAGGGGGTCCTGTGGAGATGGCGGCAGAGACTGCAGTGACGCGCCTACAAGCCAAGGAACGAGCGTGACCACTGGCCCCACCGGAAGCCAGGAGAGGGGCCTAGAAAGTCTCCCCAAAGCCTCCAAGAAGGGACCCCCCCCCCGCCGACACGCTGATTCCAGGCTGATTCCGGATCTCTGAGAATCGATGTCTGCTGATGGAAGGCTCCCTGGCGGTGGTATCTGGCTTCGCCCGTCCTGGAAACTCGCACAAGGGGGACGGCACGGGTTCCTAGGTCACAGGGAGCTTGCGGCTGAAGCTGAGAGCTCGGAGCAACCCGAGGGGAAGGAGAACTGTCCCACGCCAAGGGGCCCGACGCGGGAAGGCTGCCCACAGCTGCAACCGTGTGGAGGCTTACTGTTGGGCAAGGCAGAGCGTTCCCTTCTGACCTCTTCCACGTTCTCCCGCGAGTGGGAGGAGGGTTATCTGCCTGGCGAGGGTGGGGGTGGCCTCCAGAGCTTGGGAGACCCGAGAAGGTTCAAAACAGTCTCTCTGCTGCAAAGAGGGGAGGAAACCCAAAAGAGCTCCTTGGCAGCACCGAAGAGCAGGTGGAAATGAGACTAGGAAACACCACGGGCATCTGTCGGGCACAGGTGAGACGTGGCCTCAGCCGTGCCAGCCAGAAAAGAGATGGAAGAATCTGCCTTTCCAGCAAGTAACTCCGCTTTCCAAAGAGTGGCCTCCAGGGTCCTGCTCGAGACTTTTCCACTAGATTCTGAGAAATCACCCTTGACCCCTGAGACGTCCTGTAGCAAAGATTCCTCCAAAGTCAGTAAGTTAACCCTGCGAAGCAGCAGCAGCAGCCCACTAAGTGTTTTTCTTACCAGCTCACCTCCCCCGAAGGGTGTACATGAAATCAATTAGTGAGCAAATATTTACAGTACACATACTGTGTCGATAAGGGCTTTGCAGGCGGTGCCAGTGGCGAAGAACTTGCCTGCCAGTGCGGGAGACGTGAGAGGTGTGGGCTGGGTCCCTGGATCCAGAAGATCCCCTGGGGGAGGGTACGGCAACCCACTCCAGTAATCTTGCCTGGACAATCCCATGGACAGAGGAGCCTGGTGGGCTACAGTCATGGGGTCGGCAAGAGGTGGACACGACTGAAGAGAGCCGGACAAATTCTGTCCCTAAGAACCAAATGGACGGGGAGCCAATAGCCCATAAATGCTGGTGAAACTGCCAGGTGCAGATCCAGGAGAACAGAGCAAAGGAGGAGACAGAAACGGCAGAGGATTCTGTCTTCCCTCTGGGAGAGGGGACAGCGGTCCACCAGTAGCTCTGCTTGGTCTTGCCAGAAGGGCGGGTGTTACAGAAACCCAAAGCAGGTATTTCACAGAACTGGAGACCAAGCAGAAAGGAATGCATCACCTTACCAAGAACGTCTTGGTTTCCTTATCTGTCAAAGCACAGTAGTTGCATCAGTCAAATGCATTTTTATGAGAAAAAAAGAATGCTCTGTTCAAAGTTCAAACTACTTTTTAACACCCTGGGGAGGTGTGTGCAGTCACTGACGATCCTTAAAAATCTCAGGCTGATGGGAGATAAAGGGACTGGAAGGACCCAAAGATGGAGAGGGATGGGGCTCCTGTCACTGGTCCCTCCGGCTCCCCACCTTGCTGCAAACCACAGCCCCATCCTGAACACTGAGTCATCTGCCAGAAAGGGGAGACCTTATCTTCTCAAAATCCCCTAATCACTGAGGAAGAGCCTGAGTTTCCTTCCCCAAACATCTTGAGACGTTCAAAACCAAGAGCAGGGCGGGGCAGCCACCGTGACCAGTGCTTGGGGGCCCGGGGCAGGCTCTGCTGGGGAAAGGAGGGGAATTCCAGGGCTTCTGAGATGATGTTTTTCAAACACTTGTTTCCCCTTGCTGTCTGCCTTTGGGTCTGTCTTCTCTAACATTAGAGCACAGACTCACCACCAGATCCAGCCTGACCCCCACCCTGACTCACTGGCCTGGGGAAGGACCACAGGCCTCCTTCCTCCTCTTCCGAGGACCGAGCGAGACCAAGTCCCAGATTCTCTCTCAAATCGGGCCCACCCGGTCCCCTTGCTGGCTGAAGGCCAGTCTTCCTCAACGCGTTCTGCATAAAATATTCATCCTTTTCCTTTGCTCATGGGTGTCCGATTAAGACTACTTCTGATGAGTCTAAGACATGTGTAGTCCTCAGCTGACCCACGGAGTGTTTTGAATTTGTTGCTGCTTTTAAAAAATCAGGGATGAATTGGGAGCATAGAATTGGTGTATATTCAGTACTGTGTGTAACAAAGATGGCTCGTGGGAAGATGCCGTGTAACACAGGGACCTCAGCCCTGTGCTCTGTGATGACCTAGAGGTGTGGGAGGAAGCAGGGGGTGTGAGGGAGGCTCAAGAGGAGGGGCATATGTATACCTACCGCTGGTTCCCTTTGTTGTTCATCAGAAATTAATACACTGTAAAACAATGATACTCCAGTAATAAAATAAAAATCATGAGATTGTTGGTTTATCTTTAAAAAAAAAATCAGAAGATTTGGCCACACTGAGTCGACACTCCCACATGAAAACGCCGGCTGGGTTTGAGTAACAGCTGCCAACTGAGGCGGGGGACGTGCCATCCTGGCCCCCAGTCTCCACCACACCTACTGTTGACCCCACAACCCACCACACTCATGTCCAGCACCTCCCTGGTCTCTGTAGGTAGCTGATTTTGCGACACCTAATTATGGTAAAAGGTTCAGTAAAAAAAAGGGAGAAAACTCTGAAACATAACTGAATATGGACCATTACTCTAACATAAAGAAACAAATTCTCAGAAGAATAAGACTTCAAAAGTTGTATAAACTGCTTTTGTTTCTAGAACTGTTTACTTCTTTCCCTCTTTATGCTTTTTAAAATGACTTCTAAACTCTCAAAAGCTGAGCTGTCAATAAGTTTTGTCAGGTCTAACTACAAAATCCAACAACAAACTTGCCCAAAGTACCTAAGAATGAGCTCAGAACAGTTTCATTTTTTGAAGCCTGGGGGAGCTGGGCCAGGCCTCTGCTCAGAGCCTTGTCAAATGGCAGATCTTGGCACCCGTCCCCATACAGGATTCTGAAAATCTTCTGCATCTTTGTTTGGGTATCTTTATCTCTACCAGACCACAGCCTCATGAATGATAGAGAAAGTATCACGCTCATCTGCAGGTCCTCAGCACGGCACGAGACAGTGAGCAGATTCTCAGGAAACACACAGATGGACTGAGGTTGATGGCGATGCCTGGCTCCTGTATACCAAAGCTCCTGCTCAAAGCCCACTCTGCTGGGACAAGTCACCCAGCCCCTCATCTCCATCCTTCTTCTCTAAAAGGGCGTGATGACATGAATTCTGCACACTGACCACTCAGCCTAGTGACTGGTGGAGTTACCATTCTGTAAGTGAGAGCCACTGCGATGTCATCATCATTCTACTGAAAGGAGAGAAGAGGACGAGCAACGGAGGACCCTCAGTGCAGCCAGCTCACTCCAACTGCATCTGCCCTTTTTGAGACCAGCTCAACATGTATACACTTCAGATCTTCTCAACCAAGCTGTGGGCTACTTCTCAGCCATATTATTTTTCGCGTGAAACCCTCCACAAGTAAAGCAGAGAGAAACCCTGAAACGTGCTCCGTCTCTGGGCCCTTTGGTCAACTCGGGCCGCCGTTCATCCCTGTGGGCTCTGCACAATCTTGCAGGGCACCCTGCCCAGGCGACAAGGCCCGGGGTGGAAGGTTGTGTCCACTGCACTTGCCACACACCCACCCTGCCCAGAACCCAACTTACAGCACTCGATGGGGTTGGACGCCGTCTGCAAGGAGACGATCCTTCCGCTGGCCTCGGGAATGTGCACCCGGAACACCAGCCTCACGCGCGTGTTCTTCCTCCCGATGTCCGTCTCGCCTTTCCGCAGCTCAATGTCCGCGTTCCTCAGCTTCAGGATCCCCGCGCAGTCGATGCTGCCGGAGAGGAGAGAACCCACTGACCACCGACCATCTCAGGGAGCTGGAGGTCACCCACAATGGGCGACTGCAATATACAGATAAATTGTTCAGCCAGGAATTAAGACCACAATGGGGGGTAAGACACAAAGCGATTAGGGAAACTCCCCGGGGGAAGTTACTTCTCTAGGGAGATTCTGCATGCCAGCTGTTCCACTTCTCAAAAGTATCCGAAAAAACTCAAACACGCAACTGGGGAAAATTGGTTATGGGCTATGCAATAGTAAGAACAGTGTATCGACAGCAAACACCTTGAATCTGATACATGTACCTTGGTGTAAAAAAGGTGTAATGTTTGCAACTAACTTGGAGCCGGTTCCGGAAAAAACAGAGGGATGGGGAGAAAGAGTCATAAAGCAAACGTGGTAAAGGTTAACAATTGGGACACCTGAGCAGACGGCGTACCAGGAGTTCTTTCTATGCTGCTTGCAGTTCTCAAGTTTGAGATTAGTCTCGAATAAAGTTGTTTACACTCCACATGGGTGCAATGTTCCCCACATTTGGGCACATGCATATTAGCCCTGTGAGGTTAGAGCTATCTGCATTATTACTTAATGATTTTAAGTCAAATAAATAATTTTCATAAAAATAAGTTTAGCCTCGTTCCAAACATCATCATCTAAAGGTGCGGGAGCAGCCTTCCTCGCAACACACCTGAAAAGGATCAGGGCCTAGAACTTTTCAGGTGGAAACTTTTAAAGCAGCAATCTCTGTGGGTCCATCACAGACTGGGGACCCCAGCAAGCTGCTCCCATCGATTCCACGGAGTCAAGCCCGCACCTCTGCTGCGCGGCCCACCCCTTCCCTGTGAGGACCTGCTGCACCCCTACCTTGGCCCACCCCCTCCTGTGAGGACCCACCACACCTCCGCCGCGCAGCCCAGCCCCTCCCTGTGAGGAGCCGCCACCGTGGCCCCCGGCCTTACGTTGCCCTCATGTTGTTTTTCGGCTCCAGCGGAATCTCCAAGACTTTGGTGTTGCCCACGATCTTCTCGTAGCTGGTGGTGGTGACGGTTTTCCCTGTGATTCGATGTACCTGGTAGAAGGCATGGGGCTTAAGGATCCTCTCGTCGGCTGTCCCAATGAAGATCTGAAGCCCCAGGGGCTTGTTTTCCATGTAGCCGTGGAGCTGAGGGTGAGAAAACAAAACAAATTGTTACAGCACCATTAACACATGGGGCATTGGGCTTCCCAGGGGTAGAGAATCCGCCGGCCAGTGCAGGAGATGCAGGTTCGATTCCTGGGCTGGGATGATCCCCCAAAGAAGGAAACGGCAAGCCACTCTAGTACTCTTCCTGGAGAATCCCCTGGACAGAGGAGCCTGGTGGGCTACAGTCCATGAGGTCTAAAGAGTCAGACACGACTTAGCAACTGAACAATAATGGTGGCTGGTGTCCCAGCAAAACAGACCAGAGAAGCGCCTGAGTGGCAGAAAGGACACAGGACTGTGCCGAGTAGAGTGACGGAGAACTGGAAACCACCTGGATGCCAGTCAGAGGGGAACGCCTGGATAAATTACAGGGATCCTCTCTAAAAATGAGTATTAAGCAGCTTGAGAAAGAATCTGATAGATCAGAGCTGCCTTTATGGAGAAACAGCCAGAAACTATGCTTCACTGGTGACTGGGGTCACAGAGATGGTAGTGAGAACAGAAAATAATCGGAAAAGATAAACCAGAGCTCTTGACAGTGGTTGCCTGGAAAGATCAGAAGAAGGAACTTTCAATTTTTATATGACTACATTTCAATTAACAAGTCAAATTTTATAATTTTAAAAAAGAGCAAGGCAAAAGTACTGTCGTCGAGGTTAAAAGAGAATTAAAGACTGGAAGAAAATATGTGTAACGTGTAATAGGCAAAGGATTAATACATAGAATACATAAAGTATGCCTACAGAGGGGACTTCTCTGGTGAGAAGGTCACCAGAGGCAAACCCCCCACCCTCTTTTTTTCCCAGTAGTAAGAACACGGAACATCTATGGTAGTTGTTAGGGATAAAACAAGGAATAGAGACCTGGTCCCTGTGTTTTGGAACTTAGAATCTAGTGCGGAGTTGGGGACAGGAGAAGAAAGAAGAAAACCTAAAACAAGTAAGTAAATGAAATCGTTAAACACTGTATTAACTCTTAAAGTCAAGTCAAGTCACTCAGTCGTGTCCGACTCTTTGTGACCCCGTGGACTGCAGCCCACCAGGCTCCTCAATCCATGGGATTCTCCAGGCAAGAATACTGGAGTGGGTTGCCATTTTGGCAACAAATATTCCCCCTAGATTAATTCAGCCCAGGGGCAGCAGTGGTTCCACAGAGGAATGTAGAAGATTAAACTGCAAACTGTTTTAAGAAGTGGGTACTGGACACTTGAAAAACACCAATAGCTCGTATAGAGGTTAAGTTTTACAAACACGCCAAAAGGCACAATCATAGCCATCCATGAGTCTCCATAGCTACCTTGGGACGCTAGAGAACGCCCCTCCAGGAAAGCTTAGCACTAAACAAACAAACAAACAAAGTTCTAAGTCCCAAAACACAGGGACCAGGTTTATGTTCCTTGTTTTATCCCAAACCCCTACCACAGATGCTGAGTGTTCTTATTGCTGGGGGAGAAGGGGGGTGGGGCAGTTCACCTCTGGTGACCTTCTCACCAGAGGTCGCCTCTGTAGGGGGTTCACTGGTGGCCCAGCAGGTAAGAGTCTGCCTTGCAATGCAGGGGAAACCAGTTCAGTCCCTGGTCCTGGACAGTCCTGTGTGCCGTGGAGCAACTGAGCCCACGGGCTCTGCAGCAAGAGAGGCTGCCACAGTGAGGAGCCCCCACGGGGAGGAGCCCCACGGGGGAGGAGCCCCACGGGGAGGAGCCCCAACGGGGAGGAGTCCCATGGGGAGGAGCCCCAACGGGGAGGAGCCCCACGGGGGAGGAGCCCCACGGGGGAGGAGCCCCACGGGGGAGGAGCCCCACGGGGAGGAGCCCCACGGGGGAGGAGCCCCACGGGGGAGGAGCCCCACGGGGAGGAGCCCCAACGGGGAGGAGTCCCACGGGGAGGAGCCCCACGGGGAGGAGTCCCAACAGTGAGGAGCCCCACGGGGAGGAGCCCCACGGGGAAGGAGCCCCACGGGGAGGAGCCCCACGGGGAGGAGTCCCAACAGTGAGGAGCCCCACGGGGAGGAGCCCCAACGGGGAGGAGTCCCAACAGTGAGGAGCCCCACGGGGAGGAGCCCCAACGCGGAGGAGTCCCACGGGGAGGAGCCCCACGGGGAAGGAGCCCCACGGGGAGGAGCCCCACGGGGAGGAGTCCCAACAGTGAGGAGCCCCACGGGGGAGGAGCCCCACGGGGGAGGAGCCCCAATGGGGAGGAGCCCCACGGGGAGGAGCCCCACGGGGGAGGAGCCCCACGGGGGAGGAGTCCCAACAGTGAGGAGCCCCACGGGGGAGGAGCCCCACGGGGAAGGAGCCCCACGGGGAGGAGCCCCACGGGGAGGAGTCCCAACAGTGAGGAGCCCCACGGGGGAGGAGTCCCAACAGTGAGGAGCCCCACGGGGAAGGAGCCCCACGGGGAAGGAGCCCCACGGGGAGGAGCCCCACGGGGAGGAGTCCCAACAGTGAGGAGCCCCACGGGGGAGGAGCCCCACGGGGGAGGAGCCCCACGGGGAGGAGCCCCAACGGGGAGGAGTCCCACGGGGAGGAGCCCCACGGGGAGGAGCCCCACGGGGAGGAGTCCCAACAGTGAGGAGCCCCACGGGGGAGGAGTCCCAACAGTGAGGAGCCCCATGGGGAGGAGCCCAACAGTGAGGAGCCCCACGGGGAGGAGCCCCACGGGGGAGGAGCCTCACAGGGAGGAGCCCCACGGGGGAGGAGCCCCACGCACCACAGCTAGAGGGCAGTCCCCGCCTGCCACAATCAAAGAAACCCATGAGAAGCAACAGAGACCCAACAGAGCCATACACAAATAAATGAATATTTAAAAAAAAAAAAAAAAGAATGACTACGAATGAATAAGTAAAGGACAAGATTCCTGGCCATCCTGTTTAAAATCGAGTCCTACCCCCACTGGCTTTCCCTAACTCCTTCCCCTTCTTTTCATCCCTTAAACTTCCTATATATTTTCTCAGTTCCTTCTGCTTAGGTCTTTCTCCTACAATGAGACTATCCCCTCCCTGCAGGCAGGGATGTCCATTGCTTTAACTTGCCACAGAATCCCTAGCACCTGGAATAATGCTTGGCACATGACAGGCATTCTAAGACAATTTGCTAAAATAAGTTAATAAAAACAATCCAACAGCGAAACAGACAACAGGTTTGAACAGGCAATTCACAGGAAAACGAATGACCATGAGCACAGAAAAGACGTTCAACTTGCCTTGTAAACAGGAAAATGCAAATTAAACAACTATGGGATATCATGTTTCACGCACTAGAGAAGCACCCATGTAGATATTTGATAATATCAGGTATTCTGGAGGCTGTGAGAACACACTTTCCTGAAGCTGATAAGAACGTAAATGGTTTAACTATTTTTCAAGTAGCAGCTATTAAAATTAAAAATACATATTCCCTATGACCGAATAAATCCACTTCTCAGGATGTACCCTAGATGACATCTGCATACGGGGTAAGCACAAAAATGGTTACTAACACGAACAGAGTAGATGAACCTAGTTTCATCAATTAGGCTTATGAGTAATATAACATGTCCTGGCTATGAAAGACTGCAACAGTTTAAAAAAACAGTATGGTAGAAATCTATGACCTTGCCCAGGAAGATCGAAGACATACTATTGAAAGAGAAAAGCAACTTGTAAAAAAAAATTTTCTTTATGGACAGCAGGATACAACTTATTATTTTTAATGCTCCATGCTTCTGATCCATTCATTTATACTCATGTAAATACAAGAACAAAAGGTGTGGACGGATGTGCTCCAAACTGACCATACCATGATCACTTCCAGGGATGGAGGAGAAAATCAAGGTTGAGGTCAAGGTCAAAGAGGACTTTAACTTGATCCACAAAGTTACAGGCAGAAGAGCTGCCGGGAAACCTGTGAAATTTAACACTGGTTTTTGAAAATTATACATCAGAAAAGAGAAAAGGATACTGAGCTAAGAGTTAGAAGTTGGGTTCCTATCTGGCCACTCCACAGCTGAGAGGCGCTGGGAAAATCCCGTACTCTTTCTGTGACTCTGCTCCTTTCTCTGCAACTGGGAGGAAGCGGGGTTAGACAAGTGACAACTCACTTGAGATCCCACCCTTCCACAGAGTTCTACAAGGGTTCAAGCAGGCTGTCTAGTCAACTATAAACCCAAGGCTCCAGGGCAACAGATGATCACACATGGTCTAGAATGTTGCTGTTCAAGACAGCAGATACTATAAAAATTGAGCTGAGAAGTCAGTTTCTCAGTCACACAAGCCACACATGACAAGCACCCAGGAGCCACAAGTGGCTGGCGGCTACCACGATGGACGGCAAGATAACAGGACGTTTTCATCCTCGAGAAAGTTCCACCAGACGATGCCAGTCCAGAAAGATGGCATCTCTCATGCCCCTCTAAGCCCTAGACCAAGAGGCAAGCTCAGGGTGGAGCAGGGCCAGATGGCAACCTTCTTCATAACCTGACAAGCTGACACCCACAACATTTACATACGTGTCAGATATACATCCGAGAAGCACCCTTGGGCAAAGGTGGAAACGCAGTCAGTCTTATCTTTCCACCCCCCCTCCCCCACGCAAACTGCAGAACAAGGTACTGATGGAGACAAAAATCAGAGAAGGAAGGGCAGCGTCCAGAAGAGATTTTGCTTTTGTTGATCTTGCCTTGCATTTGGGCCCAAGATAAACATCTCTCCTCACCTGCTCTTCTGGATTTCTCAGGAGGTGGTAATTACAGAATCGGTCAGAATCAAGGAGGAAAGTGGGTGGCATAGATAGTGACCCTAGCGGTCTGAGGCTCCGTCCGCCTCCCCATGACCTAAGAGCAGAAATCGCAGGCTGCGTGCATTCAGGCTGAACAGCCAGAGAACGGCGGGAGACGGAATCTGTCACAGCCCCCCACGGCTCTGCCTGAGTCCAGCCACCTCCGGATCCCCTCCCCAGTGGCATGCTCGTCAGCTCACCACCGCCTCTCGAGTGACTGCTGATGCTCTCTCGCTGACCTCCTGCTGGTGTGTAACAGAACCGCCCACTGAGCCCTAAAAAAATGCAAATAGGAGTCACATAGTCCCCCGCTTACAACCCTCCAAAGACTTCCTGTGGCCGGAGAATAAAATTCAAACTTGATGCCATGGTCTATCTGTGAGGCTGCCGTCAGCCCAGCCTCTGTCTTCCTATCTGTCCCCCATTACGCTTCTGCCGACACCAGCCAAGCTTCTGTTCCCTGCGCACACCAAGCTCTCTCCAAACTCAGGGCCTCTGCATAGCCATCTTCTCTGCTCACATACTCTTCTTCCACTGGTACTTCCAGCTCTCAGATCTTCAGGTCTCTCCCAAACCACCACTATTTACATATGCCCAGCGCTGGAGCCAGCTCTTTCAGACTAGCGAGAGTCAGTTGGTTAAACTTCCAGGAATTCTGAAGAGCCAGATATCACCTTGATAGCCTGAAACCAACCACGGTGAGGACATCCACACCACGGAGATCAGCAAATGTTAAAAGCCGGGGCTCTTTTTTCCAGAAAAGTGGATCTTAAAGGCTCACTCACACACCACTGGAACAGTCCCTTTGTTACCACCTGACGCTGTCTTGCTAGTTGTTAATTTGCTCAGCATCTCTCCTTCCCACTTGAACAGGAAGCCCTCGGTAGAGGAAGTGTGCCTGTTTTGTTCAGCGTGATCACTGAGAGTCAATGGCCACCATCCACCACACTGTGGTGACTAAGCACGCGCTGCCCTCAAGGCCGAGGACCAGACTCCACGTTTCACACGTGAGGCAACAATGCTAGGCGGGATGGGCCCATTCTATACGTGAGGACGCCGAGGCTGGCGAGGTCCTGGCAGCGCGCCTCAGTGGACACTGTTAGTGCAGGGCAGGGCAGGGTGCTCTGGACCTCCAGGCTCTAAGTCCATTTCCACGGGGTGCTGTCCGTGTCCTTGCCATCTGGCGGGTTCACAGACGCTTTATCATCTACAGCTAGCGGTCAGAACGAGCAGACTAGGTTCTCAAAGGAGACACGAGCCAGTGCTAAATGGTAAGATCCAGAGTGTTCTTCCTGCTGAACAAGAAGTGGGGGGAGGCGGGTAGAGCGAGGGAAGCAGAGAAACGGGCAACAGCAACCAAAACAAATAACGCTGCTTCTTGAGAGAGGATCCTGCTGCTTTCAGCAGAACTCTCTGGGTCTCAGAGCAGCCCCTGCTTAAGCTGGACTAGCTGACGCCACGTGCACAGACGGAGCCCACCTCACCCACGTGAGCTCCCCCTCTTAGAGAGGGTGGGAGCAGGGATTTCACATTTGGTCAGATACACACAACTCTCCATCCAGGCCCTGCTTCTTACGAGCAGCCGTGTGACCTCAGAGCAGTGACCCCACCTCGCTGAGCGTCCGTTTGCTCCTGTGAAACAGGGACATCACCTCCCACTTCCCAGGGCTCTTTGAAGGCTAAATAAGATGACCTCTGTAGGGCCCCGAAGCCCAGCACACAGCAGGTGCCCAAGAAACAAGACTTCCTGTCATCAGAGGATGATGCAACTCAAAACACGGAGGCGATACGACAGAACTGAGTGGAGGAGCAAAGAATGAATGTGAGACTCAACACGAGAAAAACAGCCCGCAACAGTCGTGTGTGGTGAAGCCCAGGCACTCGCCCCCTCGTCTCTGTGGGCAGCTGAAAAGCCCCTGATGTGGACGGCTTGGAGGACCAGACCACCTAAGCTGGAAAGACAGCTTCCCCTCCCCTCTGCACCCTCCCCCTCCCCAGAAGGTGGCAGAAGTACCCAGAGCATGTGTATTCTGGGGGAGCCTTGCCAGTTCTCTGGAGGTTTGACAAGAGCATATAGGGATTTACTTGCTTCTCCAAAAACTGAGTGATTGGGTCTTGCAAACAGAGCTTGATGTCTTGGGAAGGCATGACTTACCCCTGAGGTCCCAAACACCCTGTGGTCCCCCATTAGAGGAAGACCAGGGTCTTGAGGCCTCTCTCCAGGCTTCTCCAAAGATAAGGTCATCTCAGGGGCACTTGGCAAGCAGGGTGGCCTCCCAGCCATAGCAGACACCCGCCTGCCCGCCCGTGGCAACCTAGAAGCTCAAAGTCAGCGAGCTTCCAAAGCAGAAGAGGCTCCACTTGCTGCAGCCAAGGTGAGAGCGAATGTGTTCCGCGTCTTGTAATTTCCCAGGCAGTCGACAAGATTCCAGGAAGAAGGGGGTGCTTCTGACCACAAGGGTCTGCTGCACAGGCAGGCGGGTGTCAGAGCTGATTGCACCGGCACAGCAGCGTCCAGAGGGAAAGGCAGGGCCATCCCTTTTGGGGTGAGAGGGCTGAGGCTTAGCGGGATTAAGCCACTTGCTCATGACCCTACAGCTCCAAAGCCATTGGTGGAACCACAGGAATGTGGCCAGACCTGCCTCCTCTCTGTCAGCTGCCTCCAGATGCTCCCAGATCTCAGACTGTGTCTATTAAGACAGGCGGGTCCATCCCACCTACTCAGCCAAAGGAACAAGGAATACAAGGAATGGTGTCTGCATCTCAGAGACCCTCAGTTTCCCAGAAAAAGCTCATAAGACCCACCCTCACCCCCAAATTCAAGCTCTGCCCACTCTTAGGGGCAACTTAACATTCCTGATGCACAGATCAAAGGGCGTTGGTACTTGGTGATATTTGCTTTCCCTTTGTCTTGTTATGACAGTGGTAAGGGCTCAATCATAAACTGTAGAAAAAATGGACAATATAAAAATATATGAATTATAGAAGAGCTTGAGAGTCGCTTGGACTGCAAGGAGATCCAACCAGTCCATCCTAAAGGAAATCAGTCCTGAATATTCATTAGGAGGACTGATGCTGAAGCTGAAGCTCCAATACTTTGGCCACCTGATGCGAAGAACTGACTCACTGGAAAATACCCTGATGTTGGGAAAGATTGAAGGCGAGAGGAGAAGGGGATGACAGAGGATGAGATGGTTGGATGGCATCACCGACTTGATGGACATGAGTCTGAGCAAGCTCCGTGAGATGGTGAAGGAAAGGGGAACCTGGTGTGCTGCAGTCCATGAGCACAAAGTCCATGGGTCACAAAGAGTTGTACATGACTTAGTAATAGAATAACACAGAGAAAATACTCCTGCAAAATAAACACACAATCTGGTATACATCTTTCTACCCTCTTCTTCTATGCACTTAGGGAAGCACAGCGGGATTCTATTTTAGATATGGTGTGGCCATTGCCCTCTGTCACTAAATGCTGTTTAATGGGACAATCTCAAATGACTGTATAGAATCTCCCTGGGCTTAGATTGGCGCAAGACTAGTGAGGTGCCCAGGCACACGATTTAAGGAGGCACTGGCTCTCAGGGCTGTGCAAATGCAAACTGGGTACCTGAGAGTGAGTGCTACCTTAAATTCTGCCCTTTCCTGCACCCCTTGAGGTCCTCGTATGTTTGGACCACAGCTTCAAGGCCCCCGCAGTTGGGCATTTAGGTTGCTCAAGCATTCCCTCTTATATAATGTTGCAATGAGAACTCAGAAATGACACTTCCCTGAAAACCATTCTTCTATCAACTCTGTTCAGAGTTTTTAAATACTCTCAGATGCATGAGGCTGCCATCAAATCTAAAATGTGGGATTGATTTTCAAAATGGCAACTGGCCAAGGAAACTGTTTTGAATTTTACTAAAATCAAATTTTAACAATGTTAAGTAGCATTTTTTTTTTGTCGAATTTGGAATATTAGGAAACTGGTATCATCCTCAAAGATTACATTGTGAAAGAAGGAAAAAGCCCATGGGGACATTTCACTGTGATTCCCAACTGCCACACAGCACGTGGCGTGGGGCGAAGGTCTGTTACAAATGCACATGGATCCCAAATTCTGCCTTTATTTTTAGATGCAAAAGATTGCAGAACATAGCTGCTACCCCAACCGCACTCTCACACACACACAGAGACACACACAGACACACACACAGACACACACAGACACACCCACACACACCTGCACACCCACACACAGACACACACACCACACACACACACACAAAGATTGCAGAACATAGCTGCTACCCCAACCGCACTCACACAGACACACACACACACAGACACACCCACACACACCACACACACACACACACAGCACACACACACACCCACACACACAGACACACACACCACACACACAGACACACACCACACACACACACAGACACACACACCACACATACACACACACAGACACACTCACCACACACACACCACACCACACACCATACCCACACACACAGACACACACATCACACATACACACACCCACACCCACACACCACACACACACCACACACACACCAGGAAAACTAGTCCATGAGTGTACTCTGGTCTCAGTGGTCCCAACAAGCGTTACATAGCCACCTAATGAACTCATATCAAAAACATCATTAAAATTCCTAACTCATCCCTCCTCCCTAATCCTCCCTGTGCCTCATCTCCATGGTGGCTGCATCTCGAAGCCCTATCAGTGTGATCTCCTGAAGGGCACTCAAAGCCATCACCACTTCCCCATCCATCACTCCCATCCGAAACGCCACTCCTTCTCTCCTAAGGAGTTCCCCTGCATCGCCCCTGGTCCTCACGCATCACCTTCTGTCCTGAGGACAGAAAGACTTTTCCTAAACTCCCAGCTCCCACTGGCTGCACCACCCAACATCACGCCCCCAGCCCTCACCACGGGCTCCCTGCGTCTGACCTTTCAGAAACACGTTCTCCCCAAGTTAATTCCTAGTCATACTGCAGTGTGGCTCAAATATTATTTCCCAAGAAAGTCTTTCCTTGCTCCCTGGATGAGGTGGGGGTCCCCAGTAATAGTTTTCTTTGTTGTGTTTCTCATAATTGCAGGATATAATTAGGTGCCCAATTAATTGTTGCCTGTCTGGTCCCTTTCCATCCTCCTGAAGTTCCATGAACAACTAACTGCCCTTTTACTAAAGAAGAAATGGAGGCTCAGAGATGCCCAACTGAGCAAGCTGCAGTGCAGAGATTTGAACCCACGTGTATGGCAGGAAGGATATTTCCTTCATCTGCTCTATGTCCAACTGATGCAAAAGACGGAACAAGGGCGTCACCCAGGTAAAAGTTGACCTGGTGGAAATACATGAACCCAAGAGCAGAGTCCGCAGAAACAGGGTGTGCCCGAATCTGTGGCAGACAATTTTGCAGTTGTCTGTCAAAATTACAAATTACTACACTCCCTTGGCTGCAGTAATTCCGCTCCTAGTGAATGGGTTATCCGTGGATGTGCAACAAAAAACTAATGACGAGGTTATTTGATGCAGCGCTCTTTAAACCAGCAAAATATTGGAAGCAACCTAAAGGTCCATCAAAAGAGCACTAGTTACATCGGCAGTGGCGTGTCATGGTCTATAATACTGTTATTTAAAAAAGAGAATGAGTGTGCTGAGGACCAGCACCACAGTGAGTATGAGTGGCAACCCCTGGAGTTGTGCAGTGCACAATCTGGGCAACCATACGGGGCACCCTCAGGAAGCTTTTTATATACTGATATAGAATAATCTCCAAAATAAAACATCACTGTGAGAACGAATGTATCTGTTGTGTTTCTAGGGTGGAGAAGGGATGTGTGTTTATGTGTATGTGTGGTGTGTAAGCGTATATCCAAAATAAAAGTAGAAAAGAAATCAGGCCTTACTTTACAATGTCTACTGAGCTTCAATCACTCCCAGGAAGCAGCTCTGTTGTCCCTGGACCCCATGGTTTTAGCTCCCCTGAACCCAATACGTGGGTTACCGTTCAACACAAAAAAAGGTGTAACATAAGAAGAGTAAAGCCAAAAATCCATTCAGACAAAGTGAGCCCCCCAGCGTTTCCCTTTGTAAACCCTGACATTTCTTTTAAAAAGCCACAAAGAAGGAAAACAAAAGCGATGAAGGCATAAAAGCATATGCCCCGTCCCATCCCATCCCGTAAGACAAGTGAAGACTCAGCAGCCACCCACAGCAACCTCAGGAGCAGGAGTCCAAGGGGGAGACCCCAGCAAAGGAAGAGGGAGGCAGAGGTGCCAGCAGGGCCCCCTCGAGTCCAGGGGAGGGGCCCAGGCCAGCAGAGAAGCAACCACGCACCGCCTCCAGGGAGCGGCACGTCTCGGTGGCTCAACGCTGGAAACCCAGTGACTCGCAAGTCCGGTTCCCACCGCTAGGGTCCAAGCTACCGCCAACTTTTGCCCAGACCGTTGCAGTAGACTCTTCACTGGGCCCGTCTCCTGCCTGGCCTGTTACCTCAACCTCCCTCCTGGTCTCTCTGCGTCCTTCTTGCCCGTCTCTTCCCCTTCCCACGTGATCTCCTGCACAAAGCAGCTAGAATGTACTTTAAAACTGTACGTGAGGGACTTCCCTGGTGGCCCAGTGGTTAAGACTTCGCCTTGAAAAGCGGAGGACAAGGGCTCGATCCCCGACCAGAGAGCTAAGATCCTACAAGCTGCGAGGCAACGAAGCCCGCACTCTGCTAGTACCGAGCCCGTGCGCTGGAACTAGAGTAGGTGCGCCGGGACGAAAGATCCCTCAGGACGCAACGAAGGCCCAACGTGGCCAAGTAAATAAACATTGGGAAAAAAAAAACCCACTGGACGTTCTATGCTGTCCCTCCTCTGCTCAACCCACCCCTACCCCCCGCCCAGAGCAAACATCTCGCTCAGATCACAAAGCCAAGGTCTTTAACGTGGCTCAGAAGACCCTCCACCTCCAGCCCACCCTCCCGGGTCCCTCCGCTGCAGCCACAGGGGTCTTGCTGCCCTCCAACAAGCCGGGCAGCGGGGGCACACTCTGGCCTCCAGGTCTGCGCACGTAATGCTCCCTCTGCCTGGGGCGCTCATCCCCCATGCCCACAGGGCTCATTCCCGTGCTCTCTCAAGCCTCTCCCCAGCTGACCTCCCATCAGAGAGGCTCTGCCTGACTGCTCGCCCCAACACGGCAGTCCACGCCCATCTCACAGTTCACCCACCCACCCGTGGCTCTGTGTGGCAACAGAGATTCATCATCGCCAGACACTCTGAGATGTATTTATGTGATTTTTTTTTCCCCTCCCCACTAGGGCATCAGCAACTTCCCTGGGTCGCTCACCGAGGTCTTTGCAGTACCTAGAGCAGCACACAGGTGCTGGACACGCGCTCGACCCCAGGAGGGAGGGGAGCCCCGTGGGAGGAGTTTGAGCGGCTGTCATCCTTCCAGACCTGCCCTCCACAACACAGGGCGGTTCCACTGCCCATGCAGGCACCACAATTATCTTCCTGGCCCACAGAGACCATTGTGTCCTGCTCAGTGTGGGCAAGACTCGGCTGGTTGGACAACTGGCACCTGGACTCCCCCTGCTCCAAAAAGAGGTGGCAGTATCTCCAGGGTGTGATGGGGGACGAGCCTTCTGTCTGCTTTCTCAGCCAAGCGGGGGATGCCCCCGGCCAGGGCGGTCTTCAGCCTGGCAGGAGACCTCTGGAGCCAGAGGCCTCTCTGCCAGAGCCACACTCTATTTTATTTCACTTTATTTCAATTGAGGCATCACTGATGCACCATGTTACATAAGTCTGAGGTGTACGATGTGGTGATTCACAGCTTTCAAAGGTTACATTCTGTTTATAGTTATAAAATATTGGCCTGTCCCCCGTGCTGTACACTATCCGTGTAGCTTATCTACTTTATACGTAGTAGTTTGTACCTCTTAATCCCCTGATCCCTATCTGGCCCCTCCCCACTTCCACAGGGCCACGTTTTTAAAAAATCGCACAGCGAGCCATAAAAAGAGAATGAGCCACTTTGCACGGGCTCGAAAACAAAACAAGCCAGTCTCTCTCAGTATTCTAAATTAAGAATCAAGTCATTCTATATTTCTCGCATCACTGGAAATTAAAAACAGACGAATCTACCGCACAGCAAGCATGCTGACTAAAGAGAGAGGCTCGATGGCCTGGCACATGCTAAATTTGTTTCCAATTACCATGTCCACATTTGAAACCCCGAGGAAGCCAGGGAACACAGGGTGGCAAGATCAGAGGCAGGCACGTGAACCCAAGCGGGTTCAGGATCCAGTGCTCTACCCCACAGCCCTCTCCCTGGAGCCCCCAGGGGTCTTTGAACAAAGAAACTGGGTCACTGTGCCCCTCCCCGCCCACCCAGACACCAACTTTCCCTTCTCTGGCCCCACCCACCCCTCTGTGCGCTCAGCCCCCAGCTTCTGGTCCACCCGACAGAAACGTCCGCTCAGCCACGGCTCCCCACCAGCACCTCCATCCTGAGCAACTCTCCTTCCTGGCCCAGGAGCAACTGCGTCACCTAGGAGGTGAGCCTGGAAGAGCTGGACTGAAACACGCAAGCCTTTCCAGAGTCGACCTTTGGAAGGAGCTTTGGGCTTTTTTATTTTTTTTTTTGCTGCTTTAAGAAGCTAAGCGGGTTCTCATCACATCTCTCTGTTCTCCTCCCTGGGCAGAACCAGCATAACCCTGAGATGAAGAGCAGGATCCCTGGGGAAGCCAGACTGTCTGGGGTTACATCTTGGCATGGGTCCCTGACTCCATCACAGCAGAGAAGGACATTTACACCTCAGGGCCTCAGTTTCCTCATCTGTTGATGGGACTAATGATAACACAGCCTCACTGGGCTGCTGGGAGGTTCCAGTGAGTGACACACAGGCATACTGCAAGCACTCAATAGATGTCGACTTTCATGAATATCCCTTCACCTATGGCTGGGTGACTTTGCACGGTGAAATTCCTCCTTCTAGTCTAAGGACTTGGAAGATACCACCTTGAAAAGTTTTCTTTGGTCTCTAAAATGTAATAACCCTCAGATGCATTTAGAAAATCCAAAAGCTTCATCACGGTCTATAAAACCCTACATCAGCTGGCCCTTGCCCATGTCACCAACCCCATCTCCCCACTCTGGTCCAGCCACATGGGCCTCCATGCTGCTCCTAAAACACGCTGAGTTCACTCCTACCCCAGGGCCTTAGCATTTACACTCCCCCAACCTAGAACTCTCTTCCTCCAGGTCTTCCCATGGCTGGCAACTGGGTCTTAAGGTCTCAGCCTAAATCCAGGGCCTTCTCCAAGCAGCCTTTCTAGAGCAGAGCCTCCTCACTGTCACGCCATCACTCCTGCTGGTTTCCTTCGATAAGTGTCATCTTGCGCATTGGCTCATTGCTGATTGTCTGTCTGCTAGAATGAAAGCTCATTCATTGCTATGTCCCAACATCTTGAACAGTACCTGGCATATAGCAGATGTTCAATAAATATTTGCTGAGTAAATAAATGAACAGATTAATTCTTAGGTTCCTATGTGGCTCCACACACTGCCAAGTGATTCATCCTCCAGTGACCCTGAGAAAGGAGACTTATTCATGTCTAGAAGAGAATCCCCATGTTTGGAGTCTGCCTGAATTCACTACCACTTGAGCCAGTCTGCAGGAATGTGTCTCACCATGAAAGAGACATATTATACCAGGCCAATTTCATTGGAAGTCAAAGAGGAGACAAACTCAGGCTGGAAAAATTAAGTGTACAATCTCTTTTCCAGCAGCATTTAGAGATGAACATAGGGAGAAACTGAGTTGAAAGGGCATTGACTTGGCAACCTCTTGAAGATGGTGAGGAAAGGTGAGACACGGGCCTTTGTGTTCACCCAAAGAGCAGACAACAAGCAAAAGCAAGCTTCAGAAACATTTCTCCATGAGCCTCTGGCCCAGGGCATCGGCCTGATACTGAGGAACAAAGTGTCTGATGTCTGCAGGGTACCTGGGCTCTGGGAGAAGCAGGGAAGGGGGAGAAATCGAGTGCCCCCTGAAAGGGGCAATGCAGGACTGAAAGGAGCTCATGAAGCCGTTGTGCACCTATCTGACCCTGACCAGTGGTACCCAACACAGCTGCGTGAGCACCCGAGGATGCTGAGACGAGAAGCCACAGCCAGCTCCCAGGGCGGCCCCTCTGAACACTTTGCCGAAACATCCCAAAGAAAATGCAGCTCAGCTCACATAAATGTTCCATTAAAGACAGTGCCATCTGGGCGAGGCATAAACTCTGGCCCCTCCTCTTCCCCCTGGGCCAAAAGCTGAAAAAGAACCCAGAGGTGGTGGGGTGGGAAAAGCCATAACTAGTGAAATGCAAGACAGGCAGCTGAGCCAGTCAAGGCACTCAAACGGTGAGTTCCCCCCAATCAAACGACACCCCCGCCCCACCCCAAAGGCCACGCAGGTCTCTGGATCCAGACCAAAACCTCTGAGTCACTTTTGCCACAAAGGGGAAAAAAGGAGAAGGCAGACGTGATGTGCACCTTTCCGCACTCTATTTTGGGATTTTAAAGATCCAATTTCTTTCGTTTCAAAGGGTGGGTTTTTGGAGGGCTCTGCATGACCCTTGCGCCGTGCGCACGGCGAGACGACGTGGAGACGGGCCTCTGTCGGTGACCTGGGGAGAGGCAGGGCCCCTCTGGCAGATCAACAGATCGCATCATCCGGGAACAAGGAGCCCGTTCTTCTGCGGAGCCACTTGGGGCCGGCTTTCACAACATGATGGAAGCATGTGGGCCGATCCGGCCTGACTCACCTCTTTCTGGAGGCAGCCCCGCGCTCATTCACTCATTTATTCGTTCATTCAGCAGACAGCCTCTCAGGGCAGGGCTGCGAAGCTGAACGCTGTTCTCAGAAGACTGACCAACCACACATGCCGTGGGTGGAGAATCAGGTACCTCCAGATGGATGGTGACATCCAAGACTATCACTGTCCCACAATTTACTGAAGATGCGGGGCTTCGAAAAACTGGTGAATTGGGATTTTTCAGCCTCAGCACAACTGACTAGGGTTGGTTTAGGGGCCAGCTTATTCTCTGCAGGGCTTCCCTGGTAGCTCAGGGGGTAAAAAAATCTGCCTGCAATACAGGAGACCCCAGTTCGACTCCTGGGTCGGGAAGAGCCGCTGGAGAAGAGATAGGCTACCCATTCCAGTATTCCTGGGCTTCCCTGGTGACTCAGCTGGTAAAGAATCTGCCTGAAATGTGGGAGACCTGGGTTCGACTTCTGGGTTGGGTAGACCCCCTGGAGAAGGGAACAGGTACCCCACTCCAGTATTCTGGCCTGGAGAATCCCATGGACAGAGGAGCCTGGCAGGCTACAGTCCACCAGGTCGCAGAGTCAGACATGGCTGAGCAACTTTCACTTCTCAGTGTGGGTGCAGGGATGGGGGGCGGGGCACGGGGGTGGAACTGTCCTGTCCATTAGGAAGGTTTAGCAGCATCTCTGGCTCCGCCCACAAGATGCTCCCTGGCCCAACTCAGTTGTGATGACCAAGAATAGTCTCTGGACACTGTCAAATGCCCTCTGAGAACAAAATCACGGCCCTGGGATCATCCATCCTAGACCTTTCCTGCCCTCTCATCAGGAAGCATCCTCCATGGACCCCTCCCAAAGCCCTGTTACAGCTACAAGGTTAATATTTACCTCTCTAGGCGTCCTAGGATAGTGCTAGTGGTAAAGAACCCGTCTGGCAGTGCTGGAGATGTAAGAGACGCAGGTTCAATCCCTTGGTTGGGAAGATCCCCTGGACCAGGAAATGGCAACCTACTCCAGTACTTTTGCCTGGAGAATATCAGACAGAGGAGCCTGACGGGCTACAGTCTATGGGTCGCAAAGAGTCAGACACAATGAAGTGACATCCAGCAGCACTCTGTAGGCCACAGGCTATGGAAAATCAGATAATACAGGAAGGACTCACATCTCTCAAAAATTTTAAATTGTATTATAAAGGCAGTGCTATAATGTCTTTCTTCAAGGTCATCTGTTGGGACAGAGACCACTTGCTCTCCACCCATTATCCCTTTCCCCTTCCTCAGTAACAGAATCTCTGCTACCTCAGGCGGCAACAAGCCCATCTGAGACCCACACCTCCCAGCCCCTTTGCAGGTGAATGCAGCCACATTACTAGGTGTGAGTCAACGAGATGTAAACAAAAGTGTGGAGAGGGCTTGCACAAAGGCTCCTGAGAGGAAGCTTTTGTCCTGCTTTCTTTCTTCTTGGAATTATACTGCTTGGGATATGGTTGCAATGGCAGCAGCTCCGATAATCATCTTGGACTGTGAGGCGACCCTGAGCGGAACAGCAGGAGAGGAGGAGCCTGGATGGCTGATAACTTCGCAGTACTTTGGAGGACCCACCTCTAGACTGTCCCCATAAGAAAATAAGCTTCTGAGTGTTTGAAGCAGCTATTTGGGGTTTCCGGCAGATGTGATCCAAGCCTAACTGAAAGACCCATCATCCCACCATCCCACCATTTCCTCCACACCTTCACGTCCCCTCAACTGCCTTTCAATGGGAATAAGATGACCATGCTTACGTGAACCTCAATTTAAAAAATACTCAAGGTTCAAAGACTAGACATTTTGGTGCACAAGGCTTCATAAAAATTGATTTCTCTCACGAGCCAGTGCTGAAGTCAATCTGGAAGAAGGTGCCACAGACAGAGAGTCGAAAGATCCAACTGCTCAGAAACATTTCAGGCAGAGACAGTCCAGTCTGCTCGCCCTCCTAGGCACAATCGGAATGAGTGTCTAGAGAGGCTGTCTGTCTGACACACGCGGGGGTGACGATGGTGTGCGCTAGAAATAAAATCGCTGCTTACTTTCTGTCTGGTTTCCGAATTGCTTTTTCCTGGTTGAAAGGTGCCAGGCCTGGCAGTTTTCTAAAAATTTAAAACTCAAGTCAACAAATATTTGTTGAGCACTCTATTCACACACACACACACAAAAAGCCACGCTAGGGAAAATGTGTATAATGGGGGATGCTATAATTAATCATCACCTTCATAACAACAGAACCACTTAATGATGTCCTGAGGGCTTGTTAAATACTGGGCATTGTTCAACAGCTATCAGCCCATCCAGTCCTCATGGCAACCCTGTAGGGCAGACACTACTATTTTATGAGGGAACTGAGGCGCAAAGAGGTTAAGCAATTTGTTCAAAGTCACACAGTCAGGAAGGGAGAAGCCAGGGTTCCAAGCAGACAGGTCTGTGTCCAAGGTCCATCCTCCTGACCCTAGTATGATACTCTGCTCCTGCTGCCTCAGAGCGGGGGAGACCCACAAGGGGCCCACACAGTGTCCCCAGAGCTCACTCACACTCTGGCAGCGTTCCTAAGCTGTCACTGGGCCTCTAGTTACTGAATCTTTCTCTTTTACAATGTAACTTGTATTTTTACTGGTAGAAACATTTAAAAATATATCTTACATTTTTTGCATAATATGTAGCTACACAAATATTTATAGAAGCCTGCTGTTGCTCAGCCCCTAAGCTGTGTCCAACTCTTTGCCACCCCATGGACTGCAGCACGCCAGGCTGCCCTGTCCTTCACCACCTCCTAGAGTTTGCGCATACTACATGTACACCATAAATAGTTATACAAACTAGTATGTATAAGAATAAATAAACCAAAAGGTTATATTGCACAATACAGAGAATAGAGCCAATATTTTATAATAACTATAAGTGGAATATAACCTTTAAAAATTATGAATCACTGCTGTATACCTATAAAGTATATAATACTGTACACCTCAAATATATCTCAACTTTAAAATGTTAAAAAAGAATTAATAAACTCAAGTTAAAGCTACTAGAAATATCTGGATATACAATAACGCTCTTCAAAACTCTTCAGCAGAAAATGCTGACAAAATGTTGATAGTTGTCAAGTGATGAATATATAGGGGGTTCATTGTACCATTCTAATTTATTATGTTTAAAATTTTCCATAATTAAAATTTTTAAAGAATAAAAATTAAATTTTTATTTAATTAGTCAGGATCATCAGTCAGCTATCAAAGGCACACATACATGCACAGAAAAATAAAGGTGCCAAGAAAACAATTATAAGTGTTTTTTTGAAATGCTGATTACCACAGAATTTGTCGCCTAGGAAGCCCCAGGGATCACTAACTGACTAGAAGTCCGTCAGAGGCAGTGCTGGGGAAAGCACAGGCACACTCGGGAGCCAGGCGATCATCAGGGGACTGGCTAGAGATCTACCTCGATCAGCGCCAGACACAGGAGAGGCTCAGCAAACCTTTTGCTCAAGGAGCTGAGAAGCTCTGCAAGGAGAAGAGGTACCACTGCCCTGCCTGTTTGCCAGCAGAGGGGTCCTGTGTGCACAGAAGGAAGTGGAGAAAGAAAACCCGCCGAGGTGTAAAGCTGAGGCATGTTCCTATGACCAAGAGTGGCCATTTCCCCGGAAGCCATGTGCCAGCCTGCCCGTTTTTCTCATTCCGTGTGTGCACCTGTGCCAGCCTGCCCGTCTTCCTCATTCTGTGTGTGCCGCTGTGGGGTCCCCAGGGGTGGGCTAAGTGTTTCACAACCCGTTCTCCATGGGAAAAAGCTCAGTTTGTAGGGTTTGCCGATTTTCATGTTGTAAATGTTCCCACCATGGTTGATTTCAGTTGGCAAAGAATCCGCCTGCAATACAGGAGACCCCACTTCAATTCCTGGATCGGGAAGATCCCCTGGAGAAGGGATAGGCTACCCACTCCAGTATTCTGGGGCTTCCCTTGTGGTTCAGCTGGTAAAGAATCCACCTGCAATGTGAGAGACCTGGGTTCGATCCCTGGGTTGGGAAGATCCCCTGGAGAAGGGAAAGGCTACCCACTCCAGTATTCTGACCTGGAGAATTTCATGGAATCACAGAGTCTGACGCGACTGAATGACTTTCACTTATGGAAAGTTACCGGGTTTGGGAAGGGATGTTCAGTGGTGGACCCTACAGATGATTTCCACGGTAGGAAGACATTGGATGTAAATAACCTCAGAGGCACCGATTATAGGAAAACATAGCAGAATCCTGAAAACTTCACAGTAGACTCCCATAAACCAGTACAAACCAGCAGGGGCGTCCCCTGGGTAGACGCGGGTCTCTTCACACCTCTGTGCACATCCATCTATCCACTTCTTACTCTTGTCCCACCTATGGGGAGCATGCACGCAGGCCCCGCCCCTCTCTCCAGGAAAGACCTAAGGATCTCCCTAGGTCTGGCCCTGTCTCCCTGTGGCCCGCCCTCCATACGCAGCTCCGCAAACATCCGGCTACACCAGCCTGGGCTCCTGTTGGCCGGATCCTGGCCCCCGATGCTCCAGGCTCCTTCTCACCCAGCAGGAGCCTGGTCTTTCAATCCGATCACACACATCTTCCTGTCTAGACAAGGCCGCTGGCTGCCAGGGCCCGGAGTGAATGAATTCACAGCCCTCCGCACCCTGGCACCGCCGGGCCCTGGCGGAGCTCCTCAGGGCTAACCCCGGGAGACCAAGGACCCCTGCTCAGACCCGGCACAGCCCCCCGGGCTCGTCCAGGAACCACAGCGGAGACTCCGGCCGCAGCCGGGGTGGGATCGCGTGAGCGCGGCCGGTCGGGTGGCGTGCCACCCCCGGAGAACCGGGCGCTGGCACTGCCAAGAGCCATCCGTCATCCTCGCGCTGAAAAGTAGGAAAACAAACAACAAAACCCCGACCCCGCCTCATTTAATGTGAACCAAATACAAAAGCCACAGGAGAAAGGCTTTCCTCTTTGCGCTTCCCTTTTCCGGCCCAGAAACACCAACAGGCCAAGATAAGGGCGTTGTGGCCGCCCCCTGGATGGTTTCAAAGGGCTGGCACCCACCCACTCCCAGGCCCACTCCCATGGCTAATGGCCTCCCCCGCCCGCCGGAGCCCCGGGGGGGTGGCGGGGGAGGCGGCCGAGGCCTCACGCCAGGGGCTTGGAAGCGGTTTAAGGCTCGCGCTGCAAAAGGGAGGAAGCGCGGCCTGTCAAGAGGCGTGATAAAGCATCTCCATATCGGGAACTTTCCTTTTAACTGCATCCAGCCAGCGCCGGGGCTGGGCCCCTGTCAAGGCCGAGCGCCTTCCTTTCATGTCGCCCCGTGTCCTCCGGTCACTACCGCGTCCGTGGGCCCACAGAGTCGGAGCATCGCGTGCTGGCATCCTCAGTTTGGGGCCAGCATCTCCAAGAGGCTGAGGTGCTGAGCCTGCAAGCCTGGGCGTCTGGTGGACCGTGTGGCATTTGCAAAGTCACCCAAAGCCTCTGGGCCCTGGATTTGTCACCAGGAAACCAGAAGAAGGGATTTAAAAGCAGTGGAAGCCAGTGGTGTAGACCAGGGGCGGGGTTGGGAGCTGGCAGACCCAAGCTCGAGTCTTGGCTGCTGAACTCGCTGGCTGGTAACCCGGGACAAGCCACTCAGACCCTCTAAAAACGCGTCTGCGTGTGTAAAATGGAAACAGCGCCTGCCTATTCCATAGACTCACGAGGAGGAAATGAGTTGTTACACACGGGCAACTTACAACCGTGTCGGCACACAGTTAGTGCTCAATGCACATTAGCCATCCTCTTCGCTGTGTTTTCACGGGGCTGTTGTGGACACGGGATGAGGTTTAGTGGCATCATGTCACGTCTGAATAATGGGAAATTAATGATGTACCAGAGAAATCGCTTCAGTCTCGCAGACCATTCCGCTCACCTTCCCACTCAGGGGTGACGCCCCAGAGGGACACGGTGACCCCTCTCTCGCAGGAGGAGAGAGCCTCCCATCATGGCTCTGGACACAAGCCAGCTCCTCCATCCCAGGGAGCTCTGCAGAAAGAGCCGCCTGGTCCAACACCCCGAGAAGACCCAGCCGAGCCAACACCCCTGAGAGGCCAGTGTGGGGAGGCGGCACCGAGTCCAGCTCAGCCCCCGCACGGCCCCTTCCTCCGTGCTGATGTTGGCACCAGGATGCTCTCCTACTGGCATGGGCAGAAAGACCCAGCAAAGAGCCTGGCCCGGAACCCGGCGGCTCTGACCGTCAGCTTTCTCAGGCCCCATCTGTCTCAGGTCTGAGATTCACTGGGGCCACAGAGCACCGCCCCGTCTGTACAAGGGTAGAAACAGACACCCACCTCGAATGTGCTCACTGCCTCGGAGATTAAATAATACATGCAAAGAGCTTTGGAACAGCACCCAGCACACAGTGAGTGCTCCATAAACGTCTGAGGTACCATCACCCATTTCAAGCCTTTCAGGCTTGAAAGGCAGCTCAGAGTCATCATTCATTCATTCGGCTCACGAGTCCTTAGAACAGAGAGGAAGGGGTGAGGCCCACGCTGCCACCCAGGCCAAGCCTGGCACCAGGCACTGTGACGCCCCCAGACGGTAGCTCAGAGAGGTGAAGTGAGCCGCCCAAGGCACCAGCTCAGAAGGGTTACAGCTGGGAACCAAAGGCCAGTCCAGAGGCTTCCCCAGCCAGCTGCTCTGCTGCTACGGCGGCTCCTCCCATTTCCTCTTTGTTGAAAAATCGTCCTTTTACTTTCAAGTGGAAACGCAGCACACACCAGTGATTCCCTTCCACTTCACTCTGAAGAGATTTGTTATTTCAGGCCCCAGAGCCCTTTCCTTCGCTACCATTTTCAGACCTCTGCTCGTTCCGGCGGCAGCCCGCCCTAGCCAAGAGCTGAACACCGCTTCGTCTGCGTTCAGAGCCTGGGGACCGTGAGGGGGTGAGGGGCTGGAACTTGGCTGCCAGCGGAGAGGCCCTCCAGGCCCCCCACCCCCGGTCCCCTCACAGCAAGGGCGAGATTCTCACCTCCCGAGACAGGGAGGCGAGAGGCCGAGAAGCCAGAGTTTGCCAAGAAGGGCTTCTGGAAGGAAAGAGAAATGAAGTCTGTTGTAAAAGGAAACACTCACTCTCCCTCCTCAAGGACTAGCGAGGCCCGGGAGGCCGCCTGGACGCCCAAGTCCTCTGTTCGCAGAGAGAGACGATGAGCAAAGAGATGGCCACTCGCTGGACTGAAGGCGACTCCAAACGGGGGTGCCCACTGCCCACACGCAAGCCACATGGGGACAGGAGGCTGCACGGGGACGCGAATGCACCCTGTGGGAGGGTCACAACTGGGGCCCAACAGCAAGTTCAGAGGCTTCCCCAGCCTCCTGCCCAGGCACTGGGGTCTTGGAGCTGACCCCCCGGCAGGCAGAGTGAGCCCCCGCCCAAGTGTGCGGGGCCAGAACCCCAGCCACCCCAAAGCCTCCTTTCTGATGGGGGTTTGAGTGTGCCTCTCATACGCCGCTCAAAGCAAATGCAGCTTCTCCGTCATTTCAGGGGCGAGCAGAGACAAATCCCACCTTCAACGCCCAAGATGAAGCTGGGGGCTGGGTGAGTACCTAGGGCGTATGGGTCCTGTCGGGTTCAGCTTCATCCGGTTCTGAGCTGGAATTTCCTTTGCTCACTGGCAGAGTGCAGATAAAGCCTGCAGCCCTTGTTTTTAGCAAGCATGGAATTTCGAGGGGCCGAGGGAAGCAAACTGGCTCCCTGTCCTCAATCCATGGGGTTCAATTACGTTTCTTTCCGTTACTTTCTGAGCTTAAAACCCATGATAAAACACACTCGTCCCCGCTCCCACGTGCAGGAGCTCATATCAACCACGCTGGCCCGGCTGACACCCCAGTGTGTCACCTGATGAAGAATTTAATTCATATCTCAATTATCCTTCTTCCTTGATCTCCATGAAAAATCTGTGCAAAAGAACAGACCCCCAACCCCTCACTACTGAAATGAAGGACAACACTGTCATTTTTATTGAGGGGGAGTTCAACTTTATAATTCAAAGTCTCACTTCTATCTATATTTTTTTTAAAAAAAGACTGTGGGTAAATCCAAAGTCCTTTTTCCCTGAATATTCATGGAAGGACTGATGCTGAAGCTCCAAAAATTTGGCCACCTATGCTTGGAGCTGACTCATTGGAAAAGACCCTGATGCTGGGAAAGATTGAGGGCAGGAGGAGAACGGGACGACAGGGGATGAAATGATTGGATGGCATCACCGACTCAATGGACATGGGTTGAGCAAGCTCCAGGAGATGGTGAAGGACAGGGGAGCCTAGCGTCCTGCAGTCCATGGAGTTGCAAAGAGTCGGACACAACCGAGGGATTGAACAACAACAAAAATGCTTAGACGTGAAAGTCAGTGAGACCTGGGAAGCTCTTTCCAAGCATTTCCCACAACCAGTAACAAATCCCCATCCAGGGTCACCAACAAGGCACCCAGACGAGCCAGGGAAGGACTTGAACAAGCACACTGGGCCTGGTTACAACTAGGGGCCCCGGGAGCCCAGCTCTGACCTCAGTGGAGGGCAGCCTCCCAAACCCCAGCACTCTTAACACAGAGAACATGGGCCCAATGTTGCCAGATCTTCTGATTATTAACACCAGCCAGATATCCAACCTTTTAAGAGAAATCTCCGAATTTTAAGAGTTGGTAACTGGTGTCAACTTGATATCCTGAGCTGCTAAAACCATCCGCAGACAGACTCGGGCCCTGAGCTCCGAGACAGCGTGCCGTCAGTTCTGCAGGCTTTCTAGGCTGTTCCTGAAGCCTGGAACATTCTTCCCTCACATCTCTCAACACCCCACTCAAATGTCACCTCCTCCCAGAAGCTGCCCCAGATTTTCTGAGCAGAGTGAGTCGTTCAACCCAGACCCTCACCACCTCCTCCCTCTAGTACAGGCATATCTGCTTTATCCTTATCTCCGTAAAAAGAACAATAATAGTAATACCTAACCTCCATGGGACTCATTCTGCCAGGCGCTCTGCTTAGTGCTTCACCGCCATCATCTCTTTTCCAAGTACCATCACCATTCTACCTTAGCCACAGAGAGGTGAGGTCACTTGCCCAGAGTCACACAGCCAGTAACTGGCAGAGTCAGGCTGCGAACCCAGGGCACCGGGCTCTGTCCCTCCCCCTGCCATTAACCCTGCCTTCATCCGCCTCCCTCGGACCTCCTGTATTCCCAGGTCCAGGTCCCCCAGCAGAGCGGGCACTCCCTGAAGGCAGAGGCTGACCGATTTCTCTCTCCACCTCGGGTGCAGAGCTGACACGTGGTCAATATTTGCCGACTGGATGAGGAATGCAGCCCAACCTGACCTAGAAACCCCTGGAAGGTTCTGGGGGCAGGCATAAGGGTGTCGTCCCCTAGACGTACGCTGTTCTCAGCAGCTAGCTGGGGGTGGGCAGATGGGCCCAAGAGGTAAGGAAACCCCCCACTCCCCGACTGAAGAATGTTACTCCTGTCCCAGCCCTGAGAGGGGACTCAGGTCTGACCACAGGACAAGACCCGCACCCCGGTCCCCAGCGAGTCACAGCCTCCCCAAGTCCACTTGGCACCTGGCGACGCGTCTTCCAAGGTTGTGCCTCTGCCTGGGGAGAGGACGACACACCCGCCCCCAACCTCATCCCCCACTGCGGATCGAAAGTCAGGGAGCGATTTGCTTCCCCGACAAGAGAAACAAGTCCACCAAAAATTAAACACACACCACGAAAATGCGTGGGAGCAGGACACGGGGGTGCGGGCCCAACGGGAAGGGTACATGGATTCTCTCGACACACCCCGGCAGCTCCCTGTCTGATCCCGTTTCTGTACAACCAGTCCTTGGTAGAGACGCCCGGCTGAGCCCGAAACCACCGCTACCGCGAGCCCAGGAGCCCGACGCCGCCCACCCTGGGCATCCACACCGAGTTTCCCGCAGCTCCTTCCAGCCGCCCGGACCCCTCCCCCTGCAGGGCGGGCTGAGGAGGGGTCATCGGAACAGGAAGACGATGGGGTGAGAGCTGGGAGGCGGCCTGCATGGACGGGGCCCTCAAGGCACAGTAAACAAGCCTGCTGCCTTGTTCCCAGCCGGAGCCCAGGAGGCCCGAGCCTAGGACAGCCCTGAAAGCACCGTTCAAAGTTAAAGTTAGACTCACGCAAAGCTGCAGCCCCTAGGGGAACTTGGGCTCCACAACAATCCTCCCTTTGACTAAAAACCACCAGGAAACACCCACGCGTACTTCTCGATTAAAAAAGGAAAGTGAAAAATAAGGTTCTTCTTCTTCATTATAAAACTAACTTGTGCCCATTCCACCAAGTCCGCACTTCTGTTAGCCTCCGGGGAGCCAGAGTCACACTGGGCAGAGACGAGGGCGGCGGAAGCCTGGGCACGTCCCAGGGCTCCGAATTGGCCCTTCTTCATTGTTGTCACTTCCTTCCTCCGCTTCCTTCAGCACAGCAGAGCCACCGAGGGGCCGCCCGGGCCAGCACCCCCGTCTGTCCACGGGGCCAAGGCGAACTGGGGCTCCTCAAGGCTTCCGAGGGCCAGCAGGACGGTCCCTCAACTGACACCCGTGCACTTTAGGTGCCTCTGAGTGACAGGCACGGTGCCCAGGCCTGGGATGGAGCTGGGGTGGAGGGTGGGCGGGTGGGTAAGCTGGAGGGAGGGGTGGAAGGAGAGGAGGAAGGGAGACTATCTCGGGCTACGAAAAAAAACACCCAAAGAGAAAGGGAGCAGACAGCTGAGGAAGAAAAAAGAAAGTGAAGTCACTCAGTCGTGTCCGACTCTTTGCCACCTCATGGACTGTAGCCTACCAGGCACCTCCATCCATGGGATTCTCCAGGCAAGATTACTGGAGTGGGTTGCCATTGCTCTCTCCAGGGGATCTTCTCTACCCAGAGATTGAACTGAGGTCTCCCGCCTTGAAGGCAGAGGCTTTACCCTCTGAGCCACCAGGGCTGGCAGAGGACGAGGGTAGCTATTTTGACAGAGAAATCAGGGAGAGCTTCTTTGTGGTGCCCGTTAAAGTGAGACTTGAGTGAAGCAGAGACAAGGGCTGTGTGGACATCTGGGAACATGAAGAGCAAGTGCAGAGGCCCTGAGGTAGGATGCAGAGGGCCGCCAGGACGGTGCACGTGGCAGGCGTCAGGACGAGCAGAGAGGCAGGCAGGGGTCGGAGGACACAGGGCCCCGCAGTCCAGGGTAAGGAGTCCGTGTGATCGGGGCGGGAGGGGACACAGCAGGATTCAGAACCAGGGAGGGCTGCGGACCCATCCACGTCTCAGACAGACCCTCGCAGGGGGAGGGACACCAGTTAGGAAGCCGTAGTGCCACCCAGACAAGGGGGGGGATGAGAGCCCCAGGGAGCAGAGGGGAGGTAGTGAGTGTGGCGGGGCCAGGGGCACTGAAGTATCAGCGTCACCCTCCCTGGCACAGACACACAGGCCTGTGACAGATGCCGACAGGCAAGCAGGGTGCCGAGAGAAGCGCACAAGAAGGAGGGAAAGATTGGAAATCTGAAACAGTTCCACGTGCTCTCAGCATAAGGCTTACCTGGGCAAGCCACACATTTCTTGGGGGCTCAGCTTTCTCATTATAGTACTCAATTCATAGGGGAACTATGGGTAAGGCAAGGTGATACTTAGTGTCTGGCGTGTTGTACACGCTTGATAAAAAATACATTCCCAACTTCTGCTTTTAACACTCCGAGTGGTGGCTCTGCCAATTTAGTCACTGAATAAACTTTATAATTCATATCATCTCTCTGAGCCTCCATCTGATAAATGTAAACCAATGATGACTGTACCCTCCTCAAGTACTTGGTGTGAGATGGAATGAGACATTAGCTGAGCAAAGAGTCTGGCCCTTGGTAAAACAGCAACTGAGGCCCTCAGTAAAATGGTACCTGAGGCCCTCAGTGAGATAGTAACTAAACCTCTCGGTAAAATGGCATGAAGCCAACACACCAGTCATTCAGCTAGATGATATCTAAGTCTCCTTCCAGCTCAAGGATCCCCAAACTCTAAACCAGTCAGCTTCAAGTCCATGAATGAGTCAACTCTGGAGGGGGGAAATGATGCAAGTGATACAGGCCAAGGTGGTGAGAAGCTGGAACTCCCACCTCGAAGTGAGCAGAGCTAAACGCAGGCGCTTCTACTCAGGTGACACCTAGTGATCTGAGTCACAGCCTCACGTAAGTGTAGGGGTGGAAGGGTGCTTACAGAGCAGCACCCCGTTTCACAGCCAAGTCCCCACCGCTCAGAGAGGAGAAGTGTGAGACCAGGGCTGCACAGTCAGGCTCGGGCAGAGGTGGAAGCTGACGAGGCTCCGTGCCCACTGGTGAGAGAGCAGGAAGGAGAAAGCAGCAGAAACCCCACGGCGAGAAAGAAAGGCCTGGAGAAGGGAGGCCTTTCAGACGAGCAGAAATGCCCTTCTTGCCACCAAGAGGTGAAGTCAAATAGACGTCTTAAAGGACCAGGTCATATATCAGTGAGCTGAGCAGCCGGTGCAAAGGCTGATGAATGTCCCTAAAGCTGCTCAAACTCAGATTTTTCCTCTGTTTAAGAATTATATCACCAGGGCCATGGCTAAGTTGGCATTTTTGTACAAATTAGGAAAAGATGCCTCTCCTTCTGCACCCTTGGAAGGCACGTGCCAGGACACCGTCTTGATAAATATGCGAACATGAACAGGTGCCCTCGTGATATGCAGGCCCTTGGGCAGCACACAGCCTGCGCACTGCACTCAACGACACACAGAAGACTCCCTGGGCGGCGACTGGGGGACCTCTGTCTACATTCCGTGGTCACATAAAAGGCACTCAAATGCCACAGTAAAGGTCATATGGCGGGGGGAACATGTTCACTATTAATACTTAATCCCTAATCAGACAGAGAAGGCGATGGCACCCCACTCCAGTACTCTTGCCTGGAAAATCCCATGGACGGAGGAGCCTGGTAGGCTGCAGTCCATGGGGTCGCAAAGAGTCGGGCACGACTGAGCGACTTCACTTTCGCTTTTCACTTTCATGCATTGGAGAAGGAAATGGCAACCCACTCCAGTGTTCTTGCCTGGAGAATCCCAGGGACGGGGAAGCCTAGTAGGCTGCCGTCTGTGGGGTCACACAGAGTTGGACACGACTGAAGCGACTCAGCAGCAGCCTGATCAGAACCCACCTCTGAGCTAATGTCCAAAGTGCACCAAGAAGGCTCCTGCCTCAGGGCCTCTGCACTTGCCGTTCCCTTCCTACAGCACTTTCCCTCAAGACAGTGACACAACTCACTCTCTCACTGACTCGAAAATCTGGTTAAATCTCACCTCTTCAGAAAGTTCTTCCCTAGATAGCATCCTCACCAACTCACAATCATCTTCCATCCCCCATCCTGCCTTATTTCTCTTCATATTGCTTTTTTTTTTTCATCACTAGATTTATTGTTTTGCTGTGCGTCTCACTTCATCAGAACACCGACCCTGTAAGAATACGGGATTCGTCTGTTCTGTTCACTAATCTATCCCCATCTCCAGCCAGCAAACTTTTCCTGAAAGGACATGAATCACCAGGGCATCTTATACAAGGGAGGTTCCGACTCAGCAGACTGTGGAGAAACCTGGGACTCTGCATTTTGAACAAGCCCGCAGGTTCAGTTCAGTTCAGTCACTCAGTCATGTCTGACTCTTTGCGACCCCATGAATCGCAGCACGCCAGGCCTCCCTGTCCATCACCAACTCCCAGAGTTCACTCAGACTCACGTCCATCAAGTCAGTGATACCATCCAGCCATCTCATCCTCTGTCATCCCCTTCTCCTCCTGCCCCCAATCCTTCCCAGCATCAGAGTCTTTTCCAATGAGTCAACTGTTCACATGAGGTGACCAAAGTACTGGAGTTTCAGCTTTAGCATCCATCCTTCCGGTGAACACCCAGGACTGATCTCCCTTAGGATGGACTGGTTGGATCTCCTTGCAGTCCAAGGGACTCTCAAGAGTCTTCTCCAACACCACAGTTCAAAAGCATCAATTCTTTGGTGCTCTGCTTTCTTCACAGTCCAACTCTCACATCCATACATGACCACAGGAGAAAACACAGCCTTGACTAGACGGACCTTTGTTGGCAAAGTAACGTCTCTGCTTTTGAATATGCTGTCTAGGCAAACGGACTGAACTGAGTGAGAATCCAGCATGGAGCCTGGCATGTGGTGAAAGCCCCATCAACGTTTGTTGAATAAATAAGAGAGAAGCAGGAAAATCCCTCAATCCTACTCCAAGCTTTTCTTGCTACTTTTTAACCACACCATCCTGCCCACACTGATACCATCTGTGGCTTTTATTGCCAATGTTATCATTTTTGGATGGAGTGAGAAAGGATACAGGCACGGATGTGGGATACAGCCAGTGTAGGCTGACGGGTTCTTTTACATCACTATACCTGCTGCTTCTAAGTCGCTTCAGCCGTGTCCGACTCTGTGCGACCCCATAGATGGCAGCCCACCAGGCTCCCCTGTCCCTGGGATTCTCCTAGGGACAGGTACAGCCAAGGCTTAACAAACCTTTACTTGAGGCAGCTTCCAAAACTATTCATTAGGGCAGTAGTTACAGTTTTACAATAAATGTCAAATTAGGGAGATGGAATTCCCTTAACAGCAACCTCAGTTTGAATGAAAGAGTTCTATTTGGTTAAGTAAATGATGCCAAGAAGATCTACTCAGCTTTACTTACTACTTGGAAAATCAAAATGTGGTGCCTTTTTAAGCTCCACAGTAATAATGGCCTTGATCGTTTATTGGCAATTTTAAATATGCAGGGCATCCTGCCAAGCCTTTATAAACTACACCACCAGTGATGAAGGTGATGACAAGAGTGCATCCAGCCACAAGGACAGACACAAACCGCCTCTCGAGGGACTCGAGAAACTGGCGACACTGGCGCTTCAGGGAGATGAGGTGCCCCCGCCCCCGAGGGTCTGAGGAGGGAGGGAAGTCTTGTCCCGAGCATCTCCTGTATCTCTCGAATTCTGCATCATGTGAATACACTTCCTTCCCCAAAAGTAAGTGGTACAGGAAACCAGAGCTGGCTGTACTCAGCACTGTCCCATCCCTCTAGATCCTAAGAGAGAAGTAACATGCTGTCCAACGCGCTGTGAGGGACCCGGAGGCCCCAGGGGTCAGCTGATCCTTGTTCAGTCACGCCAACTAGCGTGATGAGAACAAGTCAGGGTGGGCAGGAACCCAGGTGCGGGGAAGGGTGATGGGCAGCAGGAGAGCAAGCACCCTAGCAGGGGGCAAGTCTGTCCTGATGTTCAAACAGACTGGATTTATTTCCTGATTCTTTTTTCCCCAAATACCTAGGTAACAACAGAAGCCCCTAGGAGCAAGCTGGAAAATTATCTCAGGATCATCGATGACTCCTAAGGGTGCAGGCTTTGGAGCTGGAGCCTCTAGGCTCAGGTCGAGGCTGACCCACTTCCTTAACCTCTCCGTGCCTTCAGGTGTTCCTGGAAATCATGGCAGCATTGCATCCTCTCACACACGGGAGGCACGCAAAGCAGCTCCCAACTACCTTGGATGTTAGCTATTATCCCCAGATATCATGAAAATAAACACAGACTCAGTAAAGGAAGGGGGCAGGGCAGGAGCTAGGTGCCATGAGCTTAAGTGTGCAAGCATGGGGAAAACACCAAAGCAAGGAGATTAGTTCTCTCCAGGTGACAAGGGGGCTGTCTGCTTCCTGTTTTATACATTTTTCAAATGCTGAATACATACTAAGATAAGAAAAATAAGAGAACAAAAGTTACATATATGATCACACATTACATATACCTGATGCACATAAACACACATATACATATAGTATATGTATAGTATATGTGTTTATACATTTATATTAAAATATTACATATATGTACACACACACACATAGCCCTACACAAACTTTTCCAAACCTGAGTCAGAATGTTCAGAATCAGCCAAAAGCAGTGAGCCTGACGACCATACACAACAGGGGAGACAGTTTGGCCAAGGAGCCCTAGAGGTGTGCTTTTAAATTCAGCTCCCGGACTTCCCTGGTGGCCCAGCGGTTAAGAACCCACCTGCCAGTGCAGGGGACACAGGGTCGATCCCCGGTCTAGTCAGATGCCACCTGCTGCGGGGCAACCAAGCCTGTGCCACAACTACTGAGACCGCGTGCCCTAGAACCTGTGCTCGGCAATGAGAAAAGCCCCCTTAGTGAGAAGCCCACGGCCCACAACTAGACAGGAGCCCCCGCTCTCTGCAGCTGGAGAAAGCCCACACGCCGCAGTGGAGACCCAGCACAGCCACAGAGAAACTTTAATATAAGTTCAGCCCCGCCACGTCTCAGCTACGCAACCCTGAGCAAGTCCTCTGACCTCACCCAGGGCACCTGCCAGCAGATGACAGGCACGCGTGTCATCTATCATCAGCATTGCGTTCGTGTCCATCCCAGCGCCAGGGTGACAGGCGCGTGAAACCAAATGTCCATGCAAGAAAAAAAGGCTCCTTCTTTATCCTCACAGGATGGTCCAGAGGAAGACAAAGCACCACAGGAAAGAGGGATGCTGCGCACACGGGAGTGCCTGGTGCACGCCAGGCACCATGCTACGCATTTCCCATCTTAAGTCATTTATCTTTGCCAAAACCCTAGGAAGTAGGCATTGGTATCGCCCTCTCTGCTCAGTGGTGTGACCTTGAGCCTCACTTTCCTCATCTGTAAATGGGGTTAATAGTGCCTCCTGCAGGTGGCACACAGGGGAAGCTTGGTCAGAGTCACTAGTGACCGTCTGTTCCCTGGGGAAGGCACTCAGCACCAAGCTTTGCTCACCAGGCAGGGACAGCATGCCTGCCTGAGCCCCTCCATGCGACGCGCCTGTCACATAGTAAGTGCTCAATAAACAGACACAATTATGGGCAGAACCAGCCCATGGTGCTGTGAGGCTCAGAACAGGCAGCCCTAACCTCCACAGTGTCTACCAGGATTCAGAAGATGGTTCTTCTTCCAAAAGGCAGCACAGACCAGTGGTTCAGCACAGGTTCTGCCTGAACACCTCCTATGTCCAAATCAGAGCCACCACTCACCGGCTGGGTGACATCAGCCAAGTTGCCTACCCTCTCTGTGACCCAATGTCCTTGTCTGTAAAACAAGTCATCCTACCACCCACACTCCATGGCGTGGCTACAAAGATTTAAGCAGCTCACTCGAAGGAGAGTCCCCAGAAGATGCTCAGCACATGTAGCTGCTATTGTTCTATCCCCCTGCCTGGCCCTTAACAAGGACCCACAGATTTGTTTATGCACAAGTGAACCTTCCTCTCTATGTTCCCACTGGTTGCCTGACGCACTGCAAACACTGTTCGCTTTCTGGAACAGCTATTCCCTCAAGATCCTAGAAGCCTCCGTTCTCTGCTTACACTGGGGGCGAGGGGTGGGCGAGGTCTGGGACTCACCCATGGTCATTTCTATTGTCCCGTGAGCACCTCGTGCTTCCCACGGTGTTTCCAGCGTGCAGTCAGGAGCGCACTGCACCATCCAACCCCGCGCCGCCCCGCCCCTCCACACCCGTGCAGGCCCCGCCCCCAGGACCCTCTGTTCCCTGCCCCGCCCCCCCACGGCTCACCTTGAAGGCCAGCACCTGTCTCCCTGCTTTTACAAGGCCTACGTGAGCACTCCAGCCCCAGCCAAGGTAACCCAGGAGGGCTACATCTGGCCCACAGATACACTTGGTTTGGTCTGTACTCTTTTATTAAAAAAGAAAAAATCTTACTTAGTGGCCAGTGTTACAATCAAGAGAGTGGTATGTAGACAAAGGCTGGGCAGTGAGGATGGCTCCTCCTAAAGCTGGCTTTGGCATCCCCACCCCACCCCCACCCTCACCTTTAAAGGAAAAGGCTGGGTCAAGCCAGCCCCGGAGATGGTCGCTCCCCTCTGAAAACAGGAGCATCACAGTGGCGGGGGCAGGCCTGCTCAACCCTCGGAACTCCAGCCTTCCCCAAGACTGCAGCCACACCGTGACTCCTGCCTGTGACCCGTGTCTCAAAAAAAAAAAACAACTGAGTAGCCTGAACACACCGAAAACCCAACCACCTCTCAGGTGTCCCACCCCTCAGTGCCAGTCTGGCCGCCGCCTGTGTCGCCTGGACCACGAGCCTCCCGCGTCTCGCTGCTCCTCTCCCAGCCCCCCGAAGGCAGGCAGCCAGAGGGACCCCGTCAGACCCGCTCTTCCCGGCCCCCACCTTCCTGTGAGTCTGCAGAGCCCAAGGCCGAGTCTGCGTATCCTCTGGGCCCCGCCTTCTCCTCCCGGGTCCTGACTCAGCCTGCCCTCCCCACGCAGGCCTCCTCTCTGCCCCCAGGCCGCGCCCAGCGTGGCCCTGGCCCCCCGGAGCGCTCATCCCCAGAAAACTGCACCTTCCGGTCTCCAGGCTCAGATGCTAGCTTCTCAGGAAGGCCTATCCGACCATGGCCACTTCCCCTCCCCCACCCCGGCAGGTTTTCCCACAGCACTTATCACCTTCCAACACACGATTGAATTTTCCTATTTATTAGATGTATTGTTTATCTCGCGGCCGCCAGAAAGTCAACGCCCTGGGGGGCAGGAATTTGCCTCTGTTTCGGTCACGGCGGTATTCCCAGCGCCTGGACCGGGGAGGTCACCTGGAAGGTGTGTAGCGATGAATTCTGAGCCAAGGAGGAGCAAGGCAAGCCTCGGGTGATCAGCGCACACGCCCCTCCCCTGAAGCTGGGGCGTCGCTTCCCTCTCTGTTCCTTCCCCAGAAGGTCTGATGGAACCTCTGTCAAGCAAACGCAGCAGCCCTGATCGAGACAAATTAGCCTCAGCAAGTCCCGCTTCCGTTTCCCCAGCCAGCCTCACGGAGCACAGAGCTTTATGAGCCGACAGAAGCCAACAGGCTCAGCCGACTGCCAGAGAAGCAAGGCTCCCTGTCACGACTCCAGTTTCGCCTGGTAAGGAGGAAACCCCATCTGGCTTCTTTCTCCCCTGTCTCAGATGTAATTTAAAGTGAGTCGCAGCAAGGACAAAAGCCTAAATCCAACAGGAGGAAAATCACTGTCCTGTAATCTGTTTTACGGGAGGAAAGCTCGGAGACTTGACTGGCCTCCTCTGGGCTGGGAAGGCGGCAACTGGGACAGGTGCGGCCCGGCCTCCTGGTTTTCTCCCTGCGAAGCTCGGTCCTGCTACCCAGGACGAAACTGAGATCAGGTTTCTGCATCTGCAAGGAATTTCTCCTAAAGGAACTGCCCATGTTGCTTCCATATGTCTGAACATCTGTTGGAAAGAATCAGGAGTATTGTCTTTGGAGGTGTGTAGTGTGCTTAAACAGCCTCGGATTTTGATTACTTTCTAACAAAAAGGATGGCTTTCCAATCCTTCTTTTAGTTGAAAACACGTCCCAGAGAGTGGTGAAAATAACATTTATCGAAAGCCCCCACACAAGGATGGATGAAGAAACTAACCGAGTGTCCTCTATGGGGAATTTCTAATGCAGGATTACGGTGAAAGGGTCTGGAAGCAGGCAGGGAAAGGGTTAAGTGACAATGGCAGCTCTCAACTGGGGTATTATGAGCTCCCATCAGCTAGAGAGCCAGGGAAACACTTATAGCCCAACCTTACACAGCTGCCTTTGAATGCCAGCTTTGTCCACCCAAGGACCACTGCTTCCTGCCCTGAAATAGGAGGAGGAAACGATGGCCAGGTTCCACCAAAAGGCATGTGGCTCTTTCGAGGTGAATTGAGTGGTTCCCTTTCTCTGATCCCTACAGGTCAAAGTCAGGTCAAAGAGCTAAGATGCCCAGACTCCTCAGAAAGAACCATAAACTGGCTCTAGCTTCATGCGATTTCGAGCTTTCTAGGTGAAACTTCCCGGAGAAGGCGATGGCACCCCACTCCAGTCCTCTTGCCTGGAAAATCCCAGGGATGGAGGAGCCTGGTGGGCTGCAGTCCATGGGGTCGTGAAGAGTCGGACACGACTGAGCAACTTCACTTTCACTTTTCACTTTCATGCATTGGAGAAGGAAATGGCAACCCACTCCAGTGTTCTTGCCTGGAGAAGCCCAGGGATGGAGGAGCCTGGAGGGCTGCCATCTATGGGGTCGCACAGAGTCAGACACGACTGAAGCGACTTAGCAGCAGCAGCAACAACAGGTGAAACTTTCAGGTTCATACACCCAACCACAGACTTGCCATCATTGCCTGGATGCCTCGCAAGCTCTTTCTGATTCCCTCATCCCACAATGAACTTGTAATCTTCCCCTAAGAAAATGACTTTCACCCCAAGTCTTCCAGAGTGGCAGATGATACTTCCCCTCTACCCACAGCTAAGCCAGCACTGAGTCCTGAACCTCACACCATGGAACCCATTCTCTCCCCTCCCAATGCCACCTCCCCATCCTCATCACCTTGGCCTTCCACCTGGCACTGCCACAGCCTGTCAAATTCGCCTCCCTGCTTCCTCCCTTAGAGGAACCCACTCCTTAGAGGGAAGCCCAAGCGATCCCCAAGTATTCAATCAGAATCGCCTTCCTTCCCTGCTCAAAACTCACCACTCCCTTCCCCTTGCCCTGAAATAAAGCCCTAGTTCCTCATCTTGGCTTATGAGTCCCGCCAACCATCACCCTCCAGGCTAGTCAAGTGACACCGGCCTTCCTTCGGGTCCTCAGAAGTTCTTCCCTGCCTCAGGAGCTTTGCGTGTGCTGTGTCCTGTACACGGAACATTCCCCCCGCCCACCACACCAAAAGAGAGAGAGAGAGGATGGGCAATACTCCTCTTCTTGCTGGCTCAATCACCTGCTCCAGGCCCCAGGTGACAAGTCAGCTCCACAGAGAGATCCCCCGACCAACGCAGGTCACCCGAGTCGCAGCTGCTTGGCACAGCTCGTTCTGTCTCAGCAGTCACCCCCAACCGCACATCCAGCAGATGAACTCCCAATCGGCTGTCAGTCTACCTTGGAGTCCAGGTATAATCCCAGATGGCCTCATCTGGCCTGCCTGACCCACCCACATCTCAGCGACCGTCACACCAAACCATCCTGGTCTGCTTGGCACGCCCTGCCCAGCCCCTCAAGTGCCACCAGGGCACAGACCTCATCCATCTCACACCCATCAGTACTTTACCAGCGCCTGGCGCGCTGCCAGGCACACAGCAGGTCCTCGACAAAATATTCACCGAGCGAATGAGTCATGAGATCTGAAAAGCATTTAAAGTTTGGAGCAGACTTTCTTCCCAGACCAACTGACATTCGAGAGAAAGAAAAGACAAAAGAAAAAAAAAACAGCTGAACATGGCATATGCTTAAGATTTGCAATTTTATATTTAAACAAAGCGAAAGAAATGGTCGTGTACTCATTTTATTTTCATATAAAGAAGCGCATAAAACCACTAGGCATACAGAAAAAGTGAAGGTTTATAGTGTGGCAAATAAAGAGAAGGGTGGGAGCCAGTCACTGAGAGGGAGAAGAGAGAGCCAGGGCACAGTACAGAAATAGACACAGATGGAGAGAGAGGCAGAGATCAGGAGAGAAACCGGCAGGAGCTCCTAGGCAGGATAGGAAGCAGGGCTCTTCCAGGATTGGAAGGGCAATCCTCCAGGCTTTGACAGAGGTTTTCACACCTCCTTAAAGGTTGAGAGTCCTTGTCTTCTTAAAGCCCCCTCTTCTTGTCAGTTTTCAAAGAGGGTTTTTTTTTTAATGACTTTCTAAGCTAAAACAAATCAGGGGTTAGCACATTTCATTTTGAAGAAAACCCGATCTATTCAAATGATTAAAATAAAAAAAAAAAAGGCTTCACTTTGTGTCTTTTGAGGATGTGGCTATAAACTTTTAAGTCATACATTGGGTTTTCAAAGTGACGGACCAGAAGAGGGGCAGCTGGCCTTCCCTGGAGGTGCAGTGGCTCCGCTGTGGGGTGGGGGGGGGGGCGGCGCAGGTGTGACCCCTGGTCGGGGAACTTACGATCCTGCGTGTTGCACGTGCAGCCAAAAAAAAAAAGAGAAGCGGGAATGCCAGGCACAGTGTAGAGGACATCTTCAGAACTGTGTCTACAGTCTACTTTCTTTTCTGGAACTTTCCATGGCCCCAGCCCTTGATGAATGGGTGAGCAGAGCCTTGCACTGCACATGGTCTGACCTCTCTGGCCAAGCTAACTGGACAGTGGGTGGCACCCTTCCTAATCAGAGCCAATTAGGATCTCCCTAAAGGTCAGGATTCGGACTCCAATGAGCTGGTGAGGGGCTAGAATTAAGACAGCATAGAAAATCTAACAGGCAGGAGGTGCAGGCATCTTTCCACCAGGTCTTCTCTGTCTGGTGAGAATGAGGAGGCAGGGAAAGTTGGTCTGCAGAGAGATGTGGAAGATGAGAAAAGCTGTCTAGCAGGCAAAGCCAGACACCAGAGTCCAAATTCTAAGTCCACCATTCGAGAGCTATGACCTTGAATAAGGTCCTTGACATCTCCTTGACCTAACTGTAACTACTTCCTAGGGCTTTTCTGAGGGAGGATTAAATAAATTTAACTTAACACAGATCCTCACTTGGAAAGGGTGTGACATGAGGTAAGTGCTCGCTAAGTGTTAGCTATTATTTGCATCATCTTGCTAAACTGTGAGTTCATGGGGTGAGGGTTTCTGGCTGTTTCGTTCATACCATACCCTAGAATCTAGAACCGCGCCTGGGACAGAGCAGTGGTCCACACAGGCTTGCTGAAGAATCAGAGAGCAAAGGCACCACGTAGCCCCTCGAGGACAGACACCGTGGACACAGCCCCCCAACTCTTCTTCTTGCTTCTCCCCTGCTTTGCCTGCGCCAGGATGAAAGCCAAATCCTCCCCACTGGTTGACCAGGCCACCCACGCTCCCTCTCCCTGGCCCTTCACAGTCCAGTTACGTTGGCTTCCTCTAGTTCCTCTGCCACAGTTTGCTTCCTTCTGCCCCCGGGCATTTGCACCTACTGTTCCCACCACGCATCCTCGGCGCTGGTCTCGTCTTCGAGGAAATCTTACCAGGGAAACCTTCCCCCGTCTACACTGACTTATGTGCCCAGAGCCTCGTGCACGCTTCCTTCCTGCCACTTGCCACAGTTTGCAACGTTATTGTTTGCGTGATTATTTAAGTCAGCAACTTTACACCCCCAGATCGTGAGCTCCATAGAGAAGAAGACCATAGCTTCTCTCTCAGTCTTTACTGAACCTCAGCATTAAGCAGATGGCAAAGGGCAGACGCTCAGCAGATTCCTGCAGGATGTGTCCACCTGTTGACTGGATTGACTGAGCAGAGAAAAAAATCTTGGGACTCGTGACCACCAGCCCAGGTTCTTCCTGAGCTAAATCTCCTGACCTGATTATATGTAATTCCAGTTGGCTCCTCATACACTCCCCCTTTGCTCACTGCCTTTCAATGAGTTTCTCTCTCCATTACAACCAAAGGCTTTGACTCCAACATACCCTGCCACCAGCTCCAGGCCAGGAGGTTCTCATCCTAGAGTAGATAAGCCTCACTTGATAACGATATGAAGATTTTCTTTTCCAAAAATCAATTTTCAAACATGATGGAGCAAATAATATGAGACCAGCCCTACCATCAAAAACAACTATAAAATATGACAAAAGTTTATAAGTCAACTGCTTTCGGGGCAGGCGGGGGGGGGGGTTGGTTAGAAGAGAAAGGGCACATGGATATGTGTGACTGAGTCCCTTCGCTGTCCACCTGAAACTATCACAACATTGTTAATCGGCCACATTCCAATATAAAATAAAAAGTTAAAACAATGCTGAATATATTTGAGATCGAAGGTCATGAAAGGATAAAGATGGACGTGCCATTTCAACCCAGGAAAAAATAAGCCAACTGCTTTCAGGCATTAGACAGCAGGCGGCATACGACCGTGGTCCATGACGGAAAGGAGACGCGTCAGGTGAACACAGGTTCCCTGCAGCTCTCTGCCTGGGGACACTTTCCCTCCCATATGCAGAGTGTGGAGTTCAAACAGAACACAGTGGTCCTGCTGAGCAAGGGGTGGCGGCAGGGTTCAGAGTCCCAGGCTGTGGAAGCATCTAGAATCTGTGGGTAAAGCATTAGAGAGGGGGAAGGGGCTGGGGAGGGGGTTCCCCAAGTCTGTGACCAAGGGCTGGGCTGGGTAATCACAGGGGAAATGTGCAGGGTTTATCAGAAAGAGGCAGCTATAGGGTAAAAAGAGAAACAGAGAAGCTGGAGGTTCAGCGGAGGTGGAATATCAGAATTCTAGCCCATCAGAGAGGACTGACCTCTCCAAAAAGCATCTGAAAAGACTAGGCCTTAAGAATGAGGTCATGCCTTTGAGTAAAGCCTACTTTGAACCCACCCTTACACAGTCTAAAACCAAGTCTGAGACTTCCCTGGCTATCTAGAGGTGGAGAATCTGCCTTTCAAGAGGACACAGGCTCGACCCCTGGTCTGGGCAGACCCCACACACCTTGGGGCAACTAGCCCATCCCACAGCTGCTGAGCCCACACTCGAGAACCCTGGAGCCCCAACTACTGGGCCCTCACGCCTCACCTAATGCAACCCACATGCCAGGGAACCCACGCTCCGCCACAAGGGAAGCCACAGCAAGGAAACCCCCGAGCACCGCAGCTCTCTGCAACTGGAGAAAGCCCGCCGGCAGCAACGAAGGCCCAGCGTAGCCAAAACAGATAAACAAACAGAAACTGTGAGTAAGAACTTAAAACCAAGCCTCAACCAGATCCACAAAAGACGGACTTTACTGGCTAACCCTACGAAGTTGAAGGGCATGGGGAACACCTCGGGCTTTGCACAGGTTCCCCGTAACAAAGAGTAAAATCAAACCTGTGAACGTTCACAGTGACTAGCCAGCAACTGAACTACCTGCAGAGAAGACAGCAAAATCAAGAGTCTCTACAACGTCCGGCACACTTCACCGCCCCAGTGTCACCACACAGCCAGCAATCACTAGACGTGCAGAGAGGAAAACGTACCATGCGGTAAATGAAAAGCAATGAATAGAAACAAATCCACCCAAAATGGTGATGTTAGATTTAGAAAAAAACAATTACCAGGATTTAGAAGCTCCAACTAGTATCACTAAAGTCCTGAACCAGGTGTACACACTCGAAGCTACCTGTGGAAATTTTAGGGTTTAGGGTTTGTATGTTTGTTTTCTGTCTGAACTGTACTCGTTTCATACAGCTTCAGGAGATGCCCAAGAATCTGCATTTTTAACACTACTCTCAAAGGTTCTGATGCACCATCAGATTCTTATCACAGAATACAGTGGTAAGTATTTTGCCCTCACTTTATACTTTCCCTCACTTAATACTTTTAAATACTTTGCCTTCACTTCAAGCCAAATTTTTTTAAAAAGAGTTAAATTAATTTAAATGTATTAAAGGGCTGGTTAATTGAGTTGGCAGGTAGGCACCAGTCATCAGTTCCTGGTTAACCAGACTATATAATTAAGAACACTCTAACTCTGATCATTTTGGAGGGAAATTAAAAAAAAAAATTCTCTACTTATTTTGAAATAAATATCTGAGGTTAAATCAAAAGCCACAGACGTAAAAGATAATGATTAAGGAAAAAACAGTAGGAAATACTCTGGGTATAACGTAAAGAGAAAAAAAAAATCAAAGTACAAGCTACTGTAACATCAAGAATATAAATGTACACTGATAGACACTGCCATGTTTGTGAACAGAAAACAAGCAACAGGAAACATATCAAAACGGCAAAAAAAAAAAAAAAATATTCTAGGTAGTTGGACTGTGTATAGTTTTAACTTTTTCCCACTTTTCAATATGCTGGTTTTCCTTAATGGACCCTCACCTAAAATGTAAACACAAAATGATGGCTTCAGAAACCTTCAATCCAAACACCTCCACTAAACTACAGTAGTTTCTCAATCAGAAAGGGAAGGAAGAAGACGGAGCGTGAATATCACTTCGATCCCTATCCAGCTCAGGAAGACTTTTTTCCTGGCTTCTGAGTGGCTTTATTAGCTTCTGACACTCAATCTGAGACTTCCCACCCCTTCGAGGAATAGGAAGCTGAGACACGCAGCGCAGTCGAATAAGCACCAAACAACAGCTCCGCAGCAGCGAGCGGCCCAGTGGCCCACGAGGACACGGGAGGAAGGGAGCGCGAGTCCATACCTGAACGACAGGGTGGCCGCCCGTCGGGGCCTTGACAGCCCCGCGGCTGCCCTCCGTCTCGTAGTGCGCTCGGTGGTGTGGCTTGGGCTGCACCTCGATCCGCAGCTCGTAGGCGCCTGACTGGTGGGAGAGCGGCCACTCGAGCGGAGGGAGGGAGGCGGTCACTGGGATGCTGGAAGGAAGAGCAGACAGAGCGGTCACGCGCGCAGTGAGCCACAGCCGGTGCCCCCGTACAATAAACGTAAATGGCCCCTTCCCTGAAAACCATCCGCCCGCAGCCCGTAAGATGCCGGCGGCTGGGAGGCACACGTTCCTGAGACATGGCCGGCGGGGCTCTTCACGAGGTAGAGATCTTTCTCCTCTGTTTTCTCTTCCATCTTGGTGAAGACAGAATGACTGACATCTCAATTTCTGAAGCTCATTTCATGACATGTTAGTTCTAGCATGTTTCTAATGGCTGCAACTTCTCTTCCTCTGGGAATTTTGAAAAATATCACCTCCCACCTCTAACGGATAGCCCTTACAGGATGGTTTTGGTTTTGTTTTTTTTTTTTTCCCCAAAAGAGTAAGTATGGCACAAGGAACTCTGTTACCGAAATCAGGGGCCCCACTGGGTCACTAACCTACCGTGTGACTTTAAAAGCAGCTTCAACTCCTTCACTCTCAGTCTCCTAAACCACAGAGGGACTAAGTGGCATTCGAAGTGTTTTTCCAGCTCTTATTTCTATGTCTGATTATCTCAATTAAAAATATATTTAGGAAGAGGCCTTTCCCAGTCATAGTCATTACTTCTCGGGTCAAGTGTAGAACATAACCACAGGGAGGTGTCCGGCTTTGGCATGGATGAGCCAAACCACTCAGATTCCCTACAGTTAAATGAGGAATGAAGGTCAAGAGCATGGCTGGAGTTACACTCCCAAGCTGAAGTCCCAGCTCCATCTCCAAATTACCTGTGTGACTTTGAGCAAATACCTCCATCTCCCTAGGGCTTAGCTTCCTCAACTATGAAGTGGGGACATTGAGATCACAGAGGAAGCTTAAGCCCAATAAATGCTCAATAAATATCAGCTCAAATAAATGTTACTTCCTGGTGACAATCTGTATTAATGGTATTGGTAGTGTCAGACAATCTGACCATATTATTAATGATACTGAAAGTTGTAAGATCTTTGAGGTCAAGCCATTAAGTTTAATTTTACTATAAAATCTCAACCCTACCCAGCACACACAGCAGGTACTTGACATGAGCTTGGAATTATGTCATTGAAGAGATGACTGAGGGCTTGACAATCTATATCTAGAGCATGCTCTCAGAGCCCCAGAGAATCTAAAAACATTTTCCCAAGATCAGAGGAAGACACAGTCAAAGCTCCAATTTAAGTCTCTTGCGCCTTCCACACCTCTACCTTATGTCTTATCGTACTAATTTATTTAAAATAGGTCCAAGAAAATATTTAATTCATGGAATGAGTCTAGAGCAATGTCTGGTCTTCCATGAATATTCAGTGGGTGGGCAGATGAACAATCGAAGGATAAATGAAAGACTGAACAAACAGTTTTATTTCACGGAACCCTCGCGTGTTCAAAGTAGCTTTGAAGCTGCAAAGGCGTGAATTTGGGTCACTGTGTCCTGATTTTTCACATGCAGGAGGAAACATTAATCTAATCAGGATAGTCTTTCCTGCTAAGCCCAGAACTGCCAGAAGCTAACATTATCAACTGGACTTAGTTAAGCATTTGCAATAAGGCCAATTCTATTCCTTCTCTATTAGAGCGATTCCAAGGGGCGAGGGGGGGAACCTCACAAACTCCATCAGCGCTACAGCTTAACCTGAACATACAACTCAGCTTATACTCACATCCTCACCATGCAAGCACATCTCCAGCCGTTCTTTATAATGACATTGCCCCCTGAAGTCCCTCTAACCCTGAAATCTCAAGGTGTCCAAAGTGCCTGTATTTCTACCTTGGCTACAGTTCCAAGATGCCTTCAAGCTCCTGCCTGCAACCAGGGTGCCCTTTGTGTTATATATTCTTAGTCTCACATTCTCAATTTAAAATTATTTAAAGTTAGCAAAATAAGGCTTATTGAAAAATCACTCCACCTCTGTATTAATCAAAAAATATAGTGAGTAGAAGATTCAGTGCAATATCCCTAAGTACCAACTTCTAAATTTTTGCTTCTGGAACAACTGGGACACAGTCTTAAGACTCAGACCCCTGGAGCGAATCTGACATTCTGCACTTGAACTTCAGCCCCTGCGGAGTTATCCACGCTCCCTGAGATGAATACCATCATGAGACTTCTTTGAATTACCCATCCTCTCAATCTAACAGAAAACTCTTGGAAATATCTCACGGGCTGGCACAGATTGGGCATTTGGTAGGGGCGGAAGGACTCTAACCCATTCAGAACCTCTCAGATCAAGCCATATAATAGAGAGGAAAGGGTTTCATATACAACAAAGTCTCAGATAAATGCCTCACTATCATGTCTTACATTAATGTTCCTCCTCACTCCCAATCATGACACAAGTCATGTTTTGGAGATCAATCCAGCAGTTGATTAGAAAGAACAAGGGGTCAGGAATCTCAAATTCTGGTGTCCAACTTGGTCATGATCTAGCTGGGTACTGACGGGCGTGTCGCTTCACCTCTCTGAGCTCCGGTTTCTCAACCTGCACCAGCTGTTGTTCTTGATTGGCTCCAGGAAACTTGAGCCTCAGAGCTCTGTGGCCAGATGGCCTTTGAAATGACCGCACGTTCTGCCCACAGCTGCGAGTAGCCCCTCCACAGAGGCAGTCATTGAACCCTATGAAACCCAGAAACTCCTTTTCTCACGGGACACTGACCTACGATGGCACTAGGGTTCTCAAAACCTGCCCTGGAGGACACGTCAGACCAGAAGCTCAGTTCAGACCATCTCGGTCTGGGGTGCAGGGGAGTAGGGGGATTTTTACATTCAACATTTTATTTGGAAAAAAAAAAAAAAAAAAGACTTGCATTTGCTAAAAGCAAATAACACTTTAAAAACCACTGGAGTAATGGTAACAGCATAAGGCTTCGATTCTTCACCTGATAAAATAGTATCTGCTCCCAAATGCTGTGCCCCTCATTTTCCTTATCATTGAAATGAAGACAAATATATAAACAAACCAGATTTGGGGGAGATTTACCTGACATAATCCAGAGAGAGAGCATATCAGAAGCATGCCTGGCACACAGCAAGCATCCTGGCATGCTGGTGACTGTGATCACCAGTATCATCACTCTAACAGCTATTGGGAGCTGTCTCCTAGCAGCCAGCTCATCAACAAGGAAGCAACAAAGGGCTTCCTCTACAATGATAAGATCCCCCTGATAACAATAACAGCTGTGTCTTTCATGAGCTCCTACTTATGTAGGTTCTATGTTGACTTCGATATATATTCTCTCACCTAATCCTTAACAAAAATAAATGAGGTCAGTACTGTTGTTATCCTCATCTCACAGGTAATGAACCCAGGCCCAGAGAGGTGCTCAATGAGAATGAAGATTCTGATTGATTAGCAATGTCTGCCTTGGGCACAGCATCAAAAAGGTGGTCAAGGAGAGAGAGCCTTGCGTGACTAGTGATGCCTGATCTGGGCATAGCAGAATGGCAGCGATACCTGTGCCCAGGATCACACAGCCTGTGAGGGGCAAAGCCAGGACTCAGATCCAGACTGGGAGACCTCAAGTCTGCACACTTCAGTTTGCCAAGATTTGAAGCTCTTTGAAGATTCTGGCTCCCACATTTCCAGAGGGCCTCTATATCACTGACTGCAATATCGAAACACACAGCAGATACCTACCAACTTCAATTCTTCTTATAAAAAGATAGTAAATTTCGTGTGCTGAGGCTACCTTTGTGCTTACTAGCATGTCAGCTCCAGGAAGGCAGAATATCTTTCCCATTCTGTTCACCCTTTTCTCCCCAATGCCTGTTGATAGTGCCTGGCACACAGTGGGTGTTTGATAAACACTTGTTAAATAAGTGAATGAATGAACATGCCAGGCGCCTTAGGAGCAATCACAGGCACCCTAGGACTGCACCCTCCTAACAGCCATCCAGGAAGTCAGGTACCCTTATACCCACTTTACAGACGGGAAAACTGCCGTTCAGAGATCTTTTCCCCAGAGAATTTCGAGATCTGGAAGTCAATTTCGAGATCTAGGATTGAAAATCAGCCCAGCCCAGCCCAGCCCCAGTCCCACGCTCATCACCAGAAAACCTCCTCTTAAAACCAGACCGTGGAGTAAATCCCTTCCAAAGCCGGACTCACCTGCAGACAGGAATGGCGGGCACCAGCTGCTTGGGCCAGGTGGGCGGCACCAGCAAGATGGACTCGGGGGCCGAGTTCCGCCTCTCCTCCTGCTCGCAGGGACCCAGGAACTCCACGGCGGGGAAGAGGTGCCGCGGCAGGCCGGCCTTGGGCGGGGCGGCGGACACTGGCGACGGGTCGGGGCTGGTCTTCCACATCTTGGGGGGGATCCCACAGGGCGAGTCGCCGGCGAGGCTGTTCAAGGCATCCATGAGGGCGGCAGGGCCGGCCGAGGGGGGGTACCCGGCGGGGGCGCCGTCGTCCCGGGGCTGCGGCGAGGGGCTCCGCGAGCGCTGGGGTGAGGCTCCGGGCAGCGGGGCAACCGAGGCCCCGGCGCACGAATGCCGCCGCTTGGTACCAGGCGACGAGGAGCGGGAGGCCGGACGGGGCACGGGCGAGTGGCGGCCCAGGCAGCTGTCCTCAGCGAGGCCGGTTCGAGGTGACATTATTGGCGAGGTTCTGGGGGAATAATGAGCAGGGATGTTTTGAAACTGGGGACACAGGTCGTCGGGCCCGCCGTTGTTGGGCGAGACGCAGGGCGAGGTGTAGGGGGAGAAGGTGTCGGAAATGAAGCTGGCAGAGGAGCCGCTGCTAGCGGGGCTCAAGCAAAGCGGCTCGCGGTACCCCTCGAAGCCGGGCACGGGCAGCGTGAACCTCGGGCTGGCCGCCACCCCCGGCGGGGGCGGCTGCTCGCCCAGGAAGCCAATGTCTCTCACGCGGAAGGGCCCCCCTGCCTGTATCAGTTCGTGGGATGGAGTGATCTCGATCCGAGGGCTCAGGCCCGAGGCCCCCGGTGGCTTGGCGGGGCTCAGAAAGTTCTGGGGCCCCACCCTATCAGGCTCTCGCAGCCGGCCGGGGGGCTCGCCAGAGAGACTGGCCAGGGGGCTGTATGGCTTGAGGCCATAGTCCAGGACATCATCGGGGTAGAGTCCGGAGGGTGGGCTGGCCACCTTATGCGCACTCGGTTCTTCTGGAAAGAGAAGGAGGGAAGGAGGGGTCTTTTTAAGCCTCTAAAACACAACTCCCGATGCACAGCAATCACAGGGTGGGTTTTGCCTCCTGTTTTCTTTTTTTTAAATCCCCATCGCGCCAAACCCCAAAGCTAGAGCCTTCTCTCACAGAAGGAAATTGAGGCAACTTGATCCCAGATTCCCTGAACAGAGACCGAAGCCGGGAGGGTTTAGCGCAGCAGCACAGCTGGCCCCAGCCATGCAGCCTCAGCCAGAGACCTGGAAGGCTGGCCGCCCGAGGGCTTCCAAACTCCTGTCCCTTAGAGGAGGTGCCCTTCTATTTCACAATTCGGCTCACACCGTCATACTCACTGGCAACTGAAACAGAAGCTTCCCCAGACAATACTTACCCCATGCACTCTTATCTATCCTCCTGTCTGGGGTTACTTTGTTTAAATGCTGGTCATAACTCATTAAACAGATTTCCTGGCCCATAGGTGGGTCGTGACCCACAGTTTGAAAAACACTGACCAAGGTCTGTCTGATCACCCTACCCTCGTGATACAGTGACGGGAATGCAAGGGGGTGGCCACACCAGCTCTGGAGGCTGTGGAGCCCTCTCCAGGCTCAAATCCTAGATGTTTGTGCCCATGAGTAAAAAGCGGCTTCATTTCCAGCCCAGACTCCCGATCTGTGTCTCATCTCACACCATTTTACAGATGAGGAAACTGAGGTCCAGGGAGGGGAAAGGAGTCACCCAAATACAGAAGGAACAGGACTGGAAATTCCACAGATGAGCTACTCGGCCCCCAAAAGACAGCCATAACTACAGAGCTCCCAAACTAGGAAAATCAGTGGATACAAAGTGATCAGATTTTTCTTTAATCCTGGCTGCCTAACTCAGGTTTCTGCTGCCACCTGGGAAGAACCCAGGGCTGGAGGCTGAAATTAGCGAGGGAACTGCTGTCTGTTTCCATCACCCCATCCTGCCCCTCCTTCAAACTCCCAGAGTGAACAGAGACCCCTGTGCGCGCGTGCACGCACACACACACACACACGCACACACACACACACACCCACACACCCACACCCACACCCACACCCACACCCACACCCACACCCACACCCACACCCACACCCACACACACACACACACACACACACACACACACACACACACCCACCCCCTCTTGCTGCTCCGGTCAGCCTCTACTCTTCTCTCATGCCCTTAGGTCCAATCCATCAGCTAAGTCTGACTCCTCTATTAAAACAGAAAAAAATTAATTCACGTGCCGCCCCCTCCTCCCACCCTCTCCCACTGAGCCAGTTGCCCCTCCCTGGTCTCCGCATTTCTACACTCGCCCTCTCTGGTCTGCTCTCCATAGCCGTCTATTGAATTGTCCACTGTTAAGTGAAATCCAGCTTAAAGGCTGTCCCCGAGATGTCCCCAGGCCAGCCCTCAGCAGGGGCTGGCCCCAGCCTGTCTCCCCACCCCACTCTCCCCACTCTCCCCAGGCTGACCCAGCACCAGCCCTGCTGACTTCGTCCCCCATTCTTCAGGCAGCTCTTCCTGTGGAGTTCCCTCTCCCTGGAAACTCTCCCGACCTCCACCTGGCTGCTGCCCTTCATCCGCCTGCTCAGTCCGCAGCTCCTGTGACCAGCCCATCAAAAAGATCATTCCCAACCCCGTTTCCCAGCCACCTTTTCTCCACTAACCCCTGTTAGTAGCTCATGTCACATCAGATCTTATCTGTTTAGAGAATCGCATTCTGCTAAGGGGCAGGCGAACTCCAGCCCATGGACCGAAGCTGGTTGCGTGTGTCCATAAAGCTTTATTGGAACAAAGCCACCCATTTGTTCACGCGGAGCCTGTGGCTGGCTTTTGCGCTGTCACAGCAGGATTGGTGGCCATGACGGGGATGCCCCTCCTCCTCTGTGCCCTTCTGGGCTGGCCACCCTGGAGGAAGTGCTGTCTGGTTTAGCTGAGCTCATCTTACAGGATTCGGGTGCTGCCCCTCCTCAGGTGGGAGCCCAGAAATGACTTTCCACAGCTCCTGGGGTAAGGATAACCTCAATTAGCCGGCCAGGCGGAGCCTCTGCCTGCCTCTCCAGCCTCTCCTCTCTCTCTCGACTCTGGCCAAGCTGGCTGTTCTTCTCAAAAAGTGCCAAGCTCTTTTCTGCCTCAGGACCTTTGCACTTGCTGTTCCCTTGGCTCAGCAGCTCCTTCCCCAACTCCATCCAGCCCTCTTTCTCTCGGTAACTAAGGCCGCTCCTTCACTGGAGTTTTGCTAAAGGGTCACACACTCCCGAAAGTCTTTCTGACCTTCTCGATGAGATCAGACCCCGCGCACACTTCCCTGCTCTGCTCCACTGCACTCCTCACAATTCGAGTTCAGTAATTCTCCAGGTACTTGTTTATAATGTCAGCCTCTCCCCCAGCTCCCAGCCCCCACTGGACCCCTAATGCCTGGACAGGATCGCCCACAAAGCAGGCCCTCCAAAAATATTGTCAGTCGGCTGAATAAATGAATAAAGCACGAAATATTTACACTGCTACTCAAAGATGCTAACATGCCAACCAAAAGGTAGACAGACAGAACCTCAAGGGGGGTGATTTGGTAGTATCAAAATTCCAAACACGTGCACACTTGAAACCCCGCGACGGCACTTGCAGAAATCTCTCCTGCAGGTACACTCCTGTGTGCAATGTGACGCATTCATAAGTCCAATTAGTCCAGCCCTGTTCTTAATCCCCCCGAACTGGAAGTAACCTTCTGTCCATTGGCTGGGGATGGGTTAAATTCTGTCATTCATACAGTGAGATATAATGCAGCTATAAAAGGGTGGAAAAGGTTCTTTTTGCATTGATATATAATGACCACCAGATAGTGTTAGTACGCGTAAGATAGAAACGGCGGGGGAGTGTGTGTACACACACAAAGCCGATGGCTGCAGAGGCTTTTCTCTCGAAGTCTCAGGCAACAGGGACCTCCTCCTCCAAGGAGAAGAACTAAGTATTAATAATGAGGGGCAGAGCCAGAAAGGAGACTCTTATTTCTGTATTATGTTGAGAGTAGAATACAATTTTCAAAAGACATGTTTTATTTCATTCCAAGGGGAGCAGGGTGATGTGAGATGATCTCGAGTAGTGACGCCTGGTTTGGAAAGCAGGGAATTGAGTTCCAGTCCTTCTCTGCCACTAACTAGCCACGTGACCTTGGAAAAGTCCCCCACCCTCTCTAGGTTTCGACCTCCTCATTTGGAATAGGACAATATTAAACCCAGCCTGTCTCCTTGGCTGCTTCTGGCTCTAAAATCTTTTCATTTTTCTAGCTAGAGTCTGTGGGGTCTAAGATTCTTATAAAGCTGCAGTTCATCATCAACTTGCATTTGGGCCTGCAAACACACACACACACACACACATTCCCCTTCCTGAGGGGTAAGAGAGCATAGATTTTTAATCTAGGAAGAGATCCAGGTCAAATCCACATTTGACAACAGTCTGCAAAAGAAAAACACAGAAAGCCTCTCAGCAAAAATTCCAGCCTTATCAGAAAAAACGAGCTACCTCTTAGCAGAAACACCCTCCTCAGGCTGATGTGAAAGTCACAGAAAACTTAAAAACACACATCACTCACACTCTTGGGCAGCAATGAAAAACAGAAAGGCCAGTTTCTGCTGAGCAAAAGCATTTAAAGCATTTACATTGGTTTTAATTAATCCAAGCAGTAGAGTGTCTTTTTCTTTTCTCTCCCCAGGATTTTGAAAGTTTACCCACAAGCAAGGAATATGGAGGTAATTTATAATTATTTAATTCCCAGTCTCCTGGGCATTTGACAGTAGTTCTCACAGACAAAAGGCTCATCGTTCAGCTGTTTCTTTAGGTAGCTAGGGTTCTTCTCTGTGTCTCTGTAAACAGCTGCCACCCTTGCAGACAGCTCCCTCGCAGCCCGCGCCATGCCCACGCAGCCCTGGGCCAAGTTTGTTTCATGTCAGAAGCACCCGATTCTCTCAGAAGGGTTTCCAAAGAGCTTGCTTTTCTTACCACTTGAATGAACTTTGCTATATTCATGTACCACCAGTGAATATTACTTACTTAATATTTCTATTTAAATTCATTCACATATGACTTTTTTTTTTAAGGAAACTTTACACTGCTGCCACAAATGGAAAATCAGTGTCACCTCCATAAATAGAAGGGAGGGTAAAAATACAATCAAAATAAAAGTGACTAAATTCAAGCGAGACACCATTGCTAGCCCAAGGCTCCCAGGCTCAGGCCCACTTTTTTTTTCCTCCTCGATGCTCATTTTTTATAAGGCATCATTTCTACATACAGATTTTGAGTGTAGAGTTCCATGAGTTTTGCCCAATGTTCCATGCTCTGGTAGCCATCACCACAATCAAGATGTAGGACATTTCCATGACCCCAGAAAGTCTACATTTTTTCAAAGCCGGAAGTGGGAGGAGGAAATGGCAAACGTCAGGAAAGAAAGGCGTTAAAGATACAATGATACCTGATGGAGGCCTCACTCCTTCTAAGGAGATTAGAGGGAAGCAGCTTTGCCAAGAGGATGGCCCTCTTATGTAGTGCCCATAGGAGAGCATAGAATCACCCCACATGCCGTGGGAGGCACCTGGCCCACACTCCATGCGTCAGTGTTCAGAAAGAGAGGATGGAGCAGAGATGGGGAATTCAGAGGTTGTTGCTCTAGGTCCTCTGTGCCTCCATGCCTTTGCACGTGCTATTCCCGTAGCTCAGAACACCCTTCCATACCTCCTGTCCTCACTTCTCCTAGGAAGCCACTCTTTGTTCATTAAGATTTCACTTGGGCCACCTCCTCCTGAAAGCCCTCCCTGATTTTCCCTAGGCTGGCTCAGACATTACAGACTCTGCAGTGTTGCCAGAACTTACAGAGTCATGAAGGGAAGTCTATCAAGTACAGATTTACTTCTCTGTCTCCCTACTAGACTGTGAGCTCTCTGAAGACAGGTTAAGGTCAATGATAATAACAGTAATAACAACAGCAGCAGCAGCTAACATTTATTGAGAATTTATATGGCAGGCTCTGATATAAGTACCTTACAAGTAGTCCATTCCTTAATTCTCACAACCTGTGAGATGGATACTGTTTACTCCCCTTTTACAGATAAGATAACTGGGTTCAAACAGGTGAATTAACTTGCCTGAGGTCTTGCAACTTGAACCCCGCAGACCCGAGCCCAGGGATTCTCAACCTCAGGACTACTGACATTTAAGTGAAGTGAAAGTCGCTCAGTCGTGTCTGACTCTTTGCAACCCCATGGACTATACAGTCCATGGACTTCTTCAGGCCAGGATACTGACATTTGGGGCTAGAAAATTCCTTGCTGTGGAGGCTCCAGGATGTTTAGCAGCATGCTGGCCTCCTCCCACTAGACGGCTGTAGCATCCCCAGTCCTTGCCCAGTTTGAACAAGCAGAAGCACCCGAAGCTTGCCAAACTTCTCCTGCCAGGCAGAATCGCCTCCAGCTGGGAACCCCTGCTCCAGGTCCGACTGCTGCGGGGCCTCCCCCCGGGGCCTGCACACGGCCAAGGCCCCAAACACTGCTGGGAACATCAGCCCATGAGTCACACCTGAACTGACTCAGAAATGAGACGTCGGCTCCCTGTGAGCCCTGGCAGGTAAACCGCTTCTGCAACAGACATCCGAGAGGCCACATCACCACCGCCCTCCCTTTCCCATCAGGCTCTCAGGGGCTCACCCCACATCCAGGCCCCAAGAACGTCTGGGGAGACCTCTGGCCACTCTCTGGAACCGGAAGACAAGAAGGCTGGGGCAGCCACTCCAGCCCCACCGCAGCAGGGCGTCTGCATGGAGAGCCGGGTCTCGGTCAATACACGGTGTTACAGGCCCCCCGTTCCACAGCCTTGCACCCCGGCTGTGTGACCTGGGGTCCTGAGTCCCCGTGTATAATAGGGGCGGAGGGTGGTGACAATACCCACCTGACACTTCATCTCACGCACATGAAACCCAAAGCACAAAATAAACACTCAACAAACGAGGCCTTTGGGTAATTAGTATTATTATTGTGGAAGGAACTATCATTTAAGTTGAAAATTCTACGCTTTCTCTGCTTTCATCTGGCTTCCCTGGTGGCTCAGATGGTAAAGGATCTGCCCGCAGTGCAGGAGCCCTGGTTTGATCCCGGGGTCAGGAAGATCCTCCGGAGAAGGGAACTGCAACCCACTCCTGTATCCTGGCGAATTCCATGGACAGAGGGGCCTCGTGAGCTATAGTCCCTGGGGTCACAATGAGTAAGACAGGACTGAGTGACTAACACTTTGTTTTCATTCCCTTATTTTACAACTTAAAGTGTGACACACACCGGCCCCCCGCCCCCCAGGGACTTCTTTTAAAAAAGAAAAAGGGAAGAAACCTTTATAAAAATAAAATGGATCGGTCAGCACTTTGAATTCTCTTTTTCTGCTAGCCTTCAGAAACTATGTGGAGTAGGTAAAGAATGCCTCCGACACTCCTTCCGCTCCACGCTTCGTCCTTCTTCTGGGCTACCTGGGAGCTGATCGACTAACTCTTACTAAAGTGTTAGTGACACACCAAGTTCAATGGACACAAGTCTGAGCAAGCTCCAGAGGGTGATGGACAGAAAGGCCTGGTGTGCTACAGTCCATGGGGTTGCAAAGAGTCAGACATAACTGAGTGAGTGAACAGCAAAGGCAACTGCAACAACAAAAATGATTCTCTGTAACGCAGCTCTACCCTTTATACCAAGAAGCACTCTGTATGTATTTAACACACACTGCTAAGTCACTTCAGTCATGTCCGACTTTGTGCAACCCCATAGACAGCAGCCCACCAGGCTCCCCCGTCCCTGGGATTCTCCAGGCAAGAGTACTAGCATTTGTCTTACAAGAACCCTTCGAAGCAAGATATAGTGTCCTCATTTTCTAAATGGGGAAAGTGCGGCTCAGAGAGGGTGATTAATTTGCCCAAGATCACACAGCTGCTAAGTAGCAGAACCGGATTCAGTCTCAGGCAGCCCAGCTCCTCCAGCCCCATAACTCACAAAAGGGAATATTTCCTGGATCGTGACGCCTTCACCCCAATACAGAAAACTGAGGTGTCCCCAGGACAGGAACTGCTCCGGAGCCCCATGAGGAGGTAGGCTGCCTAGACAACGGAAGACACAGATTCCTTTCTTCTGGAATACTCATAATCCCTCCGTTTGCCCCAAGATTGAGTCAACGATTATTTAAAAACCTCACTCAGGCCACAAGGCGCTCTCTGCCAGCTCCTGCCCTCCCGTTGCTCACCCTCAAGGACACACGGCCAAGTCTGAGACCGCCGCCAGCACCAACCCACCAGCCAACAGATCGCTTTTGAAAAAAGGAACAGCGAGAGAACATCTCTCCGCCGAGGACGACAAGCTGGTGGAATTTTCAGGAAGCAGAATAGAATGACCAAAATAGAAAGCCAGCTCAGGAAGCTCCGGGAGGCATCTGTCCTCAGGAGGGGGAGGGGCCGCGCGAGCCGGGGCGAGCCGGAGGAGCCAGGATCCGGCCTGCAGGCCGGACGCCCCTTGGGCCGGCGGCTGGGCCCCGGAGCCGCGGTCCACCCCTGTCTGAAGCGACAGACCCACCGCTCACACCCTGAGGTGGTGAGAGGCCCGGGCCCTGGGTTTGAGACATCACAGTCTGTTGCCATGGCAACAGTGTGAAGCTGCTACAACCTGGCGGCCGCACGTGCAGCAAGAAGGTGGGGAGAAGCTGGAGGGAGGGGGTTCCGGGGGTCCCGCCCCTCCCCTCCATCCCTCCGCTCTCATAAGCCCCTGTGTGTTCGGGGCTGCAGGAAACGCCAAGAGGAAGCCGAAGCTGGATGGACTTCACATCTGGCGGCTTGCACCACCTATAGGAAAGACCTTCTTTGAAAAGTTACAGATTGCGCTTTGAGTAACACATTCAGCGCTTAGCAAACTTTCCAACGGGCCCCCCATGCCCCTGCGGCCCCCAGCAGACACACATGCAGGTGGTAACTGGATGCCCGATCAATGAATCGTGTGTGTTAATGATGACGGGGAGAATCAGGTGGTCACACCCTTCATTCAGAGATGACACACACAGACGCAGGGCGTGAGAGGTGAGAAATTCCATCCAGCTAAGTCAGGTCCAGAGATGCCAGCAAGGGAAAGAAGGCAGTTTACCATCCTGTCTCGTTCAACGTGGAACCACTGGAAAAAGCCACCACGACTGCTGCGCTCTCTGCTGACCCTGCCCCGGCTAAGACAGCTGTCTCCCTTCACCAGACAGGACAGAAAGGAGCGCTGGGTCCTGCCTCCCAGGCAGCCTGCCATGAGGCCAGGCGCCCGAGACCCAGGACCCAGGACAGTGTGCAAGCTCCAAGTCTTACAGACTGGCTACTGGCATGGCTGTCTGCAAATACACATGCACCCGCGTGTCTTCCTTCTGGAGAGAAGTGGAAAGATGTCTGGAATCTACAAGCCTCAAGTTCAGCTTCCGGATGGAGGGCAGGGCCCAGGCATCTGATAGACATGAAACCCCACCTCGTCTTCAAACTGGGATGGAAAGAACCGGGTGGAATCATTCCATGGGGCCCTCATGCTTTCAAGAACTTCAAAGGCCTTCCCATCTCCCTTCATTCACTGCGCCTCAAGCTCTCCTGTGTACCACGTGGCTGACAAGCACCTGGGAGGCAGGTACCATCTACTCCTCTGTGTCACCGAGGGGACCAGGGAAGCTGAGGTGGGTGGGGATTCAGCCCCAGTGACGAGAGCAATCAGGCCAGACACTCTTCTGGCAGTCTAGAAGACTCTGCCTCCCAGGGCAGGGGTGGGGCTTCCATCCCTGGTTGGGGAGCTGAGATCCCACGTGCCTCTCGGCCAAAAAACCAAAACATAAAACAGAAGCAAGATTGTAACAAATTCAATAAAGGCTTTTAAGAAATGATCCACATCAAAAGAAAAGTCTTTTGAAAGAAACCAGGGCTGGGGTTCAAATGGAGACATCATCTACATGCCGTAAGATATTAGAAGTAAGCCTCGGTGCCTTTTTACAAATGTGCATCCACCGTTCAAGACACAGAATGCTTCAGTCCTGCTAGATGGTTCCCTAGTGGCTCCACCCAGCCACTAGCCCTCTTTCAGGGGGACCCCCTCACCTGCCTTCCCTCACCTGCCTTCCTTCACTGTGGCCTGGGTTTGCCGGCTGTGATCACGACATAAATGAAACCATAGGAAATGTACATGGACATGCTGTAAACCTCAGCCTTACGTCTGAGATTTAACCACGCTGTGTGCAGTTATGGTTTCTTTTTCATGGCTGTGTAATGGTCCATCAGATGCCACCATCAGACTTGGCTTATCCGGTCACTGTGTCACACTGCCTCCGTTTTTCAGGAAGACAGCCATCTGAGGTGGAATTTGTGCCTCAGAGAGGCCCTTCTCTAAGAGAAGACAGTCTCTCCCCACTTGTCACATGGCATACAGCAGAGAGCAGGGCTCCAGCGCCTTCCTTGTCAAAAGGAGAAGAAAAGATCTGGTCAGAAGAATCAACCAGAAACAGACCTCAGATAATCCTCCCTCTGAAACAGGGTACGTGTGGCTAACCCGCCTCTCTGCCAAGGCCCTGCCCAAGGAGACACGGGCAGGGGCCCGGCCGCCCTCTCTGCTTTGATTCCTCCAACTCACTCAGCAAAGACCCCCTTCACCTTTATGCCAGTGCCTCAAAGAGCTGTGCCCCTCACTGAGCCCCGCAACCCCTGACATAGCATGCAAAGCTGGTTTCCACCTTTCTTTCAGCCAACTTGAAATCCAAGTGCAAACTTCCCCTTGAAGACAGTGGGGCCCCTGGAACCCCTGGCCAGGGGCAGAGACTTAACATTAATGCCTGATTGACAGATAGCTTCTTTATTTACACTCATCGCCAGGAGCTTTCACTTCAGTGCCTTGTCCCCGGGGGCGGGTACACTTGATCAGAGGCTCCTGCCAACCCCGGGCATTAATGATTACCTCCTCCTTTCTCCATGGCAACAGAGATGAGGTCACGGGTTGTGGATTTCACACCCGGAGCCCACCTTCTCAGGATCACGCAGGTAAACAGCCCCTTTTTGTGGTCTTTACAATACCTTTCGCAAGCACTGCAGACGTCAAGGCTTCCCCTACCCCGCCCCGCACTCATTTAACAGTCCACCTTTCTCAGCATGCCCAGGCAGGTTTGTTTTGATAAGGACTTTTATAAATCCTGAGCTTTTGCAGGCAACTTTCTTACCTTCAGAAAGTTCACTCAGGCGTGGCTCAATTAAAATTCACGTAGAAGCACTGCCTTTTAGAAACGTATCTTAGTAACTGAAACAGGCCCAAGTGAGAAAATTCTCTTTTTCCCTCAAAACCTCAGGTCAGGACACACAGACGATCCCAAACGCCAGCTCAGGAAAAGCAATCTCTCTGCTCTTCCTGTAGTGTCCTCTCTACCTTGGATATATTTCTCTGCGGAAGAAAACAGCACTCAAAGTCTACGGCACAGAACTTCAGATCTAAATGCCAGTTTGTAAGAGATGCAAGGGACAGAAGACTAAACACCACCGCAGGCACACGGCTGGCAAAGCTCATCACACAGAGGCCAGTGCAAGAAAAACGGCCTGCTGCTTCAACAAAGGCAAGAAGACAGACTGGTGGGGATTTCTACAAAATGAGAGAGATCTGATGGCCATGTCAATGATTTACAGTGTTAGGATCTCCTCTGGATCTTGGTTCAAACAAATTAACCATGAAAAGACACTTGTGAGACACTCAGTAAGTTTAAACACTGGACATTTGAAATTAAGTATTATGGCTTTGGAGGCTTCCCAGGTGGCACGACCGGTAAAGAACCCGCCTGCCAATGCAGGAGACTTAAGAGATGTGGCTTCGATCCCTGGGTCAGGAAGATCCCCTGGAGGAGGTCATGGCAACCCACTCCAGTACTCTTGCCTGGAGAACCCCATGGACAGAGGAGCCTGGCGGGCTACAGTCCATGCGGTCGCAAAGACTAGGCCACGACTGAGTCAACTTAGCATGCAATACAGCTTTTTAGGTTTGGTGATGGTATTAGATTTTTTTCAGGAGCCCTTATATTTGAGAGCTACATGCTAATCTATCTATCAATAAAATATTCTATCATCTGCAGTGTGATTTAAAGCAAGCAGAAGTGGAGACGCGGAGGACACACGGGGGTGGGGGAGACTGGCCTTCAGTAGGTAACCGTTGAAACTGGGTGCTGGGAACGCACAGCTAATGCTACCATTGTCTCTACTTTTCCACATTTTGGACAAAGTTTCGGAAAATGTCACAGGCCGTTCCTCTTGCTTTGGGGGAACCCGCCGCGGGCTTTCCTCCAGGCAGGAAAGTTGATGCAGCCCAGGAAGAGCCCCAGGGCGAGTCTTGCCTTCTTCCCTGAGCTCGGTTTGGGAACAATCAGTAAAACCCAACCTCGCACCAGCCCAGGGAAGCCGGGTCTGGCCGGAGCTCTGGGGCGCCTGTGGCTGTTTCCTGTGCTGGGGAGGGAGGGAGAGAGGAAGTCCCTTCGTGGGGGGAAGCCACAAGACAGCCACCACGCTGCACTTCCCAAGGCTGCCGCTTCCTGGCAGGCTCAGGGGTCCCGCAGCACCGGGGCAGGACACCTGAGAAGGCCCCGCCTCTCTGAGGAGCCGCCTCAGGGAACCTTGCAGCCTGAGGGTCTGGACAACAGAGAAAGCTTTTGCCGCTGGCCTAGTTCTTCGGCTGAGGCAGGGGCCCATGCCCCGGGCAAGCTTTTCATCAGAACTGATCCCTACAGAGGGCTGCCCCGGTGGCTCAGTGGTGAAGAATCCACCTGCCAATGCAGGAGGCAAGGGTTCGATCCCTGAGTCGGGAAAATCCCCTAGAGGAGAGCATGGCAACTCACTCCAGGATTCTCACCTGAGAAATCCCATGGACAGAGGAGCCTGGTGGGTTCCAGTCCATGGGATCGCAGAGCGCTGGACACAACTGAGCGTGCAGGTGGATCGCACGTAAGTTGGATATCATGCTATGATGCCGATTGAAGCCCTGTGGCCAGTGACTCATCTCCAAAAAGCATCTTCTCTTAAGGCTTAGGATTCCTCAAAGGCTAAGGCAGAGACTCTCCCCTCCAAGGACCCAATGCTCTCAAGAAGTTGGGTGAGCCAGACGGTTTCTCAGAGCCTACCACCCTGCTCCCAGCCTGCCGTCCGACCTTCACGCAGCCCTAGTGCCCGCGCTCAATCACACTGCCTTGCGGGAACCTGCCATCACCACCCCCATTTCACAGATGAGAAAACGCAAGCGGAGAGGATCAAAATCACCTGCCTGGAGGCAAACCACTAAGAAGGAATTATGCAACTTTTCATCCATTTATAAGGCAATGATTTATTGCGTGCTTGCTAATGCCAGGCACTTCAACTTGGCCAAGGTCAAGCAAGTAAGAGACAACTAAGGCAGAATTTCAAGCCAGGACTTCCTGACTTCAGTCCTGTTGCTCTGGCTCATTAAGCCTATGGCCGTGGAGCTGGGGGGACACGTGCCCCGGAAGGCATGCCCAACAGTTCACTGGGCTGCAGAAAGAAAGACAGAAACAGCAGAACTCCTGTTTATACTCTGTCCTTCCCCACCTGGGTTTCCGCTGCATATTGTATGAGTATAATCCCATTAGGAGAGCAGTGAACATTCCACTGATAATTATACAGATATCAAAACATCATGGGTGAATGCACCCCATGTTGGCATTAAGGGTACCCAGGAAAGCTGGGGTCAGTGAGATTCAGGCTGAGCTGTAGTGCTGAGGACAGGGACTTAGGGCCCCAGCTGCCTGGGCTCGAAGCCTGTCTTGCCATGTACTTCTTGTGACTCTCAGCAAGAGTGAACCGACCCCCAAGAATTCTGGCTTCATGGGTCCTGGGTATGCCTGAAAGATTCTAGTCTGTAGCCAGGATTAAGGACCACTGACCACTAATGCTACATTTCTCAAATGTATTCAATGCCATCCTCTCACAGGACTAAAAAGCCTTGGGAGCCAACTCAAATAACACAGCATTAAGATTTTAAGAGCCTCTACTTCTGATCAAGGGCTTCCCTGGGAGGCCAGTGGTAAAGAATCCGCCTGCCAACCGCAGGAGACAGGGATTCTATCCCTGGGTCGGGAAGATCCCCTGGAGAAGGAAATGGCAATCCGCTCCAGTATCCTTGCCTGGGAAATCCCAGGGACAGAGGAGCCTGGCGGGCTACAGTCCCTGGGGTCACAAAGAGTCGGACACGATTGAGCAACTAAAACAACAACTTCTGATCAAAAGCTGAGGGCACCTTAAGAACAGACAGCCTTTAATTTGGAAGATGGGATGACATGTGTTCAATAGTAAAGAATGATTCGGACAACCTTCTCCCTAGTTCTTTCTCCTCCCTTGACAAGGCCCCTGCTTAACTCAGCCCTCATTTCACCTCTCCAGCTGCACCTGGAGACACTATTTGTACAAAGCAGGCTTATTAAGGCTTGTCCTTAACTCGACACAGACGGCAACGTCTCTGAATGTCACATGTGTTTAGCGAACTTGCTGGCTTAGAGCAGAGCTCTATTTTTAGTAAGCACCAAAAAAAAAAAAAAAAGCCCATGATACTATGTATCAGCACCTCACCTGTCCTTATTTGTTTACCAGGCTGTGTCCCACATTGGCCTGGGGGCCAGACAAGGGTAAGACCACATTTCATTCATCTCTGTACTCCCACTGGGCCTGGCACAAAACCAGCATTCAATGAGTGTTTGCTGAAAGAATGAGGCTTTAACTGTGCCCTGTGAATGGGCGGAGAGCAGGTGGCCCTGAGTTGAAGTGCAGGTGACATTAGAGAATGGGCTACAGCAGGGTCTGTGACTCTACCTGAAAATGGTATAAAGCTGAGGCACCTGCAATGCCGGAGACCCGGGTTCGATTCCTAGGTCAGGAAGATCCGCTGGAGAAGGGACAGGCTACCCACTCCAGTATTCTTGGGCTTCCCTTGTGGCTCAGCTGGTAAAGAATCCGCCTGCAAAGTGGGAGACCTGAGTTCAATCCCTGGGTTGGGAAGATCCCCGGAGAAGGGAAAGGCTACCGGCTCCAGTATTCTGTCCTGGAGAATCCCATGGGCTGTGTAGTCCCTGGGGTCCTGAACAGTCGGACATGACTGAGCGCCTTGCACCCCAGGGTTTTCAGGTGCAGAAGGGACGCACACGTGCAAATGTGCTCCTGCAGCACATGGGGCCTGAGGCTCTCATCAGCCTTTCAGAGGTCTGTGACCCAAAAGAGTTTGAGGATCAGCAGAACAAACTCTAAGCAATGGTCAGGAGTCCATTTTCCTTTCTGAAAGGTCAAAGTTAATGCCAGATGCATCCGCTCACCAGAGGAGGGACACGCCAAACTCACTGAGGCAGACTAGAAGCAAGCCAACATGGCCCAGAGAAGATCTGGCACCTCTGGAGGTGACTGGGGATCTCCAGAGTCCATCCGTCTTTCCCAGTGTATTACAAGTTGGAAGAAGTAAGAATGCATTGAATTCACAGGCACATACAAAGAAATTAAACTTCTGATCTGTCTACCAACAGCCACCACGCCTCTCCCCTCCAAGGTGGGCTCATAGCCCTAGCCAGGACTACCATAGCCCTGTCTGCGTTCTTTCTATTACTATGTATTTAGCTCTTTCCCTCAAAAGAAAATAAGGGTTTACTTTGCATGCCTCTAAGAAAAGAAATCTGAAAACTCAGAAAGGTGAAGTGGATGATTTCCTAGGAAGATAAAGTTTACCAAACTGGCTCTAGTCAAAATAGAGAATGGATACAGTCCAGTTCCCATAGACACAATCGAGAAAGTTATCACAGAACAAGACCATAAAAAGGCATTCGGTCCGGGCGGCTTCACAGGGGAATCCTATCATAGCGTGAGAAACTGGATAGTCCCAATAATACATACATTGTTCCTGAATATAGAGAAGGAAAGACATTTACACTTGCCCGTGCACCAAAAAGGACATAACAAACATCACTCGTGGCTTAATTGCTAAGCCGTGTCCGACTCTTGCAACACCATGGACTATAGCCTGCCAGGCTTCTCTATCCATGAGATTTTCCAGACAAGAATATTGGAGTCAGTTGCCGTTTCCTTCTCCAGGGGATCTTCCCTGATCCACGGATCAAACCCAGGTCTCCTGCATTGCAGGCAGATTCTTTACCGGCCACCAGGTGAACACTGCTAAAAGAAATCTTAAAAAAATATTATCCAGTAGATGCCAGGCCTACCACCATATGAAAATAATACACAGTGACCAAGTGGGGTTAATACCAGGAACGTTTCAATATTAGGAAATCTATTAATATAAATGATCTTAGAATAAAATATTTCTCCATAGATGCTAAAAAGTCTGTTCAGTTCGGTTCAGTTCAGTCGCTCAGTCGTGTCTGACTCTTTGTGACCCCATGAATTGCAGCACGCCAGGCCTCCCTGTCCATCACCAACTCCCAGAGTTCACTCAAACTCACATCCATCAGGTCAGTGATGCCATCCAGCCATCTCATCCTCTGTCGTTCCCTTCTCCTAACTCAACTCCCATTCCTAATCAAAACTCTCATGAAAATAGAAATGGATGGATACTTCCCTAACATAAATACATATGCCTTAATTCTAAAGCTAACACTGAAGATTTTCCTGCCTGGGTCAGAAACAAGGCAAGGATGCCTACTTTCCACTACCATGTAGATCCTACTGGAGGCATCAGTTGATGCAATTAGACAAGGAAAACACTAACTGGCTGAGTGCAGGGACTGGGTCTCGTTTTCTATCACGTCCCCAGGATCTAACACCATAGGAGCGCAACAGCTAGATGGATGAGTAAGTGGATAATGACTCACATGAACTGAGCACCTCTATTAACGAAATCAAAGGTTTAATAAAAAGCTGGGGACAAATCACATTGTGTTAACTGATTTGAATGGGTTAAGCCATTCAAGGCAGACAGTCCTATGAGGTAAGGACTATCAGTCAGTTATGTGACAGCTGAGCAAACAGAGGTCCAGAGAGAGTAAATGACTCACCCAAGATCATCTTGTCAGAAATGTTTTAAACTCCAGTCTTGCATGGTGCCAGGCCCCTAACTGCTTTGTGCGTGTCTCTCATCAAGTGAGGGGCCGAGAAACTCACACAGTAGATCAGAAACAGGCTCGGGAGCAGGACGGCCAGGTTCACGTTTCAGCTCTGCCGTGTACCAGCTCTGCTTTCTGGGGAAAGTTCCCTCACCTCTCTGTACCTCATCAACCCCCTCTACAAAACGAAGGTGACAACCTTCTATGAAGTGTGTGCCTTCTATGGTTGGAGGGGTACTACACGGGCTAATCACAGCTGCCACACGCTCGGTTTCCACAAAATAAGCATTGGACTTCCCCCAACTCCCTACGTGCCATCACCAGTTCCTGACAATGTCTGTCCCAGGAGCAACCCTCTTCCTTCCTTGGTCTTTTGCCAAGCCAGTTGCCCAGAGTTAAAGAGAATACCTCACGTGTATCACCAACATAGTGTCATGTGAGACAAAGCCCATTAGTAAGACATGGGCTAGTATTGACCCTTGGAGTTCCATCATGCGGAAGCAGAGAAAAGTGCCTGCTATTAACATCTGGGTGAGCCTGAGCCCGACCCACGTCTGGAACAGCTCGCTTCAGCCTCTCAAGGCTCACGACATCCCTTCTCTTCCTAAGCCATGACGTTTCTGCCCTGGTGCCTTCCCAGCAAGGCGTGATTCCAGATTCCAGAGCATAATTCCTCATCCTTAAGTTGGGCTGCACGTTTGGCACGGAGTAACTTTATGGTGGAGGAACCTGCCAAAGGCTACCTCGGCCAGGTGATCTAGGCTGTCATCAATAACGGTAACTCATGTTGATGGTAGGTACCCATGATGTGACGTGATGGAAACGGTCACTTTATCTCTGCGGTCTTCCTCCCCCAAAACCCATGGCCCTGTCCAACCACGAGAAACACATAAGACCCCACTGAGAGGACATTCTACAATGTACCTAGTCAGTATTCCTCAAAACTGTCAAGCTCATTTAAGAAAAAAAGGGACAATCTGAACAAAGTATGGACTTAGCTTCATAAAACTGTATCATAATATTGGCTCACTAATTGTAACAAATGCATCCTGCTAATGAAAGATGTTCCTCCTATGGGGAGCTGTATATACAAGAGCTTGCTGTATGTACTCTCTTTACAGTTTTTCTGTATATTTAAGACTGTTTCCAAAAATACAGTTTATTTTTTAAAAGATAGATTCTGGGGCCTTCACCGTGGTCATTTAGACACCCATCTGGCGGCCACCAAGCACCCCTTTGCCAAGAAAAACTATAAAAAGCACCTCCCATCAGATTTGGCTTGGAAACTATTTCCCCGGAAATCTCCCTGCTGCAGGAAAAAAAAAAAAAAATCCGTTGATTGTGAATCTTGGAGGGGTGTAAGTATTCCCTCCAAACATGACTTTAATCTTAACGAAGAGCAAGACCACGGATGCTAGAGGGATCGTTTGCAGATTCTTAATTGTATCTTTTCAAAGCAAAGGATGGCCTCCAGATTGCAATTCAAGAAGACTGGTTTCTTTGGCTGGCTAATTATTTCCATCTCCAGCCAAAACAGAGAATGGTTACTAACTACCATCTTCACTTGGTATCCGATCAAAGGGCATCTCTGAAGTCAAAGCAAGCCCCTCACCTAAGGAGTTTCACCTGAAGATGCTGCGGAGGAAAAGTTGAAATTTCTTTGCCTCACACAGCATCTCTGGGAAACAGCAAACTCAGGAGAGTCCGGAAAGGGCCTCCTACACACACCAGCCAGCACAAACCCTTCCTGCTTCCCCCGAAGCAGCCAAGCCCAAGTGCATCTGGAAGTCACCAACAGGCCTGCCCCCAAGGCTTCAACAAGCACTGGCTGGGCTAGGCTGTCAAAATCAGGAAGCCTGGTTGGGTTCTTCTGTTTTTCTTCCAAGACAACCTACTAACCAGAAAAATACAGTGAGGCTGGGTGTGCGACGGCCTCCTCTGACCAAGGCTCCTGTTAAACACGTGAAATGACGGCCCAGCACAGGGAAATCCCCAGCCCCCAGCACAGAGCGCACTTGCAGTAGGGACTGACAGGTCGCTGAGGCAGGAATAAGCCTGCACCTTCCTGAAACCACAGGCGGGCACCCTCCAAGTCCCCACAGTCTGGATGCCTGTGGGGCGGCGCGGGGCGGTGGGGGGGGGGGGGGTACCCACTTAATAAAGCTCAGCCTGAAGCATGTGAGGTGATGTGCAAACGGCAGCGGCAGAACTCAGGGAGGAAATGGGCCAGCCGCCTAAGATGAGGGCAAACCACCCCCTAGCATTAGATACAGACAACCTCTTCCTTAGAGTCAGCGCAAAGTCCCCAACAACGCTCGAGCACGGTGGGGCTCGGAGGTGGGCGGATCCGCTTCACCAGCCCTCTTTTTGCACCAGTCCCGGTCGAAAAACTCCATCCTTCGGCTTCCTCACCTCCTCCCTCCAAAGGCAAAACTCATAGCTTCCACCGCACACTGATGACCAGCAGCGGGCAAGAGACCAGCTGAGACCCACCCCCCACCCCACCCCCGCTCCCTTTTGCTTCACTACCAGGGACCCTCGGGGAGAAGTAACTGGAAACTGGGGCCCCACCAGGCAGAGTGAGCCTAGTGCCCTCTAAAGGCGGCTGCACTCTCCGACGGCTCCCGCCCTCCCTCTCACCTGGGGAGAGGCACCCCGCCAAGTTCAGGCCCCCCAGGAAATGTGACGCGTGGGGCAAAGGGGCCCCACCCGTGGCCACTGCCCAGGCCCCAGCCCCAGCCCAGGCTCGGGGGCCAGGCCGGGGCGAGCCTCCACCGACCTTCGATAGGATTCAAATAGTCATAATCGAAGAGGATGGAGAAGTCGAACTCGTCTTGGGGGCTGCCCCCAGGCTCGTGGCCCGGGGCGTCCCCGCCGTCGGGGTCGGGCTGCGGCTCCGGGGCGTCCATGGCGCGCGGAGGGGCGGGCGGGCGGGCGGCGGAGGCGGGCTCGGTGGACTCCCGGGCCCCTCGCCGGCAAGGGCGAAGGGAGCAGGAAGCGGGGCGGAGAGGCGGGCGGAGCGGCGGGGTCACTGTCCTCGTGGGGACACACGCGGGGTCCGGGGATGGCGCGCCCGGGGGAGCTGAGCGGCGGCGGCGCGCGCTTCCTGCTCCGGAGGCACCTGTTGCAGCCCGGGGAGGGGAGGCGGGGACAGCGCGGCCCGGCCGGCGGGGCGGGGCGACACCCCGGGACCGGGAGGGCGGGGACGGCCGGGAGGAAGCAGGCCGCCCTGGTCCCGGCCGCACCGCCCGGCGCCGCGCGTAGCCACCCGCCAGGCGCTCGGGCGCGGCCGCCGCTCCCACCCTCCCGCCCTAAGCGCTGCGCCCCTGCCGGACCCCTGCAGGACCCAGGATCCGGATGAGAAAGCCACTTGTCTTTTTGCCCTGGGTGACCGGCTGACACCAACAAGGTGGGGGCCGGGGCGGGGGGCGCGGTGCACCCACTGCCTTCTCTTGCAGACCGGAGCCTCTGTGAGCCCGCAGCTGTGGCTCGATTGCCACCTCCATCAGTCACATCCAGGACTTGGCGAAGAATCCCAGAGACCGGCAAGGCGCAAGCCCTACCTGCCTTTCCATCTACACCTCTTGGCCACCTGACATCTCCAGGGACCAGCAGGCACCAGACACTCTCGCCGGGGACGTTTAGGTCCTGGTGGGGGAAGAGTCAGGACCCAGATAAACTCCAGAACAAAGAGCGTCCCCCTGGGCTGCCCCGAGAGTGCTCACCAGAGATGCTGGGGAAAGGCTGAGGGCTGGGGCGGCTTTGGTCCCCTCAGCGGTCAGGGGGCAAGGAGGGGCTCTGGCAAGATGGCATTCGGAGGAACCTGACTGCTGTGCAGACCTGGAGGAACAGTGCTTCGGAGGTGAGAACCAAAGCCAAGAGAGGCAGAAGAAGCTCGGTGTGGCAGAGCAGGTCAGAGGGCAGTGCAGGTGGAAAGGGCAGCTGGGGCCCAGTACACCTGGATGCTTGATCAAAACACAGATCCCCAGGCCCCGCACTGGAGCTTGAGTACGTAAGTCTGGAGTAGAGGCTCGGAGATGTGCATTTTTAGGCAAGCATCCAAGGTGAAAGCTGGGAACAGGTACACTTAGGGAACAGCGCATAAGAACCGACTCCCATCAACGCCCCCCCCCACCCCGCTCCACCATAAAACACTTCCAGAGGTCTTGCACCAAGTTAGCTCAAGTCAGAAAGCAGACTCACAGAGGTAAAGGAGACGCGACCAGCGGCCTCCACCTTTACAGCACATTGGCACCACCTGAGACGCTTTAAAAATGCCTGTTCCCAGGTTCCAACCCAAACCCATTGAAGGTGTTTTTTTTTTAATGACCTCAGATAATTCTAAAGGGCGGCCAGGGTTGAGAATTACTGCATCAGAAAAGGAAGTGGGAGAGGTTCAGGGGTTCCCTGAGAGCCACAGCTTGACCTGAAATGGGGACTGACTCAGATCCTTCCCCACGTGCCAGAGGGATGGCGAGGATGCCCTCTTGCAGAGGAGCCGTCCCGGTTCCATTAAGGGATTCATGTGAAGCTGTCAATCATGCATTCCCCAGACCTTTACTGGGCACCTGCTAGGTGCCAGGCACAACTACAGACTCCGGGGTGCAGCTGTCGGCAGGACCGGGTCTCTGCCATCCTCATCCTGTTTACGTCCTGTTGGTAAAGAGATACAGCAATGAACAGGGTTTCCAAACTGCACTTAGACCAGTGACTCCTAACCCAACTTACACATTAGCCTCACCTGGAGAGCTGTTAAAAAAAAAAATCAAGAAGCTGGGTCCTAGAAGGGGCCAGTTACAATCAGAATGTTTGAGACTCAGGCATCAGTATTTTGTAAAAGCTCCCCAGATGCTTCCAGTGTGTGGCCTGGGGTAAGAATCACTGGTTTAGACACAAACTCCATTCCAGGGTCCTGGGCCTGGATCCAAGACTCATGCATTTCCAGTCTTGGGAAGCTCTTTCTGGTTGTCAGAACATTAAAAAAAAAAAAAAATCCTCTTGTTTGTTTCTTAGGCATAAACATACACACACCAGGTGTATCCAGCAAGTACCCTAGGGGTGGCTGATAAATTTAGGTGGAGGAGGGGAGATGACCCAGGCTAGGACTACTGATAGCCCAAGCATCCAGAAGGAGGGGCCTTCCAGGTGGCAAAAGAATTTACCTGCCAATGCAGGAGACACAGGTTCGAACCCTGGGTGGGGAAGATCCCCTGGAGAAGGAAATAGAGCCCACTCTAGTATTCTTGCCTGGAGAATCTCATGGACAGAGGAGCCTGGTGGGCTACAGCCCATGGGGTTGCAAAAGAGTCGAACACGACCAAGCGACTAAACAAGACAGCGATCCAGAAAGAGATGGATGCTCTTGGGTCCCTGTGACAGGACTCAGAGTCCAGACCCTGAGATTTAGCCAGGGACAATCGAAGGAACCAACCCGTCCTTGTGCTACAGACCAGGAGCGGCTAGTGTCATCCTCACTGGTCCCTTTTCATCCCTCCAGCCATGATGACTAAATGCCTCTAATCTAGAGAACATCTGTTGATTCTGCCTACCTGGCGTCATTCCCTGCTTCTTCTGATAACAACACCCCAGTGTGTTCCTTTGGGAAACTACTCTTGATGATGCAATTTTGGTAAAATTATCAACCCAGTTGTCCCATAACTACCCTGGCAAAGAACTGTACAAATGACCCAGGCTTGGCCAATCAGAGCATTTTATCTCCATTAGCCTGTGAGATCCACTCGGGCAGGGGTCATGATTGATTCATTCACAGCTTTATGTACAATGGGTGTGTGGATATGCAGATAGATAAATGAATGGATGGATGAGTGGATGTTTGGATGACAGATGGATGGATGGATGGGTGATGGATGAGTGGGTGGATGATGAAAGAGTGGATGGATGGATGATGGATGGGTGGGTGGGTGGGTGGAAGAGTGAATGGATGGATGGATGGGTGATGGGTGGATGGATGGATGATGAAAGAGTGGATGGATGGATGATGGATGAATGGGTGGGTGGGTGGGTGGAAGAGTGAATGGATGGATGGATAAAAGAATCTGATTGTCCTTGTGTATATAAGATCCTTATATTTGTCTTTAAGGACCCTCCTCTCTAAGACTTACTCTGGCCACCCCATTGTTTGCGCAAGAATCTAAATTCTTACCCCCAACTGACATCCTCTTGAGATAGCCAATAATAAGATGACATAGTAAACGTAAAATCACCTTCCATTTGATAAACTGCCTTGTGAGAATGGTTCAGGACATGGCAACTAATACTCTCTTTGCCTCAGTTGTTCCTCTGAACAGTAGAAATATTTTTTAAGTTTCTAGAATCTGGAATCTGCACCAAATCAGAGCTCTTAAAGGGAAGGGGTTCAGACTAGGTCCTGACCCAGAACAGAGTTTCTGCTAGAGCACAGGGGAGTGAGAGAGTTTTCTTCTCTAAAGGCCACTTTGAAGGTTGGGGCTTGGGTTGGGGGATGGCATATTTTCAATTCCAAAGTAAATAATTTGTGCTGTTAGAAGCAAGGAGCATAATGCACGACCTTTATGCATTCAGAGGCCACTCCAGGAGTGTGGGGTGGGATGCAGGCCTCGACGGTGCAGCTCTGTCAACCTGCCCTCTGCCCCACTGCTGACCTTGTGGAGGCCCTGGCCTTTGAGCTTTCCTCCAGGCTCCCCAACAAAAGTGCAATGGGAGGTGAGTGAGGCCGCTGAGGGTCTGCAAATCCTAGCACACGTCTGATCCCGGCCCAGGATTTCAGCTCCACTCAAAAGCATTGCCTCTAGCGTATAATTACAAACTGAGACACGGGCCATGAAAGGGAAGCAGACGATGAGACAGAGGCCACAACAATAATGTCAACACGGAACTCAAGAAAGGCTTCCTTAGGCAGCTGATACTTGAGCTGAGAGCTGAAGGTAGCCAGCGAAGAGTGAGGGGAAGAACTAACAGCCAGCTGGGAAAGTATGTGCAAAGGCCCTGAGGCAGGAAGAGGCAGGAAGTATTGAAGAACCGAGAAAAGACTGGAGGGGCAGGTGCTTGGGGATGGACCAGAAGATGGTGTGGCGGAAGGCTGGGGGATCGGTGGGGCCTTCATGGAGAATTTTGGACCTAAGACCAATGAGGAAGGACCAAAGTGCATTTCGGCAGGTACGTGACAAGATCACACTTGGGGTTTTAAGTGGTTGCTCTGGGTTCTGGATGGAGAAGAAACTGCAGGTGATGAGGTTTACAGCAAGAAGACCAATTAGGAGGTTCACGCAGCCATCCAGGCGAGAGACAATGGGAGTGCGGGCCGTGCTGAGGACAGGAAGCCGCGGAAGCACACAGAGGCGAGCGCACTCTCTAGTCCACCCTTGAGTTCTCTCTTTTCCTCTTGCCGGCTGCCTCTTTAGAAAGGCAGCAAAATCTGATTGCACGTGAACACAAATCCTCGGAGTATACCGACCCTCACACCCGCCCCACCCCACCCCAGGTGACTCTGAGTGCTGAGGCCCCTGCACGCCGGCCCTGGAAGGACCCCCCTCTGCCAGCACGTAGCCCTGCGCTCCTGCCCCCCTTCTAGTGCAAAGCTCATTTTTAGCCTCAGTCTCCGCCTCTCCCAGAGCTTCCCCAATCGCTCAGCCGGTAAAAAATCCGCCTGTGATGCAAGAGACACAGGAGATACGGGTTTGATCCCCGGTTTGGGAAGATCCCCTGGAGAAGGGAATGGCAACCTGCTCCAGTATTCTTGCCTGAGAAATCCCATGGACAAAGGAACCTGGTGGGCCGCAGCCCAAAGGGTCACAGAGGCGGTCAGGACAGAGCAACTGAGCAGCGGGCCCGTCCCACCATCCACTCGACAGCTGCATCTGGGCCCCCAGCAGGTGCTGCGGAGCGCACCTGTCCAAACCAACCTTCTTATCGTCCGAAACTGCTCCTCTGCCACAGTTCCCAGCCAGATCACCCTCCCATTCGTCACGGTCTCCCACCGAAAACCAACGAGCAAGCCCTTTATTTCTCTCTGCTCACACCCACAGGCAAACCCTCAGCAAACCGAAAAACCCCAAACCCCATCGCGTTTCACCAGCTTGACCGTTCCGCCTCCGAGCCCAGCAAGCCTAGCGCACATCATCTCTCACCCTGATGACGGTCCTCCCTGGCCTTGTTACTTCCACGCCGGCCCTGACATGGAGCAGCCAAAGGGAAATTTTGAAAGGGATCCCTGTAAGGGCCAACATGGAAGGAACAAGATGAGGGCAGAGGCTCCCACAGGCGTCAGGGAGTAAAACACAAGCACTTTGACCTACAAGGTCCTAGATAAGCTGCCCCACGCCAGCTCCCTTTAGGCATCATCTCCAGCCACGGTCCCTTCTCTGACTTCCTTCTGCCACCCGCTCCTCAATTGTCCAGCTGTTCCTTGAAAATAGCAAGCATGGCCCTATCCCGGGGACTTTGCACCTACTATTCACTTCCTTGCTTTGTTCATTCCTCAGCTCAAATGTCAGCTCCTCAGAGAGAGCTTCCACGATCATCCCAATAAAAATAGCACCCCCTGGCCTCCTCCGCCCCCTGACCCTGCTTTGTGTCCCTCGAAGCCCTTATCTTGGCAGCATGTTTATTCATAAGTACATTTGCTCATCTTTTTCTGCCTCTTCTCAATTGACCGTAAGCCCCACAAGACCAAGAATGCTTGTTTAACTGACTGCTGTCTCTAGGGCTGTCAAGTGCAGTACACAAAGGACACCCAGTTAAATTTGAATTTTGGACAAACAATGAACGCTTACATTTTTTCGCTCAAGTATGTCCCCCCAACATTGTATGGGACACACTGAAACTAAAAAAGCATTCGTCGTTTGCCTGAAATCCAAAGTTCACTGGACATTCTATATTTTAATCTGGCAAGTCCAGCTGTAGCCCCAGATCCTGGAAGCGTTCCCAGGGCACAGTGGGCACTCACTAAGAAGGAGCTGAAGGACTGGATGAAAGAACAGCGCCCAACAGAGCTCACACTGAGAGATCTCTCAGAACACGAAGTGGCATCAAGAGGCAACCCTGAGTCCCTGGTTGCCTCAGTTTAATGGGACTTGTCAGGGATGTCTGGAAATCTGGTGTTTTGCACAACCGGTGGCCCAGCCTCTAGCATGGTTATGACACCTGTAATTATTTTTATGTAAATAACATTTCATCTGACTCAGTGGCTTCAGGGAAATTCTGCCTGTACATGCTTTTTCTCTTTTTCAAAAGGAAAAGAAAAAAAAAAATTACTTGTAAAAAAATATGCTCTGGTATAGGAAATAGATTCCTGGGGTCATTATAACAAAACTGATGGGTTTGAATCCAGTCGCTGCCTCCTCTTCCAAGCTGAACTTCCTGGAGGTCAACGGCACCCACAGGCATGAAGACATCACTGTTTGGCCAAGGTTGGGGTGACCCTGTGGTACCATCAGGAAGATCACAGAATGGGGGCCCAGGATCCAATCCGAGTGCTTCCTCTGAATCACTCTGTGACTTTTAAGCAAGTCAACTGGCCTTTCTGGGCCTCAGTTCTTCTGTCTGTAAAATGGGGGCAGTAAATTAGCTCATACCTGAGGCCCCATTCCAGCTGAGGGTCCAGGAGGCTTCAGTGCTAACCTGAGCTGCAGCCAAGGTCAAGTTCATGGGTTCAACCTGTGCCATCGCAGAGGGTCCTGCACCCAGAGGACCACAAGGTCTAACACCCTGCCATCACCATCTTAAAGTTCTTAGCAATATTTGAACCAGGGGCTGAGAATTTTCTTTTATGCTGGGCCCTGAGGACTACATAGCCAGCCCTGATGGCAGCATGTAACAACCAAGTCACCTGTTCTCAGCCCAAACCCCACCATCCTGACAGCCCCATCGTAAGAAAAGCTCAACTAGAAAATGTAGGCCCTGCAATGTGCTTAATCAGAAAAGTAGGAACTCTCCCAGATCCCAGAAAGGACCACCCCTCAATTTAAGTACATCCGGGGATTATCACCCTAGAAGCCAATATTTTAATTTACATACGGATGCATTTGACTCCTCCAGGACTGGAACCAGAGTGAGGCAAGTGAGGGAAAATTCAAGAGGGTACCAAAAACCTCAATAATCAAATACACTATGCTTTCATAAAACATTTTTTAGAAATAATAAATACAAAGAAAATCTATGTCAAGCAAACCATTACACTTGGAATAAAGACAGGGTTAGTAACAGTGCTGTGTGGACCCACCCTCCCTAACCCTAACCCTAACCCTGAGGTGAAAGGAAAAATGAATAATAAAGATCTTGTCTTTAAATCTTTTTTTTTCTATTTTTGGTTCATTGTAAATTTTTGCATCAATTTTTTTGTATTTATTTATTTACTATTTTGCCCTGTAGCATGTGGGAAGCTTAGTTCCCCGACCAGGGATCAAATCCACGCCCCCTGCAGTGGAAGGCAGATTTGTAACCAGAGTCCCTTTGCATCAGTTTCGATTTCTAAAATATTTCGACCACTGAGTATCCTGGCGTCCCCTTCCACGTTGCCTCTCCTCAAAGCCAGTTTTCAGGGATGAGGATGACCTCCTCATGATTTAGGGGAACCACAAGACAGTTTCAAACTTGACTTTCACTCCAATCTACAATCAACGTCATCTTTTAAAGCCTGGACAGAACTTCTCTGCTGTAAGAAAGACAATTTCCAGAAGATTGCAGCTGAAGGCACTTTGTTGAAACTGGCGCCACCCCCCGACCCTGCCTCATTACCACCAGGCAGGCAAAGAGGGTTAAAGCTCCAGGAAAACAGGGATCTACCAAAAGCCGGAACCCAAATGGAAGTGTGGACTGTAAGGAGACACCCCACCGCACAGCAGTGGTGGTCACAGGCCTACAGTAGCTTAGCCAAACCCATCCTGCAGGCATATTATGTTTGGCCTGCCCCGTAACTTTTTTAAAATCTGAACATTTTTTTTTAATTGAGAGGTTTCATTTAAAACTTCAAGTGTCCGATGGCTCCCCAAAATGGGAAGACCAGGCCACATCGGACCTATGCTCCCCGGTGGCCCCGGCACTTGGGGCTGAGTAGAAGCCGCCGCTTCCAGGTGATTCTACTGCTGTCAGGACATCACCGCCCCACCCACTGCCCCCGTCCACCCCGTGGGCGTGTGGGCACCAGACCCTGGTCTCCAGGCCCTCGGCTCCTTCGCCCTGGTCCCTGCTCACCTACTTGGTCCTGGCTTTGTCTGTCCTCTCCATCCCTTGCTTCCGCAGCACAGTCCCTTCCACCTTATGGAACTGACATTTCACAGGCGAGCACGGTCAGCACACTGGCCTAGCCCTTAAACTGCGGTTCTTGCCTTTAATTAAGCAGGAGGTGTCACCATCCCTCTGCCAGGGGAGCTTCGCCCTCCACTGAATCAGAGCCTTAATGGCCTTAATGGCAGCAGCAGAGCGCTGGTTAGCCAGGGGATGGAGCATTGGTTAGTCTTTGCCCAACCCCAGAACTATTTCTTAACCGTCTGCCGTCTCCCTTTGTCCACCGTCACCCTTCTGTCACCCGGCCGTCTCCCCAGATGACCGCACCCCCAGGATCGGGGCTCCCACATCCATCCTCTCTCCTGCCTAGTCTTGCAGACTCGAGCATCTGTGTCGAGTTCATAATCTGTGAAGTCAGAGAGGGATGTGGACAAGCAAGCTGACCTCAGGGATCTCAAAGCCACCAGCCTCCCTCCAGCACAACCACACCCCAAAGCATCTCCCACCCGCCCCCTCCCAAAAGACCACATGGCCTCCGCTCTTGCCCTCTCTCTCTCTCTTAAATTCCTCTATCAACACAATCAGTAGACTGCATTGAAACTTTTAGTTCTTTTGCCACCAGGCTCCTCTGCCCATAGGATTCCCCAGGCAAGAATACTGGAGTGGGTTGCCATTTCCTTCTCCAGGGGATCTTCCCGATCCAAGGACCCAACCCGAGTCTCCAGCATTGGCAAGCAAATTCTTTCCCACTGACCCACCAGGGAAGCCCCTGTAGGTTAGTAGGCTGAAGAAAATGAAAAACTTGACTCTGAAACACCGAAATAAGAGTGAAATGGCAGCTAACAGGCGCTGACACTGTCTATACACTGACCTGATCTGCAGACCTCCAAGCTTCCGCCGTGTGTAACGATTACCGTCACCCCCGCTGCTCAGCTAAAGAAACGAAGGCATGGAGCAGGCTGTGATGTTACTTTCGAAGTCACACATGCCCCCACGGAAGTGGTTTTGTCCCACAGCAGTCTGATACTCATTACTGAGTCACAGTGTTCCTGGGTTATTAGCTCAGGGTGGATGCGCTGAGGGACGTTTTTGGACCAAGATGAAATGCCGAGAGAAGCCTTCTGACTCCCGGTGATAGCAGAGGGAAGGAGGAGATGCCAGGGGAGTCCAGGCTGGGCCGAGAGGAGACCCGCTGGAAGAGGCCCATATTATTCACAAAATTAATGGCAAGTGCCCTTGAGGGCCAAAGATGGGGACCACCGCTGCACAGCCCCAGGACTCGAGGGACCAGAGTTTGGAAACCAAAAAGGACAAGTCTCTGCAGACAGGGAAACACCAACTGCTCCCCGCTCCCTGCTCCCCACACTGGCCCCAACCCCTGTCATCCCCACCCAGGCCACTGCAGTCGCCTCCCACCTGTATTCTAAGCATCCCCTGTTACCTGGGAGAGGCTTCCCACTTAAAGGTCAGTGTGATTCTCTGAAAAGACTCAGCAACTCACACCCTCAGCGACTTCTGACTTCCCCAGGGCCTCCCTATTACCAGGAGAATGAACTTCAAACTGCTCGCAAAATCCTGCTGGGTCCCGCCTTGGCCTGCTTCCCCCACCTTTCTATTCATATCACACTTCCCCTCCCTCCCTTTCTGTTTCAGCCACACAGGGCTGGCTGCTCCTTGACTATCCCAAGCACAGCTCTCTCCTCTGGGCCTTGGGGCTCACTGTTCCTTCCGCCTGAGATACTGTAGAGACAGATCCCTCACTGTTCAGAAGTGAGTGGATACGAGGAAGGGACCCACAAGTGTGAATTACCCCGTGAGTGTGTGTTGAATTACATCCTCTCCCCAAATACGCTCAAGTCCTAACCTCAAGAACTGGTGGCTGTGATATTATTTGGCAAGAGGGTCTTTGCAGATGTGATTAAGTCCAGATGAGGTCTTCAGAGCTAAGGGTTCAAATCCAACGACTGGCATCCTTGTAAGAAGAGGAGAGAACACACACACACAGGAAGAAGGCCATGTCAAGGCAGAGACGGAGAGTGGACAAACACAGCTAGGAACCAGGGACCGCCGGGGACCTGCGGGGACCGCTGGGGGCTGAAAGAGCCAGGGAGGGGTCGTGCCCCGCGCCTCTGGCGAGAACACGGCCCTGACACCTTGATTTCACACGTTCAGTTTCTGAAACTGTGTGAGAATAGATCTCTGTTGTTTCAAGCCACCCGGTTTGCGGTAATTTGTGATGGAGCCACAGGAAACTCAAACACCCACGCACCACACACAGGTATAAACAAAGACCTTCGCAGCTCTGAGCTCCTGTTATGGTCTCTAGCCCTTAGCACGATTCCACGTTTCTCTTGGACGTTCCTGGGTGGCTGCCCTAAGGTTTGCCTTGTGAGGACAGACACCCTTAGTCTTGTTCACTTTATCCCCAGCCTGTTGAAGGGCAACCGGTATATCGGAGATGCTTGAAATGATGAAAATGAATTACATGGTCAAGGTGGCTTCTAAGAGGAGGTAAGGCTGAGTTGAGCATTGAAGAAAAATGTGGGGGAAAAAAAAAGGGAGCAAGGACCCCAGGGTGGAAAGACTGGCTTAGCCAAGGCTGAGGGAAGGACTGGAGGGTGCCAAGGGGCGGGTGGGCAGCCCGGACCTGCTCCCACAGCAGCCTGGGAGCCGGCGGCTCAGGCCGAAGAAGGGCAAGGCGGAGATTTGGCCAGCGAGAGGCTCTGAGGAGATGGGTCCCTACTGGCAGGTCCCAGCTGGAGAGGGAAAGGGTGCAGCGGCCACAGGCTCCTCAGTGGCCCAGAGAGGCGGGTGGAAGGCAGGCAAGAGCCCCACTGCGAGCCCACCCAGCTCACTGACTGGCTGGGAGACGCTGCTGCAGGAAGCAGCGGAGGCAGGACTGGGCAACCCTTAAACGCAGAGCTTTCCGCACCGGCGCTGCCCTCCGAACGCCTTGACCGGGCCCGTCTTGGTTTCCTCTTCTCGAAATGGGAAGATCATACTCAATTCCAACCATTCAGGTTATTTTGGGAGGATCCGCTAAGACAATATCTGTTCCTGCTCAGCCCTACAATATATACAGTCTGGTAGGGAAAACAGAGGCCCTCCTTGCGATGACTGTTCAGCCTAACAGGGAGCAACATGGTGCAAGGGGATTGCTTCCGAGCTTTGCCACCAGCGATGTGACCCGGGCGCAGCGGGCACCCCTCCCTGTGCAAGACAGGGCTGGTTGGGGGCCAATGAGGTGGCCCGCGGAGAAGCCCTGGGACAGTGCCTGGCAGACACGGGGCCCTCGGGAAGCGGTGGCAGCTGTCACGGTCGTCGTTGCCGTTGTTGTTGGGAACTGACTCATTCCAAACAACAGCATGAAAGCGTGGGCCTGTTGGATGATCCACAGGGAAGCCTGCTTAGGTCACCAGCGTTTGGTGGGAAAACGCGCAAGTCAAAACCACCGTCATGGTCAAAAAGAGGCGGAATGAGTGAGCCAGAGGACGGCGCGGTGCTTTGGCGTTTAAGTCTTAATTCTGTGGCCTCAGCAGGTCAAGCAACCCTACTGCGCACCATTCGTTCATTCCTCCATCGGCGGAACAAAAAGTACTGAAAACCTGCTGAGTATCAGTCATGTTCCAGGCACGGGGGCCCCCGGAGTGAATAAGACAGCTGCGGTTCCTGGTTCCTGGCGTTCAGTTCTGGAGGAGGATGCAGACACGGCGTGGACGACGACCTTCAGTGTAAGGCGCATAGGATAGGAGAGGGCAGGGGGGAGCCTGGGGGGCACAGGAGGGCCCCCCAAGTCTGGGCGGTCAGTCTCGGATTCCTCATCTAGCAAAGGGACAAAAAGAGTGACCTGCCGCGCTTCTCCGAGGTAAGAGCCGAGATGCTCAATCACAGGTGTGTGTAGTGAGAGCCAGCCAATGAGAATATGTGTGGGGAGCACTCGGCAACTGTCGTTGTTGTTTAGGTTGGATTTGGGGTGTATAAATATTGAATTAATGAAGTATACAATAATAATAGCAGCACTTATTAATTGAGTTATTTGAGGTTCATGCTGCTTACTGAAAGACTGGAACTCTCCTTAGATTGGTAAACGATGGTTGTCATTCCTTCCAAGGGACTCTGCCCTCCCTGTTATTGTTGTTTTTGATGTTTAGTCACTAAGTCGTGTCTGACTCTTGTTGCAACCCCGTGGACGGTAGCCCGCCAGGCTCCTCTGTCCATAGGATATTCTAGGCAAGCATACTGGAATAGGTCACTATTTCCTCCTCCAAGAGATCTTCCCGACCCAGAACTGAACCCGCATCTCCTGCATCGGCAGGCGGATTCTTTACTGCTGAGCCGCCGGGGAAGCCCGAGACCGTCCCTTATTGTTGTTGGTCAGTCTTAAGTCATGTCTGACTCTTTGCAACCCCATGAACTGCAGCACGCCAGCCTCCCCTGTCCTTCACTATCTTAGACCCTCTCTACAATTCGGCAAATGAAGGGTTAAAGTCTGGCCCAGCAGGGCAGTCTCCTGGGGCACTGCTCCTGCCATTCCGATTGGTTGGTACTCAGTTGCTACATATAGTAACCAACACTCCAGACAATATCACTAACACTTTTCTAAATGTGGGGAAACTGAGGCACAGGAGAGTGAATCACTTGCACGAGGTCACGTAGCCAGCAAGCGGCAGAGCCAAGGTTTGAACCTCTCACTCACATCCTAAGCTGCTGATGACTTGGATATAAAAACCTGGGATCCACGAGAGAGTCACAGAACCGGACGACCTGGCCCTGTCCTCAGCTGACTTAAGAAAAGTGTTTAATAAAGGCAGGAGCATCTGGGGAAATGAGTGCTTCTCTCTGAACTTCTGGGAAGAAAAGGAAAAGCCCAGAGGTCTTTGTGGAGGAGGCGCAGACTGGGTAGCCAGGGAGGGGCTCAGCCAGGAGGGGGGCTCTTGGAGCGGGTCTGGGTTCTGCTTGGGAAGAAAGCAATACCGGCTTTACAGCCCCCTGGCAGTCTGGGGACTTTTAGTCCTCTAGTGGAAGTGGAAAGACGGTGCTCCGGAGGCAAAGCAAGGCACTCTTCCTGACTCACCCTCCACTTGGGACAGCTTAGAGGCTGCCTCAGTTTCCCCGTCTCCAACATGGATGCTTGTCCCCTCCACACTACACCCCTCACACAGACTTCTCTCTCTTCCAGGATATGGCAAGGACCAACGTAATGTTGGCAAAAGAGGCCAGGACAAGGGTCTGGCCTTCCTCAGTGTCCTCATCCGCCAAACGGTGCGATACCAAATGATAATAGTAGTAAGCTCCAGAGTCAGCAGAGCACGCGGTCGAGAGCCTGGGTCTGAGTCCCAGCCTCTGCCACATCCCTGCTGGGTAGCGCTTGACTGGCTCCTGCCCCTCTCTGCGCTTCACTCCCTCCTCCAGCCCTGACGATGAGAGACTTCAAACCCTCAGCCCTGCCACCCCTACTCAGCGCTCAAAACACTCTCTCACCCGTGGAAGGCAACAGAGACCTTGCTGTGTGCCGGGCTTCCTGCTACAAACCTGCTCTGTGATCCTGGGCAAAGCTGGTCCTCATAGTCCTCAACTGTCAGAAAATAATAACAGCCAGTGCATGTTAAACACAGAGGTAAGTGTTTTATATGCATGATTTCATATGATGCTCATGACTCCCCTGTGAGGTCATCACTGTCATTATTCCCTTTTACAGATGAGGAAATGGAGGCTTGGCAAGCCATAATCCTAGCCCAACCTGTGTCACTGTGAAGCTCCAAGAAGTTACAAAGTCTCTTGAGAGGTTTAGGGTACTGTGACTCTTCAAAGAATTTTTGCCACGAAATCTAGTTTCTATACCAATATGTTAATTTTGTATTTTAATAGGAATCATAGGGTATTTATCCAGTGTTGACTATAAGCACGGCAGCATTTCAGAGGCCTTACACATGTCACCTCATTGACTCTCACAACCTTCTTTAAGGAGACATTATTACTGGCTCCATTTTACAGATGTGGAGACTGAGGCCCAGAGAGTTTAAGTCACTCACCCAAGCAAGATCACATAGCCGCAATGCAGTGAAGCAGAAATTCTAAGCCAGGCAGAAGGCAGGGAATTTGGGTCTGGGAGCGAGCAGAGCTCACCCTGAGTTTGTTTATTCCTGAAATAGTTTCCATCATCCCACTGCAGATAAAACTGAACACACCTCTTTCAGATCTTCAGTTTTTCCCAGAGCCTCGGCCCAAAACTGCACAGCAAGGTCAGTATTTTCTTACCATGCAAATAGTTCTATTTGCTATTTAATGACCCCGCCCATCTACATGCACCCTGAGGTCTGCCCCTCTGCTCCTGGTGGTGTTTGAGTGTGAAAGGCCATTTGGGTTTCCCTCAGGAGACCCTGATGCGGGCACAGTCGAAGCGCCTCTCATGCCAACTGTTTCTGAAGCCTGGAATTGCAGCCTGTGTGCCCAACTGCTTTGGCATGCCAAGAGTCGTTTGCCAGGAACAACGCGGTGCCCTGTCTCCCACATGTGGACACACACACTAGCATGCACGTTCTACAGTCCCTGGACACACGAGCGTGGGCTGAGGAGGTTAGGCAATGCGTGTGCACACACAAAACACACACACACACTTCCAAACCTGAGAGAGGACCAAGTTCACAAACCTGGAGCAGAGGTGTAACCGCCTCAACAGAAGGTGAGGCTCGGGTGAGATCACACTGTAAAACAGAAGTCTCTTCCCAACACTCTTCTTCCAAATAGACTTAATTTTGGCATTTGTCTGTCCCCTACCCCCACATCATAACATCAAACACTGTCTTTCAGTATACATGGCATGGCAGAAAAAACCCATTCCCGTCCTTAATATATCTGTCGCCTGTCTCAAAGCACCCCTTTTACAGGTGATGCGATATTAGTAAAGATCCTGGTCATTACGTCATAGGCTTGACCACCAGCCGAGGACAGGATAAACTGGTACCAGTTAAAACGTCCAGAGTGTTGGCAGGGTCTTGCTTTCAAAAGTGCAACTCAGCTAAAAATATGTCATTGAGGTCCGCTGTGGCAAAGCACACCATTTACCTAACCCAAGGCATTTGGCCCCACTCCCGTTTTCAAAAAAAAAAAAATAGCCCCTCAGGTTTATTTACAGAAATTGTCATTTCTTCCCCCCCAGAACTTTAATCAGCCACGCAGAGCACAAAACCTACATTCAACTCTGATTTTATGACACGAGGCTAACTCCTCCTACGCATATTTATTTCATTTAACTCTTGCGGCCCTGCCCTCTCCGCCATGCCCCCCACTCTTCTCGGGACTGGCCTCCGAAAAACACATCCCATCGCCTAGTTTCTACTTTTCAAGTCCGCTTGGTTAGTGGACAGCCAAAACTCCTCCACAATCCCAAACCAGATGGGACATTTTCATATCATATTCGTATAGGTTAAGCCCCTCCAGTAAGATCTAAGTAGTATGATTCCAGGGCGAACTCCAAGAGGAGGGAGAAAAGAGACAGAAACACGGAAAGGAGAGTGTAATCAGATCGCGAAGCAAACTGATGGTACATTGCACTTTAAAGGGGGAACTGGCGAACTGAATCCACCAGGCACATCAGGAAAAAAAAAAAAAAAAACGGGAAAGAAAATTGTTTAAATGTCCCAGAGCATCTGCGGCTCTGTTAAAAAGTAAAGCCTTCATTACTAGATAGTAAAGTACCAAGCCTGTTCTCCTAAAGAAAAAAAAAAAGCTAAATAATGATGATGGTGATAATAATAATACCGCTGACATCTGCTCTCCAAAGCCCAGCGCGGAAATGGTTAAGCAGCCCGCGGTTAGTAGCGAGAATCCCTCCGGGTGTCCCACGGAACGGACCATCCTTCTGACAGGCTGGCCCGGGGAAGGAATCCCGCCTGGGGACGCTTCGCTGCCCCCGCGCGAGGTGGTCCCAAGTCGGCGCCCCCGACCCCCCTCCTTGGCCAGGGCGGGGGCGCCCGTCCTCCCGGCCACGCTACCTGTGCGCCCTGGGAAAGCGGCGTCCCCGGGCCTGCCCGCGACCTCCGCCGGGAGCCGAAAGCGCTGGCCGGGTAGAAGCAGAAGGGAAAGGGCCGAGAGGCGGGAGGAGGAAGCGGCCGGAATAGGGGGCGGGGGGCAGTTACCTTGGTCCACAGACCCCATGGCGCGGAGAGGCTCGCAGTGCCCCCGTCTCAGCGCAGCCTCTCTCTGCATCTGGAGGGGACGGGGGCTCGGCGCGCGGGCTGAGAGGGCTCTGCGGGGGCACACCCGGAGCCAGAGGGGCGCCGTCCTCTCTAAAGCATGCTCGGGGGGCTGCCCTGGCCGAGGCGCCTGCGAGCGGCCCGGGAGCTGCGCGCCTCCCGCCTCCCGGCTCCCGGCTCCCGGCGCGGCGGAGTCGGCGCGGCTCGGCGCTCGGGCTTACTCGAGAGGGAGCGCGACTTCCTTCCCCGCGCTCCGTGTTTATAGGCTTTCAATGCAGTAAAATAACGGGATTCCCTCACTGTTTCCTCCTGTTTACCCAGCGCCATGGAAACCGCTGGATCCCGTCCATCTCCAAAACTGAGGGCTTTCCTGCAAACTCCACACTCAGGAATCCATGACGTCGCCCGCTCCGCGGCCAGCCAGCTCCGTGGCTCCCTCGGCCGCCAGCACAAGTCCCTGATTGTTCGCGGAGAAAAGTCAGGGAGACGGAGCGATGCGGGCGACGGCGAGGGGAAGGGGGTGGGGGCGTGGGAGTGTCCAAGTCGGTCTTGCCCGAGCTCCAGGCGGCCGTTCGCAAGGATCGGCCCGGCCACCGCCTCCCTCACCCGCTGCAGCTTTGCATAAACCCTGCCCAAGGCTCCCAAGCGCCCCCCAGACCCGCGACCCCCGTCTTTCAAGCGGGCGTCTCTCAGAGCAAGTCGCCCAGGGCTCACACGGACATCTCAGGGGGTCCAGGGCCCCTGAACATTGACCTGGGGGGGGCGCCCTTCCCTGTCTCTGGGGACCCCCGGCTGCCCAGAATTTTTGTGCTCAGGACTGATGCGGAAGAAGAGGGAGGTGTGGGAAGAGAGAGGGGGAGGGGAGGAGGGAAAAGAAATAAATAACGGTGCCTTGTGTCAACTCTCCAAGATTTTTTTTTCAAAGAGGTCTATTTTTAGATTCATTTAGAAAACCCAAGGTTTCCAGTGATGCTCAGAGGCTCCAGCAATAATGAAATGGCCAAAGAGACGCCGAAACCAGGCAACGCGTGTGTTTACACATGCTCTGAATAAACAGGAAAATAAAGGGAAGGGATGTCATGAACTCTGCACAGCCTCCAGGGGATGGTCTGTGGGATGCCACGCGTGGCCCCCATCAACAGGCCGGGGACCCCCGGAGGGCGGAGCGGGGGAAGGAGGTGCTGCTGTCAGAGTGCTCTTTCTGAACTCAGCCTGGGTTTCCTCCACCTGTGCGCAGGGTGGGAAATTGGGGGCCCCTCCAGATGAACCCAACTCTGCAAATGGCCATTTCAGACCCTGTCGTGGGCACCGATAAAACTTCGGGGAGCACCAAGGCTGCTGACTCATCAGCGCTTCCACACTTTCTTACAGACCTTGACTGCACGTTGAGAGGGGCTAGCTCCACTGTGTTCCACGCCTTGACCCACTGGAGCCGCACTGGGCTCTCGGACATGACCACCCCTGCTGGACACAGGGTCCCGCAAAGACCCCCGCGCCCACCCAGCTCACTTCAAAGCCTGCTTCAGGCAGGGTGGCCTCCAGCTTGAGTAACACTGTTCCCCCCCCAAAAAAGCAGCTGTATCTGCCCACCTATCATGCAACCTTGCCTCGAACTCCTTGCAGCCAGCCTCCCAGTAGGGGAGCCTTCTCCCCCACTTTCTACAAGGGAAACCGAGGCCCAGAGAAGGCAGATGACTTGCCTGCTGCTTTTCCCCGGCAGACACCACAGGGCAGCCAGGGAGGTCAGGGAAGAGATTCTTTTCAGGGAACCCTACTGAGGAAGACCCATCCTCTGAGGTCCCGGCACCCCATTCTCTGGGGGCAACAACAGGGTGACCACCTGCCCCAGTTTGCCTGGAGTCGAGGTGGTTCCTGGGATGCAAGACTTTGAGTTTTTAAGCCGGGAAAGTTTGGGGCATGCTGAGACAAGTGGATCATCCTGACTGTGAATGAACCTCCGCCTCAGCTTCCTTTCATGGGCCCAGGCCTCTGGGGTAAGGCTGCAAGCCGTCGTCACTGCGGACAGCCTCCGCCTGCAGCCTCTGAAGAGCAACCCAGCTCTGCTGGGGTCCTCAGTAAATACCTGCGCCTGGGTCCCCTGCAGAGTAACGCAGACACTGGGAGGGGTGAGCCCAGTGCCCTCTGCTAGCGTTGCCACTAGCCACATATGGCTCTTAAATTTTAATTAACAATGAAATAGAGAGCTAAAAGTTCTTTGATGCAGAAGTCACATCTCCAGCGCTCAGAGAGCCACCTGTGGCTGGTGGCTATTGGGTTGAACAGAGCAGAAGAGAAGAGCTCCGTCCTGCAGAAAGTCCTATAGGGCGGTGGGCGCTTAGGCAACCTGAGAGGCAGCATAAAGTACAGGCTCTAGAATCAGAGGCTTGGCTCTGCCACAGGATCACTTACCCAGTCTATAAAATGGGAACACTATGAGCACTTTCCTTGGGGTTGATGTCAGGATGTGATGCTGAGAACACTAAAGTATATAATAAATGCTTAAAAGGTATATAAGTATGTCTGTATACATATACTGTTTATATATGTGGATATATGTGTATGTGTGTATAGGTTTTCTTTACGCCTTCCTACACTCAAGGCCTGAGTAGTCTTTAAGGCAGGATGACTGACCCTGCCGTCCATGGCCTTTGCCTCCACTGAAAGTGAAGTGAAAGTAACACAGTCCTGTCGGACTCTTTGCAACCCCGTGGACTATATACAGTCCATGGAATTCTCCAGGCCAGAGTACTGGAGTGGGTAGCCTTTCCCTTCTCCAGGGGATCTTTCCAACCCAGGGATCGAACCCAGGTCTCCAGCATTGCAGGCTGATTGTCTAGCAACTGAGCTATCAGGGAAGACCCTTGCCTCCAGACTTCCCTTTTTTAAACACAGCTGGATCCAGGGCCTAACGCATCCTCTATGCAACATCTAGCCTGTTTCACACTCCCACTGAGCTTGATGCTGGAAGCCCTGTTTACAGATGAGCAAACCGAGGCTCTGTGCACTGATGATGTCCACACAGCCAGTCCAGATCGGAACCCACTGATGTCCACACAGCCAGTCCAGATCGGAACCTGACTCTGGCCAGAACGCCTGTGTTCTTGGCACCACTGCCCCTACCTCCCAGAGGCCTCCCTGGAAGCTGAGGTCTCAGAGGCCAGCAGGGAGGCAGGAAACGGGCACGCTGGGCCCTCCTCTGCCAGACTCATTATCGGGGATAATTTTAGACTCCGTCCCACCCAGGCTCAGGCCTCGGAGGCGGGCCCGGTCTCCGCAGGTGCCCTGCGCTGCTGAGGGGGGGACGCCTTTTGGAACTCAACAGAACTGGCACTCAGCACAGTTTTATAGAGCCCACTCTTTGTCACAGTTAAGCATTTTTCCCTTTTAAAGCACATTAATACTACAAGGAGTGGAGCCGGGGGAGTCACAGCTGAGTCACCTAATTTGCCCTTATGGGCTGCAGCTTTCAGCTTCTTAGTTTAGCTGCTCTTGGGTTCCTCAGACAATTTCTTTCCTCTCCCAGTGCCAGGGCAAGAAATATTTTGTCCTTTTGAACTGAACCACCCACTGTTTTTCACTTCTCTCGAGCACTCTCCCTTTTTTTTTTAAGGGATGCTCCAAGGGGGGTGGGTGGGGAGCTTCCGCCCACTAAATTATCCACGAAAACTCCCAAAAATAGAAGCTCTCAGCTGGGGTGGGAACGAGCCAGCAGATGGGGAAAAAGCAAGAGAGAAGCTGAATCAAAGCAAATAGAAGGCGTCCAGGTGGCCGTGGGGAGAAAGGCCCAGGGAGACTGTCAGGCATACGGGCTGAAGGAGACCTTGAATCACCGGGGAAGCCTTTTATTAGAATCTCTCCCCTCCGACAGCCTCCTAAATAAGAAACACAGGTATTTCTGCTGAGACATCACTTACTGATGCTGCCCAGACAACTGATTCAACACCAGGAATATTTAAGAGGGCTTGGGCAGCTTCGAGGCGAGCACCCACGGGTCCTCTCGCTGCGTTTATAGCCTGGGTCCCCCTCACCCGTCGGTCACCTTGACCGCCAACCCCTTCCTGGCTGGAAGGCAGACAGCAGTTAGAACGGGTCTGGGCTCCTGTGTGTCTCAAACACAGAAGGTGGGAGAGACCCCGACATACGGAAGCCAGAATGACGAGGCTCACAAATCTCTTATCACATGACCGCTGCCTGAGTACTTGCTGTGGGGCAGGTGGAAACTCACTGCCTCCTCTCAGCAACCCCAGGATTATCATTTTGCAGAGGAGGAGACTACAGCACAGGGAGGTTATGCAATTTGCTCTAGGCTGCACAGCAAGGACGTGGCCGAGATAAGGCTGGAGCCCCAGCTACCCGGTTCTAGAGCCCGGGTTCTGACCCACCAAGCAGTGCTGCCTCTCAAGTGGCAACTCAGTTGCTCCACTGAATCTATATGATTTTATATATATATATAAAATTACCTTCAGCAGAAAGTCCAGAATCCCACAGGCAGCCTGCAAAGGCCTACCACATTTACCCCCATCCCTTCCAGCCTCATCTCTCACCTCTGACACCTCTGAACTCCATGCTTCTGCCTCCAGAAGTGCTCAGAGCCCCCGAACCATCTGAGCTTAACTTCCTCTCCCTCCCGTCTCTGCTCTCCTCTCTTGGGTAATTCCACTGGCCTCCAGGGCTTGCCCTGGATACTGTTTCTTTGAGGAGGTCTCAGCTTCCTCTGGCTTCCCTGGGGGCTCAGCAGTAAAGAATCCACCCTCAATGCAGGAGGGGCAGGTCTGATCCCTGGGTCGGGAAGATCCCCTGGAGAAGGAAATGGCAGCCCACTCCAGTACGCTTGCCTGGGGAATCCCACGGACAGCGGAGCCTGGTGGGTTACTGTCCATGGAGTCGCAATAGTCAGACACAACTGAGCAACTAAACAGCTTCCTCCCCTGTAAAATGGAGCTACATCAGCCTCTTAGGGAGACATGAGGACCTGAGATGTTGTATCTAATGACGCACCAAGGACAGTGCCTGGTATGCAGGAAGCACTCGATAAACATATAGGTATTAAAATTGCTCTCATCTTGCCACCACACGCAGCAGTTACACAAATACCCGCATCCACCAAAGATACCATTTCAGAGCTCTCTCATCCCTCCTAGAATATAATCCAGGTACCTCGCCGTGGCTATCATAGCCAGCCCCCGAGAAGGTCCCGGTGGTGCCCGCCTCCTCCCACCCTGCAGAATACGAGGACATCCCCAAACGGCAGTATGTGCCCACCGAGCTAGGTTATAGGAGAAGTGTGGCTTCTGCTTTGAGATCTTGGCTCGCTCCCTCAGGGGGCAGCCGGCCACCACGCTGTGACGACCCTCAAGCAGTGCTTGGATGGGATTGCGTGGTGGAGGAGAGAGGCCTCCTGCCATCAGCCAAGACTGCAGGTGAGGCAGCCACGCCAACCACAGAAGCTGCTCCAGGCCCACAGAGACATCACACGCGTGTTCCTTTAAGCCTAAGGAACCAAGACTGCAGGGGGAACGTCAGCAAACTAGCACTCGGCCTCCAAGACCCTCCCTGACCCCGCATTCTCTCTCTTCTCCCTCCCTCCCCCACTCTCTCACCGGCTGCAGCCTCACTGTCCTGCCCTACCTGGCCCCACCTGGTGACTTTTGTGCCTCCTTGCCCCTCACCTGGAACCCTTTGTCCCATGACCTCTCAAGGCTGGTTTCTTTGATCCTCTCAGTCTCAGTTCAAACGTCACCCTATGAACACATTCTTCTATGACCCTCATCTTCAAAACTGGCTCCTCTGCCCTGGAGCCCAACCCCTCCAAACAAATCTCCATCACAGTGCCTGTTGTATTTCGGTAGAACATTTACCACTTGCCACAAATAAATGACATATTCACTATTCTACCCGAGGTCTCCCCTGCTTCCCAACAAAATATAAATGCTACAAGCGCGGGACTTTGCTTTATTCTCAGCCCCAGGAATGATGCCTGGCATATGGTGGGACCTCCAAAAGTTTTGTTGAGTGAATAACAGAAAGTAAAAATTGTCTCGTCGGTTCATTTAGTTGGTTATGATTCATTTCCCCACTAGATTAGTAAAAGAGGACCATGCCCATCTTACTTGGGGTTTGGAATGATGTCTGGAATTGGTGGGTACTCAGTAAATAATCCCATCGTATGTCTCCCGAGTGAAGTCTATGCACCAGGCCCTCCCAGGCCTCCTTACATACTAATTCACTTGGTCCTCACAATCCTGTAGGAGGAAGACTACTATTCTCCCCATTTTGCAGGTGAGGAAACTGAGTCGCAGAGACCCAAGGTCCTCAGACAGTAAGGAGCAGACAGAGCGTGAACTTGGACAGTGGCAGCCTGGCTCTGGAGCCACACTCCAAGGTCCTGTCGAGGCTTGTCAAATGACTGGCAGGCCGGCTGGAGCATCTGGCCACCTTCTCAGCCGGCTGGGGAGGACCCTCGCTCGATCACATGGCCGAGGGGGTGGCTGGGATGCTCGGCTGGGGTTGGCAGGGAAGCAGGAACGGGGGAGGCGGCCGGGCAGCTGGAGAGGCTTTCCCCGTTTCCAGGCGATGGAAAGGTTCACCTCATGTGGAAAGAACGCCCCGTTCCGTGGCTGTGGCGAGGAGCGAGGTGTCTCCCCGGCCTGGTTCATTTCAAAATACATTGTCTTGCTTCTCATAGCCTGCCTGATCTGCTCTTGGAGGTTCTCATGACGGACTGTTCCCAAAATAATACCCGGCGCCGCTTTTTCCAACTCAGAAGTGCTGAATCTTGCTACCTCCCAATCAGCCGCTGGCTGCCTCCCAGAACCCTGGTAATCCCAGGGTCCCCCAAGCCGGAATGTGACCCAACAGGGAGATTTCCGAGGCATTTGGAGAGAACCCCGGACGCTCCCTGCCAGCTCATCGGGCTGCTGACGGCGAGTTTCCAGGGAGAGCCTGTCCCCGCGGCGGGGCGCCCTCCGCCGCTGCACCGGGGATGGAGCAGAGGCCGGCGGCAGCCCTCGGGATGCCCCGGGCCCGCGGGCATGGGGAAGATTTTCCTAGAAGCTGGAGAGCTGACGTGGAGAGAGAGGGAACCGGCTCGGCCTGCCTTCCTCCCGCTGCCGGCAGAAGGAAAGGAAAGGCGGGGGAACGGGAAGCCTTATCTGCTTTGCATTCTTCTGAGTGCTCAGGCTGAAACATTCTGGCTTTTCTTTGGTTTAAAAAAATAAAGGGGCCGAGGTGCCTAAACCTAGAGTTTTCCTCATGTTTCATTTTTTTAAATTGTCTTCTCATTTATTTATCTCTGGCCGTGCTGGGTCTCCGTGGCCGCGCGTGCGCCCTTCTCTCGTTGTGGCGAGCGGGGGTGCTTCTCATCGCCGTGGCTTCTCCCGAGCCCCAGCTCCAGGGTGCTTGAGCTCAGCAGTCGTGGCTCCCCGGCTCCAGAGCGCAGGCTCGGTACTTGTGACGCACGGGCTTAGTTGCTCCGTGGCGTGTGGGATCCTCCCGGATCAGGGATAGAACCTGTGTCTTCTGCACTGGAAGGCAAGATTCTTTACCACTGAGCCACCAGGGAAGCCCCTCTCCTCATATTTTAAAAAAAATCAACGGGGGACCTCCCTGGGGGTCCAGCGGTCCCAGAAAGGGTCCACATCTTCCACTACAGGGGGCGTGGTTCCATACCTGGTTGGGGAACCAAGATCCCACCTGCCCCACAGTGCAGATAAAAAATTTTTTTTTAATTTTTACCAAAAAAAATTTTTAATTAAAAAAACAAACAAAAAATCAATCGGCCTGTCTTGTTGCTTTATTGATTGATTCCACCAGATTGTCACATACCTGCAAAATTCTGGACACGGGGCTACAGCTATGAGAAAAACAGGCGCAGAGCACCATCCTACCGGGGCTTACAGTCCGGGGGGAGGTAAGTGAGAGGGCACACACAAAGATGACAGGGCTGGGCGGTGACACATGCGGGGGACGGGAGGGAGACAAAGTGCAGCAAGAAGGCAGAAAAGGATGAGGAAACGGGCCAGTTTAAACAGGTGGTCAGGGCGGGCCTCACGGAAGAGGTGACGTGAGCAGAACTGAAGTATGAGAACCAGCTACACAGCTAGTTGGGGAAAGGCCTTGAGAACAGAGGGAACGGGATGTTCAAAGGCCCTGGGGAAGTCTCCTTTATGGTAGAGAACCTACTGTCACTGGAAATATTCATGCTTTCACACACTGCACAAGTTTTCTGGACACCTGCCGTGTGGCCCTGAACTTGCTGCTGGAGATACAGTGGGAAAACCAGAGAGAGGGTGCGTGTCTTCTGGAAACTCTCCACCCAGAGCGGCAAGAAACCTCAGCAACGTTACAGAGTGAGGTTCTAGGGCTGCAGTGGGAGAGGCTTGCGGAGCCACGAACCACGTGTGAGAGCAACAGAGCCCAGTCATGGGGAGTCGGGGGCGGGGGGGGTGACCATCAGGAACAGTGTTGTCTAAATGGCATCAATAATAATAGTCACTAACATTTATTGAATGTTTATACTTTGCCCTTTTCCAAGTGTTTGACATAAATTAACTCATCTAACCATCATAACCTTTGAAAGAAATTCAAATTTTTTTCAAAGATGATGAAAGAGGTTAAATGACTTGCCATAGGTCACTAGGCGGAAGAGCCTAGAATCAAACCCTTAAAGAGACAGGACATACAGTCCACTTTCCCTTTTCTTGCTGCTAAAACAGGGACTTGATGGTAGGAGCTTACGCATCCATTTTAGGCCATGAGGAAGAGACTGGGTTAAAGAAGACAACGCTGCCAGATGGAAGCAGCTCAGGGCCCTGAGGATCATGGCCCCTCCACATCAACCCTGGCCCTCCCACCGAGGTTCTTCTGTAAGGGAAAAACAAATGTCTAACTTGTTGGATCTCCTCCTGTTTGTGGGTCTTCGGTACGACAGTCACACTTGCTCCCTAGTCAATGTGGGTTTTACTTTAAACGGATCAAGATACCGAGCACAGAGCTACTGAGCAACACGGCCAGATATGCGCTGCAGAAACATCGCCACGGGCGGAGTTGAGAGTCAGGCTTCAGAGCCAGCCGGGCTCCTTGCAAGCCCCAGCTCCCCCTCTGCTCAACTCTGTGACCACGCTGCTTCATTTCTCTGCACCTTGGTTTCCTCATCTGCAAAATGGGAGTAATATGAGCCAACTGGAGAGCTGTGGTGAGGAGCGGGCACGTGGTACACGTTAGGGAGCCTCAGGCTCTGCAAGGGCGACTGTAGGAAGGCACCTCTTACCTGAGCCCTTGGGTCTCCACGAATCTCTCTCCCCCAGGAGGCTCTGCTCCGTACCAGGGAGTCCAGAAAGCTGTCTAGAAGCAGCTCCGGTCCCCTGGTGCAGTCAGAGGGCACGGGCCACCAAGGGCAATGCCTGGAAGGGGCAGTTACCCAGGATAACGCCACTGAGCCCTGGGGAGCTGCATCTCTGCCGGGGGTGGACCCGGCCGTCTTGCAGGAGCCACCTCAGCACAATCCAGCCCAGGGAGCCGAGCCTGAGGGCCCAGCGCGGAAACTCGGCCGGAGAAGCGTGCTGCCCTCCCCCGGCGGGCTCCCGAGAAGATAAGGAGCCCCAGCTTCCTGAGGATGTGCTCTGAACCTTCCCGCTGGCTCCTCTGGGCTTGTCAAAATATTTCTTTGTGGAGCCATCCCTGTTTTTCCATTAATAAAGGTATTTTTGGGCTCCTGGCAACAATGAGTGAATGTTACAAAAGAGGTCGGGCCTTCCAGGATAAACACTGCTCATCCCAGACCCCAGTTGGCCGGCTCTGGGCTGCCAAGTGTGGGGAGCAGAGTTCTTACTCCAGGGCTCTCTGTGTTCCGCGCTGTGATCTGGCCCAGGAGAGTGGGCTCTGCGCTGTCTGCCTCCACGGGGAGGACAGAGTCACGCCCAAGCAGAAGGGCACTGCCACTGCTGTTCAGGACCCCTAGGCTTTCCCAGGGCAACACGGGCCACATCCATCCATCCCCGCTGCAGCTCATCAGCCAGGCGGGCAAAGCACACTTGCTGAGGTCCTGCTTTGGGTCCAGCACCACACAAACAGAAAAGGCACGGAACTGTGGTGTTGGAGAGGACTCTCGAGAGTCCCTTGGACTGCAAGGAGACCCAACCAGTCCCTCCTAAAGGAGATCAGTCCTGAATATTCATTGGAAGGGCTGGTGCTGACTCTGAAGCTCCAACACTTTGGCCACCTGATGCGAAGCGTCAGCTAGTTGGAGAAGACCCTGATGCTGGGAAAGATAGAGGGCAGCAGGAGGAGGAGGAGACAGAGGGCGAGATGGCTGGATGGCGCCACTGACTCGATGGACATGAGTTTGAGGAAGCTCAGGGGGATGGTGAAGGTCAGGAGACCCTGGAGTGCTGCAGTCCATGGGGTCACAGTCGGACACAACTTGGCAACTGAACCACAACAACCGGCCTGGAAGAGCACAAGCCTTGCACAGCGACAGACGTGGAAGCAGGTGGACCCCCAGGTGTGTGGTGAGTGTCTCCCTGGAGACAAGCAAAGCGGGGCAGGGGCGCGTTCAGCACAGTGATGAGGACGGTGGGCCTGGGCTCTGATCCAGCTCCACCGCGGACTGAGCATGGGGCCTGGGAGAGCGGCTCGGCCTTGCAGGGAGCCAGTTTCCTCATCTGCAAAACGGGAAAGCAGCGAAAGTTAGTACTAAAGATACGCTCAAACAAGAACTGTTCACAGTGCAGGGCTAGCTATTAAACTTGTTGATAGAGCAATCTACATGTCCATCGACAGACAAATGGATAAAGAAGGTGCGGTGTCCATGCACGCTGGAATACACGAAAAGAATGAAGCAATACCAGTTGCAGCAACATGGATGGGCCTGGAGACTATCAGAGGTCAGAGAAAGACAAGGACTATATGATGTCACTTTTATGTGGAATCTAAGACATGACACAAATCAACTTACTTACCTATGAACAGAAACAGACTCACAGACAAACTCACAGCTACCAGAGAAAAGGTGGGGAGGGGGGATAAATCAGGAGTTTGGGATCAGCAGATACAAAGTACTACCTGTAGAACTGAAGACGACACAGTCCTGCTATGAACACGGGGAGCTATAGTCGATATCTTGTAGTAAACCATAATGGAAAAGAGCACGCATATAAACGTACAACTGAACCACTTCGCTCTACACCAGAATCTAACACAACACTGCAAATCAACTATACGTCAATAAAAAATCCAAAGAAATCATCGTTGTTAGATGACTGAAGCATACTCTGTAAAGTGAGCGTTTGCCCTCAAAAATCTTTCAGCAAGTTTTATAGAAATCTTTCTAAATGTCATTAAACTTTATACACTGTTTAAAATTTATTAAAGGTCAATGTTTGTTGAATGAATAGATGTGGATAGATGGACAACGCAAAGTGTCGGTGACTGTGTTAGTAATCTAGGAAGGCAGAAGAAATCACCCCCAAATTTAGCACCTTCAAATAACAATAAATATCCTTCTCTTATATAGAGTGAGTGAGAAATTCGAGAGCAGCTTGTTTGGGGTCAGGGTCCTTGATTGCCCTGAAGTCAGGCCGGCCAGGGCTGCAGTCATCCGGAGGCCTGGCTGGGGCTGGGGGATCTGGTTCAAGGAAGTGTCTTCCCGTGGCTGGCACATGGGTCGTAGGCGCCGGCGGGCGGCCTCAGTTCCCCCATGTGGGCCTCTTCTCAGGCCGCTTGAGCATCCTCAGGGCATGGCAGCTGGCCTCCTCTGAGAGGCCAGAGAACCAGAAGTCCAAAGACCCGATCGCAGAAGTCACTCCAGTCACCCCACCACACCTGCTCCTCGACGCCCCCGGCGAGTCCAGCCCACGTTCCAGGGCCAAGGGACAGGGCCCACTTCTGCCTTTTGAAGGGCAGTGTGTCAGAGAACTCAGATACGCTTGAGAATCACAGCAATGACCAAAAAGACGCCTGAAACAGACCGGAAGGGCTCCGAATACCAGCTTCTGCAGACGGAATGAGACGCTGTATGAAACGCTGAAAGCGGCCCCGACTGGTCTATAGCAGTGCGCTCAGAGCAACGGTTGGTGGCACAGGGGGTGGGGTCACCAGCAACAGCAGCAGAGGTGGTCTGTGTCTTGATGGGGTAGGGGGCGGGGGCGGGAGGTGAAAGGACACTGAGCTGTATATTTAAAATGTGCATTTCACTATATGCAAATTAGGACTTAGCAAAATTGACTTGAAAAAAAATACCAGCTCCTGGACTTGGACAACTAACTGTTGCAACAATTGCTTTGGTCTAGCCCAGGGGTTGACAAACTTACAAAATCTGGCTCATTGCCTGTTTTTATAAATAAAGTTTTATTGAAACATAGCCATGTATGTTTATATATGGACTGTCTCTGGCTTCTTCCCTGACAAAATGGTAAAGTGGTGCAACTGGGTTACAACAGAGACCACACGGCCTATAAAGCTGAAGATACCGACTATCTGGCCTTTTACAAACCCAGTTTACTGACCTCAGCTCTAGAGGCAAACTAGAGACTTAATACTACTTTAGATGCATTCATTTTCAATGTCCCAATCTTTTTACCCCAAAACTGCCCGGCTCCCATGTGTGCGTGGCAACTTCTCCCAGAGGCAGGCAGATGTGGGAAGATCCACGCCCTCCGGAAGATCCCTCCATTTGCCCCATTTGGGAACCATCTGATGCTCCCTTGGAGGCGCCTTCTACAGCCCACTCCTGCCTAGCAGCTCTGCCTCGGCTGGAGAGTCAAGAAGAGGGCCATCGAATAGAGCCTGGCCTCACAGAGCAGGAGCCAATGGCGTCACTCCTGGGGGAGTGTTTATACTCCATGAACTATGCTTTATTGACCTGGTGGCTCAGACGGTAAAGAATCTGTCTGCAATGGGACACCTGGGTTCAACCCCTGGGTCAGGAAGATCCCCTGGAGAAGGGAATGGCAACCCACTCCAGCATTCTTGCCTGGAAAATTCCATGGCAAGAATCTGAGCCCGAGGCAAGAATCCTGAGCCTGGCAGGCTACAGGCCATGGGGTCGCCAAGAGTCGGACGTGACTGAGCAATCACACTTGCTTTCTTTCGTGCTTACTGACGTTCAGCCCGCCTTTCCCGCCTTCCCCGCCTTCCCATCTTCCCCGCCTTCCCGCCTTCCCGCCTTCCCCGCCTTCCCGCCTTCCCCGCCTTCCCTGCCTTCCCGCCTTCCCCGCCTTCCCGCCTTCCCTTCCCGCCTCCCTCGCTCCTCCCTTCCTCTCTTCCTTTGCGAAGACGTGCCAGTCCACCGGATCAGTCCTGGGCCAGGATCCCTCAAAGCGACTCTTCTGCATGGTGCTAATTCAGTTTGCAGTCAGACAGGCAGCTAAAATCACACACGATAATCAGCTTGAACAGCAGAACTCATTAAAAACCAAAATGGGACCAATGATGGAAGGAAGGCTGCAAGAAGGGCCACCGGCTCTCGGCCACCAGCTTCTCTTCCCAGACCTGAGAATTCACAGCCCAGGACATAGCCAACCATCTCCAGGTCCCAATCCTGACCAGCGTTAATCCCCGCCTGGGCCGCAGGGTCCTTTGGGTGAGAGGGGCTTTACCCCACAGCCTGCTGGGAGCATCCTGGATACTCCTGGGCTTTGCCCTCAACCGCAACACCCCTGCCTTCTTCTTCTGGAAGTAGTGCCCCGATTCCTATTTGGAGATCAAACCTTTCTCTCAGTTCATGCTGTTCAGAAGGGCTGCGTCCACCCTGGCTTTGAGGATGGGCGTGTGACCTGGGTCCAGCTAACCAGCATCTAGAATGATTGGCTCAGGCCAATAAGAACCGGCTCTGGGACTTTAGTGTGAACCATTAGAGAATAGACTCCCACCCACACATACATTCTCTCTCTTTCCTCCTGAAATAGAAGGATATAAGCCCGGACCTGCTGTTAGCAACATCGGCGCATTGCATTTTCCATAATAAACTCCTTTTTACTTAGATCAGTTTGCACATTTGCAGAGGTCATGGGTTGAATTCGAATTTCAGATAATTTTTTTTAGTATAGGTATGCCCTATGCAATATTTTGGAAAACCTTAGGCAAGAAACCTAAGGTTTATCTGAAATTACAGTTTAACTGGGCATCTTGTCTTTTATCTGGCAAACTTACCAGCTTGGTCCAGGTTTTAATTCAGGTGACTTGAATCCAAGCATGTCTCAACTGATGTCCCGCCCCACAAGGGCTCAGAGGTACCCAACAGCCCTGCCTCCTTGCACAGACCAGCCCCGTGGCCCGAGACGAATTTGCACGGAGCCTCCACTGTCCTCCTTCAGACAGTGACTTCTCCTGCTGGCAAGGACGCCACGCCCGGAAGTAAAGACCCACTGCCAACCTCCTGTTTAGAAATGCCTCCTAGAGGTCAGAGCTTGCTGGGCATTCTCTTGCTTCCTCCTTAGGACGTTATTCTAGGAGGTAGCCAAGCCACAGTCCTCATTTTATAAAAGAGCAGATGGAGGCTTGGGCTTCCCTGGTAGCTCAGCGCCCACGGGGTCGCAGTCAGATGCAACTTAGTGACAACACCATAACACTGAGGCGCACAAGTTCTGTGCGTCCCACTGGGTCAGCCGTGTTTCCCACCAGGCCCTGGTTCCGGGGGCGGGGGGGGCACACATCTCAGCGGGAGGTAGTGGCTCCCCGAGGACCTTTTGGAAGAAGCCTCACGGCTGCTCTCTGGACGGAGGCAAGAGGCCTGGGGCGTCTGAGTCACTGTGGCTGGAAAACCCAGTGGCTTCCTTCCCTGACAGATTGCAAGGGTCTGGAGAGAAGGGTCAGCAAGCAAGCCGACACCAGATAGAAGGTCAGGGAGGACCCCCCAGAGGGTCCTGGGTGGGCAAGGTTCCCACACCCCGCCCAGCCTCCCCAGCATTCGCCAGGCCCCTCTCCTCAAGGGCTCTTCCATGTCAACGCCGGTTTTGCTTCTTTTTTTTCTCCCTTTCTTTCCTTCTCTCTGTTGTTACCACTTTGAAAATAAATAAATAAAGCAAACCAACAAAGCAAACATCTGGAAAGTTTTGTGGAAAATGGCATCTCCCTCTGACAGCCACCCCTCCCTGGAGTCAGAACGCAAATGCCCGCGGGACTCACAAGTGGCCCCCAAATGCTCGCAGAGGAGAGCCCAGGCCCCTCTGTTCTCCTACCAAAGCCCTGTCTTCGCCTGGGGTCATGTCCTTCCAAGCACGCCACCATCCCCAAGTGGTGGTTCCCAACTCCCTGGCCTGCACAAGTGCCCCTCGGGCTCCCGGGCCTCCTGGCCTACTCCCCGCACGTCCCAATCCCACCCGGCCGCCTCCTCCCACCCAGGCTCCTTTCCCACTCAGGCAGTCGCTGCCACACCCTGGACTTCCATCGCACTCCTGACCCATCACCAAAGCCTATTCTCCCACCATCTCATCTCTTCTCCTTCACTCCAACCCACCCCTCTCCCACCATCCCTGCCAAGGGTGTCTTCCCAAAAGAGAGCTCAGGTGATAATATCACTCCCCTGCTCAACAACCCTCCATGGCTCCCCACTGCCTCCTGAGATAAACACTGGATTTCCTCACTGTGGGGTTAAACCTTCCAGTGGTGGATGTCCGTTGTTCTGGTTTTCCATCATTCCTCTTCTTTTCTCTGGGCAACTCAACTCTCAGTTTTCTTGGGGGAAGAGAGAGGAGTCACCCATTGCCCACTCTGAGTCCACATGGTCTGGGGGCTGCCCCCAGCCCCACATCCAGGAGGGGACTGTGTGACCCAGGCTGGGCTGATGCATGAGCTACACTCCCCTGAACACAGGAGTTGGTTCAGGGGTGGCCACGTGAACTAGGTTTCTGGCCAGAACTACTGAGAAAGAAGGGCTTTCTCTGTCTCTTTCTCTCTGTTGGTGTGGCCGGGCTAAAAAGACGCAGGCCAGAAGTTGCAGGGGGCCCAGTGAAGGCCACCAGGAGGAGAGGTTCTGCCCGAGAGAGAAGCAAACATCCAATCAAATAAAAGTGGGAGACAGAGGCAGACGCTTGATAGCAATTTCACCCTAGATCCAGCCATGCCTGAAGCTGATACTGCTCTACTTCTTCCATATGTGAGTCAAGAAATTCCCAGGCTTCTGTCACTTACAACCGTAAGTCTCAGCTGATACAAGTTCCACATCTCTCTCTCCATCATAATGACTAACCAAGAGCACAAGTGGTCCACAAATATTTAGTCATGGATTAAACGAGGGCAGGACACACTGTCTGCCCGGTCGCCACCTCCTCTCCCTCCATTCTGCCTCCCCTACTCTTAATCTCCTAAGATCCACCCATCCTTTAAGTCTCCGGTGAATTCTCAGGTAGGCCTTTTCCGGGCTTCCACCTTACGACGCAGGGGACACCAGTTCCATCCCTGGTCCGGGAAGAGCCCACACACTGCGGAGCAACTAGGCACGGGCACACCAACTACCGAGGCCGTGCCCCCTGGAGCCCCTGTGCCCTGGAGGCCGCGTGTCCTGGAGCCTGCGCTCGGCAACGAGAAGCCCCCGCAGTAAGAAACCCATGCAGCAGAGAATGGCCCCTGCTCACCACAGCCAGAGAAAGCCTGCACATAGCAACAGAGACCTAGCCCGGCCAAAACCAACTAAGTAAATAAATAACATTATAAGAAAGGCTTTTCCTAATAATCCCAGAAAAAAAAAAAAAAGTCTCCCTATTAGGGGAAGACGTGAATCTCTTCTGGGCCCTGTAACACCCCAGTCTTTTCCTTCATAACACTTCTTGCAGTTGGTGCTTCCTAATTATTGGTGAAAGTAGTTAATTATTCTACGTTCATTTCCCCTCCAAGCTGCAAACTCCACCACGTAAGACATTGTTTATTTTACCTCCACATGTCCAGAGCCAACGTGGAGCCTGGCACAGAGTAGGTGTCCAGTAAATGGTCAGTGAATTAATAAATGCCTTGACACCACCCCGAAATCAATTAAAAGAACCTGGGACTCATGATTCTCAATTTGAATAAGGATGGCGGAACCACATCGCCTATTAAGACCTGATCCAATGGAGGGAGGTTCGAGGGAGAATCAGGCTGGGGAAGGCTTGGAAAGAAATTGCCTCTTTGTGCAACTCCACAGGGGTTTTAGCATCTTGAACTTGATCAGAAAGCCCGACACAATTTGTGATTCATTACTAGGGACCCTAGCCACGCCCTGAAGCAAATGTCAAATTTCACACATTTAATGAACTCCATACTTGAAATATGTGGCCTGTAAAATCTGATTTACACTGCTGTTAAAATCCATGGTGCCTAAAAAGGAATGCAAAAAGTATATATTTGTGCTTAGAGAAGGGCCTTTTTTCCCCGAGACATTAATTCACTCCAAGGTGCATAAATGTTCCCTAAAGCATTATTTCAACTGCAATATTTCTTTCAGCACCTCAAATTTAGTTACCAACCTTTGAGACGAGTGGCTGTGTTAGGTCACACACGAGTGGGAAAGTGCCACCATGTAACTGTCAGCTCTCCAAAAGGTAAGCGGAGTTGACAGCTGAGCTGGGGACAGCCCCCAACCTGCCCAGCCAAGCTTACTTGGCACCATAATTAAAACCTGCCTTAAGTCAACACCAGTGCAGCCATGGTGCTTGGCAAGGTGGATTTGTTTTTCAGTTCAGCCCAAATCCTTATTTATTGGATGCTACCATCTGGTGTTTCTTTCTTCTCCAGGTTTGCCGCTGGCCCTGGCACATTTTAGCTAGGTTTGATATCTGGGGCGGCTAAGCTACCTGGCAGGTGACACATGGTGCCCCTCTGGGCTGTTCCATAGAGCAGCAAGGAGACAATTTTTATGGCTATTTCCGGACTGAGAAGGACCCCAGGACCACCACCCAAGCTTCACTAGTTCAAAAAGTCTGTCTAACAAGAGAGAACGCATTGCAGACCATGCTGGGGTCAGTCAACTGCCTCTCCCACGGTGGCTTCGGAGAAAGTGTAAAAGTGTCAGTCACTCAGTCGTGTCTGACTGTGACCCCATGGACTGCAGCCCACCAGGCTCCTCTGTCCATGGGATTCTCCAGGCAAGAATTCTGGAGTGGCTTGCCATTTCCTTCTCCAGGGGATCTTCTCCACCCAGGGATCAAACCTGCGTCTCCTGCATTGCAGGCAGATTCTTAACCTTCTGAGCCACGTGAACAATGGAAAGCAGGGGTCAAATCTGATTGGTCATCCTGCTTTCCTCTCTCAACGGTGATTGGTTTAGCAGGGGGTGTGTATCTTGGTACTGGCCAATGAGATGTAAGAGGGACTTCCGGGACACGTTTTCAAAGCTGATCAAAAGAACGTGTCTTCATTTTTCTAAAATTCTACCAGAGATCCTGAGGGTCACCCTGGTGTGGAACTTAGTGCCTTCATTTCAGAGTGGGAACTGAAACCCACTAGAGGGAACATTTTGATCAGGGAGCTCAGGGGCAAAGCCAGCATCATTACTGTAAGGAACACGGTTATTCTTTGAACACCAAGATCCATTTGCCTTTTCTTCTTGGCGAAACAGAAACAATCCCTTTTAAAACTTACCTCTTCCCCATGGTAGACCATCTGGAGGAACAGTGAGTCAAAATACCTGGCCATGCAACCCAAACTGGACTCATCAGATTCTCCCACCAGGACTTTGACTCTGGAGTGATGTGAGGTTCAGTTCAGTTCAGTCACTCAGTCGTGTCCGACTGTGCGACCCCATGGACTGCAGCACGCCAGGCTTCCTTGTCCATCACTAACTCCCGGAACCTGCTCAAACTCATGTCCATTGACTCATGTCCATTGACGGATTAAATAAAGCCAGAGGTGATAAAGCAAGCTTCAGTAACCTGACTGTAGGTGGATTAGCTCCTGCTAGCTGTATCCCCAGTGTATTCTGGTTCTGTCTGTTCCAAGCCCAAGCTCCAGTCTGACAATAAATCCTCCCTTCCCCAGTTCTTGGCTAAGCTTTGCCACCGCTGATTTTGGTTGTATGCAGTCATGGGGCTGTAACTGATACAGGATGGCTTTATGTGCGCATGCGCCATGCTGGCCATCTCCCATATATCAACACATTTATTTCTCCCAACAAGCGTTATCAGTTAGGGGCTAGGCATGCATACACTCAGGTTTCCAAGGTAGCTCGGTGGTTAAAAAAAAAAAAAAAAAATCCACTCACCAGTGCAGGAAATGAGGGTTTGATCCCTGGGTCGGGAAGATCACTTGGAGCAGGAAATGGCAACCCACTCCAGTACTCTTGTCTGGGAAAGCCTATGGACAAAGGAGCCTGGCGGGCTATTGTCCATGGGGTTGCAAAAGAGTCGGACACAACTTAGAGACTAAACAAACAGCACTACACACACAGATGAAAAACCTCAGGCTCAGAGTACATTATTTGCCCAGCATTTCACAGTGAGTTAATAAGCCAGGTCTGGAATATAAGTGTATCTTGCTCTCCTTATCTCTCAGAGGAGTTTAATTCCACTTAAACCACACGGTTATTGTGAGGACTCAGTGAGACAATACAGGTGCAAGACACAGCACACACAGCCCTATCTGAAAGCCACGTGGTTCACGGAAGTTTCTTTTGTGAGAGGCGTCTCCTGAGCCCAGTGGATATTCTCTCAAGAATCAAGAGCTTCCTCATGGTTTGATCCAGCTACCAAAAGCCACACCCTAGACCTGGAGAAGAAATGATCAGTCATACCTGGGGCGAGCAGTGCGGTCTGGGGCAAGAGTCACATCCTTGACATTTCTATCTATGGAAATTTCAGCAGGTCCATTGTCTAAGCTGGCCAGGAAAGGTCAGAAGGCCGGGAGCTCCGGCCTGGTGGAGACAGCCCCAGGGCGGTAAACGGATGCCTTCCTACCAGATAACAATGCTCACTTCCTGCCACTCATCAGCGCTGGGGGCCGTGGCTCTTCTCTCTCTTCCTCAATACCCTGAGAACTTCCTGCCACAGGGCATTTGCACATGCTTGTCCTCTGCCTCCAATACTCTTATTTCTCATACCTACGAATCCTGGTTCCTTTCGACTTTCCGATTCAAGCTCAAGATTCATCTTTCCCAGAACACCACCCCTGGCCACCAAGTCTGAGACAGCTGTATACAGTCCGTATCCCTCACCCCTACCCCACTCCAGTCAGTCTCCCTAATGATACCCTGCTTGAATTTCATCACAGTCATCATTGCAAAATGCAATTACCTTATTTGCTTACTTCACTTATTCACTCCACATTTATTGAACACTCACTGTGTGCGACCTTTTTGTAGGTGCTCAGAATAGCAAATAAGTCAAGAGCATCCATTTTAGTGGGCAATACTGGGGGGAAAAAAAAACAAACAAAGAAAAACAAACAAACAAACAAGGCTCTAATAGTCCTAAGAGCCTGAGGACAAATACAGCAGGGTAAGGGGTAAGGAGGGGCTTCCCAGGTGGCTAAATGGGTAGAGAACCCGCCTGCCAATGCAGGAGACACGGGTTCGATCCCTGGGTCGGGAAGATCCCCTGGAGGAGGGCGTGGCAACCCACTCCAGGATTCTTGCCTGGAGAATCCCATGGACAGAGGAGCCTGGCGGGCTACCGTCCACGGGGTCGCATGCCTGAGCTACTGAGCATGGCGAAGCGTTAGGGAGCTACAGGGCAAGTCAGATGTGGCGGTCAGGAACGGCCTCTCTGAGAAGGGATCTCTGATCAAAGATTTAATGATGCTTGTTTCTCCTCCAAATAAGCCAAAAGCTCCCTCAAAGCGGGGGCCATGAATGCCGCATCTCCAGCGCCCAGAAGCTGCCTGGCATCCAGCAGGTGCTTGTGAATGTTGAATGGTACCCCTATTCACCCTAGGGGAGCTCTTCCTTATGACAACATCCCTGAGATGACTCATGACTTGAGGCCTCTACCCCATCTCAGGGCTGACTCTGCTCATAATTAGAAGGTGGGAACAGCCACAATGACAGCAGCCAGAGAATGTGGCAACTTCCTGGGAGCTGCCATGTCAGGGGTGGAGGTGAGAAGGGCCCCGGGAATGACGGGAGTCAGATAAACTGGGCGTGCGTCATCTTCGCTGGCGTTTCTCAGCCTCTCATGACAAAGCATTACAGAGTGCAGCTTGTTGGACAGAAGTCAGGCTGCTGAGGGTTGAAGGGGATTATAGCTCCAAACAGGCAGCTGTCTTTAAGACGACAGACCTGAGTTCCTATCCTTCCCCATCTCTTAACTAGGACCTGTGTGACCTTGAGCCGGTCACTGAATCTCTTCAAACCTTGCTGGTAGAAAAGATAATGACAGTCTCTCCCTCTTCAGAAAGGTTCTGTATGTAAAGCACTTTGCACAAAACCAGAGCTGCTGTTGAACCAAGACCCCACACGACAGGCTAAGAAATGATCTGATGCAAATTAGAACCACAATGAGATACCACCATGCACCCCCCCCCCCAGCCCAGGAGTGGCTAGGATGAGAACTATTGATGACAAAGACAATGAATTGACAAGCTACAGGTGGGGGAAACTTTTTTTGCAAATCACATAATCAACAATATACGTCCATATGGAACACACAAAGGATTCTCAGAATTCAACAAGAAGAAAACGGGAATGTTTCACCAAAGAAGACGTGGGTGGCAACCAAGGAGATGATAAGATGTTCGATGTCATCAAACGTTAGGGACATACAGTCAAAAAGCAGGAAGAGAGACCGCCACACGCCTATCAGAACGGCAAAATGAAAGGGCAGCAGCAAGCGCTGCCGAAGGTGCGGAGCAAGCGGAGCCCTCACGTTGCTGCTGTGGAATGGGAAACCGGCGCAGCCACTCTGGACGCAGTCTGGCAGGGCTTGGCTTTTGCCTTTTTGCAGAATTGACACACGTTATATAGTAGAAAAAATAATAGAAGTTAAATACCCCTATATGGTGTATAATTACATGTGTTTCAGTGTATGTACGACCATCATCACAATCGAATTTTAGAACATCTTCATCACCCCCCAAAGATGCCCGTTAGAAGTCACCCCTACCTCCCAACAGGCTACCTTCTGTCTTTACAGATTCGCCTCTTCTGGACTTTTCCCATAACTATGGAATCACACAATATGTGGCCTTTAAAAGTGAAAGTCACTCAGTTGTGTCCTATGCTTTCCAACCCCATGGACTTTACAGTCCATGGAATTCTCCAGGGCAGAATACTGCCGTGGGCAGCCTTTCCCTTCTCCAGGGCATCTTCCCAACTCAGGGATCGAACCCGGGTCTCCCGCATTACAGGCACATTCTTAACCAGTTGAGCCACCAGGGAAGCCCAAGAATACTGGAGTGGGTAGCCTATCCTTTCTCCAGCGGATCTTCCCGACCCAGGAATCGAACCAGGGTCTCCTGCATTGCAGGGGGATTCTTTACCAGCTGAGCTTCCAGGGAAGCCCTGTGTGGCCTATAGCGACTGGTTTATTTCAGTCGGCATTGTTTTCAGGGTCCATCCACGTCATGCCACGTGTCAGAGCCTTGCTCCTTTTTAAGGCTGGACAGCATTCCCTAGCGACGGACACACTACCTTTGTTCACCTGCTCATCAGCTGATGGACGGCTGGAGTGCTTCCCCTCTGTGGCAACTGTGAACAGTGCTGTGAATGCTTATGTGGTTCGCTGGCCCTGCTTCAATCCTAGTCTCTCTCAACGACGCTTTTCTCATCTGCGAAACGAGGATACCACCACCTCTTAATCACAGAAGCAGGGACAGGTGGGAAAGCACTTTGCAAGCGTAAAACGCCGCAACACAGCAAGGCCCACTTTTTGCACGTCCGGTTCCTGAATCTTCCAGAGCCCACTCTTAAAACTCAGGGACCACAACACTGTAAATCAACTACATCCCAATAAAAATAAAAAACAACTCAATGACTCAATGCCACCGAACCGTACACTTTGGGTATGTTTTACCACCATAAAAAAGCAAACTCAGAGTCACAAAGGTTTATGGAACCCTCGCCACGGGCCAGGTCCCGGGCTGGCAGAGGACGAAACCGGAAGTCAGTCCCTCCCGAGCCGCCCCTCCACGACCCCCAAGAGCCCCGCCCAGGAGGAAGCACCCCCAGCAGGGCTCCCGTCACCCACGCCCCCTTCACTTCTGTCGAGTCTCCTGGTTTATATTTTCAAACTCAAGCAGATTTTGCCCTCTGCTCTATTAATCTGCTTTCATGCTGAAAAAAAAACAAAACGAAATGTGTTAAATGACTTGCCAACCCGGTGACTGACCCACTCTCATTCTCCACCCCAAGTTGCTGAGTCTGTAGAGCCTGGGGGACGCCCCTTTGGCTCCATCTACCCCTAGTCCTGCAGGGGTGTGAGCCCCGGGCAGGGATGCCCAGGTTAGCCCCGTGCAAGGCAGGCAGGTGGGCGTCCTACGCCGAGTACTGGCGTCTTGGAAGGAGGGGGTAGGGGAAGAGGGGCCACTCAGACCAGGGCCTTCCAAACGGAAAGCACCTGTGAAGTCAAGGAAGGCGTGGCGAGAGTCAAGGTGGGATAGGACCTCTGTCCCCAGTCTGAAATCTTTCAAAAACTCTATCCACACAGGTGACCTCAAGGTTGGGAAAAAAGCATGCACATTAGCCCATTTCTATGAAAGACTTGGAGCTTGGAAGAGACTCCCGACCCTCTATCTGTAGCCTGCCCTCCGCTTGGAATGAAGACCACAGCTGCGTCCTGAGCCTCGCGGCTGGCCTCCCAGGTGGGGCTCCCATTCCTAACAGCAGGCAAGGAACTGAAGCTCAGAGAACTTAAGGCTTCAGCCCCGGTTCACTCAGTAGGTGTGGGGATGGGTATTTGGGTCTGTCTCATCCCAGCTGGGTCCAGGGCATGGTGCTCTTCGCTGCCCGCCCACCACCCCCCAACCAAATTCCAGCCCATCCCCTAAAAGGCTGTTGCACTCATTTCTCCTCCCGCCCACCATCAGGCCCAGAAGAAAGGTGGCGTTTCCCCTGGTGTCTCTCTCAAGCATGAAGCTGTTTTGGAGCGAGAGTCTCCACGTCTGCATCAGGCTGCCTGGCTAGCGGATTTTTTTTTTTTTTCTGGCTTGATTTTCTTTAATTCTGGTGGTGATGAGCTGCCTAATAAAATTATGCTAAGTTATGTGCATAGCGAGCAGCATCTTACACTCTAATTACTGGCCGCGTCTTTGAAGAATTCCTGTGCAACTTCCAGGCTAATCAACTCACCTCTTTTCTTGGGTCTGATTAGTCGTGTGGGCCAAGGGGAGCCCCCACCCTCAGCCCCACTCGAATCAGCAGGGCTCTGGATGTTGTTCGCTACTCCAATTGCCTTTTAAAAAATCTGTTTCACATAAAAGGACAAATGAGAATGAATATTTGCCCATCTTTAAGACACTAACTACATTCTTTTCCACAGCCTGTTTCTCGTTATTCTTTCTTTCTTCAGGAGGAATTTGAACACAGCCTGGGTTCCCGCACGCAGTTCATGACTGCAAAGGGCTTCCTCTTCGAAATCCAGCCCAAATGGGCACACTCAAGAAATGTGGCAGCTTCAGAGAGATGTGACCCAGTTAAGTACCTTCTATTGGTTCTTCCTTCAGACTCACCTTCTCAATCAGGGGTGCTCGGCTTTCCAGGGCTTGCCTGAGAACAATCAGCTCTGCCCACAGCACCCCAGGTGGGGCTGAACAGAGACCCTTTGTAGTATCTGCTGGGAAAGCAAGAGGAAACTTTAGCCAAGGACCAGCTTCTTCTCCCCTTATATAACAGTGTCGCTTGTGCCAATAAAGTCATGCAGAAAGACTGGGCGTGGGAGAGGGCTGACTCTGGTGGGAATGGTCTCACCGGAACCCCCTTGGAACACAGAGGTGGAGACAGAGACAGGCAGGGATGGGTCAGTGGGTCAGAGAGAATATGATGGGCCCCTCAGACACAGTTCAGCTCCTGCCACACTCACGAGCCAACTTTAACATGCTTGCTTGGGTCTCATAGCACTCAGTCTGGATGCCACGGATGGGGGAGGGGCTGGCATACCTGCCTCCCGGCCCTCATCCCAGCACTCTGGCCATGCGCCCTCCTTTCTGCTCCTCCAACACACCCAGCCTTTTCAACCCCAGGGCCTTTGCACACCCTGCTACTTGAACACCACTTCCCCTGGTTCCTTTCCGCCCATCCTTCAGGCTTCTGTGCCAGCAGTGTACCCTGAAGGGCTCTTCTCCGACCCCCATCACTTCCTCTCTCCTTACTTATACCAGATCATCCCTCTGTCTCCCCTTCACCCTGCTTTCTTTGGAGGACATTGGAGTCTCTATCTGCATGTCCCCTGTCTCTCCCACACAGAAGATGATAATCATTATGAGGGCAGGGATTATCCATCTTGTTCTCCCCTGTGCCTCCAGCCCAAAGAACAGTACCCAGCACACAGTAGGTGCTCAGTAAATATTTAGCAAAAGAATAAATGAAAATATCAGCATATTCCACAGAACTCTGATCCCTTGTTTTTTGGATTCGGCAATCTTTCTGGAAGGAAGTAAAATAATATATATTCGTGGGTTTATCTAGACCCAATAAAAGGGAAAAAAAAAAGTTCTTAAATCTCTTGGAAACATCAAACTCCCGATGTAAGCAAAAGAACTTGCAGGTTGAGTTCTAATATATGAGACCTGGCTGGTCACTGAGCGTAGGTTGTGGGACTGGGGACCTTACGTATGATTCAGTTACCCCAAATTTTAAGGCAAATCCATTTCAAAATCAAAACCTCAATATGGAAAGTGGAGTGTGGCCTTACTCTGGCATTTCTACGAGAAGGCAGGCTTTCTGAAAAGATGCTACGTTGTAGATAACTCATCCACAAAAGGCGGGGGATGGGGGGGCAGTGGGGGGGGTGGCGGTGCGGGGAGGGAGGGAGGGAGGGAAGGGGAAAAACCCCAGGATCGGGTGTCTTTTTCTGCTAAAGCTTCAGATGAAAACCGATCCGGGTGTGCGTGACCCTCCAAAAATCTGCCAGCCCCCAAAGTACTTAAGTTACCCCTCCGACCACAGCCACATGGAGAACGAAATTAAATCCCACGGAAAGATTTGACTTTTTTTTTTTTTTTAACATTATGCAATGTTTGGATGAAAAAAGGGAAGGGGGGACTATTAGAAGAAAAAGAAAAAAAAAAAACACCTCATCTTTTTCCCAGAGTTTAGCAAAGCTATTTCTAGCTTTTAACGATATATCTCACCATCACTTCATGGGTAGTTTTGAGGCGAGAAGGCGGGACCGTTCTGTTATGTAACCCATTTAAAGTAGGAAATTAGCAAGTCCTGAATGAATTCTGTTACTGTGCTCCGACTTGTGGAAAGTCTGGAGCGACTACAGTTCTATTTTGAGGTGAGCAAATCCATCATTTACAGATCAGCTCACAAATACCGCAGGGTTTCATGTCACCCTGAAAAGTTTCATAACAAAAACAGCTAAAGTACTTGGGGTGATGGAACATTTCGTCTCTAAACCTTATTAGCCCGAAGAGCAGCGAGGAGGGCAAGGCTTCTCAGTTGCCAATTATTCAAAAATGCAAATATCCGAGATCAAATAAATATTCATCTCACCCTGCTCCCATCTTGCTGGTTTTTTTTTCTTTTTCAAGCTAAGTCCAGCAAAACAGTCCGGTCAACAACATAAAAAGAAATGTCTGTTTTTAACGGAGCCGTTGGCCATGAAATAAAATTCTGAAGCTATGAAAGCAGCATCTTTAAACAGAACAGTCGGGTATGGAGGGCCCGGCAGGCTGGTGAAAACAGGAAATAGAAAGGTCTTTTGATCCTCAGGTGCCCCCTAGCGGCGCGGCGGGAGCAGTGCCTGCACGGTCGTGGAATTTCACAGCAGGCAAATGTGGTCTGAAGCCTTTACATCGACCGCATGCGGTTAGGAAAAGTACCGTCCCTCTGCCCTGGAGCGCATGCGTCCCACATGGGCCCAGGGAGCCGCTGGTGACGCGGGCACAGCTAATGTAAAATCCCATCTCTAATCCGTAAACTGAGAACGGCCCTTTCAGCTGACAGCCAGCAAGAGGTCACCAGCAGCCTGCTCTGCAAAGAGCTGCTAATTAAAACATTTGGCCCGCTGGATGCTAACTGGCTTCTTGAGACAAGTTTTACTGCTGGGCTCCTCTGGAAATGAAGGCTGCTACAAAGGGCAAAACTGACGCGTGCAGGTTGCGGGTGGGTTTCTCAGCCGCAACACTTAGGATGCTGGGTTGGGTGATCCTCTGTGGTGGGTGGGCTTGCCCGGTGACATGTAGGGTGACCTGCGGCATCCCTGCACGGTCCTCACTGGATCCCAGCGGAGCACAGCCCCCAAGCTGTGACAACCAAAAATGACTTCAGACATTGCCCATGTCCCCTGCAGGACAAAATCGCCCCTGGTTGACAAACATATTGAATGAAACACAATGTCCCCTGCATTCTACACAATAGCTTCAAAACCTCTTTTCCCTAAAACTTAAGTGACTTATTCCATGGGATCCTGAATCCTCGATCACTTAACAAAAGGTTGGTGTTTAGTTGCTCAGTTGTGTCTGATTCTTTGTGACTCCATGGACCGTATGCAGCCCACCAGGCTACTCTTGTCTATGGGGTTTTCTGGGCTAGAATACTGGAATGAGTTGCCATTTTCTCCTCCGGGGAATCTTCCTGACTCAGGGATTGAACCCGTGTCTTCGGCATTGGCAGGTGGATTCTTTACCACTGAGCCATCAGGGAAGCCCCCAATAAAACATACTCAAAGCAATCAAAGACTGTGGGTATAAATAAAATATGAATCATAAAATAAATGTTTGCCTTTTTTAATAGAGATCATTTTTTGAAGTTCTAACATGTCTGGAATAGGCAACAGTACAGAATAATAAATAATGCATGGATTTGTGGGGTTTTTTGCTGAAACTGAAATAGTTCTTCATCCAGAGAAAAAGCTCTTTACTTTTTATGCACCACAAGACACACACAATATAGGAGCATTATCATAAAAAGCTCTCATTCTGACACCAGAATTTCATGTTTCTGCACAAATTAAAATGATCCCCGAAGGCATAAAGTACACAAGCTTTATTGGGCAACAGCAACGGGCCACGCTGGCAGACAAAACAGAACCGTTCAGAATCACGCAGGATCACATGTGTGTCATCAGGGCATCAAGAATTTAAATCATCTGGGAGTTCCTGCTAAATTCAAGTTCTGTACCAGAGCTTCTCTCTAATCAAACAAACGCTGTCCTGGTGAATATTTGCCGAGAGGATTACAGACAGTCTACTAATGAGGAAGGCAAGGAGCCCTAGAGGAATTCACAGTCAGACCCATCGCAACAAAGTAATAAAAGAGCCACAGTTTTGTTTTGTTTTTGCAAATACCATGCCCCCTCCCCAGCTGCCCCCCAACAAATACAATATTCACTGACATTGCCCAGCAACACCAACAGACAGTGCCTCCAGCCACATTGTGAGAAGACCAGATTCCCTGGAGCAAGGCGCTGGCTGGAGAAGAGACTGCAAATCCCCAAGTACTGCCACACTGCTCACGTGCTTCCAGGTTTTGTACAAAAGCATAACATATACACATTTTTCTAAGATAGAATGGACATAATTCATGGAACTATTTCCTAAGAAGTATATACAAACGACAAAAAAAAGTGCTTTATGTTAAAAGGCGAGAGAAATAAAGTCTTGCCTTTGCAAAGCTCCTTGCATATTTAATGAAAAAGAAAACCATGACTGACAGGATTTTAACACAGCGAAAACCAAGTACGTCTTTGAAACTCTTGAGGTGACATCATGCGCTCACACACACACACATTCCAAACACACAAAAAAGGTCAAAGATAAAAATGGCTGATGGGTGTTGGCCTTAAAAAGGATGGAGCAGAAGAACATATAGGTCCCATTTGCAATTTTGGCGGAGGTTTAAAATGCTGCCCCATAAACGCGCAAGAGCGTTGCATTCCCACCCGAGGAAAGACAAAACAAAGTATGAGAGCAAAGGTCTGGAGAAAGAAAAATAGGCATGATCGTGTCAATTCCCAGTGAGCACAAAAGCTCAAAATACATTCAAAAGTACTGTCAGTATAGTCTAAATTTTCAGCAGAAGCCATACGGGGAAAAGAGTAAGCAGACGCTGGTATTTAACATCACTGCTGCAAAAAAGGGTTTCGCTAGGAAAGTAAGTCTGGGATCTGGATACAATGAAGTGGGAGGAATCTCAGCTCTTGGCTCCCCAGCTCCAAGGCAGCTGTAAACAGATGGACCTGCTCCAAAGTCTAGCTGCTCCCCAGGGTGCCCTTCTTCACTTCGGGGAAACGTCCTTTGCCCCAAGCAGCCCGAGTCAGTGTGGCCAGCCTCACCAGGCTCCACTGGCAACACACACGAGCACACACAGGCTCTCAGAACGGCATCAAGACAGGTGGAGACAGGAAGTCACTCGAGCTAGAGAAGCTCGTCCGGTCACTGCCCTAGAGAAAGGGAGGAGGGAACAGGAGGGAAAGGACACACCAATCGGACTGCTCAGCTGCCTCCACACACCCCGTCACCAAAAAGACAAGAATCATCATCAATTACAAAAGATATACCTAGTATTGTTGACGGGCAGGACGACGTGTCATTCTTGTTTTTAAACTTTGAAGGAAAGTATTTAAATAGCACTGTGCCTGTGTGCCGGGGGGGGGGTCTCTGGCTTCCAATCAAACTGGCTGCGGGAGACTTAGGGCCACTGAGTTCCAAGGTGAGGGGACCTCCAAGCTGTCAGCGGTGTGTCCTCAATTCCTTCCCAGGTGGTGAACAGAGTCTCATGCTTAAGGTTTATGACTCCGGAGCTTCCTCTAAAATGGGGGGTTTTGCTTGTGTCCTTGTCTTCTACCTGCAGAGAGGTTAAGCTGGGACACGCCCGTGGCGCTGGCTCTATAGGATTGCGTCTGCTGTGTGCAGGTCAGGATCCAGTATCCTCAGCTGACTCGTGGCTCCCACCCTGCGGGTCTCCAGCATTTGAGAAGCAGAAGTGTGTTTTCCTAGACACTCGGCACTACTGCGTTCGGTGGGAACAGGCTACCTGCCGGCGGGGTGGCTCTCTGAGGTGGCCACGGTCTCGTCTCCACTCGCACGTTGGATCCTCAGCTCTTGGCTGCTTCCACCGGTGTGTGGTCGAGAGACTGAGCGAGCGGGTTTGTGCACAGCATGAGGGAGCACGTGTGACCTCCGGGCACGGCTTCTTCCACTCCCCTGCGACCCTTTCTCCCTCTCAGATGCCAGTAAGGAGTTTAGTCAACTCAAGCACCACAATCAAAGTTGGGAAGTAAAGAAAAATCCAAAGAGACCATCTTCATTCCCCATCTCTGCTGTTAATCTAAACATTTCCTACTGAGGGTTCCAGGAGACCTTCCTGTGGAGGCCATCACCTGTCTGTGAACAAGGTCAAGGTCAGGGCTTGAGAAAGGGGAGGACCTTCAGACTCCCAGGTCGACAGGGCTGACCTCCAGGCAGACAGACAGGTGCAAGAGCACTGAGCACACCTTCCTCCTGCCCCACCTCTGAAACCACATAAAATCACCCAGCAAAGACGCCAGACTGGCTCATTCTTCCTCAAAGTTTTGGAGCAAGATCTTCTTCCTAAATAACCATTCATTTAATGCAACATTTATTTCCTGTGGGGCAGAAATGGCTGGGACAGAATGGAAAAAAATCTCACAAAACTGCAGAATCTTGAAAACAAAAATAGAAGTGATGTCATAGTCAGTTTAGCAACGCCTGCAACTTACTGTCATTCTATAAAGTTTTAAGAGGGCAACGGAAATACATCAGTGTATCAAGCGGTCCAAAGGCAAGGACCTGGTGTCCCCAGAAATCCAAAAGCGGGCTTACCTGTGGGGGAGGTGGCCATAACTTACACCTCTGAAGCACAAGAAGAACCAGGCCAAAGAGCTGCAGGGGACGCAGTCAGAAAAAATTAATCACAAATCTAAGATCTCAAGCATGATCAGCTCTTGCAGATCTGCCAACCTAACCCTTCTGGCACACACATGTGGCTTCTGGAGGGAGAGACTTGAAAACCCAAGAAAGCTTTGCCGGGCCACGGCCAGCGCTTGCAAAGTCTCTTGTTCCTCTGAAACAAGAAGCCATGGCTTTATAAGAAACAGTCGCACAGGGCCCCACCCGAGTTGGGGAGAGGAATCTCCACTCGCGGCCGCCTTTGAGCAAGCTTCCCTTGAAATCCGGAGGCAGTGCAAGCGAGCCCAGACCGCAAAGCTGCAGTCCAGGCCTCCCCCCCGCCCCAAGCTCCTCACTCAGAGCTGCCACTGATGACCCACAACACGCTAAAACATGGCCCCCCCTGTCGCTGCGTCCTCAGCAATTCCTCCGAACCGGAAACAGACTCCTGTGGACGTCAAGACCCCCATCCTTGACCTTTCCACCTTGGACTCGGAGGGCCTGAGCCACACGTGTGACGTGGTCTAAGGAATTAGCTGAGTGTCTTGTCACACTGTCGGCATGTGGAGGGGCCACCCAGTGGCACGCTTCCTGCTGAAAAAGAGAAAAGTCCCAGGGTGTCCTCAGATAGCCACTGGGTTTGTAATTATTACCAGGTCCAAACGAAGCAAGATAACACCTTTGAAATTCTTTTACGAGGTGGTAGGTGACGTTAACGTGAACGCCGGGGCTGTAGACGCTGAGCTGGGGGAAGGATAACGTGCCTCTCTCACTCCCTTCTCATGGCTTTTTTGTAATTCCAGGAATCCAGCGCCGTTTCGACAACCCAGGCTGCCTTAGAAAGGATATTTAGCGTTTCAAAACTAAGATTACCGTCTGCTTAACTTTTTTAACCAAACAGTACCGTCTTTTCCCCAAAACCAACACCAGGAGCTCTATCTTTCTCTGAAACCAGTTTTTTAAAGGGCAGAAAGATGTAACAAGTGCACACACATTGGGATGGTTTAAAACAACGAGAAACCCTCTATGGTTTTCAACTGGACAGAAACTTTTAGCACAGGACAATGAAATTCAAGTCGTAAGGAAGCCTGCACAGCGACACACGCGCCAACCTCTGGGCTGGGCCACGGGGTTTCAGAGTCACGTTCAGTCCTCCGTGAACCGCCAGGGGCTCAGACAGGCCCGCAGGGGCCCTCGGGTGCCTGCCTCCCGCGTGTGCCAGGCCGGGGCTCTGCAGAAGCCCAGAGCCTCGGCGGCGGGCCTACACAGTCCCTGGGCGGTGGTCAACAGGAAGCAGCTTGGACTCTGCACGCCAGGCGTGTGCGCAGCCCGGGGTCCCCTCCCGCACTCGGCCTAGGACGTGAGCTTCGAGTAGCTGGGAGGCGAGAACCGTCGTCGCAGGTACTTGAGGACGTAGAGGGGCAGACAGCTGACCAGGGTGATGACGGACACTTTCCACAGGAAGGACAGCGTGGCAATGAAGTACACGTCTGCGGGGAGACAGAGCACAGCGGTGGGCGGGGGCGGGGGGGTGGCGTCCGGCCGGCGGCCCAACAGCTGCGCTCCCCTCCTCCCTCTGACCTGCTTCTGCAGCTTCCGGATCTTCCGTGAAATGCTACTTTCAACAACTGGGAAAAGAAAACTATGGCATGGGGTGGGAGGGGGGAACCCTTCCAGGTGTTTTTGATTTGGAATCTGACAGCTGGAGGTTTTTCTTTCTAAACCTGGCAGAAAGGGAGGCTCGAATACATGGTTCTGCTTCCGAGCGGCTTTTTGCCTTCATCTTGGCGACAGTCACAGACGCCGGAGCCAGGTCTGAGGGCAGAACAAGGGGGTGGAGACCCCTGGTCAGGACGAGCATGACCTTGGGCGGGGGGGCGCTGGCATGAGATCCCCTCCTGGCTCCAGGACAGTCGTCCCTGCGGTTAGGTGGTTCTTTGCGAGAGGAGCGACAGCTAGTGAGTACCAGCAGAACTGGGGGCATCTCCCCTGCCTCTTGAGCAGAAGCTGGGGAGACGCAGTGGGCACTGAGTAACCACCTAAGTGCCACGCTGAAGGCCCCACCCATGGGCTGCTTGCCCAGTCCTAGGGCAGGTCCACGTCTAAAGCGACGAGCGAAGCTCCTGGGGGCAGGCTTGTCTGGCAAGCCTCTGTGACTCCCCGGAGTCAAGCCGCTGAAGTGCACACAAACCCATTCAGGGAGGCTTTTCAAGCAAGTGTGAAGCTGTTCTAAGACTTCATCTTCCGTGGGAATGCTGCTGTATTGAACTATTAAGGAGCAGTTTGCTGATAAACAAGAGGCAGGATGGAAGATGCCTCTGCAATAAGGCAGAGCTTCTCAAGCCAAGAGTCGTGTTACGTCCTGCTGACGGTCCCTTACTCTCCAGCAAGCCTGACTTGGCTCACCAGCTCCGCAGCTCCACAGAGCCCAGCACGGTGACCAGCTCCCTGGAGAAAGCCCAACAGGTCCTCGCATTAAACAAATCCCCTTCTAAGCAAGCGGGCACGGGGCGTGGTTTAAAGACCACACTCAGCACTGAGATCACGCCCACTGGCCTCAGTTCCAGGAGGCCGACTGTCAACAGTGCCTTGCTCCACGGGACGCCAGTGAGACAAGGAGGGCTGCTGAGTGCAAAGGCCTGCTGGACACAGGACCCAGCCCACGAGGGGCCCGCCTCCCTCCCAAGCTGAGGCCCCCGGGCCCGCTGGGCAGGCTGTGTGTGTGCCCCAGACGGGGGCGGGCGGGGCCCTTACCAATGAACTCGTGCAGGAACACGAGAGAGGCGATGTAGCAGGCCAGGCTGAGCAGCTCGGCCACCGTCATCAGCCAGTGCCAGCTCTGGATGGTCAGGGCCACCATGAGCAGCTCCGTGAGGATGAGCGACGTGAAGGAGATGGCCACGATGTGCACGAACTCCGACTCGAACAGCAGCAGCGCCCCGTACATGATGGTGCTCCCTGCAGGGGGTCCACGGGAGGGGTCCGCGTGGGGAGGGGGTCCGTGTGGGACGGGGTCTGCATGGGGGGGTTCCGCGTGGGGAGGGGGGTCCGCGGCGGGGTGAGGTGTCCACGTGGGGAGAGGGTCCACGTAGGGGGGTCCACGGGGGGAGTTTGCGTGGGGGTCCACAGGGGGGGTCCGCGTGGGGGGGGTCCGTATGGGGAGGGGTCCACGTGGGGGGAGGTCCGCATGGGGGGGGGGTGCGCGTGGGGAGGGGGTCCGCGTGGGGGGGGGTCCGTATGGGGAGGGGTCCACGTGGGGGGAGGTCCGCATGGGGGGGGTGCGCGTGGGGAGGGGGTCTGCGTGGGGAGGGGCCCGCAGCCCCGCTGCTGGGCGCCGATGCCCCCCATTCCCCCAGGACACAGCCTGCTCGCCCACACCTGACCTCGCTCCTCTGCATTTAGACATGAAAGGTACCATTTGGTCAAGGATGGTAATGAGAAGCCTTCAGGAGGTTTGAAAGGCAGCCAGCAGATCCTAGTTCTCCTATGTTCTTTTTTTTCCTTTTAAATTTTTTGGCCACGCTGGGCAGCGTGTGGGGTCTTAGTTGCCCAACCAGGGATCACATGGAGGCATGAGGTTGAACTGCTGGACAGCCAGGGAACTCCCTAGCTCTGCTACACGCCTTCTGACTTATATACAATTGAGAGTTGATCTCCGGGAGGGAAAGGAAAAAATAGACGGGAAAGACAGGAAAAGAGGCAGAAGGAGGAGGTAACTATCTGGATTGGGGGGAACAAGAGACAGAGGTTTCTGTATTTTATTTGAAATGACAGACATGGCCAGCCACTGAAGAACACAGTAGGGGCTCTGAAGTGGTCGTGCTCACAGAGACACAGCGGGGAACAGTGACTAGGAAGGAGCTGCGGGGAGGAAGGGAAAGGCGCGCTTGCTGCTGGACGGATACACAAGTTTCCGTTCTCAAAGCCGAGCAGGTTCTGCAGATACACTGAACGCTACTGAGCTGGGCACTTCAGAAGAGTTATGACGGTAAACGACGTGTTTTGTCTCTTCTACCTCCCACCCACCCCCGAAAAACATGCACAAAATAAACAGGCAGCTAAGAGACACTCGAAAAATCCTGCACCCGTGCTGAGAAGAGAAAGGGAGCTGGGGGAGAGTCTAGATAAGCACCTTTTCATCCAGAAGTGCAGGAACTGAATAGACAATGTCTCATGTTGATCACACACACTAGCTATGTGAGGTCATTGGTTACAAGCAGGGCCAGGAGACGGAAGCCCCGAAACTCAGGTGAGTCTATCACAACAGAGCTGGGGGTGGAGGGCGTGCAGCAAAGCGCCACTGCTTGTTGCTATGAACTTTCACGCTGGCTCTGCTTTCTTCAACCAGACACACATGTCACTCTGCTACACCTATCCGAAAAGACCCCTTCAGACTGTTCTAGTGACAGGGTAGCCCCCCCAACAAATCCAATGGTCGCTACACTTCTTACCTACACATCACCTCATCAGTAAAAATCACTAAGCATGAATCCCTAACGGACAATATGTATTTGTGAACTATCCATGTGTACCTGTGCAGACAGACATAGAAAGCAGGCCCACTGTACAAATACATCAGCTACATTACACACCAGTAAAGAGAAATTCTAAACAGAGTGAGAAAAAAGTATACACAAAGAGGGCTTGATATTTCCTGTCCATATTCCAGTAAATCAGCTTACAAAGCCTCTAGTCGGAGGGACCCTCTCTGGAGCCCACGGAAGTAAATCCGTTGTTCAAAAACTAGAGCTGGACCTCAGAAAACAAGGACATCCCAGAAAGCAAGCATTTGTTGGTTACAGTGACTCCAACACCCCAGCAAGCTCTGATGAGTATTAGTTACGTTTTTCTCTGGGCTTCCCTGGGGGTTCAGGCGGTAAAGAACCTGCGTGCAACGCAGGAGACGCGGGTTCGATCCCTGGGTCGGGAAGATCCCCAGGAGAAGGGAATGGCAGCCCGCTCCAGGATTCTTGCCTGGAAAATCCCATGGACAGAGGAGCCTGGCGGGCTACAGTCCACGGGGTCACAAAGAGTGGGACACGACCGAGTGACTAGCACTTTCTCTGATTTTGCCTCAGTGCAGCTGGCAGCACCACGTCACACGTGTGACTCTGGGCCCCACAACTGCGTCCTCAGGACTTGCAGAGGGGGCTTCCGGGGGCCCAATGCCACGCTCCTGACTGCTGTCTCAAGATTCTAGCTGTTTCTCTTCCTGTTCTACAGACACAGCACAGGAAATGTGACCCTCAGGCCAAGGCCAGAGCACAAGACAGCCGGTGGTTTCGCCCGTCCTTACCTTGATAGATGCTGATCAACACCCATATCAAGAACGTCTTGTAAGACAGCGGCCGTCCCTGAGCGAGAGAGGAGGAGACGGAGTGGGTCAGCAGGCAGGGCTCGGCCAGGGCGCCAGGCGCCTTCAGACGCCCCTGTGCCAGCCAGACAAGACAATCTGCCTGTTTTCATCGGAACAGTGGCTCACACACGTCCAAATACATTAGAGAAATGACATTTTTTTTTAAGAGAAGTGATTTTAGATAAAATAAGGCTGCTCCTTATTAAAAATTCCTTGAGGACAAAAAAATGCAATTACAAACACACAGGTTTTTCCGGACGGTACATAGGAGCATTTCCAGGGGCACAAGGAGCAGCTGCAGGACAGAACCGTTGGGGCGTGTAAAAAGGTGTGAGGAGGTTTGTTTCCTATTGACCTATCAGCGTTACGGTTTAACAGTCTTTACGTGGGCATACAACAGTTTAAGAAAAATGATAAGCCCCTACGCCTTCCTCTCAAAAGTAAGAAAGCCATCAGTTCAAGTGTGTTCACATCAGACTTGGAGTGTCCATGTGAAATACGTTACAAGAAGCGGAAAGGTGAGGTCTTTGAACAATTTGAGTAGAGTCTATACTCTACCTTTTGCTGACAGGGTGAGAAAAGGTCTAAGAAATGTATCATAAAAATAAAGACGTGACCATAGCCACAGAATAGCTTTGTGGGTTAAGGCAGAAAACATCTGCCTATATAAGGCAAACAGGCTGCATTAAATACATGTTAATTTATAATTTAAATAAAGCAGCAGGGAATGTGGGAAGAGGGGTAACGGGGCTGGAGGAGGAGCCGGCAGGCGCTCGGGGAACCTTGAGCAGGTCTTTGTACAGCTCGGGGTACAGCATGGCCACTTCCGACTTGACGTCTTTGTCCAGAACCAGAGAAAACACAGGGAACATGGTGTAGATGGTGGAGTACCTGCGAGAAAGAAGACCCCTCAGCGGAGAGCCAGCCAGGCGCCCCCGCCGCTGGAGACCAGCTTCCACCGCTTCACTGAACAACCGTGCACGCAGCGCCTGGGGGACGCAGGGCCGGTGTGAAGCCCTGGAGATGCGAGATGCAAGGCAGACAAAATCGCCTGCCTTCAGGGAGCGCCCGTGCTGGGAGTCAAAAACCAAACCCAGTAAACCGTGCTGTGTGCTGGAGGTAGGGTGCCGAGCAGGGAAACACGAGGGGGAGGAGGGAACAAGACACGGGGTGAGATGGTGCGACTCCAGAGAAGGTGGACGGGAGATGAGACGGTTGAGGAAACGCCCACAAGAGGAGAGGGGCGGCCGTGTCGGTGTCCGGGGAGGAGCCTCCCGGGCGGACACAGCGGCAAGGGCAGAGGCCCCGAGGTGGAAGTGTGTCTGTCCTGTGAAAAGGGCAGCGAGGCAGCCCACGTGGCCGGAGCCGCGCAGGTGGGGGGACGCGAGCAGATGAAACCCGAGGGGAGGGGGACCAGGTCCCAGGGAGGCACGTGGAGCCTAAAGCCCTGGCTCTGTTCTGGCAGGTTCCGCCACGGTTCCAGGACCTGACAAAGGGCAGGCCGTTTTCCCAGTTAGAAGCAGGCAGAACCCCAGGGCCAGTTCTCAGGCTGAGCGTCAGAAGATGTACTTTGTAAGACGGCCCTGGGGGCAGCGGGTCCCTCTGTGCCTCCCGCCTTGGGAACCAGCCGCCCTACCAGCATCTATACGGGCCGGGGGGAAACCAGACTCCACCTCCCTGGGTGACTCAGAGACCAGCACATCCTCTGCAAAGGTCAAAAGGAACGCCACAAATTCCAGGTCAGGAACAGGGGTGGATGTGACGGCAGCAACCGTCCAAGGGACAGCACAGGGCACGGCACGGGCTCTCCCAAGGGTGCGTGCCCCCGGGAGCGGGGCTCTGGCTGCCTCAGAGACTCACCGCAGGCGCTCGCTGCAGGCGGCCATGGCAACGAGGGTCCTTCCCAGATCCCCTCTCTCCGCTTTTCCTAAGACCCCTCAAGGACTTCAGTTTTGCCTGGTTGCCAATTATCTGATAACCTCAGGCTCTCGCAGGCCAGCGCGGTTCAGTCATCAGGTACAGGGGGACCACAGACAGAGTGGACTCGGCCTCTGCACCCTGGTTACGAGCTGACCAGTTCAAAACCACATTAACTCCAGAAGGCTCTAAGCCAGACTGCCAGACCAGCCTTGACTTGGGGACCGCGGCGTCTTTAGCACAATGCTTCTTCCTCCTTCTGTGGTGGTTTAGGGGTTTATTATTTATTAAAAATTAATACTTTGCCTGGACTTTCTTACCCAATGATGAGGAATCCTTGATAGAGTGGGACGGAGGCAAAGTAAAACACGGAGGAAAACACAGCCTGTGCCAAGGAGAAAAAAGGACATTACCAAAAACTGTAAGCAAAGCGCCTGTGTCTGTATTATAAACACAGCATCAACACTCACACAGCGCTTACTTTACACCTGCCTGTTACAGTGCTTCAAGTATATTCGCTCATTTAATTCCTACAGCAACCCTACAAAGGAGGTGTTGCTATCATTGTACCCACTGTACAGATGAGGGGAGTGAGGCGCAGAGTTTCAGTGACTTGCCCAACATAGCAGAGCTTGTAAGGGACAGAGCCAGGAGTCACGTCAGAGGGCTTAGCTCCAGGGTCCAGCTCCTCTGTAAGCATTTATTAACTTACACACAAGCCAGACCTGGGAATACCTTGCATCTGATCTCGGTGAGTCTCCATAACAACCCACGAGATCACATCCTAATACCGCCTACATCATAGAAGGGGAAAGTGAGCAGGTAAATGGCCCTGCAGGATTCAAGCCCTGCTCTGTCCCCAGAACCCACACGGTTCTGGAACCCCAGCGGCTCAAAATCACCTCCTCTCTGGGTGTACAACCGATAAACAAGCTGGCGTACGCGTGGAAAGAGACACAGAAAAATCTCCTCCACCCTACGGATATGTACCAGTTACCCTGGAGGGTGGGATCCAGAGAAGGCTTCCCTTCTCATATTACACGTTGTACTTTTCTTGGAAATTTCTACGACGAGCCCTAACCTACTACTTTTGCAATCAGACAAAAGCGATAGAGATATTTACCAGCCCCTGCTGCCTGATTTGGAAAATGTTAGCAGTGAAAAACTGACTGGGAGATGAAACCAGGCTTGACGCTCTGTCACCTCCTTCTCTGAACACCTACTGACCTCGACAGAAGCAGTGACCGCTAAGCTAATCAGTACAAAACCTACCGGAGGCCAGGGGCAGCTGTTGCCTGAAGGATTTTAAAACCTGAACACGGAAGAAAATCACTGTGGACAGTGACTGCAGCCATGACATTAAGAGATGCTTGCTCCTTAGAAGAAAAGCTATGACCAACCTAGACAGCATATTAAAAAGCAGAGACATCACTTTGCCAACAAAGGTCTGTCTAATCAAAGCTATGGTTTTTCCAGTGGTCATGTACAGATGTGAGAAGGGAAACTGAAGTCGCTCAGTCGTGTCCAACTCTTCGTGACCCCATGGACTGCAGCCTACCAGGCTCCTCCGTCCATGGGATTTTCCAAGCAAGAGTACTGGAGTGGGGTGCCGTTGCCTTCTCCAACAGATGTGAGAACTGGAGTATAAAGAAGACTGAGCACCAAAGAATTGATGCTTTTGAATTGTGGTGCTGAAGAAGACTCTTGAGAGACCCTTGGACAGCAACGAGATCCAACCAGTCCATCCTAAAGGAGATCAACCCTGAATATTCACTGCAAGGACTGATACTGACGTTGAAGCTCCAGTACTGATGCGAAGAGATGACTCACTGGAGAAGATCCTGATGCCGGGAAAGATTGAGGGCAGGAAGAGAAGGGGACGACAGAGGATGAGATGGCTGAGTGTCATCACCGACTCGATGGCCATGAGTTTGAGCAAGCTCCAGGAGATAGTGAAGGATAAGGAAGCCTGGCGTGCTGCAGCCCATGAGGTTCAAAGAGTCAGACACGACTGAGCGGCCGAACAACAAATGGAAGGAAAGGCTGGGCCAGCCTAATGGCTAGAAAGAGTGTGGAACCAGAGACCTGTCCCCCTCATTGCCTGTCGTGGGCCTTGGCTTGGTACAGAGCTCAGGATGCAGGTGGCGCCGAGGCCCATGGTCACGGGCAGCCTGGCCCTGCCCTGGTTGTGTCTTCGGAACTGAAAGGTGAAAGCCCCCTTTCAAATGACTTTTCACACAGGCTGCTGCCCAGGAAGGAGGATTGTAAAAAGGTCAAGAATCCTGGTGTTCAGTTTTGGAAATCAGTCAGGAACCTCTTCCTCTAAATGGGCCAGACTGACGATAACACCTTCACCCTGGAAACAGCAGTGTGGAAAATAAACGTGCCATATCTTCATCTATTTCAGAGGCCACTGTCAAGGCGCAACTCTAAGGGGACTCTCTCAGCCAGTTACTTTTGGCACAGTGGACAGGGTTAAGGGGTTTTTTACTGGGGATGAGGGAGTCGTTGGTTTGTTTTTTCCCTCGATAGCACAAAGAACAATTCCTCACGCTAAAATTGTTTTTTTCTGAATCTATGTCTATGGTAACATACGGGCATTACAGAAGTAAATTCATCCAGGCCAGCTTGTGTGTGTTTGCCTGAGAATGAGCTGATTAATCTCCCAGTGATTAAAACCATGACATTATCCTGTCCAACTGATGAGCTTACATAACATAAAAGTACAGATGTGGTCTGATGAACCACGGCATCTGTTAGCATTTTAATCGTGTTGATGAAAATCACTTTAAAGCTCCTTCACTCATAAATGCAATAGATATTGAAAACAGAACCGCCCCCAGCCCACCCCCGCAGATGCACAGACGAGCCAGGGGAGGGGGAATCCTCCTGAAGGCAGGGTGTCTTTCGCATACGATTAAACAGCTTCCCCACACATTAAAACAACACCTTAACCTAGAATGGTCAAATTCAGAGAGTCATAAAGTGCACTGGTAGATTCTAGGGGCTGGGAGGAGGAATGGGGAGCTGGTGTTTAATGGGCAGAGTTTCAGCTTAGAAAAGTGAGAGATTCAGGAGATGGACGATGGTGAGAATCACACAGCCTTGTGAACGCTGTACGCAACGCCGCTGCAGTGCGCACTTACGTGTGGTCTAGACGACGTTGTACATTATGTGACTTTTACCACAATAAAAAAGTAAAAGGATAAAACCTCACCTTAGCTTTACACATTAGCCTGTTTTGCTTTTATTTATGATGTAAGGATGCCTTCAGCACTTGATGCCTTAATAAAACTCTCTGCTTCTCAAAGTAGCCCTCTCTGCGGGGTCAGGGCCAAGACCCTTGAACAGAGTGATGCCCCCTTGACAGGTGGAAAGACTGAAGCCCAGAGTGGTAATGTGACTTGCTCAAAGTCTCAGAGACACCTGGGGATACGGGTCCAAGATGAACCATTCCTAAGTTCTCACCACTTAACTGGGGCTCTTTTTCACCTAAATGCCCAAGGAAGAAAATCAGCCAATAGAGGTTCAACACCCAAAATGTTTTCTTTCCCTGCTTTGAGCCTCCTCCGTACCACGACTTCACTGCCACGGCCCAGTGATAGACTATGAAGGAGCTGGGGGGACAGAAGATGGGAAGATACCTTATACATTCTGGAATCCTTTGTGAAAAAGCAAGATGCTACTCTTTGGGTCTGACCCCTGGGTCAGGAAGATCCCCTGAAGGAAGAAATGGCAACCCAGTACAGTGTTCTAGCCTGGAGAATTCCAACGGACAGAGGAGCCTGATAGGCTACAGTCCATGGCGTCACAAAGAGTCGGACACGACTGCGTGATGAACACTTTCAACTCCCCGAGAGGACGGACAACTGGGATGAGCACGCTGGACCCCTAGCCTGGCTGCGCTGGAGGCAGAGCTGAGGTGCACTGGGCTGTCCCACTCTCACTGAGTGCCCCCTTAGGTGGAGGCAACATATGCCCCCCAGAATGGAAGGCAGAGGGGAGACCTGGAGTAACAGGGCAGGCACCAGGGCCCCCTGCCTGGGTGGACTAAATCCCTGAAGGATACTGTGCCAATTCCTCGCCCTCACTGAGCCTCAGCTTCCCCATCTGTAGAATGGGCACAGACTACAGTGAAGACTGCAGGTGCCCCTGCTTTGTGAACACTTAACCTGCTGCCCAGGGTACAGGACGCTCTCAAAAAAGGCACACTGTTTGTCTGGGGCTGCTCTCTGTCGGTCCTCGATTCTGCATGTGGAAAACTCTGTGCTGGAATATTCATTTGGCGTTTACCTCTGCGTCCTTCTCTCTGGCAAACTAAGGATGACAACTCACCCCGATACACGAACCCAAGTCACCTACACCACTGTCCATCTCGTGCCCCGGCCAGGCCCCACCGTTGACGCTCTGCAGAGCAAGCCCAGCCTTGGCCCCCACACAGGAGGGCTCCAGGCAGGTGCTCCGAGCTCTTTTGGAGTTGCGGGGGGAGTGGTGCAGGAGAGGAGGGTTGGAACTGGCCTGGCGGGGTCACCGTTCCAAAGCTGCTTCTCAGGCACTCTCCATAGCAGCCCCCCGCACGCCCGCGCACCCACCTGCATGGCGCTGATGCAGAGGCTCCTGTGGATGACGAACTGGCTGAGGGCGGCCGAGCGCTTGTAGCTGTTGCGGCCGTGCACCATGAGCAGGCGGCCGAGGTGCCGGAACTGAGTGATGGAGAAGTCGGCGGCCAGTGAAGCCTGCTTGCCCTCCTGGGACCGGAGGTCGACATCGGGCGCCATCAGGGGCACGGGAGGTCAAGGTAAACACATGTTTTTTTTTTTAGTTGAAAAAGCAAGAGGCTGGTAAGGAGATCTTTGAAGAACTTCAATAAAGAAATTCTTTGGTTTCCAGCTATACACAGTTGGTGGTCTGAGTCTAAATCTGATTTTAAAAGAGGAATTTATTTAAATAAAAAACATTCTAAAGCACAAATAGTCATAATTGGGAGGTCAAACAGATCTAGTATTAAGCCTTGGGGGTTAAGCCCAACCCATAATGGGAGTCAGGAACAAAGAATCATTCCAAGACAGGCAGTGAGCACTCAGCTCCCTTAAGAGTAAAACATATGGGGCGGGGGGGGGGGAGGCGATGCTCCTGATGGTACTAAATTGAACATTCCCAAACACAGCTTTGCACATTCACAGAACTGAAAACAATTTAGAGTGCAGCCACATTATGGGATTCTTTAAAGGCACGTGACAGATGCTATCAATGGGACAGATGGACATCACGGCCTCCTGGTGGTGAACAGGAAGGCACAAACTCCTCTTATGCGCCCCTTACAGCAAAAACACAGGACCATAAGCAAACCCACCCGTCCCACAGACGTCATGGGATTGTGCTCCAATTGCCTGAACGCTTCAAGAATCAACGTCCTGAAATACACCGCCTCTCCCACAAAACAGGCAGAGAGAACGGTTCTCCATTAGAGGAGAGCACACAGACGCGAAAGGCCCAAGTAAACGTGGTGTGCGAGCCTCCACTGCTGCCGGGATTTCTTTCTTAAACATTTTGGGGACCCCTGGAAATGAGACCATGATGGTGATGCTATTTTGCTTATGTAGAAAAATGCCCTCTTTCTTAAGAGATCCACCCTGAAGCACAGAGGGTAACATATCTGCAACTTACTTTCAGCTGATTGAGAGAGAGAGGGAAGAAGGAGAATGCGGCAAACACGAATAACTGGTAAATAATCAAAGCAAAGAGTAAACAGGTGCTCACTGTCCTAGCTCGAGTTTTCTGAAGGAGTTACATTTTTCAAAATAGAAAGTTCGAGGAAATATACAAAATGATGTATCTACATGTTCTGATGTATAAAGAAATCTAAGGTACGGCAGATTTAGGCAAGTTTCATTTTTAAAAAAACATAGTATAATGTTTTAAATGTTAAATTACACATGAGAATCATATACATGTGCGTGAGGTGTACGTATATAGGTGGTGGTTGTTTAGTCGCTAAGTCATGTCTGACTCCGCGACTCCGTGGACTGTAGCCTACCTGGCCCCTCTGTCCATGGGATTTCCCACGCAAGAACACTGGAGTGGGTTGCCATTTCCTCCTCCAGAGGCTCTTCCTGACCCAGAGATCGAACCTGCATCTCCTGCTTGGCAGGCAGATTCTTTACCACTGAGCCACCTAGGAATCCGATGTATATATGTGTGTGTCCATATAAATTATATACATCCCAATAACAAGTAGTATACACATAGACAAAAATTCTAGGAGAATAATCACTGTTACTAGTTTGATGCAGCTGTCTGAAAGAAAAAAAATGCTCTTTACCCATTTCTACATTGTTGTGGTTTTCTTACTGTGAGCACTTGTCACTTTTATACTCCAAAAAACAAAGGAAGCAGACTATAACTTTTAACAGAAGAGAAAATGTTCTCGTACTATACAGCATCGTGTCAAGAATTCCATCTATTAACCTCAACTGTGCCTTTTACAACCTGCATTAAAGGAATCATACAGATTTCAGACCTAACATCTTCTTCAAGGATCATTTAGCTCTGCAACTTCAAGCAACTGTCAACTGGATGAGAATCAGAAAACCAGGGGACAAAGGTGGAAAGGAAAAAAAACTTTTTTGGAAAATCCAGATGCATGAATGTATAGAGATGTATAAAGAAATATATATGACAGAATGCATATATGTCTATATATGACATATATGTCTATATATGATAGCATCTCTGGCCCTCCTTCAAGGCCTCCACACTCTCACTCCACACTCAGAGCTAACAACTGTGCGCTCAACTTTGTGGCCTATGGTCATCTCAAGTCACAAAGGACGGAGGGCAGGGCAAACGATTAGTGGAAGGCACACAGTTGACAGGGAAGGAAAAAGAAAGATGACTGTAACACACAACCTTTAAAAATCTGCAGCTGCCACAGCATTTTAGGGAGGAGCAAACCATGCTCCATTCTTCCATAATCCCTGAGAGACGACCCACAGTGTGAAACTAACGCTTTTACTAACAACACTCCCAGGGAAGCATTTGGAGTACATTCGCTGCACCCCAAGAATGCAGCAAAACACTAAAAAAGATTAGGTCTGGGCAAGCAAAGACTCAGCGTTTGTCTGTAAGATACCCGGACACCGATCTCTGACTTCCCGGTAGTAACACTAGGTAATTACCAGACGTGGTTCCTCGTGCTCTGTAATTCTAATCAACAATTTCCAGAAGCACCGAAGCTGCATCTCGGAGGGAAAGGGAAACCCCAGCTGGTGGAGCAGAGCGGCTCCCCTGTGACATCCTCACGACCACCACCTAATGCCCTAACGCTGACCCTGGGGCAGAAATCAGCGCACACGCCCCGATCCGTGCTCACCTTTCCCTCCACGCCCACGCCGCAGTCCGACTCCTGGATCATGCTGACGTCATTGCCGCCGTCGCCTGCGGGGTGCACAGACCAGACGGGAAGGTCAGCAAGGACGGACAGGCGAGAGACAGGACCGCGCTTTTCCCGGTCACTTTCCAGACTCGCCCACTGCTGCCTCCCGTCGCAGGCTAAGTTTCTGTTCTGTCCACTCAGTCTCTCCAACAGCCTGCGGAATCAGCTTCTTTTACAGGCAGAGGAGCTGAGAGTCAGAGGGACAGGGCAACTGGTCGAGGGGCCTGGCTGACTCACTGAGCAAGGGGGCTGTGTCCACGCCGCGTGGGGGTCTACAGCCCCTCGGGACCTGCCTCCGAGGGGTGGGGGTCCCAGCAGCAGCAGCAGCAGCAGCAGCGATGACAGGTGCTGCCCGGCTTACTGCAACGGCTGCAGGCGCCTCGTAAAGGCTACGGCCCTTCTGAATCCGCCCGGGCACCTCTCCAGGGAACCGCGGGTCCTGTCCCATTCTACCAATAAGGAGACCGGCTCCCGACGGGGAAACCAAGACCCCCGCGGACCCCCAGCTAGGGAAAGCCTGCAGACTGGAGCCAGACCCCTCTCCACAGGTAGTCTTCTTCACCCCCGGGGCTTTGCTGCGCTGGTATCACTAGTCAACAAGGCACAAACCGAGGAGGAAGGTCCTTCTGGATGCTTTCTCAGAGCAAAGTACTTGAAAATAATGGCGACAGAAACAGGGCCAAAGAGGGGAAGGGGTATCAGTGTCACGGCCTGGGTCAAGGGGCCTGGGAACCTGCAGCGCGCGGCCGTGGGGCCCCGCCCCCGAAGGTCGCCCGGCGCAGGCGCGGCGGGCCCGTCCCCCAAAGGTCACCAGGCGTCCCCTGGAGGGTCACGGGCAGCCGTGGGGCCCCGCCCCCGAAGGTCACCCGGCCCAGGCTTGGTGGGCCCGTCCCCCGCAGGTGAGCGGGCGCGGCCGCGGGCCTACCTACTGCGCAGGTCAGCCTCCCGGTGCGCTCCTGGAGCAGACGCACGATCTGCGCCTTCTGCGTGGGTGCGCAGCGGCAGCAGACCACGGCTGGGCACTGGCAGGCCAGCTCCATGAATTCGTACTCGTAGTACTTGAGGCACACCTGGCGGCAACGGGGGAGAGGGGCTGGGTCGGCCACGGTTCCCCCTCCGCCCGCACGGCAGCTCCCGGGGATCCCGGCGCCCACCTCCAGGGAGTCTCCGGAGATGACCAGCGCGCAGTCGTGCTTCCTGCGGAAGGCGTTCAGCTCCAGGTGCGCCTCGCCGCGGTTGGTCACCTGGAAGGGAAGACGGTGAAGGAGGCCTTGCGGTCTGAGCCGCTGGGAACAAGTGGCGACTTCCTGGGGCTCCCGTGAGGGCCAGGCCCCTGGCCTAGATCCCCACCCTCCCCTGCCACCAACCCCCGAGCCAGAGCAGACCCTGTTTGCTGTGACTGTGGGCATCAGGGCGTCTGCACACCAACCATCCCCTTGCCTTTCCCCCAGGAAGGCTGGGAGCCACATAATCAAGGGAAGAGCAAAAAGCCAGTGTCCTTTCATGCTGCGCCCGGCACCGTGCTAGGCAGTATTCCTGTACTTTCACCCCTTTATTTCTCACAAGGGCTCTTCCAGGCTCTACTGGTGCAAGGAAATGGACACAGGCACGATGTGTTAGCTTGGCTGGAGGAGCAAGGAAACGGACGCAGGGCATGATGTGTTAGCTTGGCTAAAGGAGCACAGCCTGTCCATTTCAGAGCCGGCGGCTGGCTTTTCCGTAAAGAATCAGGTGTTAAGCATGATACGCTCTGTGGACCACAGTCTGCCACAACCACCCCTCCGCCGCTACACTGCCAAAGCAGCCACAGACAATCCTAAACAGATGGGCAGATCTTGCATTTAAATAAAACTTTATTAAAAAAAAAAAAAAAACGGTGACCAGCACACAACCATAGTCTGCCAGAATCCTAGAGCATACAGTGTGTTCTCATTACGTCCAACAGTTATGTTCTGTGAAGCCGCTGCGAACGCTCAGTGATTGCTGAGCCACTGCTGCTGGGGGAGATCCAGGACTAGGCTCCTCTGAGCCTCTCGTCACTATATTTTTGTCCATCGGTCATTACAGAACCTTGATTTCTATGTGTCTCTGTTTAAAGACATCTTTGAAAATATATACTGCTGAAATAAGTCAGAGAAAGACAAATACTGCATGCTGTCCCTAATATGTGGAATCTGAAAAATGAAACGAATGACTATAAAGAGACAGATACAGAGAACACGCTAACTGTGAACAGGGAAGAGGAGGGGCAAGATGGGGTAAAGGATTAAAAGATACAAACAACTGTGTATAACGTAAATAAGCTACAGACTCTATTGTATAACACGGGGAATCTAGCCAATATTTTATAATTATAAATGCAGTGCGTGCTAAGGTGCTTCAGTCATGTCCAAGTCTTGGCAACCCCATGGGTTTTAGCCTGCCGGGCTCCTCTGTCCATGGGATTCTCCAGGCAAGAATACTGGAGTGGGGTGCCATTTCCTTCTCCGTATACCATTAAAAAAACTGTAAGCCAGTATGTTGCACATGTGAAACATATAACGTTGTGTATCAACTATACCTCAAAAAGTTTTTTTAGTAATATACATAGGTATAGTTGGCTCGTTAACACTAGACTCATGGCCAACAGGACCGTAACTCACACCTGAAGGACGCTCATCTCTGGGAGATGCGTCACAGCCTCCTTGCACTCAGGGACATGGTCAGTACTCAGCTCTGTGCTGGGGACCATTTTAAACCGTGAGATTGCGAACAAAAACCCCACAAAAATGCAAAAAAAAAAAACAGGTGGCACTGAATGCACTGAAAGGACCCCTGCGTCCATCTGAGGGCTGGTACAAGACGGCGGAGCGTCGCCTGGCTCCGCCTCAGCTGGGAACCTGCTCGGCAGGTGACGCCACTCTGCACGTGTCCATATACGACTAAGGCAGCTCGAGTATGAATTTTTGGGAGACAAATAAATTATAATGAGTGGGCAGATCTGCAAATACAGAATCCATGAATAATGAGGGCCTGCCATATCTGCCCTGCCTCTGTGTGATGCTGGTTGGACTATTCCAGAAACCGCTAGATTTTTTAAAGCTTCAACGCGCTATGGACCAAAGGCAGGGGTGGTGGTGGGGGGAGACCCCTAGAACATCTAGAGAACCCCCAGCTGTTTGGCTCGGTGGCTCTGGTGGCAGACACTCAGGACCACCATATTCAGCCCTGGAGGAGATCCGGTGGCTCTCGCCTCACGCCTCAGTAAAGCTAATCACAGCTCTCAGCTTCGAGCCCTGGAGTGGCTCCTCTTGCCTGCACTGTTTGGCCAAGGGCTTGCCACCAGGGCAGGGAATTCTCCTTTGCCACCCACCACGCCTCCTTCTAAAGGCCCCCTCAACGGTTTCCTTCAGGAAGGTAGACAGGCCAGTACCTGTGATCTCGAATTTATTTCCTACCCAAGGACTTGGCTTTCAAGAGTTCAGAGAAACCCTAGACTCATATGCATAGTTTCACGTGTACGAGCTTATCTGCATCCCATCATCTTCTCCAAGGGACCATGGCCCTAGCAGGTCAAGAGCATGAGTTAACGTGAGGTGGTCACCAGGAGCCCCTGCACCACGTCCCGGAAGCAATCCTTCAGCCTCACCTGGGCCATTCAGTAAGTCCACCCAAACCAGTGTCCTGAGCTCCCCCTACCCTAGGTGGTTAACGTCCTCCCCGTCTCCCTACAGGGCCCCACGTGAGATTATGAGGTTGCAGGGCAAACAGAGCATCCCACCCTCGCCACAAGGCCCTGAAGCGAGAATGCTTTACCAGCCGAAAAATGTGGATGTCCTGGTTCCTGGTCACCAGATGTGCGTTCTTCGCTGTGCATGTAGCTGTCTCCAGCTTGTCTCCCGTCAGCATCCAAACCTGAAATGACCGCAGGGAAGACGTCCCCTCGGTGAACCTTCAGGCCGGCTTGTCGCCCGTGTCAGCTGGGTTTCCAAACACATCACGCTGAACTAATAAGCTCCAACTACCTCTAGGCTTACAGTGTCCCCGAAGCACTGCAGGGAAAGCCCTGGTTCAAGGGCTTCAAGACCCTGTGTGCCTGCTGCTGGAGGAGCAAAAGCTGGCACAGCACTTTCGGGAAACTGCCCAACGTGCCTTGGCAGACACGTGAAGCCCAGCCGCTGCCCTCCTAACCCCCTTCTGGGAATGTTTCTGAAAGCAGTAAATAATCTCAATGAAGGGGGAGGCTGTATGGATGGGGGATTGCTTCCATGTCCTACAAGAAACTGATTCGTCATGTTGCTGCTGCTGCTAAGTCGCTTCAGTCGTGTCTGACTCTGTGCGACCCCATAGACGGCAGCCCACCAGGCTCCCTCGTCCCTGGGATTCTCCAATCAAGAACACTGGGGTGGGTTGCCATTTCCTTCTCCAATGCATGAAAGTGAAAAGTGAAGTGAAGTCGCTCAGTCGTGTCCAACCCTCAGCGACCCCATGGACTGCAGCCTTCCAGGCTCCTCCGTCCTGGGATTTTCCAGGCAAGAGTACTGGAGTGGGGTGCCACTGCCTTCTCCGATTTGTCACGTTACATGGGACCTTTCCACACAGTCAGATTCCCCTGTGTGATCTCAGGGGGCTTGAACGTGAAAGTGTTTATCGACTCTCAGCGACCTCATCGAGTGTAGTCCGCCAGGCTCCTCTGTCCATGGGATTCTCCAGGCCAGAATACTGGAGTGGGCTGCCATTCCCTTCTGCAGGGGATCTTCCCCATCCAGGGACCAAACCTGAGTCTCCTGCACTGCAGGCAGGTTCTTTACTGTCTGAGCCACCAGGAACGCCCCAGGGAGCTTCACCCTAGCTGTAAAACTGCCAACAGTAAACGTGCCAGGTTCCTCATCACCCTATAACAGAAATTCTGCATCTCACTGATGTGGGCTCAGAGAGGGTAGGTGAGCTCCCCAAAGTCACAGGGCTAGCCCCTGTCCTGACCAGGCCCAGAACCCAGATCTGCGGAGTCTAAGCCAACGTGCTTCCTGCTCCGCCTGTTCACTCTTTAACTCTGTTATCTCTGCTCCCAGGACAGGGGGTGGGGGTGCAGGCACCTTAGAGTCATGGGACAGGGACACCTTGGCATGAGGGGAAGAGCAGGGAAGAAAATAACCCTGAAGGTTCTTGACCATGCCAGGCACCGCCTCAGCTCTGTGCATTTAATCAAGGGTTCAGGGCACTGTCCCTTCACACACCCTTATGAGACAGGAAATGGAGGTGCTGTGAAGTCAGGCCACCAGTCAAGGGCCACAGAAGTCGTCGGTGGGGAGGCAGGATTTGAACCCCCAGGATGAAGGCACCAGGCCCTGCTGGGGGCCCCTTGCCTCTGGATTTGACCCCCAGAGTATGTCGGTGTTTTCCCTCCATCTCCCACCTGGTCTTAAAAACAGTGCTGTTGTTCAAGAGGGAGGGGGTATATGTATACTGCTGGCTGATTCATGCTGATGTGTGGCAGAAACCCACACAACACTGGAAAGCAATTATCCTCCAATTATAAATAAATAACAATATTGTTTTAAGTGATCCCAGTTCGGCGCCAGTCTTCAGGGTTCTCTGTAAGAGAGCAAACCCTGGGACAGGAGCTGGAACGCTAGAGTTCCAGAAATCCATGGAAAGTCCTGAGCGCACTGAGGCTACATCACTCGCAGGAACACAGGCAGGGCCCCGCGGGGAAGCTCCAGTCCCAGGTCTGTGGTTCCCAGCATGAGAGCCTGCGTGTGGAGCCACCTCGCGCAGCCTGGGGGGCTGCACCCGGGAAGGGAGTGAAGTGGAAGTTCCCAAGTTCTAACGCCTCCCGGCCTGTGAAAGACCACACGTTAGACGGTCATCACAAGCTAGCCAGACCCCTAACTATACACTCCACGCCCTCCCCTCTCACAATGGAAACCAGCAAAGTCCAGTGCACGCTCTATGAATAAAACACCTCTTTTGGAGAGAATGGTTTTAAGGAGGGGAAAAAAAACCTCAGGACAAAGCCAGTGGCAGAAACTTGGAATCTCCCAGGTTCTTAGAGGAGAGGTTTTAGAAACTGGCAGGAACAAACATGACATGCCCCAAGGCGTCAGAAATGGGCCTCTCTGACATCAGACTTTGTGCAGAAACGGGATCTCACTGGCGATTTCCTTGCAATGAACCAGGCCTGTGGGCCAAAGACAAGTGACACTTTGGTTTGCAGTGAGACACGCTCACACACGCGTGAGCCCCCGTGGGCTAGAAGGTGGCCGGAGCTGGTTTATGACCGCAGGCCTCATGCCTCTTGTTCACACCATCCTGCTCATAAGGACGCCTGCTAGACGCGGGCCCCAGGACGTGGTTGGGTAGAGACAGGCCACTAACTGACGTTATCTTCAGGAGCTTCTAACCCATAGGGCTTCCCCGGTGGCTCAGATGGTAAAGAATCTGCCTGCAATGCAGGAGACCCAGGTTCCACCCCTGGGTTGGGAAGATCCCCAGGAGAAGGGAATGGCAGCCCACTCCAGTATTCTTGCCTGGAGAACTCCACAGACAGAGGAGCCTGGTGGGCTACAGTCCATGGGGTCACAAAGCATCAGACACGACTGAGCAACTAACACTTTTACTTGGTAACCCAAGAGCTTGCTAATCCCTTTCTTGGGTCCACTGAGATGGAGCCTGCTCCCCAGACGCCCTCTACTGGCCTCTCCAGATTAAACAACTGGATATGAACTTTCTGGCCCCCAAACAGGAGAGTACAAGAACGTGAACACCGCAGGGTGCTGGGGCGGGCGGTCACTCTGCCAGGCGGCCATTCATTCACCTAGACCATAGAACAGCTGGCTGGCTGGCCACTCGACAAGGATGTAACAGACACCCCAAGCATGCAGGATACGGAGGTCCTGAGCTAAGGTGAAGCTCCCGGGCCTGCCTTCATGAAACCCAGTGTGCAGAGGGCAGCCACCAGCGAAAGGACACACAGGACGTCTTCTGAAAGCGGGCTGTCAGCGCAGGAAGGATGGAGCGCTTCAGGTCACCGTCCGAATCTGGCTCCCTGTGCTCCCTGTCACTGCTTCCACCCTCTGTCCCGTCTCTAATTTTCAGCCTCCGCTGAAGAGCCCACTTGTCCAAGCTTGGATTTGCTACCAGGCGGGAGGCGCGCCGTACCTTGATGCCGGCATTCCTCAGCGTCTCCAGGGTGGGCCTCACGTCCGCCTGCAGCTGGTCCTCCACCCCCGTCAGGCACAGCAGCTCCATCTCCATCTCCAGGCTCTCGATCACCGTGGCCACTTTCAGGGAGCGGTCATGCACGCTCAGTTTGGCCTGGACATAGCGGGCCTGGGACACACCAGGGACCACGGTCACGCCGTGGGGTGGGGAGGTGCGTGGCAGGCCAGGCCCGCTTAGGGCAGAGACCCCAGCCCCTGGGTGAACCTCAAAGTGGTGAAACTGAGATCTTTGGCCTCCTTCCAAGCTCATCAGCCCAGACACCGGAGGTGGAGACCAGAGTCCCAGCCTTCGCTCTACGCTCACCTGCTGCGCAACTCCCAGCAGGTCGCTAAACTTCTCTGAGCCTCGTTGTCTTCCTCCACAAAGAGACAATAATAGCCCCGACTGGACTGAGTTTTCACAAGGATTAGCACAACTCTAGACCTCAAAAAACAGTAGGTTCTCCCCCATAAACATACACTGTAACCAAGAACCAGGTTGTCTAAAGACGACATCCCACTTCCAAAGACTACTGACCCAACCCTTCCGTTTAACCCCTCTTTATACGGTTAGCAAGGATATGGTCATTTCAAAGCATATGCCTTTAAAGTTCAGAAAACGGCAGAATGCATCAGGGCTAGAACTCCTGTTAAATCAAACTTCACAGAGAACTCATGCCTGTGAAAGGGACAGACTCAAGCACAGTTTCTCCGGGTGGAGCAGGTCAAGGCCCCCAGAAGCCTCTCCCTGCAGCCTGCTCTCTCTCTCCCTTCCAGTCATGTATAAATATAGTTGTTCAGCTTTGTGCCAGGACAGGGGGTACAACAAGGACCCCTCCTCAAGGAGCACACAGTCCATTGGACAGGATGACAATTAACAAGACATATTTATACCGGAAGCCTTGGCTGTGAAAGTCAATGACCTAGTTCACAGCCAACACTTTCTACAGCTTAAAAAACATCAGAGCCCCAAGAAAGTTTACAATTTCAAATTTAAAGGTTTCATTTCAAATTTCCTAGAAGATTTACAATTTCTACCCTAAGTGCTGGGGTACAAGAGCAAACCAGTTTGCTCTCAAGAAGATTTTATTCCAAGAAGAAGATATTAAAGAGAGCGTTGAAATATACACATTAACGAAGTCGTCACATTACAGCTGCTGATAAATGCAAATGAAGAAAGCTCAACAGGGTGACAGTGGGAAGGGATGAGGAAGGACTGCCTTAGATGGGGAGCCAGGAAGACTTCTTGGAGGAGGAAGCATTTGAGCTGAGACCCAAAGGCAGCGAGGGAGGGGGGCCATGGGGTTCCACAAGGGAGGAGAGTTCTAGGCAGAGAGAAGAAGCTAGTGTGCTCGGAAATGACATCGGCCTGGGCCAGAGCAGAAGGAAGGGAGGGAAGACGGCGAGGGGGCGGGGCTCAAGGCCAACAGGAAGGTCACAGAACCCACTTACCTCAAAGTCTTGATACTGCTCCTCTGCTAGAGATTTCTTCGCCACCACGAGCACCCGGAGCCCCTCCCGGGCCATGTTCCCACACTGAAAAGCAGGCGCCGGTCAGTGGAGAGCCACGCTGAGAGCTGAGTCCCCACCTCTCCCTGGGGATGGCTGGAGGCTGAAGCAGATGGGACCCCCTTCCAGTCCAGGGAGGACCCCTGGCAAATCACAACACTGCTTCCTCCTAAAGCCGTCTCCCGAGCAAACCTTCTAAAAGGGGTTCAAAATTTAAGCCAATGCAGTCTGACTGAAATCTGGATATTTCTGGCTCATTGGAAAAACTGCACCTCCAACAAGAGCACCTTCCCAAATGACCACAGTCAATGACACCACAAGGCAGCTGTTCCCGTGAAACACAGTTGTCAGGCGAGGAATGTGCCAATATGTTTAACACACACCGTGTGACTCTGCCAGAAAGCACATCCCGGCCTGTCTCAGTCCCCTGCCTTACCTGCCCGGCCCCTGTCGGCATGTGGGACTGCTAGCTCGCTAATCAGAAATGTACTGTTACTGAATTTAAAATGTGAATTCTGCACCTGGAGCTGGGAGATGGCACAGAAACGGCCTGAGACAACGGGCAGTTCCTCCCCTCCAGGGTATGGCCAGTTCCCACGTCACAGCCTGGGACAAGGCAGCCTGGGGCTGGGGCCCCACGATGCCCACCTCCTGGTACCCACATCCCTGTATGATCACCTGCTCTGAGGATGAAATGGACCCAGGGCCTTCTTCCCGACAGACAGAACGCAGCTAAGTGAGGGAAGGTCGTTTCAGAGGAGGCGGCTCCTGTTTAATCTCTGTTCCCGTGCTTGCTGTCTCTGACAAAGCCAGGGCCACGTGTGCGCTGCCTTACGCACAGACCCACAGCGCGAGGAACACGGCTGCCTCCAGCCAAGAGGCACTGCGGAGCTGAATCCCGCCCCCAACCGCTAAGCGAGCTCAGAAGCGGGTCCTGCCCCAGCCGAGCCCTCAGATGAGACCCCGGCCCTGCGCGACCCCTTGACCCCGGCCCGAGAGCTGAGCAGAGGGCCTGGCTGAGCTGCGCCTGAAGCGCTGATTCACAGAAGTTGTAAGAAACAACCCTTCTTTCTAAGCTGCTGAATTTGGGGGTGACCTGTTACACGGCCACAGCAAACGCACACAGGCCCCCGCCTCCCCATTCACACGAGGGACAGGCTCCAGAACACGCTTCCTGGGCCCCACGTCTGCGCCGCGCATCCCGCTTACCTCTTCCTCCAGCCAGTCGTTATACTGCACGATGCCCGCCATGACCACATCTGCTCCCTTCATGTAGAACGTGATCTCCCCGGTTGACTCATCCTGGAGAAGGGGCGGGGGGCGGGAAGCATGAACACGCGGGAGGAGCCTGCCCTCCGCGCCAGCGCCCGCTGCCCACGAGCGGCACCATGCGAAGTGTCCTTCTTCAGCGGGTGTCGCTGTGTGCTCACTTGGCCAGAGATGAAAAGCGAGATGCGGGGGGTCGGGGGTGGAGCTCACTTTGGGGCAAAGGCCACAGAAGAGAGAAGAAAACTCAAAGCACTCAGAAGATGGTTAAAGGATGAAAGCCAGATCAATAGGACTGAAGAGCTCTGTTTTTACAGGCATCCCTATTCTAACAGAATGGATTTCCACACTGGAAGACCGTTTTAAACTGATACACAGGGCAGCCAGTGTGGCTGAAAGGTGGTCTACCGGAAGGAGTCTAGGAAGTAAGATAATTCTCGGGGTCAGGGCTTCTCAGCCTCAGTGATGTTAACACTAGGTAGGGGCTGGAGAGTCCTTTGCCACAAGAAGGCTGGACTGTGCATTGCACCATCTCTGGCAGCATCCCTGGGCCTCTCCCCACTAGATGCCAGCAGCAAGCCCCATGACGACAACCAAAATCTCTCCAGATACGAACAAACATCCCCTGGAGGACACAGCGCCTCAGCTAAGAACCACCGGTCTAGGCAAAGCTGGACCCTAAATGAGGTCCAGCTGGACCCTAGCTCAGCCCTCGACTCAAGGACTCAGCTAGAGAAGAAGGTACGCAGATTCTCGGTCCACACCGACCAGCTGTTCTGGGGAGAGGGTGACATCGCAGCCCAGCCGTCAGATGCTTAGACCCAGCACCAGCTCCCGGCTGTGTGCACCTGGACAGACTGCTTCTCATCCTAGACCTCGCTGGCCTCCTCTGTGAAGCTGGGATCCTAACAACTCTAACCACGTGGCTTGCTGGGGCTTAAGTGAGATAATCTACATAGCGCAGCAAGCAAAGGGCCAACACCTACAAAACTGCTGGCCCAGAGTTACTACTCCTGTTGGAGTGACAGTAACTCCTCGAGACCCTCAGCTGCACTGCTTGTAGAAAACAGGGGTCTGAATGAGGGTGGTTTTGTCCCCAGCGGACTTCCAACTCGTCTCAACCCGGAGGTGCTACCCGCATATAAAGGCTAGAGAACAAGGATGCTGCTACCCATCCTACGGGCTCCCCAGGGGGCTCGGTGGTAAAGAACCCGCCTGCCAATGCAGGAGGCATGGGTTCAATCCCTGGGTGGGGAAGATCCTCTGGAGAAGGAAATGGCAACCCACTCCACTATTCTTGCCTGGGAAATCCCATGGACAGAGAAGCCTGTAGGCTACAGTTCATGGGGTCACAAAGAGCTGGACATGACTTACCAACTGAACAACAACAATCAGCCTACGATGCCCAGGACAGTCCCAGCAAAAGAGAATCATCCGACCTCAAACGTCAGTAGTGCGGAAGTTGAGAAGCCCTGGCTTTAAGGAACTGATGGTGAAACTGCTGATTCTTATCCCATGACTCTTTCCTCAATGACCTTCATCACAGGGAACCTGGAGGCAGTGGAGACGGGCAAGGGGAACAGCCCAACCACCACCCCCTGCGCCTAAACTCTGCTGCCCCAGGAAGCCCAGAATGCATGGTCTCTAAGCTCCTCATGGAAGAGGAAATGAATACCCAGTGCCAAACCAGTGGTACAGTTTCATCTTCTAAAGTAACTTCTGAACGCCTCTGATCACTGACCATCTTTTCGAACAGTGTGCTTACTCGTAAAAGCACCCACAGGCCACGACGAAGCACCTGTATTTTAGCTGCATTACAAATGCAGGCTGCTTCTGTGATGGATTGCATCTATGCTTGCTTGTGACCCGGGCCAAAGATAGCCATGGGGCCTGAACATGAACACATCAGGTTTCTCTTTTTGCTCTTCATTTCCCCTTCACCCAAAAGGCGCTGTGGGAAACAATGCCCCCCACCCCAGCTTTGTCTGCTCCAGAAGGGGCTCAGAAGAGCCTGGGCATCTCGGCCAATATAAATACTGCACCGACTCTCTCCTCCCCTGAGTCACTTCCTCCCACCAAGTTCATTGCAAGGTTACTTCGTTCCCATATTATGGCAAGATTACGTTGTAAATTTAGAGAGGTCTGCCCGTTGTGTTGCATCGTTTGGGGGCCTCATCTTTTTCCACTGTGGTCTGATTCTGGCACCTGTTCAAAGGCTTCTTTTATTCAGACAATGACAAGGGTCATTGGGCCTCTACCAACGATCCGACTTCGGCACGCCACATGGGAAGGGTGTGGGAAGGGCGATGGAACATCTTGAAAAACAACGAAAACAAAACCAGCGGCCCAGAGCTGAACAGACAAGCCCCAAGGAAACCGGCTTCTCCAACCTGGCCGACCTTCTCAGAAGAGAGAGTCATGCAAAGACCAGACCTTGCTTTGTGAGTGTTCAGATGCTGCTCAGTTCCGCCCACAAGCTCACAGGTGTTTGAGGGTTGACGGGGACTTCCCTGGTGGCCCAGCGGTTAAGAATTCACCTTGCAATACAAGGGACACGAGTTTGACCCCTGTTTGAGGAACTAAGATCCCACAAGCTGGAGAGCAGCTAAGCCCGAGCACCATAACTAGGGCCCATGTGCTGCGACCAAGATCCAACTGAGCCAAATAAATAAATAAAAATAAAAATACACTAACTGTCAGCAGTCATAAACCAAGTTGAGAACCGTTTTATAATAACTGAGGGCAAACCTCCTCACATCCGGTAACTGGACCCACAACAGGCAGAAGAGATGGACACCTGTGAACAGAGTTTCTCAGCCCTGGCACGACGACCATTCAGGGTGGAACATTCTTTGTTAGGAGGCTGTCCTGGCCTCTACCCACTAGATGCCAGTGGCATCACCCTCTGAGTTGTAACAACCAAAAAATGTCTCCACATGTCCCCACGTCCCCTGGGGGTAAGATGGCTCCAGGATGAAAGACATTTAGTGAAATGAGGACAGTGAGGTTTGTGCAGAGAGGTGAGCTAGTCCCACAGCCCTGAGCTGCACTCAGCAAAACCAAAGACAAAGAGGGAGACGAGTCAGGAAATAGAAATATCAGCAAAATAACCTGCATTTCATTAAAGACAACTAACAAAGGTGGACGTGCACGGATTCACTGTTTATACTGAGACACAGAAAACAATCTAAGTGTCCAGGAAAGTGACCTTTGATTAAATGATGCTACATTTTTTCCAACAGAACGCTAAGCGCTCATAAAAAGCATGTTTCAATGACAGGAGAATATTTTTAGCATACCTGTCGTTCAATGGAGGGGGTGGGATTTTACAAGGTTTTAGGTAGAGTTTGATGTCAATTTTATAAAAATGTGTGTGGCTATTTACACTCATTTATGCTTAGAGAAAAAAACAGAAGGGAAATTCCCTGGAAAGGCTGGAGTGAGTGAGTCAGTCTTTGGGTGGTGGAAACACAGATGGATGGCTCTACCCCTCCGCTTTAACATGTATTTGTTCTGAATGCCTTAGGTGGCTGCTGATTTTTCAAAGTATGACCTGGGAAGGACAGAGAGCCCATCCAACAGTATCCCAGACATACACCCCATTCTTGCTGAGGGCAGAGCCAGGGGTCACGGCTCGTAAACTATGATGCATGCCTGGGCATGAGAGCCCTTTGCAACACACGGGAGGGGACGTACTGCACCCGCTTCTATAACAGCTGATATCGGGACTATCTGATGATGACTCAACCCCCAAATGACTCCAGCAGAGCCCACGGCCCTAGAACTTGGAAAAATAATGGCTGGGACAAAATTACAGTAGGAGATAATGACTCTAATTCCTCCGCAAACACCCACCCACAGGATTCATGTGGCTGCTTCCAGGCCATGGACGTTCTTGACATCAGACATGAAGTCAAGACATGGTTTGAAGGCATGGGGCAGGCAGGGTGCAGGCCAGTGGGTCCCACTTAAAAACTGCCAAGGATATACATCCGGTAGAGTCTGAGGACCTACTGGCCTCAGGGACATAAAGCCCCTTAAAGGGTGTTGTTTTCAAGGCACATTCCCTGCTGCGTGTCACTGGACCATCAGGACCATGTCTAACTTTAACCTGGAGAAGTGGCCTCTTCAATGACTCCCACTTCCCCCATCAAGTGAGGGGGCTGGACCCAGTGACCCGCTTCGGATAACAGAAGGAGCCAAAAGTGTGTCTGCTGCTGCTGCTGCTGTTTAATCGCTAAGTTGTGTTTGACTCTTTGGCAACCCCTTGGACTGTACAGCCCACCAGGCTCCTATGTCCATGGGATTTCCCAGGCAAGAATGCTGGACTGGGTTGTCATTTCCTTCTCCAAAAGTATATCTATTCTCCAATAAAAATTAATTTTTTAAAAATCAGATTTTTTTGGTAAAATATAAACCTAATTAAAAATAAAAGCAATTTTAAGGCAGGAGTTAAAAGAGCATCTACAGCTTCCTTCATGTAAAGTTCAGAGAGACAAAGTCAGTCCATGGCAGAAATGGGACAGCGGTTAGGCCCTTGTGGGGAGGAAGGATGCCAAACCGGAAAGGGGCACAGGGAGCTTCTGGGGTGACGGTGGAGGCGTTCTGGCCTTGCTTTGGGCACCAGGCAAGTTGGGCTAATTTTGTAAACACTTAAGCTGCACATTTATGAAGACTGCACCCTTCTCTGTGTATGCTGTACTTCCATAAAAGTTTCAAAAAATTTAAAAAGAAAATCTGAAACATCCAGGCCAAAATGACACACTGCTGCATGATCACACGTTTTTCAGTAACTTTTGTGACTGTATGAACGAAAAATCACCGAAAATATTTTACTACGATGAAGGTGTCAAGACTATTCAATGGGGAAACAATGGTCTCTGCAACAAACGATGCTGGGACAACTCATATCCACAGGCAAAAGAATGAAGCTAAAACCCCCACCTCACACCATACACAGGCCTCACTCAAAATGGACTGATGATCACAAGAGATAAAACTACAAAAACTTTTCAGAGAAAACACAGGGGTGAATTTTCATGACCTTGGGTTTAGTTCATGACTCTTAGGTATGACACCAAAGTCAAGGGCAACAAAGGAAAAAAAATAAATTTCACTTCATCAAAATGAGTACCTTACGTGCATGAAAAGAATTTTATCAAGAAAACCAAAACATAAGCTAGAGTATGAGAGAAAATATTTGTACGTCGTATCTCTGATAAGGGACCTAGACCTTATAAGGAACTCTTACAAGACAACGATAAAAGACAACCCAGTTAATAAGTGGGCAAATGACTTGAACAGACATGTCTCCAAGGAAGAAATGCAAGTGACCAATAAGAATATGTCAAGATGCTCAACATCATTAGCCGTTAGGGAAATGCAAATCAAAACCACAATGAAATACCACTTCATAGCAACCAGGACGGCTACAATGAAAAGAAAATGGAAAATAACAGGCATTGAGGAAGAGAAACCAGAACTTCACATGGTAGAATGTAAACAGTGCATCATTTTGCAGAAAAGTTGTGGCAGTTTCTCATAAAGTTAAAAGAGAATTATCCAGCAGTTGGGAAACAGACCCAACAATTCCACTGCTAGGCATCTATCCTGGGGAACTGAGAATAGGTACTTACATCCTTTTACATGAGTGTTCACAGTAGCCAACTATTCACAATAGCCAAAAGGTACAGACAGCCCAAATGCCCACTCACGGGTGAATGGATAACCAACATGAACTATTATTCAGCCATAAAAAGGGATGAAGCATGGACACAGGCAACAGCATGGATGAATCTCCAAAACTTTAGGCTAAGCGACAGGAGCCAGGAATATTGTGTGATCTCATTTACATGAACTGCCCAGAACAGGTAAATCCTAGGGACAGAAAGAAGACTGGAGACTTCCAAAGATGACAGGCAAGGAGGTTTGAGGAGGGACTGCTTAATGCTGAGGTTTCCTTTGAGGGTGACGCAAGTGCTTCAAAACTACAGAAGTGGTGGCTGTACGACATTATGAATGTACTAAATGGTAATAAATTAATCATGTCAGGAATTTCACCTCAACAGAAAAGAAGATATTTTAATTAAATCTACGAATATACAACGAGAAATGTATTATTACCAAGAGTTGCCCAATCTACACTCATTAGACCTTTCACTCTGAAATGGGGTTGACCAAAAAGCTGAGCAGCTATCAGAGATCTGTCCAACTGAGGAACAAATTCTCTTACTGCAGAGGGGACTGTATCCTCTTGTTAGTTTCAACAACAGGCAATACTAGAGGAAAGAGAGGGGTAAGAAAGGACGTCCAGCCAGAGACACACATCAGGCGTAGGCATGTTTTTTAAAAAACAAAAACAAAATTTTTAGCCATAAACGAAAGACAACTCACCCTCACGATGATGCCCATGCGTTTGCTTTCGTAGGTAAAGGGGAAGAGCTGCAGGATAGTGAAGTTCAGGATCTGGTCGCCAGGGGTCCTCAGCTGCATGGAAGACTGGTCGCGGCCCACCAGTGTTAAGCCCACACTTTCGGTCCACTGCACCAGGGCCACCTAAACGAGACAAGGGCCGAAGGTCAGACACACGGGCGGGCGTCCCAGTGCACAGGTCAAGCAAACGAACAGGAAGGTGGACGGGCACACAGAGACAGGGGAGCTTAGCGGAGCCTCTGTCCCTCAGGGAGGTCGGACCAGCACCCCGCTCAGGCCCGCGGGGGCCCCGGGCTCACGGCTGCCTCTCTTCCCTTAAGCAGCCATGAGCCGGACTGTGGAGAGAGGTATGCAGGTTCAACGGTGACCAGCACAACCAGGGGTCCCGTCAGGAAGAATCTGCACCAAGCAAACTGCAAATATCAGGAAAGAAGGAGCACGACGTGGTGGGCGGGGGGGTGGCGCACACGTCCAGGCTCCCCAGTAAACCTCACGAATGCCCAACCGGGAGGGAATCTGCTGTAGCTCTCCACTGGGCAGCTCTGCCCTCCAAGGGCACAGTGTTGGTTGTCACGGCCAAGCAGAGGGTGGACATTTGCTCTTGGCATCTTGTGGAGAGGCCAGGAACTGCTAAGCATTCTACACCACACGGGACAGCCCCCTCCCCAACAGAGAATCACCCCCACCCCACCCCACACGGCAGGCCTGTCGAGGGTGAGAACGCTGGTCTGTGCCGGTGAGGAGACTGAGGCTCGGAGAAGCTCCCAAGTTGTGAGTGGTGATGTTCCGGGGCCGAACCTGGATTCACCTGGTGCACAGCCATGCCCTCCACCGCCCTCTGCACTTGCTGGGGGGCTGGTCCAGTCACCAACTAAAGGTTTTTACAGCCTGAGTAAGGCTTGCTTCACTGCCCATCAAAAGGCACAGAGGAGGCAGATTCCAAGGTGAGGACCAGACCGCTGGGGACGGCAGCCGGCAAGGGCCCGAGCCCCAGCTGGAGGCGGCTGCCCCTGGGAATAGGGGTCCAGGCTGGGCATGGCTTCCAGCTTCTCAAGAAAAACCAGAAACCTGACCTTGTCCCCGAGCGTTCTCAACTTTTCAGTGTAAGCAAGTAAGCTGCATGTTTTAAATGCCTATGAAGAAAATGAAACATTCACCTGCAGATGAGTCTGGCCTGGGGTCTTCAGGGAAAGAAGGAAAGAGGAGTAGAAGAGGGGGGAGCTGGGAAGGGGCGAACCCCCCGCTGCCACAGGAAGGGGGACGGCAAGGATGAAGAGCTACGGCGTGTGGATGACAGCGTCGTGTTTCCTCGTCAGAAGAGCCCACGGAGGCAGGAACTGCCAAGCTCCACGTGGGGGATGAGGAAACAGAGACGGGAGGGGAGCTGCTCCCAACCGGCAGCTACGACGGGCTGACATGAGATATAACCCTAGGTCCAGCAGACCCGAGGCCCAAGACAAGTGCCCGTCCTGGGCCATCCAGGCATCCGTTCTCAAAATACCAGGTGCATGCACCTCAGCGCATTCTCAGTGAGCGCCTGGCCACCCGACTCCCCGTCACCATCAGAAAGTTGACGGGAGGCACCAGGGGCAGAGTAACAGCCCCCAAACATGTCCACCTCCTGATCCCCACCGACCTCCGCCTCCTGGTCCCCACCGACCTCCGCCTCCTGGTCCCCGCCAAATTTATTCTTTGCTACTATCTTATATAAGTCTTCAGAAATGCATTCATGTAACTGTTTGTTCTAATCACTCTGAATTTCAGTATGGCCTGTCTTATCTGCTAACAATTTTCTTTCAAAGTTTAAAATGAAAAAAATCAGTAAAGATTTTTAAAATCTCATCCATATATATGAAAAAGAACATTGAGTAGTAGCTCAGCTGGTAAAGAATCCATCTGCAATGCAGGAGACCCCAGTTCGATTCCCCAGTCGGGAACATCCACTGGAAATCATTCCAGTATTCTTGGGCTTCCCTGGTGGCTCAGAATCCACCTGTAATGTGGGAGACCTGTATAGTCCACGGGGTTGCAAAGAGTCGGATACGACTGAGCGACTTTCACTTTCATTAAAATGCTCACTGGGTAATACACATGAAGAGAAATTCCGTCCAGCGTTTCTTTTTCTCCATGTATACTACTGAAATATTTTGGCGTATACATGTATTCCTTTTATTTTTACCATTTTAAATTTTGATTAATAAATATCCCTACACGATGTGAGATACTATAAATACCTAGCTCTATACAAGACTCGAAAGCTTGGCTAAATTTACATCCTTTACATACAAATTTAGTAACAAATAAAAAATAATTCTTCCTCTGATGCTTTCTAACACGACTGCTAGGGAACAGATTTTTTTTCATCCTTGCCTTTGAACAACTATTACTTCACTCCTTAAAAATGTATTTAATTGTTCTGAAATGATGTGAAAAGTCTGAGATATTGGGCTTCAAGGAGATACGCTAAGTCCCCGAAAGCCTATTCTTAATGTCAATCAAGAGGACTTCCCTGGTGGGCCAGTGGTTGAATCCACCTGCGAACGCAGAGGACACGGCGCCGGTCCCTGGTCCAGCAAGGTTCCACCTGCTGCGCAGCAGCTCAGCCCGTGTGCCACGACTACTGAGCCCACACGCCCTAGACTTCGCAACGAGAGAGGCCCTTACGGTGAGAAGCCGAGCACCGCAATTATGGGTGGCCCCCACTCACTGCACCGAGAGAGCCCGCGCACAGCAACGGAGCCCCAGTGCTGGCCCAAGAAAAGAAGAAAGAAAAAGAAAGGACCCGAAACGGGAAGCAGCTTTCAGAGCTGTGGGGGCAGTTCTGGCCTCAGCCAGCCCAGATGCCCCCGGCACAGACCCCACAGGACTGCGCTGGAGCGAAAGCTGAACCGGAAATCTCAAATGAGCACCAGCAACACGTGCTCCAGGGGAAGCGTGAACTACAAGGCCTTGGAAACATCTTCTCAGCCTGTATTCTGCCACAGCAACACCCCCACCGCCCCCACCCTCACCCCCGGGGTCCAAGGTCCTAATCAAAAGCTCGCAGGTCTCCTCAGGGGCCGATTTCAACAGGATATGAGTCCTGCGGGGGGCCTTTCTTTCTCACCTTCCACTCTCTTACTTCAACTAACATTAAGTCAGCCTTAATTTAAAGCTGATCTCTATCCGAAAGACATAAAAATCCCCTGGGGCCTACTCAGAAGAGAGCCGTTTAGAATGGGGGGGGGCTATCTAGGCCTTCTCAACTGTGGTGGAGACAGACATTTCAGGGGTCAAGAAGGGATGCTAGCTACCCCTTCGCAGAACAAGACGATGTGAATAAGGCTACTTCTTCCCCTAGGCAGTGAAAGCTTTAGTTCAAAAGAATCATTCCATATTGCCAAATCATCAAGTCTCACCTGGGGTATCACTGAGTCTCACTGAGTAGGGATCTCAGAGGGCCTTGGGTGAAGCTATCTAGAGGTCAAAACGGCAACAGAAAAAGACATCGCGTAAAGTGGCTCACTGTTAAAGAACCAGCCTGCCAACGCAGGAGACACAGGTTCAATCCCTACACAGCGAGTATCTCCTGGAGGAGGTCATGGCAACCCACTCCAGTACTCTTGCCTGGAGAATCCCATGGACGGAGGAGCCTGGCGGGCTACAATCCACGAGGTCACAAAGAGCTGGACAGGACTGAGCGTTCACGCATGCATTAGGTAAATGAATAAACAAATTAAGAGTCAAAGGCAAATGCTAGAAACCAAGAAAGTGCCAGAGGCGGGATCTGGCTCTGTGAGTTGGCTGCATATTCCGGTTTGGGTCGGGGCAAAAAACAAAACAAAACAAAACGGAGTGTGCCACTCTACCCTGCCCCCACGAAAATAAAAGCCCATCTGAAGAACTCTCGCCAGAGCTGCCCATGAAAGGGCTTTTTCATCATTTGTTGGTCAGCAACGAGCCATCTGTGATAAGTTTTAATAATTTTCCCTTTGTACCTGGGAATGTGTGCTTGGGAATTATGCCAGGCAGGCTAAAGAGCCTTGAATTCTTGTCAAAAGCAGGATACATGTGAAACGTAAGAACACGCACAAATCCGCTATCTGATTTATTAATAAAAGGGTTCTTTGGTGGCCTTCAATCAGATAAACAGCCAAGCTTACAAAGAGTGGCCAGTCTGCCTGAGGCCAGCCTTTCAGGATTATAAATGTATCCACAGACCTAGGGTGTTCTTTACTGAAGAAATAAGTTTCATAAAACCACCATATGACCCAGCAATCCCACTACAGGGCATACATCTGAAAAACCGTAACTGAAAAAGACACATATACCTCAATATTCACTGCAGCACTGTTTACAGCAGCCAGGACAAGGAAGCAACCCAGATGTCCATCGAAAGACAAACAGATAAAGAAGTTATGGTACATATACACAATGGAATATTATGCAGCCATTAAAAGGAATGTAAAATTTGAGTCAGTACTAATGAGGTGGGTGAACTTAGAGCCTATTATACAGAGTGAAGTAAGTCAGAAAGAAACAAATACCATGTATTAAGGCACACACACGGAATTTAGAAAAACGGTACTCCTAATGAACCTCTTTGCAGGGCAGGAATAGAGACTCAGATGGAGAAGAGGCCTGAGGACACAGCAGGGGCGGGAGAGGGCTGGCTGAACCGAGAGAGCTGCACTGAAATACACACGGCATCCCATGCCAACCAGAGAGCTACTGGGAAGTTACCGCATAACACAAGGCACTCAACCCGAGGTCCTGTGACAACCCAGAGGGGTGGGATGTGGTGGGGGGTGGGAGGGGGGTTCAAGAGGGAGGGGACATATGAACACCTGTGGCTGATTCATGGTGATGTACGGCAGAAACCAGAGTAACACTGGAAAGCAACTATCCTCCAAAAAAAAAAAAAATAGGTTCCAAAATGTGCCACACGGCAGTTGCAGGTTTGACTGTCGACAGGGATAGGGCAGGCAGTGGACTGGGGTAGGGCAGGCCACCGGGGCGGTGTGGGGGGTGCGCCTGGGGAAACAGAGGCAGCAGCCACCCCACTCGGCTCTCTGCTGCCAGGCAGAAAGCGGACCCAGTCTTTCCAGGTTCTGATCTTTCTCAGGAGAAGCTGACTCTTACAGAACGCTAAGTGATTTTTAAAGTTTACTGATTAAAAAAAAAAAACAAACCATCATGGAGCCAGCAACGTTTGAGAATCAGTGGACAGGCAGTTCCCCTGGAGGTCCAGGAGTAAGGACTAAGGTTATACTGCAAGGGATGTGGGTTTAATAGCCGGTCCAGGAACTAAGGTCCTGCACACCACGTACTGCGGCTAAAACATTTTTTTCACAAAGAATCAGCGATCAAGGTAGCAGAATAAAGGGCCACTCCCTGATCTAAATTTCCTTGATCTTATTCTCAAAATTCAGCCTCCTATCACTCAACTCTGATGAAAATCTGAGAAGGAAGGGTGGCATCCCCTCCATTAAAATTTAGCCATTCAGAAACGACTATTTACTTAATCCTCGCTGGCCCAAACTAACACGCTACAGGACAGAACTTTCACATGTCTGTCCACGGATGAGCTCAAACAAACAGGCTAATACGACACTTTTCTAGTGTCCCCCACAGCCCCACGGTCCTGCCTTTTACACAGGACCCCTCTCTTCTGAGCAACCGAACTCCTACTTCAAGATTCCAGCCCGACGGTTAATAAATGACGCTGACGGAGGGTTTTTATCAAGTTCCCAACCACTGTTCTCTGACCTCACCCTCGGGCCCGAGCACCTGGCAACGTGACGGTGGAGCTCCATCAGCCTCCCAAGCCACTCTGCGTCAACACTCCATGCTCCCCCGTGCACACATCTGAATGCTAGCATTGTCCACGGCCTGGGGCCGAGATGCAGGCACCAGGAGGCGTTCAGGAGAGACAGGGATGCAGTCCTGGAGGGAAGGGGAAAAAAGCCTCAAGGCCTCAATCAGACTGGGAGGTTGCCAGCCCCTCCTCAAGGCCACGAGCTTCCCTTCCGCTATAGCTTTTCTCCTCGCTCTTTGCAACAGGGCTAACAAAACACGAAACGAGGCAACTGGGACCTTTCGTGCATATGCTGCGCGGTGCAGAGTGACTGAATACGCAAGGCCCTCCATCACGACGTTATTCATGACGGCCAAAACAGGGGCCCACCTAAATGTCATGCTTGGGAGACAGGAAAAATAATCTGTGCTGTATCTCAGCAGTCACTCAGAATCTTCCCATCACAGACGGTTATTGGAAAGGGATAATGCAAGGGAGCAAGTCAAGGTTGTTGAACTTGTAAGGTATATATACATACACACACACCAGAGAGAGGTAGCAAAAACATCAAAATAGTTTCGGCTTTTTTTTCCTTTAACTTGTTTTCTTTTAGATATATAATTTATTTCCGGCTGTGCTGGGTCTTCATTGCTGCACAGGTTTTCTCTTGTTGCAAAGAGCAGGGCTTACTCTCGAGTAGCGGTACTTCGGTGGTTTCTCTTGTCACAAAGCCAGGCTCTGGAGCACAGGCTCAGTAGTCGGGGTGCACGGGCTCCGTGGTTCCCCGGCATGGGGGATCTTCTCGGATCAAAGACTGAAGCCCTGTCTCCCACACTGGCAGGCAGATTCCTTACCACTGAGCCACCAGGGAAACCCTGTTGCTCTAATAACGAGTGCGGGCTCAGTTACTTCAGTCATGTGTGACTCTGCGACCCCATGGATTGCAGCCCGCCAGGCTCCTCTGTCCATGGGATTCTCCAGGCAAGACCGGAGTGGGAACAGAAAGTAAAATCCACCCTACAGCAGCTGTACCTTCCACTGCACACCCCCCCGTTACGTCACCCCGTCTACGTTACTCCCAGCCCCTGACATTTCAATGGACGCAGGGATGCTCTCCATCTCTGGAGTCTGAAGAAGCCCCCTCCACTGCACCCCACCTCTGACAGTGCTAAATGTCCTTGAAAGGATGGGATGTGGTCAGGGCGGAATTCTCCCCAGCAGACTTCATCCATTTCACTTCCCTGGGGAGTCACTGTACTGGGCTGGGGGAGGGCGCTGCCGCCAGGCTGTAATCAATAGCTGAATAAAGACACTTCAAGGCTTCCAAGGCGGAATGTGCACAGGAAACAAATTTAGGAAATCCTGCTTTCTGTTACAGGAAACGAATCCTGGGCCAACTGGTAGGAATTACTCCAGCAGCTCCAAAGTAAAACGGATACTGGCTTCTGTGTGTATTCCATCAACTGACCTTGCCTGCACCAGTGAGGCTCTATTGATATAGAATTTCAAAGGTAGGATTCTAGACCCTGCTGCTCCTACATGGAATCCCAAAGAGATCTGGAAACAGGACGACTTTCTGAAAGATTTCATTGGCAACAGATTCGGCCAACTTTCTGTCAGATGGTCTATTTACATAAACAGATTTCTGTTTTGAGGTATGCATCTTTTGAAGTAGTTTAAGAGGTTGGTGGGGAAAATATTAACAGTGGTTACACCTTTTAGTTGGGGCTTCCCTGGTGGCTCAGTGGTAAAGAATCTACCTGCCAATGCAGGAGACTCGGGTTCAGTCCCTGATCTGGGAAGATCCCCTGGAGAAGGAAATGGCAACCCACTCCAGTGTTCTTGCCTGGATAATCCCATGGACAGAGGAGCCTGGTGGGCTATAGACCACGGGGTCAAAAACAGCTGGACACAATGGCAACTGAACAACAACACACCTTTAGTTAGTAGGGTTTTGGCTTACCTTTTTTCTTCTCTACATTTTCATATATTCTATCATAAACCTGAAATAACTGAATAATAAAAAAAATAAAAGTCATGGGGAAAAGGAAACCAAGAAAGTAACACTGACCTCTATGAAGACACCAAAGACCAAAAGAAATATCTTTTAAAAAAGAAACACTATTCAGAATCTTAGCAAACCAGAACAAATCTGAATCCAGAGGTGATTAACGGACAGCAGAGATAAAGGGCTCTTCTCTTTCACAAAAAAGGAGCTGAGAACCACACAGCATTCCATGGAAGATTTACCTTTGTGGAAAATCTTTGCACAGCCTTAAAACAAATATATCAAAGTTCAGCAGGAACCAGGGGTGCGGCAGGCATTAAAGACCACCACAGATGCATGTCAATAGTCAACAGGAGCCCAGAGGCAGAAGTGCTCGTCCAACCACCAACACTTGGAACCTGTTCGAATTTAAATTCTACCAAGTAGCCACAAGCTACTGGTTCCCAGTCCATAACATCAAGACTCTGGTCCTTTCTCACATGGACCATTCGGTGGTGTCATCCTCCCATTCCCATGGAAAAGCAAGATCAAGCAGACGAACCCTGGTGAAGACACAGTGCCAAATGTGACGAGCTTCTGGTTCCAGGGCAGACGCCCCAAGAGACCAGTAGACTCATCCATCCCTACAGTCCCTCCCTCCTCTTCTTTCTGCACACAATTCCCATCTCAGAATGTGGCCAAGGGCTACCACATTTTTCACCCCCAAAAAGCCTGGTTCAGATATCAGTGGTCACAGATCAACTGGGCCTCACAGTTTGAGCTCTTCCACAAATACCGAGCAGACGGAAGGAGGAATCTCCCAGGGGACCCATTCCGTTGCCCCAGAGAAGGAGGAAGAAAGGACCTCATGGGGAAAGATGCACCAAAGTGTCCTTCCTGGCCTTTGGAGAAGATTTCCGTTGTGCTTCCCTCGACCACATCAACCACCGGCTCACTGACGTTCTCAGAGGGGTCCAGACTTCGGAAACACATGAATGAGTTTCAGCCTGAGTTCCTTCCTCCCAGGAACAGTTCAGCCGAATGGGGCATAGGAGAAAAGCCTGCTTCTGTTAGGGGAAACACACTGAAAGCCCCCACCCTGACCAGGCACCATAGGTAACAATCTGCACGAGACAGGAGGTCCTAGTAAGGAACACGGAACTAACAAGCCAGCTCCAACCGGAGGAGTTAGGCAAAGGCCCAAAAGGGACGCCACGTGTCCCACCTCCCAGAACCCTTCTCGCTGGCAGCCACTTTGGCTGCGCAATAGATGTGCTACCAGAAAGGACCCTGAGTCAGAGTGATTGGCCAGAGAAAACCTGGAAACGAATCCCATCCCATGTGGCTGGGAGCCACATGGCAGGGCAGTTCTCCTGGCTCCCTTACTCTCCTGCTCTCTACTGGGGTGCCCCTTCCCAACAAAGTCTCCAGGATGTCTGTCTCTTCAGACAGTTCTTTCCTGAGTATTAGACAAGAGCCCGCTCTCAGGCCCTGGAAGAGGTTTCCCTTCCTGCAACATTTTCTTTGACTCCACCTACCAAGGCTTTTGTCTACAATTTGTTCAACCACATGCTTTACCAGGAGGCTGAAGGCTGAGCCAGCAAAAGCAGGTGATGCCTGGGTCCAACCTCTGGTGCTCACCAGCTATGCAACGTTGGCCAAGTTGCTTACCCTCTCTGTGCATCTGTCTCCTCATCTGTAAATCAGAAATCATGATAGAAACCACCTCCCAACACTATTGGAAGCATTAAATAGTAATAGTCACTGACGTGGTTCAGACGGTAAAGAATCCACCTACAATGTGGGAGACCAGGGTTCGATCCCTGAGTCAGGAAGATCCCCTGGAGAAGGGAATGGCAACCCACTCCAGTACTCTTGCTTGGAGAATTCCATGGACGGAGGAGCCTGGTGGGCTACAGTCCATGGGATCGCAAAGAGTCAGATATGACTGAGTAGCTAATACTTTCAGCACTTTCCCAAAGCTGTTGTAAGCATTAAATAATAATAGAGTCAGTTTCACACAATTCCAGGTGCATGGTAAATGTCAACTGTCATTGATGTTGTTCAGTAACCCAGTCATGTCCAACTTTTTGTGATTCCACGGACTGCAGCACACCAGCCCTCCCTGTCACTCGCCGTCTCCCAAAGTTTGCCCAAGTTTATGGCCTCTGCATCAGTGATACCATCCAGCCGCCTATCTCATCCCCTGACGCCCTCTTCTCCTTCTGCCCTCCATCGTTCCCAGCATCAGGGGCTTTTCCAATGAGTCAACTGTCATCACATATATATATATATATATATTAAAAAAAAAAAAAAACTTCATGTACCACAGAAGCCCCTCCCTCCTTCTTGAAATTAATAATAATAATAATAGTTGGGATTCCCTGCAACGCTGGTGGAAGAGTAAAATGGTTAAAAAAAAAAAAATCCCGGGAAGCGCTCTCATATTTATATAAACAGATTCATTCAGTTTGACCCGTGGGATTTATTGACCATTTACTAAAAGCCTCACAACACCCTCTTGTGGGTCCCATGCCACAGATCCACCGTGAAGATAAGAAACCTGCCCAGGTGTGGAGCTGGGAACCCAGGATCCATGTGCTCAACTGTCTCACTCCAGCTGCCCCTACGGACGTGGCCTGGTGTCTTGTTTAATGTAGACTCCTAGTGCCTGGCCCATGGGAGGCCCTCAAAGATCCCTGGTGAAATCATGAACCCAGTTACACCATTTCTACAAACATCAGGTGCAAGGATGCCCATCAGAAATGTTTCTAACTACTACTGCTTGAAATTAAGGCATAATCTGAATCCAGAAATATGAGCACAGTTAAAAAATGTTATGGTCCATTCATGGGCAGTAAATCTGAAGAACCGTATTCTAATAATATCCAACAAAATTTAGAAACAGGCATGATAAAATATTAAGTGAAAAAAGGAAGATGCAAAATCCTTGCCAAAACTAAAATTTTCATTTTTTTTAAGAAAAAAATACATTAAGACCCAGTAGAGGGGCTATATTTCAAACTAATGAAAATCGGTATCTTGTGGTGTCTAAAAATGGTTTAGTAAAAGGTTTAGCAGAAAAGTAAAAGAATCTGGGCTCTGAAAACAAACTCTGGTTAAAGCCCTCACCCTATCACCCAGGGGGCTAGTGTTAAGTCAGTCACAGAAAACGGCGACTCCACCCGGAAGAAAAGTTTTCTAGGGGACACCACCTTAGCCAAGAAACCTACGTTAGAATCTCTGAGAGCGGGACACGCCAACATCGTGTGACTCCAGATACCAAGGCCAGTGCCAGAAACACGTAACCTGAGGCAACATCATATGCAAAGCTTAGACGGACACAACCTGAAGGACACGCTGTAAAACCAAGGTCAAACATAAAGGTAACATGACCCAGTAATCCCTCTCCTATACGCACACCGAGGAAAATGAACACACATGTCCACACAAAAACCTGGACACAGATGTTCACAGAAAAACATATATAAACATTCCACAGGTCCATCAACCAAAGAACAGATAAACAGAACACAGTATTATCCATTCGAAAGCATACTGTTCATTCAAAACAAGGCATGAAGTATTGATACACACCACTACATGGATTAACCTTGAAAACACATGCGAAGTGAAAGAAATGAGGCAGAAAATGAGACACAGGGGATGTTTCTATTTGCATGCAGTGTCCAGAACAGGCCAGTCTACTGAGACAGAACTCAGGTCAGGGTTTGCCAGGGGCTGTGGGAAGACTGGCATGGAGGGCTTCCTTTTGGGGTGGTGAAAATGTACTAAAGTCAACTGTGGTGGGGACTTCCCTGGTGGTCCAGGGGTTAAGAATCCGCCTTCCAATGCATGGGACACAGGTTTGATCCCTGGTCGGGGAACTAAGGTCCCACATGCTGTTGGGCAACTAAGCCCACAAGCGGCAACGACTGGGTCCAAGCACCCCGACAAAGACCCTGTGCAGCCGAAATAAATAAAAATTCACTCATCAATTAAATAAAACAACTGTGGCAAGGTTACAGAACGCCACAAAAATACTATTAAAATAAAAAACACTGAGCTGCATTTCTGTTAAACGGGCAATTGCATGCTATGGTTTAGTGAAAGGATTGGATTATATCAATAAAGCTTTTTGAAGGAATATGGTTCTTTAATGTGCTGGCCGTCTGAACCACAGAGATCTCTTGTTCTTCCCTGATTTATGATGCATCTCAAGATCAAGACTGCTCCTTCCGGAGGAAGGGCAGGGCCTTTAGGGACCCAGCATCAACCGGGCTCCCGCCCCCGCGACAGGCGGCTCCACCCGGCGCAGCAGCGCAGCGGGCCGGGCGGCGGGCATGCGCGGGGCTTACCTCGTCCGGGCTGGACGCCTGGTACACGCGGCAGGAGTCCTCGTACTGCTTCTCGGCCTCGGCCTGGTCGGTGACGCCGTTGGACTCGTACACGGGGGTGACGTTGTGGCAGAGCGCGATGGCCTTGACCGCTTCGTGCACGCGGCTGCTCATGGTCCGCCGCACCTTGGTGGTCGGCGCGGAGCCCTTCTGAGCCGGCGGGTCCTGGGGCTGCTGCGGGAGAGGAAAGCAGCGAGGAGAACCAGGACACGGAGGGGCCTCCAGGGGAGCCTGCTCTAGCACGTGCCACCCTAGGGGCGCACACTTCAGGGATCCAGTCACTGGGGCTCAGCCAAAATCAACAAACACCAAATAAACAGGAAGAAATGACAGTCAAGGCTATGTGGGCGAGTCCACTCGGGAATGCTGGGTGGTGTCGCGGCTCCGCTACGCTGCCAGCCATGCTGGTGTTTCAGACCAGGGCTCCGGACCTCAGCACTGCTGACATCTGGGGCTCCCCTGGGGGCTCAGTGGTAAAGAATCTGCCTGCCAATGCAGGAGACCCAAGTTCGATCCGTGGGTCAGGAAGATTCCCTGGAAAAGGAAATGGCAACCCACTCCAGTATTCCTGCCTGGGGAATCCCATGGACAGAGGAGCCTGGCGGGCTACAGTCCACGGGGTTGCAAAAGAGATGGACATGACTGAGCGACTAAACGGCAACTGCTGACACTTGAGGAGGATAATTCTCTATGGGGGGGGGGGTGGGGCAGGGATACTGCGTGTAGCAGACGCTTAGCAGCTTCTCTGCTCCGTCTTCTAGACTCCAGAAGCAACCCCAGGTGTCACAGGAGAACAAACAGAAAATGTCTTCAGAGGTTGCCAAATGCCCCATGGAGACCAAAATCCTGCCCAGCTTAGAGCCACCATTTTAACTGTACATCCCTCGCAGTTTAAAATGGAAGACAGCCTCAACGGGGCTCCAGGGGGCGACGAGCATCCCAGGGCAGGTCAGGGAGAACGTCAGTAACACACTGCAAAATGGTACGAGACGTCCACTCAAGGTCGATTTTCAAGAGTTAACCAAAGTGTGCTCAAGCTCTGCCTTCAGCACTGACCAAGGACCCTAATTCTCGTCTAAGAAGCGGCTGCCTGGCTTATACAGCCCTCATCCACCTCTTCACTATACCTTTTAGCACATGGCTTGTCCTCTTAATGGGTTAAGTCTTGGGGAAAAGGTTTTGAGCAACACGGTAAAAAGAAAAGCAGAGACATTACTTTGCCAACAAAGATCCGTCTAGTCAAGGCTATGGTTTTTCCAGTGGTCGTGTATGGATGTGAGAGTTGGACTATAAAGAAAGCTGAGCGCCGAAGAATTGATGCTTTTGAACTGTGGTGTTGGAGAAGACTCTTCAGAGTCTCTTGGACTGCAAGGAGATCCAACCAGTCCATCCTAAAGGAGATCAGTCCTGGGTGTTCATTGGAAGGACTGATGTTGAAGCTGGAATTCCAATACTTTGGCCACCTGATGCAAAGAGTTGACTCGTTGGAAAAGACCCTGATGCTGGGAAAGATTGAGAGCAGGAGGAGAAGGGGACGACAGAGGATGAGATGGTTGGATGGCATCACCGACTCAAAGGACATGGGTTTGGGTGGACTCCAGGAGCTGGTGATGGACAGGGAGGCCTGGCGTACTGCGGTTCATGGGGTCGCAAAGAGTCGGACACAACTGAGCTTCTGAACTGAACTGAAGGTGAGAAATCTGAGTCTGATACTCGGGTAGGTGTCAACAGCTGTGTGACTGCAAGCAAGCTGTGTGACCATCTGCCCTCTGGGCCTCGGTTTCCTGCCAATGAGAGGAGGGGCTGGTTTTCAACCCACATGTGGAGTAGAGGAACCCTGAGAAACGCACTCAGCAGCATCAAACGTGGAGGACAAGCAGTCCCATCCCCACCTGTGTACCATCGGGTACCACGAAGGCTCTGCTTTGAAGAATGGGTTCTACTGCTTTGCTCTGTGCTGTGCTGAGTTGCTCTATTGCCTTAAAATGTAACAAAAAATTAAGGGCACTAGAAAGAGACCACTTGTCAGCAGTCTATGAGTTAGTGGTCAGTAAAATTCAGATACCCGCCATGGCCCACCTGACCAGCCTCTCTCCAAGCTCCTTATCCTGCCTCAGGGCCTTGCTCTTGCTGTTCCCACTGCCTGGAACACTGTTTCCCACATCTTGGCAGAATTAGCTCGTTCCACCTCAACATTCAGGCCCCAAATTCACCGTCGCCTCCTCAGAGATGCCTTCCCCGACCCCATAATTGGCTCTGCCTCGGGTGCCTGCCCCACTGGGAGCCATGCTTCCATGGGCCCACGTGTGCCTCTGTCTTCAGTGACTAAAACTGGCTTGTTTACCTGATAATTCTCCCGTTAGATCGTGAGCACACAGAGCTTGTCTACTGAACTCTACTACCAAGGGCAGGAGATAACTTGCCTCCAATATCTGTCCAACAAACAACTTAATTTTCCTGAGACAATGGTGAGAAGTCCTCATCTGACACCCCCCACCCCTGCAATTTTTAAGAAGAAATAAATATCAAATTGACCAACATCAGATTTTAAGCCACAATTTAGGACAAAAGACTTATCATAGCCTCCCTACCTCCACAACTGAGTCTCAGAAGCGAGAGATGTTTATGAGTTACTGAACAGTATGTTCCATTAAAAACATATTTTATCCAACAGAGGAGAAGCGATCTGATCTTTTAGAATGAATCATGTTTTATACCCATGAACACATGGTTGCCCAAAATAGAGAACAGATGGGTTATGAGAAACAAGAAAAGACTTTCATTTAATTTTTTAATACTATTTTTAGCAGTGGCATCAGACTCTTCAGGTAATTAGACAATTACTAAATTATTCTGGTCACGCAGGCACACACACACTGCTCTGGCTTCCTGCTCTGTTAACCTCTGGTGTCAAGAGGACACGGGTTTCACTTCCAGGCCAAAGGGCGCTGCATGGTAACAATAATTAGAGTAATATATCAGAACTACAGTTTAAATGAATCATTATTTGCCAAGTGCTTTTAATTATAAAGAATTTAACTCTAAAATTATAACGAGGACTGAAGATTTACAGAAAGGTCCCCTCTCGTAGTGAGGCTAAATCAAGAATTGTTTTTTTTTTTTCAAAGTTCTATAATTTATGTTCTGGCCATGGACGCGTGTCTTCATTTTTTTGCCCACATTCCTCAGCACCTGGACCAAATTATTATTTACCATTAGGAGCAATAACAAGACCTTTGACAAAGTAATTGCTCTGGCTGGCAAGTTTTAGCAACAGTGGGTTTGAAGGGAAGGCTGAATTAAGGGTATCTTTCACAAACCTTTGGGTTTTAGAAGCAATCTGATTATGTCTACAGGAGTCAGATACTTCCACTAATATCTTAAATGTGGGATAACACAGAGCCCTGGGGCTTTGCATTCCAGGTGAAACCACTCCAGAGCAAAGCAAAAAGAGAAACACAGCCCAGAGTTTTGCAAAGACCCGACTCTCAGATCAAGGAACTAGCTGACAGTAAACTAGAAGATGACGGTGACTGAGTCCGACCAGCGTCACAAGCAACCGATTTGCTGCCTCCACGTTCGTCTCTCTCTGAAATTGATACGTATCCCCCTTTACTACTAAGATCGTTTTGGCCTGTCTCAGGTCAGATTTGGAGAGGGAAAAGGCAACCCACTCCTGTGTTCTTGCCTGGAGAATCCCATGGACAGAGGAGCCTGGCAGGCCATGGTCCATGGGATCTCAGAGAGTCGGACATGACTGAAGCGACTAAACACACACACTACTAAGATGTTTCAGGGAGGATGGGTCATAACAACCACTGATTCTGATTTAATTTGCAAATGAAAGGCTCACCCACGCCCCAAGTGGTGATACACACATACCAGGAAGGCACTGGTCACTGCGAGGGGTCCGGCCAGTGTTTGTACCAGGGCCGGTTGTTAAGCATCCTCACGCTGCCCACATGGAAAAGTTTCACGTTGTACAGTGTTATCTCCAGCCTCCCCCCACCCCGCCCCATAGGCCCTTTAACCTACACACATTTCTTCTTACTTAAAAAATACCAGGGGAAAATAAAAACAGATGTGGTATCCACAGAGGCAGGTTACGGCCCTTTCTGCCCTAGGGGGGAACCACCGGTCCTCTTAAGGAGGGGAGGACACGCTAGGCCCTCGTGAGGTCAGAAGTCGAGTGAAGAAAAGCTCTCCGCACACACAGGCCCCTGCCTCGGGCCCGGGGTGGGTGTCCCGCACCGTGGGGTGTCTCGGTCATTCCATGCCACCTCAGCAAACAAATGAGACTTGAGACTCCATGAAAAAAAAAGAGGCCTCCGTTTCTCGTTAATAATCCACAGCAAAGGTACTTCCTGATGAGAACCCCAGCCTATATTTCAGGAAAGAGTAATACAAAAATTAAACACTCGGTCACCATGAATATCCACCTTCTCTTACCCACCTTCTTTCCAAATGCAGTGAAAACACTGCCACTTATGAACATTCATAAGATAACAGCACAAATGGGTTGTAACTGCTTAAAAGTACATGTTGAAGAGAAGGAATTCCTGTTTCAATAGGTCCACTTCACTCCCCAAATAAAGCTCAGAGCTGATAACTCATTAGCCTCAAAGGGCCACTCTTCTAGAGACAGGCTCAGAGCTACAACTTCCAAATGAATCAACTAACTTACAGGCTAAGGGACTGAATAAATACAACACTTACTACGTAATAGCCGGGCTTCCCTACTGGCTCAGAGTGTAAATGGGCCTGCAATGTGGGAAACCGGGTTCGATCCCTGGGTCGGGAAGATCCCCTGGAGAAGGGAATGGCTACCCACTCCAGTATTCAGGCCTGGAGGAATCCCATGGACAGAGGAGCCTGGTGGGCTACAGTCCATGGGGTCACAAAGAGTCAGACACGACTAAGCAACTAACGCTTACTATGTAACACTACACACCTTTCTGTATGACAGAGGCAACACATTTCCATTTGTTGAAACGGAGCCACACGTAACACAGGGACTCTCAGCTTGGGAGATTCCGCCCTCCCCCTTGGGCAGTGTCTGGAGATACGTGGGGCTGTCACAAAGAGCAGGGGGCGTGTGCTACACGCAGCTAGAGAGTGGAGGGCATGGACGTTGCTAGACATCCTACAATGCACAGGCTGGCCCCCACAACAAAGAATGATCCCGCCCATGACGTCATCACGGCAAGGCTGGGAATCAGACATGCACCCGTTGCTGCCAAAAACCAGGGTCAGGACGGTGAGACCAACCTGTGCAAGTGCTGAACTGGAGCCTGTCAACTTAAGATTTGAATTCTTTACCTTCGTTTTGAGTTTTTATAATATTGCATTACAATACGATTTGTCTTAATGACTGCGTTTTTGGCCATCTCAATGAATTTTCCTTCCTAGATCCATTCCTCACTCTACCCCTATCTGGCCCTGTTATAAAACCATTCAAAAGGATCATAATTATGACACGTGTGGAAAAAAAAGGAAGCTGGACAGTGTTATTCTAACAGTGGGTCTTAATCAGAAATGCTTTTCTGAATGACCAGGAAAGATATATATATATGCCCAGGTCCTGGTCACTTAAAGAATACAGTAGGGCCCAGGCATATATACATATTTTTCAATTCTACACGTAATTTTGATCCTCAGCTCTAGTTTAAAAGAATTACAAAAATATAATGACTTCTTGTTGGAAAGAAAAAAGAACCAGAGAGAGAGAGAGAAACACGGTAGACATCTCCACAGACGCACAAAGGCAGACAAATGGCGTTTTATACAGTTGGGTGTTAACACCATAATCTCTGACTGATGTGAATACAGGTGATCTCAATGTTTTTTCTTTGCACGGATCCATATCATCTATCTTTTCTGTAGCGAAAAAAAAAATGCCTCCTAAGAAAGGATTAGAATTCTTTTTTAATGACTAAAAAACAAAGTAAGCTCTGTGTCCCAGAGAAAAACACATGAGTAAAGATTCTTCCCTGAGAAAACATAACCTTCTCTGTGCTCCCTAAGGATGCAGAAGGCAAGAGGGGCACTACCTAGGCCACAGTGCACACTGACGGCCAAGCGCATCCCGCGTGCACGTCTAGTGCAGAAAGCAAGTCACAAACTCACACGCTCCTCAACATACTCATTAAACAGAACAGGAAAAAAATCGCTCAGTAAAGTCCAACTCTACCAAGTCCTACAACAGTATCAGAGACAAACTATTAAGTGAAAAATCACAGTTCACAGATCAAAATATGTGCGATAAGGTGAACTATGTTTTTCTAAAAAAAAAAAGAATGTACCATATAAAATAGCCTAGAGGAACACTCAGAAGCACTGGTCTTGGTGTTCTCTGACCAAGGACACCACGTGGCTCCCAATTCCCATAGTCATTATTTTTCTCAGACACATATATCAATAAAAGTTAAAGATACTTCCACTTGCCAGAGTGAGTAAAATAAAATAGATGATTCCATATTCCAGGCAATATACAGACTAGTCATCTCAAATATTCTGACCATGTTGAGAAAAAAAAGTACCTTCCCCACGTCTGTATTCAAGTTGTATACATACTGTCCTGTGCATTGAGAAACAGCAAAAGACTATAAAATAACGTGACGAAAAGAGAGCACATTTCACAGAGTTAGCTAAAAGTTCAAAATAACATATGCTGAGGATTACAGATTTAAAAGTATAATTATTTAAAATTACAGATTCGAATTGTCATATCTGTTTGTCATAAAGGAGCATGAAGTGCTGACACACGCTGCAACCTGGAAAAACCTTGGAGATGTTACGCCAAGTGAAATAAGCCAGGTGCAAAAGGTACTGATTGATTCCAGGCATCTGCGATGTCCAGAACAGGCAGACCCACAGAGACAAAAAGGAGACGGGTGGTTGCCAGGAGCTGGGGAACGGTGGGAGTCTAAGAGATAGGGAGGGTCCCTCTTTGGAGTGGTGAAAACAGTCTGAAATTAGATAGCAGTGGTGACTGCAGAACGTTGAGAATATACTAATAAACCCTGACCTGTACACTTAAGAGGATAAATGTTATGGTTTGGGAACCATCTCTCAATCTTTTAAAGGTGTCAGTAAGTAAATCAATAAGCCAGAGGAAAAATCATCACGTCTCCCTAGCCTATCATGGGTTTCCCTCATAATGTGCTGGCCATGTCTTTGTGGTTTGCTTGCGCCTGTATTAATCATCTGGAGTTTTCCCTGCAGGAATCTTGTAAAACCACCTGCCTTCTTTATGAGGTTAATTTAGTTAAACAACATCCCTAAAACCAGTCACCTAGACACTCATAAAACACAGTCTGTATTCCAATGTTTCGAAAATAAACAATCGCAAAATTCTGACTCCTTCTGCAGGACACTTCAAGGACTGTCCTGACAAATGTTCATCTGATAAATCGAGGGAGGGTCCCAGGGTCAATCTTCATGCTCTTAGTAAGGTTTAAATTTTGCTTTAATTTTGAAGATGAAACTGAAGTGTGTGTGAACACTCAAATCATTCCTTCCTGCACCTCCATGGGTCACCTTGCACCCTCTGTTTTGGAGTTCACAGATCTAGAACAGCGATATTCTGAAAAATAACGGCGGACCTTAGATTCATGGTGGGCTTCCTAGGTGGCGCGGCGATAAAGAATCCCCCTGCCAATGCAGAAAATGCAGGATCGATCCCGGGGTCAGGAAGATCCCCTGGAGAAAGAAATGCAATCCACTCCAGTATTCTTGCCTGGGAAACCCCAGCGACAGAGGAGCCTGGCGGGCCACAGTCCATGGGGGTCACAAAAGGCTCAGACATGGCTGAGCAACTAGATAACAATTAGATTCAAGGTAGCTCTAGCGCCTCTGCCCTTTGGAATCACCTGGTTCACCGGTTAAAATTTTAAGTCCAGCCACCACTCCTAGAGATTCTGACTCGGTCCCCAGCCATCTCACCCAGGAGTTCCAAATGCCGTATTTAGGAGACACTGTTATAAACATCCTATTATTAAACTCTAAAGGGCAGATGGATGGCTGTAACAGACTCAGGAGAATCCCACTGGGGGGGTGGGTACGGTGTAAGATTGGATTGTGGGGATGATTCCACAACTCTGTAAATTTACTCAAAAAAAGCATTAAACAGTACATTTAACATCGCTAAATGTTACGGTATGTATGTTATACTTCAATAGAGCTGTTAAAAAAAACACACACAGGAAAGGCTTCATACTTGTCCTCACAAAAGAATCCGTGTGTTTACTGCGGGCTTTTCGCTGTCCGGAGAGCAGGGTGCAGATGGCCTCCCTGGGGGAGGGGGTGTCCACATCAGCCCCAGCCTCTCCCCATCACACCCCGTTCTTTTAAACCCAAGGCCAGGATGGGCAAGGCAATTTATGAGCCTCTGCTAAGGAAGGGTGCTGAGAGTTCACTGTAAAAAATGCTGTTTTCTGACTCTTAGCACTTGACGGAGAGGCTTATCTGCGCTCCCGAAAAAATGGGCCACAAAGCTGAGCCAGCCAAACACCCTGAGAAAGCTTGGCTTCTGTCAATACCGCAAGCTCTTAAAAATACCACCAGGATGGGCAGGGGTGTGCCTCCCACCAGGGCACGTACACAGTGCACGACGCCGTCTAACATAATCATCGGCAGGCCGGCACCGCTGACACGGGGCTCCGAGGGAGGCAGGATCCGGCCAGGGGCTGACAAGCGTGACAATCCACATGGTGACCCCTTCAGGGGAGTCTGGAGGGCACTGGAGGGGGCGGGTCAGAGGGAAGACTACTCCAAGAGACAGAAGTGATGCGGCTCACCGTGGCCGGGAAGCTGCAGGCCGTGGTGAGCGGGAGGGGAGGCTGAATCACGGGAGAGGGTGGGGAGGGGATGCAGGCCACGCTGGACGCCACGGACCCCACTGCCAGGACCAGGGCGGGGAGGGGCGAAGCAGGGAAACCCTGCAGGGTCCCTGCAGACAGCCAGGCCAGGGAGAGTGCAGCTTCTGCCTAGTGAGCGAGAGGGGAAGACATCCAAAGCCGAGCAGGTGGTCTGAGGGGGCAGGCCTGTGACTGCAGGCAGGTGGCCACGGGGCAGGAAGCAGGGGCCTTTCCCAAACCCCGGGATGGAGCTCACAGGACAAAGGGGCACGGTGCTTACAAAGACGAGAATGACTGTGAGCACAAATGGGGATGCAGGGAGAAGGATGGGACGTGGGTGCACTGCCCTCCTGACATGCGAGCGGGGATGCCAAGGATTCCAGGCTAAAGCTCCAGGTCGGGTCGAGGCAGACACGGGAGCCATCAGCTGTGACAGGGCGGCAGAAGCTGGCAGAGAGGGAAGCCCCCTAGAGAGTGACTCCACACTCTCTAGGTGGAGTGCGGAGTGACTCCCCCTAGAGCACAGACTCCACCGCACAACGCTGGAAGACGGGTCAGACAGAGGGGGAAACGGACCAGGGCGGGCTGTGGCTTCTCCTCCCAGCCCAATCGCGTCCTTGTGATTTTCTAACAGTCTTAAAGTCCATCTCTGAAAAAGGTCCATGGATCCATTTAGAGTCAAGCCACGATGCCCACACAGGCAGCCAGCGGAATGGCAGGTGCCTCGTGCTGGCTGTAGGTAATGACTGGACGTGGATCGAGTGAGCAGTTCTTCACGTAAAACCCACCCTCGCTTCCAGACTCTGTTCCCTGCCCTGCCGCGTTCAGGAGACGCCCCAGAAATCCAGGTGTGCCAGCTGGCAAATGTCCCAGAGAATTAAAATGTTGACTCTGATTGTGCCGCTGAGCATTTAGAGAGTCCATCTCTGATCCTCACACAAAAATACATTTTTAACTGGCCTTCTGACTACAGAATCAGTATCTACTTGGACAAATTCAAGCAAAATACGGCCTCTTTATTCTCTTGTCCTTAGTGTCATAACCCTGTAGCTGGTCTAATGCAATCTATGTTAGCTCTGTGTGTGTTTTCAGAATTACCAAGGGAATTGCTTGTTTATCATCTTTCCTTTAACACACAGAAGTGCATCTGAATGAGCCAGAATCTCTAGGGTATCAGGCCCAAGCCAATGTCTTTTGTTTTGCTTTTATTCTATTTGTTTTTTAAAACATCACTAGGAATTCTGATGAACAGCCAAGGTGGCGACCCACTGGTCTAACATCTTAGGACTCTTAGGACACTTACAAGTAATATCTTTCTCTTAAAAAAAAAAAAAAAAGACTGGTTTCGAAAAATCTTATGGGGCGGGGGGTAGAAAACCAAGAGCAGATAAGTTGATAGTCCTTTCTGATCATTTCTTCCACGAGATTGCTGAGTTGAAAAGAGATGAGGAGCTAAAGCTCATCAGTTACACCGTGATTATGTCACAAGCAGTCCATTAACTACTGATTGCTTTTGCTCATAACTGGGGAAAAGTAAACATGTCTATAAGCTTGAAGGAGAACTATCACGTTCTCAGAGCTTTTTCTGGTGCTGCTGCTGCTAAGTCGCTTCAGTCGTGTCCGACTCTGTGCGACCCCATGGACGGCAGCCCACCAGGCTCCCCCGTCCCTGGGATTCTCCAGGCAAGAACACTGGAGAGGGATGCCACTGCCTTCTCCAATGAATCCAAGTGAAAGCGAAGTCGCTCAGTCGTGTCCGACTGTGCGACCCCATGGACGGCAGCCCACCAGGCTCCCCCGTCCCTGGGATTCTCCAGGCAAGAGCACTGGAGCGGGCTGCCAGGGCCTTCTCCGTTTCCGGTACTAGTCACTGGCAAATAGTTTTTTTCCATGTTTCCCCTATCATTCATAAGTCGGAGGTCAGTAGATCGACCCTCGGGATGAGGAAGACGGGAAAAACCTCAGCTGCAGGTTTATTCAGACTATGAAGAACCAGTGATTGCCAGGGGCTTGGAAGGAAAGGTGGGTGGAGGGAAGCAAGGAGTGACTGCTCGTGGGTATGGCAGTTCTTTTTCGGGTGATGAAGATAAAAACATTGTGGAGAGAGTTACACAACTCTGAGTATTCAGAACAACCCCCTGAGTTGCACACATTTAATGGGTGAATCATATGGTATTATGAATTCTTCCCAATAGAGATGCCAGTAAATATTTTTAAAAATCACTTTGGGTATCAAAACAGAAGGCTTTACCTGGGTGTAAATACTAAAAATGTGGCTTTGAACTTCATCCATTGAGTCGAGGCCATAGGCTACAGTGCCAAGATGGAGCCGTTTGAAAACCATCTCATTCTGCGTAAGAGTTCCTGAAACACAGAACAAGGAGTAACTGTGCCTACATCCTGAAGCTCTTATTATTAACAGTAATGAAAGTTGTTTTTTGTTTTTTTTTTCAGAGTTTACTCTACGTCACACGCTGGTTTCAGCACTGCTTCTTCTGGAGTAGACATCTGTGATATTCTGTCAGCCTGGAATCCAAGAATTTCTTCTGAAAACAGAATCTTAGAGTTCCAGGGGATATGATCACCCTTGGTCCCTGGGATGGTCTAGAGAGAATGCCAATCAGGGTGCCTGGCTCATTCCACTGGCCAAGAGGGCGGGACATGACATACATGAGGCCAATCAGATTCAATCCTGAAGGAATCAAAACCTTGACCAGACCGACGCACAGACAACAGACGAGAAGAGTCAAGTCAAGAGACCATCCCGATACTGACACAGCCAGAACCTACCTGGTTCTTCTTTCTGAAATCTACCTTTGCTCTGCCTTCCCGGATCTTTGCAACAAATGCCCTTTTATCCCATGTTCACTAGATGGTAGAGATGAAGGTTGAACCCAGGTCTCCCCACTTGCTCTCAACCACTACAACCACCTCGTAGCCTAGGTGCTAAACTGTAAAGAGGCATTTTAAGATGTGGTTTCAAGGTCAGGACTTGAAGCCAGTCTGTCTGAGTTCAAAGCCGACTTCTGCCACTATATGCTTCTGACAAGTCACGTAACCAAGTCACTTAATAACTCCAAATACAGTATCAGGGGAGGATTAAGTGACTGGATACAAACACCCAGAACAGTGCTCTTCCACATGATTAGCACCAAGTGATTGCTGCTAGCATCATCATGCCCGCCAGGAGTCTATCTTCCTCCAAAGATGAAGAGGATACAGGAACTGCAACACTCATCTCTAACACCTCCAGAAAGATAGTCCAAGCATCTTCTTTGACTCTGAATCCTGCAAGGGCCCCGGACACTCACCCGTCTTGTCTGTGAGTAGGTAGGAAATCCTCCCCAGCTGCTCAGGAATCGTGCTGGAGCGAACCACGGTCCCGGGGATTTTCGAGTCCCGGCGAATGACCCAGCTGTACACGATCTTGCCCATGTCCAGGTTCACACGCAGGCTGGGCAGAAAACCAGAGCACACAGGTTTACAGGACACACACAAAAAGCTGCTTGTATCTCAATACCGATTCTAAAACACACACCGTGGGTGCTGTAACATCAGCACAAATGAGACCCCACCTGTTCCGGGTCATCCCTTTACAAGGGACCAGCTCCTTCGCAAAACCACAAAAGCACGACCTTCAGATAGACAGAGACGCACAAACGCTGCGGCACCAGCTCGCTCTCAGCGCACCTGATGGGGATGATGTTGGAGAACAAGAGAAGGAAGCGAAGGATCTGCAGGTACCAGCGCCCGGCGAAGTGCTGGAGGGCAACCATGACCAGGGACACCACCACCAGGGCTCCGAACAGGATCTTCGTGAGGCAGTTCACCTCCAGGTCAAACAGGCCGATCTGCGGGACGGCACACAGACGGAAACTCACCGCGAGCTGGTGCAGCCCACAGCCCACCCGCAGGGCTGGGCCTCCCCCTGGACACCGGCACCCTGGGTGAGACAGCAGGCTCTGTGGATCCCCACAACTTTGGGGGAGAATACTGGGCTCCACGGAGTAACTGACATCCCAGGGACCTCAGTGAATCTCATTTTGATTTTTTCTTAACAATTTAAAGATTTAGCATGGAACCTTATAAGAGGGTTACTGCTGCCTTCAGTGGTGCTGTGCACTGCACGGCCTCAACCGTGCTCCCAGCGACCCGTGAAATGGCCCAGCTCTACGCCACGCACTGGTTTTGTACTGCATGGAAATCCAGGACACACACCACCAGTGGCATCTGATTTTTAGGTGATGCATTCCTGAACATTATCATTTTAATGACTACATATTTATCTTAATACATGTTTTTTAAAAATGGAACCAGCCCATAAAACTCATCACTTTGTAGAAACACGGCCCCAGATAAGGCTAAAACCTCAAATAAGTGGCATTTATAGTTGTAATATAGTTGGATATATGTAATAAAGTTGGATATGTAATATAGCTGGAGTACAAAATGAAGCAGAGCAAAGGCTAACAGAGTTTTAACAAGAGAACGCACTGGTCATAGCAAACACCCTTTTCCAACAACACAAGAGAAGACTCCACCCACGGACATCACCAAATGGTCAATACCAAAATCAGACTGATTATACTGTTTGCAGCCAAAGATGGAGAAGCTCTATACAGTCAGCAAAAAACAAGACCAGGAGGTGACTGGCTCAGATCATGAACTCCTTATTGCAAAACTCTGACTTAAACTGAAGAAAGTAGGGAAAACCACTAGACCATTCAGGTATGACCTAAACCAAATCCCTTACCATTATATAGTGGAAGTGACAAAAAGATTCAAGGGATTAGATCTGATAGACAGAGCGCCTGAAGAACTATGGATGGAGGTTAGTGACACTGTACAGGAGGCCGTGATCAAGAGCATTGCCAAGAAAAAGAAATGCAAAAAGGCAAAATGGCTCTCTGAGGAGGCCTTACAAATAGCTGAGAAAAGAAAAGTGAAAGGCAAAGGAGAAAAGGAAAGATACACCCAGAGTTCCAAAGAATAGCAAGGAGACATAAGAAAGCCTTCCTCAGTGATCAGTGCAAAGAAATAGAGGAAAACAATAGAATGGGAAAGACTAGAGATCTCTTCAAGAAAATCAGACATACCAAGGGAACATTTCATGCAAATATGGGCAAAATAAAGGACAGAAATGGTATGGACCTAACATAAGCAGAAGATATTAAGAAAAGGTGGCAAGAATACATAGAAGAACTGTACAAAAAATATCTTCATGACCCAAATAAGCACAATGGTGTGATCACTCACCTAGAGCCAGACATCCTGGAATGTGAAGTCAAATGGGTCTTAGGAAGCATTACTACGAACAAAGCTAGTGGACGTGATGGAATTCCAGTTGAGCTATTTCAAATCCTGAAAGATGATGCTGTGAAAGTGCTGCACTCAATATGCCAGCAAATATGGAAAATTCAGCAGTGGCCACTGACCTGGAAAAGGACAGTTTTCATTCCAATCCCAAAGAAAGGCAATGTCAAAGAATGTTCAAACTACCACACAACTGCACTCATCTCACACACTAGCAAAGTAACGCTCAAAATTCCCCAAGCCAGGCTTCAACAGTACATGAACCATGAACTTCTAGATGCTCAAGCTGGATTTAGAAAGGGCAGAGAAACCAGAGCTCAAACTGCCAACATTTGTTGGATTACAGAAAAAGCAAGAGAGTTCCAGAAAGACACCTACTTCGGCTTTACTGACCATGCCAAAGCCTTTGACTGTGTGGATCACAATACACCGGAAAATTCTTCAAGAGACAGGAATACTAGACCACCTGACCTGCCTCCTGAGAAATCTGTATGCAGGTCAAGAAGCAACAGTTAGAACTGGTCATGGAACAGCAGACTGGTTCCAAATTGGGAAAGGAGTACGTCAAGGCTGCATATTGTCACCCTGTTTATTTAACTTATATGCAGAGTACATCATGAGAAACGCTGAACTGGATGAAGCACAAGCTGGAATGAAGATTGCTGGGAGAAATATCAATAACCTCAGATACACAGATGACACCACCCTTATGGCAGAAGCATAAGAGGAGCTAAAGAGCCTCTTGATGAAAGTGAAAGAGCAGAGTGAAAAAGCTAGCTAAAAACTCAACATTCAAAAACCTAAGATCATGACATCTGGTCCCATCAGTTCATGGCAAATAGATGGGGAAACAGTGGAAACAGTGAGAACCTTTATTTGGGGGGCTCCCAAATCACTGCAGATGGTGACTGCAGCCATGAAATTAAAAGACACTCCTTAGAAGAAAAGTTACGACTAACCTAGACAGCATATTATAAAGCAGAGACATTACTTTGCTGACAAAGGTCTGCCTAGTCAAAGCTATGGTTTTTCTAGTAGTCATGTATGGATGTGAGAGTTGGACTAGAAAGAAAGCTAAGCACCAAAGAATCAATGCTTTTGAACTGTGGTGTTGGAGAAGACTCTTGAGAATCCCTTGGACTGCAAGGAAATCAAACCAGTCCATCCTAAAGGAAATCAGTCCTGAACAGTCATTAGAAGAACTGTTCCTGAAGCTGAGGTTCCAATACTTCCACCACCTGATGAGAAGAACTGATTCATTTGAAAAGACCCTGATGCTGGGAAAGATTGAAGGCGGGAGGAGAAGGGGACAACAGTGGATGAGATGGTTGGATGGCATTGCCAACTCGATGGAAGTGAGTTTGAGTAAACTCCGGGAGTTGGTGATGGACAGGGAAGCCTGGCTTGCTGCAGTCCATGGGGTTGCAAAGAGGCAGACATGACTAAGAGACTGAACTGAACTGATAGTTGTAATGATGGTGGTCACGGGGATTTTAACGGTGAGGTCAAATGACTGATATTTGTTCATGGTACTGACAAAGGAAATCATTCTGCAATATTCTGAGGCTAAGAAACTGGAGGAGGGGTGGGGCTGGGCGGGCGGGTGGGGCGGGCGGGTCCTGTTGTGCTCGAGCAGTAACAGGGCCGTTAGGTCAACTCCCAGAGCTGACTCCGCGGGCTGTGCCAGAGCCAGCAGCTCAGTGCGGGTTTGCATCCAGGTCTACGCAGCTTCGCTAGAGCGTGGTGCTTCTCCAGGCCATCTGTCCTCTTGAGAAGAGGCTGCAGACGTGTGCTGACAGGCTGGTGTAAGGATTAAGAGTGATGTGGGTAGAGGGTGCTGTACTACATGTGGCAGACAGTAAGGACTCCACTGTGGTGGTTTAGTTGCTAAATCACGTCTGACTCTTTGTGACCCCACAGACTGCAGCCCACCAGGCTCCTCTGTCCATGGGATTTCCTAGGCAAGAACTCTAGAGTAGGCTGCCATTCCCTTCTCCAGGGGATCTTCCCGACCCAGGGATCCAGTCTGAGTCTCCGGTACTGGCAGGCAGATTCTTCACTACTGCGTCACCTGGGGAGCCCTCAGGACTCAATGCTTCATTTTAAACTTTTAAAATGCTATGTGTTCGTAAACAGGCAGTCCTTGTTTAACTGCAGAGAGCTTTGCAGATACCGTGTTTTTCTACAAATTGAAGGTGTGTGGCAACCCTGTGTTGCCAGATAATCGTTAGTATTTCCTAGCAATAAAGTATTTTTAAATTAAAGTATGTACATTTCTTGATACAACGCTTTTCTTGCACACTTTAACAGACTACAGAATAGTGTAAACATAACTCACATGCACTAGGAGACCAAAAATATTCATGTGACTTGCTTTGTAGTGATACGCACTTGACGTGGTGGTCTGGAACCCCAGCCATCTTCAAACACATATGTGAATATGTGTTCATGTATTTTGTGTGTAAATAGAAATATGGGCTTCGCAGGTCACGGCAAGGGTAAAGAACCTGCCTGGCAGTGCAGGAGACCAAGAGACACAAGTTCAATCTCTGAATCAGGAAGATGTCCTGGAGGAGGGCCTGGCAACCCACTCCAGCATTCTTGCCTGGAGAATCCCATGGACAGAGGGGCCTCGTGGGTCACAGTCCATAGGGTCGCAAAGAGTCAGACACAACTGAAGTGACTTAGCACAGCATACACACACACACACACACACACACTTATGCACAAACATGTACACAAAAAGTAAGTTTATACAATTGAAGTCACACTTTTAGGGGTTCCTGTTTTTGAGTCTTGCTCCTCACCCCACTGACACCAATCATCAAAGCACGTCAGTGAGAAAGTTCTGGCAAGAAAACACCTGCTACCACTGTGTACACACCTTACTTCGAGGATTCGAGGTGTTCATGACACTCCGGAGTTCTCTTCCCGTGTAAAGAACAACACCCACGACAGTACCTGAGACGAAAGGAACACAACCCAGAGAAATGTGAGTGCAGACAGGCAGGCTTGCAGAGGGTCTGACACGCCTGAGCGCACCTCTTCTCTGTCCAGCGTCCGCAGCGTGAAAGTCCCCGAGTTTACACCAGGGCCAACCAACGTCCGTGTCCACACAGACAGCAGGAAAGCTCCCAGCCACATGTGGCCATTCACATTTACATTCAGTGAAAAGAAGAATGAAACACAGCCCCCATTTTCATTAGCCTCATTTCAGGCTCAACAGCCCCAGGAGGGCAGCGGGGCATCCAGTTCAGTCAAGGCGCAGGGCGTCCCCACTACTGCTGAGAGCGCCACTGGTCAGGCTTCCCTGTGGGTCCAGTGGAGAAGACCTGCCTGGCAATGCAGGGGACAGCAGCTCGATCGCAGGTCTGGGAAGATCCACACGCCGCGGGGCAGCTAAACCCACGCCCCACCTCCTGAGCCAGCGCTCTAGAGCCTGCGTGCCTTAACTGTGAGCCGGGTACACAGGGCCCACGCACGGCAACAAGGGGAGCCGAGGGAACAGGAAGCCCACTCTCTGCAATTAGAGAGAGTCCAACTACCGCAACAAAGGTCCAGTGCACCCAAAAATAAATATAAATCAATAAAAAAAAAAAAAAGCACCACTGGGCATTGCTGGCCTGTGGCCCTGGCCGCCTCGGAGAACAGGAGAGGTGGGGGCAGGGGGCCCTGTCCTTTATGCCACTGGCCTCACAGGCTTCCAGAGGTGCCTGCAACTTCACAAACTACCCTGGAAACCTATGAACACACCCCTCTCATCAGAGCACGTTCTTCCCACGGGCTGTGATTCCGCTCAGAGTCGGTGTGCAACCAGAACCTTTGGCAGACGTCTGTCTGGATGGCAGCTCTTTCCTGAGAACTCCCCTACCCCTTCCTTCCACCCCTCCATCAAAATTTGTTTTTAAAAAAGACATCAATTGTTATATACAATTTCTAAAAGAAACCCCAAAACCCAATTAACATGAGAAAAAATGCTTACCCTACTCTAAAACCAAAAAAAAATGGGACATTCTTATTCCCATCCTCGTAATAAAAATTCAGATGCGTGAGAACATGAGCGTGAGCCCAGAGGTGGGAAAACGGACTGGCACACACGCTGGCCGGGGCATCTGCTGGAACAGCCTATCTGGGGAGGAGAACGGGCAACAGCCATCAAAACCGGACCTCTGTCTCCCCTTTCCAGGATGCGCCAGGGAAATGCTCCGCACAGCGGGGCAGGTGGAGAGTCAAGAGAGACAGGAGCACCCCCGGTCAGCACGGGGACCAGGGGAGAAACAGGCAGGAGGGGCTGGCGAGGGGGCCGGCGTGCGCCGGGGACCAGGGCCGCGGGCTCAGAGTGGAGGACATCTAAGCTGCAACAGGAGAAGGGGCAGCCCCGCCAAGCACTCAGGGGAGATCCCAGGAATACAGACAGCCTGGGCTCCGCGGATAGAGGGAACCTCTAAGCCTCTCTCCTCTGGCCCCTCAGCTCTTGGCAGGGCACCAGCAGAGGGACGCACCCAAACCGCCAAGAGGTTCGAACAGAGTCGCCAAAGGAGCACGACCCCAGGTGGAGTGCTGGGGCCGTGTCTTTCAGACAGAAAGACACCAAGGGCCCCTGAGTCGCTGCAGTCTCCTGCACAATGTGGTTCCCTTCCAGGCAGGCGCTCAGCAGACAGAGAGCTGGAGAGAGCGCCTGCCTGCTCCCAGGAAGATGGCAAGCCCCAGCGAGTGCAAGCCAACCCCCGCAGACGGTCGGACAGGGTGAGCTGAGCTCGGGTGCACAGGGGTGACCGTGGCCCTCACCCCAGGGCGGACACGGGTGGGTCCCAATCCCCAGCGTCCAGGGTTCTAGAGAGTCCTAATAACAGGGGGCCCTGAGGGCAGCGTCCCTATCTAGTACTGGCCAATCCTGGTACCTTCAAAGGCCGCTGGAGATGCCCTCTCTCCCACACCTCTCTGTGCCCAGGACCGAAACGGTCTCCGGGAGACGCAGACCCCAGCCTCAGCCACCCTGCAAGAGCACGACAGCAGTCCACAGAGCTGCACTGGTCTGCCCAGTGCTCGAAAGCTCTGTCTCTTTAACTTCTGGCTGTGCTGGGTCCTAACTGCTGCGGGTGGGCTTTCTCGAGCTGCAATGAGTGGATGGGGGTGGGGGGACTGCTCTCGAATTGTGATGCACAGGCCTAATTGTCCCCCGGGGTATGGAATCTTCTCAGACCAGGAATTGAACCCACATCCCCTTCACTGGCAGGTGGATTCTTAACTGCTGGACCACCAGGGAACTCCCTAAAGGTTTTGAAGTAGTTGCCAACTTTTAAATACAGAAGCTTTCATGTTAAAATATATATATAAATAGAGATTTCTGGTTTCTTCTGGAAAACTGGAAGATCCGAGGCCACTGGGTCTGCAGTCCTCACATCTCCGGCAGGTGCTGAGCTCAGCCACCCCGCTTGGCTCCCACTTTCCGCTCATCACTGTCCCCACTCAGCCCTGAAGACCCCTGACCTGCACCCCTCTGCTCCCCCAGACCCCGACCCGACTTCTGAGGCTACATCCCCGGCGGCTCCCCTCGCACGGCCCCTCCCTCGGCCGCCTGCCCACTGTGGTGTCCACTCTACCCTGCACACCAGGGCCTCCAACCAGCCAGGCTGCTGGGGTCGGGTATTTTCCCAGCCCCTCAGACTCTCCACTGCAGTGTGCTGCTGCCGGCAACCTCTGACCCCGTCTGAGATGAGAGAGAGGGTCAGCCCCAGAGAGGGAGGATTCGACATGTTTACAGCAACCAGACGCTGCTCTTACACGAGTCTGTGATTCCAGGACAAGCCCAGAGGAACAGGGTACAGACCAGTAGGCATTATCAGACCCGCATGATGTGACCCGCATGCTGGTCACAGTTCAGCCCCAGCAGGGCCACCAACTGACCTGCTGCACACTGGGGTTGGGGACAGGGGCTCAAGACACTGTCCCTTTCCACGGAGAGCCTGAGAAGAACTGGCATCCGCGATACCCAGGTTCCGCTTCTGCCAGCCCCACCAGCCTCTCCCGTCTATCATCACCCCAGTGACTCCTCAGCCTAGCAGTCCAGTTACCATGGCAACTGCATCCTCTTACAGACTGATGCCAGCCAGTGTAGCTGGACCCTTAGCACTGCCTGGCAAGCTTTTCTATTCTTTAAAATTTCAACTGGTAACAGTGGAGTGATCAAGACATGGGAATTTTAGATTCTGAAGGGAACACAGAAGTGAAATCTCGAATAATTAAGATTACTCTTGAGGGCTGCTTCTGGAGTTGAGCACCGGAAGGAGAACATGGCTTGCATTTAACTCCGTGTTTATATTAGAACCAGAGTGTGGTCAGACGTCTACGCGGGGAGAAGTGGAGGCCCGCCAAAGAAATGGTAGCCGCCCAGCTCCTCAGACCCACTGCAAAGCAGACGTCCACTGCAGGGCGTGGCAAGTAATGCTTCTGGATTGGGGGTCACAACTCTCTCTCGTCCCACCTCACCAAACACAAAGAATTCACACAAGTGGGGAAAGAATGCATGTTATGACTGCACGGTGCCTTTCTGAGGAGCTATGTGAAATCTTTTTTCCACCTTCCAGGTCTCAGCGTGCCTTCCCTTCTCCTCCCAGGAGACGATCTCTCCAAGGTTGTGTGGCCTTAGGCAAGTCGCTCAACCTCTCTGAGACTCAACTCCTTATTCCATTAAGTGTCTTCATTTAGTGTTGTGAGATCAAAGCAAGAGAATGGAAGATAAAACGCTCTGTAAACACACAGTGCCTGATAGATAAGCCTTCTTTTTGCTAATCTCTGAAATTAAGGCTGAGAAGCTGAGCTCATCTCTGCCCACTGCACTGAGCGCGTGGGCAGCAGCCTTTGCAGAGGCTCTGCCGGTCCCTCTCCGTGCAGAGAGCGCCTGACTGAGCGCCTGCTGGACTGCAGAGCCGCAGGGCAGCAGCGAGCGGAGGGAAAGGGCTGGGAGGGGAAGTGGGGCGCGGCACGGGCTTCTCCCACAGTAAAGACAGGAAGCTGCCAGTAGTGGAATTACATGTTAAGAATTACCTATTGGGTTGGCCAAAAAGTTTGTTTGGGTTCTGCGTAAGATGAAGTTTTTCATAAGATGTTAAGGAAAAACCCAAACAAACTTTTTGGCCAACCTAATAACATATATAATACAGTGAAAACAGGGGAAGAGAGTTCTGCTTCTGGGGCAAAATGCCTGGGCTGGAGTCCCAGCTTTGCCTTTTACGTGTTGTGTGAGCTTGAGCAAGTTGCTTAACCTCACCGACCCTCGGCTTCCCTACCTGCGGCACAGGGACGATGCCAGCACCTGCCCGCAGGGCACTGCTGGGGGGTTAAGTGAACCACGTGACGCACAGCAGGTGTCGACAGGCTGGCGCCCCCACCGCCATCACCCCAGCTGCCCCAGGCGTGCTCAGCCCTGGAGCCCTTCTGCTCAGCTGCACCCCAGTGCCCCAACCTTTCCTTCCTGCGCCTCCACAGGCCATCCCGCAAACTCTGTTCTGGAGTCCAGAGGACCAGACAATCTACGTCACCTGGGAGTCTCCAACACCGGGGCGCCATCAGGACCAGCTGGGCAGCCCTCACGGATACAAGAGCCCGGACATCCAGGCTGATCCACTTTCTGGTACAGATTAGGACGTCAATCTCACGTGGCAATTAGGGGCTATTCCCAGAGCGGACGCTGTGGCCGAGTCCACAGGCCAGGGCAGCCTCCCCTCCAGACGCCTCCAAGCACCGGGGGGGCAATTAGATGGCCGTTTCATTCCCCGGGGGTGCAGGAGCCAGTGGAAAACTCCATTTGACCGACAGCTCATTTTCCCAACTGACAGATGATTATTCTCATTATACCGAAGGATTTGCTTTCCTCCTCAAATTGCTAACACATTCCTCTGCGAGGGCACGTACCTGACGCGGTGACTGTGCCGGCCCACAGTGCGTTCTCTATGCTCAGGCTCTCGCTGATCGGGGGGTCGCTGTCCTCCTGCAAAAGAGCAGATGGACACAGGCTGGCCCACCCAAGTCTGCACGGAGCCTGCTGCTATCTCCAGCCTGCTCTTTGCAAGAAAGGAAGAGAGGATGACCCCCGCATTTGGAAGCCAACAGCCCAGCCGGGAGAGAAGGACCAGACTCAAGCCCTTATCCTTGGTGCTTCAGCCCCACGGAAACACTTGAAAACGGCAGTCCGTGACTTAAGAAATGCAGGCTTCCAGCACTGGAGGAACATTTCACAAGGTGGGAATGAATGATAATGTAAAGGGAATCCATCAGAAACAACCCTTTGCTGGCCTATCTGAGGGCTTCTAGAACAGGAACAGGCACGATTCAATACAGGCCCCATAAACCTATCATCTCAGGTGCCTAAAATAATTCAAATTTAACTTCCATTCCAAAAGGTTGGGATATGATTTAAAAGTTATAACCATGGTGGACAGGACTTGGAGGATGCGCACTGGAAAAGACCCTGGGAAAGACTGAAGGCCAGAGGAGGAGAGGACGACAGAGGATGAGATGGTTGGATGGCATCACCGCCTCGATGGACGTGAGTTTGAGTAAACTCCGGGAGCTGGTGATGGACAGGGAGGCCTGGTGTGCTGCAGCCCACGGGGTCGCAAAGAGTCAGAGATGACTTAGCGACTGAACAACAGCAATGAATGGGCTCATGTGAAAAAGACAGAGCAACATTAATTACAAGAACACTTGGCTCTCAGTAGTCGGCAATGAAAGCTGCTGGGAGGCTGCAAGAAATTCCCAGTTGTGTCGCCTTTACTGAGAAGCAATATGTCCGTTTTCAAGGTGGAGTCTTCCGATGGGGACATCACCCCCACGTGACACAAAGCTATGCCCCGACAACGCCCTGCTGGCACTGGGCAGCGGGCCAGCACCCCGGTCACGCACCCCCCCCAGCAGGACCCTGCACCCCTCGAGGCTTACTCACTCGGGTGAAGGTCCCCACGAAGTTGTGGATGTCGATGTTTGGCTCTTCTGCATACACGTATGAGCGAATCTGAAGAAGGTCCTGTCCCACAGGGGTGACATTTTGGAGGTAAAACAAAGTCAGCGCATGATTAAAAGGGATTTCGGGAAGCATCCACCGTTTTTCAAAAGCAACTGTACTTTCCAAACAGGCCCTCAAAACCACAGGGCAGGTGGAAAAAAAGGAAACCTTCCAGCAACTTAGTCTGGGAGTCTCTACCTGCAAGATCCCCAAACACCCTGAAGCCTTAAAGGGGAGAGTCTGTGTTTACCCGGCTTTTCCAGAACTAATCGATGGTGGACATCCCTCCCCCTCTGCGACACGCTCGTTTACAAGAGTCATTCAAACCCACTGAAACCCTTGCTCATTGAACAAAGGGCCATAGGGCGCTGACTTTGTGCAAAGCCTCGGAAAGGGCAGAGAGGTGAGCAAGTGTGCAAGAACGCCTCCCACCCAGCAGGGTGGCTACTATCAAAACAACAGGTACGAGGACTAACCTTCCTGGTGGTCCAGCGGCTAAGAAGCCACCTGCCAGTGCAGAGGACACGGGTTCAACCCCTGGTCCAGGAACACCCCTCATGCCTCATTTGGGGCGACTAACTGAACCCCCACAACTACCAGGCCCATCCTCTAGAGCCCGGTCGCCCCAAGAGCAGAAGCCACCCCACGGGAAGCCGCACCCTGCGACCAGCCCCCGCTCGGCGCAACTGCAGAAAGCCTGCACAGCAACCCAGACCCAGCCCAGCCAGAAGCAAATAAATAAATGAGGTTTCAAAAGCAAATGAAACCCCAGGGGCTTGTGCACACAAGGCAGGAGCGGGCCTGCTTGCTCCTGGAGGAGAAGGGCGAGGGTCGGGGGCGGAAGGCAACGCTGGAGCCGGTGGGCACGGGGACAGGGCAAGAGGGAAATCCTTCAGAAATCCTTTCGCTGGTCTGTCTGAGGGCTTCCAGAACAGGGCAGGGCCTCCGCAGGGAGACGAGCCGCAGGACCGCGTCCCGGTGGCTGCGACGCTCCTGGAGGGCCTGTGCGGAGGAGCGCACGACTGTGCCGCCTTTTAGTTTCATGCCAGGTCCTCAGTCAAGGTTTTGTAAGGGCTGGAGCTGCCCGCCAGAGACCATCAACCCCGTCGGCCAGGTTGGGGCTCACAAGGCTGCACGGCCCGCAACCAGGGAGCACCTGAGCCACCGGGAGGATCTGGGGCCCCCGCAGCCCCGCCTCACAGCAGGCGGCCCCGTGTGGCCCCCGAGGTGGATGTCAGAGCCCCACTGGACGCGGCCATCGGGGGGCTTCTGCAGGGAAAGCTACTCACAGCGGCAGTGGGCAGCCTCTGCGTGCAGGCCACCGGAAGCCGGAGCTTCCAGTCTGTCTCCCCGTCCAGCTGATCCGTCCGCAGGAAGCAGGACCCTGTGGAGAGAAGAGGGGGCGCCCTCTGTGCACCTGCGGGTCAGGACTTCCCCACCCCCATCGCGGGGGCGCCAACAGCTCCTGCTCCGGTCCATGTCAGGACAGCCCACCAATGGCCAAGAGGCAAGAAGTAATCCCCGACTTCCTGCTTTCGCTATCAGCTCCGGGTTTAAATCCCTGCTCCTCTCCACTCACAGTGGGAGCCGGGGCTGGGCTCCTGACCATGCTAAGCCTCAGCCTGTCGTGTATGTAAACTGGGGAAAAACGCAGACCTCACAAGCTGGCTATAGAGGATTCAGTGGGGGTGATCGTACCCCCAGACAGCAGCTGGCACAGGCTCACCAGCATTCTACTCTACGAGGTGCAGGCGTTAGGAGCACCTTCTCAGGAACCGAACCTCCTGGGTTCAAGGCTCCACGGCTCACTAGCTGCGTAACTTGAGGAAGCTGCTTCCCGTGAGCCTCAGTCTCCTCGCGTGCACAAATGAGGATATCAGAGTGCCGACTCACAGCGTGAAGACTAGAGAGCTGCTTCACACGAACTGCTCCGACCCGGGAAGAACCCCGGAGCCGTCGGCCGTGACTCCCCTGCACGCGTGACAGGTGCCAGTTTCAGCCTGTGTGCACGTATGAGCAGTCAGATCCATGTTTCATCAGACAGAGGAGCCACCGAATATCCCAACACTGACGGTAAGACTTCTGAGAACTTTCAGGAAGACCCCTTCCAGTCCATCTTTTTGTTTGTTTGTTTTGTTTTTGGAAAAGAGAGAAGACTTCTCGGACCCTAATCCATTTTCACTGACAAGGAAATAAGGACCAACCCAAGGACAAAGCTGTAGTGTTTAAAAGACTTTTAATGGGAGTGCATTCCACGAACCCTGGATGATTTAGCGTACACTCATTAGTATACCCTGGCCACCTGATGCAAAGAGCCAACTCATTGGAAAATACCCTGAGGCTGGAAAAGACCCAGGGCAGGAGGAGAAGGGGGCGAGAACCAACATAAGATGGTTGGATGCACATGAGTCTGAGCACACCCCGGGACACAGTGAGGACAGGGAAGCCTGACATGCCGCAGTGCATGGAGCCACAGAGTCAGACACAACGGAGCGGCTGAACAACAAATTAAATATGAAACCTCATCCTCACTTTTACCCAGTTCATCACAGAATGAGGTTCCAGCAAGCTCAAAAGAGTATAAACGTGGGTTTTTCTGAGGTTCAAAGATCTCTGCTTCTGCCTGCTAGGTAAGAGAAAAATGGCCTTGTTTCCTGAGAACAGCTTAAATAACAAAAATAAAAAGGAGATTTGAGTCAACTGATGAGGCAGGCAGGCAGGCAGCAGAGGGGGCAGCCACCCCGGGAAATACAGCCAGGCCTCCAGCCCTGCTGTGGATGCAGACAGCCGAGTATCCAGCATCATTTCATGTGAGGGACACGAGGATCCGTGGATTTGGTACCTATGGGGGGGGGGGGTGTCCTGGAACCAACCCCCCTGGGACACGGAGAGAAGATGGTAACTGTGACATGTAGGGTCTTGAAGGAGACTGAGAGGGTCACTCAGGCAAACAGGCTGTAAACAAGAAATAAACGGACGGGCAGGGGCGACCGTGGCCCCATCGCTCGTGAGCCGAAGTTTGGGGGAAGGCCACCCCCTCTCTCCTGCCCAGCTTCTCTCCTGCCCCACCTCGTGACACACCTCCCAGTATCTTCTCAGAAGAGAGTCTGTTGCTGTTGGCTTCGGTGTGTTCGACACACTTCCTCATCCCAACTCCGGAGGCTGAGCTGAATGCAGCCCAGCGCGGGGTGGGGGGTGATGCCCAGCCACCGCATGTGACCCCCCAGCGGTGACTCAGCAGAGGTCCCGCTGTCTCTGTCGTGATCAGAAGCTGTTGACCTGCACGCACCAAGCACCCCCCGCCGCCCCCACCTCCTTTTTAAAGACTGCTCTATGAAAAGAAGCGTTTCTGGTCGGCCTCCGTGGCTCCAAAATGAGCATCCACTTCTGTCAGATTTTCAACTGATTATTTTGCCAAATCACCACTGAAAGGTTAATGGCTATTTCCAAAATTGATCCCAGATGCTTACCGTTTTTTTCTGATGTCCTCAGGAAGATCATGTCGGCAGGGACCCGCTGGTTCTGTGTTATGAACAGAGAGACTGTTACCATGAGTGCCTCTGTGTGGGGATTCGCACCCCCCTACCCCTGGCCCACTCGGTGGGGAGTGGGGGTGGGGGTGGGCAACCAAAACCCACAGCCTCTTTTAAGTGTCTGCAGTTGTCGGAGACAGATCTGGGGATTTATCCTGTTTTTGAATCTGAAAAATCTTGCGCTGCTGCTGTTACACTGCTGATCTCCTATTGAAATCTTATCTTGAAAAGAGAGCTTCCCATTTTCTGGCGAATCCAACCATTACCTCCTGCAACTGCAGCCTGCGGACCCGGGGGGCCCAAAGCCTGCTCCCCAAGCTGGCTCATCCAGGCTGTCTGCAGAAACTAAAGACAGACGTACGCTAGGCTCATCTTTCTGCTTCGACCAGTTTTCTGGCTTGATATTTGGCTTCGAACGGGATTTAAGTAAGGAAGTCAAGTAGGAAAAAGCGAAAAAAAGCCACGCTCAAAAAAAAAAGAGGGTCGCCAACAGCAGCCCTCGTGTAATTGTGAACAGGAAAGTGAGTCACAGCAGAAAGAGGTCTGCGAGGGTCTTCGCAGCTGCCACTCAGGAGAGCTTTGCTTTACCTCAAATCAACTCTGAGTTCTTAGATTTAATCCTTTTAAAAGAGCAGAGTTCACTTCCTACAGAAAGGAGCTGAGATGCAGTCCTTTCCTAATCAAGTATGATTCCAAGACGCTCCGGGGCCACCCCCGAATCCAACACCTCCCAGCGTACACAGTACCAGGAGATATGAGCCCTGGTTGGACTAACAAACAGAACAACCACGCTGTTTTTTAAAATGCATTTGTGGCCTTCTTACCCTTCTCATGTTTCACTTAACCCCCAGTCCCCATAAAATGACAGAAAAGAACAATGTTTAAGTCAAAAATACGCAACCTAAAACTGTTCAACAGGCAAATGACTAATATTTTCATGTGCTGATACCGGCAGCCGGCCTCTAGGAAAAAACTTTATGATGAGTTAAAAACAAAAAGACTCCCAAACAAAAAACACATCAAACAGGAAATGAGAGCTTGTACTCCGCGTTTGAAGCGGGATTGCTGGCTGAGCAGCACAGAAACCTTGAAACCGTATTTTGTGTGCGTGTCTCACGTTTCTCCCGGGCAAACACGCTGGGTAGAGCCCGGAAAGCCTACGGCCACAGATACAGGAATCGCCGGGCAGGATTAAGTGGGCGTGACCAGGCCCCGCGCATGCGCGCCCACACAGCCGCGGTCGCAAGCCGCGAGGATCCGCTCTCACCTTCTCGACGATGATAAGGTCTCCCACCTGGATGCTGGAGCTCTTCACCTTTACCGTCCCTGCGAAGAAGCAGGCCCACGATATATCACGTCTGAATTCAAGTCGTGTCGCTACAGGGCGTCCGCCAGCCTGCACACCCTGAAGGATGTGCCCCCCAATCCCAGCGGCTGCAGCATCTCCTGCCTCTCTGAAAAAAGGTTCTGCTGCGGAGACCAATCCAAAACCTGATCCCCACTTCTGAGAGCCCTGGAAGGACTCAGAGGCCTCAAGTCAGATCTTCTGTCCTAACGGCACCTTAGAGGCGCTTCTGAATCAGCACTGTAATAGATTCATTCAGCCTCACACACACACAGAGAAATGGGGATCCATGGTCAAAAGATCAACACTGAATTCTCAGCAGCACCAAAAAGAAAGAGGCTAACCCAAAATGACTTTTTAAAATGTGCAACTGCTGTGCAGTATGGCTCATATGGGCCCCCCTGGTGGCTCACACAGTAAAGAATCCACCTGCAATGCGGGAGACCCTGCTTCCATCCCTGGGTCAGGAAGATCCCTTCGAGAAGGGAATGACCCGCTCCACTATTCTTGCCTGGGAAATCTCACGGACTGAGGAACCTGGCGGGCTACAGTCCACGGTGTCGCAAAAAGTCAGACATGACTTAGCGACTCAACAACAGCAAATGGCTTATATGATTCTAATCAGACCACACAACTCTGGCTGGATGCTTATCTGGATAAATAATAACATTAAACATGGATTCCATGCTAAGCGCCGTATACACATTGACATCCTAATGGCTTCACTTCCTCCTCTCAATGGCCATCAGAAAAGATACTATCTCTAGCTTTCAGACAAGGGAAGTGGGCTCAGAGAGGCCCCATCTGCCCCCGGTCTCACAGAACAGGTCAGCACCAAGAGGCACAGCCCCACCTGACTTCAGAGGAAGGAAGGAAAAACAGGAAATTCACTTCAACTCAAAAAACATTTACTGAAGTGCCATGGTCTAGGAATTCAAAGAAGATAGTCGCTCATCCTAAAAAAGCCCACAGTCCCGTGCAGGAGTCAGCAAAGGCGTCCTGGGAAGCGCAAGACAGTACACAGTTTAGGTTCTGCAGCCAATAAACAAACTCAAATCTCCCAACAACTGTTCTCCCCAAAGAGCAATCGTCTTTTGTACATTTATGTTGGACAATGTAAAGACCATTCCTGGCTCCCGGGCCGAGGTGGTGGGCTGAATTTGGCCTGCCAGCTGTAGTCTGCAAACCCATGAGCTGTGAGAAAGACAGCTGGATAGATGCTGTGAGTGCAAAATAGAGTGTGAAAGCACAGGAGTTCGGTGGGTGCAGAAAGGAAGCAGGAAGGAAGGAGGCCTCCTCCCCGAAGGAAGACCGAGAACGGTGGCTGGCACCCCGAGGGCACGTGACGACTCACCCCAGGTTCAAGCCCCTTCAGCTGAGCGCCTGCTGGAGGCCAGGGGCTCCCAGGGTGGGCTCCATGGACTTGCACCCGTGGAGCGAAGCAGTCAAGAGACACATAGTGAGTGAGTGGGGTGGGGCATGGGGAGGTGTCAACAAGCACTTTACAGGGGAGCTGAGGCCAGACCTGACCAGATGATTCTGGCTACCAGCATCGGGAAAAAGGTATGAGATGAGAAAGAGACGCATGAGCAGTACACGTATGTGTGTGGCCGCCAGCTGGAACTGCTTCAGCAAGACCAGAAGCATCGCATGGAGCACAGAGATGAAGGTCTGTGGGCAGCCAGGTGGCCCAGCACCTTGTGAACAAGCCTGCGGAGGACGCGGGTCTTCACCCTCATGAGGGACGGGATTCCCACACGAGGGAGCACCACCACCAAAATCGTCATGCCCCTGGCACCTCCTGTTAGGCCCATTTAATAAGTCCAGGGGTCCTGAATCTGCTGTCCCCACTGTGGGCTTCTTTATCTGACATACACCCAACATTCCCCACCAGGAACTTGTGCACGCAGCTCAGATTATTTTATCTGACACTTTTCACATCATTTAATGCCACAGGTCTTTCCAGTAATTCATCACTGCTGAGATGCTTCAAAGCATTCCGAAGACTTCAACTGAAACAATTCTTTCTCAGAGGTTCCACAGGGTTTGATCTTTAACTAAGGTTTGTCCTTAATTAAATTCTGTCATGGTTAACAGTGAGGAGACCTGGTGCTAAAAGGGCAGCTCTCAAACACAAATGGTGTCTAGGCACGATGCAGAGCGTTCTCAAGGTGGCTCGCCGGGCCCAGCTGGACCCTCCCTCCTCCGAAAAGGGAGACTCCCATAGAGCCTTGCTTCCATAAAGCAGAACTCAAGCCAACAGCCTGAGCGGGGGCACCCTTGGAACCCACTCGCCTTAAGCATCAATGACACTGCTATCTTTGCAGAGGGAACCTGCGCTAATCCTAAGAGTCAGATCATTAGAAATGCATGAATGAACAGGGGGTGCGAAGCAGAGAATTCTCTTCCTGCCTGAACAATGCTTCTGGCCCCACCAGGGGGGCAACAGGGAAAAAACACACAACAGACACACTGCTCTTTCTGAGCAGCTTATCAAGGATCTTCCTGGAGGGAAGATCGTAAATTCAGCACGTCCCCCTACCCCCACCCCCTGGTGCCCGTAAACTTTTCCTGCTTTTCCTTTGCCTGAGTTCACCCCAACTTTCCCAAACATAAATTTACACATTGTCTTTGGTGTTCTCAGTGGAATTTACGCTGGTGGCCTGACCCAAACCATCCCTGAGCCTCTGTTCTGATCTTCAAGACCTACTCACACGTTTTCTCCAAACGGCCAACCCTAAGAAGAACACTGTTATAATTCTTATTAAATAATAACTGCATCTGGATGTGCGTGGGTATGTGAGCAAGATAGAGGACAAAATCAGGGGGATTATCCTAAAAAGGTTAATCTAGGGACAGAAGAGATTTATCCTTTTCTTTGGCATATGTACTTTCTAAATGCTTCACGATGATTTTTCTTTTTTTAAGAGTTAACATGAGAGGCTCTTCCAATAAGAAAAAATATATAATAAATTAAATTAGCTCCAACCTCTAAGTGACCAGGCCCAGACTTCCCCTTCCACGGCGGAGTTCTGATTTACAGTCAGTTAATTTGAACTCTGCCTCTCTGTCCATCTGCTCTGCCTCAACAAAAACCCCTTTAATCCACTGCGCTTGCAGAGCAGTTTCTGACCAACCCCGGCAGGCCGATCCCTCCAACAAACCCTCCTACTGTAACGGGCTCCATGTCGGGAGGAGAGCGGGGGGTGGGGGGCACCCCCATGAGGTCCCTGGGGAGTCTCAGCCACAGCCCCCTCATTAGCATGTTCGTATTCGGTGGGAGGAGCCTCAGCTTTTCAGGTTCCACACAGGGAGACCCTCAGTCTCACCCGCTCCGCTGAGCCAACACCCAGGCCGGACTATAAGTTTGGACCTCTCGGGTCGTGCTGGCGTTCTGGGGTGATGACAGCTGCGTGGTTCACAAGCGTTAAACGGGCAGCTCGCGGGGGCCGCTGCACAGCACAGGGCGCTGGGCTGGATGCTCCGTGATGGCCTAGAGCCGCCATGGCGGGACGGTGGGCAAGGGGAGGAGGGGGGTCCAGGAGGGAGGGGACGTGTGTACACTCACAGCTGGTTCATGCCGCTCCACCTCCGAAACCAACACAACACGGGAGAGCCAATATCCTCCAAATTAAAAAAACAAGAATGTCTGGCTCACATCTGCACGCAGAACACACGTGTCCCTGCTCGTTCTGACGAGAGAAGGCAAAACCAGCAGAACGAGAGGACGGAAAGCGGCCGGAAGGAAAGAGAAGGGGAAGCAGAGATCCCCACTTCGATTCCATCACTGGGGGTTTTGCTGCCCACATCCAACATCCGAATGACACGCCCTCTCTAAGGCGGCCTTGAGTGGTAAGGAAACCACCGCTGCGGCAGGACAGAAACAGGCCCACAGTCGGTGGGGAAGAACCGAGCACGCAGTGGCTGGGATTAACTCCCAAAAGAGAAGAATCTCAGAACTGTGGAAAGGGCCCAAAGCACATGATGTCTAACCATGCCTGAGCCGCTGTTCTGAGCGCTCCCCCAACGTTCCTGCAAGAAAGGAAGAGCAGAAACGTTCACGCTCTCGCACAGCTCCCCATCTTCCTGACAAAGGAAAACAAGGCCTGAAAAATGGCACAGTGACAGGGACGATGACCTAGACCCTCAAGAGAGACGAGATCCTGAGGCTCCCCGGTGGCTCGGTGGCAAAGAGTCTGCCTACCAATGCAGGGGGCACAGGTTCGATCCCTGGTCCGCGAAGATCCCACAAGCCCTGGAGCAACTGGGCCTGTGCCCTAGAGCCGGGAGCCACAGCTGCTGAGCCCATGGGCTGCAACTCCTGAAGCCCACACGCCCGAGAGCTGGCGCTCTGCCACGAGAGAAGCCACTGCAACACGACGCCCGCACACCGCCGTGAAGAGGAGCCCCCGTGCACCGCAACTAGAGCGCGCCCGCGGGCAGCAACGAAGACCCAGCACCGCCAAAGTAAAGAAGCTGTTCTGAGAGAGAGAGGCGCTCTCCCTACAGTCCCGTATCGGACTACAAGAAAATTCTCTCAACACCCCACTGGGCAGTCAGCAGACCTGCTTCCCAAGGGCTCCGATTTTCTGTTCCTTTTTTTTTTCCCATCTACTCCAGAGACTCCTAAAGCTTCCAGAGACAGAGCCCAGCCCTGTATATTCACGTGACCTGTGTACTCACATGGACCCCCTTACCCTTGGGCGAATGGCCTACTCTTTTCATACCATAAATCTTAATAACTTTTAAACAAGGGACCCTGAATTTTCATTTTGCACCACAAATTACACAGCTGGTCCTGCTCAGGAGTGAAAACACGCACTCAGACCTTCTTTACAAAGGGAGGAGGAGACCTGGTCTAGGAACTGAAGACACAGAACTCCCACCTTGCCCCCCAGACCTCCCTTCTCTGTCGGACCCTGTCACACTCAACCTCCAACCTCTTGGCTCTGGGATTTTCACGTATCTCTGCAGAAACTCTACAGAAGTTGGGTAAGAGATTTTTCAAAGGTTAAGTGGCAGATTGCCTGCCAGCCACATCCTAAATCATGAAATGCCTTCTATAAAATAAATGCACCCCGTTCAGCTTCGGCCACTTCACCCAAGCCGTCTCTTGAGTCAGAGTTTATAATGGGGAACAAACTTCCAATTACTAGATCTGTTTATTTCTGCAGAGATGGACCCCCGAGCCTTTCATAAGCAAACCTATTGAGCCCAAACCATGCTTTTCATGGATGAGAGCTTCAGAATAAGGGCAGTTTGTCTACACTGCAGAGAGAAACCAGATGTTTTCCATGAGTTGAAACAAGCAAATGACAATTCAGTCAAACTGCAGAACCACCCGCAGAAAAAAAAGTAAATTCCAGGGCACTAGTACGTGTGGGTCAATTTTCTGACCCCCGAACACCTCCAGCTATACTTCTATTTTTCATTGTGCATGCAGGACATTAATTGCCTTTGTAGGTCTCTAGCAGCCAGCTCCAGGCACTAACCCTGGTTAATGTATAACTCCTTAACTCGCACTCTAATCTGACTGTGACAGTGATGAGTTGTAAATTCTACGGCATGTGTACATTTCCTGGGCTTGACACGAAAACGCCTCTGCAGGCCCGGCAGAGTTCACAGGTTTAAAGTTGATATTTTCGTCTTCCAATCGGGTTGTCTTGCATTGCCCAAAGCCGGAGAAAAGACTGTTATGCGAAAACAGGGTGGAAGAATATTATTATAAATTCCACAGGCCACTTCCTGGGGCTTTTGTTTAAATTAGCGGGAACTTTAAAAAGAAAGGCTGGAGTTTAAATTTAACAAGTTTATACTCAACAGAGGCTCTTAAAATAAATATATAAGTGGTCCTCCCCTGCTTCTGGTGCCCAATAATGATGGAACAGACCAGCACCCCCGGCAGGGGGTAAATACCTGTTGGGAAAGATAACAGTGCAATTTGCATGTGAGATCTTTTTTCCGGGGTTGCTTTTTTATTTTGATTAAACAGTAGATCAGTTCACCAGTGATTTGTAATAAAGTGAATTCTGAGTAGTTTGAAAGAATAAAAGGAACCTTATGAGTTTGAAATAACAAACTTCGTATCTGTCAGAAAATGTATGGGAAAGTGTTTGGCAAGACCTATTTTAAGTTAAGACTTGTAAAAGCTAATGCTCTGAATCTTAATGAGAGAAGCCTGGGAAGGGAAATGCTTCGCTTACTGAGCTGTATTTGAGAGCCTCAGTAAAAACCTTTGCGATTGTTTTGCAGCAGGAATATCCAAACGACCATCACTAAGCAGATACAAGCTATTTATGAATAAAATAGATAAGGTCCTAGTGTTTAGCACAGGAACTGGATTCAATAACCTATAATAAACCACAGTGCAAAAGAATATGTGTATGTATCACTGAACCACTGTGGTGTACACCAGAGATTAACATAGCACTGTAAATCAACTGTAATTCAGTAAAATCAAATTTTCAGGGAACTGTATTCAATGTCCTGTGAGAAGCCGCAGCAGAAAGAATACAGAAGAAAGACTGTCTGTATGTGTCTAACCGAGTTGCTCTACTGTACCGCAGAGGCTGGCACAACACTGGGAATCAACTGTACATCAACTTCAAAAATACAGTTTAAAATGATTTTTAATAAGGAAGTTTTAAAAGACCATCACTGTAATTCTCTTCTCGAGAAAAGTATGAGGACATTTTTAGTGTTATCCCACGTCTGGACAGAGTTCATGCTTTGAAAACGTGAATGGTACCTGTGTTTAAGAATACAGGGTTTCCGTTTAGCTAATTAACTATTAGCTAAACAACTGCCACTAATGAACCCGTGTTCCCTGCCCTATCCGATCTCCTGACGAACTCCACTGGAATACAAGGTCCTAAAGGAAACGCATGTGTGTCTTTATACTTCAAATTTTAGTCATATTCACTGCAGTCCTAAATAATGGGGTAAAGTGGATTCTGAATTAAATTTTTAAAAATGTATCACTCTCAAATGGAAGTGAGATCCTTGAGGTTACTCTGTAACTGGCAAAGGGTGCAGAGAGCAGCATGGAGGAACACTCTGGAAAGAACGGAGGAAGGGTGAAGATACCAGCTCCGTTTTTTACACATCTGTCCAAAAAGCTGAAGATAAGAGAGTCCCTCCATTTTGCACAGACCTTTGACTTATGACTTGCGGTTCACCCTGTGCCCAGATGTCCCCAGCAGGAAAGAAGCACCAGCAATTGTGTTAATTGTGCTTCTGTTTGAACTTTCTTTCAAGGCTAATTATCCACTTGCTTCATTTAGCCCTTGATCACAAGTTAGTCTGGGAAAACATTCCTGGCATGAAGACCCCTGGAATTCATCTGGTGAAAATTTGAAACCAGTTACCCACACCCCACCTGTGATAAGCAAGGCAGGTTCCCCGCTTCAGAAATAAAGTTTGGGGAAAGTCAAGGATAAAGAAAAATAATTCCTTTACTAATTATTATTTCTTGGCCCAAGCCAAATCTTTCCAGTAGCAAAACAAAAGGTTTGCTGAGTCTGCTACGACTTCAAGACCCTCTCCTCTTCGGCGTTGGTGTTTCCAGGGCCACCGAATGCTATTAATTTGGAAAGACAGCTCTACAATTAAAGTCATAAAATGCATAAAGGTCAGAGAACCTCTCTTAAGTCTCTCATCAGGTTTCAATGTGGATTTCACGCAGGAGGAAAGGGGGTGATTACTTATTGAAAAGCGTCCTTCCTATGTGGCTTCCAACAGTTTGTCTGCCTCAGAATGAGGGGGCTGGATCGGCTTCTTTGGACTCAGAAATGTGTTTTGTCATATTGTATGTTCAATATCCTGTAATAAATCATCACAGAAAATAATCCGAAAAGGCTTCCCTGTTGGCTCAGAAGCAAAGAATCTGCCTGCTGTGCAGGAGATGCAAGAGACGCGGGTTCAATCCCGGGTTGGGAAGATCCCCTGGAGAAGGAAATCACTCCAGTATGCATTCTTGCCTGCAAAAGCCCACGGACAGAGGAATCCAGTGAGAAAGCATGGGGGTCACAAGGGTGGGACACGACGTAGTGACTAAACCACCATCATATATGCGTGTGGGGCTGGCCAAAAAGACCTCACAGAAAAGTGCAAACGAACGTTTTGACCAACTCAATATATAACTGAATCACTTTGCTGTACCCCAGAAACAAGCACAACTCAATATATAACTGAATCACTTTGCTGTTACCCCAGTAACAGAACGCTGTAAATCAACTAAGGCTTCAATTTTAAAAACGCGTTTTTAAACTATGTACTAAAGCTGAACCCTGTGGCAATTAAGAGACCCTACGCGGAAGTCTGAGCCTCAGCTCGGGGCCCAGTGGCGACCAGACTCACAGACGAAGGTGTCACATGAGACATCCAGGCTCACGCCACAGCTCTCCCCTGTAACTGCCACATCATCTCGGACACGACGCTGTCCCTCTCCGAGCCTCGGGTGTCCATCTGTAAAACCCACCTCCGTGAGGCTGTTTTAAAAAGTATAGAGCAGACCTTACCCAGCGCCTGGCTGGTTTACAGTCGAAAAACCTTCCTTCGTTTTTTCCTCTCCTGCTTCTCACTCTGGACAGCATTTTTCTAACAGTTCCAATGCCACCGTCTCCCTGCTGCATGCCGTGATGACAGATTCCCGGATCACAAAATGAACTTGCCCAGAGTCTCTGGTCTACACTGGCCTATATGGTCTTTTCTTCTCTTTTCCCCAGGAAGGAGCGGCTCAGGAAACAAGGCTGAATTGGGAAGAACAAGATGGAACCAGAACGTGGAATTCTGTCCCCCACACTTCTAACCATCACTGTCCGTGACCTTTGGGAGACTTTCTTTTTCCTTTCTTCCAGCTGTGCCGGGTCTCTGTGGAGGCTTACAAGCATCTCCACTTGCTAAGCACAAGTTCTACAGCACGCTGGCTCAGTTACTGTGGCACACACACTTAGCTGTCCTGCAGCGTGTGGGAACTTAGTTCCCTGACCAGGGATTAAACCCTAGTCCTCTGCATTAGAAGGCAGGTTTCTTAACCTCTCGATCACCAGGGAAGTCTGCCGGAGAACTCTTTACCAGGCCGCTTCCCGGGCATGTGATCCACGAAACGGCACAGGGGGACGCACTCGGAAGCGGCCGTGACTTGGTTTAATGCTCTGCTGTGCCATCTTGAACTTCGGGACAATTTTTGAACTGGGGCCCCTTGCCCCTCTGCATTGAGCACTGCAAATCACAAAGCCAGCCCTGCCTTCTTTCGTCCTCTAGGACTCAGGATGCAGGTCACCTCTTCTGCGAAGACACCAGCAGCTCCTGCCTGATGCACTCCCATAACCTCCCCTAACTTCCAGCTCATACCTCCATTTAGTCATCCACCAATATTTAAGGAAGCCCTGCTACAATACCACTAGTGCTGCCTTTCCTGGGCACAGACCTAATCCCAGCCCAGTACTAAATTCTCCTCATGCAAGACTTATACTCACGGCAACTCTCCAAGGTAGGCACTATTATTATCCCCAATTCACTGACTGGTTAAAGGATCTGCCCCACAGCAGAGGGGCGGCAGAAGTAGGACTCTTGAATCCGGCAGAACACAAACTCAAAACCACTAACTTCTTCTACTGCCAGGCACTGTGCTCAGGACTAGAAATGCAGTGGTTGCTCAGAAGGGCCATAATGCTCGTGCCACTACGGTATAATTACGAATCACATTTTATAATCATCCTATTTACCTGTCTGGATACCTTGCTGCACCATTAATTCCTTGAAGTCCCAATCTCTCATGTTTATCTCTGCAATACAGAAACCTATCACAAACTCTGGGAAGTGATGGAGTCTCAAATACCCTTGAAGAATGAATAAAAGGTCATTTGTACATGTAGGTTAATTTTACTATTGCTGCTGCTGCTGCTGCTGAGTCGCTTCAGTCATGTCCAACTCTTGTGCGACCCCAGAGACAGCAGCCCACCAGGCTCCCCCGCCCCTGGGATTCTCCAGGCAAGAACACTAGAGTGGGTTGCCATTTCCAAATACTTATTAAACTATGACAATTACATTAAAAACTGATCTACTGGTGTGTTGTTCTAGACACATCTTGATTGAAATAAGATGATCAAAACCCTTGGAAGCAGCAATTTAAAAAAAAAAACAAAAACTATCCATTTTTCCTCCCAGTGCTAAGTTCCTGATTTCCGGGGTTTTAAAAAAGTTCAGTTGTTTAAAATCAACCTTTTCCCTCCAAGTTCAGAACTCTTTCAATTTGGTTAACATAATGCCTCTAAAACTTTGGCAACATCCCAGAATCTGTGCCACTGACATTCTTATAATGATACTAACTCTGCGATATCTTGAATCTAATTTTGAGATATTGGGCAAACACAAATTGAGGGTCAGACTGCAAAGTGGCCTGAAACTGGCCTGTCCTTTTCAGAAATGTCAATGTCACAACAAAGAAATCAGGGGCGCTCTGCCAAGTTAGAGGAGATTAAGGAAGCAGTCAAATGCAGCTGGCAAACCTGTACTGTTTTCTGGACTAGGAGAAAGAAAACACTATTAAAAAACATTTAGGGAACAAATGGCAAATTCTGAGTGAGAAGTATAGAGGAAGTTAACAGTAACATATTGATGATAAATTTCCTGATTTTGTAATTATACTGTGTTATTTAAGAGAAACATCCTACTAGGAATTAAACACAATTATTTTGGTGTCTCAGACAGTAAAGAATCTGCCTGCAATGTAACAGACCCGGGTTTGGTCCCTGGGTCAGGAAGATCCCCAGGAGAAGGGCATGGCAACCCACTCCAGTATTCTTGCCTGGAGAATTCCATGGACAGAGGAGCCTGGTGGGCTACAGTCCATGAGACCGCAAAGAGTCGGACAGAAGGTAATGACTAACACACACACACACATTTAGGGGTTACCTGGAAAAGGAAATGGCAACCCACTCCAGTATTCCTGCCTGGAAAATCAGTCTATAGCTATAGTCCATGGGGTTGGAAAGAGTTGAACATGACTTAGGGACTAAACAGCAGCAGCAGCATTAAGGGGTTAAAAGGGAATAATGTCTGCAACTTAATTCTCCAAGGACTTAGAAAGGGTGAGGGGAGAGTATTCAAAAGCAAGAGGTCAAAAACTGATAAACCTGGGTGAGGGCAAACAGGAGTTTTCCACATAATTTTTGCAACTATTTTGCTAGTTAGAAATTATCAGCACCGTCTACCCATTTGGGCTTCCCCAGTGGTTCAGATGGTAAAGAATCAGCCTGCAATGCAGGTGACAGAGGTTCAATCCCTGGATCAGGAAGATCCGCTTTGGAGAAGGGCATGGCAACCCACTGCAGTATTCTTATCTGGAGAATTCCACGGACAGAGAAGCCTGGTGGGCTGCAGTCCGTGGGGTCGCAAGGAGTCAGACATGACTCAGCGACTAACACTTTCACGTTCTTTCCCCAATTATTTAACTATATTAGTATTAATACAAGTGTTGCTATTATAAATCAGGAAATGATACAGAACGTAGGTAAATATTATGGCTTACAATCTCATGATCAAGGACTTGTTTTGCTTTCCAAACTTTCTTGAATTCCAAAAATAGCATTGAAAAGTACATTTTAAGATGCCATGTGATAAAAACAGAAAATAGTCCTGCATGGACACCCATGCATGTACCTGCTGCCCTTTGCTTTTGAACTTACTAAAAGAAGATCTTGATGAAAACCCTTACTCTAGAAAATATTAAACGATTGAATGGTAAGGTCAAAAAAGGCTTCTTTCTCTTCCTCTCTCTGAAATCCTCCAATTTTAGCTTCTTACCTTGGCCTTTTCCCCAAAGTGTATCCAATAACTATACCCCACCCCCTCCCCAACAGCGCTTCCACTTTCCAAGCTGGAGGTTTTCTTCAGTGCGTTCTTTTCTGGGGCTTCCGGAACAAACTGTGGAGCCAGGGTCTGGATTGACACTCAGAACTCTGCTCCGTTCTCCCCACCCGTTGGATTGGCATGACAGTGGAAACCACGGGCCACAGAAGGAGACCCACAAGGAAGGCAAGCTTTGAACACTGGAGCCATCTGCCAGTTCTCCTTAGGGTCTTTTCAAGAGCTGAAGGGAGCTAAAGCAGAGGCTGAGAAAGGGGGTCTGCAGGGGAGGGCAGAAAAAAAAATCATTCACGGGAAAAGCAATTGCCACATGAAAAGAAGCAAAGAAGGTGTGGAGCCTGGACGGCTGACACATGGGGTCCCCAGACCCGCCTCCTGAGCTCCACAGAGACCCACCGCACCCTCTCCGGTGGAGCTTCTGTCGGTTGCCGAGCGCTGTCAGTGTTATAGTCAGAATATGTTATTAAGGGAGGATTTAATATACACGAACCACAAAAAAAAGTCTTGCAGAGGGGTCTTCTGGTTACCCCCGTGGAAAGCCCAAGCCACCTGCCTTTGCAAAGATTATGTTGGGGTTTCTTTCTTCAGGTAGCAAAATGCCCTAAATATAAGTAGTTTAGCAATAATAAAACATTTCTATACCAACTCTAAATCCCTCCTTTTCCCAGAGACTGGCAACTTTTTAAGACCACCAACTATGAAAATCTGCTTAAATGAACTAAAGCAAAATACTTGCATGCAGTTGCTGTCTAGTCACTCGTTGCGTCCGAGTCTTTGTGACCCCGTGGACTGCAGCCCACCAGGCTCCTCTGTCCATGGGATTTCCCAGGCAAGAACACTGGAGTGGGTTGCCATTTCCTTCTCCAGAGGATCTTCCCGAACCAAGGATGGAACCTTCATCTCCTGCCCAGCAGGCAGATTCTTTACCACTGATCCACATAGGAAGCGTGCCATCATGTGTCTATACTAAAAAAAAAAAAAAATTGGGGGAGCTTTAAATAAATTTCTCCAAAATTTTTCCTAGAAGGAAAATTCTCCTCAGATCCCAGAAACTACAGATGAACTGCTTCTTGTGAAGACTGAGGCACTTACATAAAGCTGTTCACAGCCTGGCTGGGTGCAGGCTCCCTCAGGCATCTATCTTAGCTCTTTCAGAATTCTCAATTTCCTGGAGGCAAAGCACAGCTTTTATCCCCCTCAACTGCTCCTGAAACATTAATCCCTGAACAGGATCAGTCATCCTTGGGTGTGTAAGGTAACATTCTCATTTCTTACCGGAAATCTAGGTAGAATCCGTACTTAGAAATAAAAGTCGGTATCAGTTGGGTTGTTTGGTGGGTTCTGCATGGTGTATTTGAGTGGGTTTTTAAAATTCCACCATTTCAAAACTTCAAATGAAAGTCTGCCTAGTCAATTCTCCTCGGGCCAGATTATTCACTCTTTATTCTTCCATTTTGAAAATTTATACGATCCCTCAAAAGAAACCTTCACAGATGCAACATTTAGTTTGAAGCCTGGTGCCTTCTTAAAAAACTAACACTGCCAAGTTGTCACATTAGTTTTGTGATGTTGAAAGGATATCTTTTAGAGCTGTGCTCCCTTGAAAACCTGTGTAGGAGAGTTTACAGCCTCCACACCAAGAGAGCTCAAGTGGCAGAGAATCTGCCTGCAACGCAGGAGATACGGGTTCAATACCTGGGTCGGGAAGATCCCGTGGAGGAGGAAATGGCCACCCACTCCAGTATTCCTGCCTGGGGCATCCCATGGCCACAGGAGCCCGGTGGGCTACAGTCCCGGGGGCTGCAGAGAGTCAGACTCAACTGAGCACGCACACGCCCAAACCCCAACAGAAGGGCTGCCTCCCCAGCCAGCGGGGGAAAGGGGTGAGCGCGTGGAGAATGCCAGGAGCGCACAGCTAATCCCGGGTGGGTACGGCGCAGGCCACCCGTCAGCACGGGCTCCAGGGGCACAGTGATGGCCCAGGGATGTGGCCAAAGTCCCCCCAGGCCCGGGGCACATGCTGGCCTCCCTGACATTGGCCACTGAGCGACTGCCCCGCCCCTGCCGGCCACACCCCACGGCCCTGGGCTGTGAACTCTGCTCCCTGACGGTCAGTGCCCCGTGGCCGAGTTGGGACCCAATGCCCACTCCGCCGCCCGCCCCCAGGGCTGGGCAGCAGGAGGCTGACCTCTCGCCGTGAGGCGGCTGTAGACCTGGGCGTTCACCTCCTTGTCCCGCGTGTAGCATCGGATCTCCTCCACCGCCTCTCGGATGATGGTGACGGCCAGCACAAAGCCCTGCAGGAGAGAGAGAGGGAGAGAGAGAGAGAGGGTGAGCCGGCCTGAAAGCCACCGGCCTCCCCTGGAGCCGGGGCAGAAGAGACCAGAAGCCACTCGGCAGGGGGCAGCTTTCTCACACGAGTGAGCCCCAGCAGGCCCACTTCTCTGAATCTCCTACCCCCACGACATCCCATCCACCCCCACCCTGGGGCTCCTAAGAGTGAAAAACACAGAAGCCCCAGAGCCGTCCGGCCTCTGTAAGGGCTGAGCGGTGGGACGGCCCTGACGTCTGTGGCTCACTGGCCACGTGCCGGGTACCACTAGAGCACTTTCCCCCCTTGGAGCAGTTCAGCCCTGGGACGGCCACGCTGGCCGGGAAGAGACCGAGACGCTCAGAGGTGAAGGAGATAAAATGGGCCTCCCTGGCGACTCAATCGGTAAAGAATCTGCCTGCAATGCAGGAGCCCCGCGTTCGATCCCTGGGGCGGGAAGATCCCCAGGAGAGGGAAGTGCAATTCACTCCAGTATTCTTGACTGGAGAATGCCACGGACAGAGGAGCCCGCAGATGACAATCCATGGGGCCTCAAAGAGTCAGACACGACTTAGCAACTAAACCAAGGACATCAAGGTCCTGAGTGATCATTCAGCGGCTCCTATCCCAGAGTCTTCGTTCTCAGAGGCCACAACATTCTGCACCTGCAGAAACTTGGATGGGTGGAACCAAGCAGGTGGGCCACCAGGGCACAAAATGAGTCACGAGGCCTATTTGTATCGACCTGCCAGTAGGGAAATCAACCTTCCAGACATAACACTGTTCAGATCAGTTCAGTTCAGTCACTCAGTCGTGTCCGACTGTTTGCGACCCCATGAATCGCAGCACGCCAGGCCTCCCTGTCCTGACCAACTCCCGGAGTTCACTCAAACTCACATCTATTGAGTCGGTGATGCCATCCAGCCATCTCATCCTCTGTCGTCCCCTTTTCCTCCTGCCCCCAATCCCTCCCAGCATCAGAGTTTTTTCCAATGAGTCGACTCTTCGCATGAGGTGTCCAAAGTATTGGAGTTTCACCTTTAGCATCATTCCTTCCAAAGAAATCCCAGGACTGATCTCCTTGCAGTCCAAGGGATTCTCAAGAGTCTTCTCCAACACCACAGTTCAAAAGCATCAATTCTTTGGTGCTCAGCTTTCTTCACAGTCCAACTCTCACATCCATACATGACCACTAGAAAAGCCATAGCCTTGACTAGAAGGACCTTTGTTGGCAAAGTAATATCTCTGCTTTTCAATATGCTGTCTAGGTTGGTCATAACTTTCCTTCCAAGGAGTAAGCATCTTTTAATTTCATGGCTGCAGTCACCATCTGCAGTGATTTTGGAGCCCCCCAAAATAAAGTCTGATACTGTTTCCAATGTTTCCCCATCTATTTGCCATGAAGTGATGGGACCAGATGCCATGATCTTCGTTTTCTGAATGTTGAGCTTTAAGCCAACTTTTTCACTCTCCTCTTTCACTTTCATCAAGAGGCTTTTTAGTTCCTCTTCACTTTCTGCCATAAGGGTGGTGTCATCTGCATATCTGAGGTTACTGGTATTTCTCCCAGCAATCTTGATTCCAGCTTGTGCTTCTTCCAGCCCAGCGTTTCTCATGATGTACTCACTGCATATAAGTTAAATGAGCAGGGTGACGATATACAGCCTTGACATACTCCTTTTCCTATTTGGAACCAGTCTGTTGTTCCATGTCCAGTTCTAACTGTTGCCTCCTGACCTGCATACAGGTTTCTCAAGAGGCAGGTCAGGTGGTCTGGTATTCCCATCTCTTTCAGAATTTTCCAGTTTATTGTGATCCACCCAGTCAAAGGCTTTGGCATAGTCAATAAAGCAGAAATAGATGTTTTTCTGGAACTCTCTTCCTTTTTCCATGATCCAGCAGATGTTGGCAATTTGATCTCTGGTTCCTCTGCCTTTTCTAAAACCAGCTTGAATATCTGGAAGTTCACAGTTCATGTATTGCTAAAGCCTGGCTTGGAGAATTTTGAGCATCACTTTACTAGTGTGTGAGATGAGTACAACTGTGCGGTAGTTTGAGAATTCTTTGGCATTGCCTCTCTTTGGGATTGGAATGAAAACTGACCTTTTCCAGTCCTGTGGCCACGGCTGAGTTTTCCAAATTTGCTGGCATATTGAGTGCAGCACTTTCACAGCATCATCTTTCAGAATTTGAAATAGTTCAACTGGAATTCCATCACCTCCACTAGCTTTGTTCGCAGTGATGCTTCCTAAGGCCCACTTGACTTCACATTCCAGTTCAGATAAACACCAACAAAGATTCCATACACTGCTGAAGATTTTCCAATATCCTTAACTTTTTTTTTTATTATAAGGCCTGTGTGTGTGTGTGTGTGTGTGTGTGTGTGTGTGTTCAATCATGTCCAACTCTTGTGACCCCATGGACGATATCCCACTTGGATTCTCTGTCCACGGAATCTTCCAGGCAAGAATACTGGAGTGAGTTGTCATTTCCTACTCCAGGGGATCTTCCTGACTCAGGGATCAAACCCACATGCCTTGCGTCTCTTGCACTGGCAGGCAGATTTTTTACCACTGCGCCACCTGGGAAGCCCCCACTCCTTAACTATTGGTTAGATTCCTCTGCAAAGAAGGGGACGGGGTGAGGTGGGGACTTCTTACTTGGCCACAAGGTATGTGGACTCTTAGCTCCCCTGGCAGGGAACACACCTGCACCCCCTACACTGGAGGCAAAGTCTTAACGGCTGAACCACCAAGGGAATCCTCACGTTAAAGTACTGACTGCATAAGCACCCATTAGTAAAAGGAAAATTTTAAGCCACCCCACCTTCCCACGTTAGATATCCCTACTCATAAAACCTGGTGCGGACTGGTGTCTGTCACCCATGGTAGGAATCTATTTTCGTCTTGATTTTTCTTCTTGTATCAATAAAAGCAAGAGCAGCCATTCATTTTTCTTACAAAAGAGCCTTGTCATCTCTCTTTTTAAAGTCATTTTTTTTTAATACAGAGGGCACAATTGCCCCTGAGGTTAGCAGTCGTGAATTCTTTGAGGATTTCATTTTCATACTGTTTACCCCGTGCAATATATTAACTTCGATTCAAAGGATGTTAAATCTCTTATGTAAATCTAGTCAGCGATGTGCCGCTTTGTGGAACCCCTCCCAAGGCCCATACATCTTTGCCATCAAAGGATTTCTCCTGTTTCCAATCAGAAGGAAAGTACACACTGAAGCCACAGAAAAACTGGTACATTTCAGAATGAAAGCATGACCAGACCACATAGCAAGGCGAGAAAACCTGGTCAGGAAAAGCGCGGCCCACGTCTGCAGAATCCCCACCCCCCCATGCTGCTGTTTTGTTCTGCGCCAGAATCCAGGTTTCGGTTGTTTGTTTTTTCAAGTGTTCCAGTTTCTAGTTCTCTCTGCGTAGGCCTGGCTAAATCCCATCGATGTTAATGGGAAGTGTGTGCTTACCCCAAAGACAGGAGGGGCTGACCTCCCTGCTGCATATGAATGCTGCTTCCTAAGTCACCATGGGCTTCCCAGGTGGCACGGTGGTAAAGAACCTGCCTGCCGATGCTGCAGACACAAGAGTCACAGGTTCGATTCCTGGGTCGGGAAGATCCCCTGGAGGAGGGCATGGCAACCCATTCCAGCATTCTTGCCTAGGAAATTCTAAGGACAGAGGAGTCTGGCGGGCTACAGTTCAAGGGGTCACAAAAAGTTGGAAACGATTGAGCAACTTAGCACACAGGCACATAGCCAGGTGCTGGGACTCAGAGCTGAAAGTGACTTTCCAACTGAGTGAAACTCCTTAAGAGCCAGGGGGCTCACACACACAAGTTACCATATCTATGACCTCCCCACTACCCCAACACACACGCACACAGAATCCTCACCAATCACAGGGGACCTGCCATCTCTTAAGCTAGAAACTGCTTTACAAAGAGATGCAAATGTGGTCCAGATATAAATTGCAACCTTCCAGCTTCGGAGGTCCCTAAGGGCCAAATCACTTCATGGCAAATAGATGGGAAAACCACGAAAACAGAGACAGACTTTATCTTCTTGGGCTCCAAAATCTCTGCAGATGGTGACTGCAGCCATGCAATTAAAGGAAGCTATGACCAACCTAGACAGCATATTAAAAAGCAGAGACATTACTTTGCCAACAAAGGTCCATCTACTTAAAGCTATGGTGTTTCCAGTAGTCATGTATGGATGTGAGAGTTGGACTGTGAAGAAGGCTGAGCGCCGAAGAATTGATGCTTTTGAACTATGGTGTTGGAGAAGACTCTTGAGAGTCCCTTGGACTGCAAGGAGATCCAACCAGTCCATTCTGAAGGAGATCAGTCCTGGGTGTTCATTGGAAGGACTGATACTGAAGCTGTAACTCCAACAATTTGGCCACCTGATGCAAAGAGCTGACTCATCTGAAAAGACCCTGATGCTGGGAAAGATTGAGGGCAGGAGGAGAAGGGGACGACAGAGGATGAGATGGTTGGAAGGCATCACCGACTCAACCGAGATGAGTTTGAGCAAGCTCTGGGAGTTGGCGGTGGACAGGGAAGCCTGGCGTGCTGCAGTTCATGGGGTCGCAAAGAGGCGGACGCGACTGAGCAACTGAACTGACTGAAGGGCCAAAGATACTGAGAAAGAAGCTTGAGTGGCAGTGGAGGCTTGGCTAAACTTGTAAGGATATCAGAGGTGGTGACAGTGAACAGACAAAACCCTGCAGGCGCTGAGACTCTCCCATAAAGCTGCACGCCAAGAGCAGATTCACGGGAATTCCCTGGAGGCCCAGAAGTTAGGGCTCCATGCTTCCACTGCGGAGGGCCCAGGTTAGATCTCTGGGTGGGGAACTAAGACCCCGTAAGCCGCAAGGTGCAGTCAAAAAAAAAAAAGATCTTCCAAAGCAAAACTCCCGAGAGAAATCAGAAAAGCAGCTACTCCTGCTCCGGGAGGCGGGCTGACTGGAGAGGGGCAAAGGGAACTTTCTGGGCTGGTAAGAACGTCCTGCCCTGACCATGGGTGCTGGCGACACCCAGGGAACTGAAAACTCAGTATCGTGTAGACTGCGTCTTAACAACAGAGAAATCTCGATGTATTATTTTACTGATTATCTCATGTTTCCTGAGGAACATCTCCCACAAATACATCAGCATCAAGAAAGAAGTTACCAGGACTTCCCTGGGAGTCCAGTAGGTAAGAACTGCTTCCAGTGCTGGGGATGTGGAGATGACCCCCGGTCCAGGAACTAAGACCCCACACAGCACAGGGCAGTTAAGCCTGTGCACCACAACCAGAGAGAAGCCTGTGCACCGCAAGGAAAGAGCTCGAATGCCACTAAGACCCAATGCAGCCAAATAAATAAATACCTTTTTCAAACAAGAGAAAAAATGTTACCAAAAGCTAAGACGCAATCCACACGATGACCAACAATGGCACTGGTACCGGAATTTTAAAATTCAAATGTGGACATTTTCTGAGAATTCTCTATGAGTCAGGAGCTATTTGCACCTTTCTACTTGCTGTACTTCACAGCACCTCCCAACAAGCCACGGGAATAGACACGATCACACCCTACTTATAGATGAGGAAACCGAGGTTCAGAAAAGCTAGTTCCAATCACACGGCTTCTCAAAGAGGCTGCAGGGCAACCGTCTGGCCCCACAGCCCTTGTTCTGAACCACTGAGCTCACAGCTGGGCGTGAAACGAGAGGACTCTGAGGGCGGTCAGACACATTTCAAAATGTACGTCAGCCAAGCACTGGGAATTGATTCTCCGCATAAACGTCTAGGGGACTTAGGGGAAACCAGCTGTAGTCACCGGGAAACAGGGGTCCTCCAGTCGTCTTTGGCCCCAAGCTCCCTTCTCTGCAGCCCTTGGAAAGAGAGGAAGAACTTGGGCAAGACGACTGCCTCCTTCTGTCTCTGCACCATCACAGGAAACTCTGACCATGGGGCACTTAGAAGCCTCAGGACTGCCTGATGCTGCTGGTAACCCTGGCTTTTCTCTACAGTCAGAGGCCCAGGAAAACCAGGACTCGGCTGTTTGCATCAGGAGTCAGGTTCCTGGCTCCTCCTGGAAACTCTGAGCATCATTTCAGCGAAGAGACACAGGCTAGAACTGGAGTGAGGCTCTCGCTGGAAGGGCGGGAGCCCTCCAAGTCATCCTGGCCCCTACACGGGCCCTCACTGCATTTCCTGAGGGGCTTCTGCAGTCCCTGGGGTCAGCATCATCGGTACCGACATGCAGAATACATCTCAGGCCAGAAATGGGCGAAGCACCTGCCTTTGAGTTGCGTTCAACACTTTGATCCTTGGTCACCAGGCCCAAGAACCAACGTGGTCTCCCCCTGCAGAGGGAGCAACTCTATTCTTAACAGTTTCAAACACCTTGACTACACATCTGAGCTAATGTAGTTTCCCGTAAGTTTCCAACTTCCAGAAAGGCACTGAGGCGACTTAAGACAGAGGCCTCTGTGCCTGAAGATAAAAAATACTTAATAAAAGGCCACACCACCCTCTCCAAGGACTCCCTAGTGGCTCAGAGGTAAAGAATCTGCCTGCAATGCAGGAGACCCAAATTTGATCCATGGGCCAAGAAGATCCCGTAGAGAAGGGAATGGCCACCCACTCCAGTATTCTTGCCTGGAGAATGCCATGGACAGAGGAGCCTGGCGGGCTACAGTCCATGGGCTCACAAAGAGACTAAGCCACAAACACCTTCACCTCTGTTCCAAAGAAAACTAGTAGCTTTGGTGAAGAACCTTCCAGACTTCCGTGTATTTATTTACAAGCCTCAGGTGAGTCACACTCCATACACAGACACACCGAAGCACAGAATCGTGGTCAACCCCTCACGCTCACATAGACTCCATCATAAACAGAAAATGATTCAAAGAGCACAAGCCACGGGGTCAGAGGCCCTGCCTTTCTCAGGACCCAGGGCCCAGTACCCGGCAATCCGCGGTGAGCCGGCAGGAACCGCTTGCTGAAACAAGGAGAGACTGGACAGCAGATAGACAGATGGAAGGAGGAGCCGAGACGCCGCGGCCTGCAGTGGATGGAACAGAGCGCCACCAGGAAAACCTCAGGGGCTCCCAACGTGTTGGCCTGGGGGCGTCCTCTCCCTTGAAAGACCACGTCCTGTTCCAGCCACCTGAAGGACAGAGACCCTGTGGCTGCCCAACCTCGGACCCCCCAGAAAAGATGCCCCAACTGACTCACCAGGGGAACCCAGTATGTGTAGAGCGCTCCGAGTCGCATCTCGGGGACGAACTGGGAGCAGGCGAGAAGCAGGAAATAGAGGTTGAAGAAGTATTTGAACTGGTTAAACAGCACCTGCAATGGAGAGAGAAGACACTTGAGGCTGGTGGACTCAGAGAGAGGCAGACGGGTGACCTTTCAAACACTCCCTCAGGAGAACGCAACTCACATGGTACCTGCACGTACACTTTACACTCTGACACCTGTTTAGAAAAACACACCTGGGTGATGAAAACATCATTTGTCAAATAAAGAAGCAAATGATACCTGTGGGAATTCTAAACACCAAATTCAGCACAGTGGGGACCTCTCGGTGTGGGGTCTCTGACAACAGCTGTTAGGCTTTATTTTTTAAACCTCTTTTCCAAGTGCAGAAAAGGCCACTCCAAAGCCACTGAAGAGGGTTTAGTGAAAAAGGCCTAGGTTGTAAGACTGAATCAAAAGAGAGATACATCGATGTCTCGATGGTATGATTTCAGCGCCAGAAGTAACTACAGCAGAATTCCATCCCACGTGGCCGGAGGGTTCTGGCGGTTTCCAACTCATCTGGCCATCAGGCAACAAGTGGAAATGCCCTGTCTGCTCAGGGCACCGTCCAGCCCCTCGTTCCTGCCCTGCCGTGGGGACGTGGATGCTCCACACACCCCCAGCGGTGCAGCTGCAAGATGCGGGAGAGTGGCCTTATGTGCCTCAGAGTTTCCATGAATGGGAAATTAACTTGCACTTGACTTCAGATACTGAGATTTCAGGGGCCAGGGGGGAGGGCTGAACCAGGTAGCAATAAATGGAGTCAAAAATCACCCTTAAAGAAACATTCAGGGGCTTCCCTCAGGGCTCAGTGGTAAAGAATCCGCCTGCGAACGCAGGAGACACAGGTTCGATCCCTGGTCCGGGAAGATCCCACGTGCCATGGAATAACGAGACCTGTGGGTCACAGCTATCGAGCCTGGGCCCTGTGGGTCACAGCTATCGAGGCTGGGCCCTGTAGGCAGCGAGCCGCAACCACTGCGCCTGTGTGCCCCAGGGCCTGTGCTCCATGGCGAGAAGCCTCTGCAGTGAGGTGCCTCCGTACTGCAACTAGAGAGCAACCCCCTGCTCACTGCAACTGGAGAAAAGCCTGCAGGCAGCAGCGAAGACCCAGCACAGCCAAAAATAAACCAATTATTAAAAAGAAATTCAGGCTAACCTTACGCTACAGTATGAGGTATTTGTTTCCATGTTCTCTCTCAGTAAATCAGTGATTTATTTTTTTTTTCTTTCAGCTTTGGAACTGGTTGTTGCTGCCGCTTCTACAGCCAGCTGGTGTAGTTTTGGAGGTCCCCATGGATAGAAGTCTATATTTAACTTAAGGGTGTGCTGGGCAGCGGGGAAGGTTTTCAGAAGGCTTGTCTGTTGATTTGTATAAATTAATGGACAAAACAGTCACAGAGCAATATACTACTAAGCAAAACAAACATTAGCAAATGCGTTAATAGAAAATCTCTCTGGGTGGAAGTATTAAAATCTATCTTACAAAGATTTCTTGGGACTTCCCTGGCAGTCTGGTGGTTAAGGATCCACCTCCCGAGATTCCCTGCTGGTTTAGCGGCTAAGACTCCAAGCACCCAATGCAGGAGGGCCCGGGTTTGTTCCTTGTTCTGGGAGCTAGATCCCGCATGTCACAACTCAGACTCAGCAGAGCCAAATAAATAAATATTTTAAAAAATTTTAAAGAAAGAATCCACCTCCCAGCGCAGAGGATGCAGGTTTGATTCCTGGTCGGGGAACTAAGACCCCACATGCTGTGGGGCAAGTAAACCCACAGGCCTCAGCTGCTGAGCCTGCACGCCTCAGCAAAAGACCCCATGGGCTGCAACTACAGCAGTACAGCCAAGGAAAAATAAAAAAATTTCTCTATACTTTTATCCCCCAGCTTTTCTATTCTGAATATGTGCTCCAAGATGGTAACAGGGGGAAATATAGGCATTGATTTTTTTTTTTTGTAACAAAGCTAGGCCCTCAAAATATCTTTTTCACTCCTCTTAGGCCGAACACACCAAATAAATGTGAAGTTATTCCAGCCGATCAGGTGGAGTCTCACTGCCTTGCAGACAGAAGGCAACATCTTTCAGGTGCTCAGGACTAAGGGAGGTGAAAGGCCACCGGCTGGGGTGACGTGGAAAAGACACGACCCTGCGGCAGGAGCCTCGGTCTTCTAAGACCAGTACCACTGCAAACGTGGTGTCAAGAAGGAAAAAACGGTGTTGTCCCGGCCCGTACGTACCCCAGGCAGAAAGGTGAAGAAGTTGTACTTCTGATTGTTGATGACATTTCGAGGGTACCGCTGGTCCCTCTTCTCCGGGTGCCCCAACCAGACTGTGCGGGGCCTGGGCTCGCCTCCACCGCAGCATCTCAGCCACTCGCTGCACCTGTGGAAAAGACACCCACACGGTCAAGGCCACGCCCACACCGCCAGGCCGCCAAGGCCACGCCCTCCCAGAACTTCTCTCTCTAAAGCATCATCACTGGGTCAGAACCACAGCCCCACATGGGGCTTCACCCTTCAGTGGGCAGGGAAAACAGAGCTGATGCATCTAAGAAGCCAGCAGTGGTCCAAATCAAAGATGCTTTGTCCCCAAGCCCAAATTATTTAGAAAAGCAGGACCTGGTTTTTTTTTTTAAGATTTAGAAAGTAAATACATAACAATAAGAACTTTTATCACTTTGACATGTTGCAGATGAGAGAGGAAAGCTCAGGACAGCTGAAAAAAGCCCCCGAGTCTGCCAAAATGTGAGAAACGGTTGAGTCTGGCCTTGAAGCCGGTCTGTCTTATTCTCAAAGCTATCAAGAGTGCTAGTCACACCAAGATTACTATCAAAGAAGGAAAGGAAAAGAATCTCCTTCCACACCCATCTCTCCTTTTTAGCAACACATTGGAGGAAAACGCCAGGAAGATGATGACTCAGAGCCCCACATAACCGGGAGACGGGCCAGCATGCCAGCTGTAGGCAAGCTGACCCCAAGGGCTGCCCCCAGAGGGCACCTCCTCAGGTGCCCTGTGCGAGGGCAGGGACACGTGGTCACCTGCCCGGCTCTGATAAAATTAGGCTGCTCTGAGACACATATCCTCAACCCCGACTCTTGCCCAAAAAAGGCACCACATCCTTCAGGAAAGCCCGTGAACAAGGCATCTTGAGAATTACGACCGTCATCAGCCCCTTGTGGTAGAAAGACCGCAGGCAGAATGTTCCTACCCAGGCCCCAGCACACACACAGGCTGCAAGGGAGGAAGCCCAGCCCTGCCAGCCCCTTGAGACGCTGCCAGCTAAAAGCAAACCATCCCGATGTGGCCATCACGACTTACATAATTACTTGTCAGCGGCAGACCCACCTTCTGTCCCTTCTCTTTCAGACCAGGCATGTCCTGCTGAGGTGCTGGGTACAGATCTGAGCACACACAGGCCGTGGGCTCAGGACTCGAAACATTGGCAAGCCAGCAAGTCGCCTGCTCAGATGCTCAAAATTTCCATGATGAAACACGATGCTCTTTCTTAAAAATAGCATCCTGGTTCCAGTAAACCGGTGCTGGGGGTAGGGCAGGGAGGCTGCTGGTGGCTCCCATGAGGACAGGTTTCACTTCTAAGTAACTCATTCGTGTTGGCCAGAGAAACACAGGGAAACCTGGAGGAATCCAAGCCCGTTCCTGCTCTTGGGTGTGAATCACCCAAGCGGGCCAGCGTGGGGCGAAGTGCCGAAAGAAGGGAGGGACGGGGGATTCGCTGAACACAAGCACACCCTTCCGTCTGCAGAAACCTTCCTTATGGGCTTTGACTCTGCCGTGCACCAGCAATTCTCTCCCTATCCTGTAACAATCCTGTAATGATGACGCCCAGAGTGGAACATTTCTAAGGAAAGCTGAAGAGAACCACAGACGGTCGGGCTGACTGTTTATGTGAGTTCTGTTTGCCTTCTGCTGGCACAAGGTTCCACACAACAAAGGTTAAACTCTCCGAGGCGTAACCTTCAGGCGTGCACGTGCACGGGGCAGCTCGTGCAGGGCAGCCTGAGTGAGGGAGCGAAGACTGGAAACTAACCTAATCGGCCATCAGAGCGGGGGGCGGGGGCTGGTTGGGGCTTCCGTGGCGGTCTGGCGGTTTAGACTCCCGGCTTCCAATGCAAGGGGTACGGGTTCAATCCCTGGTCAGGGAACTAAGACCCCACATGCTGTCTGGTGTGGCCAAAAAAGTATTAAAGGAAAAAAGGGGGTGCTGGTCAAACAAGCAGGAAAGATTCATACAAGGGGATGCTCAACAGTCTTTAAAGGAGGAGACAGAGCTGCGTGTGCTAAATGGTCCTATTTGCAAGATCTGCTAAACGGAAAAGGCGAAAGGTGTGTCCAGAACGCCATTCTTTGCACGAAGGCAAGAGGATAATGCGCAGATGTGCTTGAAAGTGCAGAAAACCTCCATAATGAGCTGATAACGTGGGTTCCTTTGGAAGGAGGGGGTGGGGGCCTTTTCCTATGTATTCTCTGGTCACACTGGACACATATTACCTGTGTGTGGGGCTGAATGTGCGCATATTACCTATGGGGCTGAATGTGCACATATTACCTGTGTGGGGCTGAATGTGCGCATATTACCTATGGGGCTAAATGTGCGCATATTACGTGTGTGTGGCTGAATGTGCGCATATTACCTATGGGGCTAAATATGCGCATATTACCTGTGTGTGGGGCTGAATGTGCGCATATTACCTGTGTGGGGCTGAATGTGCACATATTACCTATGGGGCTGAATGTGCACATATTACCTGTGTATGGGGCTGAATGTGCGCATATTACCTATGTGGGGGGCTAAATGTAAGCATATTACCTATGGGGCTAAATGTGTGTCTATGTGTGTATCTGTGTGTGTTTTCAGCTAAATCCATAATATAAGCATTTATTAAGTGCTCACTTGGTCCAACCATGGTTCCAGGTCCTGGGAAGGGATTGAGGCGGAACCTAACTTTGGAACAAGATCCTTCGCTTCTGCTTCCTCACAAATACAAAAGCAGGCAAGCACTTAGCACAAGGTAAAATAAGGACTTTGTGTCACCGAGGTCTGTGTAGCTGGCCCCAGACCGAAGCTCTTCGGCATGCGTATTAGCTGCCCTGCCCGAGCCACGCCCATGAATTCTCACATCAAGGGACGGGCTGGAAGCTCCCTAGTCGCCCTTCAGTGCCTGCTGGGTGGGTGGACAGACTCCTTCAGGGCAGTGACATGCTAAGTGTCCTCAGTAGCAGGCGCTGGAGAGACGCCCCTGGAGGAAAAGGTGCCCCCCACCTCCTCTCCTACCCCCCAGGTTCCCAGGCCGCAGCCCGGAGGCCAGGTGGGCAGTGTCTGCATGTGAGTCGTGCTGTGGTCGGCCATGTGCCCGGGACATGACGTCCCTCAGGCCCTTCAGCCCCTCTGTGGCGCTGGGGTCACCTTCCCAGGGCCCTCCCTCCACACCCCAGGCCCCGGCCCCTCCACGCCAGAGCTGGGATTCTCTCACACCCAGCTTTATCTGCGGGCCCTTCTGCCAGCGTCCACCAGGGAGGCTGCAGGCTCCCGCTCCCTCACACCAAGTGTGCCAACCACTGCTGTGCCTACCACCCTGTCTTCACCACGGGGACTGATGCCTGCTGGCCCCGCCTGCAGACTGACTCCACTCCCGCCATCCGGTGGCCTGAACTGCACCATCTCCAACCAGCCCGGCACCCCAGCCTTAGGGGGGGCCCTGTCCAAGTGCATCCCGCCTCAAGTTCGGGCCTCAGCCTAGGCCACGCATCCCGCACTCACTCTTTCATCAGAACTCAGTAAGTCAGTTTCCCTCCGTCTCTCCACCTGAACTAGCCGAGGCCGACCCCTCTGAGCTCCAGGTATGATGAGCCCAGGACGCAGGCTTGGCCAAGCAAAGCCCTCGACATGCCCATGGGCTCAGAGGAGGGGCCGATGAGAGGCCTGGTGGGGGGGCTTCGCTAGAAATTCCAGAAAAGATGTGCCCGTCACCCTGGGGTTGTTTAGGTGGCAGAAAACAAGCCTGGAGTTGCAGGCAGCCAGCTGCCTTGCTCCCATTTAGGGAGAGAGCCTGAAAAATGGAGTCGCAAGGAAGATGCTGAGACACCAGAGGCTCTGAGCACGCGGGCGGAGAGCCTAGGCCTGTCCATCTCCTGGGCTTCTCCTGCCTTCCATGCGCACTGTGCCACTTCAGTCGTGTCTGACTTTGTGACCCCACGGACTACAGCCCCTCAGACTCCTCTGTCCATGGGATTCTCCAGCAAGAATACTGGAGTGGGGTGCCACGCCCTCCTCCTCCAGGGGATCTTCCCAACCCAGGGATTGAACCCAGGTCTCTTATGTATCCTGCACTGGCAGGCGGGTTCTTTAACCACTAGCGCCACCTGGGAAGGCCAAGTGTCAGGCATCAGTAAATTGGCTTCTGTTTTTATTTTACTCTGCTAAAGCCAATGTTGGGCTTTCCAGATGGCTCAGCAGTAAAGAACCCATCTGCCAGTACAGAAGATGCAGGTTCAATCCCTGGGTTGGGAGGATTCCCTGGAGGAGGAAATGGTAACCCGCTCCGGTATTCTTGCCTGGGGAATCTCATGGACAGAGAAGCCTGGCGGCTACAGTCCATGGGGCTGCAAAGAGTCACACACACATAGTCGGCAAAGTCAGTGTTAAGTGGGTGTGTTAACTGCCCCCCAGGTCTCCTGACAGTCCTGTCTGCCACGTGACTGGACTGTCCCGAAAGATGCTTTTTACTGCATTTTTTATGCGTTTTGTGCATCTTCACTTCTAAGCTTTTAAAGCCTGTGGTCTTATCATCCTGACCTCTCCACACTGATTTCTTCGGGGCTGTGCAAACATGGAAATTTTACACTGAAGTTACTTAAAATAAGAGCTGAGTTCCTCATTCTCAGTAGCCACATCCTGAGTGCTCCGCAGTCACAGGAGGCCAGCGGCATGGATGGATGGTGCAGATGGAGAGCACGCCAGCAAGACAGAGCTTCCCCTGGACCGTGCGGCCTTACAGCTTCGGTCAAGGCCCCTCCTCCTGCCTGGCTCTGGACCAAACCTCAGTCAAGGCAACATCAGTGCCCCCAACTGAAGGCAATTTGCTGAGCAATCACACACACAGACACACAGACACACACACACAGACACACACACACAGACACACACACACAGGATTTCTACATACCAACCACCTCCACTTTCTAAGTTCTAGAGTTTGCCTCAATTTGCATGTGTTCTTTCTTTTTTTTTGGCGGGGGCGGGGGGGGGGGGTGGCGGGGGGGTGCATTTCAAGGCATGTGGAATGTTTTAGTTCCCAGACCAGGGATCAAATCCGCATCCCCTGTGGGAGTCTGAACCACTAGGGAACCAGGGAAGTCCTTTCAATCTGCATGTCTTAAATCAGTGATCCTCAGCAGGAAGAAGGGGGGTAGTTACTGGTGTCTCCTAGGTGGAGGAGGCCAAGAATCTGCTAAACATTCTAGAAAACCCAGGACAATGCTCCCCCTCACCAAGAATGATCCGGCCCCAAATGCCAGTTATGCCTTGGTTGAGAATTCCTGCCCTTTATTTCTACCAGTGTATCTTAAACGGTAACCTAAAGGACCTTCCTGATAGTCCAGTGCTTAAGATCCCAAGCTTCCAATGCAGGGGGCTTGGGTTCAATCTCTGGTAAGGGAGCTAAGATCCCACATGCTACACAACACAGCTAAAAGATAAAAACAAACAAACAAAATTTTTTTTTAAAAAAAGGTAACTTAATCAGTTCAGTCGCTCAGTCGTGTCCGACTCTCTGCAACCCCATGAATCGCAGCACGCCAGGCCTCCCTGTCCATCACCAACTCCTGGAGTTTACCCAAACTCATGTCCATTGAGTCGGTGATGCCATCCAGCCATCTCATCCTCTGTTGTCCCCTTCTCCTCCTGCCCCCAATCCCACCCGGCATCAGAGTCTTTTCCAATGAGTCAACGCTTCGCATGAGGTGGCCAAAGTATTGGAGTTTCAGCCTCAGCATCAGTCCTTCCAATGAACACCCAGGACTAATCTCTTTTAGGATGGACTGGTTGTATCTCCTTGCAGTCCAAGGGACTCTCAAGAGTCTTCTCCAACACCACAATTCAAAAGCATCAATTGTTCGGCGCTCAGCTTTCTTCACAGTCCAACTCTCACATCCATACATGACTACTGGAAAAGCCAGAGCCTTGACTAGAAGGACCTTTGTTGGCAAAGTAAGGTCTCTGCTTTTTAATGTGCTGTCTAGGTTGGCCATAACTTTCCTTCCAAGGAGTAAGCGTCTTTTAATTTCATGGCTGCAATCACCATCTGCAGTGATTTTGGAGCCCCTCAAAATAAAGTCTGATACTGTTTCCAATGTTTCCCCATCTATTTGCCATGAAGTGATGGGACCAGATGCCATGATCTTCGTTTTCTGAATGTTGAGCTTTAAGCCAACTTTTTCACTTTCCACTTTCACTCTCATCAAGAGGCTTTTCAGTTCTTCTTCACTTTCTGCCATAAGGGTGCTGTCATCTGCATATCTGAGGTTACTGGTATTTCTCCCAGCAATCTTGATTCCAGCTTGTGCTTCTTCCAGCCCAGCGTTTCTCATGATGTACTCTGCATAGAAGTTAAATAAGCAGGGTGACAATATACAGCCTTGACGCACTCCTTTTCCTATTTGGAACCAGTCTGTTGTTCCATGTCCAGTTCTAACTGTTGCTTCCTGACCTGCATACAGATTTCTCAGGAGGCAGGTCAGGTGGTCTGGTATTCCTATCTCTTTCAGAATTTTCCACAGTAACACTATCATAAATGGAAAACTAGTATCACTTGCCATAAATAGAAGGCAAACAACCAAATCCACACCAGAAGGAGCGAATGTTACTAACTTCCCGCTGACAGAGGGGCCCTGCCCCCGAGCCTCCAGTCTGCTGCTGCTGCGTCCTCTCTCCGTTGCACAGACATCAATCAGCAAGTGCCTGCTGTTCAAAAGTGGACCCTGGGACTTCCCTGGTGATCCAGGGGATAAGAATCCGCCTTCCAATGCAGGGGACGTGGGTTCGATCCCTGGTGGAGGAAGAAAGACCCTACCTGCCACGGGACAACTCAGTCTCGCTCAATGCATCGAAGAGCCTGCAGGCTGCAATGAAGCTGCTGTGCAGCCAGAATTCTGTTTAGAAAAAGAGGTTTTGACAGAAAACAAGGAAATTCTGTAAAGCAATCATCCTTCTATAAAAAAAATAAAGAGAAAAAGAAAAAAAAAATGGGCCCTGGCCGGGTTAGAAATATTGAAGGAAAACTGAAAAGGGAAGTTAAGGGTCTCACTATATGTCGGCATGAGATTTACTTCCTGTCCCTGAATTACTTAGATATTATCACTGCAGCACCTGGAGCCAGCACCTGCCCGTATTTGGGGAACGGCTGTCCTGCAGCGAAGCCGTGGGCTTGGTGGCGAATTTCTAAGTGACGAAGTCCTCCCCGGGCGCCCCTCGTCAGTCGAAACCAAAGAGGCAGCAAGCAGCCAGGCCCCCACTTGACGTCTGGATTTACACCCACAGCTCTTTTTCCAGCAGCTGCCCCACACCCCACCTGTCCAGGGGTGGAAGTCAGCCCCACGGGAGGTCCAAGGGGGGCGTACCTGGAGCTGTGGGGGCAGCTGTCACCCTGCTGCTGCTTCTCAACACCAAACTGAGCCGTCTGTCACTTTCCCAGACACATTAGCTCCTATCCCACCTTCTAGACAGGCTGGGGACAGAGGCTGCAAGATAGAACCCCCGACCGTGGGAAATCAACGCAGAGGCTGGGAAAGAAGGAACAGGAGTCCCAGTTTCAGAACAGCAGGACCACGTGGGCTGAGTAATAAACACCGGCTTGCTTTTTTTTTTGGCTGTCCGGTTTGGCACATCAGCTCTTCATTCACCAACCAGGGATGGAACGCTGCCGTGGAAGCATGGATCCTTAACCACTGGACTGCCAGAGAAGTCCCTGAGCGCTGGCTTTTAAACCAGACAGACCTACATGCAAACCCCAGCCCAGCTCCACCCCAGCTGTGCACCCCTGGACAATCAGTCATGTCCGACATCTTCTATGCTTCCCTCTCTTCCTGTCTGTAATAAGACCTGCTTTGCTGAATTATCAAAAGGATTAAGGACTTTATATATACAAAGGGCATAAGACAATGCTTAGCACATAACAATGGCACCCCACTCCAGTACTCTTGCCTGGAAAATCCCATGGACGGAGGAGCCTGGTAGGCTGCAGTTCATGGGGTCGCTAGAGTCGGACACGACTGAGCGACTTCACTTTCACTTTTCACTTTCATGCACTGGAGAAGGAAATGGCAACACACTCCTGTATCTTGCCTGGAGAGTCCCAGGGACGGGGGAGCCTGGTGGGCTGCAGTCTACGGGGTCGCACAGAGTCGGACACGACTGAAGCGACTTAGCAGCAGCAGCAGCACATAACAGGCATTCCATTAACAGTAGATATTATTTCTCTTGAGTTATTTTTTCAGATTAAAAAACACATGAAAAATTTCTCACTTGTCACTAGCAACAGCGATTCAACTAGGTTAAGATGGAAGGCTAGAAATAATTGAGCTTACACTGCTCCCAGCTTAGACCATTTAAACGAAGGGAAACCAAAGGGGACGTTCTTACGGCCTGACTCTAGAACAGACAGAAGCTCTGATGGCCAGTAGCCTGCTGGCCAGATGTGTGGTGGTTTCACACAATCTGGGCAAATGCAAGGGGTAAAGCAAACACCACAGGGGGACGCGCCAAGGGAACAACGTTTCTAGAAAAGGCAACTCGCGTAACAGGGAGCCGCCTCCAAAGAAACGGTCGTTTCTGCCCTGGTGCTGCCGCCAGCAGCAGGCACTCGGTAAATATTTGCTAAATTGACTTTGTGACGCACCCACCCTCCCTGAAGCCGGAGTCCAGAAATCTAGACTTTTCAGTGTTGACACTGTGCAGATCCAGGAAGAATGCAAGGAAAAATTAAACGTAATGCAGAGAACAAACTGTGGGTACGTGGGGAGAGGGGCGAGATGGGGAAAGGGATTAAGAGGTACCAACTACTATCTAGCTGCAAGGATACACGGCACCACACAGGGGATATGGCCAGTATTTTATAATAACTATAGATGGACTGCAACCTTTACACGGTACATCTGAAACTTAGCTAATACTGAACACACAGTGTTTTTAAAAAGCAGCACAGAGGAAATGGCCAGCAGCAGTGGTTCTCAATGTGAGGGTGGGGTCAATTTGCCTCTGGGGACACTTGGCGACGTCTAGAGAGAAGTTTGGTTATCACAACTGCAGGTTCAAGGGAGGGAAGGGCTAATGGCATCGAGTGGATAGAAGCCAAGGGCGCTACTGAACATCCCAGGGTGCACAGGCTGGCCCCATGCAGAGGGTTACCTGGCCCCAAATGCCAAGAATTGATGCTTTTGAACTGTGGTGTTGAGGAAGACTCTTGAGGATCCCTTGGATCCCTGGATCAAACCAGTCCATCCTAAAGGAAATCAACCATGAATATTCACTGGCGAACTGATGCTGAAGCTGAGGCTCCAATACTGTGGCCACCTGATGTGAAGAGTCGCCTCATTGGAAAAGACCCTGATGCTGCGAAAGATAGATGGCAAAAGGAGAAGTGGGTGGCAGAGGATGAGATGGTTGGATGGCATCACTGACTCAAGGGACATGATGAGTTTGAGCAACTCTGGGAGGTAGTGGAAGACGGAGGAGCCTGCAGAGGTGTGCTGCAGTCCATGGGGTTGCAGAGTCGGACATGACTCAGTGACTGCACAACAACAAAAATGCTAACAGTCCCGAGTCTGTCCCCTGCATGTCAGTGACGAGGGAAATATCCTCCAGCTGCACCATCAAACACAGCGGCCACAAGCAACACACGGCTGTTGAGCGCTGGAAACGCAAAATTTAAATTTCAGTTCACTGATTTAACGACCAAAAACAGCCACGTGAGTCTAGGAGCTGCCATACTGAACGGCTGGTCCCGAAGGCCTAGAAGGACATAACCTAACCATTAAGCGCTTGGGGGCGGCGTGGAGGGGCACTGGAAGGAATGGAAGGGAAGGCATGAAGGGAAACCTCTCTGTTTGTTCCAGAAACAGGGAATTGGCTCGATTGTTTTTTTTTTTTAACTGGGAGAATGTAAAATCTAGACGAATGCCAAGAAGGAAGCAGTCCACTGAAGTCTGAAGTATCTCTGGCCACAGGAATGCTACTGTCCCGAGAAGAAACAAGACTACAGTTGCCCCCCTTATCCATGGGGGACGCGGTCCAAGATCCCCCAGTGGGTGCCTGCAGCCGAGGGCGGGTCCAAACTCCACAGGCACTGTGCTTTCCCTAAACACACAGACCTGCATATCAAGCTTCACTTGTAAGTCAGGCACAGTAAGAGATTAACAAGAGTAACTGATAATAAAACAGAACAATTGTAACAATAAAAGTTATGTGAATGCGGGCTCTCTCTCAAAACATCTTACAGCATGAATTAAATGACTTTCTCCCCTTAACTAAGTACTTATCACACACCCTGTGGCCGTAATCTTTGCAGTTTGAAGTCATGAAAACTCGCAGGAATTTCTCTTTCCCTCTTCACAATTTAACAAACAGAAGATTCATCCTTTCTGTACATCTTAGCAACCTCGGCATAAGATTTTTTTTTAAGTCGAGAACTTCCCACTCTTCACTTAAAGGAAGCATTTTACAGCTTCCTTGTGACATATCCATATTGCCAACATCATTATTTGGGGCCATTTTTAAGTAAAATGAGGGTTATTTGAACACAAGCACTGCGATACAGTCGGTCTGGTAACAGAGGGGGCTGAGTGGCTACCAGGCTGGACAGGCAGGACAAACGATGATGGTTCAAGTCCTCCAGGGCAGGAGTGAGCAGCAAGACACAGAGTCTCATCATGCGACTCAGAAGGGCTGACAATGTGAAACTTACATTTATTTCTGAAACTTTCAATATTCTTGGGTCCCTCACGCCTAACTGCAACCATAGAAAGCAAAAGCTCAGAGAAGGTGGGACTACCGTGCATCAGTGAAAAAGGCCAAGTCAACGTGGCAACTTCTTCCAATGTAAAGCTCAGATCCTCTCACCTAGAAGGCCACCCTGGACACGTCTTAGACAAATATTGGTACAAGGTGACCGAAGGGAAATGCACTCGGATGCTCACAGCAGCAATACACAGAGAGAGCAAAATGCTGGGAACACCCAGATGCCCATGGCAGGCGGAGCCCTGGACAGCGGGCCCACAGCCTGAGCAGAGTGAGGGAGAGAGGCACACGCTGGGAACACCCAGATGCCCGTGGCAGGCGGAGCCCTGGACAGCGGGCCCGCAGCCTGAGCAGAGTGAGGGAGGGACACACACGCTGGCTGCACGGGGCCCAGGTGACAAAGTGGAGGAAAAACAAAGCGGGAGACAGGCAATTCACCGTGCCACGTCTTAATGAAAATGAGACATGCTGACGTATGCATGAGGAAAAATGCTGGAAAACAAAGGCACACACGCGCTCGGGAGTAACTCGGGCTCTCTGGGGGCAGGCGCAGTCACGGATGGTGGACACCGCCTTCTCTCCCTATTTCTTTTCTCATGGCTTAAGTCGTCTCCTGCTCTTCACAGCACCTGACGCCTCTCGCGGCGTGTCCCACCCCGCGGAGATTCACTACTGATGGACTCGTGTGCATCCCTGCTCCCTGTTCATCCCAGGCCCTCCCCGTCAAGCCACCAACTGCAGGCAAGACAGGCGGGCTCCAGAACCCTGCAAGTCCTTTCCTTGCTGCTCTACTTCCCTCCAACTCCCAACCCCTCTGCAAGACTCACCCACACCAGACCTTCTCAAGCAACCAACTTCTCCTTATCCTTCGAAACCCATCGTGCTATTCCCAAAGAGAAGAGGAAGCAACTCTTCTCCTTTAAACTTACCTGCTTCTCTCTAAACCGGGACTGGCAAACTCAAATCCACAGAAGCCCGGCAAGAAAAGAGTAAACAAACAAAAATAAACACATGACCCAGCAGGACGGGGCTCCTGAGAAGCCCAGACCCAGCAGGCAGGAAGCAGTTCCTTCCAGGCTGTTTCTGCACAGGCCCAGCACAGCAGACCCTCCAGCTCTTCATGACAAAGATAAACACACATTCTAAAGGGCCAACACTCAGTTTTTAAATGTTGGCAACTGACTCAATTTTAAAATGCTAGGCAGAACTAACACCACACTGAGGTATTACTTTTTTCTGCTTAGCATGATGAGCAAGATCAAAGGGCCTAACAACACCTGTGTCTGGTCAGGACGGCCAAACAGGCGTTTCCACCACGGGGAGGGGCCTAAATCAGGGTCACCTCCTGGAGGGCAACCTGGCAACAGCCACCGAAATTACAAACAGGCGTTGTTTTTGACCCAACAGTTACCCTTCGAGATATTCCGTATGTTCAGAAATGGGCACAAAGACCATTCACCATAATATTACTAGTAAGAGCAAACCATTAGAAATAACCTGAACCCCAGGCCTGGGATACAGCAAGCGCTCCGCAATAAACTGGTTAAATAAAACACAGCACATCTGTATGACCATATGGAAAATTAGAGAGCCAGTGGAAACGTGCTGTATGACGCAGGGAGCTCACACTCGGTGCCACACGACAACCGAAAGGGGGTGGGGGTAGGAGGGGAGGGGGCGGTTCGAGGGGGAGAGGTTCAAGAGGAGGGGACACACAGATAACCTATGGCTGACTCACACCGATATATGGCAGACACCAACACGATATTGTAAAGCGATTATCCTCCAATCAAAAATAAATAAATTCAAAAAATAAAGTACCTCTATTCAATGGAACCCTATAAAGCCAGTTTAAACAAACTGTCTTTAAAGAAACGAAGTTTTCATGTACTGATATGGAACAAGCCCAGGGTATATTGTTAAGTGAAAAAAGTATGTTGTATTGTGTGAGGGGTACTAACAAGTGAATAAAAAAGGGAAAAATCTATGTGCATTTCTTTAGATACAAAATATCTGTACTGTTTTCATCAATGGTTAGAGGCTGTCTGGAACATCACTGAAGAAATTGGTGAGTGTTCGCCCGGGGAAGGGCACCAGGTGGCTGAACGGAGCATGTGGGAAGCGCGCTGGGTCTGCAATCCACACACTTCTGCACCTTTAACACTGAACTACATGACTGTGACGGATCAGACTGCTTACATTTATAAACAAAACAAACCACAAACCCAGCCTGCTGCAAAACAGCACACAACTCTCAGTCTGAAGCCGACATCTCAGCCCCAAGCTTGTGGGTCGGAGACCAGATTCTACTCACCTCCCGCCCCAGGCCTGGTATACAGCAGGTGCTCGGCTGCTCTGCTGGGAAGCCCTCCACACGCCCCAGGCCCCCAGTACGCAGGGACCTGACCTCATGCACGGACACTGAGCGAGGCCATCTGCTCACAGGTTTCAGAAGAGGTCTGAGTGCAGCCGCCCCCAGGCAGAGCCAGGCACGCTGCAGGGACCGCATGATCCCAGAGAACTGAATGCAATCAAGTGACGACACGGAAGGCAAGTCCCCAGAGGGCAGAGCACCAAGCGAGCCCATCCAGAAAGCCCTCAGTGTGTGCCGGACGCCGGGGGAAGCCGTCAACGCGCATTCCTCCCTCGCTCCCCATCCTGCACTGAGTCCTGCAGTTGGAGGGGGCTGAGGGGACTGTGGCTTTAGCAGACAGATCCCAGAACCTGCCTTTGGAGACTTCACGCTACCAAAGACTCCAAGAGCCACGCCTGGATTGTCCAGACCCCCCGAACTCAAAGACGGAGGCACAGCAGGACGATCGCGGGTCCCCAGGGCCGCTGCCCACACCCTGCTGGTTCCTCCCTCCGAGGTCAGCCTTGACAGTGGCTGTCTCTGCTCCTGCCCTTGCCGCGGGCCACACACTGAGGCCTAAGCACAGGACAGACATCAGCTCATCCGGTCCTCACACCCCTTGAGCACTGTCATCACGACGCCCATTTTCAGAGAGCTGAACTCACCCGGCCAGAGTCACAGGGCCAGGGAGAGGCACCCAGGCTCTGGGCCCCTCCGGGTCCTGGCAGCGGAGCCTGGCCGCGGGGAGCCGGCACCTCCACCGGCAAGCCTCCTTCCTCCCGGCCCAGCCCCTCTCCTGCCCCCTGGAGGCCTGGACCACAGCCCAGAGGCTGCGCTGCCCCCCGGGCATGGCTTTGGTGCTGAGACAGCCCCGCATGGCCACGAGCGAAGCTTCCAAGGGCTCCTGTAAAACGCCAGATTGTTACAGCACCTGTCGCTCAGGGGGAGTCGACTTCTGGAACCAGGGGGTGGAGGGGCTGGTCCGAGGTGGACACGGTCACATCTCTCCTGATGCTGCTGCCCGCCAGGAACAGGACCGGGGCTCCTATCTGCAGGGCGGCAGACGTGCTGTCTGCACGCAGCTCTGTCAGGAGAAACTATATCAGATGTGGTGTCTGCACGCAGCTCTGTCAGGAGAAACTGTATCTACAAGCGCTTTTACTCACTCAGCACTTACTGAATGCCTGCACGCTCTGTTCTCTCATGACCACCAAATGCACCATCACGAGGCGGTCGAGCCCCAGTCCATATACAGAGTGTGCCCATGGGCAGTCAGCCGCAGGCCCCCTGCCCTCCAGCTCCACCCGTCTCAGACACTCGGAAACACAGAGAAAGGAGAAACCTTATCCTCTTACATCTTTTTCTCTCCTTTTTTAAAACTTTCCCTATCTCATGGGTATGCACCAGGCAAAGGAAAAATGTAAATGATTGGAGGAGGCCACCGCCCATCTCCTGACCAGGGAGGGGCCATTCTGGCTTTCCCAGGGATTTCTTTGGGAGGAATGATGCTAAAGCTGAAGCTCCAGTACTTTGGCCACCTCATGCGAAAGAGTTGACTCACTGGAAAGGACTCTGATGCTGGGAGGGATTGGGGGCAGGAGGAGAAGGGGACGACCGAGGATGAGATGGCTGGATGGCTGGACGTGAGTCTGAGTGAACTCCGGGAGATGGTGATGGACAGGGAGGCCTGGCGTGCTGCAATTCGTGGGGTCGCAAAGAGTCGGACACGACTGAGCACCTGAACTGAACTGAACTGAACACAGCAGAGCCCTTCCAGAGGGTGGCTCAGTGATCAAGACACAGTGAGAGCCCCTAAATACTCATGAGCTCCATGTAACCCAGAGACCTGGGGATGCTAGCCCATGAAAGCTGTCCAAGGTGTAGCAAAAATTCATGCATCAAGACTGCCTCTACAGACTAAGTTTTAATTTCTAACAGCAAACCCAATGAAATAATGTCACCTAACAGCCATCTGCGGAGAAGGCGATGGCACCCCACTCCAGTACTCTTGCCTGGAAAATCCCATGGACAGAGGAGCCTGGTAGGCTGCAATCCATGGGGTCGCTAAGAGTCGGACACGACTGAGCGACTTCACTTTTCACTTTCATGCATTGGAGAAGGAAATGGCAACCCACTCCAGTGTTCTTGCCTGGAGAATCCCAAGGATGGCGGAACCTGGTGGGCTGCCGTCTCTGGGGTCACACAGAGTCAGACACGACTGAAGCGACTTAGCAGCAGCAGCAGCAGCAGCAGCCATCTCATAAAACTGTAGATCAGAAGGAAATATGCTGTTGAGGCAAAAATAAGTCACGTCCAACTCTTTTGTGATCCCGTGGACTGCAGCCCACCAGGCTTCTCTGTCCCTGAGATTTTCAGGCAAGCATACTGGAGCGGGTTGCCATTTCCTTCTCCAGGGGATCTTCCCAACCCAGGGATAGAACCTGCATATCCTGCGTTGGCAGGCAGATTCTTTACCACTGAGCCCCCAGGGAAGCCCAGAAGGAAACATACCTAGTATTAACAGGAAGTTGGGCTTTAAATTCCAGCTTCTGCATCTTTAATTCTTCTATAAGAGAAACCACTAGTTTTCTTTAACAGAAATTATTACTTTTATACTGGAAAACAATAAAATGCTAGGTTTAGAAGTCTCCATGTGGGAGCCAGGGGGACTCTGGGCGGGTCAGGCAGGTCCCTGCAGGGCCTGGCAGCCACCCTTGGCAGCGGAACAGGGGCTCTTCTCCAGGCTCCCTGGGGCCCCCGGCTATCTAGGGACAATCAGCGCCTGTCTGACAAAGGTCCACCCCAGTTAATGCAACAGCCTGGAAATGTGAGAGATCGCGGGCCGCGTCAGGGAGTGGCCAGGCGGACTGAAACGGGGGCATCTCCAGTCACGCAGCAAACACGAGATCATGGTGACCCAGGCCTGCGCCTCCCTGCACCAGCCCTCCGTGCGTCTTCGGGGTGCCTCTGCTCTGGAGGGCCAGCGTTCAGAATGAATATAAAGTGACATCACAGTAAGAACCAAATTGTGAACATCCAGGGTCCTGGGTTATGTGAATTAAAGATGCCTCCTCAAAGAGACAGCAGGGTGCCACTTAAAGTGTCATTTACAAGCACATCAGGACACCACACAAAAGCTTTACATTAAAATGCTGGGTGAGAAAAAATGGGACTGAAAGCACACGTGCTCCATGGGTAAAACTCACCGAACCATGTACACAGGGAGCCAAGACTGGGAGAAAACAGCACACGCTGAAAGGTCTGTGTCAACTGTGGCCGCCGTTGAAAGCAGAAGTTAACACCCGTATCTCAGTCAGTAGTTTTCTCTGTTCTCCAATTCTTCTTTAATACACATGCACTTGCTTTACAATTAAAATACAACTTAGAGGCTTTCACTATTTCCCTTAAGATGAAACTACTCAAGAAGGGGCCTTTGGTTGCAGAGTATATGCAGAAGCAGAAGTAAAATGTTGTTCACGTGAAACACGTAAGGTTACAAACCAAGGTTGCTTTGATTCTTAAAAAACAAAAATGTAAAATAAGAAATGCAAAAAAATAAAAAAGGGGTTTTCCTGGTGGTCCAGTGGTTAAGACCCCAAGCATCCAAAGCAGGGGGGGCATGGGGTTAGTGAACTAACCAGGGGGCATCCCTGGTTAGTGAACTAAGATCCCATATGCCTCACAGCCAAATTAAAAGAAAGAAAGGAAAAAAGAAAGATCAAGCTGCTTCTCAGAATATATCTGAGAAGAACCAGGCTCCTCTATTCATGGGATTCTCCAGGCAAGAACACTGGAGCGGGTTGCCATTCCCTTCTCCAGGGGATCTTCCTGATCCAGGGATCAAACCTGGGTCTGCCGCACTGGAGGCGGATTCTATACTCCCGTATAAAACAAAGAGTTAAAAAAAGAAAAAAAAAAGAACTAGGGTTTGAGTCCTGATTCTATCCAAACTGTTTCAGCTTCTGCCCATGGGTGAGTCATTTATCAATGCTTCTGTTTTTGAGGCAAACATAGCAGGCCCAGTCCTTGGACTGTTGACTGTTTGAGGGGAGACACTCCTAAACCCCTCCTTGTTCACAGATCAATGACTTATTCCTACACTGACTTCATCTGGCAACATAAGTGAACAAACTCTAATAAACAGGCAGCATAGTCACCCCTTATGAACAAAAGATGCAGCAAGAATTAACAGGCATGAGTGCGTACCTGCTCCATCACACATGCACTTAAAGGTCAAAAACAGGCCCAGTCTCTGCTATTAGAAGTCAGGACACCGATGGGGCGGGGGCGGGGGAGGAAGGTGAGGAGGCGGAGGCTTCTGAGGTCACAGCCCGTTTATTCGCCTCCAGTCACAGGAGTGTGTTCACTTCATGAAAACTCATGGAGCTGTGCGTTTATTGACGCACTTTCCTGGGTGTACAGATGCTTGGCTGTGTACATATGCATAGGTTTTAATCAGGTGATTTAGGGGGAAAAAAAAGCCCTGCCCATGGGACAAGTGGTCTTATCTGTTTACTTCCTGGTCCTTTGACTTAGCCGGACACAATTGTGTCATCCCTTCTAGGAGAGTCTCAAATTGCCTTTAATCTGGAGAACCAAAAAAAGAGGGAAGAACATGAAGGTGGGGCAGTTCTCCAGTTTTACATTGTCTTTGGACCTCCCTGGGGACTGACTGCTTTATACAAGCTAAAAGGTATTCAGATTCAAAGGGTGAGTCCAGACATTTTAGAAACAGATGTTCTGCCCTTTTCCTCCATTACCACGAACGTCTGCCTCACACAGAGTGAATCAGGAAAATAAGGACCAACATGCAAACTAACCCAGGAAACAGAAACTACGCTCCTGAAGAATTCACAATCCCCGGGGATAATCTGAAGTTCCTAAAAGTCCCCCGTCACATCCTTTCTGCTCTCTGCTTCCGCCAGAAAAACGCATGTATTGGGTTGGCCAAGAATACCGGAGTGGGTAGACATCCCCTTCTCCACGGGATCTTCCTGACCCAGGGCTCAAACCCAGGTTTCCTGCATTGCAGGCAGATTCTTTACCAGCTGAGTCACCAGGGAAGCCCAATCAGCACACATCAGTGGTGAGCAACTATTACACTCCTCATCAGACTAATCTAGCACAGTCTGAATTAACGAGCCAACATCCAAAGCACAACCTGGAAATGTGACCACCGTAAACTCTGCAAACACAAGGAAACATCTGGAACCGGTGTCTCCTCCCTGGGGAGCACGCAGGATGTGCTTTAGGTTATGGGAGTGGGTGGTACTCAGCTCTAGCGCACATGACTTTGCAATACGCTTAGGGAGACTGGACTGTCTAAAGAAAATCGCTGAAGAACTCATCCATTGGTTTAAAAGTTTACCACTGACACCAAGAGACTCCTCACCTGCAAATAACCAGGAGATGCTCCCTGTATTCAGTCTTCTTAGGTGGCCATGCGAAAATACCACAGACTGGGTAGTTAAACAACAGAAATTTATATTCTGACCACTCTGGTGGCTGGAAAGTCCCAGATCAAGGCGTCAGCAGTTTCGGCACCTTCGGAGGCCTCGCTCCTTGGCGTGCCGACGGTCACCTTTGCCCTGGGTCCTTGTGGACTGTTGTCTCATCCCTGGTATCTCTCCTCTCATCCTAAGTTCCTCTTCCTAGAGCACCACTCAGCTTGGTTAAGGGCTCGCCGTAATGACTGATTTTAATTTGATCACCTCTTTAAAGGCCCTGTGTGCAAACACAGTCACTTTCTAAAAGGTGCGCAGTTAGGACCCTGGTGTGTAAATTCGGGCAGGGATACCTGTCAGCCCAGAACACTTCCCAAATGCTCTGTTCCAACAGCTCAAGGCTTCCTTAGTCAAGAAGCTGAACTCAGAGTTGAGAACACGGTCCAAACATGAATTTCTTGCCCAACAGGTTTTTCTTTTACTTTTGTAAAGAGATGATGACTCACCTTAAGGACAACAAAGGCTATAGCCATTCACAGAACAGGTACATTCCACTCATCCAGGGGTTCCTCACAGCGGCGGTCCTGCCCACTCCTACTCCCCTACCCCCGGGGGGTACGGCAACGTCTGGGGACCCTTCGGGCTGTCCCAGCTGGGGGCCCCTAGCTTACAGGAGTGCTACTGGCTTCCAGAGGGTGGAGGCCAGGGTTGCTGCCCAAACTCCTACAACGCACAGGACAGGGCCCCACGGTAGAGAACTGTCAAACTGAAGACATCGATGCTGCGGAGGCTGAGGGTTAGCCAAACCCTGAGGTCTAACCTGGCCAAACCCGACTTCACCCGTGGCCCAGCAGATGGCCGGGCGGACGGAGGCGACCTGCCAGGCCCGGCTCCACGGGGAGGCCAGTTCCCTCTGCAGGCGGCTTCTTTCTCAGGCAGGGCAGCCAGCAGGCTCTGTCCTGGCAAGGGGCAAATGCCACAAAGATTTAACGGGAAGGAGGCAACAGCCTTCAGCTCACCCCGACTGCCAGTTCACACAAGAAGCCTTTCTTTCCGCGGGGCCCCTTCCAACTGTCCTCTCGCACAATCCCCTTGAACTTTAGACGATGATTAAACCAACAATAAGATCCCTGATCAACAAGGCAAACCAACCACTGTTTTAAAAGCATTTCTTTCCTGGATGACTTGGAGAAAGAAAAAGGATTTTTTAAGTCTACAAATAACAAATGCAGGAGAGGGTGTGGAGAAAAAGGAACCCTCCTACACTGCTGGGAATGCAAATTGGTGCAGCCACCATGGAAAGCAATAGGGAGTTTCCTTAAGAAACTGAACATAGAGTGGCCATATGATTCAGCAATCCCACTCCTGGCCATACATCCAAACAAAACTAGAATTTGAAAAGACACATGCACCTCCAAAGTGCACTGCAGCACTGTTTACAAAAGCCAAGACAGGGAAGCAGCCTAAATGCCCATCAAGAGAAGAACGGATAAAGAAGACGTGGAACCAGCCCAGGGAGATGGCTGAGCCATAAAAGGGAGTGGAATGGGTCTCCCAGGTGGTCCAGTGGTTAAAACTCTGCACTTCCAACGCAGGGGGCACGTGCTGGATCCCCGGTGGAGGAAGATTCCCCGTGCCGTGGGGAAAAAAAAGAATGAAATATGCCATTTGCAGCAACGTGGATGCACCTAGAGATTACCACTCCAAGTGAAGAAAGTCAGACAAATATATGACGCCGCTTCTGTGTGGAATCTAAAAGATGGCCTAAAGGAACTCATCCATGAACCATAAACAGACCCACAGACAGAACGGTCTTGCCGCTGCCAACGGGGAGGGGGTGGAAGAGGGGCGGCTTGCGAATTTCCGATTGTTGTGGCTTGTCGTTTAGTCGCTAAGTTGTGTCCGACTCTTTTGCGACCCCATGGACTATAGCCCACCGGGCTCCTCTCTCCATGGGGATTCTCCAGCCAAGAATACTGGCGTGGGTTGCCATGCCCTCCTCCAGAGGATCTTCCCGACCCAGGGATTGAACCCAGGTCTCCCGCTTTGCAGGTGGATATTTTACCAGCTGAGCCACAAGGGAAGCCCAAGAATACTGGAGCGGGTTGCCATTTCCTTCTCCAGGGGAACTTGCTGACCAAGGAATCAAACACACGCCTCCTGTCTTGGCAGGCGGATTCTTTACCACTGAGTCACCAGGGAAGCCAGGTTTGAGATTAGCAAATGCAAACAATTATTCACAGGATGGATAAACAACAAAGTCCTACTACATTCTGTACGGACTCATAATGGAAAAGAATAGGAAAAAGAATGCATAACGCGTGACTGAATCATTTTACTATAAAGCGGAAGCTAACAACGCTGTAAATCAACTCTACTTCAACAAAATTAGAAAAAAATTTTTTAGAATTTTAACTCTATTAGCACAACCAGCTTATCCCTTTTCTTTCCCCTTTGTAACAATACCATTATATTTTTAGACCAACAGCACCACGTCAGCACAGGCCACCGCTTCCTAAATGTCAGCCGCGACGCGGGCACATCTACAGAGCTCCCCAACTATTACTGACTTCATACTTCTAAACCAACTCTGTGTTTTTTTACTGAAACGTATGAGAAAGGAAACTTCCTGTCACTACTACAAAAAGAAGACAAGGGTCATCTGGCATAAACAGAAGGAACCATAAACATAACTGCAAGCCTTTCAATGTTTGGCCCTGAGCCACCTAAAGTGAGCTCTGGTGATGCTTTCCCCAGGCCAAGCTCTGAATGCGTAAATCAATCTTTCAAAATCACATAAATAAAGCAAACGCTCACTTAAAAAAAAAATCAGCACCATTCTCTTTGGCTTTCCTGGTAGCTCAGCTGGAAAAGAATCTGCCTGCAATGCAGGAGACCTGGATTCAGTCCCTAGATCGAGACTAGCCCCTGGAAGAGGGCATGGCAACCCACTCCAGCATCCTTGCCTGGAGAATCCCATGGACAGAGGACCCTGGCAGGCTACAGTCCTTGGGGTCGCAAAGAGTTGGACACAAGTGAGCGACTAAGCACATTCTCTCCCTTTCGGTAAAAGTCATCAAAAAGATGTGCTATGATGGGCTTTCTTCTCTCCAGTCGCTTTCAGGAGTGAAGCTCGAGCCACTGCATGGCCATTCCCAAAGGTGGCCATCAGGTTTGGACAGCCCTCACTGGTGACCTCCATCGTTTGCACTGGGCAGAAATATGAAAGGACTTTCTATGCTGAAAAGTAACAGCCCCAAAAGTCCGAAGATGGCTTATTCCATACCCTGGCTCATCCTTCCGACTGACTGCACGCATGGGGGCCAGAGGTCGAGCTCAAAGGGCCGCCTTGCTGCCCTGGGGCTGGTGTGCGGCAGGAGTCCTGGCCTTCCTGGTCCTGTGCCCACTTGCTCCCTTCCAGCATCTCCATCTGGGTCGGCGTGTAATTCCACAGCCGATGTCACCACCTGTGCCCGCCTGGGCAGGGAACACTGGGCTGGTTTTGCTCAGCACTGGGGTGGGCCCACGGCAGGGAGGCCGTGCCAGGAAGTGGAGCAAGGTGCACTGGTGGAGCGAGGCTGGCAAAGGGCACAAAGGCCGCTTCCGGGTGGGCCGCTGCCAATGCCTGCCCAGGCTGTTCTCTCTCCCAAGGCAGCCAAGAGCCCATCACAGGAGCGGACGGGCTGGCGCCCCTCGGCAGAAGGAGAGGGGGCAGACAGAGGGCACCTGGTCTCTTGGCCTGAGACTCCCCTCTCCTGGCACTCACGTCGCAAGCCCCTCGGCACTCCCAGTCCTGCCTTCAGACCACATGGCTAAGACAGGCATGTCTTAGCCCAACCAGCGAAGACGGCCGAGCCAGGAAAACACAGGAGCAGATGGTTAGCAAGCAGCACTTCAAGAACGCCCAGCAGGCGTCCTACAGACTTAGAGTTGAGGACATGGGGACTTCTGCCTGGACCAGCTAGAAAGGTTCCCCCTCCCCATTCTCAACAGCAGAGGCAGCTGTGTCTCTAATAAACTGGAGAGCTGCTTCAGGCATGCTTTCTCTCAACAAGGGTTTACTGGGCTCTTTCCGTCCTCTTGGCCCCTGGGGAGGCCTGCTAGGAGGAGGACTTCTAAAATGACAAATATTCTGGAAGGCTGTGGTCCGTGGCCATTTTCGCTGGCTACAAGTGGGGCCTACGGAACTTGCACACAGCCTGAAAACTGAAACTGTACTGGGCTTCCAAGGCGCTCAGCGGTAAAAGGATCCCCCTGCCAATGCAGGAGATGCCAGTTCCATCCCTGGGTTGGGAAGATCCCCTGGAGGAGGAACTGGCAGCCCCACTCTAGTATTCTTGCCTGGAGAATCCCATGGATGAGAGGAACCTGGTGGGCTACAGTCCATGGGGTCCCAAAGAGTCAGACACAAGCAAGCAAGCAAGCAAGCAAGCTCACACGACACAACCAAGCAAGCAAGCAAGCGCACACGTGTGAGCGCGCACACTCAAGATAACACTGAATTCTATCCAGGCGAGAGATGTGCTTATGTGTACAAAACAAAGAAAGCACAGTAACTGCGGGAGGAAAACGTAACAAAACCAGCGTAATCTGGGGAAAGGCAACGCGTGCTGGTGGGAACAGCAGCACGGTTCGTGCCAAACTTCAAAGCAACTTGTTCTGCCAAGGCCACTGGACTCTTGGCATGCCCTTCAAGGAGTGACGCTGTACCCTTCAAGGATTTAAACTTATTGAAAAGTAAATAAAAGTGTAGACTTGTTCTCTTCTTAAAATAAAAAAAAAGAAGAAGAAGGATGTGTTGGGCACCTACTCCGCGCCAGGCTCCATGTGATGCTGACTAACCTGTCCCCAGCCAGGGCCCCACGGTGTTCCCAGCTGAAGGGTCACACAAGGACACGTCTAACTCCAACTGAGCGAAACAGAAGAGGAGCAGGCGCTCCAAAAGGCTCCCAGAATGGGACCCGCTATGCAGAGGGGACGTCAGGGAAGTCTCCCGAGGACCTGAGGCCTCAGTGGGACTTAATGGAAGACGGAGCTTCAGCCAAATGAAGAGGGGAGAGGAGGACTTTCCAGGCAGAGGCCAGCACGTGCAGAGGCCCTGCGTCCAGAGGGAGCCGGGAGGAGACAGTGAGCAGAGAGCACGCGGCTGGACGAGGAAGGGGCCGAAGTGCGCTGAGATCAGCTCAGGAGGCGGCAAGGGTCCCGGCAGTGCGGTCTGACAGCACCTCCTGTGACGGCGGGATTGCTGGCCTCTGGGCCAACCTGTATAGCAGACGCTGGCCGCGTGTGGGGACTGGACGCTGAAACGTGGGACTGAAACTTTAATCTAGTTTTAATTACTCTAAATCTGAATTTAAACAACGGCAGGAGGCTAGTGACTACCATGCTGGACAGTGCAGGGCCAAAGCACCTAGTGAGATGGTTCCCTGGAGGGCTTTGAGCAGAACATGCCCATGATCAGAGCATCTGGCCATATCTGGGCTTCCCAGGTGGCTCAGTGGTAAAGAGCCCGCCTGCCAGTGCAGGAGATGCTGGTTTGATCTCTGGGTCAGGAAGATCCCTTGGAGGAGGGCATGGCAACCCACTCCAGTATTCTTGCCTGGTCAATCTCATGAACAGAGGAGCCTGGAGGGCTACAGTTCACAGGGTCGCAAAGCGTCGGGCACAACTGAATCGACGTAGCACACATGTTCTGGCTGAGAGGTGGAAACCTCACTGGACAATCAAAAGCATGGATGAAGGGTATCAACTGATGATGATGACAAAGACAAGGAGGATGAGCAGAGGAGGAGGGAGGAGGTCCTGAGACAGGATTAGCAAAGGAAGAGAAGGGGAAGGCAGCGTCCAGATCCTGGGTGTCAGGGTTTTGCCGTGAAGAGCTGGCACACCATTTTCCGTGCGTGGGAACACTGGAGGAAAACCAGGCTCACAGTGGGAGCCAGGCTGAGAGGAGGACTCAGGAAGACGGCAGAAGGACTTGAAGGTCACTGAAGCCATGGGCTCAAGGTGTTAGTCGCTCAGTCGTGTCAGACTCTTTTAGACCCCACTGACTCCAGCCCGCCAGGCTCCTCTGTCCATGGAAATCTCCAGGCAAGAATACTAGAGTGGGCAGCCATTCCCTTCTCCAGGGGATCTTCCCAACCAAGGGATTGAATCTGGGTCTCCTGCATTGCAGGCCGATTCTTTACCATCTAAGCCACCAGGGAAGGGCTCCCCCATGGCTCAGCAGGTAAAGAATCCGCCTGGAATGCAGGAGACGCAGGAGATTCGGGTGCAGTCCCTGGGTCGGGAAGATCCCCTGGAGGAGGGAATGGCAACCCACTCCAGTATTCTTGCCTGGGAAATCCCACGGACAGAGGAGACAGACAGGCTACAGTTGGAAGGGTTGCAAAGAGTTGGAGGTGACCAAGCGACCGAGCCTGCACACACAAAGCCATCAGCACGGACGAGCTCAACCCAGACTTCCAAAGGCAAAGAGGGCCAGGAGCAAACCCTGAGCAACCACAACTCCAAACGGGAAGATAGAGGGAGACGACACAGGGGAGCGCACAGGACCACGACGGCAGAACCAGGAACGGCCGACACACTCCGTCTCAAACACTCACCGTGGGCAGGAGAAAAGAAAGCACATGTCTGCACGAAGACTTGAATGTTCTCAGTGATGCTGTTTACGACAGCCAAACAAACACGAGACATAACCCAAATGTCCATCATGGTGAAGACATAAAGTACAGCATACCTACACGGTGGAAATCTTTAAGCAATAAAAGGGAACTTTAAAACTGCTGCGTTAACAACTCTGCTCAATATTCCGTAACCGGGACTTCCCTGGTGGTCCAGCAGCTAAGACTCCACTCGTCCAATGCAGGCGACGCTGGTTTGACCCCTGGTCAGGGAACTAGGTCCCACGCTGCAACTAAGAGTTCTCACGCCACAACGAAAGACCCCACACGAGGCAAGGACGAGCAAGCAGCCTGGGCACCGCAGCTAGGAACCACTGCCGCCGATAGATTTTTTCAAAAATTCTGTTACAACCTAATCGGGAAAAGAATTTGAAAAGGATACATGGACATGCAAAACTGAATCCGTTTGCTGTCCATCTGAAACCAACAGGACATCGATAATCGGCGGGACTGCAATATAAAACAAAAAGCTAAAACAGAAACAAACTCACTGTGCGCACAGAAGAGAAGCAGGCTTACAGAGAACGAACTGGTGGTTACCAGTTGGGAGGGGGTTGTGGAGGGAAAAATACAAACTGCTGAGTGTAGGACAGGCTCAAGGATGTATTACAACACACAGCCAGTATTCTGCAGTAACTCTAAAGGCACAGGGCTTTCCAGGTGGCGCTAGTAGTAAAGAACTCGCCTGCCAATGCGCGAGATGTAAGATCCTTGGGGTCGATCCCTGGGTTGGGAAGATCCCCTGGAGGAGGGCATGGCAGCGCACTCCAGTGTTCTTGCCTGGAGAACCCCATGGAGCCTGGTGGGCTATAGTCCACAGGGTTGCAAAAAAGAGTCAGACACAACTAGGAAGTAACTTAGCACATAAATGGACAGTAACCTTTAAAAACTGTATTAAAAATTAAAATTAAAAAGCCATTCTGTTAAATTACCGGAAAAAAGCAGATACAAGGACAACACAGATTATGACTCCATTTATATGAAACTTCCAGAAAGGGCAAACCTATGGAAACAGAAATCAGCCTGGGATTAAGGCACAAGGGAACTTCTGGGGGATATGGAGACGGTCAAAAACTGGATTGTGAGGAACTACAGAAACTCTAAATTTAATTTTAAAAAAATCAATGCACTGTACCTTAATAATGGATGCATTTTATGTGACATAAAGTAACCCAAGTGTAAGCTGCTCAGTCCCTTTGCACTCCGTGACCCCGAGGACTGTATCCACGTGGACTGTAGCCCCTTCTGTCCATGGGATTCTCCAGGCAGGAATATTGAACTGGGTTGTCATTTCCTTCTCCAGGGGATCTTCCCGACCCAGGGATTGAACCCGGGTCTCCTATATTGCCTGGTCGCTCAGACAGTCAAGAATCCGCCTGCAACTCGGGAGACCTGGATTCGATCCCTGGCTTAGGAAGATCCTCTGGAGGAAGGCATGGCAACCCACTCCAGTATTCTTGCCTGGAGAATCCCATGGACAGAGAAGCCTGGCGGAAGGCATGGCAACCCACTCCAGTATTCTTGCCTGGAGAATCCCATGGACAGAGAAGCCTGGTGGGCTACAGTCCACGGGGTCACAGAGTCGGAGAGACTGAACAACTACGCAGAGCGCACAGCACTCCTGCGTTGCAGGCGGTTTCTTTACCATCTGAGCCACCAGGAGGCCCCAAACCCCAATAAAGTTGTTTGCCCCCCAAAAAAAGCTGAAGGAAACTGTGTACCTAAATACTCAGCTGTTTCTTAACTCAGTTCACTTCCAAAATTTCCTTGTTCCTCAAGTCCAAATAAATCGAAAAATCAAAGCATCCTGTCCAGTTTGTCCATGAGATCCCTAATCATTACTCAGGAAAGGCAGTCTCAGTTCTGCCCAACCTGCTCTCTACTTATCACACCAGGGCACCTACTTATCTGGCTGGAATCATTTATGTGGTGAATCATTTATGTGGTTAATCATTTCCTGGATTTGATCAGGAGAGAGCAATTAAGTCTATATTTCTCAACTTTCCACCATCAAAAGTCCTTCTTCTCAAAGGAGCATTCCGGAAATTACCAAAGGCAAACCTCACACAAAAATCTAATTATCACTATTTGGCCTAGCAAATGTCTAAGACGTATTGAGTGCTTAGTGTTCCAAACTTATGATGGATTAAGTCTCAAAATAAACAGTCCTAGGAGATACACATAATTATGGGGTTCCCTGGTGGCTCAGATGGTAAAGAATCCACCTGCAACGCTGGAGATCTGGGTTCAATGCCTGGATTGGGAAGATCCCCTGGAGGAGGGCATGGCAACCCACTCCAGTGTTCTTGCCTGGAGAATCCCATGAACAGAGGAGCCTGGAGGGCTACAATCCACGAGGGTGCAAAGAGCCGGCCACGACTGAGCAACTGGGCACACAAGCACGCACACAGAATTACTGTTAGTCCCACTTTACAGGTGAAAAACTAAAACCCAGAGAGGTTAAGTAATGTCCCCCGAGTCACCCAGCTAGTGAGTGGCAAAACCCAGGCCTGCACCCAGTTCCCCAATCCTGCGCCCATGCTCCTGACCCGTCTCTTGTGTTTTACCAGGAGGGAATTTCATTTGGCCAGAAGCAAAGCACATGATGTCAGAAAAAAGGTTTCCAGTGATGTGAGGCAAGTGCTTCTGTCCTAACAAAGCCGCTGCAATAGTTTTCTCAACATCAGGATGTGGCAACTTTCTGAAGACAGAGAGCTCTGGCGCTACGGGATTCCTCCAGCAAATAAACTGCATTGGCAAATGCTGAGTGATCCCAGCACTAATTATACTCTGTCTCCTGGGGCCTGTGGCACCTAGATTTTTGGTTTCTTTAACCACAAAATCCTCCAACCACCCTACAGCTTAGAGCCATTAGATAAATAGAGTTGATCAAGTTCAAATCCATCCCCCCGCACTGACTATCCCTATGACCTCCAACAAATTATCTAGCATCACTGAACCTTAGTTTCCCCAGCTATAAAATGAAGAAACTAACTCCAAAAATTCACACAGTGGTTATGAGGATTTAAACACAGCCCAGGCGGCACGGTGGTAAGAATCCACCTGCCAATGCAGGAGACGCAGCAGACTCAGGTTTGATCCCTGGATTGGGAAGATTCCCAGGAGCAAGAAACGGCAACCCACTCCAGTGTTCTTGCCCGGAAAATTCCATGGACAGAGAAGCCTGGCAGGGGGTTGCAAAGACTCAGACACAACTGAGCAATTGTATGCATTTATCTCAAGTGTCCAGCAGAGAGTCTGACCATCACAAATATGTTTGTTTCTTATTTCTTTACCTCACCTCCCACCCTTAAATTACAAGGCTTTCCAAAAGTGTTTCCAGATACCAAGATCCCCAACTTGACAAGGCTACTCCTAAAAACGCAGATTAAATACAAGAACATATATGCAAACACCTGGAATTCCAGAGACCTGACTTGAATTTGAATCCATGTCACTGTTGAGGAAATAAATTAGTTCCCAGGTGGCAAATTCTAAAGGAGAAGCTATCCTCCACTCCAATACTAAACAGAAACCTTTTTTCCCAACTGTTGGCACCAGTCCTTCTGGGCCCCTATGCTAGGGATGCATATTTCTCTCATGGTAATCATCACTTTTAAATAATTATTTGCATTTTTCTCTCTTGTACTGAATGGGAGGTTCTCAACTATGCCGACACATTAAAATCATCTGGGGAGCCACGAAAAAATAAGGTAGATAAGACAGATAAAGATAGCCAGGTCCAACTCCAGATTTTTATTTCAAAGGTCAAAAAGGCGGCAGGAATGGTCATTGTTAAAGCTTCCAGGGCGATTCCAATGTACAAGCAGCGTCAGGAGGCCTACACCTGTGGTCAGGGCTTAATTCAGCTTTGCACCCATCTCCCTGCACAGCCTCCACACACAGTATGCATTTTTATAACTGTGGCATGAATTAATAACAACAGTCCTGAGTCCACTGATCTTATTAACTCATTAAAACATTCACTGAGGATGTTTATTATATGCAGGCCCTCCTCCAGGCATAGGGCTCAAGCTGTCACCGTTCTTTAGCTTTGAGAGGTCGGGATTAAAACGTAGGCCAAAAGTGAAGAAAGCCGTGGAGGGCAACGCACCTCTGGCTCAGAGATCTTGAGTTCAGTCTGCGTTCTGCAGCATCTTCGCAGTGGTCCCTGACCCCGCTGGGCCTCTGTCTTCTACCAATGGGGCCTCCTCCCCGGAAGGTTTAAGGAAGACTAGGGACAAAGACCCCACAAAATGGCAGCTGGCCTCATCCCTTCCCCCACTTCTCAACAAATTCCACGGACACCTGGTGAAGTCACCCTAGGGGTTCATCCGGCCCACGCCCCTGCATCAAGCAACCGACGCCGCCCAAAGCGGCCGCCACCGGGAAGTGCGCGGGGAGAACCGGACGCCAAAGCGAAGGGCGGCCCGCGGGGCCCGGCCCCGCCCAGCTGCCTTCTCCGGCGACCGCAGCCCCACCTGGGCAGCCTTGGGAAATGCACGCTTCCAGGTCCCACCCCAAGCAGTCACCGGCGGGCCCGGGCGGGGCCAGGAATCGGCATTTTAACCAGCTCGCCTCCCCACGGCCCCACACCCCCAGGTTAACTCTGCCCCGGTGATGCCACAGCCCCTTAAAACCTCAACAGGTCAGCGCCCTCCTCCCAGTGGGAAGCTGTCAGGGCGCAAAACACCCGCGCCTCCTCTTTCCGAGCGAGTGCAACCCTCGCGAGGCGGCCCAGGGGCCTGCCTCTGCGGAAGGGTACAGCAGGTGGCAGCCGCCGCCCCTGACCCGGGAGGCTCCTTCCTCAAATTGTGGGGACCGGGGGAGGGGGTGCAGGCGACCAGCAGGAGCTCCTCTCGCCCTCCCGCGGTCCAGCCGGGGCCGGGCGGGGACTCCGCGGCGGGTCTGCGGCGGGGGCAATGCCAGCCGAGAATTTCCCGGCTCCCGAGGGCGGTTCCAGGCCAAGAGCGAGGCTCGATATTGACCAAATCGGAATTACGAAGACCAGGCGTAATGAGGAAACAATAAAATGGATAGAAGGCGAGGCTGACCCCGGTTCCACAGCGGCGGGCGGGCCCGGCCTCCCGCGGTGCCTAAAGCAAGGCGGGCAGAGGTGCCCGGCAGCCGGGCGCTCGGGCCCGAAAGGGGCGCGATCGCGCCGCGGTGCCGGGCCGGGCTGAGCCGGACCGCTGCCCGCCCGCCCCGCCCGGGCCCGGCCGCCGGCTCATGGCGCCGGCCGACCTGTCAGGCCCGGCCCGCCCCGCCCGGCGCCGACAAAGGAGGGCGGCCGGCCCGGGCCCCGCTCACCCGGCGCGGGGCCTGCTGTCCATCCGCTTCTTTTGGCGCACCGGCTGCAGCGGGATGTTGTCCGTCATGTCGCCCGCCTTGACCGCCGCGCCCCCAGCGCAGCCTGGGCCGCCGCCCGGTCCGGCCTCCGCGCCACCGCCCGCCGGCGCCGCGCCGCCCCGGGGGAGGAGGCGGCGGCAGCGGGCGGGCCGGGCCCGCAGCGACGGGGCGAGCTCGCGAGCGCCGGGCCACGCGCGGAGCCGCCCGCGCGGCCCGACCGACGGACACGGGCGCACCATGGGCCCGAGCTCCGCGCGCCGCCCGCCCGCGCCGCGCCGCGCCTGCCACGGGGGGCGGCCCGCAGGGTCCGCGCGCGGCCGCCGCACAGGCCCCGCCCCCGGCCCGCGCCGCGCGCCCCCCACGAGCGCCCACCCGGCCGCGCGCCCCCCGCCCACGCCCCGCGTGCGCGCGCCCGGCCTCCCCCCGCCCCCGCGGACGCCGCTTTAGCCGGCACATGCCCGCCTGTGCGCACAGGCCACCAAGCTCACACTGCATCCATCCTCTCACGGGCTCATTCTTGCACACTTACACGCGAGCCACACACACACACACACATTCTCACCCGCTCCCTCCCTACCAGCATCTGACATTCAGTCACTCATGCTCACCCGCACAAGCACACACCCTGCCACACTCACACCCATTGTCCACCCTGGACCTCACACACGTGTGCCCCCAGGAATCACAATCACAGGGACACACTGCCTCACTGCTCTCCAGACTCCCTCAGCCACCATCCTTCACCATCACTGGCCCCCCACTCTCCCACCTGGACCCTGAAATTCCCCATCACAGTGTGCACTCACACACGTGCACACCCTCCATCTCACACTCACCCCTCACCCGCCTCTGGGGCTGACACGCGTGCTGTCACACAGACACATTCACCCACACTGAGACACACACACTGAGACACCCACACTGAGACACACACACTGAGACACACACACTGACTCCGTCGCCCAGACCTGCGTCCACACCTACCTCCTCTCCCACAGTGTCCAGGATCCACTCACTCTCCAAGGACCCCGATAAAAATTTAAGAACAGAAAGAAAACGAACCGTGGTGTAGGAAGGAGGGAGGGAAGTTAAAAATCCATGTGTAATGAAATCAATGTGCAATGAATCCAAGTGTAATGAACCCCAAACTGTGACACCATGGTAACTAACCTACTGCAACTAAAGGGAATTGTTACGTAGTTACACCTAACACATTTGATGTGGGGTGTGGGTGTCTTTTACTTCATTTGCTGTGAATAAGGGTGCAGCCACCAAGTCTCTGTGTCCCAGGCCCTGAGTGAAGGAAGGCGGATACCAAACCAAGAAGTGTGACTTATCTCATGTCCCGATGAAGTTCCTCAAGAAAAGCATGTTGCTAGATTGCTGTATGGCACCTTTGAAGGGGAAACGGCATTCTTTGGCTAACAGACCTGACCTGCTTTGCGTCGGATTTTCTCTCTGTATGTAGGACGGTGCCAGGCACACAGCATGACAGTCAACTCTCAGGAAAGGTTTACTGAGTGGAGGCAATGTAAACACCCTGACCCACCAATTATGGCATCAGAGGGGGCCCCACCCTCTCCCACCTGCTCCCGGAGGTCCCCTCTCAAACCCCACCCACCTCAGGCCCTCTTCTCCACTCCACCGCCACACATGATGGGGGCAGAGAAGACCAAAGAGATCATGGCCCTTTAATCCAAGGGCCCCACACAGCTGGGAGCCGATAAATACGAGCTCTTGTTTTCATCAAGCACCTAAAACACCGTGGAATCCCATATTTCATCCTCCAAGCAGCCCTGCCAGCTGAGTCTAAATGATCACACCCATTTCACAGGTGAGGAAACAAGAAACTCAGAGTGGCCTGCACAAAGCAACATGGTTAGGAAGGAACAAGACTGGGCTCTCAGGCCTGGTCTTCTGTGCTCCAGAAGGAAGGAAAAACGCCCTCCAGTGATCAGTGGAACCAGCGATCCTGACATTTCCAGGCAACTACAAATCCTGATCTCAAACACCTCCCAGCTCCCTCTGGCCTCCCTCACTCACCAGGCTGTGCCCTCACTGTCTAGAGCAGAGTAATACCAGTGGCCCCGCGTCTGAGGCCCTGTGTCGCTTCAGCACCTCACAACTGCAGACCCAGAGGCGACTTTCAAACAGCTGGGCTTCAGTTTCCTCATCTGTAAAATGGGGGGCTTCCCTGGTAGCTCAGATGGTAAAGGGTCCCTGCATCAGGAAGATCCCCTGGAGAAGGGAATGGCTACCCACGCCAGTATTCTTGCCTGGAGAATCCCATGGGCAGAGCACCTGGCAGGGGTCACAAAGAATCGGACACAACTGAGCAACACATACACACACATGCACACGCACACACATGCCTCACAGGATTGTTGGAAGGATTAAATGAACCAATTGTGTACACAAAGCAATTTGAAAGCTGCATAGATACAGGGAAAATTGTGGGCAGCTCAGGATTCTTGCAAGAATTCAGAGCAGTAATAGCAAAATGTAAAAACAGGCAATGCATGTCACATAGTAAATCGTCACCAAGGTTACTGATTATAATTTCTCCTCCTCCTCCATTACTAATTAAAGAAACAACAAGGCTTCTCTGATGGCTCAGTGGTAAGGAATCTGCCTGCCAATCCAAGAGACATGGGTTTGATCCCTGGTCTCGGAAGATCCCACATTCTAAGCAGCAACTAAGCCCACGCGCCACAACTGCTGAGCCTGTGCTCTTGAGCCCAGATGCCCAGCTGCTGAGCCCACGTGCCCGAGCCCAGGCCATCACAGTGAGAAGCCCGAGCGCAGCTGGAGTAGCCCCTGGTCGCCACAGCTAGAGAAAAGGCCTTGCAGCAACGACGACTCGGCACAAAGAAAATAAAACAGGATTCTTTTTTTTAAAATAGTAAAAAATAAAAAATACCATCACAGTGTTATCAAATGGTGGTGTCCGGACAACGTTCTCGGTAGATATTTGAACTATAATTAATTCTGTAGTGGTTGGTACAGAGAGCTCCATATACCCACTCCATATCCACCCTGATCCCAAACCCAGCAGTTTCCCTCATTAACATTTTGCATGATTGTGGTACATCTAAATGGATCTGAAATTTTCTCCTCGTCTCTACTTTCTGCTTTTTCTCTAGTCAACAGGTATCACTTTTTAAGTTTTTCTTTAAATGAATTTTGAAAGGACCAAGAGCCCCTCCTAATCTCCAAAGGTAAGAATATTTTCATAGGAAAAGGGAGGCACTTTTTAATTGCCTTTGCATTTTCCAAATTTCTTTGTGTGCTTTTATAATCACTGCAGAAGACAAAGATGACTCCCTTCCAGGAAGGCAATCCCTGAGGAAGGGAGGCACTTAAAGCCTTTTATCTCTTGGTGAGAAAGATCCAGAGACTTGTGTGAGATAGCAGAGGGCCTGTGGGGCTGGCGGGAACAGTGCCAGGCTCCAGGAGAGCAGCAGAGTGGGGCAGTGATGGGGTGGGGCTGAGGGGAGGGCGTCCGAAGCCCTCTTCCCGGCTCGGCCCTGCCTTCTCCTGGTGGCCCTAGAAACAGCTACCTTAGGGTCCTGCTTTCTGAGGAGCCCCTTTCACGGCCTTTGACAGCCCTGTCCACCCAACAGGCTCTGGAGCAGGCTCCATCCAACAAGAAGTCACTGACCCCTAGACACCTGGAACAGAATGATCTTTGACAGACAAGCCGACCTAGGCCAGCCTCGTCTTTCCAGAGGCCCACAGAGGTCACCAAACCTCACCAACAGATATTGGGCCCAGACCATCATCTATTTTGAGACTCAGTCCAGCCTACTCTGGAGCCTCATTTCCATAGCTCGCCAAGCTGGCTGAGGCTGTTTGCAGAGTGCAGGGTACTAGCAGGGGTGAAAGCGAGGCAGGGAAAAGGGGACCAAAGGCCTAATGAAACTGTTTTAGGTAGGGGCTTCCCTGGTGGTCCAGTGGCTGAGACCCTGCTCTCCAATGCAGGGTCAGGAAACTAGATGTAACGTGTTGCACCCGGGAGTTCACATGCCCCGACTAGATACTGCAACCAAGACTCAGGGCAGCCAAACCGATTTTTTTTAATGTTTTGGGTAAACCCAGACTGGGGAGACTTGTTTTGGTGCTTACAATCTTCTCTGTGGACGAATGCCCCAGGTAGTCCTTTTGAGTTTCTCGTGGGTGCTACTGACTTTGGGGCTATTCCCAGATTGTGGGGGGCTGCCCCGTGCACTGGAGGATATGCAGAAGCAACCTTGGTGTCTACCCATGACGTGCCAGGAGCAGCTCATCCCTTTCTCCCAGGCTGTGACCTCCACTGACGTCTTCAGACATGGCACAATGTCCCAAGGGTAAAAGTGTCCCTATTTGAGCCCCACCGGGCTAGAAATGTGGTGTTAATCTAGTAAGACCCCATCTCTAACACTGACCTCATCTTCCTGGTTCCCCTTTTTTGGGGAAAGAACTCTCTAAGTGCTTTCCATAAGCAACTATATCTAGTTAGGATCTAATTATATTAGTTTGTATGGTGCTGTTTTTATCTCCAGACAGACAGACATTGGGGAGTTTAAGGAAAACACCACTGAACGTTCATTCATTCAAGCCATCTTCACCTAGCACCTACAATGTTCCAGGCACTGGGGATAACTGCTGCCCAGAGCTGAGGTCTGTGCTGGTACCTAGATTTAAGGCAAGACCGAAATCAACAAGATGACCAGAGGCCTTCCGGGTTGTCTGCCTCTTTCATTGTCACTGAGCTACTTTGCAACAGAATACTGTAGTTAACACAAATGATTCTCCTTGGTAGAGATGCAAATGACCTTTGCCCAGTGGAATGCAGTTGATTCTAGCCCTGTGAAGGTTGACTCCTTTTTCACATCAGTTTACTTCAATCTTCCTGATCACCTGAAGTTGAGGAGTTTTTTCAATTCTCCTTTCAATCAGTTGTAACTGTTGATACAATCTTGGGTACATGTTCATTTTACATTTGTAGGAGTCTTGATTTTCCCGTTCCGAAAGGTTATACTTTAGAAGGATAGAATAAACAAGCCAGCATTTCAGAGTGCAAAACGCTATGTAAATACAACAGGGAAGCACAAAAAGAGGGGCTTTTATCATGCTTACTTGATAAAAAGTTGGCAACTGTAAGCAATTCTCTTCTATTTCCCCATTTTTACGAACAATTTACTGCTGTGTGAAATCCCAAAGATGAGCAATCCTAAATTCCATTATAATTTCCTGTCCTGGGTCCCCTGGGGTCTTCACCACACAAGAAAGTGAAGACACAATCAGCCTCCAACACAATTAACTCAGGATATTTAGGAAGGTCAGTGAAACGATTTCTCCCACCAGGATGGCCTGAAAGCCATCAAGATAGCCAGCAAGCATTAAAAAGCAAAACAAAACAAAAAGCTGGTTCAGGTGAAGTAAATAGTTAAGGAGGAAAAAGCATGAACCACGCGATGATACAGGTCGTTTCAGTGCTTTTAAGGACCAACAATTATCCCTTCAGCATAAAATAAGCCTCCGCATCCTTTGTCCCAAGCCTTTAGAACACGGGTGTTTCTTCCACTTTACCTCTTTCCCTGAATTAATGGGCTTCCCTGGTGGCTCAGATGATAAAGAACCTGCCTGTCAGTGCTGGAGACGTAACAAACACAGGTTTGATCCCTGGGTCGGGAAGATCCCTTGGAGAAGGAGATGGCAACCCACTCCAGTATTCTTGCCTGGAGAATTCCATCGACAGAGGAGCTTGGCGAGCCAGTCCATGGGGTCACAAACAGTCAGACACAACAACACAACACCTGAATTAATAGATGGCTTACAAAGGGTTAGCCTTTTGATGAAAGTGAAAGAGGAGTGTGAAAAAGTTGGCTTAAAGCTCAACATTCAAAAAACAAAGATCACAGCATCTGGTCCCGTCACTTCATGGCAAATAGATGGGGAAACAGTGGAAACAGCGTCAGACTTTATTTTCTTGGGCTCCAAAATCACTGCAGATGGTGACTGCAGCCAGGAAATTAAAAGACGTTTACTCCTTGGAATTAAAGTTATGACCAACCTAGATAGCATATTCAAAAGCAATTACTTTGCCAACAAAGTTCTAGTCAAGGCTATGGTTTTTCCAGTAGTGATGTATGGATGTGAGAGTTGGACTGTGAAGAAAGCTGAGCACTGAAGAATTGATGCTTTTGAACTGTGGTGTTGGAGAAGACCCTTCAGAGTCCCTTGCACTGCAAGGAGATCCAACCAGTCCATTCTGAAGATCAGCCCTGGGATTTCTTTGGAAGGAATGAGGCTAAAGCTCAAACTCCAGTACTTTGGCCACCTCATGAGAAGAGTTGACTCATTGGAAAAGACTCTGATGCTGGGAGAGGCTGGGGGCAGGAGGAGAAGGGGACGACAGAGGATGAGATGGCTGGATGGCATCACCGACTCGATACACGTGAGTTTGGGTGAACTCCGGCAGTGGGCGGTGGACAAGGAGGCCTGGCGTGCTGTGATTCACGGAGTCACAAAGAGCTGGACACGACTGAGCGACTGAACTGAACTTACAAGGGCTGGAGGATGGAAATGACGGAAGAGGGGGACAAGAAGGGAAGAAATACAAATCGTCTGGGAAGTTCCTTCTCCCAGAAAAGTCACTTTCAAACATTTAGACTTTAGGGTTAAGAATCTGCTTTGGAAGTCAGGGTCACTGGTTCAGTCCCTGGCTCTGGCTTGCGAAGACTCCACATGCCTCCGGGCAACTAAGCCTGAGGCGCTGCAGCTACTGAAGGTCAGGAGCCCCAGAGCCCAGGCTCCCCAAGAGAAGCCACCACAACCAGGAGACCACACACCGCAGCTACAGCAGCCCGACTTGCCACAGCCCACGAAAGCCTGTGAGCGGCACACACCCAGCACAATCAAAAATAAAAAAAAAAATTTTAAGACTTTCAAATGCACAGTTTGATGCTTCTTTTAAAGACATTTGTGAGGTCTTACCCTTAATACCTCAATTGCAGCATCCACTTCTGAGAGGCAAATTTGCTTCCTTCTCCTCGTTTTGGCCATGTTTAGCTAATGCTCCATTTTCATTATTTAGAAATAGTTGAATCACAGCAAAGTAGTAAGGACCTGGGGTTTTTTGCTATTTTTTTTTTATTTAGGGGGAAATCTGAATTTTCATGGATACCAGGACCAAAGCAGGATCCCTAGACCAAAAGGAGTTGCTTCTCCCAGCATATTAGGAGATGTTAATAGCTCTGAAAGCTAACAACTCACTTTCTGTGAAGAGAATTGCACATTTCTTGTAGTCGTTAACGATTTTGTTTGTAAACAAGGAAACAGAACTGACGGAGTTTCCAGGACAGAGAATGATTATGCCACAAGAAGCATAAGCTTTCTCCACCAGAAAAAGTGCCCCTTTAAATGACCACGGTTACCGAATCTATAAAATAGATGGGGCCGAGGGGAGAAGAAAGTGAAGTCATGAATTAGCCACTACAGTGTTTAGATCTTAATCGGAGACAGAGTCGGGGACTGCCTGGTGGTCCAGTGGTTAGCACTGTACTTTCCAATGCAGGGGGTACTCGTTTGATCCCTGGTTGGGGAGCTAAGACCCCACATGCCTTGTGGTCAAAAAACACAAAACATAAAACACAAGCAATATTGTAACAGACTCAATAAAGGCCTTAAACATGGTTCACAATAGATTTAAAAAAAAAAAGGTCAGAATCACAAACTTAGCCAAATATACCTCTTTGATGGATTCAAAATAGGCTTCTCCCAAACCCAGGAAAGAGCCTACAACCAAGGTTCTGCCATTTTGTAACTTCCAGCCACAAGCGTTCAAATGCCCTGGGGTAACCTGATGAAGGTGGTTGCGGGGAGGGGGATAAAATATACTCGCTGGAACCAAGGAAACTGCAACTCCACTGAAATACTGTTGCTGTGTGTCCGTATTTGAAGACACACAGAAAACCCACCTTAGAAATTGCCCGCACTGGCCTGCTTTCTTTGTACATTACTGGAGAATGATGAAGCATGCCGTTGCACGCGTGCTCCCTGGGTTACGAACTGCCAAGAACCACTGTCTGGAAGGTGAAGGAGGCGCCCGCCGCACATGGCTTTGGCCCCACGTGCCTGCCTTCCTCAGTCTCAACAGCCTGAACCAAGAGAATCCTGTGATCCAGAGTTGGGACCAATTCTTATGCCCATCTCATCTGGGACATAGTAAGCGTTCAACACACCAGCCACCTCGTTTTGCTTGTTTGGTTCAAAAAGCTGGAAGCAGCCTATTTGTGCTGTGTGCTCAAGTCACTTCAGTCGTGCCGCCTCTCTGCGACCTCATGGACGGCAGCCCGCCAGGCTCCTCTGCCCGTGGGGTTCTCCAGGCAAGAATACTGGAGTGGGTTGCCATGCCCTCCTCCAGGGGATCTTCCTGACCCAGCGTGTCTCCTGCGCTGCAGGCAGATTCTTTACCACTGAGACATCGCAGAAGCCCCTATCCTACTTAGTTGGGTGGAATTTCTCCCAAGGCAGCTGGAAATGATTGTCAGGAAAGGACTCTCAGGTGTGGAGCAGAAACTAACAGAAAAATTTACATACACGCCTGGTGGTGAAAAAAAAAAAGAACCATTCAAAATTTATTCTCCAACAGACAGACAGCATCAGCAGGTAAAAACTACAGGGGTTTCTCCGTAGATCATACATTCACAAGGCATTATTAAGCTTAACAAGTGAGAAAGCCTCTGGTCTATCTTCTGTAACAATATCCGCTTCACAGTGTAAACAGGTACTATCATTGTGTTCACTTACAATTCCCGAAGGAAAGGCACAACTTGGCAAAACAAAACAAAAAAATTTGTGGGGGTGGGGAGTCCTAAACTCAGGTGCAATTACCAAGAGACAGACTTGAGAAGAGCCACAATCCACTCTTCCAAACAGAGGGGCAAAGACGTCTCACCCAGAAATGTGGGTCTTTCTCCTTGCTTGTTAAATCTTCAAGAGGAACGCTTCATCGTCTGCTTCATATCACATATACAAAAGGGGGGATTAAGAAGAAGAAAAAAAAGAATCGCAGCATCTTGAACTTTCAGCTGCTCCCACCAATACATCAACTCTTAGGTTTACGATAGGGTCTAGAAACACTTCAGCGGTCATCCAATAGGAAAATAGAGACTATAGCTACAAAAATAACACATGAATGAGGTAGATAAATTAAAGCTTTCACATCCAGGACTTGCCTGTTCCAACTTGGTAGCCTTCATGCAATACTCAGAAGAAAAAAAAAAAATCTTCATAATTACTCGGCGTAAGTCACAATCAAGGAAATGTTGGTACAAATTAGTGTAAGTTTTTAGTATATAATAAGAAAACATGCCCTTCCACGAGTTTGTTTCTTCAAGAATGGACACCGAGCTCTTCAACAGAGCAGGCACGGGTGGACTAAATTACATCACCTGAGATCCCCTGCTCAGGTGGTCACCTCTCCTGGTTTTAGGAAGAAGGCGGCATCTGGAAGGGTAGAGAGGACCTTGGCACTCTTGAGGCTCCAACTGAACTGTATTTAAATAAGCAGCAACACACACATTGACTCTCTAAGGACTAAAATCAGTCCACTTGAGGGCACCCTACTTAAGGTTCCAAGGTTGAAAAACACTTTGGAATTCTACAACCTTGGTTTTCCAAAAAAAAAAAAAAAAAATACATTCAAAAAAAAAAAAAAGAGAGAAGTGGGTGCAGGGTTGGGAGAATACAAAAATGGGTCCCGAAACAGATGACAGACCACGTCCACTTACCCGAATCCAGTCCCCACAGAATCGAGCATACAGCCACCCCACCCCCTGCCACCCCCCCCACCCCAAGCAGGTGAAACAGGTGTCTTCTCCATGGTGGTTCAATACCTTCCAACTTGAAAGAGGTGACCATCTTTGGAAACAGTTACTCGAGGTTGTACAAAGGTTTTTATGTATATAGTTTGTTGCAAGTAACAAAACTACTTTGCAAGACCCGCTTTCTTCCAAAATTTAAAAAAATACTAGTATTTGTTTTAGTAAGAATTTTTTTTTTTTTCCTCTCTTTTTTCTTTTTTTGCAAAGCAGCATAGCAACATTGTGATTGTAAGACATGCCTGAGGTTGTGGTCACAACTGTAAACATTATTTGCACATCAGGAAGAAAACTGGAGGAGATGGGGGCCTTAAAAAAAAAGAGAGAACAAAAAAAAAAGATACAGTTCTCTAGAGGTCACTGCGTGCACTGCTCCTCGGAGGCGCGTCCTCCTGCGGCTTAGCTGACTGCGATCTTGTTTTCTTCCAGGAGGTGCGGGAACTGGTGTTTGGGGGCGTTGTCGGCCGTCCCTGGCTTCTCCACCTCGGCACCAGCGGCAGACTGAGAGCCGTCGATCTTGGAGGCGGCCGTGTTACTCACCACGGAGCTGGCCCCCAGGGACACGGGGAGGGCGGGGATGCCGCCACTCTGAATGACGGAGATCTCGTTGGTCTTCATGGCCAGACCACCGTTGAGCATGGTGGCGTACTGGTTCCACACGGCGGGGTCCACGTTCACCGAAGGGGCCATGATTTCCTTGGGAAACATCTCGGGGACCCTCTTTCCGTCCGTTCCTAACAGAGCCATGGTGTTCTCGATGGCTAGCTTCCTGCCACGGCGTGCTGAGCTGTTGTTGGCCCCGTGTGTCATGTAATGGACCTGTGGGAAGAGGGACAGAAAGGTTTCCACCAAAACAGAGGTTTTTGCATGTAGGCCAATCAAAGTCAAGTCTGCCCACAGGTGTGGCCCATCGAAACTTCTATTTTAAAATTAGATTTCGGAGAATTCCTTGGTGGTCCAGTGGTTATGGCTCCATGCTCCCACTGCGAGGGGCCCAGGTTAAAACCCTGTATCAGGGAACTAGGATCTCACAAGCTGCAGAGAGCAGCCAAGAGAGAAATTAGATTTAAAAATCCAGATTATCTATTCTCTTGGCGGGGGATGGCGGGGGGTCGACAATCAGACCATCTGGCAACAATGGGCCGACATTCCTCCCTAGAGGCAATGTTGGGGAAGCACACACCAAGTTTCCCCATCCGCTATTCACGTGCACTTCTGTCAACACCTACTAGGGAGTACAGTATTGTTTTGAGTGCTAGGGTTACAATGTGTTAACACACACACCTACAGAGGTAACAAATGGTATGGAACCGAAGGCATACAGACACTGAGCGCAGATGAAATGGGAAAATATGTGAGACCAGGAGCTTACATCAGTGCCAACGCCCTGGTTACGACTGATTCTATGCACACATGCTAAGTCAATTCAGTTGTGTCCAACTCTTTGCGACCAACCCCATGGACTGTAGCCCTCCAGGCTCCTCTGTCCATGGGATTCTCCAGGCAAGAATACTGGAGTGGGTTGCCATGCCCTCCTGCAAGGGATCTGCCCGACCCAGGGATCTCTTGTATGTTTCCTGCACTGGCAGGTGGGTTCTTTACCACTAGTGCCACCTGAGAAGCCTATTCATTCTACAGCTGCGCAAAATTAAAATTCTACCACCGGGAGAAGCTAGCAAAGTGTGTGAGCATCTCTGTGCAACTTCCCCCTTTGTGGGAACTGACCCACATAAAAAATTTGAGTTATAATTTTTGAACAAAACAGACCCTGCCCTGATGGAGCTGACATTACCTAGATACATAGTGTCAACAGGAGCAATCATTGCTGAGGAAAAAAATAAGCCTAGCTGGGAAGGTTACACAAGCCACCAGGAATGAATGTTATTTCCTCTACGGTGGCAAACAAGACAGGGACTCTTCTGAGGAGCAAAGATAATCTACGCCTCCTGCTTCTTCAACCTGGCCTCCTTTCTGCAATTATCTTCCCAGTTTGGCTTTTGAGTTTTCAAATCCCTTTTTTAAAATAAAAAGCTGAAGACCATGGTAGGTAGTCCAGTCTAAAAGCTCAAGACAAACCCATAATCGATTTATCAGTTTTATATTACGAACATGACAATCACCATCTACGTTTCCAGATCTGCAGGATTTTATGAAGGCAACTAACATCCTAACTTCAGAGATGCTCTAATGTGAGGAAGCCTGTTTCCTTTTTCTTTTTTCCATTGCACTGCAGAGCTGGCAGGATCTTAGTTCCCCAACCTAGGCTTCAACCTGGGGCCCAGCAGTGGAAGCATGCAGTCCTATCCACTATTCCTTTTTAAAAAATACTATTTCCAATACAGTATTGTAAAGTAAAATAAAGTAAAAATAAAAATTAAAAGAAAATACTATTTCAAGAGCCAGTTTTGACATGGCATGATGTAATATCCCACTTGGCCCTGACGGAAGGATTTATTACGGATGAATGTCACTGCTTAACACCGAGGTCCCCCTAACCCCCAGCTGAAGCCTTAAGGAAGCTCACCTTCAAGTTGCCTTTGGTGGTGAATGCACGGCCACATATGTTGCACACAAAGGGCTTCTCACCGGTGTGAGTCCGCTCGTGGATCTGAAGCGCGCTGGCCGACGAGAAGTTCTTCCCACACCTCGTGCAGCCGTGCTGCTTGGCCTGTCGTCGGGGCTGGGCTGCTAACAGAGGCGTCATACCTGGGGACATGGTCGCGGGACCCACAAACCCACCAGGAACTTCAACTTTGACATAGGTTGGCTGGGCTCGGATAAATGTCGATGGAACACTGCTCCGACCTGCGCACAGGGGAAAGAGAGAAAAAAAAAAACAACTTTTATCATCACGTCATCATTCATTCTTCAAACCAAGAAAGGAGTTTTGACCACCACTGACTGCCCCGACGTTTGAGAGTCTGGAAACACCTTTCAGGAAATTTACACATTGGAAGCAGCTTTCTTCTTATTTAGCTACACAGAGAATGACGACTCCAAACATTTAAAAGAATTTTCCTATTGGGTGAGCCAAAAAATTCGTTCGGGTTTCCCCAAAACAGGAGGTGGAAAAGCCCGAACACAGCCTCTGGCCAACCCAGTATTTTGGATTTTAAAAGGTATCAGCATCAGAAACACATGCAACGCAATTCCAAGTTCAATCCCCACATCAAGGTACTTTTAGAGTCTGCTCTGGCACCATCTTTCCGATTCTACAAAGGTGTCCCCTCCGTTGGACCATTAATGCCATCAACAGGCATTCCACAACTTAAAATAGGTTAGATTCTCTTTTCTCCCTCAAGAATTACCCATCTGTGACTCCTACATTAGGGAGCGGGATCTCTGAATCAAGGAACTATGAATTATCTCACTGGTGTCCACTTCCTGAAATACTCTTCTAGGATAGCATTAACTCAAAAGAATCCCCGTGTGGCCACCAAGGACCTCCAACACAAAAATCAAAACCGAGCAAAGTACACTGTCCTAAGTAAAAGCACGTCAGGACTATGACAGAGGTTGTCACTAATTGCCCTACGGAGGAGCTAGTTCACTCTCCATCGGTCAAGGTCACCCCGGTTCCTTCCGGATGACCTCGAGCCCCGAATGGACCTAAGGGAAATCCAAAGCTCTATCACCTTCCATCTCAGTGCGGCTGCTCTCCGAGCCGTCCCCTTTGCCGTCGGCGTCCGGAGACTTGGACTTGACGCTCTCCGCCTGGCTATGGGCCGGCGAGACCGCCTGGAAGGACGTGCCCTCCAGGACGTCTGGGCTTCGGCTGGCGCACTCGGGGTCACCCATAACCGAGGAGGCGTCGTCGTTGGTCAGGCCGTCACTCTCCGCGGACCCGTTTTCTCGGCTTCCCTGCCGCTGCAGGACGAGCGCGGAGAGCCCCGCCTTCACCGGGACATCCAGCAAAGCCGCCGTGGCCAGCCCCGGGGTAGGGGACGCCGCGTGGATGCCGGCGAGGGGCCCGGGGACCCTCAAGGAGCTGCTGGGGGCCTCCTGGGGGCAGGCTTCGTCTACGTCGATGGCTTCCATGACCCCGTCGTGAGCGGGCGCGCCGGGGCTGCCGTTCTCCCCGGCCGCCGAGGGCTCGGGCCCCGCGAACTCGCAGGGGCTCTCGGGCAGAGGCGTGTTGGGGATCTGGCCGCCCATGTGCATGCGGATGTGCTGCTGCAGCAGGACCGCGTTGGTGAACTTCTTCTGGCAGATCGGGCAGGAGTGCTGCGTCCTCACCGACGCGCTGGTGCGGTGCACCCCCAGGTGCGTCTTCAGGTTGCCTTTGGTGGAGAAGGCGCGGCCGCAGACCTTGCACGGGAAGGGCCTCTCCCCGGTGTGCGTGCGGTAGTGCATCTTGAGTGAGCTCTGGCAGCTGAGGACGCGGTGGCAGATGAGACACTCGTTGGGGTCGGCGGTGGCCTTGTCTATGTTCTCCACCAGCCGCTGCAGCTTCAGGGTCTCCGACCCCGGCTCGGGCGGCCCACCCCCTGGGAAGCCTCCGACCCTGGGGGACGGATGGGTCGGCCCCACCCCGGGCAGGATGGAGCCATCCTCGCTTTCCGGAGACAGCCCGGGCTGCAGGTCGCCGGGCAATGGGCCCCCTTTGACGTCCTTGGGGTGAGGCCCCGAGGGGAGATTCTGAACTAGCCCTAGGACACTGGGGGTCCCCGCCGCGAGCGCGGGTTTGCTGTCTAGGGAGAGCCCGGCTTCCTCGAGGGGGGCGGGGCCGGCCAGCGCGAAGGGGAGGCCGCCGCCCACCGCCGTCTTGTCGTGGAAGTCGGCCAACAGCTGGGGGTTAGCCTTCACCTGGGGGTGCCGGTGGAAGTGCACCTTGAGGTTGCCCTTGGTGGTGAAGCGGTGGCCGCACACGGAGCACACGAAGGGCCTCTCTCCGGTGTGGGAGCGCAGGTGGATCTGCAAGGAGCTATCAGTCCCAAAAACCTTGCTGCAGTACTTACACTTGTGCCGGCAGAGAGCCTCGTCCTTGAGTTTGACCTCCACCGGGGAGACACTCGGTGGCTTCCCTTTGCCTTTCTTGGACGGGTCTAAGGCCACCGCGGAGAAGGGGCTCTGGAAGAGCACAGAGCCCGGGGCCTGGGGGAGCAGCGCCCCGGGGAGGCGCGACAGGACGCCGGGGAGCACCCGGGTGGCGTCCGGCTTCAGCGCGAAGGGCGGCAGCCCCGGGGAGGCGGAGCCGCCGGCGGAAGCGACGTTGGCGTGAGGTAGCTTGGCAGGCTTCAGGGCGTCCAGGGGCAGCCCGGCGCTCCCCGCCTTCTGGCTGAGCAGGGCCACGGCCGCCGACACCTGCTGCGACACGTGGCCCCCGAGCGTCTTCAGCGAGTCGGCCGCGTGGCCGGCGTGGAGGGCGTGCGAGGCCCACATGTTCACCTGCACCCGGATCTGCTCCGTGAGCTGGATCTGCTGCAGCTGCTGCTGCTGGAGGCACAGGATCTGCTCGAGGACCCAGGGCAGGCTGCCGGCGCTGGGCAGGGGCGCCGGGGGCGCGTCGGCGCTGCGCTGGTTCACCGCCACCTTGGTGCCGCGCAGCGCCTGAAGCGTGACGTTGGTGTTGGCCACCTTGCCTTTGGGTAAGTAGCTTATGTCCTGCGGCGCGGGCGGCAGGGCGGCCTCTGTCTTCAGATACAGGACCGACTCCGCCCCCGGCTTCTCCCTCGCGTCCCCGGGGCCCCCTCCGCCGCTGCCATCGTCGCGGTGGCCCTCCCTCCGGCCCGGGCTCGGCGGCTGTGGGCTGAGCACAGTCCCCGACAAGTCTTCGGACGACATCGGTCCCTCACTGTCCTTCAAGATGAGCACGGGGGGCGTTTTAGTGCAATTTTTCTTGTGGTCCAAGAACTCCGAGAAGCTGAAGAACTCGGCACAGCATTTCTCGCAGACGTGGGTCTCCTCCCGCCGGGGCCGCTTTATCCCTGCTCCGTCCCCATTCAGCTCGTCGTTGCCACTGCTGCAGCCGCCGCCGCCGCCGCCGCCGCCACCACCAAGATAGTTCATTGGAGCACCTGCAAGGAGAGGGAAGGAGAAGATGAGAATTCCACCCTAGGAAGGTCACAGGGCGGTCTCTGGCGGGGGGAGAACCACAACTCACAATTCAGAGGTCTTCATGATCTGTGTCCTAACAAGGAGACCATGGAATGAGGGTCTCAGTGAGCCAACCGTTCATGTAGTGGGTGGAATCATAACCCCCCCAAATATCCAATCCTAACCCGTTCCCCTGTGCACGTGGTCTTCTTGTTGGGGCTGGGGGGGAGGCTCTGTACAACTGTTAATTATAGAGTGGAGCCCAAGCCCAGTGCCTGGTGTCCTTAAGGAGAAAAGAGACAGGAAAACTTCCCTGGTGGTCAGTGGTGAGGAATCCACCTGCCAAGGAGGGGACGCAGGTTCAACCCCTGGTCCAGGAAGATTCTACGTGCCTCAAATCAATTAAAGGCCATGTACCGCAACTACTGAGCCCGTGGGCCTAGAGCCTGTGTCCTCTAACAAGAAACCACCACATGGTGAGAAGCCCTGGCACCGCAACTTGAGAAAGCCGGCATGCAGCAACAGGGACCCACGGCAGCCAAAAATAAGTAGAAATCAAAACAAACAAAAAAAAGACGTGACAGAATAAGGCCGTGTTAGGCCAAGGCAGGAGATACAAAGCTCTAAGCCAAGGATGCTGGACCCAACAGAAGGCAGCAAGCAGGCTGTGTGGTCCACACTCGCCTTGGAGCCTCCAAGAGAAAATGACCCTGCTGCTCCTCAGCCTCAGGGGTCCAGCCTCCAGAACAGTGCAGACAGACTTGTCTTGGGCAATCTAGTGGGTGCTCATTCCCTAAGTCACGCTCGACTCTTCGCAACCCCATGGCCGTAGCCTGCCAGGCTCCTCTGTCTGTGGAATTTTCCAGGCATGAGTACTGGAGTGGGTTGCCATTTCCTTCTGCTGGGGATCTTCCCGACCCAGGGACTGAAGTTGGGTATCTTGCATCCCCTGCACTGGCCATCTAGTAATCTGTACCAACTTATTATTAAGGCAGTGCTGGGAAACTCAATAGAATTTACTAAAATAATCCCCACGGAGCTCTCTGCCCCACCTCAGAGCTGGCTTACAAAAGCAAATGGATTTCATGTCATCCATTAAAATGACACTGGAAGCCTGCTGTTCATCTCCACCTTGGATCCATCAGAAGTGAAACTGCAATAAATCACTCCTTCAGACAAAGTGGGAACTCTACCTTCCCACCAGAGACCGTGGAAGTTTAAAGGTGCCAAGAACTACGATGGTGGTACTAAATTCACCTAAAATGTGGAGACCTAAATAAGACAAAACCGATACACCAAGGAGTGTTTTTTATGTGTGTGTCGGGGGCGGGTGGGGGGGGTGGGGACTGAAAAAAAAAGAAAAGGAAAGATTGCACGTCCAAGAAAAAGACTTGACTGACCTTCCTGATTATGGAAAACCTGTAGAAATGCCTTAGCGTGACATTAAAGGATTAACAAGCCATTGAGCAAAGAAGCCAGAGACAAGCAGGAAAGGATGGAAGGACAGAATTTCCTCCTCGCCCTCCGTTTGATACAACCTTCATAGTCTGGGCAGTTCTGTTCCTAAAAATGATTGATCCCTGGGTTCCTTTTGCCAATTGGGTCCCATTTCCTTCACAGTGACTGCCAATCTGCTGGTCAAAACACCTACTGGGCAGCCATACTATGGCCAGCTGCCTGGGCCCTGGCGAGTGGAGACTCCGTAACCGACTTGACTGTTTCCATTTCCTGGCTGTTCTGCTGTATGTACACCCTGATCCGAGAAGTCACACAGGCACACCTCAGACGCAGCAGTCCCAGGTGTGCTGAGCTAAGTCACAGACCTTTGCATATGGATACAAAGATCCACCTAGAAAGAAGGGTATTTTTCACAGAAATGTTTACAGCCACAAAAAAAAAAGGGAGGGAGGTGGAATATAAATTTTGGTATACCCACAGTATGGAAGCAATGTAGAATTTCCGTATGTCCTGAATTCGGAGACAGAAATTAGGTGGAAGTAGGTTACAGAACTGTATGCAACAAGTGACCACTTTTGTTTAAAACAAAAAACACCTCTTTGAAATGTACAAATGAATGGGGAAACGGCCATGTCAGGAAATATTATTTTTTAAATAAAATAATCACTTTTAAAAAATAAATGAACCTATTTTGCCTCTTCTTGGGGTATTACATTTCCCAACACCACCGGTTTTGACTGAGGAGTCAGTCAACAATTTGGGGGAGGGATTGATCTTGAAACAGTGTATTTCTCTTAAGATCTATACTTTCCAACAGACTTTCAAACACTGACTCTTAAATTTCCACAGCATAGCCTTAATAAATTGACTTAATCTTTCCTAATTTCAGACTAGGTAATAATCAGAAGTTTAGCAAGGTGTGTGTGGATGAACCAAGGGAAAGAAAACAGAAATTATAGTAATCTATCATTCACAGGTTTGATATGGTAGGTTTATCCCCCAGGATTTCTATTAAATGTGTACAATCATGACTGCTACATAAGGTAGATGCCTGGGTTAAGTCATGTGATTAGTAAGTGTTTGTGAGTGCTGACTACAAGCCTGGCACCATCCTAGGATCTGGGGAAAGTGCATACTGTAGGTGTTCAGTGAACATCAATTTCCTCACCTTGTCTATTTCTGTGGCTTGGTTACCTGGGCAACTAGGGCTGCTGAAAATAAGACTTACAACAGTCACTTAAAGCCTCACTCATTTTAACAACCCTTCTCACTTCCTACTGAGTGCAAGGCAGGGCTAGGGGTCTGATGATGCAAAGACGAGCAGCCTGGTAGTCCCCAACGGTCCAGACTAGAACCTCTAGGTGCCCCGTGGTCCACGCTACATCCATCCAATCCTATTAAACACCAGCCCCATTTATGGATGAGAAAAACAGACTCCTAGATGTGACTTTTACCCAAGACAACACAATAAAAAATGTAGTCATAGATAACTTTTGAGCACTTACTATGTACAGGTGTAATTTATGTTATTAGCAATTAACAAAAGAGACTATTACATTTAACAGAGGGGGAAACTGAGGCACGGGACATTCACTTCCCCGAGGCGGTAAAGCAAAAGAGCCAGGCATGTGCAGATTCTCCCTTTGAACTCTTCATTCATGCACTTCTTCCTCCCCTACTAAGTTCTTCTACTGAGATGGCAACTATCTTGCCTCTTGCAGAAACCCCTGGGGAGGACAGGAAGGCTTAAAGGAGCAGGTTGGGGTGGGGGCGGGACAGGGAGGGTTAAGACACAATCCACCCCAGCTATTTCCATGGGGAACAGTAGGTAGGTACCACCTTCCTTCCAACTCCACAACTGCTCTAAAGCAACCAAATTCCCAAGAATCAAGTTAAAAGTATTCATTAGTTCCCAGAATCATTAAGATGGTGTATCTATCTACCTGTACATTTGTAATGGGATGCTTGTGGAGGTGTGTTAAGTGGCACCATCTTTCTGGAAGTGCAACTCTGGCAATTATGTGTCAAGAACTTTTCAAGGGAAACTTAGAAAGTTTCTCTTGGGAGGGAAATATACCAGCCAGGAAAATGCATAAATAGATACAACTTTTTCAGAGTACAATCCACCACCGCCATCATTATAGTGCAATTCTTCCACCCAGCAACTCCCTTGGTAGGAATTTACTTTCTGTGATGCCAGGGTTCAGGTCTCATAGCAATAAACAGCCCAAACAAAAATGGACACACTGTGGTTCATCAGCAAGATTCTGATGAAATAAACCAGGGTAGAGAAAAAAGATGACTACTTTGTAGCTCTTTACTACAGGTGCTTGCTCTATAGGACAACCACTCAAGTGTGATTTCAAAAGGAAGAAAAAACGCAGACAACAGGCTGTACACATAATGTGCTTCCCCCCTGCCATGTTTGGGAATAGACATAAACATGTCCGTGGGAAACTTCTGAAATAAGTGTTGCTAAGGCTGGTCCCTGGCCTCTGCAGCATAGGCCTGGGGTGGAAGAGAAACTTCAAAATGTATACACTTTTGGCTCTTTTTTTTTTTTTTAATTAGCATGTTACACCCCTCCTCTCTCGTCTCAGCCATGCTACTTCTGGAAATCTCTAGCAAAGCCCGTGTACAAATGCCCATTCTGCTTGTTAAGCGCCAAAGCACAACTACGACCATCCCCCATACGTTGCCACAGAGCACCCAATGCAGACTCCCCCACCTTAACTCATTTATCTTTGCAGCCACACAGACAAGCATCTTTGCTTCCAATATGCAAGCGTGGAAACTGAGGCTCAGGAATAAATGACTCAAGGTGCCACACTGTTCACTAGAAAACACAAGAGCAGGGACTCTAGTCTTAAATACATTTAAAAAGACACTAAAGTTAGCGGCCTCATTTATTACTCTTTCTGCTAGAACACTTTCTTTTTTCCTTTTACCCCTCTAGGAAAGCTTTTAAAGCATTTTTCCCCCTCCTCTCCCCCCGACCCAGTCCAAAACTTTAATACCACAAACATACTGTATATCTGTTTACGCACTATGATCCTTTGGAAGACCACAAACCACTGTTAACACCCATAATTTTCTTTTTTTTTTTTTTTTTGGCCAGGATGCACAGCACACAGGATCTTAAGAACCTGTGCCCAGTGCAGTGGAACACCAGGGAAGTCCCAAATATACGTTTTTGTCTCCCTCTCCCCCCCAGAAAGTTTTCACCCCCACACAGACAATATTCTTTCAATCGTGAGCATTGAGCGCACACCTTGGCAGTATTTGCAGAGCTCGTGCCTAGGTCGTCAACAGAAAGCAGGTATTTTCCTATGAGGTTAATGCGGTTGTGTTGCTGGAAATTCTGGTTACCTGACTGACTGCTAGATCTCCTTTACTGTGTTCATAAAGAAGCACCTATTACTGTATCACAAATGTTTCCAATCATTTCTGGTCAGTGTATCTCAACGTGATTTATCTCCTGGGTATTTCTGTGTATCTCACTGTACGCGGTTCAAGATTTCTGTTGGAGGAGGGGAACTGTGGCACAAAAAAGGTTAAGCTCCCTGCCCCAGAAGGACCTAGCAGTTCCCAAGAGTGATTTACAACCTGAATACCAGCTTGCAGGCCCTGTATACACAGGCTCGCCTCTTCTGCAGCCTCCAAGCAATACTGGCAACATCCCACTCTGAGCCTTCAAACAGCAGGAGCTCTGTTTGCTGGTGCAGTAAAGTACTTCAACATCCAGACCACCATTGGCAAATACTGAAAGCGTATTTGCCCAAAAGTAACAGGACTCTGTTATGAACAATCGCTGGGTATGCTTAAGTTAACCCTTCCCGAAAAGAAAAAGCAAAGTTCAGAGGGATTACAGCAACTAGATCTTCCATCCTTCCACCCCACCCCCACTCCCGAATTTTAGGAATGTTATCTCTCAGCATCTAGTTATCCAATAAGTTGGAAGAATGCAGTAAACCCAGCAGGGGGCTTAGATTCAATCACTGCCAAATGGATAGAAAATACTCTTACTATTGTATAGCAAGAAAAGCTCATCTGCCAGAGGCCAATCAAATTCTGAAGCCTATGAAAATGCTTAAGAAACCAACCGTATATCTTGAGACAAGCATTATGCCTGAAGCTTATCTTTTTTTCCTCCCATTCCTATATTAAAAGAACTACAATGAGTAGATTATCTAAAGTACTTAATATCTCTTACTCCACACCCCCACCAGCAGGATAACTGCTTACCAAAAAACAAAAGGAAATTGAGATGTCCTTAAGTACTGAACCAGTTCAAAAAAAAGCGCTTAAAATTAAACCAGTTTAATTTTACATGTGCATTCAGCAATCTGAGAAACGCCTTTAACTTAATTTGTAGGTGGGAAATTAAAGCTGTAATTAAGTTTCCATTTAATAAAGGTAAAAAAAGAAATTGTTCCAAACTGTCCTGAATCAAAATTCAAGTTTGCTGAAAAGGAAGAAGTAAAAAAATCAAAGTTTTCTGCTAACGTGTGCAAGCTCTGCTGTTTATGCTAGAGATAGGTCCCACTTTTCCTCAACTGGAGCTCATCTTTTAAAAGCAAGTTGTTAACTTCACGCAGGCAGTTTTTGCTATCTCCTTCCCCAGAACCCCTTAGAACAATACCTGACATGGACTCGAAATTTGGGGGGAAAAATGGATGGCAATGATTGGAGATGCAGTTCTTATCTGGATTTAGAGGCTTCTAAAGATGCTTTAGATGCTTTTTTAAACAATCAAAAGCACACAGGTGAAGGGTGATGAAAAAGGGGTATCTTAAACTCTTTCCATCATTTTTTCCAAGGCAGTAAAGCCTGGAGCACCAAATGCAAACTCTGTTTAACTTCCAAATTGCTTCCCGGGACCCCTTATTCTAAAGCCTACAGCAGCCCGGCTCCTCCATCTGATAGAATACTGATAGAATAATCCCATCCCATAACCCAACTCCTCTAAAACCACCATAAACACAACTTCTTGGATTTAGAGCACAGCTCAAATCAAACAGGACAAGGAAACTCTGGGCAAGCCATTGCAACCAGGAGCTGAAGTTTAAACTTAGCAAAAACAAAAAAGTCAAAAGTAATGTACGTGAGGTCTCCAGCGTGGTGTGGGCTACAGATAAAACTGCAGAATCATCCCACTTTGGCAGTTCAGCTGTCCTGACACAACTTTTTAATTTTTATTTTGCGTAAATAATTACCGATCACATTTCCAGCACACAGTGGGCCTTCTATAGTTGAAACTATCTAAATAGGGTGGTTCATCTCCCTGGTACAGAGAAAGAACCCAGAAGCTCAGAAATCAAAGCTTACGCAGCTGAAAGTCTTACAACCAGATTGGAATGCACACCTCACTCTTACACCTTACAAAAAAAATTCATTTCATTTAAAAAGAGGAAGCATTAATTCTATCCCTCCCTCCCAAGATGGCTCCCTAACAAGAGGAAGGCTGAAGGGGCTTGAAGGATCAGCTAGCACCGATTTGTGCAACTTTTAACGGAACAAAAGAGGTGTGGGCAAGCTGTAGCCCTTCTCTTTCAGAAAGCCAGATGCAAATGCAGAAACTTGGCCTGCAACATTCACGGAGGCTACTGTCACCAAGATTTCCCTTTCCCTCAATTAAAACAGAAACTTCCAAGCGTCCCATTCTGCCTCCTTACCGCAGATGTAGGTCATTTCAGTTTAGAAACTGGGGCTAAGTGGTTATTTGAATTTGGGGAATCTTAATCGTTGATGGTTGTCATCCAGTTTAGCACAAAGGGCATTTGAACCTCTTTTGAAAAAAAGGCTAATTTTCCTGTACGTGGCCTTAGTCCCCTGACCACCTGCAGACGTTCTGGATCTAACTGATCGCCAAACTTCATTTTCCTCCCTCAAAAAGTGCATTTCTTTTTTAAGTGGTCTCAAATCGGCTGTGCACTATAAGATCAGTCTAAACTGGATGTCTTTAATTATACGCATACACGCAAACGGGGGCTCAAACACAAAATGTATCCATTAGAATGAACTGCTTGGGAATGTACTACTACTACCTTCTGTTTCACGGCGGCAACTGGGGGCTCTGCAAACACATACTAGGATCGAAGAATTCTTTCCAAGAATGCTAAAGACTTGGCAAAGAAACTTCGGCACCGCCGGGGAAAGCACTAAGAACTGACTGGCGTCCCGAGGAGCGCCCAGCCCAGAGATTTTCAACCCCCAGCCCCAGTGCGTCCCTCCCATCAGGTGGGAGCCGGTACCTGCGAGAGGACCCGCCTCTCAGCAGAGCGTGAGGTTCCCGGCTGGGCCTCCAGGGGACGCCCGCGCGCAGCTCAGCGGCCACCGCAACCCCAGCGATCAATAGCAACTCCCCCTCCCCAATTGTGGAGGGAGCGCACGGCCAGGCTCGCGATCCCAACCAGCTCGGGTGGACTGGTGGCCGACTCCAGCTAGCGTTCATTTAAGAACGTCCCCTCGCCCCCCGTAACCAGCTCCCCCTAAGATGCCAAATCCCACCAAAAGCCGCACTAAGAGTGCGCCCACCCAAAACGAAGCGGGTAGGGGGAAGGGGAGGTCAGAGCAGGACCAGGGGAGGGGTCAGAGCCAGGAGCTCGCCCCTCCTTCCCGGGAGGAAGCGGGCGGGCGGAGGGTTAACCCTTTTGTTCCAGGTGGGCCAGGCAACGAAGCCTCTCCGTCCTTCCCCCCCACCCCCCTCCCAAGGCACAAAGAGAGGCCGCCCTCCCCCGACCTCCGGTGCGCGCTGCCCTGACCATCCGACGCCCCAAAAACCGCTGAGCCGCCCCTCTGGTCAAGCCGATCTGTTTAACTTGCCCTGGAGAAAGATTATTTGGGGAGGAGGGGGGGAAATAGGGATTTACATTATGTTATAGACTCAGAAAATGTATCCCATTCCCTCCCCGAAATAAAGGGTACGGTAACCAAAAAGCGGCGACGGCTCTTCCCCTCCTTGTAGTGGACTGAAGCGACTGGGGTCGCCGCGCGCACCCCCATCACCCGCTGGGAAATTAGAAAGCAGGCGGCGAGGGGAGCGAAGCCACCCACAAGGCCTGAGAGGAGCTTAAAGACGCCCCCTCCCCCCACGCGTACGCGAAAAACTTATCAGGCGACAATTTGGCGGGCCAGGGCGGAGGGGAGATAGTGAGAAAGCGACTCGCTCCTAAAGCCCCCGAGGTTAAATGACTAGGGAGAGAGGAGTCCGCTCGGCCGCTCCGACTGGGCTGGGGGTCCCGAACTCTTCCCGACCCCGGAGAGGCGCGGCGCGGAAGCGTGGGCCGGGTCAGCCCCTGGGAGCTCGCCCTGCCCGCGACCGCCCAGCCCTGGCGCGACCTCTCCCCTCCGGCCCCCGGGGCGCGCTTTTCGGAAAGCGGGGCGCGCCAGAAAAGCACGCGCAACGCCAGGCGGGTGCACCCCAGCGGGACTGCAGAGCGCGCGCGACCCCCGCGCCCGGGGGCCCGCACCCCTCCCACCGCCCGCGGTTATTTTTAGGAAGTCGGAAATCAAAGATGGCTGGAGGTCAGGCCCCGAAAGGTTAGGGCGAAGATCGGCAGGCGGCGTAGCCCCGGGAGAAAAGAGGGAAACCAAAAAAAGAAAATTTTGAAACGGAAAAGAAGGCAATCTTGTGCCCTCGTCCTCCACTTCTTCCGGCCCTCAGTCCCCTCCGCAGCGCGGGTGGCCCGCACCCCAGCTCCTGGGGGGTGGGGAGAGGTCGCGCCCCCTCCCCCTCACGGCACGGGAGGGGCGCGTGCAACCGATCGGCCGCCCCCGGGGGGTCTTCCAAAGGTGCGCCCCTTCCCCAGCCGCCTAGAAAAGCCCCCAACGGTGAGGGAATAGAGTGGGGACCCCCGGGGTCTTTTCTTTTAAAAGCGGCGCCAGGGAGGGAGGAGGGGGGCCTAAGTTACAAGTGTGGGGGGGAGGTTACTAGTGAGGGGAGTGCAGCCAATTAAGAGAGGGGCAGAGGACGAGGAGAAGGGGACCTCTCGGGAACGAGGGGCAGGCAGAGGCTCGGGGTCACTCCTACAGTAAGAGCGAGACCTGGGGGTGAAACTTCCACGAGAGAGAAGCGAGAAAAAGTGCAAAATTAACGAGGGCGGGGGTGGGGGTGGGGAACCAGGCTGCCGGTTCGCCCCTGGAACTAAGCCCCCGGATCCAAGTTCCCGAATCTGCGGAGGGAGCCGCGGCCTCGCCGAAGCCCGCGCCTCCGAGGGGCGGGCGAGCGTCTAAGAAGCTGCCCGCCCGGGGCGCGCGCCCCCCAGCCCCACTCACCCGGCGCCCCCGCCGCCGGCGCCGCTGGGGCCGCATCTGCACACTCGGGGGCCGGCTGCTGCGGCTGCCGCTCGCCCTGATCCTCCTCCGAGTTGATGTGCTGGGGCTTCGCCTGCTTGCGCCTCGACATGGTGCGAGCATCGGGGCGCCTGGAGAGCCGCGGTTATTTGCCCACTCCGCCACAAATTCCTGGAGTTGGGAAATTTACCCCCCTTCGGCCGGAACGCGCATGTCCCAGTAATTATTATTATCAATAATGCATTGCGATTTATCATGAGCCCTGACAGCTGATTGGCCTGGGTCCAAGACCTCAGAGATCATTTAAATAAGTCCTCATTGATCAGGGAGGGGCGAGGCATTCTGGGCTTTGTAGTCCGGCCCTACAAGCGACAAAGGCGTGTTCATCTGGGGAGAGCAACTAATTAGCATTCGGGCTCAGATTGGCTGGGTGCTGGGCGAAATCCGAGGGGGGACCATCCTCGCCTTCAGCTATCTGAGTTCTGGGAGAGAAAGAGAGAAATAATTGTGTACTTACTAAAAACTAGGAGTTTCCATAACAGTTTTGGAACAAGCGTATTTGGTAGTGTGCTCCAAAAATTACTTTTGTAAGGTTGATATCCGCGCAAGCTGGGGAGGACGGTCTTTTCAGTGAAATATTTTGTCTCAATTTTTACCTCTAACAAAAAAATAAACAAACAAAAAACCCTGAGATTTGACCCTTGTCCCCTCCCATCTCCTTTTTCATTGAAATGTTTAAATTGAGTTTTGAGATATCCGAAGAATGGCGGTATATTCAACCTTCCCCCCTCATCTCAACGCTTAAGGTGGCCTTCAAATTTCCCAAATTTCAGAGTAGCCCCTCGCCATGATTTATTTCCTTTAAATGCTAAATAATAACCTCCAGGATTCATACTCACAAAGTCTGGGTTTTTTGTTACAGTGCAAATCTTGATTTTTTTTTTTAACTTTAAAATGACTGGATACTAAATATAGAAAAAGCGGATTAAAAACAAGTATAGTCAGAGATACTATGGAAACATGGAGAGGCTGCGTTTTTTCCCCTACAAGCCATAAAAGTCTGCTAACATCATTTTATAATTGAGACAGTCCTCTCCCATGGATGAGCAATGAGCATTGTCAGAGAAACTGGGTGTTGCCAAACGAGCCATTATTGGAATTTTTTGCTATACCAGCTTTACTGTCGAAAAGATGTGTATAGTTCAAAGTGATTGCCTCATCCTGACACGGAGACGTCTGAAATCTTCTAAAATTGTGTATGTGTGTATAATATTCTATGTATAAAAAACTATAGTAAATCTCGATGTATTTTATTCCATTAACTGCTTTGCATGATGTCAATAAATGCTGAATAAATGATGAAATATTCAGCCTTCCAAGTCTTTGATTCAGTAATTCCCTGGTATCTTTCTGCGTGTGTCTTAATTTAGCACTGACTCCACTGTAAGGAACTAAGCAATTATAAACCCTTCTTCCACATTTGTGCACTGTATTTTCTTGATTAGTTATTCATCAGGTTCCCAGCTTGTAACAGTTTCTTGTAAGCTCCTTGGGAATGCAAGCAAAATAGAATCCTAAGCTGATAAATGTGTTCACCTGGTTGTTTGGACAACCCAAGGCAGAAAATAAATCAGCTTGATCATCTTTTTGATATTCATGGTCATCAATAAAAACTTACTGAAGGAAGTGAGGTTAACTTCCAGTTTTTGAGTCTTTGTTTGAATACTTGAAATTGGTTTAAGTTCCCTAAACCAGAAAAGATAGAATTACAGTCAACAGCCCAAGTTGGAAAGGTAAGAATTTGGTTTCATAATACATGGAAGCTGTTTAGCATTCTCATACTGAGTAAAAAAGCCAATTAACGCCTGCCTCGCTGACTAATCTGCTTATATTCCCAACACCTTTTCTGTGTAAGGTAGGCGATGTAACTTACCAGTGTAAACGCATGTGCACAGAGGCTTACAGCTCATGAAATATTAGTGGTTTAAGGAAAAGTTCATTTCACATGTAGGTGTTTATATTTACTTATTTTAGTTGGTGACAATGAAAACATGGTAGTCGGTTCTGCTTAGAACAAGGTAGTAAAAGTGTGTCGGGTGAGTCTCCAAGTGATAATAATAACAGTTGATTGAGCCCCTGGCATGCACCACAGACTTCGAGAGATGGACACTCCCTAGTTTTCTCTTCTAAGATAGAGGCATTGTTGTGTCCATTTTGAAAACGAGGAAACTGAGGTGTAAGGACCTGAAGTAACATAATTAAGAAGCGGGTGAGCTCAATCCCTAAGCCCAACTTCAAAATTCTTTTATCACGCCCCGATGCCCATTATCCAGCTGTAGCTGAATATAGACAAGATAGCCAAACAAGAAAATATTGTGGTAAATGAAACACATTACAGTAAGCCTGTCCTGAAAAATCCAGGGTCTGCAGAAATAACTTCGACAGATAAAGCCAAAGAGAAGTTTTCCCCAAAGGAAAATCTTCCATGAATATTGAAAAGAAAGACCCAGTACAGTTTTCAAATCTACCTCCAACTGATGAGCTGCAGCCAGCAGCTAGAAATCCAGAGGAAAAGTAAGACCTCAGAACAAAGCGGAGGGGGGTGAGTGGTGCGGAAGGCTAGTCGCTAAGCCAAGGTAATTTTTTGATTATTTAATATTCCTTAAACAACCGAAAGACCTGAACGTGTGATAAGAGTCAGGGAAGAGAAAAAAAAAAAGATCGCTGCACAGGATTAAACTTTGTAATGCCTTTTGTTAGATGACTGGGTTTGTGTATAATCAGGTTCTTCTCCCTGTTTGCCCCAGACAGAAATTGTCGGGAAATTGACTTCTTTTATACCTTTCCACAAGCAGTCTATGAATACTGAGGCTTTATCGTGTTTAAGGGTATTTGGGATATATAATCCCATTTTATCATCATTAAAATCCTTTTTTATTCCCATTTCATCCAATGCCTCCTGGGTACTAACAGTTGTATGCTGAAGGTATAAATTCAGGAACTTTCCAGTTAAAGGTATAGTCATCTGTGGAACTCAAACCTTCCAACTCCACAGAATCCTACCTCTGTTGTGTTCTGCAAGGAACTTTCTCCCCTCCTGTTCTTTGCCTCTCTTCACCTGCCCATTTCTACTAAGCCTCCAGTCTCAGTTCGAATTTTTCTTCCTAAAACTGGTTTGTTCTCATCCAAATTAGAACAGTCTCGCCTGTTAGTCTAGATCTTTCAGAAGCCAATTCTTTCCTTTTATAGCATAGTTCAAAATGTATAATTATAGATTGAATGGTATATGCATTTATGATTGGTTTTGCACAGTGCAGGCTCCACGAGGGCAGACACCTTCACCCCTGTGTCTCTAGCACAACCATCATAACAGAACACGGAAGTCACAGTCAGTGACTTTGGAGAAGGATTTTGGGGGGCTGAATATAAAACAGGGTATTAAAAGCCAATTACCATTGATGGTGAAGCTGAGGCTGAGGCTGAGACTCTAATACTTTGGCCACCTGATGCGAAGAACTGACTCACTGGAAAAGACCCTGATGCTGGGAGGGACTCGGGGCAGGAGAAGAAGGGGACAGCAGAGGATGAGACGGTTGGATGGAATCACCAAATCGATGGACATGAGCTCGAGCAACCTCCGGGAGTTGGTGATGGACAGGGAGGCCTGGCGTGCTGCGGTCCATGGGGTCACAAAGAGTCGGACACGACTGAGCGACTGAACTGAACTGAACTGACCATTGATGGAAATGTACAGTGCGCAACTGTCGTGGTTTCTTAAAAAATCAAAATAGAATTACCATAGGATCCAGCATTTCCATTTTTGTGTATGTAGCTGAAAGAACTGAAAGCCGGGACGTCAACAGAAGCCTGTTCGCCCATATTCACAGGAGCTAGAAGGCGGACACAACCCAAGAGTCCCTCAACAAGTTACTGGCTAAACAGACTGCGGTGTCTACATACGATGAAATATTATTCACCCTTAGAAATGAAAGAAACTCTGACTTGCTACAGCCTGGATGAACCTTGAAGATATTACGCGAAGGGAAATAAACCAGTCCCACAAGGACAAATACGATTCCAGTTCTATGAGGTACCTAGAGAAGTCACAATCATGCGGACAGAAAGTAGAGGGGTGACCACCAGGGGCTGGGTGGAGGGGGAATTGGGGAGTTGTTGTCTAAGGGTACGGAGTTTCAGTTTTGCAAGATGCAGAGAGTGCTGGAGACTGTAAAGTGATATGAATGTCCTGCTTACCACTGATGAGTTTACCTTTTTAAAGACGGTTAAATGGTGACATTTTATGGTATGTATATCCTACCACAAGTGGAAAAAAAGGCAATTACAAACTGATGGCTGCCCAGCCATATGTATTTATTAAAAATCACCGGTGTACGCCTATAGTGGGTGAATTTTGTGATATGTACAGCAGGCCTAAACGAAGCTGTTGTTAAGAAGGTGAGTAGGTATTTATGTTACGTTGAGTGCTCAGTGATGTCCGACTCTTTACCATCGCATGGACTGTAGCCCGCCAGGCTCCTCTGTCCATGGGGTTTCCCAGGCAAGAGCACTGGAGTGGGTGGCCACATCCTCCTCCGGGAGATCTCCCTGACCCAAGGATGGAACCCATGTCTCCCGCATTGTAGGCAGATTCTTTACCACTGAGCCATCTGGGCTTCCCGATTAGATATTTGGTTGTCCCTATAATTGAAAGAGCCATAATTACCTGTGTACTTTTTTCCTACATGGATTCCCAGCATCTTAGTCTTGAAAAGACAGGAATGGCAAGGCTGGTGTCCATAAACCACAGTCTGCCACTGTGAAATGATCACCCCTTTGGGTCCCTAATTGTTTGTACCAGGAAACAGCTAAGTGGACCAATGTGGTGAACACGGCTGCTTTAATTTGGGAAATCTAAGGTTTGGATTCAGGAAGTAAAAAGAGTGGCTTTTTTCCTCAACATGGACCAACCTCTTGGAGGCTATGGACTCATCGATTTGATATCTGCCTGCCTCAAATAGAAGGCTTTGTATATCAGGAAGCAGCCGTTCAAATCTAGATTTAGAAGTTGAGCGAAAATTGCTTCAGAATTCATCTTTGTCATTCACTGGGAGTGCTCTATTATGGGGCCGACTGTCCACTCTTCTGAGTGTCCTGGCCCAGAACTCTTTTATTGAGATGATTTATATTTGCAAGATCTGGCTAATTGCAGTAATCACCACTTAAATGATGATACTCTCCCGATTCCTGTTTTAATGTCTCTCTGCTTGTTAACATTTTATCAATCCCAAATTGGTATTGAACAATTTCTAGCTCCAATTAGTCTTCCCTGTTAATATATTCTCTAATATATTAAATCCCACAACTGCATACTCAAAGAAAAAAAAAAGTATAGCTACTCCAGCAAGTTCATTAAAGCAGGATTGAACTGTCAGAAATAGGAGTTTCTCCCAGTTACTTCAGTTGAAGAGGAGATGGACTAGGAATGAGAAAGTTGAGGCTACTGGGATTTTTTGGTCCCTCAGTCCCTTGACGGGCCCACTGTGGTCCATGCCCACAGGTCTTTAGGGCAATCTGGGACACTTCCATGCTCCGAGAAGATTGGTCAGGCCTTACACTGTTAAGTCCAAGGCAGCGGTTCTCAATGGGGGTGATTTGACCTCCCCACTGCCTGGGGACATACGGCAACGAAAGAGAGCTCCTGATCCACAGTAGGGAGAGGCCGTAACATAGCAGGCTAAGGCGGGGAGAGCATGCTAATACCCCATATAACCCAGGACAGCCACCCACCTACAACAGAGAGCTACGAGTCAGCAGTGCCAAAGCTGAGAAACCAGGTCTATAGGTAGTATGATTTTCAAGGCCATGTTCAGTTTCAGTTCAGTCGCTCAGTGGTGTCTGACTCTGCAACCCCATGGACTGCAGCACGCCAGGCCTCCCTGTCCATCACCAACTCCCAGAGTTTACCCAAACCCATATCCATCAAGTCGGTGATGCCATCCAGCCATCTCATCCTCTGTCATCTCCTTCTCCTCCTGCTCTCAATCTTTCCCAGCATCAGGGTATTTTCAAATAAATCAGCTCTTCGCATCAGGGGGACAAAGTATTGGAGTTTCAGCTTCAACATCAGTCCTTCCAATGAACACTCAGGACTGATCTCCTTTAGGATGGACTGGTTGGCCATATTAGCAACTATCTAATCCTTTTCTTTCCAATAATAATAAAAATTATTATTTATTTAAAATTTTATTAAAATAAAATAATAATTCCTAATAAAAGTGAAAGTGTTAGTCACTCAGTCCTGTCTGACTCTTTGCAACCCCAAGGACTGTAGCCCACCAGGATCCTCTTTCCATGGAATTCTCCACACAAGAATACTGGAGCAGGTTGCCCTGCTCTCCTTCAGGGGATCTTCCCAACCCAAGGATCAAACCCGGATTTCCTGTATTGCAGGCGGATTCTTTACCATCTGAGCTACCAGGGAAGCCCTTTCAATAAAACAAGATACTAAATCGCAATCACGGTCAATCCTCTTATTTTCTATAGAGAACCAACTAGTTACCAGTGGGAAGAGGGAAGCAGGGAGGGACAATAGATAGGCAGGAATTAAGAGGCAGAAGCTATTAAGTATAAATAAGATCTAAGGACATATTGCACAACACAGGGAATGTAGCCAATATTTTACAACAACTGTATGAGGAGTGTAGCCTTTAACACTGTGACTCACTGTGCTGCGCACCTGTGACTTGTGTATATTGTACATCAACTGTCGCTGTCGTTCAGTCACTACGTTGTGTCTGATGCTTTGTGAGCCCAAGGACTGCAGCACGCCAGGCTTCTCTGTCCTTCGCCATCTCCCGGAGTTTGCTCAAATTCATGTCCATCGAGTCGGTGATGCCATCCAGCCATCTCATCCTCTGCCGTCCCCTTCTCCTCCTGCCCTCAATCTTTCCCAGCATCAGGGTCTTTTCCAAGGAGTTGGCTCTTCACATCAGGTGGCAAAGTATTGGAGCTTCAGCTTCAGCATCCAGTCCTTCCAATGAACATTCAGGGTTGCTTTCCTTTAGGATTGACTGGTTTGATCTCCTTGCGGTCCAAAGGGCTCCCAAGAGTCTTCTCCAGCACCACAGTTCAAAAGCATCCATTCTTCGGCGCTCAGCTTGTTTTATAGTCCAACTCTCACATCCATACACGACTACCGGAAAAACCATAGCCTTGACTAAACAGTCCTTTGTCAGTAAGGTGATGTCTCTGCTTTTTAATACACTGACTAGGTTTGTCATACCTTTCCTTCCAAGGAGTAAGCGTCTTTTAATGTCATGGCTGCAGTCACCGTCTGCAGTGATTTTGAAGCCCAAGAGAAGAAAATTTGTCATTGTTTCTACTTTTTCCCCATCTATTTGCCATGAAGTGATGGGACTGGATGCCATGATCTTTATTTTTTGAATGTTGAGTTTTAAGCCTATACCTCAACTAAAACAGAATCCTTAGCTTATCCAACACTTTAGCCACGTGATGCAAAGAGCTGACTCATTTGAAAAGACCCTGATGCTGGGAAAGATTGAAGGTGGGAGGAGAAGGGGACGACAGAAGTTGAGATGGCTGGATGACATCACCGACTCAATGGACATGAGTTTGAGCAAGGTCCAGGTGTTGGTGACGGACAAGGAGGCCTGGCGTGCTGCAGTCCATGGGGTCACAAAGAGTTGGACACAACTGAGTGACTGAACTGAACTGAGCTGACCATTGATGGAAATGTACAATGTGCAACTGTCGTGGAAAATAGTATGGCAGTTTCTTTAAAAAGTCAAAATAGGATTACCATAGGATCTAGCATGTCCACTTTGGGGTATATAGCTGAAAGAGTCGGATACGACTGAGCAGCTGAACAACAGCTTCTCCAGGGGAACCTTGTCCACCCCCCCAATTGAATCAAACCCATGCATCCCCGCCTTTTCTCTCAAATTGTACAGGCTTATATTCCCTCATTCCCTCATTGGGACGATGTGAATAATTTTTCTGCTGCTTCTACAGATGACAGAAAGATAATATTTGAGTGAATTTTCTTCTGATCTTTCATATCATAACTTTTACAGAGTTGAGATCTATTTGAAAACACATTTTAGAAAAAAAAAACATTTTGCAGTTCTATTTCACTTGAACAGGATAGCATCAGCCTTTTCTACCTTGCTAACAACAAATCTTTGTCAATGTGTTTTATCATGTCATTTTTTCACTCTATGGATGAACCTGTAATCCACTTAACCAATCCCTGTTATATATTGAGTTGTCTTTATTATAGAGAATATGAGAGTGAACATCCTGTTGCTCTGGCTCTGTGCAAATTTGGGCTTTCTTAAGACCACACATCCTCAGTTTTTCTGCAATAAGTGTTGGTGCTTCTCAAATTCACAACCCATCAAAAGCTTCTGAAAATACTCTCTTATTCCTTTGTGGGTTCTTGTGCAAGACATGGGCCTGGATGACATGAGTGGTCAAGCTAAAAGGGTAAAACCATAAACATGCTTATCGGGACATTCAGATATTTCGTAACTGGACAGGAGAAATATATAGATTTTCAAAAGCAAGTTGAAGGTTCAATTGATTGAACAATTTTTCTGCTAAAAAGCGCTTTCCGCTGCATTCCCTTTGCTAGCAGTTCTGATTCATTTTTTGAACATTTCTGTATTGGCCCCCACAACCTTTCCTAAAAGTTTTCTCTTGCTTTTTCCTCTTTCTTTTTTGTGATTACCTTCCAGACACACACCCTGCTCCCCCCCGCCTCCCAAAAAATACCTATTCTGAACTTGTCTTAAAAAAAAATAACACTGAGAAGGCACTTCTGTCAATTTGCCACAAGCATTCTTTATTATAACAAAACTTTAAGAGCTAAAAGCCCAGCACTGGAAAGTTTACTGTCATAAATATCTATCTATCATTGTAATATAAATTATAATTGAAAATAAACTTGTCAGAGACCTCTGCCCAAGACACAAAAAGTGAGTGGGTTAGAGCGAGGCAATTAAGAATGTTAATTGGCAGAGAGAGAAAAGCGAAGAGCAGTCATTGTTAAGATAACCGGTCTATAAACACTGAAATGGATTTTGTGAAGGGGAAGAAAGGAAGGATCATCTTTTGACCATGAAAGGGAATATAAAATGCCCCGTCTTTGTTTTAACGTGCGGAGAGATTTTGACTTCTTTTCTCAGCTCCAGCTTCCAAGTAAACAAATGAGCTGGCTCTGGTCTGGTTACAAAGACTGAGATGAGGTGCTGAAATGGAGGGAAAGAGGGAAAAGCAGAGAGAGAGCAGAAAGGAGCAAAGGGGTGAAGAAGAAAAACAGGAGGGGAGGAAGGGAGGGGTGACAAATGTCGAGGAAGAAATAGACGCCGGAAAGGAAGGCACTCCTAGGAAACAGAGCAAGAGCTAAGGACAGCTGTTGGTTTGTTTTATTCTTGAGTTTTTTTGTTGGGGCTGTGCCATGCAGCTTTCAGGATCTTAGTTCCCCAACTATGAATCGAACCCAGGACCCAGCCGCGAAGGCATTGAATCCTAACCCCTGGACCACCAGGGAGTGTCCTGAAAGTTCATTTCTTAACCTGGGCAACAGGGACAAGCCAGGGCGTGCATCCTGGGTTTTGTCATTATCCTCCAGCCTCTCTCAGTCTCTCCAAACCTGATTTCCTTTGCGGGTAAATGGAGAGACTAATCTCTACTTTTCTTCAAAAATTAGAAATGATGGTAGTAAAGCCTCTGGCTTATACTGGTGTTCAGGAAGCACGTATCGTTATCACGCACACTTTTTCAGGCTATAGTAGAAAGATTAATCTAAGGTTTGTGATAATATTAAGTAGACCCACAACATACATGATAGCCTGGGGGCCAGAGTCACTCAATTTACTTGACTATCATTTATTCAATGAAGAATTACTTTGTCGTCTAGGTGCCAGGCCTTGGGCTGAGTGCTGAGAATTTTAGGATGAAAAAACTCACCTGGTCTAAAATAGGCAAAAGGGGAATTCTCTGGCTGTGCAGGGGTTAGGGCTCTGTGTTTCACTGCAGAGGACCCCGGTTCAATCGCTGGCAGGGGACTAAGATCCCACAAGCCGTGCCAGGCAGTCAAAAAAAAAAAAAAAAAGGCACCTCCCCCCACAAACCTAATGTGAACAGTACTGGGTCATGGAAACAGTGGTGGTCGAGGGAGCGTGGGCTCTGCCCAGCATGGCACTGGGATGGGACGAGGGGCTGCAGCTGTGGAAGGCAGAAGTCACCTTGCAGACTTGTCATTCCATGACAGAAGGCACGCTGATCACTTCATTCGTCTTTGCGTAAACAAATACCTTCAATACGTGTCAGCTAGAAGCGAATACCACGAAGACAGCGAAACAACATAAAGGGACAGAGAACGTCAGAGGATGCTTTTTTGGCGGAGGAATGAGGAAAGACCTCGCTGATAAGGAGGCATGTGAGCGGAGACATGCAGGGGATGGCAGCCAAGCTGCTATCTGTGGGAAGGGCATTCCAGGCAACAGACAGTGCAAAGGCCCTGGGGCAGGAATGTGTGTGCCCTCTTTGGAGAAATTTAAAGAGGCCACTGGGGCGGGACTGGAGTGAATAAGGGGTAATGGGGGGGCCTTTCAGAGGTCATGACTCTAGTTTTTTGGGTTTTATTTTACAATTTAAAAAATTGTGGAAAATACACATAAAACGTAATATCTTAACAATTCAAAATAATGAAGGTCAGTGGTCTTAAATGCATTCACATTATCGTGCAACCATCACCACGGTTCATTTAGCAAGACTGAAACTCTGTACCCATTAATCACTAACTCCCCAATTCTCCCTCAACTCAGCCTGGCAACCACCATTCTACTTTCTGTCTGAATACTCTGGGTACTTCATGCAAGAGGAATCATACAGTGTTTGCCTTTGTGTGACTGGCTTATTTCATTTAGCATCATATCCTCAGGTACATCCATGGTGTGGCCAGTATTGGAATTTTTCATTTTTAAGGGAATAATATTCTTTTGTGTGTATACACCACATTTAACTTATAGATTCATCTGTCACAAACACTTGGGTTGCTTCTGCCTTCTAGCTAGTGTGCATCATGTTGCTATGACTATGAATATACAAGTATCTTCTAATAGGCCTGGCTTTTAATTCTTCGGGGAATAAATACCCAGAAGTAGAATTGCTGCGTCATATGGTAATTCAATTTTTAGTTGTCTTCTCTTTCAGTTTTTATTGGAGTACAGTTGATTTACAATGTTGTGTTAGCTTCAGGTGTACAGTAAAGTGATTCAGGTATACATGTATCTTGGGGCTTCCCTGGTGGCTCAGAGGGTAAAGAGTCCGCATGCAATGCAGGAAGGCCCCGGTTCGATTCCTGGGTCAGGAAGATTCCCTGGGGAGGGGAGTAGCTACCCACTCCAGTACTCTTACCTGGAGAATTCTATGAACAGTGGAGTCTGGTGGGCTACGGTCCATGGGGTTACAAAGAGTTGGACACAACTGAGCAATTAACACATACATATATCTATTGTTTTCCAGATTCTTTTCCCCTACAGGTGATTGCAGAGTCCTCAGCAGAGTCCCCTGAGCTGTACAGTAGGTCACTGTTGATTATCTATTTTACATATAGTGGTGTGTATAATTCTATTTTTCATTGTTTAAGAAGCTGCCATACTATTTTCAGCAACAGTTGCACCAGTTTACATTGCCACTGACACTATTCAACAGTTCCAGTTTCTCTGCATACTCACTCAGTTCAATTCACAGTCGCTCAGTCGTGTCCGACTCTGCGACCCCATGGACTACAGCACGCCAGGCCTCCCTGTCCATCACCAGCTCCCAGAGTTTACTCAGACTCATGTCCGTTGACTCGGTGATGCCACCCAACCATCTCATCCTCTGTCGTCCCCTTCTCCTCCCACCTTCAATCTTTCCCAGCATCAGGACCTTTTCAAATGAGCCAGCTCTTCACATTAGGCAGCCAAAGTATTGGAGTTTCAGCTTCAACATCGGTCCTTCCAATGAATATTCAGGACTGATTTCCTTTAGAATGGAAATCATACTCACTAACACTTGTTATTTTCCGGGTTTTGTTAGTAACTATCTAATGGGTGTGAGGTAGTTTCTCATTGTGGTTTTGATTTGCATTTCCTAAAGAGTGAAAAAGTTGGCTTAAAGCTCAACATTCAGAAAACTAAGATCACAGCATCTGGTCCCATCACTTCATGGGAAATAGATGGGGAAACAGTGGAAACAGTGTCAGACTTTATTTTGGGGGGCTCCAAAATCACTGCAGATGGTGATTGCAGCCATGAAATTAAAAGATGCTTACTCCTTGGAAGGAAAGTTATGACCAACCTAGATAGCATATTAAAAAGCAGAGACCTTACTTTGCCAACAAAGGTCCATCTAGTCAAGGCTATGGTTTTTCCTGTGGTCATGTATGGATGTGAGAGTTGGACTGTGAAGAAAGCTGAGTGCCAAAGAATTGATGCTTTTAACTGTGGTGTTGGAGAAGACTCTTGAGAGTCCCTTGGACTGCAAGGAGAGCCAACCAGTCCATCCTAAAGGAGATCAGCCCTGGGTGTTCATTGGAAGGACTGATGCTAAAGCTGAAACTCCAATACTTTGGCCACCTCATGCGAAGCGTTGACTCATTGGAAAAGACTCTGATGCCGGGTGGGATTGGGGGCAGGAGGAGAAGGGGATGACAGAGGATGAGATGGCTGGATGGCGTCACCGACTCAATGGACATGAGTTTGGGTAAACTCCAGGAGTTGGTGATGGACAGGGAGGCCTGGCGTGCTGCAATTCATGGGGTCGCAAAGAGTCGGACACGAGTGAGCGACTGAACTGAACTGAACTGAAATGAACTGAACTGAATGATTAGTGTGTTAAGTATCTTTTCCCAGGTTTCTATGTATTATATGGCTATCTTAAATAAAAGATGCTGTTACCTCTTTTTTTCCTTCCTTCCATTCATTTTATTTTTTAAAAAGTTGTCCTTCCATGTATATTAAATGTCATATCACAGTGACACCCTACCAAATAGATACCCAAATAAGTATCAGGACATTTCAAAGATGTAAAAAATTACTCAAGAGGAGGTAACTACGTAGGATGTTTACGAAAACATTAATTGTCCTGCACCAAAAACACATAAGACTTGAACCTTTTAAAGAAGCTTCATCTTAGTATGGCTTCCCCGGTGGCTCAGATGGTAAAGAACCTGCATTGCAGGAGACCAGGTTTCAATCCCTGGGTCGGGAAGATTCCCTGGAGGAGGGCATGGCCACCCACACCAGTATTGTTGCCTGGAGAATTCCATGGACAGAGGAGCCTGGTGGGCTACAGTCCATGGGGTCACAGAGTCAGACAGGACTGAGCAACTAACACTTTCACTTTTTATCTTGATATGACTGCTAAGAGCAGTGAAACAGCCTTCTGTTTTTAAAGAGAACATTGCTTTTTGTCTAGTGAGATGAAAAGCTGCTGGAAGGTTTTGAGTGGAGAAACGACATGACTTTCATTAGGTTTTAGAATGAGAACTGTGAGTGCAATGATGGACCCCAGCGGTGGAGACTCCAGCAATGAATGGGCCCAGGAGGGAGAGATGACCGGCGGCTCCAGGAGAGATGCTTGCACAGGAATACGTGGGACTTGGAGACAGACTGGGTGACTGGATACAGGGAGAGAAGAGAGAGGCCAAGGACGGTTCCTAGATGTTTTACCCAAGTGCCACGTCATGTCCAGAAACAGGAAGGCTGGGGGAAGTCAGTATGGCCTGGGGTCTTCACTCCTCACTTGGGACTTGTTATGCTGGAAAGCCCGTGCAGCAGGGAAGACCCAGAACCAAAAAACAAAACAAAACCCAACCCATTCATATATTAAAGAAATCAAGTACCCTATGGGGTAATTTCTGTTGCTATCTCCCCCATCTTCCAGGGGAGCAGATTACGGCACAGAGAGGTAAATGACTTACCCAAGGCCTTGCAGGGCTAGGGCCGACCTTCAGAACTGAGCAACTTCTGAGGGCCACGCGAGGTGTCAGCAAACAGCAGCCCAAAGGCCAAGTCCAGCCTGCCTTTGGTTTGCAGGACCCGTGCGTTAACAAGGGACTTTACAGAGAAATGGCAGCCCAGCTCAGTACTTTTGCCTGGAAAATCCCATGGACAGAGGAGCCTACAGTCCATGGGGTCGCAAAGAGTCGAACACGACTGAGTGACTTCACTTTCTTTCTTTCTTTCTTTCTTACAGGGAAAACTTCACTATCTCCTTCAGGATAAAAAACATGACTTTGAACTCCAGTCAAGCAATGTTATCCTCCAAAAGAATTCTATTCTTTTCATTCATAGACTTAACATTGAAAAAAAAATTGGTGGCTCAGATGGTAAAGCGTCTGCCTACAATGCGGGAGACCGGGGTTCGATCCCTGTGCGGTGAAGATCCCCTGGAGAAGGAAATGGCAACCCACTCCAGTACTCTTGCCTGGAGGATCCCATGGATGGAGGAGCCTGGCGGGCTACAGTCCATGGGGTCGCAAAGAGTCGGACACGACTGAGCGACTTTACTTCCCTTACATTGTTATTATATTTTGAAGTTCATTAACTGAAAATTTGGTTTTCTCCCTTACATAAGTATCCGCATAATATCCCCCGTTTGGGGACCTCTCTGGCTGTCCAGTGGTTAAGATTTCGAGTTCCCAATGCAGGAACTAGGCTCTGCATGCCGCAACTAAGACCTAGCACAGCCAAGTAAACGAACAATAAAGCTGTTGTGAATATCCAGCTACAAGTTTAAAACAAAAATCCTCAGTTCTGCCTCTTGGTCCGCAAAACCTAAAATGTTTCTATCTGATCCTTTACAGAAAACATTTGCCAAGGCTGTGAGTCATCTTGTGGGTGACATCATCCAAAATGTTAGCTCTTAAATGAATAAGTGAATGAATGAATGAGTGATTGGGTGGAGAGGCTGGAGGTGGGATGGGGGTGGACAGTGATAGTGTCTTTCACCAAGACAGAGAGCATATCAAGACAGGGGGGGTCAGAAGCAGTGAGTTTAGTTTCAGAAACTTTGTTGGAGATGAGAGTTGATTAGGTCAGCATAAACCCAGGGAAATACTGACTCAATCTAAGCAAACCCACCATTGTCCTCCGGTATCTGACCTCTGACAGAAAATTCCATAGCTATGCAGAAAGCCCTGTATACCTCTGGGATATTTTTATAGGGAGTATAAAAGAACTGGGTGTGGTTGGAGAGGGAGGGGAAGATTCTGGAAGGCTGGTCTTTTGAGAAGAGTTTATCAGGAAAGACCAGTATTTATCGGGTTCCAACTAAATTAAAGACAACATGCTGGGGCCCTTATGGAACTATCCTCACAATTCCAAGAGAGAGGTATTATTATTCCCATTTTGCAGATACAGAAACTGAGGATGGGAATAGCTGTGACCCAGGGCACCCACCTCAGAAGCAGCCAATCCAGGCTTTCTATCAGCTCCTCTGACTGCCAGTCACCCATTTGTTTTTTATTTTTTAATTTTTAAACTAATTAGTTTATTGTTGAGTCTTCATTGCTGTGCAGAGGCTTCGCATTGCAGTGGCTTCTCTCGCTGCAGGGCGCGGCTCAGTACTTGCAGCGCGTGAGCTCAGTCGCCCCATGGCACGTGGAGTCTTCCCTGACCAGCAATCGAACCCACGCCCCCTGCATTGGCGGGCGGACTCCTTACCCCTGGACCACCCGGGAAGTCCCACCCATTTGCTTCTTGCCACAATCCGTGGGGCAGGCAAGGTGCTAGGCCCCAGGATTCGGTAAAGAAGAGCCCGCCTCTCAGAGCCCAGTGAGGAAGACAGGCGGCAGATACACAGGTAAATACATGCCGTGAAGGGTACAGGTGATTACAGAGTGACCGGAGGTGGAGGCCACCTGAGTTCATGGGTTCATGAGTCCAGAGCTGCTGATGCGCGGAGGAAAAATGCTTCACAAACAGCCAGGGCCCTGAGGCTGGAATGAGCTTGGACAAGTTGAAGATCAGAAATGAGGCCGATGGACAGTGCCCAGCAGAAGAGGCACCCGCGCCTCCTCAAAGGAACCGCCCCCCAGGCGGAGCGAGCTTCGCTCCAGGTTTGGAGCCAGGCTGAAGCTGGCTGGGACTGGTCACCTCCGGGACTGGTCTTTTTTATTACTTGCAATCATTCTTCATTGTTATTTCCCCTCTCTTCTTTTCCTTTCTGTGTGCATTTTTTTTTTTTTTGCCCTGAGGTCTCACTGGTGATAGAATAATACTCTAGGTCGAAATTCTTCAGCTGGGGAGGGGGTGGAACCAAATATCGGCTTCTTTAAAAATTGCTACATAGTTGTCAAGACTTTGAACACCGTCCCGGGCGGAAATGAAGCCCTTCCTGTAATCAAGGGCTCAGAAACTCCACCTGGTGCCCCGTCGTCTGAAGCGGGACCCCTGGAGGCTGAGCCTCCTGGTCCTAGATCGAATGCCTTTTCCTGGGGAGAAGCTCTCCTGAGGTTCTCCAAGGGCGCCTCTGCCCCTCCCACTCACTGCCCTTCATCTAAGCTCTCCATCAGGCTTTCTTCAACGTCACATTAGCGACGGCTTGGGGAGGGATGGTGCTTTGCGGGGGGCTGTCCTGGGCATCATGGGATGTTGAACAACATCCCCGGCCTCCACCTGGATCCCAGTAGCAGCCCCTCCCTTCAGTATGGCAGACAAACATGTCTCCAGACACTGCAGAATGTCCGCAGGAGAGGGGGCAGAAGGGCCCCTGGTTGAGACCCCTGCTCTCGATGGCCCGTGAGGACCCTGAGACAAGAAAGATGACAGCACGTCAGTCCTGCTGCGCGGGGGCACTGCTCCCCTCCCCACTTGCAACTAGCGCCTCCTAAGCCACGGTCACCCCAGGGGACCTGACCCTGAGGCTGACAATGTTGACCTCGCCCCAGTTCTTCAGGGGATTCAAGGAGGTCCTGTGCCTGCCACCAGTGTACCAAGAGCTCTAGAGGGGGCTCCCCTGGCGGTCCAGGGGGTAAGACTCTGCGCTCCCAAGGCAGGGGGCCTGGGTTTGGTCCTTGGTCAGGGAACTAGATCGTGCCTGCCCCAACTAACACCCAGTGCAGCCAAGATAAATAAATATTAAAAAAAAAAAATAAGAGCGCTAGGGGAATTACGTCATCATCGCCACAAACAGAAACTATTTTAATAAACATTTCTAAAATATCGATCCAATCCATCAGTATTTTGGACTGGAGTCTCCTTAGCGTGGGGCAGATTATTCTCTGTTTTTTAGTCGCTAAGTCGTGTCTGACTCTTTGTGACCCCGTGGACAGTAGCCCACCAGGCTCCCCTGTCCATGAGATTACTGGGTGGGTTGCCATTTCTTTCTCTGGGGGATCTTCCCGACCCAGGGATTGAACCCACACCTCCTGCATTGAAAGGCGGATTCTTGACCACTGAGCCACCTGGGCTCACTGAGCCACGTGGGTCAGATTGCACGCTCTTTATTTCATCCTTCTCTTTCTACCACGACAACTTTAGAGCTGCTCAGTAGCTTTTCCCTGAACATCTGCCATGTACCAAGCCCACAGACTCGCCCCTGCCTTGGGGATCAGCATCCAGGCCCGCCCCCGCAGTGGCTGGTGCCCCCGCAGTCAGGGCCGGCGCCCCCGCCACCTGCTCTTTATTTACCCTCTCTGTTGTTTTCCCAGCAGAAAATCTTCATACCTGACACTGTATTCTTAGCATAACTGGTTTTGTCCACTAGAAAAAAGCAGGGATTTGGGGCTGTTTCTTTCACTTCTGAATCCCAGCCTTTAGAACAGAACTTGGCTCACAGCAGGAAATCCCATGCAATTTTTGTTTTTGCTTAAGATTCTTTTGATGAGGACCATTTTAAAAGTCTTTACTGAGTTTGTTACAATATTGTTTCTGTTTTATGTTTTCCTTTATGGTATGGGGCTAAAGGGGTGGTTTTAGCTCCCCAACCAGGGATTGAACCTGAAATGCCCACATTGAAAACCAAAATCTTAACCTCTGGACCACGAGGCAAGTCCCCATGAGATTTGGGGTTTTTGGAGAAATCTCTCAGCAGTAAAGAATCTGCCTGTAATGCGGGAGACTTGGGTTCGATCCCTGGGTCGGGAAGCCTCCCTAGAGAAGAAATGGCAACCCACTCCAGTATCCTTGCCTGGGAAAGCCCATGGATAGAGGAGCCTGGCGGGCCACAGTCCATGGGATCGCAGAGTCGGACAGGACTTAGTGACGAAATAGCAGCAGTAACAGCTGCACCTTAAAAGGGAAGCCTGGGCTGGAGAAAGAGGGTGGGGAGACACTGGTGAATAGGTGGTTCAGGAAGTGCAGAGACCGATGGTCCTGGGGAGAGAGATCCAGCAAGAAGTGACAAGGTCCCTGGGGCTCGCCACGGTGCTTTGGGGCTGTGGTCCTAGGAAAGAGGTGGCGCCTCCTCAGGTGGAAGGAAGACATCCTTTAACAGCAGGAGGGAAGCTGAAGACCTTCCAAAGATGCACAGTGGAACTCCTCCAGGAGGGGTCTCCGCGTCTTCTCTGGCCTCCTCTTACTCACTCTGCTCTGCCATCTGCCCCCCTTGCCTCTTTTTCTTTCTTTTTTCCTCTCTCTCTCTTTTTTTTTTGGCTCCGAGGCTTGCTGAATCTTAGTTCCCCGACCAGGAATCAAACCCACGTCCCCTGCAGTGGAAGCGCAGACTCTTAACCACTGGACCGCCGGGGAAGCTCCTCCCTTCCCTGTCTTCAAATTCTCCAACCAGGCTTCTCCACTTCGCTTTGCCCCCTGCCTGGCACACACAGAGAGCCACGGGCTCCGTCCTTCACTGGCTGGTCTCTGCGGTCCGTCCCCTTTTCAGAACCCCCGCCGTGGGTATCAGCACCTTCCTGCCATGCAGGTCCCCACTGTCATAAACATCCTGTCCTTGTCCTGCTCGGGTTTCTCAGCACAATCCAGCAGTGTGTCACGCATTTCACGTGTTTTGATTCATCACCTGCTCCCTCTTGATGCCTTAGTCTCGCAGCTGAAGCCCCACTTCCCGGTAGAGTGGGGGGCAGATAAGACATGGAATGGATGTAGGGATAAGTGGACTTATATATCGAGCAGGGCCAAGTTGGGGCTGTCCCCTTCTGATGGAGTCCCCTTCCTGCACAATGAAAGGAATGAGACCGTGGCTTGTGGTTGGGGTGCAGGGTAGCAGGGAGCTGGTCAGAGACCTGAGGACCTGTGAGACTCGGTAGGGAGGAAGTGGAGGGCGAGGTTAACTGGGGTTGTGCATCTGGGCGTTAGGCTTCCCTGGTGGCCTGGTGGTAAAGCGTCCGCCTGCCAATGCAGGAGACACGGGTTTGATCCCTGGGGTTGGGAAGATCCCCTGGGGAAGGAAATGGCAACCCACCCCAGTATTCTTCCCTGGAGAATCCCATGGACAGAGGAACCTGGCGGGGTACAGTCCATGGGGTCGCAAAGAGTCAGACACGACTGAGCGACTAAAATTTCGCTTTCACACAAGAAAGGAAGGTGCAGAGTGCGGGGGGTGGGGAGGGCACCTACTTTTCTCCCCGTTTTACAGATGAGAGAACAAAGCTACTGAAAAGTGAATGACCTTCTGAAGGGCTGGAACCCTGTCTGCACTGGAACCCAGATCTGCTACATTCCATGGTCAGACTCATCAGCGTGGCTTTAAGGCATGATTTCAAGACAGTTGCCTAAAATGATTCTGGATTTTGAGCTGGAAAATCAAAGGGAAGCATCCCCAGGTGGGGTTTTAGGTGTGTTCTAAGGTGGGACAAAGACAAAAACTCTTTTTGGATTTCAGGTCTCGAGATCTCTTTTGTTATGCTTGCATTTCAATATCCTCTAGATTATTTCTCTCCTCCCCACTCTATTTTTTAAACTCCTTTAGTGTTTTGCTTGAGGTCTATAGGGTGTGGCTGAAAAAATCTAAACTGGAGGCATGGAAGCTTCTTGCTCAATTCATCAGGTGACTTAATATCACCAGTTATTATGATAATAGCTTCCATTTACATGTGTAAATGAAGCTCTTCTTGAAGGCAGCAATTTTTAACCTGAAGTCCAAGGTCTGGGGCTGAGACCATGAAGCCTCTGCTGTGATATAACAAATTTTGTGCACACCAGCATATTCTGCCAGGGGAAGAAGTCAAAATTCTCATCAAGTTTTCATGACCATCCCACTTTCAGCCTCCAAGTCTCCACCAGCTTCTTTTCAGACCTTCTCCCTACCACAGGACCTTTGCATCTCCCCGTCTGGAACGCTCTGTCTTCCCCGAAATCTTGTTGATGACTCAAACTTGATTTTGTAAAGCAATTACCCTTCAATTAAAAAATAAATTAACTAACAAAACAAAGCTTGAGCCCTAACTCAGGCATCTTGTATTCAGCCCTGTCTTCTGTACTTCCTTGACTAATTCAGGTTCTGGCTGTCTCACACACGGCCATTGGAGAGTTGGATTTTTGTTGTTGCTCAGTGGCTAAGTCGTGTCCAACTCTTTGCGACCCCATGGACTGCAGCTCAGCAGGCTCCTCTGTCCTCCACTAACTTCCGAAGTTTGCTCAGATTCATGTCCATTGAGTCAGTGATGCTATCTAACCGTCTCATCTTCTGCTGGCCCCTTCTCCTTTTGCCTTCAATCTTTCCCAGCATCAGGATCTTTTCCAGTGAGTCGGCTCTTTGTATCAGGTGCCCAGCGAATTGGAGTTTCAGCTCCAGCATCAATCTTTCCAATGAATATTTAGAGTTGATTTCCTTCAGGATTGACTGGTCTGATCTCCTTGCAGTCCGAGGGACTCTCAAGAGTCTGCTCCAGCATCATAGTTCAGAAGCATCGATTCTTCGGTGCTCAGTATTCTTTATGGTCCAGGTCTCATATCTGTACGTGACTACTGGAAAAACCATAGCTTTGACTAGGTGGACCTTTGTTGGCAAAATGATGTCTCTGCTTTTTAATAGGCTGCCTAGGTTTGTCATAGCTTTCTTTCCAAGGAGTGCTAGATACCTCTCTATTAGCATTTATTACGGCTACAATTTGGCTTATTTGTGAGTTTATTTGACCAAGATCTGTCTCCCCTAAAGGTGCCACCTGAGTGTTCCCAGTGCCTGGCATAGTGCCAGGCACCTAGCAGATACCCTAAGCTGTGGCTCTCGGGCATTCTCCTGTATCAGAACCATGGCTCAGCCTGACCCCCATTCTGAAGACAAAGGTTTGAAATATACCACCTGGATGCATTTATCATGCACCCAAACCCATGCGGTCCACACACGTTACCGCCCTATTTTCCCAAGAAGACCTTCCGAATATTTAGATGATACTGCATAACACGGATGGACCTGGAGAGTGTCCTACTGAGTGAAGTAAGTTAGAGAAGGAGAAGCATCGGATGAAATCCCTTATATGTGGAATCTAAAAAGAAACGATACAAATGAATTTATTTACAAAACAGAGACTCACAGACTTATACAACGAATTCACGATTGCCGGGGGGAAGGGAAATTGAGGGACTTTGGTAAGGTCATGTACACACGGCTATATTTAAAATGGATAATCAACAAGGACCTACTGTGTAGCACATGGACTCTTTTTTTTTTTTTTTTTTTTTTTTTGCACATGGACTCTTAATGTCATGAGGCAGCCTGGGTGGGAGGGGAGTTTGGTGGAGAATAGACACACGTTTATGCATGACTGAGTCCCTTTACTGTCCATCTGAAACTATCACAGCCTTGTTAATCGGCTAAACTCCAATACAGAAAAAAAACCAGTTTAAAGTTTGGAGAAAAAAATAAAAAGATGATACTGCATAAATGTTAAGAGTGTCCTCTGGAATCAGACTGCCTGGATTTGACTCCTGGCTCTATTTGCCAGCTATGTGGCCCCGGTTAAGTTGATTTAGCTCCCTCTGGGCCTCACTTGCTGCTGCTGCTCCTGCTAAGTCGCTTCAGTCGTGTCCGACTCTGTGCGACCCCATAGACGGCAGCCCACCAGGCTCCTCCGTCCCTGGGATTCTCCAGGCACCCATCTGTAAAATGGGGATAATAATATATACATTATACGTCCATCACAGGGCTGAAGGCCATCAAGTACGCATACTGGGTACTCAAGGGAGCTACTCTTTGCCCATACCAGGTTTTGTGCTAAGCTCTTACAGACTTTCACTCTGAGCCCCTAGAGGTTATCAGCCCAAGTTCAGATGTGTGTGTCTCTTTTCATGTCTCAGAAAGCTCAGATTGGAGGTTATAGGCCCAGTGACGCACACAGTGCAAGAATCTCTCTTCACCGATATATCTTCAACTGACTGAATTCCGTTTTTCAAAAAGCATCGATTATTTGCAAGAGGTGGATGGCAGGAAATGAACAGGTACAGTCTCAAAACCCAGTGACAGCTTGGCCATCCTGGGGGCTGAGCAGGTCTAGAGATGAATCTCTTGGCCTCCACGTCAGATGCTGAGAGGGTCATGAGATGTGCCTTTGGTCCTGATGTCAGCTAAGAGTGGATCTGTGGCTGGATTTTTCAAGCACATTTGCTGAAACATCTTGGCTTCATTACATTTATGAGTTTTAAAAGCATGTAAAATATTTTATACAGTCCTTGCAAAAGGGTAGCAACATAAATAACCAGCAGGGAAAGGAAGATTTTGGAGGGATGGGGTCTGTCATGTCGCCAGCGGCAACTCTGCAGACATCCCGAGGGTGCAGAATATTCCGTTTTTTCTCTTTCCTGCCCTGTGCCTAGGAGCTCGGCCTTTGGGGCCTGCAGTCCCTGGCTCCTGTGACATCTGGGCTTTTGTGGGTTTCAGCCTAGAGGGAGCAGGTGCTGGAGATGGGCGGTCAGGAGAGAATGCGGTTGGGGTGCTGACCCCTTGGCCGGCCACTCCTGAAGGCACAGCTCCTGGGGGGCGGCCCCTCCCTGCAGCTCCGGCCAGGTCCTGCTAACTGCTCCCTCCTGTTGCCTTTTCCAGCCTGGAGGAGGCAAGGGCTCCCTGCTGTCAGTAGCCCCAGGGTGCTTCCCCTACCCCTACAGGCTTCTCTGTACCTGCCTTCCCCTGTGTAAATACCTACTTCATGAAACTCTCCTTGGTGACTCTGCTGGAGTCAGCCTTCTGATTATTTTTTAGTATTTATTTTATGTATTTATTTGGCAGCTCCGGGTCTTAGTTGCGGCGTACAGGACCTTTGATCTGTGTTGTGGCTGGCGGGATCTTTACTGTAGCACGCAAACTCTCCACTGCAGCAGGTGGGACCTAGTTCCTTGCCCAGGGATAGAACCCGGGCCCCCTGGGAGCGAGGAGAGTTAGCCCCTGGGCCACCGGGGGAGTTCTAAGCCTTCTGATTCTCGCCGGGACCCTAAAATGGACTGACATTAATATTGGATTAAGGTTAGAAATCAAACTCTTAGAGGAGCTTGAACTTTTTATGCTGTGGTCCCAATGAGAAGAAAATCTGTCCTGTAGAGGGGAGGTCAAGCTCAGGACTGTAGCCCAAACCCCCACATATCTGATATCTTTCAGGTGCCTTTTAAATGGCAACCCTCTCCAGTATTCTTGCCTGCAGAATCCCAGGGACAGAGGGGCCTGGTGGGCTGCCGTCTATGGGGTCTCACAGAGTCGGACACGACTGAAGTGACTTAGCAGCGGCAGGTGCCTTTTATCTACTAGAGGTGCAAGCTATGTGTGATCTCAGCTGTCCAGAAAACATCCATGTTAACAGAGAAGACAGACAGGTCAATAAAAAGATCACAGTACAGGAGGAAAATGGCTCAGCGTGGTCCTGGTACTAGCATTCGAGTTTCCTAGGGCCGCTGTCAGCAGCGGGGTGGCTTACACACAGAAAGGTATCGTATCACAGATATGGGGGCTGGAAGTTCAAGATCAAGGTGCCGGCGGGGTTGGTTCTCCCGAGAGCTGAGAGGGAAGGGTCTGTCCTGAGCATCTCTCCTTGGCTTGTAGAGGTGGGCCTTCACAGCGTCTTCCTTCCCTCCATCATTTCTGTCTCAGTGTCTAAATTTCCCAGAAAAGCTGGCAGCCATCCTGGATCAAGGCCACTCAGATGCCCTCATTTTGACTGCTTACCTCTCTAAAGACCCCGTGTCCACACAGGGCCACACTCTAGGGTCCTGGGAAGGAGGATGGCAACGTATGCTTTTGGAGGAGACACAGCTCCACCCATAACCAAGTCGGACACCAGCGAGGTCAAATCTGATCTGGGTCACCCGGGACAAGTTATTTAAACTATTAGATAGCTGAAATAACTATTTCCATCTCATCAGCTGAAAAATGGGGATAATGTGGCAATCACTTTGCAGGATGCGTGCGAGCGTGTTATGAAATAGAGAGGGGGAGAATGCCCCAAAAGGGCCTTGCACATGAACAGCATCTTTTATTGTTGGCATCCAGTCGCTCAGTCGTGTCGACTCTTTGCGACCCCATGGACTGCAGCACACCAGGCTTTCCAGGCGTTCACCGTCCCCTGGAGTCTGCCCAAATGCATGTCCATTGAGTCGGTGATGCCATCTAACCACCTCATCCTCTGTTGCCCTCTTCTCCTTTTGCCTTCAGTCTTTCCCAGCACCAGAGTCTCAAGCAAACTCTGGGAGACAGTGAAGAGGGAAGCCTGGCGTGCTGCAGTCCATGGGGTTGCAAAGAGTCGGACACGACTTAGCAACTGAACAACAGCAACCAGGGGTTAGGACTCTGTGCTTGCATCACAGGGGACCCAGGTTCGATTCCTGTTCAGGCAACTAGGATCCCACAAGCTGGACGATACAGCCCAAACAAAAATGAATCACATCATGTGCTATCACTTATATGTGGAATCTGAAAAAAATGGTACAAATGAACTTATTTACAAGACAGAAATAGAGTCACAGTTATAGAAAGCAAACTGTGGCTACCAAGCTGGTGGGGGGATAAGCTCAGGGACTGGAACTGACTATTACACACTGCTGCTGCTGCCACGTCGCTTCAGTCGTGTCCGACTCTGTGCGACCCCATAGACGGCAGCCCAGCAGGCCCCTCTGTCCCTGGGATTCTGCAGGCAAGGATACTGGAGTGGGTTGCCATGCCATATGTGAAATACATAACTATTAAGAACCTAGTGTGTAGCACAAGGAACTCTACTCAATACTCTGTAATGACCTATATGGAAACAGAATTTAAAATCAGTGGATATGTGTACACCTGATTCACTTTACTGTACAGCAGACACGCAACATTGTAACTGCTAAGGTATGTCCGACTCTTCTGTGACCCCATGGACTGTATCTTGCCAGGCTCTTCTGTCCATGGGATTCTCCAGGCAAGAACACCGGAGTGGGTTGCTGTGCCCTCCTCCAGGGGATCTTCCTGATCCAGGGATAGAACCCGAGTCTCTTGTGTTGACGGGCAGGTTCTTTACCACTGAGCCACCTGGGAAGCTCCTGTAAACCAACTAGACTCCAATAAAAATTACTTAAAAAAATAAAGAGAAAAACATGGATCATGTTATGCCTTTTCCTTCTCAAAACTCTTGATTTCCCACTAAAATTGGCATAGACTGTGTAATCCCGTGCTCCGGCTTCCCAGGCCCTGATGAACTGGCCTCTGCCTGCCTCTCACTCGTGACTTCCTACAGCTCCCCGCCTCGATCGCTACAGTCCAGCCACACGGGCCTTCCTGCTCTTCCTCCAGCATAAGAGGTGGAGCCAGCTCCAGGCTCCTCGTGCTTGCTATTCCCGTCACCTGGAATGCCCTTTCGGGAGCACAGGCCTTCCTCCCCACTCCATTCTGGTTTCCACTCAGATATGACCTCTTCACAGAGGTCTTCCTTGGCCATCCTTTTCTCGATGATGTTGGCTCGTCTGCTCCCCCAGCTGAATTGCCTCATTTTATAGTATCGTCCTCAATAGCCCCATCACCCTCGGGAGTTAACCACACGCCTGTACTTGTCTGTTTACGGTCTGCCTGTATCATCAGCATGAAGTTTCTCTAACAGCCGAGAACTCCCTTGCTCATGGCTGAATCTCCAGAGTCTGGAACAGCGCCTGGCACGTAATAGACACTGAGTGAACCCATATGGGGGTGGGGAGGGGACGCCAATATGTACCCCCTTCTTCTTCCCTCTTCCTCCCCTGACCCCAACAGAATCACCAGCAGGGGAAAGAACCAGCTGTCAGGATTCTTGCTTTGGGGAGACGGCCAGGGGCTGGGGAGGCTGTGATGGGCGTACAGGCAAGTGTAGGCTCCTTGGAACTCGGTATCCCGCGATGGGACGCGTGGGTGGGCTGGGGTAACAGACCCACTGGGCGGGGGCAGGCGGGAGCTCTGCGAGGTGTTTAAGCCTGTCAATAAAAAAAGTGACCGCTGCTTTGTATCTGCAGCTACTCAAGGGAAATAAAGCCGTTTGCTTATAAAGAATTTCCATAAACATTTCTGAGGATGTGTATTAGGGGTAATCTTGGGATGTGCATTAAGCTAAACAGGGCAGTATAAACACAGGAACAGGCTGAAAGAGGGAGAATGAATGGCCCAGGTTTGCCCTGGCCCAGTGGCCTCCGGCAGAAACCCAGAGACTTCGCTTCTTTATTTAAAGAAGGCGGGGGTTGGGGGGGGGGCCAGGCAGCCACAGGCAGCCCTTGCCACCAGCAGATTCTTGAACAATCTCTGGAATTAGGCATATTTTCTCCTTTCTCCCAATGATCAGTGCTTTGAATTCCTGAAGTCATCTCTGTCAAAACACGTAGAGGTGGCAAAAAAAAACCCAGAAGGGGAGGCGCCCTCAGGAGCGTGTTCTGTGCCAGGCTAGTTCTGGAAGCCACGTGTGCCCAATCTCGTTTCAGCTTCCCCGTACCACTCCCAGGAAGGTCATGGTGTTGTCTCCATCTCACAGATGAGGAAACTGAGGCACAGACGTGCTGACCCACTGAAGGTCACAAAACCAACCGGCCTGGGGTCCAGAGTCTGAGCTCTTCCAAGGATGGTCTACTGAAGGAAAGAAAACGCATCCTCGTATTGTCTGCATTTTGTCACTGAACCTGCGGATTTATTCGGAGGAATCCAGGGCACACAGTGGAATGGAACATGTGTTCCGTTCAGGCTTCTATCCCTGGTCCGTGCAAGAGGGTGCTTCTAAAATTATCTACCTAGGGACTCCCCTGGTGGTTCAGAGGCTAAGACTCTGAGCTCCCAACACCGGGAGCCCAGATTCGACCCCTGATCAGGGAACTACATCCCACATGCCACCACTAAAGATCTGCATGCCACAATTAAGACCTCGTACAGCCAAATAAATAATAAAATAAATATTTTTTAAAAATGAAGGGCTTCCCTGGTGGCTAAGCCAGTGAAGAATCTGCCTGCAATGCACGAGACCTGGGTTGGATCCCTGGGTCAGGAAGACCGCCCCCCCCCCAACCCGCCAGGAGAAGGAAATGGCAACCCACTCCAGTACTGTTGCCTGGAGAATCCCATGGACAGAGGAGCCGCCTGTTTACACGCTGTCTTGCTTTTTGCTTTTTCATTTAACAACATATTTTGGAGTTTATTACGTGGCCTCACCTATAGAACTACACCATTCTTTTAAAAATAGTTTATCTATTTTGACGTCCTGAGGCCTTAGTTGTGGCACGCAGGCTTCTCTCTAACTGTGGCGTGTGTTCAGTGACCCCCAGGGCACGTGGGATCTTAGCTCCCCGACCAATATCTAACCCACGTCCCCTGCATCGGAAGGCAGCTTTTTAACCACCGGAGCACCAGGGAAGTCCCTACACCATTGTTTTTGATGACTGCATAGTATCTCACCAAATGAATGGACCATGATTTAGGTGGCCAAACCCTTATCCTAGACCTAAGTATTTAGGCTGTTTCTAGTATTTTGTGATGATAAGCAATTCTCTGGCTTAGTGGCTGGGTGCAGTGTGTGTATAATTTTGTACACGTGGATGTGTATATATAATTTCATACACGTGCAAGAATATTCATTAGGTCAGTATACAGAGTAGAATACCAGCATCCCTACAAATTATTTTACAATTTTACTCTTCATCTCCATCTTCAATTCTATTTCTTTCTTTGTCACGTATAGCTACCCTTGTGTATTTAAAATGAGTCCTACCAATCCACTTTCTATATCGTCTTTGTATGTTGTATATCTTTAAATACACACATATATGTGTCTATGTGCATACACTATTATTCTGCACAAGCTTAATTTTTATAATGTTTTGCAACTTGTTACAAAGATTTCCTTATACCTTTCACCACTTTTCTCCAGTTAATGTTAATATCTTACGATTAATGTTCATATCTTACATATTAACTGACCAACCTAGACAGCATATTAAAAAGCAGAGACATTACTTTGCCAACAAAGGTCCGTCTAGTCAAGGCTATGGTTTTTCCTGTGGTCACGTATGGATGTGATTGCTGGACTCTAAAGAAAGCTGAGCACTGAAGAATTGATGCTTTTGAACTGTAGTGTTGGAGAAGACTCTTGAGAGTCCCTTGGACTGCAAGGAGATCCAACCAGTCCATCCTAAAGGAGCTCAGTCCTGGGTGTTCATTGGAAGAACTGATGCTGAGGCTGAAACTCCAATACTTTGGCCACCTGATGCAGAGAGTTGACTCATTGGAAAAGACCCTGATGCTGGAAAGATTGAGGGCAGGAGGAGAAGGGGATGACAAAGGATGAGATGGCTGGATGGCATCACCGACTCAATGGACATGGGTTTGGGTAAACTCTGAGAGTTGGTGACGGACAGGGAGGCCTGGCGTGCTGTGGTTCATGGGGTCGCAAAGAGTCGGACACGACTGAGCGACTGAACTGAACTGAATGTGCAATGATCAAAACTAGGAAATTAACGTTGGCATATTACTATTAACATTGGTGCAACACTACTAACCAAACTACGGGCATTTTGCAGCTGGTGATGGATGAGGAGGCCTGGCGTGCTGCAGTCCACGGGGCTGCAAAGAGTCGGACACGACTGAGCGACTGAACTGACAGGCTTTTTCCAATTTTCAAGTTTTCCCATTGTTGTTGTTTTTTTTTCTGTTTCAGGATCCCATATGGCAGCTGTGACAGTTCCTCGATCTTCCCTTGTGTTTCATAACTTTGACACTTCTAGAGAATTTTCATCGGTTATTTTGTTAAATGTCCCTTGATTTGAGAGTATGTGATGCTTTCTTCTGATTAGAAAGAGGTTATGCATTTTGGCAAGGACACTACAGAAGTGATGTGTCTTATTACTGAGGCCTGTGTGTTGTCAGTATGTCTTAGGGTTAGTGATGTTGACCTTGACCCCTAGGTTGAGGCATTATCTTTACAGTTTTCGGATCTACTGATGATGCCAAGTGTGGTCCCTCCCTTATGACTGCTGCAGAGAATTCTTCCTTTGTCACATTGTGCTTATTTTTCGCGATTGGCTGGAAATCTCATTCCTTGGGAAATAAAAACTCTGGCCAGGCTGGTTGAAGCTGGGTTAAAGAGAGTGTGTTTCAGTCATGACATACAATGCAGCTGTCAGAAAATAGAACCAATTTAAAAAGAGCTAGGACTAGAGATAACGATTGGGGGAAAACTCCCAAGACATATTATGCTTAAGAAGTAAGTTTCAGAAAAACTAATATTTTTAATACATGTGCAAAAATATCCTTGAATTATTGGAAGGTATTTACGTGTGAATGCTGAAAGGTCTCGAAGAAGAGTCACTTATTTACGATGGCCAATGGCTTCCCTGGTGGTACAGTGGACAAGACTCTGCCTGCCAATGCTGGGACACAGGTTGGAGGCCTCAGGAAGGTTCCACGTGCTGCAAATACTGAAGCCCCTGCGCTCTAGAGCCGGTGCTCCACAAGAAGAGAGGCCGCTGCCTGGAGCCTGCGCGCCGCACCTGGAGCGTAGCCCCGGCTCTCGCAACTAGAGAGAGCCCGCAGGCAGCAGCGGACACCCAGACAGCCGAAAATAAACACACACACGCGCAGTGGCCAAGCTACGAAAGGCACGTAAGTTTCCTCAGCAGATGAAGGCGTACGGAAGATGTGGACACACGCACAGCAGCGTATGACCCAGGAAAGGAATGAACTTCTGCCACGTGCACGGGTGGGTGGGAGTCGGGGAACGGTGTTCCGCTCGGGGAAGTCAGAGAAAGACAAATACTGAACATTTTCACTTATATGTGGAACCTAAACGTTTTTCAAAAGGAATGGCTATAACAAAACAGAAACAGACTCACAGATAGAGAACAAATGAGTGGTTCCCAGCGTGGAAAGGGGCTGGGGGTAAGGCGGGGCAAAAGCATCCAGAGGTACAAACTAGTAAGTATAGAAAGAAAAAAGATATAAGGGTATGATGGGTAGCACAAAATATATCCCTGACATTTTATAAAAGCTTGAAATGGAGTATAGTCTACAAAAACATTGAATCACTATGTTGTATACTTGAAAGTGATATAATAAAAAATACATTTCCAATAAAAGAAAAGAACCACAAACTATTAACAGTGGTGAGTGAGAAACTCCAGCGTGTAAGAACTTGCGCTGGGAATAGATGCAAAGTTTTTATCCTATACCCCTCATACGCATCATACATTTATATCCATTATAATATGGTCCTTTGAAAGAATGAGGAGGCTCCTAGAACAGATATGAAATGAGCTTCAAGATAATTTGACTAAAAAGGAAAAAGCAAGCTGCGGGGGGGAGTGTGCATAGTATGTTAACATGTAAAAGAAACAGAGGGGAATAAGAGCCCGTACTTGTATTCCCGTAGAGATTCCGCCGAGTTCTAGGAGAAATGATGGGGGCAGGCTCTGGGTGGTGGAGGAACAAGAGTTGGGGGAGTCTTTCCATCACGTCCATTCTTTTCAGGTTTTAGACCATGTGACTGTATTATCTATTCAACAATTTGAGTTACTTAAAAAAAAAAAAATCTTCCGGGGGAATTGCCTGATGGTCCAGGGGTTGGAACTCTGCGCTTTCCCTGCTGAGACTTTGAGTTCAATCTCTGGTCAGGGAACTAAGATCTCACAAACCACATGGCACAATGAAAATAAAAAATCTTCTGTGGAGATATAAATTTTAAAGTGTTTTTTTTTAATAAAAAAATGCGATGCAAAAAAATGTTTAGCATAGACAATAGGAAATGAAGGAAAGCAGTCAGGAATGCAGAGGCAATATGTCCCAAAATTTTATAACAGCATAACCTTGCTTCTGATGTAAAGGTTAATTGTGGAACTAAATTAGCTGGCAAGCAGGTTGGAGCAGCGTGAAAACATTGGTGAAGTCAGCCCTCATACTGCCTTATCTACACGAAAATTATCTTCATCAACGGAGGTCAAGCCATTCTCTGTCTCTCCTCTCCCACTGGTCTACATGGCCCCGTGCACAGTCCTGGCACATTAAAAGCAGACAGAGTTCCTGCTCATGCTCTGGCAAGGACTGGAGAGGACAGAGACGTGGGGCGCCAGAAAGGCTGAGTATCAGTTTTATCACGGATGTTTTGATGATCGTTGTATCTGTTTCCTGGGAGGCAAGGATCAGAGAAACTCATCAGGTAGCCCGAGGCTGCTCAAATCTGAGGTCAAAACACCTGGGAGAAGTCAACTGAGAGATCTGGTTGCTTCCACATACCTGGATTCATTCATCCAACAAGTATTTATTGAGCACCCATCATATGCCAGGCCGGGGTGGGGACCAGGATGAGGAAAGGAGGGGGCCGGGGGATCCAAGGTGAGGGGCCGCCCTTGTTCTATTCTCATCCTGACCCATGCCAGGCGCTGCGCCAGCCACTGAGGCTGCAGCGGAGAGCAAAACACATCACTAGAGGGGGAAAGAGCTGGACACATGATCAAGTCTTTATATTTTAAGGCTGGATATTATGGGCTCCCCTGGTGATTCACACGGTAAAGAATCTGCCTGTGATGCAGGAGACTCGGGTTCGATCCCTGGGTCAGGAAGATCCCTTGGAGGAGGGCATGGCAACCCACCCCAGTATTCTTGCCTGGAGAATCCCATAGACAGAGAAGCCTGGCGGGCTACAGTCACAAAGAGTTGGACACGACTGAGACTTTTTCCACTTTCAGTACGGAGGTCAGCTGTTTCTGTTGGAAGTTTTGCCCGCCCCTCAGCCTGGAGTTGCTGACCGCTTGTGAAGTTCCGCCTTCGCTGGTTTTTCTCTCTGATTCTCCAGGGGTGGCTCTGACAATGGGACATCCTGCTTCCTGGGCACTTAGGAACGTCTGGCGCTCCAGCTGCACAGACCGAGAGAACCTACCCAGTGCCTCTCTAAGTGGGACCACGATTGTTACCAGGTTTCCAGACTGAGGTCACAGCTGGTGTGTACCCTGGGAGACGTGGCCGAGGTAAAGAAGACTGGCCAAGACAAGGGCTGACCCTGGTGTGGATCTGAATAGCCGCTGGTGGGTGCTCCTCACAGCTCCACACTGTAACAAAGATGGGTTGAATCTGGGGCTTCCCTGGTGGTCCAGAGTCCACTCTCTGGTCCGGGAAGATCCCACCAGCTACAGGGCAGCTAGCCCAGTGGGCCACAACTGCCGAAGCCTGCCTGCTGTGAGCACCCACGAGCCTAGAGCCCGCGCTCGTCAACAGGAGAAGCCGCTGCAACGAGAAACCCTCACACGGAACTCGAGAGGAGCCCCTGCTCTCTGCAACCAGAGGAAGCCCGGGCAGCAACCCTGCTCAGCCAAGAATAAGTGAAACTACGTTTACAAATTGCTTCTTTAAAAAAGGGCTGGGTTGGCGGAATCTGGTCGACTCTTACTTCTGAGGTGTGGGTGGGAGGTCAAGATACTGCCCTGAAATGCAGGCAGGGGCTGTTCTTTCTCTATCAAGTGCTAATCCTGGCGAAACTCTGTCACCTCCGGTAAGCCCCGAGAGGCCACCGCTCCCCGCCATCCTCCCTTTAGGTCTGGCCCCAGAGGACTGCCGACGCTTCGCTTTCTAGTCCTTTCCACCATCCCAAACCGGCCTGCCTGTTCATCGCCTCCTCGCTCAGCATCTTCACCAAATCACTCTCGCTACAGTGTCCATAGCAATCACAACAGCTCACGTCACGGGCCCTGAGTCCCCCTCCCTCCTTTCCTTCGAAAAACAAAAGTATCCTGTGACCACGCGTTACCTGCCAAGCCCTGTGGTTAGCACTGAGGCACACCGAGAAAGAAACGCGGACGTGGTTCCCATCATCGAGCCCAGGGTGTATTGGAGGGAGGCAGACTTCAGTCCAGCAATCCCCCTCAAGTATGTAGAGAGATGCCATTATACGCTGGGATAACTGGTATGAAGAGGCGCAGGGTGCTACTGGGGGAGTGGGTTAGTCCAAGGGGGCTTCTTGGAGGAAGGGACGTTTGAGCTGAAACCCATAGGATGAGGTTACGGGGTGAAGGGGGCAGAAGAGTGTTCCAGGCAGAAGGAATGGCATGGTCTCTGGGGGGCTGGGTGAGGCTGGGACGGAAGCCCGCAGGGCTGGAGGATGCTGAGCAGGGCGCAGGGCCCAGTGATGAGACAGGAGGGGATGGCAGAGCCCTACCGGGGAGGCTCTGAGGTCAGACTACAAGGCACGACAGGGCACACCCGTGGGGCCTTACACAGGGCGATCAGGGGTTCAGTGTGAGTTTAGTCCAACCCAGCCCGACTGTGGTTGGAGGACCCACAGGAGGCAGTAAGAGTGGATGAGAAGAGCAGTGAGGAAGGTCCTGCCAGTCTGTTGCTGAGACAGGGAGGTGCAGACAGAAGGGCTCCCCTGTAGTGTGGAGATTTGGCGACGGAACTCAGCAGAGGTGAGCAGGGGAGCGAGAGGTCCCTGGCTCCGGCTCAGGCAACTGGAACAACTGTTGGTCCTGCAGCGACCTTCCAGTGACCTTCCCAAATCCACACCGTCCGCCCTCCCGTGCACAGGTAAGAAGTGATGGAGGAGTCTCTCTGTTGAAGAGAGACTCTGTGGTCCTCTTTGGTTCTCTCTAAAATACCCAGTGGAGCACAGCCTCTGATAAAACCACAGCTCCAAGAGACACATGCACCCTGACGTTCGCTCAGCACTGTTTGCAACAGCCAGGACACGGAAGCAAACTGCATGTCCCTTGAAGGGCGAATGGATAAAACTGTGGCACATATATTCAATGGAATTTACTCAGCCATAAAAGGGAACGTATTTGAGTCAGTTCTATTGAGGTGGATAAACCTAGATCCTGTTACACAGAGTGAAGTCAGAAAGAGAAAAACATATCATATGTTGATGCATGTCTATGGAGTCTAGAGAAATGGTACTGATGAACCTATTCGCAGAGCAGGAACAGAGACGCAGACATAGAGAACAGACTTGTGGGCACGGGGGAAGGAGAAGGTGGGAAGAATTCAGACAGTAGCAGTGGAACATATACACAACCACAGGTAAAGCAGACAGCCAGTGGGAATTTGCGGGGTAACACAGGGGGCCCGAGTCAGTGCTCTGTGATGGCTGAGACAGGGAGGCTGGGGTGGGAGGTGGGAGGGAAGCTCACGAGGGAGGGCACACATATATACCTATGGCTGATTCATCCCGGTGTAGAGAAGCCAAGAAAACATTGTAAAGCAATTATCCTCCAATTAAAAAAAATAAATTAGAAATAAATGAGTAAAAATGCCCACATGGAAACTGGCTTCACTCACTGATGCTCAGAAACTAGCATCTCCTCTCTTCTCAAAAGACACACTATTAGGACCAGGATACAAGAATGAACCTATTCTCCTGTCATTTGAGGCTTATTTTCATCAGCCAATAAAAACTGCTTCTATTACCACCACTGATGCTTGGAATTCAATGAAATCAATCTGGGAAGGTCTCTGAGGCTTCCCAAGTTGAGAAATCAAATGAAGTGACTTTTCTTTCATAAAAGTTGATGGTATCAATATGTATACACAGTTCAGTACGTTCGCAAGACCTCATCCATATTATCTTTCCAAATGACCTGGTCAGGGGACAAGGTGACTTGCAGAACAGTAAGAAGGTATAATCTCATTTTTGTTGAAACAAATCAAAACCAAAAAGATACCCAAACTCAGCAGTGTTGGTAACATTTGGGAGCGTGTTAGAAATGGAGACACTTGGCTCTCACCCCAGGTGCATGGAGTCAGATCCTCCATGTAACGAAATCCACAGGTGAGTCTTCAGCACGGAAAAGTTTAACAAGCACTACCGTAAGCTTCTCTATTTATGTATCCACACATAAACACCTGTTTCTGTACTTTTCTTTATCCAGCCATCTCTGTCGGCATCTACCTGGATATACACAGAAACGTGTACAAAATGTACACGTTTTGTAGAAATGTAAATACATAGATGGGTCTGGGATTATTTGCATGAACTCACAGTGGTCAATTTTGAGGAGGAGAATGTGGTAGTAAAGGTTAGGGGGTTGAGAATTCAAGGGGAACTTTCACATTTTACCAGGCGGCCTTTTGGACTATTTATTTATTGGTTTAAGCTACAGGGAGAACCTGTTAATGTCTTATTTGGGGGACCTAAATGTAAACACTAAGGTCGTGTAAAACAGAAGGCATGAAAACCTAGCCTTGTAAGTAATACGAACATCTCAAGTCTTCCCTCTTGGCCCGTGGGCTAATAACAAACTCTTTGACCCACCATTTCCACTTGGAGGAAATTCCCTGCAGAATTACTCACACATGTGTGAAATGATGTCCCACCAAGATCAGCCAAGGGAGCACCGTTTGTAACAGCAAAAGATCAAAGGCGACCTAACCGCCCATCCATTGGAAACGGCTAAAAAGGTTAAGGGGCGTTTACAGTGAACAGTATGCAGCCATAGAAAAGAACGAGGAGTTAGCCGTGTATTGAGATGGAACAGTGGCCATCAATGGGTCATCCACGGGAGAAAGTGCCAAGCGATCTGTAAGGCATGTTAACGCTGTGTCAGAAAGGAGGGAGAAGGAACGTGTATTCACACCGATCCTTGCCGATGCGCACAAACACCTCCGAATATTACACTGCACAGGATCACCCAGAAGGGCTTCACTCCAAGCAGGCAAACGGGTGCCTGCGGCACGGTAGTTAACACAGAGGCCGCTCCTCGCTCGCTGCACTCTGCTTTTTGAACCATTTGCAGGCCTTACCTCGTCAAAACTTCACTGAAACAAGAACAAAACAAAACAAACAGAAGCCTCTGGGGTTCTCTTTATTCCTCTGAGAATCCTTATTCCTGGGAACTGCATCTGGGGAACTCATTGTGAATCTAATAACCCAGGAGCTTGGTTTCCCATGAAAAGGAGGCTGCTTTTCACGGAAGGAGAGGGACAGTCCCCGTCCTAACAGGACGCACACATCCTCGGATGCCCCTTTATTGCCATTTCGCCCTTTGCTGCTCTCATTTTATGTGACTCAGCCTTTTTTCTTAAAGGTCCCACTAGTTTTCTTTAAAGAGAGTACCCCAAATAAAAACCTCTGTCATTTTCCTCCTAAACCATCTCGTTCAAAAAGCAAAACAAAACAATAAAGCTCTTATTTTAGGATTAAAGTGAGGAATAGGAAAGAGCTGGTTTCCTCCCTCTATTCTCCACCCTCACCCCCAAACTATGGAAACAAAACGCAATAAAACCCAAAGTGAACAGAAACAACAAACAAGGAAAACATGTCAAAATCAGGACGTTGCGCGTCCTTTGTAGCCCGCAGATCCGGCACCCAGGGGAAAAATTCTATTGAAAAATACAGTTTTCCAAAAAGTGGCACGTGCTTGTTACAAAAACACCTCAATCATTTTCGGAGCAGAGAAGCCAAACATACCTCCTTGTTTCACTGGCATTTTCCTTATCTTTCTCATGCTTTCCTGAGAGCTGAATGATGCTTGAGAAAAAGAGGAGAACAAGACAGAAAATAATGCTTGGTTAGGTAAATATAATCAGCTAAGGAAAGCCTCCTAGAAGAGCATAATTCACTGAGTCCCAGTTTATAGAGGGAAACCCCCAAACAAAGGACTTTTGTGAAGGGATCAGCCTGAAGCCCACCATAACTTAGCATACAATGGGACAGCTTAATAAAAGAGCCTTCCAAGTTCCACCATGGTTATCTAGGCGCACCCAAGGTGGGGTGGGGGGTGGGGGGCTGCTGAGAGACAGAGACAGAGAGACAGAAAGAGAGAGGAATAAACATTTGGAATGTTCCCAACTATCTTCCTAGTTAGCAATCATGAATGCATGAAAGGTTTCTTATCAGCCTGAGTTCCACACATTTTTCAAAATAAAAAGCTATGGCAATTTTCCTTCGGATCTGTTAATGGATCCAGAAAGGTCCAGGGCATTTGCAAATTCACGTAAATACTTTTCCAATGAATGTTAGTGTTTCAGTGAATGTCTCATTGTTTATGTGGAATGACCAGATATATACACATATATACCAACAACAGGGAATGTAACATAATGGTATTTATTGGTATGTATACCATACATGTAATTTTTGAAGTGTTCCAAAATTAAATATGTGATTATGGATTTTGTTAAGAGAGGAATATTTTGCTCTTGGGATTGAAAGACCCCTAAAAACTAAGTTTAGGTCAGTGGCAGGCGCCAGTTAGCATGATGAGACACTTTGTAGTCATTTATGAATTTTGTATTTTCTTTAGCTGGTGCAAAGCTCCTTGGGTCCCTCAACCTAGTGCCCCAGCAGCCTATGAAAAAAACCCTGAAAATTAAGGCAAAGCAACCCTTGGTTCTCTGTTGGACCTGACCCCACCTCCTGTCCAGTTCCATCTGCTGTTCATCTTAAGGCACATTTCTGATTTCTCCTTCAGTCCTTGTAGCCTCAGGGGGTGAGGGTGAGGCTCAGAGAGGGTGGGGGTTTGGGGCCAGGTGTGGTGATTAATCTGCAAGGATTTCTTAATCTTCCACTGTATGCAAATACTCTATGCGATAAAAAGAAATATAAAACAAAATCCCTTTAGGAGATTGCAAATGAATACTATGTTAGCAGGCTGTATAAGAAAAGATTCTTGACCTAGGTATACAAGAAAAATGCAAATATAAATTACTCCGAGATATCTTTTTTTCCCATTCGTAAGATTAGCAGAGATGCTAATACTGTCTTTGCAAAATGTGGGACCACAGGCTCTCACAACATGGCCTTGATGGGGGAAGCTGGGAGTTATCATTGGTTCAGCCTCTTTGGCGGGTATTAGGAAACATTTACGGAAATAAAAGCTATATATATCCTTTGACCTAGTAATTATTCTGCTGGAAATTTATCCTATAGACCCTCTACTGAACACATGACAAATGATGTATGTTCAAGGAAATACATGGCAGCATTGTAGGCAAAAGCTAAATAATGGACACAACCAAAATGTCCATTAGAGGAAACTGTCAAAATAAGCTACGGTCGTCTATAATACGGCATTGTGTTTCTGCAGCTGGAGGCAGCTGTGTTTGGACTGATATGGAATATGCTATGCACGGTGGAGTGAGATGAAAAAATGAGCTGCCAAAACGGGTTTTGGATGCTACCAATTCAGTTGAGTGAAGAAAAAATATCAGGCTGAACCATGTGAAAATGCCAACATTAGACCATTTTTGACCTAGAAACAAAAATAAGATTCAATGCTAAATGCATGTTAAAATATTTATATATATTATCTGCTATCTATCGATTTAAATACATATACATTTATATATTTTATGTAAGTTTTTACAAATATTTATTATTTTTTATTTGGTTGTGCTGGGTCCTAGTTGTAGCATGTGGAATCTAGCTCTCTGACCAGGGATTAAACCCTGGCCCCCGGCGTGGAGTCAGACGCTGGACCACCAGGGAAGTCCCTATGTAAGCTTTTTAAACAAACTTTTAGCCTTGAGATATGCACTGATTCACCTGCGGCTGCAGGACATAATGCAGAGAAGCAAGGGACTCTTTCAGGTGCTCTGGGGACCGGGTACCCAGTTTCCAGGGCAGTAACATCTTGCAGTGTTAGCTGCTCAGCCGTGTCCGACTCTTTGCAACACCATGGACTGTGCCCCTCCAGGCTCCTCTGTCCATGGGATTCTCCAGGCAAGAATACTGGAGTGGATTGCCATTCCCTTCTCCAGGGGATCTTCCCGACCCAGGGATCGAACCCAGGTCTCCTGCATTGCAGGCAGATTCTTTACCGTCCGAGCTACAGGGAAGATCCAGTAACATCCTACCACACTCTAATATCACAGCCAGGATGTTGACGCTGGCACAGCAAAGATGCAGATCGTCTCTGTTCAAACAAGGATTCCTCATATTGTCCTTTCACAGCCACACCTGCTTTCCTTCTGCCCTGACACCTTCCTTAACCCCGGGCAACCACTGATCTGTTCCATATTGCTATAGTTTTAAAAAAAATATTTATTATTTATTTGGCTGCGCCGGGTCTTAGTGGTAGCATGGGGCATCTTTAGTTGAAGCATGTGGGATGTAGTTTCCTGACCAGGGACCAAACCCGGGCCCCTGCACTGGGTGTATGGAGTCTTAGCCGCTGGACCACCAGGGAAGTCTCTATATCGCTGCAGTTCTGTCACTTCAAGGATGCTAAGTAATAGGAAGTACGTAACCTTTCGAGACTGGCTTTTTCCACACACAGAATTCTCTGAAGGTTCATCCAGGTTGTTGACTATATTAAGCGCTTGCTCCTTTTCAGTGCTGAACCCTATCCTTGGAAGGCGGTACTCCAGATTTTAACCGTTTACCTGCTGAAGAACATCTGTGTCGTTTCCAGTCTGGCCTATAGTGAATGAAGCGGCTACAAACATGTACAGATTTTGTATGAACATAAATGTTCATTTCTCAGGGATAAAAGCGAGTAACGCATTGCTGGGACATATGGTAGTTGTGTGTGTGTGTGCGCGCTCAGTCGTGTCTGATTCTGTGACCCATGGGCTGTATCCTGCCAGGCTCCTCTGTCTATGGAATTTCCCAGGCAAGAATAGTGGAACGGGTTGCCATTTCCTCCTCCAGGGGATTTCCCAGACCCAGGAATCGAACCCTCATCTCTTTCGTTTCCTGCATTGGCAGGCAGATTCTTTACCACGAGCGCCACCTGGGAAGCCCGGGGGTGGCTGCACTTTAATTTTGTCTTCTTTTAATAAATATTTATTTCTCTATTTGGGTATTTTTTGGCTGCACCTGTTGTGGCATGTGGGATGTAGTTTCCCGACCACAGGCTGAACCTGTGTCCCTTGTATTGGGAGGACAGAGTTGAAGTCTTAACCACTGGGCCGACTAGGAAGTCCCTCCATTTTACTAGCAGGCAATAGAGTTTGGGATTTCTTTTTTTATTATTATTATTTATTTTCATAGGAGGCTAATTAATTTACAATACTGGAGCGGCTTTCACCATACATTGGCATGAATCAGCCATGGGTGTATGTGTTCCGCATCCTGAATCCCCCTCCCACCCCCCTCCCCACCCCATCCCACTGGGTCATCCCAGTGCACCAGCCCTGAGCGCCCTGTCTCATGCATCGAACCTGGACTGGTGATCTGTTTCACATATGGTAATATGCATGTTTCAATGCTGTTTTCTCAAATCATCCCATCCACCTTCTCCCACAGAGTCCAAAAGTCTGTTCTTTACATCTGTGTCTCATTTGCTGTCTCGCATACAGGGTCATCGTTACCATCTTTCTAAATTCCATATATATGTGTTAGTATACTGTATTGGTGTCTTTCTTTCTGGCTTACTTCACTCTGTATAATAGGCTCCAGTTTCATCCACCTCATTAGAACTGATTCAAATGTATTCTTTTTAATAGGTGAGTAATATTCCATTGTGTACATGTACCACAGCTTTCTTATCCATTCATCTGCTGATGGACATCTAAGTTGCTTCCATGTCCTGGCTATTATAAACAGTGCTGCGATGAACGTTGGAGTACACGTGTCTCTTTCAGTTCTGGTTTCCTCAGTGTGTACGCCCAGCAGTGGGATTGCTGGGTCATATGGCAGTTCTATTTCCAGTTTTTAAGGAATCTCCACACTGTTCTCCATAGTGGCTGTACAAGCTTGCATTCCCACCCACAGTGTAGGAAGTTCCCCTTTTCTCCACATCCTCTCCAGCATTTATTTCTTGTAGGCTTTTGGGTAGTAGCCATTCTGACTGGCGTGACATGGTACCTCATTGTGGTTTTGATTTGCATTTCTCTGATAATGAGTGATGGTGAGCATCTTTTCATGTGTTTGTTAGCCATCTGTACGTCTTCTTTGGAGAAATGTCTGTTTAGTTCTTTGGTCCATTTCTTGATTGGGTCGTTTATTTTTCTGGAATTGAGCTGCAGGAGCTGTTTGTATATTTTTGAGATTAATTCTTTGTCCATTGCTTCATTTGCTATTATTTTCTCCCATTCTAAAGGCTGTCTTCTCACCTTGCTTACAGTTTCCTTCATTGTGCAAAAGCTTTTAAGTTTAATTAGGTCCCATTTGTTTACTTTTGCTTTTATTTCCATTACTCTAGGAGGTGGGTCATAGAGGATCCTGTTATGATTTATGTCAGAGAGTGTTTTGCCTGTTCTCCTCTAGGGGTTTTATAGTTTCTGGTCTTACATTTAGATCTTTGATCCATTTTGAGTTTATTTTTGTGTATGGTGTTAGAAAGTGTTCTAGTTTCATTCTTTGACAAGTGGTTGACCAGTTTTCCCAGCACCACTTGTTAAAGATTGTATATTCTTGCCTCCTTTGTCAAAGATAAGGTGTCCATAGGTGTGCGGATTTATCTCTGGGCTATCTATTTTGTTCCGTTGATCTATATTTCTGTCTTTGTGCCAGTACCATACTGTCTTGATGACTGTAGCTTTGCAGTAGAGCCTGAAGTCAGGCAGGTTGATTCCTCCAGTTCCATTCTTCTTTCTCAAGATTGCTTTGGCTATTCGAGGTTTTTTGTATTCCCATACAAACTGTGAAATTATTTGTTCTAGTTCTCTGAAAAATACTGTTGGTAGCTTGATAGGGATTTTGAACCCGAGAGCACAGGAGAGGTATTCTTCAACCTTTTCAGGCTTCAGAGATGCTTCTGGAAATCATGCCTGAAGAGTATCCAGAAGATTTAGACAACTGGCTATCAATATCCAAACAAATGGCCCTTTCCTTCACACCATATGTAAAAATTAACTCAAAATGGAGCAGTGACATAAACATAGAAGCTAAAACCCCAACAATCCATGACCTTGGATTTGGCGATAGATTCTTACACATGACACAGAAAGCATGAGGAGCTAAAGTATAGATAAGTCGGACCTCATTGAAATGAAGGGCTTGGGCTCCAAAACCACTGCAGATGGTGACTGCGCCGTGAAATTAAAAGACACTTGCTCCTTGGAAGAAAACCTATGACTAACCTTGGTTCAGTTCAGTTGCTCAGTCATGTCTGACTCTTTGCGACCCCATGAATCGCAGCACGCTGGGCCTCCCTGTCCATCACCAACTTCTGGAGTTCACTCAGATTCACGTCCATCGAGTCAGCGATGCCATCCAGCCATCTCATCCTCTGTCGTCCCCTTTTCCTCCTGCCCCCAATCCCTCCCAGCATCAGGGTCTTTTCCAATGAGTCAACTGTTCGCATGAGGTGGCCAAAGTATTGGAGTTTCAGCCTCAGCATCAGTCCTTCCAGTGAACACCCAGGACTGATCTCCTTTAGGATGGACTGGTTGGCTCTCCTTGCAGTCCAAGGGACTCGCAAGAGTCTTCTCCAGCACCACAGTTCAAAAGCATCAATTCTTCAGTACTCAGCTTTCTTTATAGTCCCAACTCTCACATCCATACATGACCACTGGAAAAACCATAGCTTGACTAGACGGACTTTTGTTGGCAAAATAATGTCTCTGCTTTTTAATATGCTATCTGGGTTGGTCATAACTTTCCTTCCAAGGAGTAAGTGTCTTTTAATTTCATGGCTGCAATCACCATCTGCAGTGATTTTGGAGCCCAAAAAAATAAAGTCTGACACTGTTTCCCCATCTATTTCCCATGAAGTGATGGGACCAGATGCCATGATCTTCGTTTTCTGAATGTTGAGCTTTAAGCCAACTTTTTCACTCTCCACTTTCACTTTCATCAAGAGGCTTTTTAGTTCCTCTTCACTTTCTGCCATAAGGGTGGCGTCATCTGCATATCTGAGGTTATTGATATTTCTCCTGGCAATCTTGATTCCAGGTTGTGCTTCTTCCAGCCCAGCGTTTCTCATGATGTACTCTGCACAGAAGTTAAATAAGCAGGGTGACAATATACAGCCTTGACGTACTCCTTTGCCTATTTGGAACCAGACTGTTGTTCCATGTCCAGTTCTAACTGTTGCTTCCTGGCCTGCATATAGGTTTCTCAAGAGGCAGGTCAGGTGCTCTGGTATTCCAATCTCTTTCAGGATTTTCCACAGTTTATTGTGATCCACCCAGTCAAAGGCTTTGGCATAGTCAATAAAGCAGAAATAGATATTTGTCTGGAACTCTCTTGCCTTCTCCATGATCCAGAGGATGTTGGCAATTTGATCTCTGGTTCCTCTGCCTTTTCCCAAACCAGCTTGAACATCTGGAAGTTCACGGTTCACGTATTGCTGAAGCCTGGCTTGGAGAATTTTGAGCATCACTTTACTAGCGTGTGAGATGAGTGCAATTGTGTGGTAGTTTGAGCATTCCTTGGCATTGCCTTTCTTTGGGACTGGAATGAAAACTGACCTTTTCCAGTCCTGTGGCCACTGCTGAGTTTTCCAAATTTGCTGGCATAATGAGTGCAGCACTTTCACAGCATCATCTTCTAGGATTTGAAATAGCTCAACTGGAATTCCATCAGCTCCACTAGCTTTGTTCGTAGTGATGCTTTCTAAGGCCCACTTGACTTCACATTCCAGGATGTCTGGCTCTAGGTGAGTGATCACACCATTGCGATTATTTGGGTCGTGAAGATCTTTTTTGTACAGTTCTTCTGTGTATTCTTGCCACCTCTTAATATCTTCTGCTTCTATTAGGTCCATACAATTTCTGTCCTTTATCGAGCCCATCTTTGCGTGAAATGTTCCCTTGGGATCTCTGATTTTTTTGAAGAGATCTCTAGTCTTTCCCATTCTGTTCTTTTCCTCTATTTCTTTGCATTGATCGCTGAGGAAGGCTTTCCTATCTCTCCTTGCTATTCTTTGGAACTCTGCATTCAGATAGGAATATTTTTCCTTTTCTCCTTGGCTTTTTGCTTCTCTTTTCACAGCTATTTGTAAGGCTTCCCCAAACAGCCATTTTGCTTTTTTGGATTTCTTTTCCATGGGAATGGTCTTGATCCCTGTGTCCTGTACAATGTCACAAACCTCATTCCATAGTTCATCAGGCACTCTATCTATCAGATCTAGGCCCTTAAATCTATTTCTCACTTCCACTGTATAATCATAAGGGGTTTGATTTAGGTCATACCTGAATGGTCTAGTGGTTTTCTCTACTTTCTTCAATTTCAGTCTGAATTTGGCAGTAAGGAGTTCATGATTTGAGCCACAGTCAGCTCCCGGTCTTGTTTTTGCTGACTGTATAGAGCTTCTCCATCTTTGGCTGCAAAGAATATAATTAATCTGATTTCAGTGTTGACCATCTGGTGATGTCCATGTGTAGAGTCTTCTCTTGTGTTGTTGGAAGAGGGTGTTTGCTATGACCAGTGCATTCTCTTGACTAACCTAAACAGCATATTAAAAAGCAGAGACATCACTTTGCCAACAAAGGTCTGTATAGTCAAAGCTATGGTTTTTCCAGTAGTCATGTATGGATGTGAGAGCTGGAACATAAAGAAGGCTGAGTGCCAAAGAGTTAATGCTTTCAAACCGTGGTGCTGGAAAAGACTCTTGAGAGCCCCTTGGACTGCAAGGAGATCAAACCAGTCCATCCTAAAGGAGATCAATCCTGAATATTCAATGGAAGGACTGATGCTGAAGCTGAAGTTCCAATCTTGGCCACCTGATGCAAAGAGCCAACTCATTGGAAAAGACCCTGATGCTGGGAAAGATTGAGGGCAGGAGAAGGAGATGACAGAGGATGAGATGGTTGGATGGCATCACCGACTCAATGGACATGGATTTGAGCAAATTCTGGGAGACAGCGGAGGACAGAGGAGCCTGGTGCGCTGCAGTCTGTGCATGGGGTTGCAGAGTCGGACAGAACTTATCGACCAAACAGGAACAACAAAGCTAAAAGCATCTGTGCATCGAAGGACATCGTCAGGAAAAAGACAGTGCACTGAATGGGAAAAAGTAACTGCAAATCATATCTCTGATGCAAAATATATATTAAAAAAACTCTTGCAATTCAACAGCAGAAAAAACAAATAGCCCAATCAAAATATGGGCAAAGGACTTTTCTAAAGAAGTTAGGCAAATGGCCATCTAATACATGAAAAAGTGTGCAACATCGTTAGTCAGTAGGGATATGGAAATAAAAGCACAGTGGCATACCACTTCATACCCACAGGGATAGCAGTCAGCCAAAAACAAAACGCAGGGACTTCCCTGGCGGTACAGTGGTTAAGACTTTGCCTTTCAAGGCCAGTGTGAGGGTTCGATCCCTGGTGGGGGAGCTAAGATCCCACATGCCTTGCAGCCAAGAAAACCAAACGTAAAACGAGTAATATTATAACAAATTCAATAAAGACTTTAAAAATGGTCCACAGCAAAAATATCTTTAAAAAAACATAAAAATGGAAAATAATAAGTGTTGACAAGGTTGTGGAGAAACTTGAAACCCTCACTCCGAAAATCAGTCACTCTGAAAATCAGTTTGGTGGCTTCCTGAAAGGCTAAACAGAGGTACTGAGTGAGCCAGCCGTTCTGTTTGTAGGTGCGACGCTCACAAGAATTGAAAACAGGTTCTCAATGCATGTGCCCTGAAGCACTGCAGACAGAGGCGGTGAGTAATCCGGATGCTCGGAGAATAACCAACGGACAAAGAAACGAGGGCTATGGACACGCCGGAGTATTAGTCAGCCGTGAGAAAGGGACGGAGTGCCGATACACGCTACAACGCGGATGAATCCCCAAAGCATGATGGCAAGGGAACGAAGTCAGATACAAAAGGCCACGTTACAGGATTCCCTTACATGAAATATCCAGAATAGGTAAATCCACAAGGACTGGCGGTTGACCGGGCTGGCGGGAGGGGGAGACGCAGAGCACCGCTTAATGGACACGGGATTTTCTTCTCAAGTGATGAAAGCGTTTTGTATTTGACCAAGGTGCTGGTTGCACAATAATGCAAAGTAAATTTCCCTGGATTGTTCACTTTAAAATAATTTTATGTTCCACAAATTCCACATCAGTGTTTAATTTTGTTTGTATTTGGCCACGTCGTGCGGCATGTGGGATCTTAGTTCCCTGACCAGGGATCAAAGCCATGCCCCTGCAGTGGAACCACTGGATCGCCAGGGAAGCCCCTCAGTTTTTAAAATTATCACTTGATTCCAGGGGTTTGGAGACCAGCTGCTCCTCACCGTGGATATTTACTGTCGCCAGGGCAGGGACGTAAAAGAGAAGAGCGAAACGGGTGTACTTCCTTCAGAAAAGATATCACAATTTATCTGATGCTAATCTCTGAAGTCTCTTGGCTTCCCATGTCACAAAGCCCTGGACGTAGCACCCAAAGAAGCCCCTTAAACTCCTTGAGCCTCTGTTTCATGGAGGCGGCCCCTCTCCACTGGCGGCTGTGGGGTCTGGGAGGGGGTAACGGATGCAGGGTGGACTGTGTGTCCCTTCTCTCATAGTCCACAGGCGATCGGGGTACGCATACAGCCGCAAGCAGAGGCAGCATCAGCCCAGACCTTCAGAGGCACCTGCCCATCTCACCCAGATAGTCAATGGGAGGGAACCATCAAATTGGTCTTTGCCATGGATTGCCATGGTGGTCCAGTGGTTAGGATTCTGTGCTTCCAATGAAGGGGCCACGGGTTCAATCCCTTGGTCAGAGAACTAAAATCCCACAGGCTGCACAGTGTGGCCAAACAAACAAACCCAAATGTCGAAGTGGCCTTTGCCAACAAACAAGAGGTTTTCAGGTTCAGGGACTGTCCACTCACCTGGGCGTGGGCGGATACAGCTATGACAGCCACTCTGTTCAGGTTGCCCACCCTCACAAAGGCTCCCGGGATGGATCAAACCCTCGCGCTTGATGACAACAGGGTGCCGGATAAGAAGCTCTTTGGATGTGACGGAGAACACGTTTTAACAGCCCCAGAGAGGTGGAATCATCACAGAGTGGTGTAAAAGGAGCAAAATTAATTCGGATAAACCATGAAGGAATTTTACTACCCAGTGATGTGATAAGTCAACGTCTCTGCAAACGCAATAAAACAATTGTTTAGTCTTCATGATTCATACCACAAACCTTAGGATTCTGGGTTTTGATCTTATTGCCGCAATAAACTGTCTAGACAGCAATTAACAAACTGTTTTTTCTTCAGATGTTTGGAGTGCCAGCAAGGCGGCAATCGGCACTTAGAAATACAGGGGCTTCTTCCTGACTCCTATTAATTATCGGGTTGGGGTGAGTCGAAAAGCCCCAAATCGTCGGAATTAGCCTCTAGAGGTGTCCTCTTTCTTGAGGGCCAGGTACCCCTACCTAATGCTGATTTGTAGTTGGCAGGAAATCTAAATAGTCAGCTTTGTTTTGGTTTTTGGCTTATTATTTTATTGTCACTTTAGAAAGAGCTTGCTAGAGTGAACTTAAAGTCAGCAGCACGAAAAGTCTAAGCTAGACACCTCGGATCCTTTGAGAGATATGAGGCAGACTGGCTTTTAACAACAACAGTCTGCATCTGTCGAGGGTTTCCCAAGGGGCAGGTGACCCCCACACTATTTAAGCCAGCTTTCACAATTAGTTCTATGAGGGGTGCAGCTGAGGGTATCAAAACTCTGAAGAAGTAAACTTGACTCAGGGTGGCAAGAGGCTGGGGGTGAGATGAATACTAGTTGGTTCTGCAGCCCTCTCTCTTCCCACTGGGTCACACTGTCTAAACCGATGGAAAAGAAATACACTCGCTCCTAAAAAATGACTAAGTTTAAAGTCCCAAGAACACAGGGCTTTCATTGGTCGGTCAGTCTGTATCACATACACGGCTTTCAAATTCCTGGGGAATGGAGGTCCCCTGTGCTGGTGGGTAGGGATGTAGGCTGCTGCATTAATGGTGAGAGGGAAAACGGGAAAGTACTCAGATGTCAACCAACAGGGAACTATTAAGGCATGGGATATACCCAAACTATAGCTAGAAGAAAGCCGTATTCTGTAGGACTGAAAGAGAAAGAGGCAGGCTCTATGGAGACGTGGGAAGCTTTACATATACTAGTAGGTAACAGACCAAGTTGCAAGACAAAACCAGAAAGCACAAAGCAAGGCTACACATTCTCTACAGATGGGTCATTAAGGAGGTGCATTGGAAAAGTCTTAGAAACCTGCATTCCCAATGGACGGCTGAGGTTTCAAACGGGGGAGAGGCGGAAAAGAAGTTTGGGCAAGCAGGTCTTATTTGTAATATTTTAGCTTTTTTGCAAAGAGAATATGATCATATATTATTAGTGAAATTAAAAATTAATTCAAGAAAAGGAGAAAGTTCACTTACAGAAGAACAGCTAGATAAAGTGTAATCTAAATGTTAGTAGCTCAGTCATGTCCGGCTCTTTGAGAAATCATACACTATAGCCCAGCAGACTCCTCTGTCCATGGAATTCTCCAGGCAAGAATACTGGAGTGGGTAGCCATTCCCTTCTCCAGGGGATCTTCCTGACCCAGGGATTGAAGCTGGGTCCCCTACATAGCAGGCAGTTTCTTTACCACCTGAGCCACCAGGGAAGCTTAAAAACAATTGTAATTCAAACAACCCATGAATTACAATGTAGCATGAAAAATAGTGAGGCGGATCCATGGCCCTTCTGTAGAAATCCTTGCAAGACTCACTATCAAGCAAAAAGCCTTTACATGGAATGACTGAATTCACATAAAAAGAAGTTCTAGAAGGACAGCAGACAAAGCCATTATTTCTAATAAGGGAGAGTAACGGCGAATGGGGCACTAAAAGTAAATTTTGATTAACTTTTATCTCTATATTTGAAATAATTTTATTCTAAAATAAAGCTGAATTGTCTGTGTAGCTTTACTTTTGTAATGAATAGTAGAAACAAAAAGTTTTTAAAAGAAACAATAAGAGCTGACATGAAATTGAGGTTCCCAGTGGCCAGACACTGTGATAACGCTCTCCAACCACTCTACAAGGTATAAAGTATGTCGCATCTGCTTTTACGGAAGAGGAAACTGAGGCACACAGGTGAAATCAGTAGTCTAAAAGGCCACTTCGAGTCGGAATGGGGCACCCAGGCTGCCTGGTTCAGGGCACCCAGGCTGCGTGGTTCGGGACACCCAGGCTTCATCACCGCCTCCCTTCCCGACACTGCCTCTTGTAACAGTGGGGACCACGTCCTGTCCCGGCCAAGAGTGGGTGTAAATCTTAACCAGAAGAGTCTGGGGAAAGGGCTTCACATTCACCATCATTCAGTCCAAGCTACTCACTGGACCTGCAGGATTTCGAGGTCGAGAGAGCCCATGCAAGTTCTGTGGTCAAAACTGGGGCAAGCAGATGTAGAATCAGTTTCTTCCTAGACTCTCAGACCCCTGCTCCATCCATAGTTTTTCTAACCTTTTGACGGTCAAAGGCCCCCAGATTTATAAGTTGGAACCTTCTTAACACCTACACTATTTTGTTGTCGTTGTTCCAATCTCCACTGTTTGGTTTGCAAAGCCGTGGGAGGAACACTTTCCGGTTTGTTGCTAGAAAAGGTAACGCTGAAGACATCTGTTTCGTTCTTGTTTAGTTTCTGTATGTCCTTTAAGGAAAGTCTGCGCTGTGTGCTGTGCTGAGCTCAATTGCTCAGCCGTGTCCGACTCTTTGAGACTCTGTGGACTGTAGCCCGCCAGGCTCCTCTGTCCGTGAAGATTCTCCAGGCAAGAATACTACATACGGTTGCCATGCTCTCCTCCAGGGGATCTTCCCAATCCAGGGATCAAACCGAGGTCTCCCACATGTCAGGCAGATTCTTTACTGTCTGAGCCACCAGGGAAGCCCAAGAATACTGGAGTGGGTAGCCTATTCCTTCTCCAGGGGAACTTCCCGGCCCAGCAGTTGATCGGGGTCTCCTGCATTGTAGGCAGATTCTTTGCCAGCTGAACTACCCAGGAAGCCCTTAAGAAAAGTCTGCATGCAGACAAATCATTCATTTATCCATCCATATATGCAACACCAGGATATAATGGGTCGGTATGCTCACTCAAGAGTCAGGCAGAATTATATCATTTTGGGTTTGTGACAGCTCTCCTGAAGCTCAATTTTCATATATTGAAAATGGTGGAGAAGATGAAATTGGCACATAATAAGGGCTTACAAAATGCTCACTATTATCATCTATCATCCATCCATCTGTTCATTCGCTCAGTCACCATCTATTTATCTATTCGTCCTTCTCCCTCCCTCCTCCCTCCCTTCCTCATTCCCTTCTTTTCTTCTTTCCGTGTTTCCACTCATTTCAAACTTCCTCCTTTCCCTGTCTTCCTCCCTCCCTCCCTTCCTTTCTTCCTTCCATATACTTATCTCCGCATCCAACCATCCATCCATCCATCCATCCATCCGTCATCCACTCCTTCATGCCTCCCCTGCCTGGTGCTCTATGCCAGATCGTGGCGATTACAAAAACAGAGAAGACATAACCCCTGACTCCATGGAGATCCCAGTTTAGATGAAAAGACACAGTTAGGCCTCTGGCTGTAGGGAGTATTTGATCCTGCAGGGAACAGAGAAAGAAAACCTGGGCAACTGTTTAACTTCCGGCCCAGCTCTGGGAGTTGTTTAGGAAGATATGTGATACCCACTCGTCTCCCAAGACTCCTGATGGCTCAGAGTGCAGGGGACGAACAGGGCTAGATCAGCACAGCGGTGCTGCAGCTTCTGCGAAAGGCCCCCACCCCACAAACAAACAGCGTAACTTGGGTTCAAGGGTGACAGTCTATCACATTCTCAAAAGTAAAAGGCTCCTCTGGGTTTCTTCCATATCTTTCCCCTGCTTCCTTCCACAAACTCCCTCACCTCCATTCTGCACCAGATACCATACACAGTGAGGAGATACCACCCAGACCACACTGGGGACTGTTGCCTTATTTATAGAGAAAACAGAACTCCTTAGATTAACAAGATCTGTAAAGGAGAGTGCTCCTAAAAAGGATTCCAGGTTTCTTTTCTGAGGGCTGAAGAGCAGGGCTGGGGGCTGCAGTGAGTCTCCAGAGACACTGACTCTTAAATTTCCCTCCTGGTGACAGTTGGATGATGGCAAGGAAGCATTTCAAGGGCCTCTCCCTGGCTCAGTGGTAAAGAATCTGCCTGCCAATTCGGGAGATACAGGAGACGCAGGTTCAATCCCTGGCCCCAGAAGATCCCCTGGAGAAGGAAATGGCAACCCACTGGAGTATTCTTGTCTGAAAAATTCCAAGGACAGAGGAGCCTGGCGGGCTACAGTTCATGGGATCACAAAGAGTTGGACACGACTGAGTGATTGGGCACAAAGCTATGCTTTCTGTAACTCTTTCCTGCTTTAATCTTTTTTCACTAGCATTGATCCCTATAAAAGTTGCCATGTATTAAGTAAAATTTTAATCTACTTATCTTTCTAAACAGAATGCAAGCATCAAGAGGGCCAAAGCTTTTCTGTGCTAGTCACCATCCCCTGTGTTAGAACCATTATAGCACTCAATCAGTTTTTCCTTAATAGATAAATTTTGATTGTGCAGATGAGAAAACTGAGGTTCACAGAGGTTAAAGAGCTTGCCCAAAGTCACACGGTGGATTTGAATCCAGGCAGACTTCAGAATCAGAATTTCCTTAATAGATAAATTTTGATTGTGCAGATGAGAAAACTGAGGTTCACAGAGGTTAAAGAGCTTGCCCAAAGTCACACGGTGGATTTGAATCCAGGCAGACTTCAGAATCCAGCACCTGCCTTTTATACTACCCGTCTGCGCTAATGCTTGGGTTCGTGTCTGCGAAAACTCCAGGAATGAAAACTAGGGCGCATGAAAGTTCCTTAAAAGTTAAACCAAACTTTAAACCAAAATTAATAAACGATCTAGCAATTTGACTTCCAGGTATTTATCCAAACGAATTAAAACCAGGATCTTGAAGAGATCTGCATTCCCACGTTCATCGCAGGATTATTCACAATAATCAAGGTGTAGGGACTTCCCTGATGGCCTGGTGCTTAAGACTCCACGCTTCCACTGCAGTGGGGCATGGGTTAGATTCCTGGTCTGAGAACTAAGATCCCATATGCCGTGGTGTGGTGAAGAAACTAACCAACCAAAGAAACAAACAGGATGTGGAAGCAACCGAAACGTCCATCAAGGGAGGAATGACTGCAGAAAAGGTGATAACCACGTACAAGGGAATATCATCCAGCCTTGAGACGGAAGCACAGCCTGGCACAGGGTATCCCCTGAAGAAACCATGAGGACATAATGCTACGTGACGTAAAGCCAGTCACAGAAGGACAAATACTGCACGATCTCACTTACACCCAGAGCAGTCGAGCTCATAGCAACAGGGAGTAGAATGGTGGCTGCCGGAGGCTGAGGAGAGGGGCTGGATGGGGAGCTGCTGGTCAACGGACATGACGTTTCAGTGACGCAAGGTGAAAGCCTAGAGACCTGCTCTACAACGCTGTGTTGCTCTCACCAGAGGTGTTCAACCTCTGCACTTTGGAATCACTCAGTTCAGCTCAGTTCGGTTCAGTTGCTCAGTCGTGTCTGACTCTTTGCGACCCCATGAACCGCAGCTCGCCAGGCCTCCCTGTTCATCACCAACTCCCGGGGTTTACCCAAATCTACGTCCATCGAGCTGGTGATGCCATCCAACTGTCTCATCCTCTGTCATCGCCTTCTCCTCCTGCCCTCAATCTTTCCCAGCATCAGGGTCTTTCCAAATGAGTCAGCTCTCTGCATCAGGTGGCCAAAGTATTGGAGTTTCAGCTTCAGCATCAGTCCTTCCAATGAACACCCAGGACTGATCTCCTTTAGGATGGACTAGTCTAAGGGGAATCACTCAGGATACTTCTAAAAATTGTTATGCCTGAGCCTCAGCCCCAGACATATTACATCAGAATCCCTGGGGTGGGGCCCAGGCATCTAAGCTCCCCAGTTGATTTCAGAAGGGCAACCAAAGTTGACACCCACTGCCTAGTGACCTTAGCCGTCCCTATGGCCTTAAAGGGGGCGTCCCTGGTGGCTCAGCGGGTAAAGGATCTGCCTGCAAAGCAAGAGTCACAGGGGACTTGGGTTCAGTCCCAGAGTCGGGAAGATACCCTGGAGAAGGAAATGGCAACCCGCTCCAGTATTCGGCACTGAAAAAATCCTATGGACCAAGGAGTCTGGCAGGTTACAGTCCATGGGGTCGCAGAGTCAACCCTGAGTGATTAAGCACTGGCGTGCACACGCACACACACACACACACACACACAAACACACAGGTTTAAACAGGCAGATGACTCCGGTTGTAACCATTTCCTTGAGTCCCAGATTGGCTCTTCTTTCTCCTCAAACATCACCATTGAATGCCTAATGGACATTTCGTCTCACAAGAGTCAAGTGACCTGTTCCCTCCAGACCCGCTCCTCCCGAGCAGTCTCCGCCGCAGTGACTGACATCACCAGTCACCCCTTGTTTCAGGGCAAAAGCTGAACATCTTTCTTGATTCTTTGTCTTGCAACTCCTATTCAATCTACTAAGGACTCCTGATGGCTGTATCTCAAAACATACTGCCATCCTGGGATGTCCCTGACGGCTAGTGGGTAGGATTCTGGGCTCTCACTGTCGTGGCCTGGGTTCAGTCCCTGGGGTGGGAACAGAGATCCCATGAGCTGCAAGGTAAAATCTGTATTTTACTGAGTGTGTGTGTGTGTGTTTGTTGCTCAGTGATGTTGGACTCTTACGACCCCATGGACTGTGGCCCGCCAGGCTCCTCTGTCCATGGGATTTCCCAGGCAAGGACACTGGAGTGGGTTGCCATTCCCTTCCCAGGGGCTCTCCTCGACTGAGAGAGGGAACCCACGTCTCCTGCACTGCAGGCAGATCCTTTACCGTCTGAGTCACTAGGGAAGCCCAGATACGTGTATCTCCCCACTCTAATCCATCCGCACCACTTCTGCAGCTAGCCTTCCAAGAGACCCCTTCTAAGATCCACTTCTAAGCGGATCCACTCCCTTTTCTGGACCTTCCAGTCTGGGCTCTACCAGCAGTCAGAGTGAAATCTATTACAAAGGAAACTCAGCGTGAAAAAGTGCTCAGCACCATTTCGTCACTGGAGAAACGCAAATTAAACCTCAATGAGCTATCAGTACAGACCCAGGAGAACGGATGAAATAAAAAGACTGACCACAGGAAGGCGTTTGAGTCAGTGTTAATGAGGAGGATGAACCTAGAGTCTATTATACAGAGTGAAGTATGTCAGAAAGAGAAAAACACGTGTCGCATCTTAATGCATATGTATGGAGTCTGGAAAGATGGGACTGATGAACCGATCGGCAGGGTGGCGGCGGAGATGCAGACGCAGAGAACAGACTTACGGCCCCGGGCGGGGGCGGGGCAGGTGGGGCGGGTGGAGAGAGTAGCGTGGGAGCGCATGCACCACCATGTGTAAAGCAGACAGCCAGTGGGAACCTGCGTGTGACTCGGGGAAGCCAGACTAGGGCTCTGTGACAGCCTGGAGGTGTGGGATGGGGGGAGGGGGCCCAAGAGGGCGGGGACCCAGGTACACCTACGGCTGATTCATGTTGTATGGACGAGACCAACACAGCACTGTAACGCAATTATCCTTCTCTTAAAAAGAAATAAGTTAAAAAAAAAAAAAAAGTAATCACACCCAATACTTCATAGCATCTGAAAACCTCACAGATTGCTGGTGGGATAAATACCGCGGAGAACTGTTTGGAAGTTCTCTAACCAGCAATTTCATTTCTAGGTAATGAAAACCTATGTCTACACAAACACTATATAAGAATGTTCATAATAGCTTTATTCTCAATAGATCTAAAATGGAAACAGCCCAAAAGTCCATCTCCAGGAGAATGGATAAACACACTCTGGTATATTCCTCTAATTGAATACCACCAGGGAAGTCCAGAATGTGTTTTAAATGCTCCAAATGTGTGGGGTTTCTGTAGTCATCTTTCTGTTGTTGATTTCTAACATTTTAGCCAGAGAACATGGTATGAAAGATAAAATTGAAACTGGATGAAGTGTGCTTTATTTTTGTAGCGAAGAACACAACATGATATTTCTTTCCGTAAATATTGTTATTGTTTAGCCGCTAAGTTGTGTCTAACCCTTTTGCAAACCCATGGACTGTAGCCCACCAGGCTCCTCTGTCCATGGGATTTCCCAGACAAGAATACTGGAGTGGGTTGCCATACCCTCCTCCAGGGGATCTTCCTGACCCAGAGATCGAACGCTTGTCTCCTGCATTGCAGGCAGATTGTTTACCCTAGTGCCACCTGGGAAGCCCTCCATGACTATTTAGGTAAAATTATCAAAACATCCAGGAAAAGAGAAACTCCAGCTTCAGGGTGCAGTTTTCCCTGGAGGCAAGGACAGAGGGAAATGAGCCCGTGAAAGGTGAGTGGGAAGATAGCTCTACCTGGTATGATTTTAAAATTGTATAAAAATTGACTCATTAGAAAAGACCCTAATGCTGGGAAAGATTGAAGGCGGGAGGAGAAGGGGGTGGCAGAGGGGACGACAGAGGATGGATGGCATCACCAATTCAATGGACATGAACTTGGGCAAACTCTGGGAGGTGGTGAAGGACAGGGAGGCCTGGTGTGCTGCAGTCCATGGGGTTGCAAAGAGTTGGACATGACTGAGTGACTGAACAAAACAGAAACTGTATGAAAAGATACTTGAAACTAATTAGATAGAGATCCACAATATTCCCAGGGGAACCTGGGGCAGCCCCTGTAATCAAACACAGTGCTATATTGGCAATGAAATGTCGGTATTCCAAATGAGGTGAAATGTTAGGATAATAGATAGCCTCACAGCAGTTGTTGGTTTTCAGGGCTTTTTATATTCTGTGAGTGCAGATAAAGAATCACGGACTTGTAGGTATTAGTGTTGATTAAATAGGGATGGATAATAGGTCTATCTGTTATAGTATTTATTTGCATTTCTCTGAACATTTGAAATCATTCCAAATATACAATTCTTAAGACGTTTGTTAAAAAGACTTGAAGGGCTCTCCTCAGATTGCTTTCCTGCAGCTTTTTGTTATTGTTGTTCAGCGGCTAGATTGTGCCCACCTCTCTGCAACCCAGCGCAGCATGTTAGCCTCCTCTGTCCTCCACTGTCTCCCAGAGTTGGGTCAAATTCACGTCCATTGAGTCAATGACGTTATCTAATCATCTCGTCCGCTGCTTTCCCTTCTCCTTTTGCCTTCACTCTTTCCAAGCATCAAGGTCCTTTCCAATGAGTTGGGTCTTCGCATCAGGTGGCCAAAGTATTGGAGCTTCAGCTTCAGCATCAGTCCTTCCAATGAATAGTCAGAATTGATTTCCTTTAGTACTGATTGGTTTGCTCTCCTTGTTGTCCAAGGGACTCTCAAAAGTCTTCTCCAGCACCACAGTTTGAAAGCATCAATTCTTCAGCGCTCAGCCTTCCATCCCTGGTCAGGGAACTAGATCCCACATGCTGCAACGAAGATCCAGTGTGGCCACGTAAATAAATAAAAGAGGGTAACACTCAGTGCTGCTGAGGGTATGGACTTCGGCGCGATCAAGAGCACTTACAGGTTGGTTAGTGGGAGTGTCGCTGCTTTAAGGGTGTATCAGTTTCTTAGAGCTGCCTTGACAAATAACCACAAATTCGGTGCTGTAAAACAGAGATGACTTCCTCACAGTTCTGGAGGCAAGACGTCTGCAATCATTGGGTCACTGGGGCCGGGCTCTCTCTGAAGGCCCCCGGAGCTTCTGCTGACTCCTGGCAACCTTGGCTGTTCCGAGGCTTGTAGCTGCATCCGGCTGATCTCTGCCTCTGTCTTCACGCAGCATCTTCCTTGAGTCTCTGCTCCTGTCTCCTTTCTTCTTCTTATAAGGGTACCAAGTCTAGGTTAAGGGCCCAACCTACTCTAGTACGTGTGTGTGTGTGTGTGTGTGTGTGCATGCGTGTGCTCAGTTGCACAGTCATGTCCAACTCTTTGTGACCCATGGACTGTAGCCTGCCAGGCTCCTCTTTCCATGGGATTTCCCAGGCAAGACTACGGGAGGGGGTTGTCATTACCTTCTCCAGAGGGCCTCCCTGGCCCATGTCTCCTGCATCGGCAGGTGGGTTCTTTACCACTGAGCCACCTGGGAAGCCCCACTTTTAGTATGCCCTCATCTTAATTAATTGCATCTTCCATGACCCATGGAAATACTAAACAAGGTCAACTTCTGAGGTTCTGGGAAGGAAAAGAATTTTAGGGACACAATGTTCAGTTCAGTACGGAAGACAGTTTAGATGTGGCTCCCATTTCCCCCAGCAACCCCTCTCCCAGGTATATGTCCAGAAGGACAGTCCCCACAGAGGCCCAGCAGGGCAGGTGCCAGGCACGCATTGCAGCCCTATGCTACTAACGATGAGCTGGAAGCTAGCGAACTCTCCGCTAGGGAGAGATGGAGCCAAACAAGCTGCTTCATTCACACTCAGAAAATCTGTGAAGCAGGTGAGGAGAATGAGGGATACTCCAAGTACTAACAGTGGCAGGGTTTTCAAGCAAGAAGGGAAAGTGAGGGGGAAATATGTACAGTTTGATCCAGTTTACGTGTTTTTAAACACACAAAAATAAAGCAATATATTTTTATATGGGCGTCAATGTACAGGAAAATCTGTAAGGCTACACACAATGGTACTGATTCTCTTTAAGAAGAGAGTGAAAAAGGAGGGCTGTGACACCAACTTCCTGGGTTGTTTTTCGTATAGTTTTGACATGTTTTAATATTTATGTTTGTAACAGAAATGTTTTCATCTGCTTCTTATTAAAATTAAAATAAAAACTAAGCAACATGTAGATCAGCATGCGTCATTGACCCCAAGTTTTGAAAAAAAAAAAAACAGAAATTATTTTTCAAAACACACATACTTTTAAAAATATATAGAGAAAAAGGCCTGAAATAATTTACCCAGAGCGATTGTGAGAAGATGGGCCTCTGAACTGAGGGGTGGTGGCAAGGACAGGGAAAGGAGAGGTGGTATATGTCTGCTTCACTTTTCATTTTATAGTCTTTTAAAATTGTTTGGGTATTTTCTTCAATCTTTAATACAAGATGCATTCATTCTGTAATTTAACATTTTAATAGCATTTTAGCAAACACTTTTCTGGGGTTTAATTCATTCTCAGTGTCCAGATTTTCTGTTGACCATCACAGGAATGAAAGCAAAGCTCCAGTGACCTGCTTCCTACCTAAGCCCGAGCTGGTGTGTAACACTGACATGACCAGCAGACATAGCGGTACAAAAGCATAGGACAGCTGCTCTGATAGAGTTGCTGAAATCCCCTCCATACTTTTGAGATCTGAAAAGGAAGTGATATGCACAGCCTTTGAAATGATATTTGTTGTTTTAAGTTTATCCCCTTAAAACTGCCTTGCCCAATATGGTAAACCACCAGCTACATATGGCTCTTTAAGAGTAAATTAACTAAGGTAAAATAATGTTTAGAATTTAGTTTCTCAGTCACATGAGTACCATTTCCAAGGCCCAAGAATTACTTTGATTAGTGGCTACCATGTTGCATGGTGCTTCCATCAATGTGGGAGGTTCTATTGGACAGTACCGCTTAAAAGCAGAATGATATATAAACATTTTTGTTTACCACACTTGACAGGATTTCCACTGTGGAAAGGCATCCTTGTGTCTTAATTACTCAGAGACAGCCAAGGGAAGTAAGTTTGGTGGATAACTTCTCCTTAAGTCCCCGCTTCTGAGAGCAGGTCACATGTGATTCTGGGCTGTTTAATCCCATGGACCTGCCACCCTAGTCCCCCTGCATCCGTGTGCTCATTTAAAACACTCCAGTGGATCCTATGAGGTAGTCCCATGTTCTGGCCAAACTGGTTTATGAAACCATGATTTGAGGAGTCCTGTCTTGCAAGCGGCTGGGCCCTGCCTTTGTGTGGCCGTAATAAGGTTATTTATGGGGGAGGGAGACGACTCTCTGAGAAGATGAAAGGTTTGATGGTAAAGGAAAGCAGAAGCTCAGAGGAGCAGGTTTCTCCTATAGCAATGACTCTCCAGATAAGATAAATCACTCGGGACCATTAAACCTTCAAGAAGAGTGCTCGTAAACCTCTCCTTGAAACTCACAAAGCATATTCTCCCTTGGAGGAGCCCACGTGGTGAGGGGCTCACCACCTTTCCCAAACTGGCCGCTAGTCCCCGTTTCACCTTGCTGGGCCCTTGGTCCAGGACCCTGGACCAGAAAATCACTTTTGAAGTCATTTCTCAGGGTGCTCAACTCTCCCTAGCTTGCCAGGTATTGCAGAACTCCCGGGAGTAAATTTGGGGAAGTCACAGGCAGACCCAGGTGGTGCTTTCTCTGTACCTTGAGGACAAGCCTGGGACTCAGTTTAGCAACAGAATTTTTTTGTTTCATATTGAGCTACCATTTATTGGGTTCTACTGTGGATCAGGCAATGAGGGCTGTTTATTGGCATTTTCTCCTTTAATCCTCATAAGCAATTGGGGGTGATAATATTATTATTGTGATTTTCAACTGACAGGTGAAGAAACTGAGGCTCAGAAAGTACAAGTGACTTGCCCAAGGTCACAGTGAAACAGAATCCATGCCTCCACAGCTCATGCTCTGAACTGATCTATTTATCTTTCCTTTTTTTCCTGAATCAGCCTCCTTCCTGAACAAATGGAGAGGGCTTCCTGGTGGCTCAGTAGAAAAGAATCTGCCTGCAATACAGAAGCAGCCGCAGGAGGCAGAGGTTCAGTCCCTGGGTGGGGAAGATCCCCTGGAGGAGGACATGGCAACCTACTCCAGGGTTCTTGCCTGGAGAGTGCTATGGATGGAGGAATCTGGTGGGCTACCGTCCATGGGGTCACAAAGAGTCAGACACAACTGAAGCGACTCAGCACGCATGTACGCACAAATGGAGATCTCTAGGCTTTCTAGAAACTTTCCACCAACACTGGTCTGGAAGCAAGCACACTGTCCTCATGAACCAGGAGGGGAGGAGCAGGCCCCCAGAGGGTCAGACTTGCGGCTGAACTGCGTCTGTGTGTTCAAAAGTCAAGTCTAGTTCTCTGTAACTGTCTGGACCTTTTCATCGGCGAAGGCCAAGTTCCAAAGGTGGTCAGTAAATCACTTGCAGATGGGCCCTGGCCGTGGCTGAGTGGACCCCATCCTGCTCGTTTTACCACCGGGGCGCCCTGGAGACAGCAGGAGCAGAGGATTCCTGCCACATTCTGCGCGGATCGGAGCCCAGAGCACCTGCGACTGAAGGGAAAGCCTGAGGCTTACGAGGTGCCAGGCTGGGCTCGATTTCATTCCTCTCTCACATCTCCGCTATCTGTGAAATAGATAAGGCTGTTCTTCCAGCTCAGGGTTGAGGAAACGGAAGCGATGTTGTCCCCAGGGGACACGTGGTGATGTCTGGAGACACTTGTGGTTGTCACAAGCTGGTGGGGAGGGGGGAGGGGGTGCACTACTGGCATCTGGTAGGCAGAGACCAAGGATGTTCTAAATGTTCCACAATGAACAAGACAGCCCCCTTCTCCCCCATTTAGGAATTATCCACTGCGGGGCTCCCGGGCTGGTCCAGTGGCTAAGAATTCACGTGTCAACGCAGGGGATATGGGTGTGATCCCTGGTCGGGGAAAATCCCACCTGCCACAAAGCAACCAAGCCCGGGGGCCACAGCTCCTGAAGCCCACACACCCCAGAGCCCGTGCTTTGCAGCAAGAGAAGCCCCCGCGACGAGGAGCCGGCACCCCGGAGCCAGAGAGGAGCCCCTGCTTACCCCGACTAGAGAGCCCGCACAGCAACAAAGGCCCAGCACAGCCAGAAAAATCCAATATAAACTAGGAGAAGGTCCCTGGTTCCTGAGGGGCCTTATTGCCCCAGAGCTTGAGGGATTCACCTAGAGTCTCAGGCCTCCCCAGGGGCATGGTAGCCATTAGCTCCGTTTTGTCCCCCCCTTCCTGTACCTCGGAGAACAATCAAAGGTCAGCTTAGGAGGGGACAGACTTTGTGTTTGTCTGATGCTGTGCCCAGGAAATACCTGTTACATGATGAATGGATGAATATGAAGTACCGTTCATGGAGGGCTTTCTGTCTGCCAGGCTTCACGCCCAGCAAGCTACTGGCACCGTCTGGTTCCTTCACTCCTCAGAACCTGTCTCAGAAGCAGGCACTGCGGCCTCCAGGCTTAGGTTATGGAGCAGGAACCAGGGTGCAGGGAGAAGAGGTCCCAGGCCAGGGTCACACAGCTGGACGGTGGCGGAGTCCGTCTCCAGCCCCACTGCCCCGTGTCACACCAGAGTCTCTGCAAACAAGAACAGCTTCCAGGGCTTCCTCACTATTCTCACTGTCCTGGGATTTATGCATACATCACTCTTGGTAGCACTGAGCTTTTTTTTTTTTTTTTTTTTAATTAGTTTTGGGCCTAATAGGTGCCACAGACCATATAATAAGTAGAATTCTGGGGACAGTGGAAGAAAAGGCCCCATTGGCAACGCCCTGCTGTGATCAGAAAGAAAAAGTTGGAGATGATACCTCACAGCAGGAGATGAAGCCTTAAAGGCATTATGGCCCCACTGGCCTTGCCGTTCTCGGCAGACTGAAGGCGCCGTGGCCCAGAGGGTAAGACAGTTTCCCACCCAGAGCCCAGCCTTGACTTCCCCGGATTCCTGTCAACACAAGGGTTTTAATGAGTCTACCCGAGATGTGAGTGCGCCATTGTATTTGCACTTTATGACATCTTGTTATATTTCAGAGCGGAGCATTCTGAATAAAAATGAGCCAGGCTTTTTAGGGCTCCTTTTTATTATTAGCATTTGGTAAAAAAGCAACCTTAATGAGGTGTTAAGAGTCATCCTGTAGCCTATTGTGCAAGAGGCCTGGGAGCATAAACTCCTGAAAAGCCACAGGGGCATTTATGACCCTCGATACCACCCCTTCCTGACGGAGCTTCCGAGGGCGCATCTTTAGTTCTGGGGCTTCCGACAATTCACACGCCCAAGCTGCTTCAGCGCAAGCTGAAGTAAACCTTATTAAACGTCGGCAAGGATTCTCCTCGCCAGGCTGCTCACTGCGGAGGAAGTCGGCCGGGTCCACCCGGCATGAAGGCAATTGTCCATTGAGTTTGGACAGAAGGATCCGAGGACTTGACTGTTTGTGTTTCTCTCCTCATTGGTGAGGAATGGAACAGCGATGCTTGGAAAGAAAACAGAAGCAAGGACAACTTTTGCTTCTCAGCAGGGAGAGGAGTGCCTTGGCAAATAAATACAGTAGAATTGTACTAATCAGTCAACAGTCTTCCTGAAATAGGCGTCATCTAAGGCTAAAGGGTTTTATTCCCCCCCCTCCCCCCGTACCCCAAAAGATATGCTACCTATCAGGGATGAAAAACCAACCAACCTCGGATGCACAGAGATGCCTAGATACCTCAGGCTTAATCTTGAAGTCTATAATTTGAACAAAAAAAGGAAATGATTTAACCCTTTATATCCTTCTCATTTGGAAATATATATTTATATATTTTAAAGAAAAACCTGTATTCCACCATGTATACTGACCCTTCCTAACTTTACGCAGTTAAAACTGAGAATTGGTCAATAACACTGTATTAAATACTTCAAAAGTACAAAGAGGGACTCCCCTGGCAGACCGGTGGCTGAGACTCCACACTTTCAGGGTGAAGGCTGCAGGTTCAACCCTTAGTCGAGGAATTAAGATCCCACATGCTGCACAGAGCAGCCAAAGAGCAAAAACAAAACAAGCGCCGAGATCCTAGATCTGAAATGCTTCTCATCACACGCAAAGGAGATAAGCATGTGAGTGACAGAGAAATCAGTTCAGGCTGGGATGCCGATCACATCACAATATACAAATGTATCAAATCAGCACGTTGTACACCTTAAACGTACACAGTATTATACGTCAGTGATTGCTCAATTAAAAAATCTCATAGTTGAATTTTTTCATAGCTATTAAACTGATATATATCAGCATTTTACACAATCTCTATTTTCATCGTTCCTTTTGATGGAATACAATTAATATTTAACTTGGAAACGTATACCTACATTTCACTTGAGTGAAATAGAAAGTGTGTGACTTATTTTGCCATGCAGGATTTTATGGTATTTCCAGAATCTGGCTGAACACCCCATGGACTGTAGTCCACCAGACTCCTCTGTCTATGGAAATCTCCAGGCAAGAATACTGGTGTGTGAGTGGCCATTCCCTTCTCAAGGGGATCTCCCTGACCCAGGGATCGAACTCAGGTCTCCTGCACTGGCACTGTCTGAGCCACCAGGGAAGCCCAATTAATTCATATGTGAAATCTATATGTTTGCTCCCTTGGTTCTCTAGGAAAATAATATCCCTAGGGAAGTATTATGGGAGGAAAAACCCTACAACATTTGGTGCTGGAAGGCTACAGTGAAAACCTTGGTGACTCTTAGCAGCAGTGTGGTCTTGGGACCGTTTCATCATGTACTGCCACTGAACAGGAATTTTTTTTCTTTTGGCTGCGTCATTCCGTTTGCAGGATCTTAATGCTCAGACCAGGGATTGAACCCATGCCCTCGGCCTGAAAGCATGGAACCCTAACCACTGGACGACCAGGAAACTCTCCCTCCCAAATAGTTTTATTAGTACAGTGAAACCAATAATAACTATGTCGATAGTTGTCATATTACGAATGTCTACTTTCATTGCAGTTCACACTTAGGTAATGGGACTTTGCCAGGGGCTCAGAGGACTTCCCAGGTGGCTCACACAGTAAAGAATTTGCCTGCAATGCAGGAACCTGGGGTTCAACCCTGGGTCGGGAAGACCCCCTGGAGAAGGGAACGGCTACCCACTCCAGTATTCCTGCCTGCAGAACCCCATGGACAGAGAGGCCTGGTGGGCTACAGTCCACGGAGTTGCAAGGAGTCAGACATGACGGAGGCCTGGTTCAGGCAGGTGTGGCCAAGGCATCACAGACTTTTGAGAAGAAAAAGGCATGATGAATTACCTGATTAAAGAAGCCAGTTTTAGAACGATGCGTCTGAGAGCCTACCCTCGGTTACAAAGTAGGAAAGAGATTTCAGAGGAGAAGAAAGATCCCCAGCTGTCCCCGAGTCTCACCTAGGTGCTGTGATTAAATACTCTGACGTGGGATCCAGAAGCCTGGGCTCAAATCTGAGCTCCATCACTCACTAGCTGTGTGACCCTAGGGAAGGGACACAGATTCTCCCTGGGTTCTGCACCTACAAAATGGGCTGGATGAGAATCATCACAGAAGGACTGAAACATGTAAAATGCTCAAGATAGTGTCTAATATATGGTGACTGATACACAGATAAAATCACTATTCTAGCCACCACTAATAAAATCACACCATTCCCAGTCGATGAGCTGACATACAAAGAGAACCACGGGGTACCATTATCAACTCCCTCTTTTGGTTAACAGCTAAGGACGGATTAGCTGGTACAAGATATCTTTGTAAACCACTAGTCTGATCGTTTTATTGCCTGATTAACTCTTTGCCATAAAATATTTGCAAATCATATATCTGATAAGGGACAAATATGTGGAATATATAAAGAACTCTTGCAACTTAACAATTTTATTATTTTTAAGACAAATAACCCAATGAAAAATGAGCAAAAATATGGACTATACATTTCTTCAAAGAAGATATATAAACGGCCAATAAACTTATAAAAAGATACTCAGCATCATTAGTCATCAGGGAAGTACAAGCCAAAATTACAATGAGATACTATTTCATACCTTCTAGGGTAGCTACAACCTAAAAAATGGACAGTGAAAGTGTTGACAAGGATACAGAGAAATCGGAATGCTCATACATAGATGGGGAAACAGTGGAAACAGCGTCAGACTTTATTTTTGGGGGCTCCAAAATCACTCCAGATGGTGACTGCAGCCAGGAAATTAAAAGATGCTTACTCCTTGGAAGAAAAGTGATGATCAACCTAGATAGTATATTCAAAAGCAGAGACATTACTTTGCCGACTAAGGTCCGTCTAGTCAAGGCTATGGTTTTTCCTGTGGTCATGTATGGATGTGAGAGTTGGACTGTGAAGAAGGCTGAGTGCTGAAGAATTGATGCTTTTGAACTGTGGTGTTGGAGAAGACTCTTGCGAGTCCCTTGGACTGCAAGGAGATCCAACCAGTCCATTCTGAAGGAGATCAGCCCTGGGATTTCTTTGGAAGGAATGATGCTAAAGCTGAAACTCCAGTACTTTGGCCACCTCATGCGAAGAGTTGACTCACTGGAAAAGACCCTGATGCTGGGAGGGATTGGGGGCAGGAGGAGAAGGGGAGGACTGAGGATGAGATGGCTGGATGGCATCACTGGCTCGATGGATGTGAGTCTGAGTGAACTCCGGGAGTTGGTGATGGACAGGGAGGCCTGGCGTGTTGAGATTCATGGGGTCACAGAGTCGGACACGACTGAGCGACTGAACTGAACTGATACATTGCTGGTGGGAATGCAAATAGTGTTGTCACTTTGGAAAGCTGTTCAGTAGCTCCTCAAAATATTAGACATAGAATTTCCATTGATCTAGAATTTTACTTTTAGGTATGTAGGCAAGAGAATTGAAAACATATGCTTACACAAAATCTGGTACACAAATATTTACAGCAGCATTATTTATAATAGCCAAAAAGTGGAAAAATCCAAATATCTACTTATTGATAAATAAAGTAAGGTATATCCATGTGATGGAATATTATTCAGTCATAAAAAGGAAATATAAATGAAATGGAATAGAGTGTTCAGGACTAAACCCATGTGTATGGCCAAATGATCTTCAAAAATGGTGCCAAGATAACAATATGAGGAAAGGACTGTCTTCAACAAATGGTGCTGGGGAAACTGTATATCTACACACAAAAGAATGAAGATAAACCCTTATCTTACTCCATTTACAACAGTTAACTCAAAAGAGTATAAAAATCTAAACATAAGGCCTGAAACTATAAAACCCCCAGAAGAAATCATAGCGGGAAAGCTTCATGACATTGGAATGGGCAACAGTTTATTGGATATGACACCAAAACCACAGATTACAAAAGCAAAACACAGATAAAGGGGACTACATTAAACTTAAAAACTGCTGCACAGCAAAGGAGACCATGAGCAGAGTGCAAAGGCAACCAGCAAAATATTTGCAAGCCAAATATTGGAAAAGGGTCAATATCCAGAATATAAAAAGAACCCTACAACTCAATAACAACACCAACCATTAAAAAATGGGCAAAGGACGTGAACAGACATTTCTCCAAAGAAGATATACAAATAGTCAACAAGTGCATGAAAAGCCGCTGAACAACCATCAAAAAATGCACAGCAAGACCGCAAGGAGGGACTTCCCTGGTGGTCCAGGGGCTGAGACTGCGTTCCCAGTGCAGGGGCCCAGGTTCCACCCCTGATCCGGGCACTAGAGCCCACACGCTGCCGCTAAAGACCCTGCGTGCTGCAACCAAGACTCGGTGCAACTGAGATAAATAAATATTTAAAAAAAAAACACAAGGAGATATACTGCACACTCATTAGGATGGATACCATATTAAAAAAAAGTAGCAAGTGTTGGCAAGAATGTGGAGAAATGGAAACCCTTACACACTGTAGGTGTGGCTGTAAAATGGTGCTACTAAGAAACAGTATAGAGGCTCCTCAAAAAATTAAAAATAGAACTACCATATGACCCAGCTCTCCCACTTCCAGGTATGTCATGAAGAATTGAAAACAGGACCTAAAACAGACACTGCTACCCCCACGTTCATCGTCATATCATTCACAACAGCCAAGATGTGAAGTCAGCCTAAGTGTCCATCAACAGATGAATGGATGAATGAAATGCGGCCTACATACATAACACAGCGGAATATTATTCAGCCTTAAAAAAGGAAAATCTCGTCATATGGCTACAATGAGGATGAGCCTAGAGAACATTAGGCCAAGTGAAATCAATCAATCATAAAAGACAATTACTACCTAATCCCATGTATATAAAGTATCTAAAGTCAAATCTGTGGAAATAAAGGGCAGAAGGACGGTGGCCAGGGATAGGGTTACCAGGAGCTGGGAGGAGGGGAAAACCCGGAGTTGCTATTCCACTGGTTTAGAGTTTCAGCTAACAGAATGAAAAAAAATTTGAGATCAGCTGTACAAGGAAGAGTCTATGGTTAGCAACACCATAGCATACACTGAGAAATTGTTGCGAGCATAAATTAATACAACAACAACAAAGCAAGCTGATAAAAACAAACAAAAAGGTATGAAGTACTGATTCATGCTACAATGTGGGTGGGCCTCGAAGATGCTTTGCTAGGTGAAAGGGGCCGGACACAGAGGACCACGGCTCTGCGTGACTCCACCTCCAGGACCCACAGAGGCAGATCAGATTAGCAGTTGCCAGGGGCTGGGAGCAGGGTGAGCATGGGGACTGATTTGGGGGGGAGCTTATTGCACATGCATTTCGCTCTGGGGCACACACAGCCTCCTGAATTTAGGAACTGTAGCCAGAACTTCAGCCCTGCACTCAGGGACTATTTTAAACAATGACATCAACACAGAGCACAAGGGGGAGAAATATGGCACTAAGTGGACAGAGAAAAGACAGAGCTTACGGTGTGAGAGCTGAACCCAGCAGCAGAGTGGTCTCCGGCCCACTCTGCGCCTGTCTGCAAGAGGCTGAGCGAGAACCAGGAGTGCTGACGTGTGGTTACAGACGCACTTCGGCTGGGAGGCTGAAGCACGCACCTCTGCAGTGATGAGGACTGACTGTCTCTGGAGGACTACCGTGGTGGGGATGTAATCAGAAGAGGCAGCCGCCTCGTTCTGATGGTCAAGCTTTCAGGGCTGTTCCTGGAGACGTGTGAGCTGAAATTTCTCACGTATTATGTGCAGCTGAGAGACTCCTAGCTGACTCTGCCTCATATTTCACCAGAAATTATGAAGCATTGGCAGTGTTTTTCCTAGCACCCGGAAACAAGAGATTTCGCACAGCCAAGACGAGTTACAATTTATTACCTAGAGTTCTCAGTGGCTGGGAGATTTCAATCAAGCGATGAGGAATGCGGAGGTCCGTCTCCCTCACATCTTGAGGAAAGCACATCTTGTTATTATTTCTCTACCTCTAGTTTGTAAGGCCTGGCTTTTTAAAACTGACACTGGTATGTTCTGGCCCCAGGGTGCCCTGGAAGATCTGCTTGAGTTGTTACGGTTCATAGAGCAGCAGGCCCAGATACCCTCTGGTTGCTTAGGTTCTAATCCTAACTCTGTCACATCTTAGATATGCACTGTTGAACAAGTTAGCATGCCTCAGTTTTCCTCATCCATAAAATGGGATAATAGGTATAACGTTGTGAGGCTTAGAAGAGTTCCCAGCAAGGAGGAAATGTCATAGAAGTTCAGGAAATGCTGGCTCTTAAGGAAAGCAGCTAACAATCATCAAGCCTTTGTTCCATTCCATTGTGCACCGTGTCAAGCAAATCACATTGCAATTTTAATTTTTTTTAAAAACTGTATTTACTTATATGGCTGCACAGCATGTGGGTTCTATAGTTCCCCAACCCGGGTTCGGACTCGTGCCTCCCGCATTGGACGCTGTTGTCTTAACCACCGGACTGCTGGGGAAATCCCGGTGATTTTAATTTAAATATCATTTGGAGCGCTATCTCTAGAACACGTGATCTAAAAGACAACCTCCCCCAGCCTTTTTCTATTGCAGAGAGCCCTGATCATAAGTTTCAATTACTCTCTGTTAAGTTATATTTTCTCTCTCCTCATCACTAGACTGAAATCTCCATCCGGACAGGGACTGCATCCCGCTTGTTCATTTTGTATCCTTAGCACAGTGCCAGACCCACAGCGGACGCTCAAGAAATACATACTAACGGAGTAAGGGAGTGAAAGTCAGGGTCTGAGCTCCTGTCCTATGCTGGGGTTGGGGCAGAGATGGTCAGAGTCAGAACAGCACATCTAATACAATAGCTACTAGCCACACATAGCTACTTAAATTTAACTTCAGAGTGATGAAACTTAAATAAATTTTAAAACTTAGCTCCTCTGGCACACTAGCAAATTTTAAGTTCTCAGCACGGACAACTGTCTCACAGTTAGGAGACAGTCCAGATAGAGAATGATTCCATCATCAGAACGGTCTGCTGGCAGAGCTGATTTAGATCAGGGATTCTCTGCTGAGGCTGGGTGTCCCCCCGGGGGTGTCTGGCAGTATCTGGAGACATTTTGGGTGGTCACGACTTGGGAGAAGCAACTAGCCTCTAGTGGGGGTAGAAGTCAGGAATGTTGCCAGCACCCTACAGTGCAAGGAGTGGCCCCTCAGCAAGGGTCCCCTGGCCCATATGCCAGGAGTGCTGAGGTTGAGACGCATGGTTTATTGGAAGGCACTTAGGCGACGGTTTTCTGTTTGACCAGAATGCTAAGTGTCCTAGATTTGGATGGTTTAATTTGTAATTAAAAGCCTGGTGAGTACTTTCGGGTATATGTGGCATGAAGTCTAGTTTCCTGGCTTAAATTCTGGAATTCCTCACTACATCTTTGAATAGGATATTAAAATCCAGAAATCATCCTCCAGCTGTATTGTCAAATGTATATTATTTGCCTGTGAAAGTAGCTGTCCGACTCTTTGCGACCCCACGGACTGTAGCCTACCAGGCTCTTCCATCCATGGGATTTTCCAGGCAAGAGTACTGGAGTGGGGTGCCATTTCCTTCTCCAGTGAAAGTAGCAAAACCCATCAAAACTGATCCACATCATTCAGACCAGAAGCGGTTTCCAAGGCCAGATTGTTCTAGATCAAGGGTCTGTAAACTACAGTCCCCGGACCAAATCCACCCATGAGGTGAGAATGCTTTTTACATTTTGAAATGGTAGATAAACAACCAAAATAGTACTACTTTTATGACATGTAAAAATTATAGAGATTCCAATTTCGGTGTCCGTAAGTTTTATTGGAACCCGGCTGACACTATTATATAATTAAGTAATGTCTGTGGCTGTTTTCATTTCACATATATCGGTGGGCAGTCTCATTCAGAAACTGTAAAAGTCACAAATATCCACTCTCTGTCCCTTTACAGAAAAAGTTTGCTCATCCCTTCTCTGGATACTAAACATCTTGGTGGATTTTTTTCCCCCTTTTTTCTTGCTTGCTTCTATTTTCTTTCTCCCCCGCTCCCCCGCCCCAATCATAATTATCCTGATAATTTGCAGGTGGAGACTCAGACCAAATGACCAAATGGGTTTTCTTTGGGAAGCAGAGCGCAGGAGGGGATTAACAGGAATGCAGGGGCGTTCATGTGAAAGATTCCTCTTCGATGAATTTAGGGAACAAAGACCCCCGTGGTCAATGATTTCTGTGGGCATGAAAGTAGGAGAGAGTCTGGGTGCTTTCGTCAGATTCGCAGCACAAATCATACAGTTACTGAACACCTCCCTTCGCAGTGGTACGCTTTTAATGCTTAACTCCGTGACCTCACAAAAATAATTGCTGGGAAGCAAATTTACTTAGTTCTCTGCCTTTATTTGCTGACCGAGGGGTTTGGTCTGATGGTTATATTGTTTATGGAAATGCTGGAGGGGGGAGGGTGTGGGGAGAATACAATTTGCTCAGAGAAGTTGGATGGATTGAAAGGACTGAGAGGATTTTGTCTTTGCTTTATAATTGGAGTCAGGATTTCCCTTCAAGTCACTCACTGCAGACTCAAATCTCCCTGGGTTTCTCGGCCCACAAGTCCTGCTAAGCTCTTTGTCACCAGGTTAGCATCTGGCTTTTAAAATCCTTGTCATTTTTATGATTATAATGACTGTTACAACTTGTCGGTGAATGGGTTTTTCCAAATGCTGAGAATGTCTTTAGTCAGAAAGAGGGGAAAAAAAAAACAGGTTGGTTAAAAATGATTAGTATGTTTTGGGAGCAGTTAAGGATCTCTCTCTTTTTTTTTAATCCATGAGAATTTTCACATTAGGAGGCATTGCCGCTGGCTCTCAATTTAGCTTGGAATTTTACTTTTAGAAATGAAAGGTGGCATCTTGAAAGAAAATCCTAAAAAAAACGTATTTTGTCCCACATCTTGCATTTTAGAAAAGAGATAGAGGATTCCGTGATTACAGTGGATAACATTCAGTGATCTGGAGGTTGCCTTGGTGGGCAAAAGCATTGGGAGATTCTCCAGCCCTTTTGTAAAATTTGTAAAATCAAAACCTGTATTGGCTGCAACTGATCAGGAAAAAAAAAAAAAAAATTAGTGTACCAAGAGCAAAAGTTAGCAACCATGACTTTAGGAGGCTAGAGCCAGTTTGTTAAGCCCCTCGGAAGACAATATTGAAAGTGGCTTCCTCAGGAAAATACTTAACCACCCAATCAGTCAAACCATCTGATAACTGCTTATCTTCTCTAATGCGATTGGGAGTCCGTTTGATGCCCCTTTGCATTCCAATCACAAAGCTCATCTTAGGTAAGCACCTTGAGGAGGGAAAAAAGGAAAATTCATGAGTCTCTCGCTTCTGCATTCATGGAATTTTCTTTTCACAATAGAAGGAAGCATGTTAAGCTGGGTGGGGGCAGGGTAGGGGTACTGAGGTGAAAATCTTGGAAGGAGAGGAGCGTTGTGTTCAATTTCGGTGAAGCACTTTACTCTGGCTAAACGGCTGAGAAACAATCCAAAGAAGATTATTTTATGATGTGTGAAAACTTTGAAATTCATGTTTTCAACGTCCGTTAAGAAAACTGTGTTGGAAGGCAGTTTCCAGCCTCTGGAGCAAAATAGAGAAAAAAGTCAAGAGGATGAAATGGCTACTGTCGTCTCCATTTTTAGCTACCCAGGAACACAGGAAAAATTAAACCTGCGCATTAGTGAAGATGTCCAGCATTTGTGATGAGTATGGCTTGCTTATCTGCCCTCCCTACATTCACAGTCCTTTTCATAATCCTCTACCCTGGAAGTCTTCCAGAAAACGGGCGAGAAGCAGAGCCTCCCTGAGAGCAAAAAGTTAATAAGTGAGAACTGCCTGGCGTGTGGTAGGTACTCAAAACAATCTTGGCTGTTATTAGGTTATTGTTAATAGCAACTGTGCGCTTACTCCACCATCTCCCACTGACAGTGGTCAGGCAGTATCCATCACACTTTTAATCAATATCTGCTTTGACCCAGCACTTAAATTTATAGACATTTATCTCACAAACTCCCAGTCCGTATGTCAAACAATTAATATTTTTGTTTGTCTTGAGTTCCGTACTATGTGCTTGCATTTTACTTTCAGTTCTGTGTTACCAGGAATATCTAGGTTAGCATTCTGTCATTTGGTGGACTGACCCCGTTTTCCTTTTGAAAGGTGCCATTCATCATCACTCTTTTTTGGCGCCGGCGGGTGGGGCTGTAATGTTTGGCTTAGTTCCCCGGCCAGGTATTGAACCCGTGTCCCCTCCATTGGCAGGTGGACCACCAGGGAAGTCCTATTTTTAGTTTTTTTAAGGAGCCTCCATTCTGTTTTCCAGAGCAGCGGCACCAGTTTACATTCCCACCGACAGTGTAGGAGAGTTCCCTTTTCTTCCTGCTCCTTCCAACATTTATTATTCGTAGACTCTTTGATGAAGGCCATTCTGAGGATCTTTGATTTGCATTTTTCTAATAACCAGCAATGTAGAGCATCTTTCCATGTGCCCAGTGGCCACCTGTGTCTTCTTTGGAGAAATGTTTTGCACTGCTGACCGAGCCTCTAGGCAAAATCCAGCAACCACGAGGTTCACGGACGTGATTCCTTCTTCTCAGACAACTTGTCATGATCTTTTCCTATCGGCCAGTGTCTGAAAAGGTAGACTGAATATTCGGTGCAGCTTTGTTTTTTAATCGTATAATAAATGAGGGTAGATCTGGTGTCTGTTACTCAGCATGACCAGAAGTGGAAATCTGTATATACATGATCTTTTTGAATATCCACAAATAGTGAGTGGCGTGAGAAGCATTGTGTTATAATACTAGATTCATAAACAACATTTCATGCATGACGGCTATTTATTTTCCTTGGATGTCTGGCTTTTATGGTGCAGTGTTTGTCTCTTACAGGCAGTCACTAAACGGATAGTGTCCAGTCAGAAGGTTTTTGGGTGTCATGGACCATTCTGCCTGGAAAAGAGTTTGGGGCTTTCAACCTACCCATTTCAGGTACAAATGGAATGGATGGAAAAATTGATAACTAAAGTGGGGCCACTTCTTTTTTTCTAAAAACACATTTATTTACTGATTCAGCTGCATCAGCCCTTAGTTGCCACATGGGATCTTCTGTCGCAGCGTGAGGACCCTCTAGGAGTGGCCAACTCTTTGCGACCCCATGGATGATACAGTCCATGGAATTCTCCAGGCCAGAATACTGGAGTGGGTAGCCTTTCCCTTCTCCAGGGGATCTTCCCAAGCCAGGGATCAAACCCAGGTCTCCCGCATTGCGGGCGGATTCTTTACCAGCTGGGCCACAAGGGAAGCCCTATACGGACTGAGAATGGATATTCCTATTGATTAATTGCCTGATTAATCAACAGCAATATCCATTCTCAGTCTCAGCTCCTGGAGAACAAACGTTTTATTTTAAAAACTGAAACTTTGAATCAAGTTTTATAACTTTTGACTGAGCATTTTCACTTCTGAGATTTCATTCTGCAGCGTCAGGGCACAAGTAAGGCTTGTTTTATGTATGGAGATGTATTTTGCAACGTTGCTGCAGCTGTGAAAAACTGGAAACAAACTCAATGCCCATTAGTAGAAATGAAATATATTGATGTATATTCATGCAAAGAACAATGATGAGGTAAAAAAAAAAAAAAAAGAATGAAGTAGAAAGCCTATAGAGGAACACAGAAAGTTATCTAGAGCAGCGCTGACTTTCTGCGATGATAAAAATGTTCTATGTCTGCCCTGTATAGTAGCCACTCAACACCTATAGCACTTGAAATGTGGCAGTTGTAACTGAAGAACTGAAGGTTTAATTTTATTTAATTATGTGTTTATTTAAGCTTGAATACCCACATAATGTACGGATGTGAGAGTTGGACCATCAAGAAAGACTGAGCACTGAAGAATTGATGCTTTTGAACTGTGGTGCTGGAGAAGACTCTTGAGAATCCCTTGGACTGCAAAGAGATCCAACCAGTCCATCCTAAAGGAAATCAACCCTGGATATTCACTGGAAGGACTGATGCTGAAGCTGAAGCTCCAATACTTTGGCCATCTGATGCAAAGAGTCAACTTACTGAAACAAAGACCCTGATGCTGGGAAAGATTGAAGGCAAAAGGAGAAGAGGGTGGCAGAGGATGAGATGGTTAGATAGCATCACTGAGTCAATGGACATGAGTTTGAGCAAACTCCGGCAGATAGTGAAGGACAGGGAAGCCTGGTGTGCTGCAGTCCATGGGGTCACAGAGAGTCGGACACGATTTAGTGACTGAACCACAGCAGCACCCACATGAGGCTCACAGTGCTGCACTGAGCAGCTCACGTCTAGAATGAATTGTTCTAGGATGTATTGTTCAGAGGAAAAGGCTGGTGGAAAATAGCAAGAAGAGAATAATTCCCTTAAAAGATAAAATCAATAACATGTTTTAATGTATCCATTACAAGAAGTCTAATGGAAAATACACCAAACTCGTAATAGTGGCTTTCTTGAGACATGTTGTAGATTTTCACTTTAATACCATATATTCATATATATTGGGCTTCCCTGGTGGCTCAGTGGGTAAAGTGTCTGCCTACAATGCTGGAGACCCGGGTTCGATCCCTGGGTCGGGAAGATCCCCTGGAGAAGGAAATGGCAACCCACTCCAGTACTCTTGCCTGAAAAATCCCATGGACTGAGAAGCCTGGTAGGCTACAGTCCATGGGGTCACAAAGAGTCGGACACGACTGAGCGACTTTCCCTTTCCCTTCACCATATATTCATACCATATTTGAATTTTCAAGTGATTAAAAGAATTTATTTTGAATTTAAAAAATAAGTAAATCCCATAAAGTAAAACCAAATTCTGAAATTTCAAATCATATTGAGTTGAATGAACAGGTAACATGGTTGGAGGACAAATCCGAGAGAATCTTCCCGAGGAATTATCAGAATCTCATGTACCCTGAGGAAGAGGCTGGGGCTGGCAACTGTGAAGCCACTCAGGTGGGGCTGGCCTGGGGCTCTTGGTAGGTGGATTTAGAAAACAGTTTTTATGCCTAATGAACTGCAGAACTCCAACCTCTGCGCTCTAGCGGGCTGAAAGCCCCCTTACTCCAGTGCTCATCACAATGACTGGCATGCAACAGACATAAACAAAAGCACAGAGAATGAGCCAAACCCGCCGCTGCCAGGAACTCAGCATCCAAACCAAAACCTTGTCTTTGTTGATACCAATATGCAACCAGGTTTTGTTTGTCTGTTTTTTAAAGAACACTCTAAATAAAGAAAGGAGGCCAATACTTCCTTTTCCCTTATAACTGACAACCCCTTTCCCTCCCAAAGTCTAATATCTGGTATCTGTGGATCAATGTTGTGAGGATGGGACTCAAAACATTGAGGGAGGGACAGAAATCTGTTTTGCCTTCAGGATGATGTGATTAAGTAGGTTGATCCTACCTGGCTTAGAGTTGGAGGTGAGACTAACAAGGTTCTAAAGGCACGTGGGGGTTTCCCTGGTGGCTCAGTGGTAAAGAATCTGCCTGCCAATACAGGAGACTAATTTCAAAATTTGGTCTTCTTTTATGGGATTTATTTATTTATTTTAATTCTTTTCATCACTTGAAAATTCAAATATGGTATGAATATATGATATAAAAGTGAAAGTCTACAACATGTCTCAGAGAAAGCCACAATTACTAGTTTGGTGTATTTTCCATTAGGCTTCTTTTAATGTATAAATTAACATATGTTATTTATTACCTTTTAAGGCATTTGATCTCTGGATCAGGAAGATCCCCTGGAAGAGGAAATGGCAACCCACTCCAGTATTCTTGCCTGGGAAATCCCATGGACCGAGGAACCTGATGGGCTTATAGTCCATGGGGTCGCAAAAGAGTTGGGTATAGGTTAGCGACTAAACAACAACAACAAAGGCACTGGATTTGGGAAACTTTCCTTAACTTTAAAAGTATTCTCCATGCTAACTCTGGCATAGGAGTCCCAGGGAGGGCTCTGATTGGCTCGGTGTGATCCCTTCTTCATCTCTGAACCAATCAAGGAGGCAGTGTTGGTAGCCAGAATGGAATCGAGATCTCTGATTGGCTGATCCATGGGAAGGGCAGAATACGTAATAAGGCGCCTTGGTCTGCAGGATCCTCCGGAGTGCAGAGAAACTTTCCTGGAGGAGGCAGGGTGGTCCGGAGGGACAGGCTCGCTGGGAAGATGAGAGCAACCTACGGTACAACTGCAGGGCTGCCTTTCTCATAGAATCACACAGGCGTACATGTCCTTCTCCTTGCATGAAATATCCATAATGTGGCCTCTGCTAATTAGTGTTCATGTAGTAAGGTTAGACTCACCCAACCCTAAGCGCGGCATCTCAACATCCAAGGGGCTGCATCTGTCTCCATTTCAGCATCCCTGGGTGCTGTGCCTTCCTCTGCTTCAGTCTGAGTGTGACTTGGCAGGTGACAGCCAATGGTCAAACGATACATTTTCCTTCAAACCACCTTCTCCAGTTACGTATCTCCACACAGTGTACACATGTGGAGGCACAGCCGCACAAGAGTCCACTCATTCGACAGCTCTTTACTGAGCCCCCTTCGTGTACCAGGTCCTCCTATTCTCAGTTCTTTTCTCAGCTTTTAAAGTTTATTTATTTTAGGCTGCACTGGACCTTGGTGGCGGCACTCAGGATGTTTGTTGCCGGGGGCTGGCTTCTCTCCGGTTGTGATGCGTGGGCTTAGTTGCCGCATGGCATGTGGGATCTTAATTCTTTGATCAGGGGTGGAACCTGCGCTCCCTGCAGTGGAAACACAGAGTGTTACCTACCGGACCATCAGGGAAGCTCCTGAGTGCATCCCTTCGTAAGATGACCGACCACTTTCCCGAAGCCCCTGCCAGGTTCCACTCTCGAGTCTGCTGGACGGGAATGATCTCAAGCCTGGAGTTGTGGCCGTCACCTGCCAGGACACACAGGTCACCCGGGAGCTGTGCCCGGCTCTGTCCCCTCCACAGGGATGGGGCCGCCTGGAAAGAAGTGGGCCTGGCAGTGCCAGCACAGGCCTCGGTTTCCTCGTGTGCATAAGAAAGGGTTGAAACAACACCAAGTGCTGCCAGTTGTCGCTGCTCAGTCACTAAGTCCTGTCTGACTCTTTTCAACCCCATGGACTGCAGCACGCCAGTCTCTCCGTCCTATCACCTGACGTTCACTCAGGTTCAGGTCTATTGAGTCGGTGATGCCACCCAACCATCTCATCCTCTGTCGTCCCCTTCTCCTCCTGCCTTCAACCTTTCCCAGCATCGGGGTCTTTTCCAGTGAGTTGGCTCTTTGCATCAGGTGGACAAAGTAGTGGAGCTTCAGCTTCAGCATCAGTCCTCCCAATGAATATTCAGGGTTGATTTCCTTCAGGATAGACTGGTTTGATCTCCTTGCAGTCCAAGGGACTCTCAAGAGTCTTCTCCAGCACCACAATTTGAAAGCATCAATTCTTTGGCACTCAGCCTTCCTGACGGTCCAGCTCTCACATCCATACATGACCACTGGAAGAACCATAGCTGTGACTATGTGGATTTTTGTTGCCAAAGTGATGTCTCTGCTTTTTAATACACTGTCTCGGTTTGTCATAGCTTTCCTAGTGTTTCCAAAATTGAGGCCTTTATGCACCCTCCTTGACTTATCTGTGAATCACACAATTATTTACTTAACATTTTCCTTTAAGTCATCTTGATATTGACTCACTTTTTTTACATTCAACCTCATCCTGGCAAATGATGTGTGTAAAATGGTCTTACTGGCTTGTTACATTTTCTCTAAAAGCCATTGAAATATATACATAATTTTTGAAATGAAAATGTCTGTTGGCATAATACCTGAAATATCTCATGTGTGCCACCTTTGGGATGCATACCATCACTTAGGAAATAAATAGATTCTAGGATTGCTTTCAGAAGATTGTATTCTCCCGTGACTTTTTTTTTTGGCCGTGCTGCACAGCTTGTGGGATTTTAGTTCCCCAACCAGGGATGGAACCCAGGCCCTCAGCAGTGAGACTGCGGATTCCTAACCACTGGATCAAAGGACATGAGTTTGAGCAAACACCAGGAGATGGGAAAGGACAGGGAAGCCTGGCGTGCTGCAGTCCACAGAGTCATACAGTCATACATAACTAAGCGATTGAACAACACAACCAGTGAACCATCAGGGAATTCCCCTGTGACTTATTATTAATGGAAAAAACAGAAAAAAGGGAAAAACCTCACAAAACAAAAAGCAATGCTGTGTGGAGGTCGATGAGATGAAAACAAAACAAGACTTTTTTTTTAAGCCATTACAAATGCACAGTGGTATCTTGGATTAGATTCTGGAGCAGAAACAGGGTAACAGTCAGTGGAAAAACTGATGAAATCATAATAAAATCTGGAGTTTAGTTAATAGTATTTTAGCAATGTTGATTTCTCAGTTTTGACGAGGGTACCATGATATGTGGGCCCCCCCGATAGCTCAGAGAGTAAAGAATCTGCCTGCAATGCAGGAGACACAGGAGATATGGGTTCAGTTCCCGGGTCGGGAAGATCCCCTGGAGGGCAAGGCAACCCACTCCAGTGTCCTTGGCCTGGGAAATCCCACAGGCAGAGGGGCCTGGTGGGCTGCAGTCCAAAGGGTTGCAAAAAGTGGGACGTGACTGGGCGACTAACACAAACCATGATATGTTAGGTGTTAAAATTCAGGGAACCCAGGGAAAGAGAGCACAGTCAACTGTGGAAGATCCTGAGAGATAGGAACACCAGACCACCTGACCTGCCTCCTGAGAAACCTGTATGCAGGTCGGGAAGCAACAGTTAGAACTGGACATGGAACAACAGACTGGTTCCAAATAAGAAACGGAGTACGTCAAGGCTGTATATTGTCACCCTGCTTATTTAACTTCTATGCAGAGTACATCATGAGAAACGCTGGGCTGGAAGAAGCACAAGCTGGAATCAAGACGGGAGAAATATCAATAACCTCAGATATGCAGATGACACCACCCTTATGGCAGAAAGTGAAGAGGAACTAAAAAGGCTCTTGATGAAAGTGAAAGAGGAGAAGTGAAAAAGGTGGCTTAAAGCTCAACATTCAGAAAATGAAGATTATGGCACCCGGTCCCATCACTTCATGGCAAATAGATGGGGAAACAGTGGAAACAGTGTCATACAATTTTTTGGGCTCCAAAATCACTGCAGATGGTGATTGCAGCCATGAAATTAAAAGACGCTTACTCCTTGGAAGGAAAGTTATAACCAACATAGATAGCATATTGAAAAGCAGAGACATTACTTTGCCAACTATGGTCCGTCTAGTCAAGGCTATGGTTTTTCCTGTGGTTATGTATGGATGCGAGAGTTGGACTGTGAAGAAGGCTGAGCGCCGAAGAATTGATGCTTTGATGCTTTTGAACTGTGGTGTTGGAGAAGACTCTTGAGAGTCCCTTGGACTGCAAGGAGATCAGCCCTAGGATTTCTTTGGAAGGAATGATGCTGAAGCTGAAGCTCCAGTACTTTGGCCACTTCATGCGAAGAGTTGACTCATTGGAAAAGACTCTGATGCTGAGAGGGATTGGGGGCAAGAGGAGAAGGGGACGACAGAGGATGAGATGGCTGGATGGCATCACAGACTCGATGGACGTGGGTCTGAGTGAACTCCGGGAGTTGGTGATGGACAGGGAGGCCTGGCGTGCTGCGATTCATGGGGTTGCAAAGAGTCGGACACGACTGAGCTACTGAACTGAAACAGAAGATATGTGCATGTGCTTAGCTGATCAGTCATTTGCGACCCCATGGACTGTAGCCCACCAGGCTCCTCTGTCAATGGGATTCTCCAGGCAAGAATACTGGAGTGGGTTGCCATAGCCCTCCTCCAGGGGATATTCCTGACCCAGGGATCGAACCCAGGTCTCCCGCATTCCAGGAGGACTCTTTACTGTCTGAGCCACCAGAGAAGCCCAAGAATACTGGAGTGGATAGCCTATCCCTTCTCCAGGGGATCTTCCCAACCCAGGAATTGAAACAGGGTCTTCTGCATTGCAGGCAGATTTTTTTTTCTTTTTTTTTTTTTACCCGCTGAGCTACCAGGGAAGCCACAAACAGAAGCTAGAGATTCTCAAATTCAAAAGAGGTGATTTTGATTCCCACCCCCTCCCCAGTGCCCCCCAACACACACACACACACACACACACTCTTAGCTGTGCAGTGAGAAATATTCCTTCAGGTACCCTTAGCTTCCATGCCTGCATCTAGAGCCCTCCAACCCAGGATGCTCACATTAACCCATCCATGCATATGGATGGGAGGGGGCGGGCAGAGTCTACTTGTGTTTCCAGAAACATGAGGGGGAGTACTTCCCAAAGAGCGTCTCTTTGAAACTGGACCCTTTAAAAGTTGGGCTGCTGGACATTAATAAGGAAGAACGGAAAGTGCAGATCAATAAGACTCGCTGAAAATAAAACACGCATTAGCATAGAGTATTCCCCATAACCAAGATTAATGCCTTTTTAAACCAAACCAGGGCACAGAGGTATATCTTTTAGGCTAATTGCCACTAGAGATTGCAGAGAGAAAGGAAGACAGGCTTGGGGGTGGGGTGGGGGAAGGGGGGGGGTGGTAGTGGACAAAACCCAATTGCAGAGCTCCAAAGAGCTGGAGTGAAATGAAACAGCCCCTCAAGTTAGAGAATCTAACCCGCACTAGGCTTGGGCTTATTATTTTAGGCATGCATTTGAAATTTAAATATGTTCTAGGGACAAAGCCTTTTTGCAGCACGGCTGGGTGTTTGCCCAATTGGAGTCCTGCAAGTTTATTAACAGGAGCACGTGATCAAACATAACCTAACAAGTGGAGGGTTCTCTTTACTTGTACAGCCACGCCGAAAAGCCTTCTGTGGAATTCCAATCCTTCACCCCACATACCCTGTGTCTAGGACTGTATTTACTCAGCCACTCTCCCTTCCTTTTAAATTTTATTTGCAATTAGCAGTTACTCATTGCAAAGCCACTTTGGAAGATTTTAATATCCTTGTATAGGGCTTTTAAGAACTGCAATACTGTTAGTTTTGCTGGTGTAACACTTTAGTATTAAAAATATGAAATAAAAAACATGAAATCAGAATAATTGGTGCCTTGACATATTCCCGGGTGCATAGATATTTCGAATCAAATGTGCACTTGTTTAAAAAGCTTCCGGGCACTTCCCCGGTCGTCCGGTGGTTGGGACTCCGCGCATCCAGAGCCCGGGTGTGATCCCTGGTCAGGGAACTGGATCTCACATGCCATAACTAAGACCCAGCACAGCCAAATAAATACATATCAAAAAAATAATAATGCTGTTGGAAAAACGGTGCTGATAGATCTGCTCAGTGCAGGGTTGCCACAAACCTTCAATTTGTAAAAAAATGCTGTATCTCCCGAACACAATAAAGTGAAGTGTGATACGGCAAGAGTCGTCTGCTGGCATTTATAACTCGCTGAGGAAGAGTCTGAATAAATGGAAGTTGTGGTTGATTCAGATTTTTCTCGTACTCTGATTAGTGAGACTCAGCTGTTTCCCCTAGAACTGGTTTGGTCTTGGAACAGAGTGGGGTAGGGGCTGGTGGGAGGGAGACCCAGGGAAGCGGGAGGAGTGTGGTGGAAAGAGAGAAAGGGAGGGCAGGGTGCCTCAGCAGCTCCTGGGGCCTGGAAATCCCTGCCCCGGGCTAGTCTCTCAGCTCTGCCTCTTCCCCTCCAGGACGGATCCAGTCTCCATTTCCTAAGATAACTTTTTGTAACCATGACCTTCCCCACTGATCCTGCCTGGGAAGACTCAGACCAGCCTCTCCACGAAGCTTGATCCCTGACCATGGTGCTCCCGTGGGTGGGACAAGGACAGGGCATAGTAGGCAAAGTTGATGATATTTCACTTTAAAGAAACTACGGCTGTGAATTAAGACAGATAATATTGCAGGCGAGGTTGGAGAAGGAAGTGGCAACCTACTCCAGTGTTCTTGGCTGGGAAATCCCAGGGACAGAGGAGCCTGGCGCGCCACAGTCCGTGGGAGGCAGAGGGGTGTCACAAAGACTCAGACATGACTCGGCAACTAAGCAATAACAACAAAGTTGAGAGAACTGAGATGTGGAGACTTTGTCACTTTCATATAGATCATGGGCTTTATTTTTTGGTTTGGGGGAATATTTGATTTGACTATAAAAAACCTACTTTTGTTGGACTATTTAATATGTATAGATCATTGCAAATAGAAAAGATTGCTTAAAGGCTGTTGACTGCGTGCCTATTTGTTTTGCACTCATATTTGAAAATAAAAAATAAACAAGGTATCATTCCAGCTTCCTAAAAAAAATAATAATATTATATCAGAGGCAAAACTTACCCTCTACTTTTAGGGTCTCTGACTAAGCCTGAGAATTAAGTTGACACAAGACAGACAGACGGGGAAAAGCGTATACAGTTGAGCTCTGCACTACATGGGGCCGAACTGCGTGGGTCCACTTATGTGCACATTTTTTTCCACTAAATACATACTGCGCGATCCACAGTTGGTTGAATCCACAGATGTGGAAACACAGAAAGAGGGCCGACTGTAATGTTACCTCTGGGTTTTGAATTGACCAGGGGTTGGCACCCCTAATTCCTGCGTTGTTCAAGGGTCAACTGTCAATTTTAATTAGTAATTTAATAATTTTATGACATGGACATGGGAGCCCTTCAGGAACATGAAGATCCAGAAGGCAGCTGGGGAGGGGGACTGGGAAGGAGACTCCAGATGGAGGGGCATCCTTATGCTTATCGCTGATGCAGACTGGACCGCCAAAACGGCTGAGTGACTCACACACACAGCAGAAACGATCACAGCGTTGCGAAGCAATTTCACTCCACATAAAAATATATTTAAAAAGGGATATATTGAAACAAAGAAGAAAGCAAGCAGTTGGGCCTAAGTGCTTATATACTCAGTCTAATAGATTATGGAAAAGTAAACGCTATAGGGATGCTACAGGCAGATGAGAGCTTCTCAACAAAGTTTGTGCAAAGTTGGGAATTCGCTGGTGGTCCAGGGGTTAGGACTTGGTGCTTTTGCTGCCAGGGACCAGGTTCAATTCCTCATTGGAGTACTAAGATCCTGCAAGCCTCGTGACAAAAAAAAAAAAAAAAAAATCATATGCAGAACTTTCTGGTTCTTGGGCTCAAAGCAGCCCCCACCCACAGGACTCCGGTGACTAGAATGTTCTCCTCCTCCAGGTGTGGGGGAGCATCTTTCCTGGGGGAGTTCATCTCCTGCTTTCAGGAAGATCAGGAGAGATTGGACAGGAGGGACCCCTGTGTGTCAAGACAACCAGAGCTGCTGTTTTGCTCAGGCCCAGGAAACACTGTGTTTTCAAAGGCAGAAAAGTGCCTGCCCTTGAACTCCTGCAGGGAGACCTAGGCCTTTGTGTGGCAGAAGGTAAGGCTCCACCTTCCATTCTGCCATCCTCCGCGCCCTCATCTGCCCAGGGTTCAGTGTCAGCCAGAAACGGAGGCTTGGGGTGTGGCAGGGAGGTGGGCTGCTTTGTGGCACAATACGTGAGAAGACACCGAGGTTTCTGGAGGAAATCGAGACGAGGACAAAATGCGATTCCTAAGGAGTTAGCTTCGTGGGTGATGCTCCTGAGGGCCTCACACCCCCAGGACAATCCCATCTGTCCTTCCTGTGGCTTCCTCCTTGTCGGCTCCAGCCTTTCCGGTCCATGTCCCCACAAGGCTGCAATCCTGGCCATAGAACATGAGATCTCGCCAACATTCAGACAAAGAAGACTTTTTCTTCTTCTGGAGTTTTTTAAGAAACCTCCAGAGAGGGGCTGTGATTAGCTCATGTGACCTCCAAGAAGAGCGTCCCGATGACAACAGCCGTCTCATGGACCCCTAACTGGTGTCAGGCAGCCCGATATTGTCAGGTTCTCATGCGCTAAACTCGCAGACCGCCTTTCAGGGTGTTCTGAGAAGCGTTATTCAGAGAAATTTAAAAAGTGGAGACATCACTTTGCCGACAAAGGTCTGTTATAGTCAAAGCTATGGTTTTTCCATTAGTTGTGTACAGATATAAGAGCTGGACTATAAAGAAAGCTGAGCACCAAAGAATCAATGCTTTCAAACTGTGATGTTGGAGAAGACTTTTGAGAGTCCCTTGGACTGCAAGGAGATCCAACCAATCCATCCTAAAGGAGATCAGTCCTGGGTGTTCATTGGAAGGACTGATGTTGAAGCTGAAACTCCAATACTTTGGCCACCTGATGTGAAGAACTGACTCACTGGAAAAGACCCTGAAAGATGCTGGGAAAGATTGAGGGTAGGAGGAGAAGGGGACGACAGAGGGTGAGATGGTTGGATGGCATCAACAATGCAATGGACATGAGTTTGAGTAAACTCCAGGAGAGTGAAGGACAAGGACATCTGGTGTGCTGCAGTTCATGGAGTTACAAAGAGACAGGACTTAGTGACTGAATAAAAACAACAATTCAAAGAAATGCTCCCCTGTAAAAGGACAGTTTATAGTCAAATAGCTTAGGCCATATCTTCCTTAGGAAGTTCATACGTCCGTTGGCATCCTGAAGGCCCTGACAAGTCCTACAGGAATAAACCCTGTTTGCGCTGTTGACTGAGAACTTCCGTGCTCTTCGACAAACACCCTGTCCATGCTTCATATACACGACCACTAACATTCCATGACACTAGTCTTCTGAGAAAGACACTTCGACTGTGAGCTAGATCTTTTCTAAGATTCTTTTTATCTTGTGTTTGCCACGATAGATCGTTCAGGAATGTGTTTGTCTACAGGTAACAGGAAACTCCACGGTTTCTCCAGATAAAGATTTATGTGCTGCGTGCCACCACATATTTGGGAGAGGGAAGCTGGGGTCAGGTCTATCGCCAAGGATGCCTTTAGGGAAGGGCTTCCACATTTCTGCTCTGCTCTCTTCGGCACATGGCATTTGTCCTCACGGTTGCAAGATGGCTGCACCTGCTCCAGGCTGGGAGAAGGAGGCAGAGACAAAAGCCTTCTCTTTGGGGTGGTTTCTTTTTTTAATTCATAAAGGGATGTCCTTTCTAGGAACCTCAGCAACCAAAGCAGATTCACATGGTGATGCCCAGATGGGAATGCGGGGGGTTGGGGGGTGGTACGCTGTGCAGCTTGGGCTTCCCTGGTGGCTCAGCTGGTAAAGAATCTGCCTGCAGTGCGGGAGACCCTGGGTTCGATCCCTGGGTTGGGAAGGTCCCCTGGAGGAGGGCATGGCAACCCGCTCCAGTATTCTTGCCTGGAAAATCCCTGTGGACAGAGGATCCTGGCGGGCTACAGTCCATGGGGTGGTAAAGAGTCGGACACGACTGAGCGACTCAGCAGAGCAGAGCGCTGTGCGGCCGGCAGAGTCTTCGTTGCCTGACCAGAGGTCAAACCCGCGCCTCCTGCATCAGAAGCACAGACACTTCACTGCTGGGCCGGCGGAGAAGTCCCAAGCCTGCTTTTCTCAGAGAATTCTCCAGCTTGGCTCACAGTCACTTGATCCTGCCTCTTGGTTAAAAGAAACAGAGGACCCCTTGATCTTTTTCTTCTCTGCTTTCCCCAAGCCAGCCAAGCCTCCATCTCCACCGCTGAAGTGTGCTTTGAATCTGATCGTTCTATCCTGCTCTGAGTCTGGGGATGGGGGTGGCTTCTAGGCTGCTCTTCTTGGAGCCTCCTGCCCTGCCTTGTTCTACACCAAATAGGCAGAGGGATCCGTGAACACGAGATCAGCTGACAAGGCTCATCTGCTTGAGTCCAAAGCCTGGATCCCACGGCCCCGCTGACCCTGGCTCTTCCTACTCTCCCTGTCACTAGCCCCTCCTTGTGGTCCAGAAGGAACCAGGTGTGGTCCCACCTCAGACCTTTGTACTGGCTATTCCCTCAGCCTGGAACACTCCCCCCAGTCATTTCCATGTCTCTCTCCCTCCCTTGTTCTGCTTCACCTTCAAGTCACCTTCACTGACCTTTAGATATAAAATGGCAGTTCAGTTTAGTCGTTCAGTCGTGTCCAACTCTTTGTGACCCCATGGATGGCAGCACGCCAGGCCTCCCTGTCCATCACCAACTCCTGGAGTTTACCCAAACTCATGTCCACTGAGTCGGTGATGCCATCCAACCATCTCATCCTCTGTCATCCCCTTCTCCTCCTGCCTTCAATCTTTCCCACCATCAGGGTCTTCTCAAATGAGTCAGCTCTTCTCATCAGGTGGCCAAAGTATTGGAGTTTCAGCTTCAGCATCAGTCCTTCCAATGAATATTCAGGACTGATTTCCTTTAAGATTAACTACTTGGATCTCCTTGCAGTCCAAGGGACTCTCAAGAGTCTTCTCCAACACCACAGTTTGAAAGCATCAGTTCTTCGGCACTCAGCTTTCTTTATAGTCCAACTCTCACATCCATACATCACTACTGGAAAAACCATAGCCTTGACTAGACGGACCTTTGTTGGCAAAGTAAGGTCACTGTTTTTTTAATATGGCCTGGTTATAACTTTTCTTCCAAGGAGCAAGCGTCTTTTAATTTTGTGGCTGCAGACACCATCTGCAGTGATTTTGGAGCCCAAGAAAAGAAAGTCTGTCACTGTTTCCATTGTTTAGCCATCTATTTGCCATGAAGTGATGGGACCGAATGATCTTCGTTTTTTGAATGTTGAGTTTTAAATGAGCTTTTTCACTCTCCTCTTTTCACTTTCATCAAGAGGCTCTTTAGTTCTTCACTTTCTGCCATAAGGGTGGTGTCATCTGCATATCTGAGGTTATTGATATTTCTCCCAGCAATCTTGATTCCAGCTTGTACTTCATCCAGTCCAGCATTTCTCATAATGTACTCTGCATATAAGTTAAATAAGTAGGGTGACAATATACAGCCTTGATGTACTCCTTTCCCAATTTGGAACCAGTCTGTTGTTCCATGTCCAGTTCTAACTGTTGCTTCTTGACCTGCATACAGATTTCTCAGGAGGCAGGTTAGGTGGTCAGGTATTCCCATGTCTTGAAAAATGTTTCACAGTTTGTTGTGATCCACACAGTCAAAGACTTTGGCATAGTCAATAGGGGAGAAGTAGATGTTTTTCTGAAACTCTCGTTTTTTTGATGATCCAGCGGATGTTAGCAATTTGATCTCTGGTTCCTCTGCCTTTTCTAAAACCAGCTTCAACATCTGGAAGTTCTCAGTTCACATACTGTTGAAGCCTGGCTTGGACAATTTTGAGCATTACTTTACTAGCATGTGAGATGAGTGCAATTGTGTGATAGTTTGAGCATTCTTTGGCATTGCCTTTCTTTGAGATTGGAAAGAAAACTGACTTTTTCCAGTCCTGTGGCCACTGCTGAGTTTTCCAAATTTGCTGGCATATTGAGTGCAGCACTTTCACAGCATCATCTTTCAGGATTTGAAATAGCTCAGCTAGAATTCCATCAGCTCCACTAGCTTTGTTCGTAGTGATGCTTTCTAAGGCTCACTTGACTTCACATTCCAGGATGTCTGGCTCTAGGTGAGTGATCACACTGTCATGATTATCTGGGTCGTGAAGCTCTTTTTTGCACAGTTCTTCTGTGTATTCTTGCCACCTCTTCTTAATATCTTCTTCTTCTGTTAGGTCCATACCATTACTGTCCTTTATCGAGCCCATCTTTGCATGAAATGTTTCCTTAGTATCCCTAATTTTCTTGAGAAGTTCTCTAGTCTTTCCCATTCTATTGTTTTCCTCTATTTCTTTGCATTGATCGCTGAGGAAGGCTTTCTTATCTCTCCTTTGGAAGAGAGAACTTTGGAACTCTGCATGCAAATGGGTATATCTTTCCTTTTCTCCTTTGCTTTTCGCTTCTCTTCTTTTCACAGCTATTTGTAAGGCCTCCTCAGACAGACATTTTGCCTTTTTGCATTTCTTTTTGTTGGGGATGGTCTTGATCCCTGCCTCTGTACAATGTCACGAACCTCCATCCATAGTTCATCAGGCACTCTATCAGATCTAATCCCTTGAATCTATTTGTCACTTCCACTGTATAATCATAAGGGATTTGATTTAGGTCGTACCTTAATGGTCTAGTGATTTTCCCTACTTTCTTCAATTTAAGTCTGAATTTGGCAATAAGGAGTTCATGATCTCAGCCACAGTCAGCTCCCAGTCTTGTTTTTGCTGACTGTATAGAGCTTCTCCATCTTTGGCTGCAAAGAACATAATCTATATGATTCTGGTATTGACCATCTGGTGATGTCCATGTGTAGAGTCTTCTCTCATGTTGTTGGAAGAGGGTGTTTGCTATGACCAGTGCGTTCTCTTGGCAAAACTCTTTTAGTCTTTGCCCTGCTTCTTTCTGTACTCCAAGGCCAAATTTGCCTGTTACTCCAGGAGTTTCTTGACTTTGTACTTTTGCATTCCAGTCCCCTATAATGAAAAGAACAACTTTTTTGGGCATTAGTTCTAGAAGGTCTTGTAGTTCTTCTTAGAACTGTTCAACTTCAGCTTCTTCAGCATTACTGGTTGGGGCATAGACTTGGATAACTGTGATATTGAATGGTTTGCCTTGGAAATGAACAGAGATCATTCTGTCATTTTTGAGACTGCATCCAAGTGCTGCATTTCAGACTCTTTGGTTGACCATGATGTCTACTCCATTTCTTCTAAGGGATTCCTGCCCACAGTAGTAGATATAATGGTCATCTGAGTTAAATTCACCCAGTCCAGTCCATTTTAGTTCGCTGATTCCTAGAATGTCGACGTTCACTCTTGCTGTCTCCTGATTGACCACTTCTAATTTGCCTTGATTCATGGAACTAACACCCCAGGTTCCTATGCAATATTGCTCTTTACAGCATCAGACTTTACTTCCATCACCAGTCACAGCCACAAGTGGGTGTTGTTTTTGCTCTGGCTCTGTCCCTTCATTCTTTCTGGAGTTATTTCTCCACTGATCTCCAGTGGCATATGAGGCACCTACCAGCCTGGGGAGTTCCTCTTTCAGTGACCTATCTTTTTGCCTCTTCATACTATTCATGGGGTTCTGTGGTTTGCCATTCCCTTCTCCAGTGGACCACGTTTTGTCAGAACTCTCCACCATGACCCGTCCATCTTGGGTGGCCCTACACAGCATGGCTCATAGTTTCCTTGAGTTAGACAAGGCTGTGGTCTGTGTGATCAGATTGGTTAGTTTTCTGTGACTTCTATAAAGTGGCAATGCCTACCAAGCCGTCCTGGCTTCCCCTGCACTATTTTTATCCATAGCACGTACAGCTACCTAACTGATTCTGTGTTTCGCTCAGATTACTTTGCTTATTGTCCGTCTGCCTTCCCTCACCCCCAGCGCGAGCACTGTGAGATTAGGGACTTGGCTTCATTCGCTGCTCCGTCTCCTGCGGGATCGGTGGCTGGCACATGGTGGGGCTCAGTCATTTTCTACGGAATGACTATGATTAATGTCTGTCCACTTGAGCTCTGTTTCATCTTCCTCATCACCTGGAGGATGGTACTGTGTCTCTTTTTCTCTGCCTGTATCTGATGCACAGTGGTGGTTCAATGCAGCTTAGGTGACTCTATCACCACGGCCACCCAAAGGCCTCGGCTCCCCTCTCTGCACTGTGAGGAGTGGGCATGGCCTCTAGAAAGTTCAGTCCTGCCCCCGGAGCAGGCTGTCCCTGGGCCCAGCCAGGTAACCAGAGCCTCTTAGGAAAGCAGGACCGATGTGACCAGAACTTCCCATTTGTCAAAAGAATACGATCTGAATTCTTAGGTGAGGGCCCTTAAGGTTTTAAATGTGAGCAGTTACTTGAACATTTTCACAACGCAGCTGTTTCCTTCAGAGCAAACCAGCCCAGCACTGAGTGGCTTCATGCAACCACCGGTCATGCAGCTTACGTCCTCTGTCTTGGGCAGCGCAACTGACCCCTCCAGATCAAACAGTCTTTCCTGGCGACACAGATTAGAATCTACACTGTTGGCAAGCAGAGAGCTTTTGTACGGAAGGAGGAAAACTCTGCCATCCCAGAAAAGTTGGCATGAAATTAAGGCGACAAGGGAAAAAAAGAGGCATGAGCTCCTGGCCACATAATTCAGCTTAATCTCCAGGAAGTGATTGTCAAAGCATTAGAAGGCATCTCTGCAGACACGGGGAAGCCGGGCCGAAACCGCCCGCCGGTGTTGGAAACAAATTCATATTACAGGTCACACGCCCCGGGGCAGCCAGCGCTAGACACGACGATGACTGCATTATATGACACGGAATAAAGAATTGCTTTAGGTGTAAGGGACATCTAATGATGAATGGAGGGAAGAAGAACCCCAAATTAGGAGAAACTGCATAATCTATGCTTTTCAAAGAGGGAAGACGGGGGAGGGATAAATTGGGAATTTGGAATTAAAGATACACATCACTATAAATAAAATAGTAATAGATAACCAACAAAGACTTACTGTAAAGCACAGGAAACTATATTCCATACCTTGCAAGAACCTATGATTAAAATAATCTGAAAAAGTATGGTGATATATATCTATATACATATATAAAAATATAAAACTGAATCTGCTGTACCCTTGAAACGTTGTAAATCAACTATCCTTCAATAAAAAAGAACCCCCAGATTAGGAGGAGCCCACAGTTCCTGAGTATATGATGAGTGGCCATCAGAGTCACAAGTCCCATCTAGTTTTTTGAGATTCTCTGTATTTATATACCCCAAATATACATATAATCATCCTATATACATTCTGTATAAATTGTACGTAGAATATACATTACATATTATGTGTACGTATATTATATATAATATATTCTGTATATATACAGGATACTGTGTATATATAATTATAACCATAATGATATACACAGTTATAGGTAATATACAATATACACTCTATATCCATGGGGTTGCAAAGGGTTGGACACAACTGAGCAATTGAGCACATGCACACACACAGACACACATATACAGAAAGCTTAAAAAGTAGGGTGTTTTAACTCAACAGTATGCTATATTGTCAAGTCTGCATGCTATGCTAAATGTGTGCCGTTTTAAATTATAACTTTTAATAGAGTAAAAAAAAAAAGGCAAGAGGAAAGAAATCTAAAAAGCAATGTGATATAACTGTGCGAGTTAGAAGATATTTTATAAAACATTGACTCATCTGGACTGTATATTGTGGTCCAGTGATGAGACACCAAAGTTGTACAAAGTATTCCTGAAGGAGGTCAAACTGGCGCTTCAGAAAGTCAATCTCATGAGGAAAGCAAAAGGCGGGGCTTGGAGGGAGGGCCGTTCTGGACTTTACAGGGGACACAGAACATAGGACAGCCACGTGGAATGCGTGGTCCTTGATTGCATCCTGGCTGAAATGTACCAGCCGGGAAGGATATTTTGGGGAAAATTCGGACTCCCAAATTAGGACTCTATTTATTTTAAAAATCCTCTCTGTAGTTTTATAACTACAACCTGAGGGAAATTAGGGACAAAAAGTCATGACATCTATCATTTGAAATACCTGAGGAAGAAAGAAATGATTCATGAAGCAACTATGGCAAAATGCCAGCAATGGCTCTGTTTAGATGGTGGGTGTCCACGTAGTGATAAAACGTGATTTTCTGTGTGATTGGAAATTTTCACAGAAGAAAAAGTAGAGCAGCGAAAGCTCGGGAGTCTATGAGGAACATGAATGTTATGTCTGTGCTTCATGTATTCAAGGGTATTGTAAACGAGGGTGGTTAAAGAGCAAGGAATATTCTGAGAGAAAAAAGGGAAGGAGGCGCAGGATCCTGCTTCAGCCTCATCAGTGCTTCTGTGCGACTCAGAATGCAACCTCACTCGAAGGTCATGTTGAAAGTCCGGAGAGTGGACCCTTGTGAATGAGAAGCGGGGGCATGATGGCTTCCTTGATCTCTTCAGAGGGCACCCGGTAGCTTTGTCTCTGCCCTCCTTTTTATCCCAACAATGATTCTGCCAGAACACAGCTATTAGAATACCCCAGGGACCCACCCAGTGTCTCATAAGTCCTCCGCCTATTTTTCAAAATAGGAGAGGGAAGGTTAGTTTGGAGATAAGGAATGAGGCTGATTAACCAGTTAAACCATTTCTGTTAGTTCAAGAGATCACATTTCACTGTATTAGCTACAATGTGAATAGTTAACTTTCCAGGTGGAATCTTCCTTAGAGGAGATAAATTAAGAAGGTAAAAACATAACAATAGTGGGTTTTTTTTTCCTCCTTGCAATTTTTTTTAAACTTTCCTAATTGATCTCCTAAACTTCAGATTTGAAGTGATACATTAATATTGCTAAAATTAATATAAAATTAATTTCCTTGTGATGAAGCAATTTCTGAAGAACCAAAGGCCATAGATGGAACATTTTACAAGCTTCTATACAATAAAACACCTGAGCATAGAATCAAACATTCTGGCTACTCAGATCTGGGGTTCATGGTTATGTGGAACAGACTCAAATTTCAAAATACAAACTTAGTATCTTGAAACACCAAAAAATTCCCCAAAACTTCTGAGATTGGCCCTATTCTCATGCTTGTCAAAACTCAAAAAAAAAAAAAAAATCTGACGTTACAGATCTTGACAAAGAAATTTAATGTTGGCAATTTTAATTCTCAAGGAACTTTAGATGCTGCCGCAGATGAATGGAATTAAGCATTACAAGAGGAGGTCGTACTGGTGAAAAACCTAAATACCTGGCCTGTCTCTGTTTATCTGTTTTCAGGAGGCTGGAGGGTTAACCCTGTCAATCAAGACAGCATTGTCTAACTTACAGCAATACTGTTTTTAAACACACACTTTAATGAAAATCTGCAGAATGCATATCTTGTTGTGTAGTCACTAAGTTGGGCATGTCTGACTGTTTCGGGACTTATGGACTGTAGCCTGCCAGGCTCCTCTGTCCATTTGATTTCCCAGGCAAGAATACTGGAGTGGGTGGCCATTTCCTCCTCCAGGGGATCGTCTTCCATCCCTCCAGGGACTGAACCCATGTCTCCTGCGTCTCTTGCTTTGGCGGGTGGATTCTTTACCACTGATCCTTCCCAGGTGGCCAGTGCAGGAGCTGCAGGAGACACGGGTTCGACCCCTGGGTCAGGAAGATCCCCTGGAGGAGGTAATGGCAACCCACTTAAGTATTCCTGCCTGGAGAATCCCATGGAGAGAGGAGCCTGGCAGGCTACCAGTCCATGGGTTCGCAGAGTTGGACGTGAGCGCACACGCCTGCGTGAGCCACCAGGGAAGCGCTATGGCAATTAGAAACACCATTAAAAGGAAGAAGGAGAGGCGATGGGGTGGGAAGGGGCGAAGGAAGACGAGATGAAGACAGAGAGGATGGAGAGGCAGAAATTTCAGGAGCCCCAGGAGCCCCACGTGGACAGTCCACAGCTGAACTGTGCTGGCCAGCAGCCCTCAGGTAATTCACACACAAACCACAACAAACGCACGCATCAAGTGAATTAAACTGGCTTTCAGAAACCATTTACTTTCTTTAAAACTTAAAAAACCACACAAGTCACATATTTGTTATAGAAAATGCAGATAAACAATAGGAAGTAGAAAACCAATCACCCATCAGCTTGAAATACCCACCCCAGCGCTTCACCCATCAGCTTGAAATAACCACTCCAGCGCTCTTGCCTGGAGAATCCCAGGGACGGAGGAGCCTGGTGGGCTGCAGTCCGTGTGGTCACTAAGAGTCGGACAGGACTGAGTGACTTCACTTCACTTTTCACTTTCATGCATTGGAGAAGGAAATGGCAACCCACCCCAGTGTTCTTGCCTGGAGAATCCCAGGGACGGGGGAGCCTGGTGGGCTGCCGTCTATGGGGTCGTACAGAGTCGGACACGACTGAAGCGACTTAGCAGCAGCAGCAGCTTGCTGGTAGAATGGTCCCTCCTCATCGGCAGGGGATATGTTCCAGTATGTGACACCCTGGATACTTTGAGCCAAGTCGCTTCAGTCTGTCTGACTCTTTGCGACCCTGTGGACCGTAGCCCACCAGGCTCGTGTGTCCACGGGATTCTCCAGGCAAGGATACTGCAGTGGGCTGCCACGCCCTCCTCCAGGGAACCCTCCCAACCCAGGGATGGAACTGGCGTCTCCTGTGTCTCCTGCACTGGCAGGCAGGTTCTTCACCACTAATGCCAGCTGGGAAGCCCACATCGGATAGCACTGAACCTTGTATATAGATGGTGTTTTTCCTATGCTAGCAGGAGGGTGTCGTGTACAATACAATGTAAATATGCCGGACAACGCGGTGACTCACCTCCTGGGTGGGACAGAGCAGAGGGCGCGAGGTTTCATCCCGGTACCAGAGTGGCACAGGATTGAAAAACGTCTCAATCGTTTATTTCTGGAACTTTCCATTTAATATTTTCGACTCACAATTTACCCTGGGTTACTTCCCTGGTGGCTCAGATGGTAAAGTGTCTTTCTACAATGTGGGAGACCTGGGTTCGATCTCTGGGTCGGGAAGATTCCCTGGAGAAGGAAATGGCAACCCACTCCAGTACTCTTGCCTAGAAAATCCCATGGAAGGAGGAGCTTGGTGCAGGCTACTGTCCATGGGATAGCAAAGAGTCGGTCAAGACTGAGTGACTTCACTCACTGAAACCTTGGAAAGTGAAACCCAGGATTGGGGGGAAGACTGTTTTCTAGTTTAGTTTTGCTAAAGTTTTCTTTTTTTTTTTCCTTTTTCTCCCCTGCTGCTGCTGAAATTGTTGCGATAAGTCACAGCGTAAAACATTTACATAAACTGTCCTTAACAGTGGTTTGATGGTGTTGATTGGCGGGGGGATGGGGGGGATGGGGCATTGGGAGGGGCAGGGAGGTGAGAGAAGTTTTCCACTTTCTATGTTGTAAATTTCTGTACTCTTCTACCTTTTTCCCCACCAAGCGGGAATCTCTTTTTTAAGGTGAGGAAAAATCCAACAAGGATCAGTTTTTAAGTTAAAAAATGTAATGGTTACAGTGAAATCAGCATTAAAACCACCCATAACAGTTCCAAGTCTCTCTCTTTGGAAAGCAGAATCGCTGGCACAGACCTATATGCAGTCTTTGAATATTTGGAAAGATCCATCATTAACTGAGTTTTTTCTGCATGAGATGGAGTGGTTAGTCTGTGTCCACACAATTTCAAAACAACTTGTCAATGTGGTAGGGACAAAAAAAATCCCAGTACTAACCATCTAGTTGATTCAGGGAAAAATTATCAGTCAACCATTTGTCATTTAATCCAAACAAATGGTTGACTAAATCTACTTTTTAATTAGTTACACTTATATTGCATAGCCACTGTGTCAGGCAAGGGTTTTAGTAGCAAAACAAAAGGCTGTGAAGATTTTTAAGGAGATATTTCTATTAAATCCTCTTTGGAATCCACACAGAGGTGAAAACACACTGTTGTGTATTTATCTTAGCTCACAGTTATTGGAAAAAGAAATTAACTAACTATGGGTGTAGGAATCTCTCTGGGGGAAAAAGAAATTACTGAAGCCTTTTCAACAAAATATTTAGTCACAACCAAACTGGCTCCTTATAACAAGTCATACAAATATATTGCATTTAACAAACAAACAAAACCTACTACAATGCGGGCAGGAGCCATTCCTCATCAGTGGGAATACGAGCAACCTTTGTTTTCTTTTTGTTTCCTGGTCCGTTCTGATTTCCCTGCATTGATCATGTAGGCTGTAACTACTTGTATAAGGAAAAAAAAAAGAAAAAGAATGATACACAAAATGAAGGCCGAGAAGGCAGACCCACACCCTTAGAAGCAGGGTGTTAAAAATAAGATGGAGTTCAAATCTGCACAGGTGGTGTAGGAAGGTCAGTGTCCCTCCTTGTCTTTACCTCCTTCCCTAACACTTTTCTTTGTGTAAAAAGAAAAGGTTCAAGATCAGAGGCTGTACCATTCTCTACGCGAATGTCATCAACACACTCCAGGCCGCTGGTGTCTGGAACTCTGACTGTGTGTGTACTCACACGAGCATAGATAATTCAGAGAACTAAAGTTCTACTACTGTCTGCCTATCTACCCCTCCAACCATCCGTTATAGACGTGGTATAAGGCAGAGGCGAAGAGCACGGACTAGAGCCAGACTGCGTCAGTCTGAAACCTGGCTCCGTCACTACTAGTCCCGTGACGTGCGATGAGCGATCACGTCTCTTAGACCTACCCTCCAGACTCAGGGAGTCTCTTCTCTGAGTCGACCTTACTTTCCCATGAAATGCAGACCCTGTTCACAGCTGTGGGCTTTTGCAGCCTTCTTCTGGTCAACAGAAGTTAGGGTTCAAAGGCCTCTTTTCCCTTTGTACTGTCTGTGCTCACTTCAGTCCAAAGCTCGTTGTGTTTACGCCGATACACTTCTTTTAAAAATGTTGTGGGTCTCCTATGAATTCACAAGTAGCTCAGCTGGGTGAAGTTGCAGACAAGTTACTGGCCAGGGTTGGGGTCCAGTGAAGGCTTGGCTGGGGCTGGCAAACCTATTTCAAAGTGGTGCACTCACATGACCTGCAAGCAGGTCCTGGGTGTGGGTGGGAGGCCTCAGTTCCTCATCATGCAGGCGTCTCCAGGGGGTTCTTATGTGCCCTCATGGCAGGGCAGTTGGCTTCCCCCAGACCAGGCAGGTGATCCAAGAGACAGCAATGCAGAAGCTACAAGGTCTCCTATGAGCTTCTCTGGGAACGTGTACATTGTCATTTCCCCAACCTTCTATTGGTGACATGCATGAGGAGGTGAGGACTATCGGGCTGTCTGGAGGATAGTTACTACAGGACTTCTTCAGGCCAAGTCTAAGACAGGTTTGTTAAATGCATGTGAAATGCATGTGGAATCTGCCCAGCGTGTGTGTGTGTCTGACTCTTTGCAGCCCCATGGACTGTATTCCGCCAGGCTCCTCTGTCCATGGAATTTTCCAAGCCAGGGTACTGGAGTGGGTTGCCATTTCCTCCTCCAGGGGATCTCCCCCACCCAGGGATCAATCCCTTGTCTCTTGCATCTTTACCACCAGCGCCACCTGGGAAGCCCCGGAATCTTCCTGGACCAGGGATCAAACCCCTGTCCCCTGCATTAGCGGGCAGATTCTTATCCGCTGTACCACCAGGGAAGGATGAGCTGCTACCACACTATTGAATTCATTTGCTTGTTTATTGCCTGTTATCTCCTCTCACACCTATCCCAACTAGGACAGTGGTTTTTGTCAGGTTCTAAGTCCTCAGCGTCTGGAAGAGTTCCCGGCACATAGTTAGCCCGTAATACTTTTTAGTTGAATCACTGATTACCTATTTTACGGATGAAAAAATGAAAGTGTAGAGAGAAGTGACCTCCAGGAAGATCACACAACCAGGAAATGATGGAGGCAGAAGTCTAAACCACGCTCGTATCCACCATAATAAACTCTCCCCGCAAATATGGCCTGCGCTCGCAATTGTAAAAATGGAATTGATAAATAACTTATTCTAAGAAGATATTCATTGTAGATGATGTTTTAAAAAAACGATAAAAATCTATATTTCTAGCATTATCCTTTTTTGGAAGTAAAATAGATATTTGCACAGACACCAGGAATTAGCAGACTTCAGAGGCCAAATCAGACACCACCACCCTCCCTTGCCACTGCCTGCCGCCCACTGCCTTTGGTTTTGGTTTAGTCTGAATTGAGAATGGTTTTTACATTTTAAAATGTAAAGGATAAGAAACAACTTCAGTCTCTCAGCAAGAATGGTTACTTAAAGCATTGAGGACATTGCCCCTTGGACCACAAAGTCTAAAGTATTTACTTTCTGACCCTTTACAGAAAAAATTGCTGAGTCCTGGTAACACCAAACAGACCAACACACTCTGGTGGTGCCATCAGGCCCACTGATCAGTGCAGCGTCCTCTCTCCATCCCGCGGTTAGCTGACCTGAAATCTATCTGCTGTCTTAACTCCTCTTTGTCAGGTAACAGCGCAGTCACAGCTTCTGACGCTCAGGACAAGCACATCTTTGGGAAGCCTGATGGCTAGAGAGAGAGCAGGGTCTCCACATCTGGCCAGATGGAGATTCTCAGGCATTATTTTCAGGTATTATTATGGGTTTCTCAGGTTGTACTAGAGGTAAAGAACTCACCTGCCAATGCAGGAGACGTCAGAGATGCAGGTTCGATTCCTGGGTTGGGAAGATCCCCTGGAGAAGGAAATGGCAACCCACTCCAGCGTTCTTGCCTGGGAAATCCCATGGACAGAGGAGCCTGGAGGGCTACAGTCCATGGGGTCGCAAAGAGTCAGACACGACTAAAGCGACTTAGCAGTATTTTTATACTGATTCTTAGATCTTGTTAGGCGGTATGTAATAAATGGTATCATACTATCTAATCCTCCAAGGATCCCCAGATGTGCATACAATTATGTCCATTTTGCATATGAGGTGACTGAGGCCCCGAGAGCTAAAGTGATCTGCCCAGGATCACACAGCTACAGTGTCAGGGTTGAAGACTGAGCCCAAGGCCGTGGGGCGCCAAAGTCTGTGGGTTTTCCGCAGGCTCAGCCTTGTTACCACTGACATGCACAGAACAGTCTCTTCTACATGATGGCTGCCCCAGAAAGGGTACAGAAACCTCAGCGAATCAGTTGCTCAGCCACGCAGATTTTGGAGTGGAGAAGACAGACAGAACAGGCTTCTAAAGACCGAGGCTCAGACCCCACCTCAGGCAAAGGATGTCAGCTCCCAGAGCCTCACTCAGCTACCCAGGGGAGGGGGTGGGTGTGGGGACTGCAGTGAACCAGCCCTGCTTTGCAGCCAAAGTTTGTCAAGCTCCTCTACATGCCAGACTCCGGTCTAGAAATTTCTAAAGCACTTCATCAGAGTAGGATAAGATCACTTTATTGGAGTCACGCAGATCATTTTGCCAATGAGTCACGTTAATAATGGCTTCCCATGGGGCTCAATGGTCAAGAATCCACCTGCTAAGCACGAGACGCAGGTTCGATCACTGGCTGTAGAAGGAAATGGCAACCCACTCCAGTGTTCTTGCCTGGGAAATCCCATGGACAGAGGAGCCTGGAGGGCTACGGTCCACGGGGTCGCAAAGAGTCGGGCATGACTGAGCAACTGAACAAGAAGAACGTGTTAAGGATAACTGCCACAGTTACCAAGCGTTTGCTGTGTGCCAGGCGACAAGCCATGGGCTTTGCAAATCCAAATCACAGTTCTAACGGCTGACTTCAAAAGAAACAGCAACCTTCCATTGCCGTCGATCAAGGGCCAAAGAATTGATGCTTCTGAACTGTGGTGTTGGAGAAGACTCTTGCGAGTCCCTTGGACTGCAAGGAGATCCAGCCAGTCCATTCTGAAGGAGATCAGCCCTGGGATTTCTTTGGGAGGACTGATGGTGCAGAGGTTAAAGCATGTGCCTGCAATGTGGGAGATCTGGGTTCAATCCCTGGGTCAGGAAGATCCCCTGGAGAAGGAAATGGCAACCCACTCCAGTATTCCTGCCTGGAGAATCCGATGGACGGAGGAGCTTGGTGGGCTACAGCCCACGGGTCGCAAAGAGTCGGACACGACTGAGCGACTTCACTTTCTTTCTTTCACTTTCTGATGCTAAAGCTGAAACTCCAGTACTTTGGCCACCTCATGAGAAGAGTTGACTCATTGGAAAAGACTCTGATGCTGGGAGGGATTGGGGGCAGGAGGAGAAGGGGACGACAGAGGATGAGATGGCTGGATGGCATCACGGACTCGATGGATGTGAGTCTGAGTGAACTCCGGGAGTTGGTGATGGACAGGGAGGCCTGGGGTGCTTCGATTCATGGGGTTGCAAAGAGTCGGACCGGACTGAGCGACTGAACTGAACTGAACTGAACTGATGCCCTTAATGAAACCCTGAATTAGGAGCCAAAGAGCTCATCATCCTAAGGAGAACCACCAGGCTTGCTGTGGGACGAGAGGCTCCTAGAGGGACACTAATTCTCCGCACTTCCCGTCCTGGCATCAGCCTTTGATCTTCCAGCTCACAGATGACAAGTGGAGGGGAACTGCTCCAGTGAGTTTCTGTCTCTCTGAGGATGAAGGTGTGCAGACATGCTGAGCCGCCTTGCTCACTATCAGAGTTCATGAGCGTTAAACTGTGAGTTTTGAAGGCCTCGTTTCATTTCAGATCAATCTGCTTTTTTTTTTTTTTGAAGTTGAAGCAGTTTGCCTCTGCTCTGTGTTCACTGCAGAAGGGGTGGTGGGGTGGGACCAGGAGTGTTGATGACCAAGTGTTTTTCCAGGGAAACTCTCCTGCTTCAAACTTAGGGAGTCTCTTGTTTGCAGGGTGGGCCACTGCCGGGACTCACAATTTGGCTTGTCAGTTGCCTCTCAGAATAAATTTATGACAGTAACTGATTTTTTTTTTTTAGCTTCTGGAACTTGCTAACAAAATGCAGATGAGATGAAACTGTTTGTACTCTACAGATAGTTTCCCCATAAATTTAAGAAAACTATCCCAGTCCTTTAGGCCACTCCCTTCACTGGTGATGGTGGCGGGTCAGGGGAAGAACCAGTATAAAATGTTAATTCAAAACTCTTAGAAAATGAGCTCTTTCTGACCATCATCCTTCCATCCCTCCAGCTCCCCATCCTTCTGTCATCTACCTAAAGAAATGACGACGTTAGCTAAAAACAGCTTGCCCCACACAGGAAGAAGGAATACCAAGCCTGAATAATTTGGCAATAACACTTCTGAAGATGAAAAAGACATTCGACCTTAGATGCAGCGACTTCATGTCTAGCACATAAGCCTACAAAAGTCATGACAGCTGTGTGTAAAAACTGATGCACGAGGGCCCTTACCGCTGCACTGTGATATAAAAAACCGGAAACAACCTTTCCATTAACAAGACCATCGTTAATTGTTTCTCAGCCACTTGACTGCTTCTTTTCTTAATTCCCCCGTTTGGAGAACAAGAATATTCAGAATACTTCTTGTTGTGTGGTGAGGATGAGATGAGTTAATGCCCTAATAGGATTTAGAACTAAGCTGGGCACACAGTACATGTTCAATAATTTTAGCCTTTGTTATATTCCAAATAATAGAAACTAACATATACTCTTTTTTTAAAGGCTGAAGTTGATCCAAATTACTGATTCACACTTATGGTTAGGGAAAAAATAACCATAAATGACAGAATATGGAGAATATGATACAATCACAAATGTGCTTTTCAACCAAGGCCATGTCTCATATTTAACATACAGGTTTATTTGTAGGTAGAACATTTCAGGAAGGACCCACAAGAGTTGGTGGTCTATGAAAATATCTGCTTAGCCTCTGCAGATGGAGAAATCTGTCCACCTTTTTTAAAAGACATCTGTGGTCTAAACCAACAATTCTCATTTATAGTTTATGACATGTACAGGATAGAACATGGGCTTCCCAGGTGGCACAGTGGTAAAGACTCTGCCTGCCAATGGAGGAGACGCAAGAGACCTGGGTTCGATCCCTGGGTTGGGAAGATCCCTGGAGCAGGAAATGGTAACTTACTCCAGTACTTTTGACTGGGAAATCCCACGGACAGAGGAGCCTGGTGGGCTCCGATCCATGGGGCTGCGAAGAGTCGGACACGACCGAGTACCACCACCACCACCACGGCAGGGTATAGTCCCAACTGTCTCGTATGGCCTAGTTTGAAACTAGTGGTTCTAATCAATGTATAGTCTGAATCAGTGTGAAGCACCAGTGATAATACGTGTCCTGCAAAAAGCTCTACACAGCTCTGCTAGCTAAAAAACACTGTTAGCTTGAAAATGACTGAGATCAATGAAAGTTCATGAAATGTAAATTTGTGGGATAAAAAACCTATGCAACCTTTGATCTACGTTTTCATTACCTTCTGTGCTAAAGACTAGGCGTGCATTAATAATAGAAAATCAAAGAAAATGCCTTTGTATAAGACACTAGAAGGCGGGTTACACTTTGATGTTAGTTAGGTACCTATTGCTTAAATGTCTTTATTTCATACAAATAACACAACTGCAAAAATGAGTGGAGCCTCCAGTTTAAAAAGAACTAGCCACGATTTTGTATTTTGTAATTCAGCATTCACCTATGCTTTCAGATAGTCTTTACTGGTGTAAAATCTGGGTCATTTTACAAACACACGTATTTCTGGGTCCCTCCAGAGTGTTAGCCTGTTCTCATTAGACTTCTCTTTCCCTGACCAAATTCTGTGACTTTTCCGAAGCATCCTTTGACTGCAGTTCATGTGAAGTTATCATTTTTAACAAAAAAAGATGCCTGCTGATTCCAAGCCATTTGGTGCCCTCCTGTCAGGGGAGAAGGGTCACACTGAATAAGGCTGAAGGTTTTTATTATCACATCGTAAATGAGCAAACGGCATCTGTCAGTACAGAGGCTTGCGGGGCCTGGAAGAGGAAGCCACTCTGGGGGAGGCTTCCAGAGACAAAACGGATTTTTATTAAACTCCTGATCCAACATCTCTTTTCCTGTTTTCATTCATTTGGCAAAATCACAATGCCATAAAAACACCCAAACAGGAAGCCGGCAACCCATTGGGCTGCTCAGCCACCCCGTTACCGAACAGCAAGCAGTCAAGAGCTTGAATCCTAGACGACTTTTAGAGTTTTAAGCATAAGCATGTCACCATCACGGGTATTTTCACACCGGGAGCCCTGCCTGCTTTGGGTCGTCTTTAGAAGGTATTTCTTGCCAAGAATAACACAGCCCTTTGGCTGAAGTGTTAATTCTCACCAAGTTTTCATATTTGGGTCATAAACATCCTTCCTGACACTGGTCAAACGGCCAAGGTGTTTATGAGCCGCAAGAAGTCTTTATGCCAAATGCATAAAAGCAGAAATGGAGCTGTTCACATCCATCCTGGGAAGAGCTGTCCTGGTGGGGGGGGGGGGTGCAGAGGGAGTGGGGTCCGGAATGATTTCACTGGAAGCGGTTACGGTGGAGGTCTCATAAAAATGTTCTGTAAAAGGTGATAGTGATTCATGCCTGGGCAGGTGTGGGAGCAGCGTGCTCGGCCAGGAGGTCTGGAAGATGTGCCCCCTGAGGGCTTTGGGCCAGGGCAGGGCAGGGATCTAGCTCAGGAAACGGAACGGCTCAGGTTCTGAAAGGCTGACAGGTGGGACTTGTGTTTTCCAAAGAAATTTAGAGGCTGGGCATAAACCGAGTGCCTACTTCCATGGGAAGTCAACAGCCACCGTGCAGATGTTTCACCCTAAAAACATTCACACTGCAGCAAATCTAAATTTGTTCCTATTACGGAAAGATGTCCATGATTGTTTTTAAAAGGCAAATTAAAAAAAAAAAAAAATATATATATATATATCTCAGAACATCCTTTTAGTTGTTGTTTAAAAAAAAACAACACAGCATACACACTGAGAATAACCTGGAGAAAACATCCCAAACATCACAGTGGGTTTGAATATTCTGCACACCATATTTCTGTATTGACTGCATTTAAAAATTTTATTTATTTAGCTGCACTGGGTCTTAGCTGAAGCGTGTGGGATTTAGTTCCCTGACCAGGGATTGAAATCAGGGCCCCCTGTACCGGGAGCATGGAGCCTCAGCCACCAGACCACCAGGGAAGTCCTTTGGAAGAGCAAGTAGAGATAAAATTGAGAAGAACTGATGCTTTTGAACTGCAAGGAGATCCAACCAGTCCATCCTAAAGGAAACCAGTCCTGAATATTCATTGGAGGACTGATGCTGAAGCTGAAACTAATACTTTGGCCGCCTGATGCGAAGAGCTGACTCATTTGAAAAGACCCTGATGCTGGGAAAGATTGAAGGCAGGAGGAGAAGGGGACGACAGAGGATGAGAGGGCTGGATGGCATCACCGACTCAATGGACATGAGTTACACTCTGGGAGGTGGTGATGGACAGGGAGGCCTGGTGTGCTGCAGTCCATGGGGTTGCAGAGAGTCGGACACGACTGAGCGCCTGTGAACTGAACTGAGAGATAAAACGTCATAGATCTACATCGAGAGACAAATTAAAGAACAAAAACACGTGCCCGTAGACACTGGTGAGCCTGAGGAAGGTCTGCAGTTTCTGAATCGACTGTGCCGCTGTCCTTTTCCTGGTTGTGATGATGCGCTGTAGTTACGGGGTGTCACCACTGGGGAAAGCTGAGGGAAGCCAAGGGACAGGAACCAGGGACCCTTCTGCACTATTCTCACACTTTCTGTGGTCTACAGTTCAGCTCAGGCGCTCAGTCGTGTCCGACTCTTTGCGACCCCATGAATCGCAGCACGCCAGGCCTCCCTGTCCATCACCATCTCCCGGAGTTCACTCAGACTCACGGCTATCAAGTCCGTGATGCCATCCAGCCATCTCATCCTCTGTCGTCCCCTTCTCCTCCTGCCCCCAATCTCTCCCAGCATCAGAGTCTTTTCCAATGAGTCAACTCTTCTCATGAGGTGGCCAAAGTACTGGAGTTTCAGCTTTAGCATCATTCCTTCCAAAGAAATCCCAGGGTTGATCTCCTTCAGAATGGACTGGTTGGATCTATAGTCACTTCAGATTAAGAAGCTGAAACAGGCCAGCTATTAGTTTGCAAATGAAACACATAATGAAAAGACAAAGTGATTCATGAAAATGCTCACTGCTTATTGTTGGAATTTACAGATACGGATGGCAGAGCAGAATGAACACACAGAACCGATCCAGCGAAGCGACTCACATATGCTCAGAGAAATACAGTTAGAGGCTGCCAAAGCGCTAACAGTGGTTACCTCAGATGGAAGCTTTTCATTTGGCGGGTACTTCTTGGTACTTAATTTTTTGTTTTTTGTTTCTTTGGCCAAGCAGCACAGCTTGCAGGATCTCAGTTTTATGACTAAGAATTTAACCGGGTCACTGCAGTGAAAGCCTGGAATCCTAACCACTAGACCACCTGGGAACTCCCAGTCCTTAATTTTTTAAAAAAAATTGTGACTATACATCACTTTTAACAGTGTTTGTCATTTTTTCTTTTTTCTTTTTCTTTCTTTTTGTCATGTACTTTTCTGAGGTTGATTTTTTTCCCCAAACTTAAACATACACACACACACACGCACACACACACACACATATATGTGTATGTTCAATTCAGTTCAGTCACTCAGTTGTGTCCTACTCTTTGTGACCCCATGAACTGCAGCTCGCCAGGCCTTCCTGTCCATCACCAACTCCAGAAGCCTACCCAAACTCATGTCCATTGAATCGGTGATGCCATCCAATCTCTGTCAGCCCCTTCTCCTCCCGCCTTCAATCTTTCCCAGCATCAGGGTCTTTTCCAATAAGTCAACTCTTTGCATGAAGTAGCCAAAGTACTGGAGTTTCAGCTTCAACATCAGTCCTTCCAATGAACACCCAGGACTGATCTCCTTTAGGATGGACTGGTTGGATCTCCTTGCAGTCCAAGGGACTCGCAAGAGTCTTCTCCAACACCACAGTTCAAAAGCATCAATTCTTCAGCGCTCAGCTTTCTTTATAGTCCAACTCTCACATCCATACATGACCACAGGAAAAACCATAGCCTTGACTAGACAGACCTTTGTTGGCAAAGTAATGTCTCTGCTTTTGAATATGCTATCTACGTTGGTCATAACTTTCCTTCCAAGGAGTAAGCGTCTTTTAATTTCATGGCTGCAGTCACCATCTGCAGTGATTTGGGAACCCCCCAAAATAAAGTCAGCCACTCTTTCCACTGTTTCCCCATCTATTTGCCATGAAGTGATGGGTTAGGGTTAGCTGGAATCAAAATTGCTGGGAGAAATATCAATAACCTCAGATATGCAGATGACACTACCCTTATGGCAGAAAGTGAAGAGGAGCTAAAAAGCCTCTTGATGAAAGTGAAAGAGGAGAGTGAAAAAGTTGGCTTAAAGCTCAACATATGTGTATGTACATACATTTACTTTTTGGCCTAGGCAAGTTCTTCACTCACTGCTTACTCTTCTGGGAAAACCTTTTCATCTGTGAAAACAGAAATAAGACTATTATCTCATAGTTTGGATCCAGCTGTCAGGACTATAAGGGGAAAGCTTGGTCTGATATATTACACTTGACCTCTAAGAGAAGGGAATTAGAAAATGCTGGGGACCTACTATGTGTCAGACACATTACATCCTTTCTCTTAGTTATTCCTCAGTACAAGCAAATGGGGTAGATATTTTTTGGATGGTCTTTCAGCAACTGAGGAAGCAGGCATTGAGAGGATAGTGGAGCTCACACAGCTGGTAAGTGGAGGGGCTGGGATTTGAACCCAGAAAGTGTAGCTTGGGTATTTGCACTCTCAACCACTACTTTATACAACCTCTGGATGGAGACTTAGGACATCACCATCATCACAATGACTATGTCACAATGACATAATAAATGTACTTCTGCTCTTTTGGATTCCTAACCAGTACTATAACCAATACATAATAAAGGGCTCGGCAACACAGATGGAGAATGTAATGAAGGACTCAGCACCAGACAACTGAATCACTGCTGTGATCAGAATTTCCTATGGCTCAAGAAGAAAGTGCTGCCCCTCACTGCGTTGTGTACAGGATGGGAAGCGGGTATATCAGGATGGAAGGATGGACTTGAAGCTGTCAGATTCTTTGCTGTAAACAGCTCCAGAGAAGACATGGGCAAGAGCAAAAGTCTCAGGGGGTCCTTTGGGAAAAGAGGAGTGGCATGTGGGGAAGGTGTCTGCAGGCTTCAAACCGGGGTCTCTTGCATTGCAGGCCGATTCTTTACCAGCTGAACTACCTGGGAAGCCCTGGACTGACCAGGAGGCTCCAAAGAAATGACAGGGGCTGTGATAGACTGAATAATAACCCCAAAGATGCCACACCCTAGTCCCTGAGACCTGTGGGTGTGTCACCTCATGTGGCAAAAGGGACTTTGCACATGTGCTTAAATTAAGAATCTTTAGAAAATCGAAGATGATCCCGGATTATCCAGGTGGACCGATACAACTGCAAGGGTCCTTATAAGAGGGCAGCAGCAAGTGAAATTAGGAGGTAGAAGACGTGACAACAGACGCAAGAGGTGGGGTGACGTGAGGAAGCCTCCAGGAGCCAAGGGAGGCAGGCGCCCCGCAGAAACTCGATAAGGCGAGGACAAGTGTTTCTACTGGAGCCTCCAGAAGGAGCCGGCCCTGCGACACGGCCTTGACTTCAGTCCAGGGAGAAGAATGTTGACTTCTGGTCTTCAGAACTCTAAGAGAATAGACTTCTGTTGTTTCAAATCACTGAAGCTGTGATAATAATTTGTTAGAGCAGCAATAGGAAATTAATATAGGGAATATGAGTGCTACTCAATCCTAAAGGAAATTGAATATTTGTTGGCTATTCATTGGAAGGACTGATGCTAAAGCTGAAACTCCAATGTGTTGGCCACCTGATGAAAAAAGTTGCCTCATTGGAAAAGACCCTGATGCTGGGAAAGATTGAGGGCAGGAGGAGAAGTGGGTGACAGACGATGAGATGATTGAATGGCATTAGTGATTCAATGGACATGAGTTTGAGCAAACTCTGGAATATAGTGAAGGACAGGGAAGCCTGGTGTGCTGTAGTCCACTGGGTCACAAAGAGTCAGACACGACTGAGCGACTGAACAGCAACAATAATGAGTGCTACTGGCTTTAAATGGACCCTCTTCAAGTGTTTTTATTTATTTTTCAAGGTCTTATTATATGTGTGTGCGTGTGTGTGTGTGTGCTCTGTTGTGGCCGACTCTTTGCAACCCCATATACTATACTGGAGGTGGTGATGGACAGGAAAGCCTGGGGTGCTTCAGTCCATGGGGTCACAAAGAGTTGGACACAACTGAGCAACTGAGCAACTGAATGTACTGAATAAATCCTTAGTGATAACAACCCAAGAGCTGAATCCACTTCACAGAATGGAAAACCATGGCACAGGCAGACCCAAGCTTCTCTAAAGAACCAGTTGGAAGCTGCATGCACATTGCAAAATTTTACCCTCTCCACTATGTTAATGGATACAGAGTCCAATGTATTAAGTCTATTAGGATACAAGGGCAAAACTCAGGCATTTTTGCAGGTGCGTACTGAGTCACTTCAGTGCTGACTCTTTGCAACCCTATGGACTGCATTTAGCCCGCCAGGCTCCTCTGTCCATGGGATTCTCCAGGCAAGAATACTGGAGTGGGTTGCCATGTCCTCCTCCAGGGTATCTTCCCGACCCAGGGATTGAACTCATGTCACTTGATATAAAGAAACTACCATTGGCTGGTGGGTTCTTTATCACTAGCATCATCTGGGAAGCCCATTTTTGCAGGTAGGAGAGGGCAAAAGTAAATATAAAGGGAGGGTTCTTTCCTTTAAAAAAAAAAAACTACATAAAAAGGTACATACTCTTGTAGACACATTTTAAAATACAGATAAAAAGAAGAAAAAGAAATTTACTTGTGAGAATATAAAACAGATAACTTCTGTTGACAAAAATGATGTCGATGTATTTTCTATGCCTACATATACTTACATAGGTTCACCAAAATATGGTCATACAGCACACTCCACTCTGGGACGGCGTGGTGCATCCAATCATCACGAACCTCTTTCCATGGCGATAAATGAATTTCCTTAAAGCCGGTTTCCAAAGAATGTTAAGAGGTATTGGGAGCAGTTCCAGAGGGAGATGGCCTGGCCAGTCTGGGTAAGAGGCATTTGGGGAACATTTCTCAGATACTTGATACGACAGTAGCAACACACAGGCCTCAGAGGGCTGCACAGTAGGAGGTTTCTCCAACCTGTCTTACCGTGGGACTGTCCTTCCCCCTCAACATCTTTTAAAGTTGAGAATACATGTACGTGACATGAATTAACCATTTTGAAGTGAGCCATCCAGGGGTATTCAGCGCATTCACAGTGTGTGTGACCACCTTCCCGCTCAAGTTCCAAGACATTTTCATCACTCCAAAATAAAACCCTGTACTCATGAAACAGCTGAATCTTCCTTATCCTGGCATCAGGAGCTCCCTGGTTCTTTCCGGTATTTGTTGAATGAATAAATAAAGATAGGGTTTAAGACTATAGTAACAACTCTTAAGACTTTGATCTGCAAGGCGACCTCTTTACAAGAATACAAAAGCGCACGATATAAACCCATGCTCAGTGATGATCCAAGAGGGCCATTTCTCAAGTCCCAGAGACACAGAGAATCTGCTAAGATTTGGCTTGTTATGACGATAGCTCAACCAAAACAATATGCTTATGCAAGTTATTTAAGCATAACAAGAACATTTCCAAAGCATTCTGGCATATTAGAAACATTTGAAAGAGGGCTCCTAACATCTAAGGATCCTCTGCTCATAAACAGCCAGAAAGCAGTCACCTTGCATCTCTCTTTTAAAAAGGTTACTTTATGCAAGAAGTCGGGAGATGAAATTCTCCAGGTGATACTCCACAACCAGTGGTGTAAATCTAACATTTGGAATTTGGAATGAGAATGAAAAAAACTTCAACCAGAAAGAGTTAAAAGCGGTTTCTTCTGAGGAATGGGCCTGGGGCAGGGCTGGGCGGTCTGGTCTTTCTTTAGCCCTTCTGTTGTTGATTAATTTTTAACCCCTGGCAAGGAATTCTTCCATTTAAAACAAAACAAAACAAAAATTTTTAACAAATAGGTATTTCTGGACGCTAACAATGGTAATAGGTAATCTTGCATTAGAGAAGTACAGGAGATCTAGCTAAATTTTATTCCAATGTGAAGACAAGAGAACATATTGATAAATTCTTTCCAGAATGTCACACAAGAGGTGAGAAGGCTGGTTCCTACCAGGGAGGGGGACAGAAAAGCAAGAAGGGCTTTCACTGGGCATCTTTTTATACTTGAAATTTTTGAAAGATGCAAATGTATTACATGTAAAATATAAATTTCTTGGGAAGAAGAAAAGCAAGAGTTTTATTTTCAGTAAATGTATGAAGATGGATAAAACTTACTATAATGAATTTTAAAAGTAGATTATTCAAAGCAAATACAGCCAAATGTCAACTGCGAGGAAAGCTAGGTGAAGGATTGGTCAGTTCAGCCCAGTAGCTCAGTCGTGTCCGACTCTCTGCAACCCCATGGATTGCAGCACGCCAGGCCTCCCTGTCCATCACCAACTCCCGAAGTTTACTGAAACTCATGTCCATCGAGTTGGTGATCCCATCCAACCATCTCATCCTCTCTCGTTCCCTTCTCCTCTTGCCTTCAATCTTTCCCAGCAAACATAGTTCATTTAACTATTAATGGAATAAAAAAATCATTTTTCAATAAAAGTTTGAGGGAAAGTATTATGAAACTAAAATACAGTGATAAACACTTGAGAGGCTTTAAAAAAAAAATCCTGGTGCTTAGGTAACATCCTGGAACAATAAAATTGAAATCTCGGGGGAGGTGATAGCCTTTAATATATATATATATTTTTAATTCCCAGATGATTTCAATGTATAGCCAGGTTGAAACCACTGCTCTAGAGAATCTCAAAGAATCCTTTTTTGCTTCAACTTTCTCTAATCTTTTCATTTCCTATGTTGGCAAAATAGCTCCAAAACACCCAGAGTAATTTCTAGCCGATTTTCTAAATAAATTATCTTTAAAGAAATGAAAAACATAAAATTACATACTAGGAGCAGGGAGGTGGTGTTTGTCTTCAGGAAACAAATAGCATATTCTCCGAGAAGCCATGCAGTGCTGACATATACTTGGCTCGCAGAATACCGAAGGTACCCTGTGTTTTTATAATTTTAACTACTGAGTTTGATAAAGTTCCCTTCTCACCCTGTTCCACACTTGGTGACTTCAAAGAGGGGATAGGGTCAGTTCAGCTCCACAGGGGAGAAGAGAAAGTTCTAGATCTTTCGATATATTGGGGAAGCTGGACTGTTAGGACAGTTTTAGCTGCAAATAATGGAAAACCCAGCTCAGCAGGGCTTGGGCAATCTTGATTAACCGTCTGTCAAGGAGTTTGTCTCCGGCTGTTTCTCGCGGCGGTGACTTAGTGCAGGAGCCAGGTCTTCCCGGTTCTTCTTGTTTCCATGCTCCAGCCGCAGCTTGTCTTCCTGGGCTGCCTCCCACCAGGGCCCCAAGACGGCTGCAGAGTTCTTAACTCAGGGCGACAGTGGTTCCCGGAGGCAAAAGGAAATGTCCCTGCCTTTCAGCCCTCTTTAAGGGTGAGGAGAACCCTCCCTGAAGGCCTCACAGCTGATTTCCCATCATCTTTTTGTTCAGTGGTGTCATGTACCTATTCCTAAACCTTGACTTGGCAAGACAAATGAGACGCCATAGTGGGCTCACAGTCTCAAGAACACCGTGTGTACACACATACACGCACACGCACGCACACGCGCACGCAGGCCTGCGAACGCGCACACGCACACCCAGCCCAAGCATCTAAAGCGAATGTAAAAGCCTTTTTTTTTTTTCCCCCATGCCTCACGGCTTCTGGAATCTTAGCTCTCTGACCACGATTGAACCTGGGCCTGGCAGTGAAAGCACTGATCTCTAACCACTGGACCGCCAGGGAGTTCCCCAAAAGACTTTAAATTCTAGTGTATTCTGATTTGGAAACAGTTTCCCATTGCAATTAAATACACACAACATATGCTTCTCAAAAGTCCTCGATATTAAGTCCAAGTGGGAATTTAGCATTTGATAAAGACTGTCTTTGAGATCGGTAGAGGGAAAGATGAGTTACAAAATAAATGGTGGCAATCTAGAAAAAAATGCAAAGTTGGAACTGGATTTTGGATCACGTGCGTGCGTGCGTCAGTGCGTGCTCGGTTGTTCAGTCGTGTCTGACTCTTTGCGACCCCGTGGACTGCAGCCCGCCAGGCTCCTCTGTCCATGGGATTCTCCAGACAAGAATTCTGGAGTGGGTTGCCATTTCCTTCTTCAGGAGATCTCCTCCACCCAGGGATAGAATCCTTGTCAAGATCCCAAATATAGCAGAGCAATCAAGCCGACTGCCGCAACCAGAGAAGCCTGCGCTGCAGTGGAGACCCAGCACGGCCGAAATAAATAAATAAATAAAACGTTCCCTCGGCTAGTATGTGGATAGTGCTTAAAAACAACAACAGCAAAACCAAAGTGGATTAATTTGAACAATTACTCTCCAGAAGAGAGTCAAGACATCTATCTGGCAGCTTTTTTATGTTTATTTTTTCTGTTTTGTTTGAAATAAAAATTTACAATCTAAGAACAAAACCACAATTCTTGATGCCTTGTTCTTTTTGATATAAAAGTTAATAAAAAAAAAGTTAATAAAGCCTAAAACGATATGCCTGAGCCCATTTGAGAATGCCCCATTTACACCCCTGCTGCTTCATTCTGGGCTTTCCAGATTTAACCCACAAGGGCTTTTGTTTCATTGTGTTTGTTTTATTTTGTAGGGACAGAAGTAATAGCCAACATCTCAACAAAATCAGCTCCTGGTGCTGTCTCTCACTTCTGTCTTCCTGTGACCCAATAAACATAACCAAACCCGACAGAGTGATGGTTAAAAGCCAGTGCAAACTGAGATTGGGCGACTTAGGCTTTCTTACTCACACAGGCTTTATCTTCGCAAAGCTGTGACATTAAATCCCACTTATCCCTATCAAATATGGACACCCAGCTGTAGACACAAAAGTATCTTTTTTCTCCCCCGACTGTGTATATTCCCCTATCCAACTTTGCATTAAGAAAACAGCTGACAAACTAACGTGTGGAAAGCAACTCTTTGATGCTGCTCATAGAGACCAGTTCGTGCTCTGGGCTCACCAAAGCTGTTCAAACAAGAGCTCCATTGTCCCTTTCGGAAGAGAATAATAGAAAACCTAAATGAAATCTGGAGGTCACTGGACCGCTTAGGAAACACGGAGGTGGATGCTGCAGCTGTTAGTGTGTGACATGCCATCCACACTCAGTTCCAGAGGAAATAGTGAGGATTTCTGACGTCCAAGGAAGTTGTGCAAGAGTGGTTTCCTCATTTCAGGCTTCTGACTCTGCCATACCAAAGAACCCATTTATACTTCATCCGAAACCAAGATTTAAGTAAGTACCAATAATGATCAGCATCATAACAGTGAGCATCATGGCAGCCACCATTTCTTGAATGTATTTAACCCCCCATGACCCTGTAAGGTGGGCATGACTATTACGCCCATTCTATAGATGAACAAACTGAGGCTCAGAGAGGGAAAGTAGCTTCTTCTGGAAAAGAAGCTGGATTATTTAGGAAACTACTTCCTCTCTCCCTCTCTCTTTCTTTTAAACTATTTATTTATTTGGCCTGTGCCAGGTCTTATGGCACACAAGATCCGAATCCCTGACCAGGGGGTCAAGCCAGGGCTCCCTGTACTGGGAGCTCAGAGTCTTAACCACTGGACCCCCAGGGAAATCCTGAAGCTTCTTCCTTGAACAGGGCACTCTTCTGCTTCTCATCTTTCACAGACTCTTTTTTGAAATGTTAAAAAAAAAAAAAAAACTACCATATTTTTAATTATATAATAAATATTACTGCAGATTATAAGCTGCTACATACTGAATTTTTCACAACAATGAGACTATCTCCTGGCTTAATTTCCAGAAATGGAATAGCTGGATCAAAGACCCCTGATTGACTTCGGCACATATTGCCAAACTGCCTACCCATCAACAGGAGAGAGACTTTGCTGGTGGTGCCGTGGTGAAGACTCTGCACTCCGGGTGCAGGGGCCTGGGTCCGATGCCTTCTTCAACTCTGCCCCCCACCTTTTTGTTGTTGTTTCACTGCTAAGTCGTGTTCAACTCTTTGCGACCCCATGGACTGTAGCCCACCAGGCTCCTCTGTCCGTGGTTCTCCCAGCAAGAGTACTGGAGAGGGTTGCCATTTCCTTCTCCGGGGGATCTTCCCGACCCAGGGATCAAACCCACGTCTCCTGAGTTAGCAGGTGGATTCTTTACCACTGAGCCACCAGGGAAGTCTCCCCACCTAGTCCTTCTCAAACATCGGTCAGACCGTGTCACTTTCCTGCTTGCACCCTCCACTGGCTGCTCGTGGCAGAGTGCTGGGTGGTGGACCGTGAGGCTCTGAGCCTGACTACGGAGAGGCACTGGGGAGGGAGATGGGGCTGGAAGAAGTAAAAGGTGGTGAACCGAACCTGCTCCGTCTGCAGAGGCACAGGCTGCCGATGCCTCGGTGGACTGGAGACCGTCCCCCGGGCAGCCCTGGGGGCCCTGAGCTGAAGATGGCAGGGCCACGCTGTGAAGGAGCCGGGGGCCCTGAGTCGACCTGGTGCGGAACACCTGGATTGAATGGAGGTAGACAGGCTCCCCAGAAAATCCATGAACTTGTACGAACCTGCCTGTTGGGATTCACTCCTGAGTTCTCATGATTGAAATCCCGACCAGCAGTCCACCTGGGGACGCCTCTCCGTCCTCTGTCCTTGCGCAAACATTGACCACATGCCAGAGTGAGTGAGTGAGTGAGTCTTAGAGGAGAGACTTTCCTGGGACTTTTGTAGTCAAGCCTGGGCCTTGGGAAGTCAACCCTGAGGCAGAGGGAAGTTGAGATCAGGAGACCTCATCTACGGCTCACTGCACTCTGACACACTCCTGTGTGCAGAGAAGGGGGTAGGGCATGGCACCTCGTGACCCTCTAGCTTTGCTCTCCAACCACGTCCACTCCCTGAACATCCTGTACAGGTGATACCATGATCTGTGCAGTGAGCAGGGCAGTCAGGGAGTGCGACTTTCTAGAACCTGCGGGACCTCCCCTGCCTCAGCCCTAAGGGTGGTGCACCCTCGTTGCCAGGCAACTGGTTGTCATAGAGACCGAGTAAGCCACAGGGTTCCGTGCGGTCAGTTATGGCCCATGGGACACTGGAAATCAGAGACAGAGCTGGGATGCCCGTGGGATCAGTGAGGGCCTGCTGCCCGTCTCCAGAATGTCCTCACCGCTGGGTCTGGGGGATGCTCTCCTGCTGGTCTCTGCGGTCTTGAGAGGAGTCCCAGGTCCCAGGGGGGTTTCCTTGGGAGATCCTGCTGTGTGCAGCGATGACGCTTTTCATAGTCAAGAGCCAGAGCACTCTCAGAAGGGGGACAGAGCTGGCCGAGAGGCGTTCTGCCCGTGCTGAGGTCCGCAGAAACGTCAGGGAGAAGACTGGACTCACGGCGCAGGCCCGTGAAGCCCTCAAGACGCCCGCGGTGGTGGCCAGAGCTTCCACGTTACAAATGCTGTGCTTGGAGGCCCTCAACAGAAACCCGAGCGGATCATCTCTTGAGGACATGAAAGACCTCCTTGAAAAAGTACAGAAAAGTGAGCCCTCCCCCCAACTTTCGTTTCATGGGCTGATGATGGCTCGTCTCCAAGGACAGACATGGTCACTTGGAGACATGGCGGAATCCCACCAACTTCAGGTGACCGAGGCAAAAAACATCTTGAAAGCCTTTCAGGACAAAGTGCGACATCTCCAGGAACAACTGAGGGCTGGTTTGAATGAAAATAAGTCATCTTCAGCAAAGTCTCACAGTCTCCATTTCCGGAGAAATGGAGGGATGGAGGCACAGGACACAGGGCCTGAAGGGACGAAAAGATGGGCTGGAACGCTCAAACGTGCAAATGCGGCAGCTGCTGGATGATGGAAGGAGCCAACTAAAGTCACTCATGGAAACCACACTGAAGACCAGACATTCGCCTGGCCTCTCGAGAGAGGGTCTCTTTGAGAGGAGCAACTTGGAAGTGGGAGAAAACAGGGAAGCAGAAAGTGAGCATCCCCCAGAGGGCCTGTTGGAAGCTGATCTGAAGGGTCTCATTCATGCTGTCAACGTAAAAGTGTCCTTTAAAAGGAAGAAGAAAGAAAAAGAAGAAATATCCAGAAAATTGCATGAAGAAAATGAAACCAATGAAGAGAGAATGGGACAAATAAAACGCCTCCAAACCAAGCAAACCTCCTTGCGGCCTGAAAACGCACAGCTGGAGAGGAGGGAGATCCAGGAGCTGCGGCTGAAACTTGAAATGCTGCCTGAATTACATCAGGAGCAGGTCAGGCAGCTACTGAGAAAGTCGACTGCGGAGGCAACATGCCGCCTGGAGGTCGAGAGGAGATGCCCCCACGTGTCCGAAGACTGGACTATGCCAGTCCGAAGCGCAGCCTCTACGAGAAGATGGCAGAGGACACAGAGAGGGAACTGGAGAGAGCCGCTTGCTCCGGCCAGAGTGAGCTCCTCTGGCAGGAGAGAAGGGCCCGGGAAAGGTGGGCGGAGGCCCTGTCCACCGAGAGGGTGCTTCACGAGCTGCGGAAGGAGAACGGCCGCGCCAAGCAGCTCCTGGCCAGCCTCCAGCTCAAGCTCCAGCCTTTCCCCAGCAGAGCGTTTGTTCCTGCTGTTTCAGGGTATCCGCTGGGTCAGGAGGCTCCCCAGGAAGCTGGAAGGCCACGCTGGCAGGGCTCGGGGTTCCAGGCTCACCTGCCAGTTTGATGCTGCTTCCACAGCAGCTGGGGCAGTAAGACCCCATCCACAGCCACAGCCAGACATGTGCCTGAGTCCTCTGTCTATAAAAGCAATTTTGATTTATCTCTTTCCGGTCTAACTGCTGTGTTTAGTTGATGCTATGACTGCTCATATTCAAGTTTTATGGCATTAGAATGCCTAGGTAGTGTTTCTTCTACTGGAGAGTCCGCGTGCCACAAGACAGACCCAGCACAGGCAAAATTAAAAATAAATAAGCAAATGAATAAATAAAAATAATTCTCTTTCTATATAGTTACGTGGAAAACAAAACAAAACAACGAATACAGACCAATTTGAATAGTATGCTACCATTGATGAGAAGGCAATGGCACCCACTCCAGTACTCTTGCCTGGAAAATCCCATGGACGGAGGAGCCTGGTGGGCGGCAGTCCATGGGGTCTCGAAGAGTTAGACACGACTGAGCGACTTCACTTTCACTTTTCACTTTCATGCATTGGAGAAGGAAATGGCAACCCACTCCACAGTTCTTGCCAGGAGAATCCCAGGGACCGGGGAGCCTGGTGGGCTGCCGTCCATGGGGTCGCACAGAGTCGGACATGACTGAAGCGACTTAGCAGTAGTAGCAGCAGCATTGATGAGAAAATAAACAATACTTTTATACTTCTTATACTTACATAAACTTATGATATATGTTCATATTATATATATACACACAGACGCACTTCCTTGAGTATGCTTAAGATGTATCTAATAAGATGCACATACCTGGAGGGGAGCGTGGCAATGCACTCCAGTATTCTTGCCTTGGAGAAGCCCATGGACAGAGAGGAGCCTGGTGGGCTACAAGACCACAGGGTCGCAGAGTCAGACACGACTGAAGCGACGGAGGGCACACAAGATGCATGCAGAAATGATGGAGGGCCCCCACCAGCGAGGGCCTCCCTGGTGGCCCAGCGGTTAAGAATCCAGCTGGCAACGCAGGGGACACCACACTGATCCTGGCCCAAGCAGATCCCACATGCCGCAGAGCAACTAAGCATGTGAGTGACAACTCCCTCAGCCCACAAGCCCACGAGCCCACGAGCCCAGCTTTGTAAGAGAAGCCCGAAGCCCCGGGGCCAAAACACAGAGTAGCCTCTGCTCACCACAACTAGAGAAAGCCCTCGGGCAACAGTGAAGACCCAAGACAGCCAAAAATAAATAAATAGAATTTACCCCACCCCCCCCAAAATGGCAACCCACTCCAGTATTCTTGCCTGGAGAATCCCAGGGACGGGGGAGCCTGGTGGGCTGCCGGCTATGGGGTCGCACAGGGTTGGACACGACTGAAGTGACTTAGCAGCAGCAGCAGCAAATGGTACCAGTGATTACCCCTGGGGAAGGAAACTTAGTTCTGGGAGGCAGAAAACTGTTTTTTTTTTTTTAAACCGTTTTCCAATTTTGGACTGTGAACAATGTGAGTTTGTACCCATGAAAACGTAAACGACAAGGATGTAAAATAATTTTATATTCTTTTAATGAATATTCTTTAAAAAAAAAAAAGGTCAGTCAGTTAATTGGTTATAACCAGCCTAACTTCCTGTCTTTGGGACAACAGGCAATAGAGATTTTTTTTTTTAATGAGAAAAACTTTACATGCCCATTGTAAATAACAGGAAAAAATGCAAATACCTAACTTCTCTCTTCCCTTTCCTCACCTGTTCCATACCTTTGCAGATAACTCGCTAATGAGTCCGTCCGTCCGTCCACCGCTCCAACCATCCCATCTACAAGTAGATCACATAAAATGTGCAGGTTCACGATTTGCCTTTCAGTTAGCAGTGGAGCAGATGCTTTTCCTGTTGGCATATCTTCTCTTTCATTTCAGTGTTATTTTTTCGCATGTATTACAATTTTTTAAAGAAAACACTAATGAATATCGAGATTTCCTAGGTGACTCAGTGGTAAGGAATCCACCTGCCAATGCAGGAGATGCAAGAGACGCAGGTTCCATCTCTGGGTCGGAAAGATCCCGTGGAGAAGGAAATGGCAACCCACTCCAGTGTTCTTGCCTGTGAAATCCCATGGACAGAGGAGCCTGGCGGGCTCCAGAGACCATGGGGTCACAAAAGTCAGACACGACTTAGGGCCTCAACCACCACCACATACCCTGGGCAAAGTTTCTTTATTGCTTATTTACCAAACAAGAGGGTTAGTTATATATTTTTAAAACTCTAGTGATAGCCTCACTGACAAATTTGACTCAGCTAACTTAAAAAAAGATCCACGTACCAAAACGACTAGTGAAGGTCAATTGTTGAGTCAACTATAGAACTTGGCTTAGGAACCCAAGAACAAAAGCGAAATCAGATACCTTCAGAACCGATGTACAGTTCTGTACAGACACTGTAACAGATATTACAGTCCTCTGAAATCTTCAGTCAAAAGAGAAAATAAGAGATTAACTTATTTCTAACTTGCTTTACACTCAAGCATAGATGCACGACTTTTCTCAGCAATTAAAACATTTTTTTGGACAATCGAGAAAGAGAACGAATGTGCAGAAAGAACAGAGGATGAGCACACAGAAATTTACATGTGAGGGCCTTTTCTGCATCATTTTTTCGCAATTGGGAAACCCTGGAAGAAACTTGAGTGGCTGCCGAAAATGAATTGGTTGTGGACATTATGGTACAGCCAACTCACAGACCACTGACGCATAAATGAGAAAGAATGAGGTCGGCTTATGCGTGCCAGTGGAATGACCGGCAAATGGAACTGCCAAGATCAAGGAAGTATACACAAGTTTTGGCAAAATTAGTTTTAAAAACACCACCACTAAATATGTGTATTACTATTGTTTAGTCACAAAGTCATGTCCAACTGTTTGCAACCCCATGAACTGCAGCCCACCTGCCAGGCTCTTCTGTCTGATACTGGAGTGAGTTGCCGGTTCCTTAAATAAGTGTATAGATCTGTGCCTTTATGCCTGCCTATGGGCATCTATGTTCCCACAAGGGACACAGAGAGACGCAGCGGAGGGAGGAGGGAGTGCCCTAATGTTAGAAGCACAGGCGCAGCGGAAGATTTACTTTATAAACTATTACAATGCTGGGCTTCTCCACCTAAATGCATGCCTCCTGTGCTCCGAAGCGTGTTTTCACTGCAGCAGAAGCACATGCCGGCCAATGACATTAAAATCAGCTGCTTTCACCCTCAACATACTTCGCTCTTCTAAAAAATAACCTGGTGATTTAAAATTCATCCCTAATCGTAACAGCCAGCCAGCCCATTTGTGGCTCGTTCATTTCTCCCAGAAAACAGTGAATAAACACAGCAGGGTATAAATGCATACGTCTGGAGAAGATGAACTTTTACCAGTTCTGTCTTTTCAGAACTCTAAAGTGCGGACCTTACCAATTTCTTTGACCTTTTTTCTTCCCCCATTCGGATGCATGGCGGTGACAAGGCATTGAATTTCCAGTTTGTCACTAACGCCATAGGCTTTATTATGCCTTTGAACAGAAGCTGGGCTTAAAAAGACAAGTTTTTCTTATAAGTAGCTGTTCACCCTTTGACATGCACGTCTGGATCCCCCGTCTCATCTGGGGCATGCCAATGCTGCTTCCTGCAGATAGCGATGAAAGAACAACTCAGAATAACAAAAAAGGAATAAAATGTGCCAGATGCCGAAAAAATAAGGCGGGCAATGCATATAAAAGCAACTGGTTTTTCAATTCCGGAGAATAAACTCTAACCAACAATAGAAGCAATCATTTTAGCGGTCAATTGATGCAAAAATTTTTTTTTCTTAAGGGATTAGGAAGGGAAAAAAAAAAGCAAACATTAGCTGACCACCACATTCTGTTAGAAATTAAGGGGGAAATGTAAGTGTGCTGTAAATCACTTTGGGGTTAATTTTGCTTCTGCCACGTGACTTTGTTTCTTCTTTTCTCTCTCTTTTCCCCCCACTGGGCTGTGACTCAAACACTGTTAGTTAACACAATTAAAAGCCAAACAGGCTGATTCATAAAATTTTCAGGAACTACAGAACATTTCAAACACAGAGAAGTACCGAGAATAATATAAGGGACATCTGTGTGCCCATCATCTGGGCTTAATGACCACTTTTTCATTTTTTTTTTCCCTTTCTGTCCATTTTATCAGAATAAATTTCCTTCAGTCTCAGAAGGAGTCATTCTGAATGTGACTATCTCTTAATTTCAACCTCATCTCTGTTTCTGGAAGGAAGGTGCTCTTCTTATAAAAATATTATGATTTTCTCAGTTTTGCTGGGTCTCAAAAGAGCTTTCTTCTACTTAGTGTGTAAATGCGCCTGATGCTTTGAAAACGAGATTAGTATTCAGGAAGAAAGAGTAGAACTGTTATATGCTGAATATGTGTATTTGATTTATAGATATTACTTAGGGTTACTATCTGGATGATCTTTGTCTTCTGTGGCTTCTTTTCAAAAAAGCAGTGACTAATCTGTTTTGTCAATGAGTGCACAGAGCATCAGGAGTTCTGAGGCTGATTGTGAATGATATAGTAATAGGCAAATCAAAACTTCTGCTTTACAGAAACTGCCCCCTAAAACGGGAGCTGAGGACTGTGGGGAGAAGGAAAAGGCGGTGGTGGCATCTTCCTCTGCAGCACTACGCAAACTGCGGTTTGGACTCTTTCCTCCCTAACCAGCTAACGTCTGTGAGCTGATTAGCATGCAGCAGGCATGGGAAAATGATAAACTCCTATTACCACTGTCATGGCAACTGAAAAAATGGCTGCTTTGGGGGAGCAGGGTCCACAGGAGAAGAAAAGCAAAGACCCCGTCTCTTTCTTCTGTCTGACATCTGTTGTTTAACATACAAAATTGTATTATCATGATGCAAGCTAGTTGGCCAGCACGAAAGCCTGCCTAGGAATTGTTAAAGCCATAGCCCCACCACTGCCCACTCCCCTCTCTTTACCATAAAAGTATATAATTTGACCCTGACATTTCCACCGAGGGTGATAAATTCCCTTCCTCTTCACCCCAGGTAGAGTGTGAAGCGCCCTAAGAAGGTGCGGTGTAGGGAGAAGGGCCTTACGGGGGTAGAGGAGGGGACAACGGATGGATTATACAGCAAAAATCATGCTCTTAATTTTGTAGTTGCTTTTCTGAATTATCCATTCTTCTCTTTGCCCCCCTGTCCCTTCTCTTAAGCATTCTGGATTTTTCTAAGATAGCAATTTAGGCAGAGCTTGCGACCAAGAGCAGACAGGATACCAGGAGGAATGGCAAACAGAGGTGCCGGACTAAAGGTTTAAACTGGTTATTGCCAGAAAAGAACCAGAAGGAAGTGCACTCAGTGCCAGAACCCTGATTCGGGAGAGAGTGGACAAGAGCGATATCTTCTTCTCTATCTGCCCTTCTCCAAGTTTTTAAAATCAAGTGTATGTATCACTTCTATAACCAGCAAACACATCCAGTAAGTGTTTCAAATGGGGCTACAGAAATAAGTCTCTGGAAGAATGCCAGTGCTGACATGCATACAAAAATTCCACATTATCCAAAGTTACCATCTGAAGCAAGTGCTTGGTTCATATATGTGTCTGTATACATATTTTATGCATTTAAATACATATTTACACCTGCATTTAACACATAATACACATATTTTAATATATAGTACAATTTAATACATATGGATTATGTACATATTTGTAATATGTGTGTGTGTTAGTTGCTCAGTTGTGCCCGACTCTTTCTGACCCACCAGGCTCCTCTGTCCACAGGATTCTCCAGGCAAGGATACTGGAGTGGGTTGCCATTTCCTTCTCCAATTTGTAATATGTAATATTTGCATATGACATAAACACCTGTCCATGTTAAGTCGCTCAAGTCCTGTCCGACTCTGCAGCCCTGTGCCCTGTGGCCCACCAGGCAGAATGTTGGACTGGGGTGCCATTCTCTTCTCCATTTACATACATACATATTTAAATGCATATGGATTTATAAGCAAAATGCATATTTAATAACATATAGCTCTGTGTTAAAATAATTATAATTATTAAAATAATTCACATTTTAATACTTTTTTAGTGAGAAAAGTTAAACGAAACTCCTTTCAAACAGTTTGCTCCCCATCCCCTCACAGTTGTGTAAACAGAACAAAGCAGGGACCAATTTGGGTTGTTTTCACAATACTGCCTTGAAACAGCTGTTAAGGGTTCCTTTGGGGCTATCCTAAAAATAGACAAAATTGAAATTCGGGGAAGGAGTGAGATTAAGCCCAATGACAGGAGAAAGTCAGTGACACACTAACAAAAGGAAGATCATTGACGTCATTCACATCAAGCATCGGCAAAGCTGGCAGAAGAAGGCCGTAAAGCAAAACCTGCGAGTGGAAGCTCCGGCCCGCTTAAGAGTGCACGGTTTGGAGCATCCTTAAGGTTTTTATAAGGATCACAACCGACGGGCAGGCTGGAGGCGCAGATGCAGGAGCAAAAGACATCAAAAAGGTCAGAACAGCTCTGTTTTTCCAAACTGTCAGAGTCAAGTTACAATGTGCCACCTGGGTAAGCCGCTAGCAAAGTCCCCGGATGATGTCCGCAGTAACCACAGGGACTTCTTGGACGCATTGGGGATTGCTAGGAGAAGAATTTGCTTGGGGGAAGGGAGCTGCCAGGAACCAGCCCCAACGAATCACCCGGGATGGCTCAATGCTTGACCTGACAACGGTCTTATTTTTAATCCTCAACACGACCCTCTGAGGTAGGTATTACTATTCCCAGAATAATAATGGGGTGGGGGGCGCAATGATTCGCCCCCTGGTGTTTCCCTTCTCAGATATTCCAGTATCAGGTCATTTCTGCTTCTCTTTTTGGCTTTCAATGCCATCAGCATAATCTCTGTCAGAGGGTGGGAGTTTTACATTTGCAATTCTAGATTTTTCTTTCTGCTGGGTTTCCGGCAGCCCACTGCTGTTTTTCACATCTCTTAACTGCACATCAAATGAATCAAGCCCTGGAACTAGTCCTTAGGTGTTTCCCGGGGAAGGGGGGTAGTCCCTGGGGGGTCTCCCTCTTTGCAGTTTAAGATTTTGATAGGCATAACTTTCTGGTCAGAGGCAAGAAAGTTCTCTGAGTCAGCTTTTTCAATTCAAACCCCGACTTTCTTCCCTCCTGAGTCACTGCTCTGGGTGCCTGGGGCCTCCAGCCTGCTTCCTGACAGTCATGAAGTCCTTCCCAAACCTGACTGTGCAATGAAGCACCTGCTGGGTTTTCCAAAAATGAGGATTTCTCAGGCTGGGCTTCTATTTCACAGGCGCAGACTCTGATGGCAAGAGTCCCCTCCCTCGAGCCTCAGCCATCAGAAAGAGCTACGGACAAAGGAAAATACACACTAATTTAAGACTCATTCTGATTACTGACCAAGGCCCATCTCTGTAGATGCCACCTGTGCTGAGACCGCCTCCCTCCACCATTCTGCAACTCCCAGGCTCCTCAGCGCGCACAGTTGACGTCATTTCCTGGTAAGTTCGCTGTTCGCTTCTGCCACCAGGACGGCAGGGGACCGCTCCTCTCGGTCACAGCGCCTGGGGGCTGCCCGCACAGCTCAGTGACTCGGGATTACAGAGTGAGCGAAGGACTTGACTATAAACAATTCCATCAGCAGGCAGGGACCCCGGTCCTTTCCGAACCTGATCTCCTTTAGTACAGATGCGGGAAGGCAGTTCAGAGTGGAGCTCCCCTGTGAGCCTCTCAGCTCAGCTGCCGCAGGTGAAGCCATCACCTACTCCTAGGACATCTGGGCTTTTGAGATGCAGAAAGATGTGTATGACAACAGCATCCTTCATAGTAGCAGAAAGCTGGAAACAAAAGGAATGAACCCTGGCACAGTCACACTATGGAATATCATATCCTTGGATCTGGAACCCATGCGCACGGAAGCCCAACCATATACTGCGTTATTTTATATCAGGGACTTGAGCTGTCTGTGGATTTCAGCATGGGCGGTAGTAGTCCTGAAACCAGTTCCGCTAAGGTTACCAAGTGACGGTTACTTCCTGTACGACAATAAGTAAAAAGAATGGATAAATCTGTAAGAATTGTGTCGAGTGCATTTCCATTAAGTATGATGGAGTGACAAGGATAAAAGGCACTAATGTGTAAAATACTACCTCATTTCGGGAAAACAATGGTAAGTTATCCTTGTCGAGGATGACTTAAACCTGGATAAAATATGAAATGATGGCAACTTCATTGTGAAGACTGCTAGTGTGTAGGGGCTGAGTGGGGAAGAGGGGAGAAGATTATGGAGAAGAAGGGAGATGTTGGCAGAAATCAAGAAAAAAAAGAGGAAGAAAATTAGATGGTTGTGATATTAAAATCATGTATTTATGAAAATTATGTAATTATGCATGCATGTAAATAAGCAGAATTGCTTTTTTTTTCCTTAATGTGAGATGCACCTGAAATGATGGAAGACAGTTTGAATGTATTTTTTAGGAAAGAAAGATGAAGAAGAAATAAGCTAATATTTCACTTAGGAGCTGAGTAGAAAGAGAAATGAGGTCAATGCCAAGAAAGATGGAAATAAAAGGAATCACCTATCTGAGATTTTTAAAAATGAAAACGTCTTAAAGCTAATACGGAATGTATTAAGCATGAAGAAGACAGGGAGGCTCATTGTGTTATTTTTTTCTACTTCTCTGTGTTCTTACACTTTCTCGTTAGGAAAAAAAAAACACATCAAAAGACCCATTCAGCAAAGTGTCCCCATGAGGGCCACTCTCTTCCAGAAGCAGGAGGCATGCCTCCTGGGGGCGATGATGTCAGAGTTCCTCTCTTCTGGGGGCTGCTGCCCCCAAGCCAGGACTTGTACACCAGTGGAGGATACAAGCAAACGAGGGGACCCCTGATTCTGATTTTCCTCCGCCCGCCTTCACTTCTCTTCCTACTGCCCCCTTACGGAAGGCATCTCTCAGAGTTTTGCCTGATTTTGGTATTTCGGGGGTTGAGCATGTTGTGGGGACAGCTGGGGTCCACACTCTGGAGCTGCCCAGGACTAGCTGTGGGATTTTCTTCAAGGAGGAAAGGAGAGGAGGCAGGCGCTGGAGGCGGAGCTTGGCATAGAGGAAGGAGCCTTCTTTCTTTCTCTCTCCACGGGGTCTACTCCCGTATCTCAGCAGCTAATTCTGAAGTCTGCCTTTTCTGCAGGTTTTACTTCTGGATGGTTCTCCAATCTGCCTACGGTCACACCAAAACCATGCAGCTCCTTCTGAGCCAAGCAGTGGGCACCCAGCACAGTAAATAGACACTGACACCTGTCTCCCCATGGGTGGATATGGACTCAAGTGTAGTCCAGGGACTAAAGTGCTGGGCTAGTAGGTCCTCCATCTGACTATCTGACAAACGACAACTTCTCTGAAGCTTGGTTTCCTCTTATGTAAAACCAGCATTACAAACTGGGCTTCCCTGCTGGCTCAGTGGTAAAGAGTCCGCCCGTCCTACAGAAGCCACAGGAGACACACGTTCCATCCCCGTGTCGGGAAGATCCCCTGGAGGAGGGCAGGGCAACCCACTCCAGTGTTCTTGCCTGGAGAACGCCATGGACAGAGGAGCCTGGTGGGCTACAGTCCACAGGGTCGCAAACAGTCGGACAGACTGGAGCGACTGAGCGCGCGGGCACAGGCGGTCAGGGTGGGGCTTTTTGTTCCTGGTGTGTCTTCCGTCGTGACGACCAGGAGGCCACAGTCTTTGATGGTTTCATTCCTGGCATATACAGGTATTCTGCAAATATTTGTGGAGTCAGTTCCTTTTGTCTTCTATTTGGGCTTTAGAATTTGAAAGAAAATTCCCTTGCTTCCTTCCTTAAGAGGAGATATTTTTAAGGGTCTTTCTAAAGACCATATCTAGACATTGTGTTTTTGGGTGGTAGGACATTCACGCCTTCAGTTTTAACTAGATGTCGCCAAAAGTTTTCCAAAGGATTGCATCAACTTCCACTCCAAAGAGAAGTTTATAAGGGGTCTCCTTTGTCTGCATTCCTTTTTTTGGCCGTGCCGTGTGGCACGTAGGGTCTCAGTTCCCCGATGAGGGACTGAACCCAAGCCCCCTGCATTGGAAGCCCGGCCTTAACCACTGGGCAACCGGGGAAGCCCCTTGTCTGCATTCTTTCTAGGGTTGGGTATGATCAGACTTGTAAAGGCTCTGCCAAAGATTTCTCTTGAAAGGGGAAAACGCAAATGAAGCTGTTTTCAGAATATATCACACCTTTAAATGTTTTTTTAAGTACTGTTACTAGATTTTGACACTGTTATCACCCCAGACCTCAGCTCAAATGTCCCCCCTCTCCCCTCCCCCCAGGCCGGTCCCAAATCCCTATAGAGGCTGGTCTCCTCTTCAGTCACCTTCCGTCCCATCCCTCTGTTTATCTCCTGCATGAAGCACTGGAATCAGAAATAATCTTTTGAACAGTTCTTTTTGATTGCTTTCTCCCCAGTGTGTCTACAAGGACTCTTATCTGTCATCACCAGATTTCCGAGCCTTGTTCGGAGCCTGGGTAAGAATGTAAGAGATACTTATAAAATAAACGAAAGAGTATACGACCTTTTACAAAGCTAAAGCCATTTTGGACATTTATTAGACATCAGGTTTGTTTTTTTAAGTCTTAACAGTATTAGGCAAGTACTGTTATCAGATAATCTTCCTCCTCTATTTCACCCTTGCCACTTCTGAACCACAGATTTCGTAATTCATTCAATAAGTGATTGATAGATCACTTATTTGCCAGTGACGGTGCCATGAACTGATGTGACTTAGCACAGCAGCGGTGCCATGAAGGTACTCATGGGATGAAGACAGAATTATTTATCTGCAGTTTTGCTGGAAGTGGGGGTTGGGTGACCTAGCCAGAGTGAAATGTGGAATCTGGCTTCCAGAATTTCTCAAAAGAAGGAGGTGTTTTTTCAGTAGAGAAGTAATAATGGGGATAATAATGAGAGCTAAAATATTCTGGATGTTTACCCTACGCGGGGCCCTGAACTAGCTGCTTTACACGGATTATATTTTTAATCATCAGAAAAACCATACCGGGTAGTTATTGTTAAAGTGCAGTCACTTCTAGGTCCATTTACCTTCTCTGAATTTTACTATATGTGTGTGGGGAGAAAAGAGGGAGAGAGAGAGAAAAAAGAAGGATTTAAATTACCTGGTCAGGGACTTCCCTGGTGGTCCAGTGGCTAAGACTCCGAGCTCTCAATGTAGAGGGCCTGGGTTCAATCCCTGGTCAGGGAACTAGGTCCCACATGCTAAGCAAGGAACGCACAGCAAGCCTCTTAAAGAGTTTACCCACCACAGCTAAAGATCCCACATGCCGCAGTGAAGACTGAGGATTCTGTGTGCTGCAGCTGAGATCCGGTGCAGCCAAATAAATACTAAAATAACCAAACAAATTACCCAGGCAATCGTGTGCCCTGTTACAAGGAAGAGGTGGAGTGGGCGGTCTCTGGCCCCGAGTTTTGTCTGGTCCTTGCCTGCTCTACTGTTAGAACAGAAAGGATGGTCAAGGGTAATTTTTGATCATACTTGATTCTTTCCCCCTCTACACATTAGCTTTTAGAATGAATGCCTTTGCAAATGGCGGCTCAGAGGAGCTGAATGTCTTCTATAGCGAAGTTACATGCTTGCACAAGCAGTTTCAACAACTGCTGGGACCAGTTTCTTCGATCCTCACATATCTCCTCAGTTGAATACATCCACATGTTTCAGTTCCTGGACACAGGTCCATGCTGTTGTTGCAGGAAGGGGGACCCCTTTCTCCTGGGTCCCCTTACCTTACTGCTCTACACCCGGGTGCGCTTTCCCAATAAAATCTCTTGCTTTGTCATCACATGTCTCCTCAGACAGTTCATTTCCGAGTGTTAGATGAGAGCCCAGTTTCGGGCCCTGGAGGGGGTCCCCCTTCCTGCAACACTATGAGCACTTTGCACGTGTGCCAAGTCACTTGAGGCAAGTCTGACTCTGCGACCCCATAGACTGTGGTTCTCTAGGTTCCTCTGTCCATGGGATTCTCCAGGCAAGAATACAACATCGAGTAGCCATTTCCTTCTCCAGGGGATCTTCCCGACCCAGGGATCGAACCTGGGTCTCCTGTATTCCAGGCAGATTCTTTACCACTGAGCTACCAGGGCACTTAAGCGCATCAACCGTTACTGTTATAGAGATCATTTCCTCCAAGAACACAGAACTGAGCAAGCTCTGGGAGAGGTGTTAAAGACTGCGGTGAAGTCGCTTTTGCTGGAGGTCTTTTTAACAAGAATAGACTCTAAACTGACTTGAATTTGTTAGATGCGCTAGAGACAGGGGGAAAGACATCTGGAACGTTATTCTAAACCCAGGATTCTGTGACCATCTCATTGCTTCCCAGATTTCCTTGATCACAGAAATCATTTACTAAAAAACAAAAGCAACAACAAAAAAGAAATGCACATCCAAAGCAAATGAAAGAAAACGCAACACGGTGCCTGGCACACAGGAAGTGCGCAATAAATGTCTGCGGAATAAATGATGGAAGGAAAAGATCACACATTCAAAAACAAAATGTAGGACCTGATCTTTGCCAATAACCTTTCTCAAACCCCATGTGTTTCTGTCTTATGTTGGTACGCAAATACACACACACACCTACACCTCTCACATAAGTTTGTATCATCATGGCAAAAAACATCTTGATCTTGGTGTTTAACGAACTGTTTAAAGTAGGTCCTCTTTGGGGCTTCCCTACTGGCTCAGCAGGTAAAGAACCTGCCTGCCAGTGCGGGAGACACAGGAGACAAGGGTTTGACCTCTGGGTCGGGAAGACCCCCTGGAGAAGGGAGTGGCAACCCGCTCCAGTATTCTTGCCTTGAAAATTCCATGGACAGAGGCGCCTCTAGGGTTGCTGTCCATGGGGTCGCAAACAGCTGGACACGACGGAGCACACTGTTTGTTGTTGTTTGGGGAGAGAAACTGTCTTTGATGGTAAAATGCTTGAATCTTAAGAAGAGGAAGAGACACCAGAGACCTCTCTTCTTCACACCCACACACAGTGAAAAGGCCACGCGAGGAGCGAGCCCCCCACCAGAGACCAGTCTAGATCTTGGACTTCCAGCCTCCAAAGGTGGGTGTGGTTCTCTGTGGTGGAAGCCCAGGCCGACTAACGCAAGGAAACAAAGCGCAGCGCTAGAGGGAGGAGACCACCCCCAAACAGGCAGCGGTGTGAACGGCTCTCCCTCTGGGTGTTATTTCCAGTTTACAGGTAAAGCCACAGGTATGCAGCTGAGTGGGATTTTGAACCCAGCACAGGTACTTCAGAAGACTGTGTTCTTTGCCACCATGGTGGGGGCGGGGGGGCGGGGAGGTGAACCCCATAATTTTAGGATTTCTCTACAATATGCTTTATTTAAAGTTTGAGGCAGTTCCAATTCTCACTTTGTTAAAGGAGCCAGGAGAGGGGAAACTCTGTGAATTTCCCTTTATCAGGATGTTTTTCATTACAAGTACCAATAGATGGATGAAATTTGGGTCAAACTAGAAGTCCATACTTCACACTTAACAAGAACCCAGAGGTTGACCCAGAGGTTCCAAGACTGGTTCAGGAGACGACCAACATCATTAAGAAAGCAGACCTCTCCATCCTTCCGTCGCATCATTCTTGTCATTTTCACTTTGCCCCGAGTGTCCTCACAGTCACAGGATGGCTGCCATAGCCCCGGCACCTCCTCCTAGAACCATGTCAAAGGCAGGAGAAGGGGGGAGCATCCCTCTTTTTAGAGGAGGAAAATCTTCCTTTAAAGTCCTTTAGCAGGTTTTCCGGTTTCCCGCCTTTCGTCTGTGCCCAGAGCTGGCTTACGGGCCCACTTCTAGAACATTCTCTGGCAAAAAGCCTCAATGGATGGATGGAAAGGTGTTGGGAACTCACTTTTCTTGAGCACCCACCTCCAGATAACCTGAAGAAAATTCAAGATCTGGATTGCAAGGAAGAAAAGGAAGGTGGCAGTTGCATATGTGATTGAGATCTTTGCTTGCAGTCTTGTTTCAGGCAAAGTTCACTTGCGAAGCTGGATAAGTGCAGTTCACTCCAGAAGTCCCTAGACCCTACTGCTCTGCCCTGCGTCTTCATATTTCAGGCTTTCAAATAACCTTGCAGCTGCCACAGAGATAAACTGAGTTACTAAACTGCAAGGCGGGATGGTTCCATCATAAAGATACTGCTGGTAATTAAATCCTCCAATTACAGGTAGTCAGATTAGTGAGACTAGCGCGGTATATTGTAACTAGTAACTCAGTTGGGGTGACTAGAGATGGAAAGAGATAAATCGAAACAGCCTTAAGCTCGACAAAGAAAAGGGGATGAAATCAATTTGTATGTAAATTTCTCCCAGTTAGAACTTCCCAGAAGAGAGTTACACAGAACACATGTTCTTCTGGATTAAAATCCTTCCAAGATGGTCCTATAGAAGCTTCCCTGGTGGTCCAGTGGCTAAGACTCCACTCTGCCAACGTAGGGGGCCTGGGTTCGATCCCTGGTCAGGGAACTAGATCCTGCATGCTGCAGGTAAGACCTGGCACAGCCAGATAATTTTTTTTTTTTTTTTCAAAGAGGGGAACAGAAAAATATATATATTTTTTAAAAAAGACCATCCTGTCAGTTTAAAAGTAACCAAACAATGACGTCAGGAGTTAAGAGTCTAACTGTGAAAAAAAAAGAAATGTCATCTTTCTTGACAGTTTACAGGGAATGAGAGAGACAAGTTCACAGCGTGCCCTCCTGATGTTATATATGACTCTCCTTTCCTTTCCAAGGTGGACGCCTGGTTCTACATCCTGGAGCAACTTTCATGTGCGGAAATAGTAACGTAGAACAAAGAATTATTGATGTCACCGTCTAGGTCGTAGCTTGAATGCATCTTTCCCTACAGATATTCTGTTGATTTAATTGAAGGGAAGCTCAAGTGGTAATAATACAGACGATGATGAACATGGTAGGAATAGCGAACCTTTCCGAGTATTTTCTCTAAACCAGACACTGTGCTTTCATGTGTAAAACTACGATCACAAACTGGGTTGCTGTGAACCCAGCTTCCGAAGGAGGTGGATCCCTTAGGCCCATTTTACAAAGAAGAAAATTGAAACCTGGAGAGGTTAAGGAACCATCCTGAGAGTAAGAATACGTCGGGGGCCTCCCTGATGGTGCAGTGGCTGAGACTCCACGCTCCCAGTGCAGGGGACTGGGCTCAACCCCTGGTCAGGGAACTAGATCCCATGTGATGCAGCCGAGAGTCCAGAGCTGCAGCTGAGACTGGGCCCAGCTAAACCAAATCTGTGAACGTAGGAGTATACGTAGTGTGCACAGGTGACGGTGTTAGCTGCTCAGTGGTGGGAACGTAGGAGTATACGTAGTGTGCACGGGTGACGGTGTTAGCTGCTCAGTGGTGTCAGACTCTTTGTTTGTGACTTCATGGACTGCAGCCTGCCAGACTCCTCTATCCGTGGAATTCTCCAGGCAAGAATACTCTGGTGGGCCGCCATTCCCTTCTCCAGGGGATCTTCCCCACCCAGGAATCGAACCTGGGTCTCCTGCACTGCAGGCAGATTCTTTTTTTTTTTCTTAATTTATTTTTTTTTATTGAAGGATAATTGCTTTACAGAATTTTGTTGTTTTCTGTCAAGCCTCAATGTGAATCAGCCATAGGTATACATATATCCCCTCCCTTTTGAACCTCCCTCCCATCCCCCTCCCCATCTGACCCTTCTAGTTGATACAGAGCCCCTGTTTGAGTTTCCTGAGACATACAGCAAATTCTCGGTGGCTATCTATTTTACATACGGTGATGTAAGCTTCCATGTTATTCTTTCCATACATCTCACCCACTCCTCTCCTCTCCCCAGTCCGTAAGTCTATTCTCTATGTCTGTTTCTCCATTGCTGCCCTGTAAATAAATTCTTTGCCTGTATGTATGTACATGTATTTTAAAAAAAGGATAATTCGGTCTTAGTCCTAGCCCTACCACCAACGAGCCTCATAGTTGTAGAAGGCTGAACTGTGCCCCCTCCAAAATACAAGTCCAAGTCCCAATCCTTGGTACCTTGAACATGATCTTATTTGGAAAAAGGGTCTTTGCAAATAATATTAAGTTGAAGAACTTGGGATGAGACAATTCTGGATCACTTGTGTAGATCTTAAATTCAGTGACAAAGGTTCTTATAAGAAAAGGAGAGGACAGAGATGCAGAAAGGAAGTCTGTGTGAAGACCGAGGCAGAGACTGGAGTGATGTGGCCACAAGCGAAGAAATGCAAGGAGCAGCCAGGAATTGGAGGAGGCAGGAAGAATTCGGCCCTAAGAAGCCTTCGAGGGAGCGTGGCCCTGCTGACACTCCGATTCAGGACTCGCGTCCTCCAGAACTCTGAGAAAAGAAGTTTCTGTTGTGTTAAGCCAGTGTGTGGTACTTTGTTATGGCAACCCTGGAAACTGATGCTGTAAGTACAGGTGGGTCCCTCCGGGTCTTGGTTTCCTCATCGGTTACAGGCGAGGTTTGGAATATACCAGCCTCTAAACATGAGATGATGAACCTGGGCCAATCACTGAGCGGGGAATCACTGTTCTAGGACAGGGGCAGTTTAACCCCACCCTCACCAGAGAACATTTGGGAATGTCCAGACCCTGAGGCTGGGAAAGACTGAGGGCAGGAAAAGGGGGCAACAGGGGATGAGAAGATGGCATCACTGACTCAATGGACACGAGTTTGAGCAAAGCTCTGGGAGATAGTGGAGGACAGGGACGCCTGATGTGCAGCAGTCCAGGGGTCACAAAGGGTTGGGTATGACTTGGCAACTGAACAACAACAATGAGAGACTCTCTGGTTTTCACGACTGGGTGAGAAGCGGTGGTGAGATTCCTCCTGGCATCTGGTGAGCGGAGACCAGGGAAGCTGCTCAGCATCCTTCAACACACAGGACGGAACCCGCCCCAGAGAACAGCCTGCCTGAAAGTGTGAGCAGTGCACAGGCTGGAAACCCTGGCGTGCACCGCGCTAACGTGAGGCTTACAAGCCACACGTTATTGGATGTTCACAGTTACTTCTCAGGGCAAGTGTTATTAGGAGTATTTTTCCTATTCTACAGATGAGTACACTGAGGCTAAGAGAAGTGACTTATTCAAGGTCACAGAGCTAGAAAGTGGTAGAGCTGGGATTTGAGTTTTTTTTGCTTTTGTTTTTTTAATAATAGAGCTATATTTATTCAATGAAAAGAACACTCTTTTTTTTTGAAATTATCCTTTTTACCCCCTAATTTTGGTATTACACCATCCTTAGTAGAATGATAGTGTTGGTGGATGCCACTCTTTTGATTGTAGGTCCTTTTGGTTTGTATCATAAAAAGTTGGGAATCCTATATCTTGTCACACATTTTGATCAGAGACATTCACTTCTGGGGGAAGCCTGGGAAAAGGTCACGTGTAGAGCTTCTTCTAGTCCTAATAGTGGAGACACGTTTCTGTCCTGCTTGGGTCTCTACAAAATCCTCTAAGACGCTAATTCACTGGGTGTGTGTTAGTGACCTGGGCAGGGCAAGGCCTATGTTGACCATCAGCTACATCGAAGCTGCAGTGAGTGCATTATAAAGAAGATCCCTGGTCTGGGAAGATTCCACTTGCCGCAGGGTAACTAAGCCTGTGCCACAACTACTGAGGCCAGGCTCTGGAGCCCATCGTCTGAAACGAGAGAGGCCACCGCAGTGAGAAGCCTGTGCTCCCCAACTAGAGAGTGGCCCCTGCTGCTTGCAACTCGAGAAAGTGCCCATGCAGCCACGGAGACCCGGCACAGCCAGAGAGTAATAAATAAATAAATTTATAAATAAATAAATAAATTCTTGCAACTAATGAGCAAAGAAGAAGGGATAAAGATGGCTTTCGTGGCACCAGGTTCCGCCACTCAAAGGTTGACTTTTGTTTTTTCACTTTTTTTCATTCGCCTGTTCGTCTACCCATTCACTCACTGTTCACTTACTCATTCATTATTCCTTCATTCATTCATTCCATGGCAACCATTTTTGGAGCTCACAACGATGGGCCTGATGTGCGAGGGCTGCAAAGTCAGATGCCGTGTTTATGAATTATTCATAATTTTTATGAATTTGAATTATGCATAAAGTGCAGGAAGAGAAGATAGAATGATACTGGGTCAACTGATTGAGCTCAGACTGATGGTGCCAGACCTCCCAAGCTCTTGACCTGCACTTACTCAAGTAATCTCCTAATGACCTGTGAGGTAGGTACTCCAGTTATCCTCCATTTTACAGATAAGAAACTAAGGTATACGATTTTACATACATTGCTTAAGATCTTGGCAGAGGAAAAGGATCTGAACCCAAACAGTTCTGTTCCAGACTCTGCTGTCAGTCATTACCTCTCTGTACGGAAGTAATCATAAGACGAAGTAATACTTGGTTTGGTTACTTTTTTGCCCCTCCTGTTAGTACTGCAAACAATAAGTGTTATTACACCAATTCTCATTGCACTTCGATGGAAAGATACTTTTGCATGATTCCCATTTCATAGATGAGAAGACTGAGATTTACAGAGGTCACATGATTGACTCTAACCACCTGGCTCTGAAGAGGCATGAAAACTTTGCATAAGCAAGCTGGGTGTAAATCCTGACCCTGGGACTTCCCTGGTAGTTCAGTGGCTAAGGCTCTGAGCCGCCAATGCAGGGGACCTGGGTTCAGTCCCTGGTGAGGGAATTAGATCCCACGTGCTCCAAGTAAGACCTGGTGCAGCCAAAAAAAAAAAATAATAATAATAATCCTGGCCCCGTCACTTTCTGGCTGTACAACCTTGGGCAAGTTATTTAAACTTTCTGAACAAAGAAACACAAGCTGGAATCAAGATTGCTAGGAGAAATATCAATAACCTCAGATATGCAGATGACAGCACCCTTATGGCAGAAAGTGAAGAGGAACTAAAAAGCCTCTTGACAAAAGTGAAAGTAGAGAGTGAAAAAGCTGGCTTAAAGCTCAACATTCAGAAAACGAAGATCATGGCATCTGGTCCCATCACTTCATAGTCATAGCAAACACCCTCTTCCAACAACACAAGAGAAGACTCTACACATGGACATCACCAGATGGTCAACACCGAAATCAGATTGATTATATTCTCTGCAGCAAAAGATAGAGAAGCTCTATACAGTCAGCAAAAACAAGACCGGGAGCTGACTGTGGCTCAGATCATGAACTCCTTATTACCAAATTCAGACTGAAATTGAAGAAAACAGGGAAAACCTCTAGACCATTCAGGTATGACCTAAATCAAATCCCTTATGATTATACAGTGGAAGTGAGAAACAGATTTAAGGGCCTAGACCTGAGAGATAGAGTGCCTGATGAACTATGGAATGAGGTTCGTGACATTATACAGGAGACAGGGATCAAGACCATCCCCATGGAAAAGAAATGCAAAAAAGCAAAATGGCTGTCTGGGGAGGCCTTAAAATAGCTGTGAAAAGAAGAGAAGTGAAAAGCCAAGGAGAAAAGGAAAGATATAAGCATCTGAATGCAGAGTTCCAAAGAATAGCAAGAAGAGATAAGAAAGCCTTCTTCAGCAATCAATGCAAAGAAATAGAGGAAAAGAACAGAATGGGAAAGACTAGAGATCTCTTCAAGAAAATTAGAGATACTAAGGGAACATTTCATGCAAAGATGGGCTCAATAAAGGACAGAAATGGTATGGACCTAAGAGAAGCAGAAGATATTAAGAAGAGGTGGCAAGAATACACAGAAGAATTATACAAAAAAGATCTTCATGACCCAGATAATCATGATGGTGTGATCACTCATCTAGAGCCAGACATCCTGGAATGTGAAGTCAAGTGGGCCTTATAAAGCATCACTACAAACAAAGCTAGTGGAGGTGATGGCATTCCAGTGGAGCTATTTCAAATCCTAGAAGATGATACTATGAAAGTGCTGCACTCAATATGCCAGCAAATTTGGAAAATTCAGCAGTGGCCACAGGACTGGAAAAGGTCAGTTTTCATTCCAATCCCAAAGAAAGGCAATGCCAAAGAAGGCTCAAACTACCGCACAATGGCACTCATCTCACACGCTAGTAAAGTGATGCTCAAAATTCTCCAATCCAGGCTTCAGCAATACGTGAACCATGAACTTCCTGATGTTCAAGCTGGTTTTAGAAAAGGCAGAGGAACCAGAGATCAAATTGCTAACATCCACTGGATCATGGAAAAAGCAAGAGAGTTCCAGAAAAACATCTATTTCTGCTTTATTGACTATGCCAAAGTCTTTGACTGTGTGGATCACAATAAACTGTGGAAAATTCTGAAAGAGATGGGAATACCAGGCTACCTGACCTGCCTCTTGAGAAATCTGTATGCAGGCCAGGAAGCAACAGTTAGAACTGGACATGGAACAACAGACTGGTTCCAAATAGGAAAAGGAGTACGTCAAGGCTGTATATTGTCACCCTGCTTATTTAACTTATATGCAGAGTATATCATGAGAAACCCTGGACTGGAAGAAACACAAGCTGGAATCAAGATTGCCGGGAGAAGTATCAATAACCTCAGATATGCAGATGACACCACCCTTATGGCAAAAAGTGAAGAACTAAAGAGCCTCTTGATGAAAGTGAAAGAGGAGAGTGAAAAAGTTGGCTTACAGCTCAACATTCAGAAAACGAACATCATGGCATCTGGTCCTATTACTTCATGGGAAATAGATGGGGAAACAGTGGAAACAGTGTCAGACTTTATTTTTGGGGGCTCTGAAATCACTGCAGATGGCGACTGCAGCCATGAAATTAAAAGACGCTTATTCCTTGGAAGAAAAGTTATGACCAACCTAGATAGCATATTCAAAAGCAGAGACATTACTTTGCTGACTAAGGTCTGTCTAGTCAAGGCTATGGTTTTTCCAGTAGTCATGTATGGATGTGAGAGTTGGACTGTGAAGAAGACTGAGCGCCGAAGAATTGATGCTTTTGAACTGTGGTGTTGGAGAAGACTCTTGAGAGTCCCTTGGACTGCAAGGAGATCCAACCAGTCCATTCTGAAGGAGATCAGCCCTGGGATTTCTTTGGAAGGAATGATGCTAAAGCTGAAGCTCCAGTACTTTGGCCACGTCATGCGAAGAGTTGACTCATTGGAAAAGACTTTGATGCTGGGAGGGATTGGGGGCAGGAGGAGAAGGGGACGACAGAGGATGAGATGGCTGAATGGCATCACTGACTCGATGGACACGAGTCTGAGTGAACTCCGGGAGGTGGTGATGGACAGGGAGGCCTGGAGTGCTGCGATTCATGGGGTCGCAAAGAGTCGGACACGACTGAGTGACTGAACTGAACTACTCCTTGGAAGAAAAGTTACGACCAACCTAGATAGCATATTCAAAAGCAGAGACATTACTTTGCCAACTAAGTTCCGTCTAATCAAGGCTATGGTTTTTCCTGTGGTCATGTATGGATGTGAGAGGCTGAGTGCCAAAGAATTGATGCTTTTGAACTGTGGTGCTGGAGAAGACTCTTGAAAGTCCCTTGGACTGCAAGGAGATCCAACTAATCCAATCTGAAGGAGATCAGCCCTGGGATTTCTTTGGAAGGAATGATGATAAAGCTGAAACTGCAGTACTTTGGCCATGTCATGTGAAGAGTTGATTCATTGGAAAAGAGTCTGATGCTGGGGGGGATTGAGGGCAGGAGGAGAAGGGGATGACAGAGGATGAGATGGCTGGATGGCATCACGGACTCGATGGATGTGAATCTGAGTGAACTCCGGGAGATGGTGATGGACAGGGAGGCCTGGCGTGCTGCAATTCATGGGGTCGCAAAGAGTCAGACATGACTGAGGGACTGAACTGAACTGACTGAACTGAGATGATTAGGTTAGAGCAAGACTGCACAAACTGTCCCATTGGCCAGGTATGTTCCAGCATCTGTTTGGTACAGCTGTTACCTAAGAATGCTTTTTACATTTTTAAATGACTACAAAAAAATCAAAAGGAGAATAATATTTTGTAACACATGGAAATGACATGAAATCCAAATTTCAGTGTCCACACCGTCTTCCTGGCTCGTAGCCATGCCCACCCCTTCACACTCTGCCTTTCACGCTCAGCAGGTTGAGGAGCTGCCACAGAGACTGCATGGCTTGCAAAACCGAAAGTATTGACTCTGTCCTTTCATAGACAAAGTTGGCTGACCTATGGATTAGGTGACAAATAGAAAATCCATGCTAGGTACTCAATAACTATTATTAGAAATAACAATGAAAACAATGATGTGTCATTTGAAATGTCCAGTAGACCTGAAGTCAGTGTTCAAAGTTATACTGAATTTTGTCATTCTTTGAAGTGAAAGGGTGGCTCAGATGGTAAAGCGTCTGCCTACAATGTGGGAGACCTGGGTTCGATCCCTGGGTTGGGAAGATCCCCTGGAGAAGGAAATGGCAATCCACTCCAGTACTATTGCCCGGAAAATCCCATGGACGGAGAAGCCTGGTAGGCTACAGTCCACGGGGCTGCAAAGAGTTGGACACGACTGAGCGACTTCACTTGAAGTGAAAAGAAAAATCTTTTGTCCACTGAGGGACTCAGAGGAAGATATAGGGAATTAACATGTACTTATTAATTATTGTTATAATTTTTTTTTGATGTGGACTGTTTGTAAAGACTTTACTGGATTTGTTACAACATTGCTCATGTTTTGGGTTTTTGGCCTTGAGGCATGTGAGGCAGCCCTCCGCACCCGCTGCATTTGAAGGTCAAGTCCCAGCCACTGGACTGCCAAGTAAGTCCCAACACTTTATTAAATAGAAAGCGAACAGGAACAAATAGCTTATATCCTCAAGGTCTATTATCTCTACTTAATCCCATTTGTCAGCTGTTCTTGCCTGCAAATATGTACAGTTTTCTTCTTGGCATAAGCACTTCTACAGACTTTACATTTTTTTAAGGCTATATTTATATTTTTTTATAGTCTACCCTCAAATTAAAGGCGATCTCAAAGTCCAATAATGGAACAATAATGAATGAGTTTGGGTACATTTACTATTCAATAAAGTCACACCTAGCCTGTACAAATGAGAATTAAGACTTTGCAGCAATATCAGAAACTGATTATAATATAATAATTGATACAATATGATAGATATTTTGTAGAGACACAGAAAAATATATTTGTGTGCGTATACAAAACATATATATAATATATATAAAACATTTTTATACATACATATATAATTATGCCCTAAAAATATGCCCTAAAATGTTGGTATAAATTATCTCTGAGTTAATTTTCTTCATGATAAGTTTCCAGGTTTCTGAATTTTTTGGTTTTTCTATAATGAGTATAAGGTATTTTTACATTATGGAAAAACATTAAGAGAAAAAGTCAGAAGCATAACTGCAGGATTCCATGATTCTAATTGAGAAAAATATACACTTAAGAAAAAAGACTATAAATGAATACAAAAAAACCCAGAATCGTTTCATAGAGAATGAAATGCCATAGACCATGTTGTCAGCTTTCTAAGTAAGAAGAATAGAAAGCTATCATTATTGATCCCACATGTTGTCATTTATTATTGTAAAATGATAATTCTGTATATCTTATTCATACAAAGTTTGTTGAAGACAATATAGTTTTCAACAGAAATTTAAAATTATGCTCACATTCCACCACCTTCTGTTATTTTAAGAATGCATTTTCTTCCCCTTACACAATTACAATCAACTTAAACTTACTTATTGTGTATTTTTTTAAAAAAATTTAACTCGTGTTACTAGTTTGGCAAGTATTACTCCCTATTGAAAGCAAGAGGAATGTTTTCTAAGTGACCAGTTGTCACATTTCTAAACTAAATCAAACCTGTTTTCCCAGCTTATAAGTAAGCTTTTAATTATGCAAATAGAAGTACAACCTAAAGAAACAGGTCAGGAGAGGGACGTCTGACTAATTAATGCCGGCGAACATAATGTTTTCTTTCCATGCGAGCGTATGTTTCACTAACCAGGTGATGTTAAAGTTAAAACTAGGTAGGTTTATCAGCACATGATTAAAGACCTTAGCATCTAGCTGAACTAAACCATAAAAGAATCTGTCCTTTTGTGTTTCTCCACAGGCATCTTGAGTTGAGCTTACACACTCTAGAAGCTCAAGGTAAAAAAGATTCACGTTCCTCTGTGTTCACCATTTTCTGATGACTCTGCTGCGTCATCACAGATTGCAGCTTAAAGAAACACTTAAATGCATGTGTGTTAAGATATTAGTTGCTACTGCTGAGTGGTAGGATTTCCGGTGATTTTTTTCCATTTTACTTTTCTATATTTTTCTCATTTTCTTCTATGACCACGGACTATATTCATAAGTGAAATAAACAGCACAAAAATAAAATACTTAATGTATCATTTCATTCACTCAGCAGCCCAGCGTGGCTCATGCTGGGCACTCCCTTCCTGAAAGCCAGGCAGCATAGCCAACACGGTTTACCTCGATCATTGGATGGAGCTGTGGATAAATGGACTCATAAATGGGAAAAGCATTCTGCAAAGCACAAAGCCTTAAAAAAAAAACAAGAAGACTCTCAGGAACTTTCCTGGCGGTCCAGTGGTTAAGACTCTCTGCCCCCCGTACAGGGGTGTGGGTTCAATCCCTGGTCAAGAAACTACGATTCCACATGGGTTCAGCATGGCCAAAAACAAACAAACAAAAAAACATTTCAAATAAGACACTCATAGTCGTATACACCCAAGCAGGTCATTTCCTTCTCCTTGGGTGAACTCCAACAGGTGTGCAAAGCCCAGCTTTGCCAAGTTGGATGTCTTATTTTTCACTGTCTGTGTCTCAATTCTGCCCTGATGTTGAGGAAGCCACTGTCATGCATGAAGAACAGATGTGGCTATGTGCCCATAAACATTCATTTATGGACTCTGAAGATTACATTTCATATGACTTTCATGGGTCTTAAAATATTTTTTCCAGTTATTTAAAAATGGAAAAACCACTCTTCCCTTTTTTGTCGTTCAAGATAGATGGCAGGATGTCAAGTGTGGACCATGCAGAGTTTTCTCCTAAAGGATATGAAAAGGATGGGACTTCCCTGGTGGTCCAGAGGGTAAAAAATCCACCTTGGAAGGCAGGGGACAAGGGTTCAATCCCTGGTCGGGGAACTAAGATCCCACATGCTGTGGCTACTGAGCCTGCGTGCTCTGGAGCCCGTGTTCCACAATGAGAGATCCCGCGTGCCACTGCGGCCAAGACCCACCCAGCCAAATAAAAAAAAGGTGAATGAAAGGAAAGGATGCAGAAGACAAAGGGAGAGAAAGGCCCTCCCGTCCAGTTTCCCAGCGGTCATCACTCTGGCAGCACCATCCAATTCTTGCCAAATCTGTGTACTCAATAGTTTACTTAATATACAAAATAGTCTAACTCATGCTTCGTTTTTTCGCTTCTTTGTGTCTATTTTAAAAGGAGATTTTATCCATCACTGTCATGAATGGAAAACTCAGTATCAGTTTTTGTAATAGAAGGTAACGGAGCAAGTGAATTTTAAAAAATGAAATTTTAGTTAGGCACGCTCATCTACTAAAACCTTATTGCCTAAGCCCTGCTGTCTCTTTGTTAAACAGGAAATCAGTGAGTGTGGAAAGGCGCTAAGGATCTATTACCACCAAACAGAGGCTTTCTCCTTAATGTCATCAGACAGATGGAAGGTGCGCGCTTTCGTATTGTTGAATGGCACGCGCATGTCCCACCAGACTGTGCTCTTGAGCCCACTCCTTACTTTGGGGAAGCTGACCTTGCCAGAGTTTCCCAAAGTATATCCCATGGTGCATGCGTGGGTACGTGCTCAGTTGTTCAGTCGTGTCTGACTCTTTGTGACCCCATGGACTGTAGCCCACTAGGCTCCTCTGTCCATGGAATATTCCCGGCAAGAATACTGGAGTGGGTTACCATTTACTCCTCCAGGAGATCTTCCCGACTCAGGGATCGAACCTGCATCTCCTGCATCGAGGGGCCGATTCTTTACCTCTGAGCCACCCGGGAAGCTGTATTCCACGAAGATGGGCATTTAACTGGTTCTCCAATTCAAGACTTGCTTCAGTGACTATATCCTGAGTGAAGGGCAAGTTCACCGTCTTCAGGACCAAAATTTGCTTCCTTACTAATAACTTACCTACAATTAAAGCGCGGTTTGTGGGCATTACAACAAATGACAGGGTTGTAAATCTCACTGAGTGTGTCCCAGAGAACAAAACTAGGATTGTCTTTAATAAAGAAACGAGAATTTCTAATTAGCTTTCTCGTTTGTGTAGGGAGGATCATATCTATCATTAGGCTTAGAAAGTTAACTTGCAACCTCATTCTTATAAGCTTTGGGGTCCCTTCCATCTGTAGTCTCTGCTCTAGGGCTTTTAGTATTGAATTCATTGTCTGTGGGAGTTCTCCTCTAGTTCAATTTTAGGGCCAAACCGTGCCTGTTTTGTTTTGTTTTCCTCTCCTAGGCAAATGAGATTAAATTCATATTCAAATTTTGCGTGAAGTTTACCAACATTTCCCGCTCTTTATTTTTGCTCTTGGTTTCAGAGTAAAATTTTGTCTTGTTCTTTTAACATTATAATTGCTACTCAGGATTCTAGGTTATAATTTTGCTCTTATGTAAATTACATCACTTCAGTAGCAAAGCCCAGCAAACAGTATTTATTTCCTTCCTCCGTCTTGGAAACTGATTCCATTTGAAAAATGAAATGCAGAAACTAATGAAAGCGAGACCCACTATCTGCCTTGATCTAGCTGATCTGATTTTAAACCAGTCTGCAGAGGAAAGGACAGACAAAAATGATGCAGTTCTAGCTAGCATTCTTGGCTGTTTCTGACCATCCAGAAGCAACATGACTAATATGTCAAGTGAAAAAATGTTTCCTTGATTAAAATCATAACAACATATTATGTGTAATAACAGGGAGTACACATGACTCAGATTCCAGAAATGTTAGAAACTGGAGGCTCAGTAACAGACAGCAACCAGTGAGGACTGCTCTGCTGGAGGGGGTGTTTGGGAAAAGCTTGCCAGTTGCACGTTGAAGTTAAACAGGAGCCTAACTTAATTCTTATTCTGAGTGAAGAGTAGTGTATTATATCCTTGCAGCTGAGAGGGATACTGAAAGCCCTAAAAAAAATAAGTGTCTTTAACAAGATAGAAGTTTATTTTCTTTCCACTGAAAGCTAGGTAGGTGGTCTAGGGTTGCTATGAACTCACTGGACCCAAGCTGCTCCTCTCTTTTCTGCTTTGCAGATTCAACCGACCTCATGGCCCAAGATGGTAGCAGCCAAGTTCCAGAAAGCAAGACTGAGCAAGGGACAGGGACAGAGGGCAGCAAAGTCACTTGCCTGACACATCCTGTTGGTCAGAATGCAGTCACAGGACCTCAGCTAAACTAGAAAGGGGGCCTTCCCAGGTGGCACAGTGGTAAAGACTCTGCCTGCCAATGCAGGAGGCGTAGGTTCGATCCCTGGGTCTGGAAGATCCCCCGGAGGAGGAAATGGCAGCCCACTCCTGTATTCTTGGCCTGGAAAATTCCACAGACAGAGGAGTCTGGCAGGCTACAGTCCATGGGGTCGTAAAGAATCGGACACAGCTGAGCAACCAAGCACACAGACACGCAAACTTTAGAAAGGAGGCTTGGAAATGTAGTCTCTTTTTTTTCTTGGTGAAAATTTTCATCCCAGCTGAAAATTCTATTACGTGGAAGAAAGAGAGATAAGATCTTGAGGTACAACTTCAAAGTTTCTAGCAAAACAAAATTATCTTTCTGGATTTAGCCTAAAGGTTCACAGGCATAAAGAAAACCATTCATTTATTCATTCAACTGCTTAACTCGACAAATATCGATTGAGTACATACTATGCGCTAGGCACTGTTTCATGGGCTGAGTTATCCTGGTGAGTAAAGCATAACTCCCTGCCCTCAGGGGGCTCACATCCTAGCAGGGAGGGAAAGATAGAAAACAGTAAATGTAAGTGATTAAACTATATCCTATATTAAAAGATACAGATTATTATAGCAGAAAAAAGGGATTCCCTGGTGATCCAGTGGCTAACATTCTGCGCTCCCAATGCAGGGGGCTGGAGTTCAATCCCTGTTCTATTTATTTATTAATAGAATTCATTTATAAACAGGGATTTATTCATAAATCGATAATAGAACAGCTAACCTCCCTGCTAGCACGTAAACTCCCTGAGGGCAAGGAGTTGTGTTTTATTCACCAGGATAACTTAACCCACGAAACTGCCAAGCACGTAGCCTGTGCTCAACCAGTATTTGTTAAGCAACTGAATGAATAAATGAGTGGTTTTCTTTATGCATATGAATTTTTAGGCTAAATCCAGAAAGATATAGCCTAAAATCATTTAAAACAAAAACAATAATTGTCTCGGTATAAACTTTGGACCCTCAAGATCCCATCTCTTTTCCAGGGACTGAACTAGACCCCACATACTGAAACTAAAGACCACGAGAGCTACAACCAAGAGCTGGCACTGTCAAATAAATAAGAAATTAAAAATAAATATTTAATAATAATTATAGCAGAAAATAATAACGGTTGCTGAAGTCAGTGGGAGTGGCTACGATTTTATGTAGGTGGTCAGGGATGGGTCTCCTTGAGAAGGTGACCTTTGTGCAAAGACTGGAAGGCGGAAAGGGAGTGAGTCTTGCAGAAACTGGGGGGGGGAAAGGCTTCCAGGCACCAGAACCAGCCAATGCAAACATTCAAAGTTGGGAGCATGCATGATCGAGTGCTGTGCGCAAAGGGGCAGGAGGCCAGAGCTGGCTGGAGCAGAGTGGACTTTAAGATGAAATCAGAGAAATAATAGGAAGCTAATTCATTTGGGGTGGGCTCTTACAACTGCTGGGCTTCCCAGGGGGCTCAGTGGGTACAGAACCTGCCTGCAATGCAGGAGATGCAGGAGTTGTGGGTTCGATTCCCAGGTCAGGGAGATCCCCTGGAGGAGGGCATGGCAACCCACTCCAGTATTCTTCTCTGGAAAATCCTGTGGACAGAGGAGTCTGAAGGGCTACAGTCTATAGGGTCGCAAAGAGTCAGAACGACCAAAGCAACTGAGCACGCACTTACAACTGTGACAAGTACTTTGACTTTTCCTCAGAGTGAAATGAGAGCTATTATAGTGTTTGAACTGGTAGAGTTCTACATAAATAGAATTTATTAATAAATAGATGCGCCCACATTCAGGGTGTCGACTAAAAATGTCATCGCTACTGGGGTGCATGAATTAAACCGGAGATCACTGGTGAAACCTATTTTCTGCACCTATGTAAGAAAAGCTGAGACACAATGGTATTCTACCAGATGAAATTTCTGATCAGAAAATTTTATTTATGAGCAATATTGGGCCATCATGGGTGGTAACAACCATCCACTAACAGGACGAGATGGTTGGATGGCCTCACCGATTCAATGGACATTAGTTTGAGCAAGCTCTAGGAGATAGTGATGGATAGGGAGGCCTGGTGGCTGGAGTCCATGGGGTCGCAAAGAGTCGGACACGGCTGAGTGACTTAACAGCAAAAACAGTTACTCAGAACTCACTATGGCTGGCACTGATCTAAGTCCTTTATCCAGGTCAACCTGCTACATCCTCACAACCAGAGTATTATTGTCCCTTATTTTATAGGTGAGGAAACAGAGAAGTCAAGTGATTTGTCCAAGGTCACACAGCTATCAAGTCATAAAGCTGAGATTGGACCCCAGGCTTGTGCAGAGCCCCTACTCTTAACACTACACCCAACCATGCCGCTGAGATGATTCAGAGACCTGGTGTGTCCTGTAGGATAAAGCACTGCTCTGAAGAGCAAAGTGGGCTCCCTGCCTTTTCAGGTCTGTAAATCTTGATGTGAATATGATTTGCTGATCTAACATCTGAGAGTCTGTGTGCAGGACTGTGCCCAGTTTGGGGCCAGGACTGCAGGGTCATGACGATGGGCTCAGGTCGGGTGGTATTTCTGGCACACTGTCCGTCGCGTTCAAGCCAAGCCTCTGGAAGCGACATCATTCTTTATCTTTTGTGATGGGACTCCTATAGTTTGCTATGTAAACGCCGCTACCAGCATCATGTCCATCTCTGATGTCATACAGAACACTGGGTAAGGCCACGATCATGTGCCAGGGAAGACCTGGGTTTGAATCGCAGCCCTGGCCCTTGACCGCTGTGTGACCTTGGGGGACCGCTTGACCTCTCTGTGTCTCAGACTCTTCCATGTGGTCCCCACCTCAAGGGTTCAGGGGAGGGTTAAACCAGATCATGCAAGTAAAAAGTGAGGGATGGGTGCCCTGCCCACAGCTGTTATTACCACTTTGAAAGTTTTGTAACCTGTCTGCTATTTACCTGTAAAGCCTGAGTAATCACTGTCAGAAAAGTCAAGGGATAATCCAGAAGTTCTTGTACTTCCGTGACTTGAAATACTTTCCTTCCTCACACAGTCAGTTCTGCTCTAACCCCTGTTTTGAAAACACAGGGGGCTTGGGTTACATTCCTGGTCAGGGAGCTAGATCCTACACGCCTCAACTAAAAATCTTGCATGTTGCAGCTAAAAATCCCACATGACACAGTGAAGGCTGAGGATCCCAAGTGCAGCAACCCAGGCCGGGTGCAGCCAAAAAAAAAGGATAACTCTTCTCCCTTCACATCACACCTCCCTGCACCTCACAGGTGCAAGCTTCCAATGCCACTTCTGCAAGCAGAGTCGAGGTCTTTTTCAAAGTAAAGCATTATTTATTACGGTATTTATATACTTCTCAACAATTTAATGATGATGCATTTATAATTAGGTTCCTGTCCTTTAAACAAATGTCTTTATTGTGCAATTCTGCTGAGCACAGTAATTTTTTTAAAAACACAGCTGCCACAGAACTGGCTGTATTACCAAATGAATTGCACACTCCTGGCAGAAAATCTAGGATAAAAGTTAATAAGAAGGAAAAAGAGAGAAAAGAGCGCAAAAATCGCCCGTAGTTCCTCCCCGAGGAAATCATGTCTCCTAACTTGTTTTATCTGCCTTTACACACACACACACACACAACCATACATAGCCCAGCCACACACACAACTACACACATTCAGTCAACATCACTTTTCTGGTCCCCTCCCTCTTCAAATGCAACAAAATGCATCCCATTCATTGAATCTTTGTCTGCAACTTTACTATCAGTAAATATTGTGCCATATTCCATTGCATAGATGGACCATATTTTCGTTTAAAAACATAAGCAATATTTTTTCTTCTCTAAAAGAAGACATTTGACGTAAATAACTTCAAACATTACAAGGTTCTATCAGGTACAAAGGAAGAGCTTCCCATAATCTCACCTCAACCAGCCATCTGGCAAATCCTGGGATTTAACAGAGGGGAAACACAGACACTGAAGGTGCTCTCAAGAGAGTTATGCTGCAGTGAGGGAGAAACATATCAATCCAGGAAGCTCACAAGGCAATATGAAATTATAGGATCTAGTGACTGCTATGATGCTGGGGAGGGCTTCCCTTGTGGCTCAGCTGGTAAAGAATCCACCTGTAACGCAGGAGACCTGGGTTCAGTCCCTGTGTTGGGAAGATCCCCTGGAGAAGGGAGAGGCTACCCATTCCAGTATTCTGGCCTGAAGAATTCCAGGGACTGTATAGTCCATGGGATTCCAAAGAGTTGGACAAGACTGACCGACTTTCACTTTCACGATGCTGGGGAAGAGTGAGGGCGGGAGGAGAAGGGGGCAATAGAGGATGAGATGGTTGGATGGCATCATTGACTCAATGGATATGAATTTGAGCAAACTCTGGGAGACATTGAAGCCTGGCATGCTGCAGTCTTTAAGGTCTCAATGAATCGGATATGACTTAGTGACTGAACAACATGTAGGAATTGTGCAGTTTGCAACTAGAGGCTACCACAGGAGACCAAATGTGTGTGTGTGTGTGTGTGTGTGTGTGTGTGTGTGTGTGACAGAGAGAGAGAGACAGAGAGAGAACACCTCCCTAGAGCTAATACTGCCCAAGAGAACGATCAGCCAAAGTATAATGCATTCTCTTCCAGTTTGATTTTTCTGTAATGCACATAGTAATTTTTTTTCTTTTCTAGAAATGGACCATGCTTATTAATTTGCCTTTTTGCCCAACAGCATCCTCAAGGCAACTTTTCAAGGTCACATAACACGCTAGGTAAGACCCTGGCTCCTGGATTCAAATCTTGCCTCTGCCTTTCAGTAACTGTGTACCCTTGGGTAAGCAGGATGCGAACTCAGTCTGCCCTAGTGTCCTAATCTACAAGATGGCAAGGATGGAAGGGTTGTTAAAAGGATTGAAAAAGGCGACGTATGTAAAACTCTCAGCACTCTGCAAATGTTAGGTATTGGTTGGATGGTTGCGTGCTTTTCATCTGTTTAAACCAGGATTTCTCAGTTGCCAGAGTATTGACATTTGGGGTCAGATACTTCTTTGTGGTGGAGGCTGTGTTGAGAATATTTAGCAGAATAATTGGTCTTTTTCCCACTAGATTCTAGTAGCAGGACCCTAGCCATCACCATCAGAAATGTCCCCAGATGTTGACAAATGTCTCTGGGGGTGGAGAGGACAAAAACTGCCCCTGGTTGAGAACCACTGCTTTATATGCATGCTTAACTTAAAAAATACACATATCCACACACACATGTAATATAGAATATGCAATATATATGTAGTATAGAATGTATAACATGTTATATATTATAAATCATTATTTAATAACATTATTAACATAAAATAGTATTTACTATAAATACATCTGTTTATAAATAACATACATAAGTAGGCATGTGTGATATATAAATACAAGTGATTCTAACATATATATAAACGGAGGCTTCCCTGATTGCTCAATTGGTAAAGAACCTGCCTGAAATGCAGGAGACCCCGGTCCGATTCCTGGGTTGGGAAGATCCACTGGAGAAGGGATTGGCTACCCACGCCAGGATTCTGGCCTGGAGAATTCCATGGACTGTGTAGTCCATGGGGTCACAAAGAGTTGGACACAACTGCGCGACTTTCACTTCACTTCCGTGGTAGTTCAGTAGCTAAGACTCCATGCTCCCAACACAGAGGCCTGGGTTTGATCCCTGGTCAGGGAACTGGATCCCACATGCCACATGGGGCATGGGGTCCCAAAGAGTCAGATACGACTGAGTGAGCTCACACACACAAATGTCAATGGTAGGGCTACGAAACCCCATCCTATACTCTTCCAAGAAAAGATAAGACCATTATTCTTCTAGAATTCTTGAAACTTACTTTGCATGTCTTCTACATTACAAATAACAATTGGATAATAAGAATTTGTATGCCGCGACTAAAAAAAATACCTGCATGCCGCAACAAAGATTGAAGATTCTATATGCTGTAACTAAGACCTGGCCCAGCCAAATAAATAAATAATTTAAAAATAACATATATAAACATGTAAAAATATACTTAAATTTATTTTTTAATTAAGGAAAGTATGGATGAGAACAGTTGAAAGTTTGAAAAACAAACAAAAACTCACGGATACAGAAAAGAAAAATCTAAAGAAATAAAGCGCAGTCCAAAACGTGAGCAAAGGTGGTTTCTGATTTCTACCAAAGCGAAATGTGGACCAGATGGAGGCAGGGGATGAGTCGGGCTCATGGAGGAATTCAGTTTGCTTTGGGGAAAATAAGCTATTGCGTGTGTGTCTGAGTGTGTGTGTGTGTGTGTGTCCCGAGTAGGGGCAGGGGGAACGGTGGCCAACATGATTTCTTGGTCAACGACCTCTTGGTAAAGACAGACAGGCAGGCTTGGAAGCACTTCTGGGAAGAAAAACCGCACTTGCAGCTACACAACCCACTTTCAGTTAAAATAAATCTCACTTTCCCCTTTAAAGCAAAAGACGCAGGAAGCATTTAACAACAGTGATTCCTCAAACTGAACAATGAGTCTGAGCCACTCTCTTCCTGCCCTTGCTCCAGTCTGAGTTTTCTCTCACTGGGACAGTGCCAGACTCAGGATGAAAACGGCTGCTGGGCTGGGGAGATGAAGAAGGCTCTGCTCTGTCTTGCTGAAGGAGTCTCGGACGGCAGGGGGACACCGGAGACATCAGTAATAACATTTACCCCGTGTTTTCATGTGTCATGCCCTGTCCTAAGCTCATTATATGAACTGGCTCCTTCCTTCTACATGGAAAGCCCAGAAGACAGCCTGATTACGTCCATTTCACAGATGAGGACACTGAGGCACAGAGGGGAGACACAGCAGGTGCTGCAGCTTGCAGGTGGCAGCGCTGGGATTGGAGGCTCAGCAGACTGCCTCCAGAACCCAACATTTCCCCAGGACAGTAGGTCTCCCAGGTGGCGGTGGGGTCCGTGGGTATTTCTATCCCCAGAAGACACCTGGCAATATTTGCAGGCATTTTCAGTTGTCACGGCTTGAGGAGTGCTGCAGGATTCTAGAAGGCAGATGCCAAGCATGCTGTTAACCTCCCACCAGGCACCAGGCAGCTTCCTGCCTTGAATTACTCAGCCCCAAATGTCAGTGGTGGGGCTTCCCAGGTGGCGCAGCAGTGAAAACCCGCCTGCCAGTGCAGGAGGCTCTAGAGACACGAGCTCAGTCCCTGCGTTGGGAAGATCCCCTGGAGAAGGGAATGGCTACTCACTCCAGTATTATTCCCTGGAAAATTCTATGACAGAAGGAACCTGGCAGGCTAAGTCCATGGGGTCCCAAAGAGTCAGATACGACTGAGCGAGTGAGCTCACACACACAAATGTCAATGGTATGGCTACGAAACCCCATTCTATACTCTTTCAAGAAAAGATAAGACCACGATTCTTCTAGAATTCTTGAAACTTACTTTGCATGTCTTCTACATTACAAATAACAATTGGATAATAACTGTGCTCATTGGAAAAACAAAAGACATTCATAAAGGAAAAGATGAATATAAAGAAAAGTTTATAAATGAAAGATTTTCTCCTCAGTCCCATGGCCTGGGATAAACATTGTTAACAGTTTGGCATATTCTCATTTTTCCTACTCATGACATCTTTCAGTCTATCTTCTTATCTACTTATCTCTTCCCCCCACCCTTGGTCAAAAATAGCAGCCATTGATATGCATACCTCTATGCATATCTCTTCTTGCCTGTCTTTTACTCAGAACTCCAGACCACAAGCCTCTGCATCTGCTGTTCGACGGAACGTTCCTCCAGGTAGGTATCTGTTGGCCTGTATCCAACAGATACTAAGATCAGAGCTCATCTCCGTAGGAGGGTGGTCCTTGACTTCCCCACGAAAATAGTGCCCTCTTCCATCTCCGTTCTTCACCTCCTTGGCTTCGTTTGCTTTACTTCTCATCTCTGACATCTGGCTGGACACTCACTTGTTAATTTGTTCACTGGCTGTTCCTCCCCAGAATACTGGGTAGATGGTGGCAGAGACTGCGTCTTTCAGAGTACTGTGTCCCAGCCCAGAGCAGAGCCTAGCACACAGCAGTCACCCGATAAATACTTAGTATAATCAATAAAAGGATGAAAGGACAATGAATTTATCATGTTTATCCTTCAAAGTCTGTACATGCAAATAAAGCTGTATCTTGTTCTCCTCAGTGGCTGGAGAATAGGTCATCTCGCTTTTCCCAAGGTGACAGAAACTTCGGGTGTCGCATGTTCTCATTTTGTTGTGTGCGTGGGGGTGTAGGTGAGTGAAGTACGCCTTGAGCATCTTATTCATGTATCAGCGTGCACTTGGGTAGGCATTTCTATAGGCTAGATTCCCAGAAGTGGAATTGTGTGGTAAAGTGTAAACTTTTGCTCAGAGTTGCTATAAATTTGAACTCCAAAGGCAGAATGTCCTCTTCATCAACACTGGATAATTAGAACTCACATTAATTTGACACAATGTTCTAAGGCTTTTACATGTGCTGAGTTAATCCTTAGAAAAACCCTTCCAAATAATAGTATTCATATAGGATTTGTATGCTACCCCCAGTTTTAAGTGTTTTACAAAATATCTCATTTTGATCCTGTAGCAACTCTCTTGGGTAGATACTATTGTTATAATCGTTTTACGGATGAGAAACCGAGGCCTCAGACTCAGGAAATTTCTCCAGGATCAGACAATCAGACAGTGGGACAGCCCAGACAGACCCAGAAAGTCCAGTCGCGGGGTCCACACTCGAAGCTACTCTGCTATCCTGCTTCTCCACGGCGGAACAACGATCGTCCCATTTTACACGGAGGGGGACTGAGATGCACAGAGGCTAAAAAACCCACCTGAAAGTATTATTAGTCTTTCTGCTGGTGGTTTAGCCGCTAAGTCGTGTCCAACTCTTGGGACCCCAGGGACTGTGGCCTGCCAGGCTCCTCTGTCCAGGGGATTCTCCAGGCAAGAATTGGGGTGGGCTGCCATTTCTTTCCTCAGGGGATCTTCCCGACCCAGGAATTGAACTTGGGTCTCCTGCATTGTAGGCAGATTCTTTACCAACTGGGCTACAGGGGAAGTCTTTTAATCTTTTTAGTTGTTGCAAATGTGACTGGTGAGAAATGGTACCTTGTGGTTTTAACTTTTCAGAGTATCTCTTCTGTTTTTAATATTTGGTAACAATATATTTTATTACTAGGGTAAGAGGATTTCTCAATTGAGAAAACACATATCCTGTTTAATAATACATGCCTATGAAACATGAGTTCTTTTGCCTGATCTGACTGATTAAAACAAATCCAGACTCTTTTTACTCCTAAAATGTCCTTTAAATTTAATTAATTTCCAAATAAATTATTTTTGAGAGGTAAACCACAAAAAATATTTGAATCTATAAGTTGATAAACACCTCAATGCAATATGACTTTCTGATTGGGTCACCAACAAAGATCAGTGGGAAAAACTGGTGAAACCCACACAGTCTAGTTACCAGTATTGTTAATTTCTTAGTTTAATGCATATGGGTGTGTAAGATGTTACCAACAGTGGAAGCGGGGTGACAGGCACTCTTTTTATCAACTTTGTAACTTCTCTGTCAATCTAACATTCTTCCAGATAAAAAGTTTTTAAAAGAGTGTTTAATGCTATTTTTTTCAGATCTGTAAAGATACTCGTGATATGGGTTGTCAGACATGGGAAACACCTGGCTATGGTTACATTTTGGTAAAAAGGAAAAAAAAAAAATCGCTGTTATCCTTCTGCTGGACAAAAGGGTATATTTAGCCTCAGATTTTTTTGTGGTGACCTTTGTGTTCTGAAATGAATTAGAGGTTTATGTGTAAGAATGTGAAGCACAGGGAATCAGGAAGTGGACGGGATACCCCTTTCCTGCCATATTTCATTCATTTTCGTGGAGCAGCGTCATCAGGAGGAAAGCTTGCTAGGTTTTTCCTTCATGACGTATCTCTTGAGTTCTGAAGGCAAGTGCACGTGGATACACATGGCCACCTCAACCAGAACCCTCGAAATTCCTGCGTGGAATTTCAACTTCATGGGATAGCTGAATAACAAAAATAATGAGAACAATTTTAGTTGAATTATTATTTTAATGTGTTCTTTGTCTCTGCCTGTTTTGATTTAGAATAAATTACTTACCTTTTATTTTTTGGACTGTGAAAACCTTTTCTTTCATCTTAAATAAAATCAGAGAGGAATTCTGGAAAATAAGCCAGGTTTCCCAACCCATAACTTCTTTCTATGATAAAATTTGAAAATGTACACGTATGTTTCTTTTGTTTGTTCTCTAAGGAATGAAGCATTTTCAAGTCAGATAAGAAAAAGGTCAATTTTCAGAGAATTCTGACTTCTTTCTCCTCATATATCCCAAGACCTAACATGGTGTCTGGCACATAACTGATACTCATATATCCCAAGACCTTAACATGGTGTCTGGCACATAGTGGATGAAGGAAGAGAAGAAAAATGACAATATTTTTACACTTAAGACCTTTAGCAAAGATAAAAGTACATTTTCTGCAGGAATGCTGGCATATTTGACAATGTGACTGAAGGAGAATATTTGCTGCCTTTGATATTTATTTTTAAAAAGTAGTCTTTAAACAATTTCCAAGCTAATAATGAGAGGAAGGTAGGTTATTTTCCCATTATTCCTCGGATTCGGCAATGTTTGACTTCCTAGAAATATTCAGTGCTTACATTTTGCTTTCGCTCATGAAATGAGCATAGGGCTTCTGTTTGGGCTTTTATTTCAATGACATTTTAAAACAGGAGCATATGTTTCAAGAAGTAATTAGTGATTGTTTAATATAACCACCCCGCAGGCTGAAAGGCTGTAGGTCAGAATTGTTAACAGGCAGAGCAATGAAAAATAGTAGAGCATTAGCAGATAGCAGAAATAGTCAAATCTGACCTCCAAAGGTCAAAAGAGAACTAAATAATTTGGTCACAGCCTTGGCTGATCTAAATCAATGCAATCCCAATTTCCTTTTTTGCTGGTTTGCCTTTGGTATTCCACAGTCTAGTACTTGCCAGAAGTCAGAGAGAGAGAGAGAGAGCAGGGCGGGTCTGCTCAGCGATATAATTTTACTACATGTGGGTGGTTTCAAAAAAACAATAGCCAGAAGTATTTCAGGAATCAAATGAAATTACTTAAACAGAAGCCTCTGTGGTTCTTCTGCTACTTGGCCTTGTTTCTCTAAGAATGATTTATGATGGCAACACCGATAGAAATACATAATTAACTATGGAAGCATTTTGTATCTTAGGTTTCCCACATTTTTCTCATTGTGGGCGTCTTAGATTGAAAATGATACCCTTATCCAATAAAATGGAAAAACAGTAAAATCTGCAAATTGCTGGACCAAATGATGTTTTTAATCTTTAAAAAAAAAAAAATCCTAATTTTTATCAGATTTCTATCCCCCCAAATTTTTAATCGAATTATTCCCTCCCTTCTGACTATGTCTGCCTTCTAGTTTTTCACGCAGGATCACATTTTTGTACATCTCCGACAAAGATAAAACACAGCTGTTCAAATGTATTTTTTAAAGTAATAAATTGATATCCAGTTTTGATTAGGAAAAGGACATTTAAAGGAAAAAAAAAAATTCCTTTTTGTGATTACAAAAATCACTTTAAGACCCGGGGGGACTATGCCTCAGTGACAAAACAAATTTGCCACAAATCATTGTACAAAAGAACAGCAGGACCTGAGCCTAAACTCGGGGACCGCTCCTATTCAACGTTCATTTGTTTTGGAAACTCCACCCTCCTCCTGCCATGTTCAATATCTAATTGGCATTCTGACCCTTCAGATAACTCAACATCTGCTACTCAGATGCATCTTGGAAACCCTTTGTTCCCCGCAGGCGGAGTTCAAGGGGCTCTCTTTACTGATACACAAGATTCACGCATGCCATTGTGTTCGCAACTCCTGGTGCAGAGTGGAGACAAAACTTCTGCAAGCCAATATGAAAAATTGAGCCACCTCCATATTCTAACCAAATCGCATTCAACAGATTTTAAACTACGAATGGCTGGAGCAGGGGGTGGTGAAAGAGCCAAACAGTCCAGCTCGACTTTTAATAAGCAACTGGAGGCTGCAAGCCACACATCTATTTTTACTCCCGCTCCTTTAAATACGTTTTGGCTCCTTAACCTCTGTTTCTCACGATTATGAGCCAATGTCTGTACTTAAGTCTGGGATTTTGTGGATGCACACACATGTGAGTGCTCTGTTGCTTCAGTCGTGTCTGACTCTGAGACCCCATGGACTGTAGCCCGCCAGTCCGTGGGATCCTCTGTCTGTGGGATTCTCCAGGCAAGAATACTGGAGTGGGTTGCCATGCCCTCCTCCAGGGCATCTTCCCGACCCAGGGATAGAATTCAGGTCTCCTGCATTGTGGGCGGATTCTTTACCAGCTGAGCTCCCGAGAAGCCCCAGTATGTGCATAACCTAATTGGGCGGAAGAGATTGTGACATTTGTTTCTGCAGTTTATTGGGAAATGAATTGTCCTTTTCAGCTGTTTTTTTTCTCCTTTGGTGTCTGTGTTCTGTTAAGGGGTGTCCAATAGGTGCCCCTTACTCAGTTTTGATACTGATCTAAGGAAGGTCTTCTCAGAAACTATCCCTAACCACCCCACGCCCTCGCCCCTGTGCCATTTCTAAGGATGGCTTTCATTGACCACAAGTTACAACCACCTGTCCAGGCAACTGACTTCTTCTTCTTTTTTTTTTTTTAAATTGACAGTTAGGTTCAGGGTCAGTAGGTTAAGGTTTAACTTTCTTCCGGGAGGAACGAACTCACCATCAGTAGAAAAAGGTTTCGTCCTTTTGAATACTGAAAGTTAAAGTTTGGATCAGGCTGAAAGATTCTACTGCTAATAGCTTAAGGCTCAGAATTGGCCAACATAAGGGCATGAGCTCCAGGCAAATAATCAGGAATTTGGGACATGTTTAAAAAATTAAATAACTGATTTTTCTTTTCCTGGCTTAAATGGTTAGGCTGGGCACTGTGGTATTTTGGTTCAAATCTCTGCTCTGCCCGATTCTAACTAGGAGTCTTTTAAGCAAACATTTAAGCAAATGTTTGCATTTATGAAATGTGGGTGATTCTCACTTCACAGGATGGCTTGCATTAAGTCACATAAAGTGTTTAGCTCACTGTCTTGTTTAGCTCAGTGTCTTTATTAATCGTGCAGTAAATTATAATTATTGTTGTTAGAGTCTTTTTGACCCAAAGTTGAAAGAAATTTCATGCCAGCTCCCCAAAATTGTAGTGTTCTCTTGCAATAGCATGGAATTTCTCTGGTTTCTACAAGGGCAAACTGCCAGTCTTATAAAAATTATTATTAATGATGTTCTTTTCTTTCATGGTTTCTGCCAGTTCTTCCTTCAAAACTTTCAGCTGGCGTTTTCCTACCTGCAGTTACAAGAGCCGACACTTTCTAGGCAAGATGTCTGCACGAGGTTCCTTCCCTGTTTCTGAGACTCATTCAGGAACAGTGTCTCTAGAGCTCTGACTGCTTACCCGCTAGCTGTCCTTTGCTAATGAGTGGAAACAGCTGCATGAGCAATGGCTTTTTGTTTGTTTTCCACCCATCGTTGTCATTTTTAGATTTATTATTTTCCACAGCTTCTGAAGAGGAGGTAACATCCCAATACCCAGAGATTTGCTTTAACTACACCTTTTCCTGGGCTAACAGCTGAGGGCACAAAATGAATGAGATATGGTCTCTGTTCAGGAGAAATGTACAGTAGCAAGGGTCAAAGCCCCAAACTAGGTATTTAATTTCTTTCCTTACAAAGACCTTTAAAAGATGTCATTTGCTACCCAGCAAAAGGATCTGGTACTAAGGTGAGGCAGAAAATTTAGGAAGACACCAAAAAACTCAGTCTCAAGGTGAGTGATATTTTAATGCAATGCTTTTTAAAAAATGTAATGTTTTGATCTGCCCCTTTCTAGCCATGAGGCGTTAGGCAAATTCTCATCTTTTGTATCACTGTTTCTTCCTATGTGAAGTGGGGGTAATATTTACCTTGCAGGGTTGTAGAAGATTGAATAACACATATGAAGTTCAGTGCCTTTAAAAAAAAAACCCACAATGAGCAAAATGTCAAAATTCTGGATAAAGACTGGATGTATGAGGAAGATTACACTGAGGAAGTTTTGAAAAAAAAAAAGCTAAATGGGTCATTTGAAGCTAAATAATTACTCTTTAATAATAATTATGATTTCAAAGAAGGACAGGGCAGCAAGCCTTGTGACTCTCCTCTTTCCCTTCCCCGCTTTTCTGCTCTCTCTTGTCAGAAAGTAGGTACAGGCCAGGGCACAGAATCTAAAACTCAATTGCCTCGAGTTTGACCTCTGGATCTACCCCTTGTTGGCTGGATGAGCTTGGGAAAGTTACTTAACCTCTCTGAGCCATGTGAGGATGAAACAAGATGCGTGCAGAGCCGGCGCCCAGCAAGAGGGAGCAGGTCTTGCTGCTCAGAGGCAGTGCAACTCAGATTGTTTTAGTTGACTCCACGTTTGCTTGTCATCACCAGTTCATCACTTTCAGAAGGTTTTCTTGACTTCACCAACCCAGTTGAGAATGTGTCCATGATTCAGAGAGCTTAACAGACCCAAGTGTCACAAGACATGGTAAATGTTCACACAATCACGACCATCCTTTAGAACATCTTAAAAAGATTATCATCATCATCATCACCATTATTAAATTTGGATAACATTGTTCAAACTCTACCCAATGAGCAGAATGACAAGCACAGTGAATGCTCCAGGCTACAGACTATAGGTGACAAGCCAGACTTCAGAATTATTAAGATTTTGTTGTGCTTGCTCAGCTAGGCTCGTCTCCTCCCCGCCTCCCATTCCTACCTATAGAACCTTAAAGGGCGACCTAGGGACTTCCCTGTCGGGTCCAGTGGTTAAGACTCTGCATTTCCAACGCAGTGGGTGCAGGTTCCACCCCTGGTCCAGGAACTAAGATCCCACATGCCACACAGGCAAAAAAAATTAATTAAAAGTAAAATTTTTAAAAAAGCATGTCATAGAATTCATGACCTTTCACCCTACATATGTTAGTATTCAGATAGAAAAACACCAGTTTATTCAGGGGAAAAACCACGCAAGGCCATTGTCACTTCTATTAACAAAAGGGACAATAATTCCTTGGCACCACCTGGTCCATCTTAGAGTGGTCCATGTCATCTCAAAAACGTCTCCCTCACTCTTGGTTTGTCGGAGTGGGGTCTGAAAGGAGGTCCAGCCCCTGCGTTCAGCCGTCACCAGAAACCCTTTCTTTTAGGAGCTCCCAGCAGGCGACTGTTGAACCCCTGACATCCTCTGCTTCCCTCGCCCCCTGTGCACAGAACCAAAACAAAAAAACCCCGACCTATTTTTCAAACATGTTTATCCAAGAGAAAGGGTGGAGCGGGAGCCTGAGGCTGGGAGGCTGTGGGGCCGGGGGGCGTGTGGTCCCTGCAGCGCGGCGCAGCCCACCTCACATCCAGGTGTTGGGCCCCCGACCCACTTCGGCCATTGTTCACCGCCCCCCTGTGGATTAATCCCCTGTCAGTCAGGCCAGAGATGCTCTCGGGGAGACAGGCCTGCGTAGCATCCCATGTGTCAAGGCTCCTTTGATACACTTTATCTCCCCTTATCCTTTCGAACGCACCATGACGCCTCTGCCCTGCACAGCCCGGGGACTAACGCCCCTCGTTTGCAGGGGAGGCGGGGGGCTTTCTCTCTCTTTTTGACGGACATCACTGTTGATCTGATAAGACATTTCTTCAGCGAAATCAAGGGACCAACTCGGAGGGCCGCGAGTCAGGGATTCAGTAGCAGTTACAAGGCGCTAAGTGGCTTTGCCTTTCACTTTGACGGCAGAGATCCTGTTGATCTCGTCAAAACTAGAGACTTCCTTTTTTAGGGGGCTGGGGGCGGGGTCGTTCAGGAGGAGTGAAGCCTGAATAGAGTTTCAAATGCATGTCCCAGTTAAATGTTATCGTGTGCTAACATTTCATTTCTAAAATATTATAACTATTTATAGAAGGAAAGACATGCGGGTCACATATGCTGTTGTACAATAAATATAAATGTAGTAATATTAATATGGAACCCACGTGTTTGGTTGATTTTTTTTCTTTTTTTTCCCTTTGTGGCTTCCCAGGTGGCTCACTGGTAAAGAATCTACCTGCAATGCAGGACACTCAGGTATGATACTTGGGTCAGGAAGATACCCTGGAAAAGGAAATGGCAACCCACTTTAGTATTCTTGCCTGGGAAATCTCCTGGACAGAGGAGCCTGGCGGACTGCAGTCCATGGGGCCACAAAGAGTTGGACACGACTGAGCGACAGCATGCATGCTGCTTCTATTACTTTTTACACTTACAGCATGATTGTCTTACAATTTAAAAATCAAATTTAAATTACATAAGCAATGCATAAATCCAATTCATACCTAAAAACATTCATGTTTCAGAGAGAAAGCTACAAGTTCTTGGTAACTGCTTCCAAGTCCCCGTCTCCACAAAAGGTAGCTGCTGTTGTCAGCTTGTGCACAATCACAGTCTTTATTTCCATGCTGCTGCTGCTGCTGCTGAGTCGCTTCAGTCGTGTCTGACTGTGCGACCCCATAGACGGTAGCCCACCAGGTTCCTCTGTCCATGGGATTTTCCAGGCAAGAGTACTGGAGTGAGGTGCCATTGCCTTCTCCGATTTCCATGCATGGACATCCACATACATGTCCTAGACTTAGATTTTAGCTTTTTATTGTGACTCCATTCCTGACTCCACAGCTTATGGGCACGTAATTGCTGCCTAATGGAGACAATGGTAATGCACTGTTAGGAGCTACCAAAAAGTATTAATATACTGATTTATGGATGTTTGTTATATAGAATCTAGGCAACTGCATAGATCTTCTTGGTAGAGAAACTTCTATTTCCTTTGCTAGACACAATGCCAAAATGATACTGAATAGCAATGGGTTGTAGGACAATGCTGAAATGATAATTCTCACCTCTGACCTCAAACCTTTCTAGAAGTGCCTATTGGATGAAAAGTTGAATGAAAATTCCTGAAACAGAGATTCCCCATCACCTCTTACTTCTCCCTTTTCTCATTCATAACATTTTGTATCATTTTCCTGCCATTTCTCCTCTTAGTAAACATCATGAAGAGAAGATGGTATTGGAATAAGAGTTCTCAACCAACAGAACTCTCCTAGTAGAAAATAAAAAAGTGTTTCATTTAACATATGACTTTTTTCTGGTACATTCCTTGAGGTTTCCCTGTTGTTGTTTTTTTTTTTTTCTGACTATATAGAGATTCTGCTGGTTTTAAGAAATAGTTACCGCTGGTTAAACTCCTGATGTCATCTGTCCTGGCCATGCACACAGGATCAGGGACTTAAAACAGTCAACACAGATATCTTTTTTATCCCTTCCTAATTTAGATCAAAGCATCAAAAATCTGAGGGCTTTCCAAGTGGCATTGGTGGTAAAGAACACACTTGCCAAAGCAGGAGACAGACGTAAGGGACTCAGGTTGGATCCCTGGGTAGGGGAGATCCTTTGGAGAAGGAAATGGCAACCTGCTCCATTATTCTTGCCTGGGAAATCCTGTGGACAGAGGAGCCTGGCAGCCTACAGTCCAGGTGGGATATAAGCCAGGGAACAGAAATCCCACTGCAGCACGTTGCTGTGTGTGGGGATCTGCTGTAAAACCTCGGCGAGTGAGGAATTTGGCACAAGAGCTGTTTGACTCCCAGCGTCTTGAAAACCACCTTGCAGGATCTCCTGCAAAGCTCCTTCCACAGGGCTCCCACGCGGGTGTCCTACACACCGCATCATAGCAGAGGGCAGTGCGTTTGAACACTTTACGCAAATTTAAGTTCTGAAGGTAGGGCCGAAGCGCTGGTAAAGCGTTCACTACTTTATTTAGAATTCAGCTTTCAGCTTTTCTTGGCCAAAGCATACTACCTTAAAGGGTTGAATAGGTCCTGATAAAATTAGCATTTCAGAAGAGAAGAACGGAGTAGACAGAAGCCTCACTTATAGGAATAGGAGCCTTTGAGGGAGCATGTCAGCATGGTATTATCCAGAGGATGGCCGGTCTTTGGTAAAAACCCCCAGCATAACAGGGACTCATCTGAAGACTGGCTCTTTTTTTTTTTTCTCCTTTTTTCCCATCTTTTGGCCTTGAGCACAGCATGTGAGAATCTTGGTTCCCTGACCAGGGATGGAACCCATGCCTCTGGCATTGGCAGAGTGGAATCTTAACCCCTGGACTACCAGGGAAACTGGCTCATTTGGTGGCTTTTGAGGAGGGACCTTGGGAAGCTGGGGACTGAGAGAGGACTTCTTCCTCCTGAGAAAGGACTTTTGTGCCTTTTCCACCTCTAATGAAATATGCGGTGGTTTTAGTCCTAAGTCCGGTCCAACTCTTGCACCCCGTGGAGCGTAACCCGCCAGGTTCCTCATTCCATGGGATTTTCTCGGCAAGAATACTGGAGTGGGTTGCCATTTCCTCCTCCAGGGGATCTTCCCAACCCACAGATGGAGCCCGCGTCTCCTGTGTTTCCTGCTTGGCAGATGGATTCTTTACCACTGAGCCACCAGGAAAGTCCAAAATGAGACTATACTACCCCCATTAAAAAAAAAAACACACAAACTTAGGAACTTCCCTGGTGGTCCAGTGGATAAGAATCCAATGCAGGGGTGGATCAACCCAATCCCTGCTGGGTGTGACCCCTGGTGAGGGAACTAAGACCCCACGTGCTACAGGCAACTAGGCCTTGGCGCCATCACTAAAAGATCCTGCGTGCCGAGCTAAGACCCGATGCTGGCAGGCAGAAACATTTTTTAAAAGCTAGAGTTATATAAGTAAAATTTCTACTCATTTTTATCAGTTAAAGGGCCAAAGTTCCAATTGGGACATCGTCTCTGATAGATCTCAAGCTGGTTAATTTTTTTAAGTTGCAAGAATGCTTTTCATGATTGTAACACCACTGAATGCCTACTAAGTACAGAGCCTTTGCTACATTCTTTTGTACAGCAAAGCTTTCTTAATCAAAAGCAGAATGAATGGCAAATAACACACAAATTAAACCCTTTGTTGATTACGTGCCACATTTCATCTACTAGGTTCCCTCACGGGTGCTTCTGTTGTTATTTAGAGAGAATTCTACGAAATCATCACTAAGACTTCATTGACTTGGAGTGATTTATTTTTGGGGGGGAAACCAGATGTTTGGGATGGCTGATAACGCATGAAAAGCTCTTTCTTTGCTGTTTGTTTTCTCAGGGTGAGTTAGGCGATGATGACAAATATTAAGATACCACCTTGCCCCATCCTACTGACAGGCCTGTGACTGATCTTTTTTTATCTGTTAGTTGAAAACGCACACCAAATCCCAGGGACGGGGGAGCCTGGTGGGCTGCCATCTATGGGGTCACACAGAGTCGGACACGACTAAAGCGACTTAGCAGCAGCAGCAGCAGACGCACGTGTAGTTCAAGAAGTTAATTGAAATTTAGATTGCTAACTTATCCTCTGTGCCTTTACATTTTTTAAACAAAAACCCCTCATGCCCACACTACACACACCCACATCCACACGCACACTTATACAATCTGTTGGAAATTTGTTTCTGAAGGGCCAGCGGCTCAGGAGAAAAGAAAAGGCAGTGTGCTTTGGCCGTTTGGTTTGAATAAATGGTACAATTGCTATTTGTATATTTTAAAAATTCCAAATCTTATTGAATTAGATAAGTGGACTCTGGAGAAGGTGAGTGAAAAACTGAACCACTTGTGTGGCTAATTTCAGAAATTTAAAGAAAATATAAACTTGGGAATGTCGCATTACATGGTTCTAAGGCATGAAGCAGAAGGGGGATGGCCTCGACCATCGGCTCGATTTCTCACCTCATCTAGGACCATCTCATGGGATTCCATGGCAGTGTGACGCTACTCCAGGAACCGAGCTCAGTTCAGTTCAGTTGCTCAGTCGTGTCCGACTCTTTGCGACCCCATGAATCGCAGCACGCCAGGCCTCCCTGTCCATCACCAACTCCCGGAGTTCACTCAGACTCACGTCCATCGAGTCCGTGATGCCATCCAGCCATCTCATCCTCTGTCGTCCCCTTCTCCTCCTGCCCCCAATCCCTCCCAGCATCAGAGTCTTTTCCAATGAGTCAGCTCTTCGCATGAGGTGGCCAAAGCACTGGAGCTTCAGCTTTAGCATCATTCCTTCCAAAGAAATCCCAGGGCTGATCTTCCAAATGGACTGGTTGGATCTCCTTGCAGTTCAAGGGACTCTCAAGAGTCTTCTCCAACACCACAGTTCAAAAGCATCAATTCTTCGGCGCTCAGTCTTCTTCACAGTCCAACTCTCACATCCATACATGACCACAGGAAAAACCATAGCCTTGACTAGAGGACCTTAGTCGGCAAAGTAATGTCCCTGCTTTTGAATATTCTATCTAAGTTGCTCATAACTTTTCTTCCAAGGAGTAAGCATCTTTTAATTTCATGGCTGCAGTCACCATCTGCAGTGACTTTGGAGCCCCCCAAAATAAAGTCTGACACTGTTTCCACTGTTTCCTCATCTATTTCCCAAGAAGTGATGGGACCGGATGCCATGATCTTTGTTTTCTGAATGTTGAGCTTTAAGCCAACTTTTTCACTCTCCTCTTTTACTTTCATCAAGAGGCTTTTTAGTTCCTCTTCACTTTCTACCATAAGGGTGGTGTCATCTGCATATCTGAGGTTATTGATATTTTTTCTGGCCATCTTGATTCCAGCTTGTGTTTCTTCCAGTCCAGCGCTTCTCATGATGTACTCTGCATAGAAGTTAAATAAGCAGGGTGACAATATACAGCCTTGATGAACTCCTGTTCCTATTTGGAACCAGTCTGTTGTTCCATGTCCAGTTCTAACTGTTGCTTCCTGACCTGCATACAGATTTCTCAAGAGGCAGGTCAGGTGGTCTGGTATTCCCATCTCTTTCAGAATTTTCCACAGTTTATTGTGATCCACACAGTCAAAGAACCGAGCTAGAAGCCCCCAAACCCCAGCACTGGGTAGGGGTTTCTTAGCCAATGAACAATGCCCCTTCAGCCTGCACCGGTGGTTGGAGATTGGGGGACCCAGCCCTCAACTGAGCCACCCTTGACAGTTTCTGATTTTCTTTTTTATTTTTTTTGATAGTTTCAGGTTAATTTCTGCTTTGGTGGTACCCTCAGCCCCTTGTGAGTTTTCAGATGACCTGCTCCTTACTTTCCAACCCCAGACACCGAATCGGTGGGACGCGCCGAGGTAGCTCTTTGCCCTCCACTGAAAACAAAATCTGGGGATAACTTCTCTCATGTTCTAGCGAGCTGAAAATGAGCCGGTCTTTTAGCATTCAGAGAGAGGAAGCTTTCAGGCTTCTGAGCTGCACTTTACTTGTGATTTCAGAAACAGACAATGGTGGGCATATCATCTGGCCTGACAGAAGGTCAGCTCTTGGGCTCTACATCTTTAGGTGGAAACTTCAGCACGAGAAAAAGGAGATATTTATATGCGCTGTGTGGCACCTCAGGTGGCATTCTCAGTGAGAGGACTCTATATGTCAGAGCTCATCATTTTTTTTGAAATACCGTGAGCCTCCATACCCGCGGAGGAACGTCCCTGGGGGTGGGAAGGCTTTTTTCCTCTTTGTGTCTTTAAATGTGAATGGACGCCTTTGATGGGTCCAGCCACATGGCTGTGGGGTGAGGCCCCACTGAGCTCCGATGCAGGCCCTGAGGCTGTGTCAACATGGCTAAAAATAGTGGAAAGTTGAAAGATTCCCTCAGTCAACACAGACAGGTTTGCAGGGGGAAGGTGGTGCAATCAATGGCATGGCTAGTTCATTTATTATTAACATTTGAACATCCACAATAAGGCAAACAGCTTCTATCTTGTGCCTAGTAGGGTTCTAAATTGCTTTATAAATACGAACAGGCTTGATTTTCATTGTAACTTTTCCTTTCTTCATTTTAAAAAATATTTTTTACTTGTTGGCCCAGGTCTTAGTTGTGGCAGGTGGGAGCTAGTTCCCTGATCAGGGGTCGAAGCGGGCTCCCTGCTCTGTGAGTGCTGACTCCTAACCTCTGGACCACCAGAGGCGTCCCATAGGAACTTTCCTTGTCTTACATTCTAACGAGGAGGGAATTGCCAACTGGTGGTCTCTAGGCCCCCTCTGACCCACAGATGAATTTTTGTCTCGCAAAGAGTTTGAAAGCTTGGCAAAACGCATATAAAATTTCAGCTCCTGCCTATTCTTAAAGATGGGAAAGAGTTCGTGACTTGGGGCCTGCGCTTCTGCTTGGAGAGCCCTGGGGAAAGTGAGGTGGTCCCCAAGCAGAAGGGCCAGGAAACGCACACGCGCGCAGACGCCCCTGGATGGGGACTGGCTTTCTAGGCCTTCGGAGTTCCCACAGTTCGGATCTGTGTCTGGGCCTCGTGGTCGCTGACTGGCGACACTGGTGTTTCAGAGCTCTTTGCGTTCGTTGAAGGGGGCAGACCTTTGATGGTGGTGGTGGGGAGGGGTTGGGGAAGTGGAGGAACAAAGTATGTATTCAGTGAACAAATGGATGGGGTCTCCGGGCTCGAGCGGAGCGCTCTGGGTGGTGAGAGGGACAGAACGAGAACGGTTTCCCCAGGAGAAGGGACGAGCAATGTGTAGTGTGGTGTCTGAGGGGAGGGCTCTGGAGTCTGGCTGCCTGGGTCTAAGCTGCATCTGCATAAACTTGTGGTCTCTGCAAGTCAGTGCCACCATCTGCACAATAGGGCTAAGCGAACCGGCTGCCCAACCAGGGAGCTACACGGATGGAACAAGAAGTGAAGGACCTGCACACAGTAGGTGCTCAAAAAATGCTGGCTCCAAAAATCCCTTTTAAAATGCTCCTTTTATGAAATTTAAATAATAGTCTGGAGTTTGGCTGATACTCTACACGACTGAGCGACTGAACTGAACTGAACTGAACTGACCAATGTTGGTTCCTTAACGGTTACCATGAGGTTTCTGTATGCTGCTGCTGCTGCTAAGTCGCTTCAGTTGTGTCCGACTCTGTGCAACCCCATAGACGGCAGCCCGCCAGGCTCCCCCGTCCCTGGGATTCTCCAGGCAAGAACACTGGAGTGGGTTGCCATCCCTCCTCCAGGGGATCTTCCCAACCCAGGGACTGAACCCAGGTCTCCCTCATTGCAGGCAGATTCTTTACTGTCTGAGCTACCAGGGAAGCCCATATATATATATACACATATATATGTATGTGTATATATATATATATATATATATATATATATATATATTTTATGATTACTTTAAGTTGTTGATCTCTTAATTTCAAATGCATTTTTAAAATCTTGCATTTAGAGACTTTCTTGGTGGTTCAATGCTTAGGACTCGGGGCTTTCACTGCTGTGGTCCTGGGTTCAAGCTCTGGTTGGGGAACTAAGATTCTATAAGCTCCGGGAAAAAAAAGGCAAAAAAAGAAAAAAAACCCAAACCCTGCATTTATGTTCTTCTCTTCTTACAATTACCAACAACTGTTTTTGATATCATATTTTATGCTTCAATGTCTGCTTCTTCCCAGTGGCCAATGTGTCGCTGGTGAGGGTGAGCAGGGTGAGGGGTAAATGGGGGCACATGTCCCTTTCATCACTGGCAATGCCAAATAATTACTGAAATTAAGAAAGTCCTCAAACATACCCTCAGCTTTTCACACACTGAGGCCACAAAACCTGCATATGCCATGATTTCTCAAATGGCTTTTTAAAACATGTGGCAATTTTGGGAAACAGCACTTTCCAAATCATTGGCTGCCCCAGTGTCACAATGTCATCACCTGCTAGTGAGCCAGGGGTTTTGTCTATTCAACCATTTATTTTGCTCAGTTCAGTTCAGTTCAGTCGCGTCCGACTCTTTGGAACCCCATGAATCGCAGCACGCGAGGCCTCCCTATCCATCACCAACTCCTAGAGTTCACTCACACTCACGTCCATCGAGTCCGTGATGCCATCCAGCCATCACATCCTCTGTCGCCCTCTTCTCCTCCTGCCCCCAATCCCTCCCAGCATCAGAGTCTTTTCCAATGAGTCAACTCTTCTCATGAGGTGGCCCAAGTACTGGAGTTTCAGCTTTAGCATCATTCCTTCCAAAGAAATCCCCGGGTTGATCTCCTTCAGAATGGACTGGTTGGATCTCCTTGCAGTCCAAGGGACTCTCAAGAGTCTTCTCCAACACCACAGTTCAAAAGCATCAATTCTTCGGTGCTCAGCTATGATCCCCCAAGCCAAATGAGAAAGCATGATTTTAAAGAGGTCTACAAGGATGGATGTGCTAGGCATGTGAAACTTAAGTTTCAAAGGCCCCTTTTGTGGCCAAGTAGGTTTGGGATGGGGCCCAAGAATTGCATTTCTGTGGGATTTCCCTAGGCCAGTGGTTAAGACTTGGTGCTTTTGCTGCTGGGGCCCAGGTTTAATCTCTGGCTGGGAGCTGAGATCCTGCAAGCTGCACTGTGCAGCCAGAAAAACAAAAAACAGAAAGTAGATGAGGTTGTGCATATGCAGTGCTTATCGAGATGACTGGTGCTTGGTAAAAGTAAACCATCATTACTATCTTCATGCCTCAGTCTTACCAACCTCGAAAATGGGTCTATGGGAGGATTAAATGAGATATTTTGTGTAAGTCCTTGGTTCATGCATGTCACTTGTGATGAGTATTATTCCATAGGTGTACAACATACTTGTCATCAATGACAACTGTTCTGATGGTGCCCAGGGTGAGCAGGAGCCCTGGCTTCCTTTCCTAGGAGCAGCTACAGAATTGGCAGGACTCAGTGTGAAATGAAAGTATTGGGGCCTCTTGTTAAAACCTGATTAAGAGGGATTTCTCTGGTGGTCCAGTGGTTAAGACTCTGTGCTTCCAACGCAGGGGGCACAAGTTCAATCCCTGGCCAGGGAACTAGGATCCCACATGCCACAGCTAATAAGTGAAACAACAACAGCAAAAATTGTTAAGAATTTCAAAGAGGCCTTCCCAGCGGCTTAGTGGTAAAGAATTGGCCTGCCAGTGCAGGAGACGTGGGTTCAATCCTTGGGTCAGGAATATCCTCTGGAGGAGGAAATGGCAATCCACGCCAGTGCTCTTGCCTGGGAACTCCCATGGACAGAGGAGGCTGGTGGGCTACGGTCCACGGGGTCACAAAAGCGTTGGACACAGCTTAGCGAATGAACAACAATAAGAATTTCAAGATGGTAACAGTAGAGCCTTAAGTCAAGCATGGGGCCCTTCTGAGCATGAGAGCAGCTGGGATGACCCTGAAGCTGGCCCTGGCCTCTCCCAAGGTCATCTGGGCAGAGAGCTGGTGTACGGTCTTGGAGAAGGATGGTTATAAAAGCCTCATCTGTTCCTTCATGCATTCGGGTGCTCCCTCCTTCTAACTGATTCCAGGACCTTGGAATTCCGCCTGACCCCTAAGGCTGCTCCTAATGCAATCAGGGAGACACTAGATCCCCAGTCAGCCCCCAAATCAAAGGCCGGGACAAAATCTTGGATAAATTACAGCTGTTATAAAGAAGCCACCTTTCACCTTGCTCCCGTATTCCTTCTGTTTATAGTCGTAACTCAGTGAAGCCCGCAACATTTGCCATTGATAAACCTGGCTGGGTGAGCAAGCCTGATGGGTTAACAAGGACAAATAGAGCAGCTTCAAAAGAAAGGCCAAATCATACTTTTAAATATCCAAGTCTGTTTTTTAAAGGAATGTGGGGTGATACAGAGAGATGCGGCTCGGAAGAACATTTGTCCATAAGAAACTGTTGAATGACTTTGCAAGATGAAGCCAGCTTGTGCGCTGCATGTGAGCGGGCGGGCCTCTCCGAAATGCTCGCCCTTCCTCTGCTGCCAACGCTGCTCCTGTCCTGCACGAACAGGAAGCACACCACCTCCCACGCCAGCACCTTCACTGGCAGGCTGCGTTCCCCAAGCACTAGCGTCAGGCCGGGGCCCTGCAGGGGCTTGACAAGGGTGACCTTTCGCTCGCTCAAATAGCCTCTGGTTACCAAGTGACCCAAGTTCACTAGAAGTGGGTAAGCAGGTTTCCAGCCTGCCTGTTTGATAAACCTGTATCCTTTTTTAAACATTTTATTTTTTATTTTAATTGGAGAGTAATTACAACATTGTGTCGCTTTCTGCCATACATCACCATGAATCGGCCACAGCTATACATATGTCTCTGCCCTCCTGAACCTCCCTCCCCCCTCCTCCTCCATCCTGCCTCTCTAGGTTGTTACAGAGCACAAGATTTGAGTTCCCTGTGCCATACAGCAAATTTCCACTGGCTATCTTAATATAACATATGGCAATGTATACCAAACCTGTGTTCTTAGCCACCATCCAATAGAGTCATCTGGTCATACAAATGTGAGTGACAAAAAAAAAAAAAAGATACAGGAGTCACCAACATATATGTATATGATGCAAACTGTGCCAAGGCTTTGTACATATTGCGTTTGTACCTCACAGGTTTTGTGCGGGAGATAGATTATTATTATCCCCATGAGACAGATGAGGAAACCACGGCTTGGGGAAGGTGAGTGCTAAGGGCCACACAGCTTTGTGGATCAGCAGTTATCTCAGCTCGAGCTGCTGCCATAAGCTACTACAGGCGGGGTGGTATAGTGACAGACTTTGACTTCTCACAGTTCTGGAGGCTGGGGTGTCCAAACTCAAGGTGCCAGCAGATTTCCTGGTTTGCAGATGGGAGAGAGTGGAGAGAGAGAGGAGGCAATCTTCCGAGTTTTTCTTCTTGTTAGGGCACTAATTCTGTCCTGGGGGCTTCACCCTCACAACTTAATCAGTTCCCAAAGGCTCTACGACCAAATACCATCGTACTGGGGATTAGGGTTCCCGCATATAACTTTGGGAAGGGCACAGGCATCAGTCCATAACAGAAGTCACAGCTTAATGGACTTCCCTGGTGGTCCAGGGGCTAAGAATTCGCCTGCCAATGCAGGGGACACAGGTTTGAGTCCTGGTCTGAGAAGATGCCACATGGCAAAGGGGCACTAAACCCATGAGCCACAACCACTGAGATGGCGCACCCTAGAGGCCACGCTCTGCAGCAAGAGAAGCCAGCGCGGCGGGAAGCCCACACATCACAAACAGAGAGCAGCCCCCGCTCGCCGCAGCTGCAAAAGTCCGTTCGCAGGAATAAAGACCCAAGGCAACCAAAATTAAATTAATTTTAAAAGTTATAACTTAAGAAACCAGAAAAGAGGAATTTATTGACTGTCTTTGCAGCCAGGGAAAATAGTGCTACCACCTGTTGAATTTCCACTTAATTTTTTTGTTCAACATGGAACATGTTTGGTCTTCAGTGCTCCAGACACAAACAGTGAGGGGTACAGGGACACGCAAGTCTTCAAAATCCTGAAGCCACAGCGGGGGAAAAATAGGCAGCTTAATGTCAGTGATGAAAGAGTTAAAAATCCTCTTGTTAGCCTCAGACATTGCAAAACCAGGCCAGCAACATTTTTTTTTTTTTTCCAGAAAAGGTTATAAGTAAACACAGTATGTAATCGATCTGTACCGCCTAATTCTAAGCCATGGTGGGCGTCGGAAGGTTACAGAAAATGCAAGACAGGTAGCGTCTGAGGACTGAGGGTGACAGAGGTTTTCTTTCTCTTTTGGTAGATTTTTCTTTTTCATTTGGAGAATATTCAAATCAGCTGAAAAGTACAGAACACAGTACACAGTGTAACAAACACTTATAGTCCCACTGCCCCCAATCTGCAAATACGATCGTTCTGTTGTAATCTTGGATATTTTTAAAATAAAACATAAAACATCACCAATTAAGCCAAGCCCACTGAACTTTTTCTCAAGGCCTCCCCCAGAAGCGATTGCAATCATGAAATTTATGTTTCCTTTTGACCTATGTTATATTACAATAATTTTAACATTCTGTGTGTATACCTCTATATATCTGTATCTTTAAACGTTATAAGTGAATTTATAGAAAGAGTTTCTTGTTCTTGAGATGAGTCATGTTGTACATATGATTCTTTTCAACCGCGGGATCATATTTCCTCTCAGAAACATATCACGTTCTATTTATCCTTTCTCGGACGGGTGGATATTCAGGCTGTGTGCGATATTTTGCTTTTCCAGCAGTGCTATGAGCCTTGCGATGACCTCGTGACATTTGTTGGTGCGTGTTCCTAGCTTGTCTGGGGTGGACATACGCAGGGTTCCCTCCTCTCCAAAGTGTCACGGTGAAACTTAGTCCTACTCTGAGTCCCTGCCTTTGATGCGGGGACCAGTCAGCTTACAGTACTCACAGAGCCCAGCACTCTGCCCAGCCTGAGACCCGGCAGACTGGCTGGAGCCCACCCTTGCCTCCGCTCCCTGCTGCGGTCACCGTCCCCGCTCCTGGAAGCTGCAGGCCCTCCAGCCCTGGACCCCCACCACCGGGCCCCTCCAGCCCCGGACTCCCATACCTGGCCCCTCCAGCCCCAGACTCCCACTAACGGACCCCTCCAGCCCCAGACCCTCACCACCTGGGCCCTCCAGCCCTGGACCCCCACTAACGGACCCCTCCAGACCCAGACCCCCACCACCTGGCCCCTCCAGCCCCAGACCCCCACCACCGGGCCCCTCCAGCCCTGGACCCCCATACCTGGCCCCTCCAGCCCCGGACCCCCACCACCTGGCCCCTCCAGCCCCGGACCCCCACCACCTGGCCCCTCCAGCCCCAGACCCCCACCACCGGGCCCCTCTGAGCCGCCCTGCAGAGGCTCCGGGCCTCCCCCCAGAGCTGTCACCACGGGTCTCGCCGACACGTGTGCAATGTGGTTGCTGCATCCACGGAACTGGACTTCTAGCTTCCCTTCCTTTTAAAACTTCAGAACCGGTGCTTCACTCAGCTATTAGATCACTTGCAGGTATCTTCAGGACAATTTGGGTATGCGAATCTACCTTTTCAATCGTAAACTTGATGAAATCAAAATTCAGATCAAATCTTCCCCATGCAAATTTAGTGTCCAGATAGATATGCTGCCGCTACAAAATCTGTACCAGACTGCAAAGACTTGGTGTGAAAAAAGAAAAAAAAAAAAGTAAAAAATCTCCTATGTTAGTTTTTCCAAAACATTTTTGAAAGGATCATGTTTCGGAGACACTGAGTTTAGTAAAAATAAAATATGTTATCACAATGAGTCTCCGTTGTTTCTGTTTCACCCTTTTTAGCCTGGCTACTAGAAAATTTAACATTACATATGAAGTCGTTTATAACAAAAGGTATTATTCAACACATGTAAAAACAAGTCAGTAAAATAAAAAGAAATTTAAAAACAGAGCTTTGAAAACTCAAAGAAAATAAAAATGATAATACAAGTGAAATAAAAGATATAATCACAATAAAATATAACTTTAAAAATATTTAAGTATTAATGAGTATAATTAATATTTTAGAATACTTATTCAAATAAAAATAACTTTCAGTTATTTCCACCCATTTCTTTTTCCCTCTTTAAAGCTGGCCACTAGAAAGTTTGCACTGCTTATAAGGCTTGCATCATATTTTGAAGGCAGAGCTCTGGAGAGTATCTTCCTGAGGCCGGCTCCTCACTCAGCTCTTTGCTGAAACATCAACTTCTCAATGACGTTTCTCATCACCATACAAACTTGAGGCCCCCACCCCACGGCCTTGTCTATTCTCATCACAGCACTTATCGCCACCTGCCCTTCTGGGGTGTTTCTAGGGTGCTTTTCTCAGCACGGGACATAAATGAACATCTTGATAGGAGTCCTCCAACTCTGGCTCAAGCAATCCGCTGGGCGCTAGAATCATGTCTGCCTCGTGGGTTATGTGCATAAATGTTTGTTGAGTCAACTCACCTCCATCATTTCCGAGGAACATTTCCAAGAATTTGCAAAACAAACTATCTGTGTACACACACCACCCACCCAAGGTCTCAGGACTAGGTAACTGAAATCTAATGCCGAGAGGAGACATTTTCCATTCTGGATCCCAGGTGCCAGGGGATCTAATGACTTTTTTGTCACCCAGTCTTCCTGAAAGGTGGAACCATGGGATGGGGAGAGAGAGAAAGAGACCAGTTTGGATTTATGTAGGAAGCATGTTTGCCTGCAGCTTGATAAAAGATCATGGCTGGAAGCAAAAAAAAAAAAAATCGATCAATCATTCCTTTCTTGATGGCTATTTTAAATATTTAGCTGAAATTGTCCTCATCTGGGTGTCAGCTGTTTTCTCTGCAAACACCCGTAGCCCTTGTGCTCACACAAATGCAGGGGGGCTGGAGGCCCAGCTGCAGGACACCTTTTGTGTTTCCAATTTAAAGCTTCTGGGTTGATAGTTCACATTAACATGGAAAGAAATATACAACTTGTGAGTCAGGAAAGCAGTTTTTACTCATAAAATCCTTTGATAGTTTAGCCATCTGGTCAGAGTGCAGCCCCGCATAAAGGAGGCCCGAATAAGGTTAAAGGGCACACTCTCTCGGGGTCAAGGGGCCCCACCAGAGTTTGCACTGGCGGACGCCGCTAAAAGGACGCCTGACAAATTATTGCACATTCCATAGCTTTTTGCGTAAGTATTTCATTACAGTGGACAGGAATGTTGTTGATATTTTCCAACTAGAGGCTGGGCGAAGGGGAGGACGCAGCTCTGCTCAGGAACTCTTTCTGGACCACACTGCTCCCCCCCGCCACTGCCTGCTCCCCGGTAGACGAGCTCTAAGCGTTTTATTGAATGGTTCTGTGCGGCGGTGCATTCAGAAGCCTTCTGGCTCTGGCAGCGGTGTGAAGAGCTATGTCCCTCCCTCTTGGGGAGAAAAAGGAAACACACTGCCTTACCCTGAATTGCCAGAAAAGCCCCTCTGCTATTTTTTGGGGGGGCTGTTTGGTAATAAAATAGGCAAGGAACTGCAATACTTGGAACTCTGTGCTCTTTCCGGTGTGAATGTCAACAGAAGTAAACATATTTATGGCTTTATTTCTCAGAGGGGACCACAGACAGAAAGGAATTTGAGGCGATTAAGTGTCATTTTCTCCAGAGCCCGGGACAAAAGTGGAGGAAATCACTTGACTTTATGGGGTCTTTGATAACACAAGTACAGTAAGGAAATAGCGGGTCTTTGAACACTAGGAGTGCACGTCTTGGATTTCTAAAAAGTGCCAAGAAGGCACTCCCATCCCTTGAAATGAGAAGAATGAAGATGTTGTCTGTGAACACATGTCTTGGTGCAGCTTCGGACAGTGACGGTCGTTAGGCGTTAGCAACAGCAACAGATCCGTCCCGGTAAGAGACACAGCTTGGAGGACCATTCTGCATAAGACATTTTCCAGCCAGACATTAAGGCCAGGAGGAAATGAAGAGGTGGGACAGGCAGATCAGTCCAAGGGGAGTTGAGTCTGTGAGTAGGGCCCCAAGTCTCGGTCAGCAGAAGTCAGCAGGAAGATTCACTGTGGTGGAAGGTCAGAGCTTAGGGAACCCTATCCCCTCTCCAAGTCTCCCTAAAATGGACCAGAAAGCCCTCTGGACTGCTTTATGTATCAATCCTAAATATTCACTGGAAGGACTGTTGCTGAACCTGAAGCTCCAATGCTTTGGCCACCTGATGCGAAGAGCTGACTCACTGGAAAAGACCCTGATGCTGGGAAAGACTGAAGGCAGGAGAAGGGGGGATACAGGATGAGATGGTTGGATGGCATCATCGACTCAATGGACATGAGTTTGAGCAAACTCCGGGAGACAGTGAAGGGCAGGGAAGCCTGGTGTGGTGCTGCAGTCCACGGGTGGCAGACAGTCAGGCGTGACTTAGTGACTGACCAGCAGCCAGTGACACAGATAAGGTCAAATTCACCACTTTAACTGTTCAGCGTGCAAAATTCGGTGGCATTTAATCCACTCACGATGTTGTGCACCCAGAAACATGATTTAGCTGCAGAACATTTTCATTAACTGAAAAGGAGACTCCCACGCCCATTAAGCAGCCATTCAGGCCTTTCTTTAAAAATAGCAGTTTTACTCCCGGTGGGTACAAACACATCAAAGATGGTGGGAAATTGCTCATTGGATCTGCTTATTTATGGTCCTGTCCCTCATGATAGGCGGTAGAGTCAGGCATGAAATAAGTAACTACCCACGCAGACACATACATATTTAGGTAGCTGCACGTGTGCATGTGAGAGACAGAAAGAACGGATCAGGAGCTGGAGAAGGGCAGAACCATTTCTCCACTGCCTGTGCTGTGTGTGCTTAGCTGCTCAGTCATGTCTGACTCTCTGCAACCCCATGGACTGTAGCCCGCCAGACTCCTCTGTCCACAGGGACTCTCCAGGCAAGAACACTGGAGTGGGTTGCCATGCCCTCCTCCATGGAATCTTCCCAACCCAAGGATCGAACCCAGGTCTCCCACACTGCAGGCAGATTCTTTACTGTCTGAGCCGCCAGGGAAGCCCAGGAATACTGGAGTGGGTAGCCTATCCCTTCTCCAGGGGCTCTTCCCAACCCAGGAGTCAAACTGGGGTCTCCTGCGTTGTGGGCAGATTCCCTATCAGTGGAGCTACCCAGGAAGCCCTCACCCCTGGCTGGTCACCTGCAATTTTATGTTCTGCAGATAGTGAGGGCCGCACACGTCATTCAGGCTGTTTTACCACAGGTCACATTAAAATATCACCTCGAGGGGCTTCCTGGTGGTCCAGCGGCCTGCAATGCAGGGGACACAGGCCTGAGCTCTGGTTGGGGAACTAAGCGCCCACGTGCCATGGAGAGACTAAACCCGAGTGCCACGGGCAGAGTCTATGCAGCAGAGAGAGACCCTACGCGATGCCACGGAGACTCTGGGCGCCACACCCAAGGCCCCGGCACAGCCGAAGAAGGAAGTAAGTAAAGGAAAACAAACAAAACATCACTTCGGTAGGCCTCAGTTTCTCGGGGTACCAAAAGTTTACGAGAATGATTGTGACTTAGAGCATGAATCCAAAAGCAAAAAGAGAGAGAGAATCAATGGCAGTACTAACTGTGTCAGGAACAGCACTGGCTGCTCAGGTGCTTTATCTCTTTAACCCTCCAGAAGACTGAATTTGCAAAAATGACAAGAGTGCCCCTTCACTCTAGATTACAGATTAGGATATAGAGGCTCCTAGAAGTGAAGGCACGGTTGAAGGTTATACGACTAATTATTGCTGGAACCACTGGGTCTAAACTGTTAGGTACGAAACTCAGTGCCACAAAGTGTAAATTTCATGTAAACCATATAGTAAAATCCTAGACTGGAGTCTACCTGCAATGCAGGAGACCCCGGTTCAATTCCTGGGTCAGGAAATTCCCCTGAAGAAGGGATAGGTTACCCACTCCAGTATTCTTGGGCTTCCCAGGTGGTTCAAATGATAAAAGAATCCACCTGCAATGTGGGAGACCTGGGTTCGATCCCTGGGTTGGGAAGATCCTCTGGAGGAGGAAATGGCAACCCACTCCAGTGTTCTTGCCTGGAAAATCCCTGTGGACAGAGGAGCCTGGCGGGCTATAGTCCACGGGGTCGCAAAGAGTCAGACACGACTGAGCGACTAGCAGAGCATGGCATACACTAAAAGGTCCACCTAAGCAAAGCTATGGTTTTCCCAGCAGTCATGTGTGGATGTGAGAGGTGGACTAGAAAGAAAGCTGAGCGCCGAAGAATTGATGCTTTGGAACTGTGGTGTTGGAGAAGACTCTTGAGAGTCCCTTGGACTGCAAGGAGATCCACCCAGTCAATCCTGAAGGAAATCAACCCTGAATATTCATTAGAAGGACTGATGCTAAAGCTCTAATAGTTGGGCCACCTGATGCGAAGAGCCAACTCACTGGTAAAGATCCAGTGCTGGGTTTCAAATGACAAACTACTCAAACGACAAAGAGATACAAATACTCAGACACCACCCTTATGGCAGAAAGGAAGAGGAACTAAAAAGCCTCCTGATGAAAGTGAAAGAGGAGAGTGAAAAAGGTGGCTTAAAGCTCAACATTCAGAAAACGAAGATCATGACATCCGGTCCCATCACTTCATGGGAAATAGATGGGAAAACAGTGGAAACAGCCTCAGACTTTATTTTTGGGCTCCAAAATCACTGCAGATGGTGATTGCAGCCATGAAATTAAAAGATGCTTACTCCTTGGAAGAAAAGTTATGACCAACCTAGATAGCATATTCAAAAGCAGAGACATTACTTTGCCAACAAAGGTCCGTGTAGTCAAGGCTATGGTTTCTCCTGTGGTCATGTATGGATGTGAGAGTTGGACTGTGAAGAAGGCTGAGCGCTGAAGAATTGATGCTTTTGAACTGTGGTGTTGGAGAAGACTCTTGAGAGTCCCATGGACTGCAAGGAGATCCAACCAGTCCATTCTGAAGGAGATCAGCCCTGGGATTTCTTTGGAAGGAATGATGCTAAAGCTGAAGCTCCAGTACTTTGGCCACCTCATGTGAAGAGTTGACTCATTGGAAAAGACTCTGATGCTGGGAGGGATTGGGGGTGGGAGGAGAAGGGGACGACCGAGGATGAGATGGCTGGATGGCATCACTGACTCGATGGACGTGAGTCTGAGTGAACTCCGGGAGTTGGTGATGGACAGGGAGGCCTGGCGTGCTGCGGTTCATGGGGTCGCAAAGAGTCAGACACGACTGAGCGACTGGACTACTACACACTACGACACAGGCTCTATGTATAATCTGAGTTCTTGTAAAGTGTCCAGACATTCTTGCTTGCCTGCTGGACAACTATTTCCTCTCATTCCTTATAATGAGACCTTGATTTTGTGCAGACCAAATGATGTCTATCCCTTGGATTCATCTAAGTAAGTAGTTCTCAACTGTTTTGAGTTGAAGATACCAACTGAGAAATGAAAACTGTGAAAATCTAAAATGTTTTTTTATTATAGCCAGTATGAGTAAGTCCTGTATCTTCAGACACTGACAGATAATCATCCCACTTTATGTAAGGGACTTGAGCACCCACAGATTTTGGTGTTTGCAGGGGTCCTGGAGGATACTGAGTGGCCACTATAAGTCATTTAAAATAATAATAATAATCCAATTGAAAGTGAAAGTGTCCATTGCTCAGTTGTGTCTGACTCTTTGCGACCCCCTGGACTGCAGCCCGTCAGGCTCCTCTGTCCATAGACTTCTCCAGGCAAGAATACTGGAGTGGGTAGCCATTCCCTTCTCCAGGGGAATCTTTCCGACCCAGGGATCGAACCTGGGTCTTCCGCACTGTAGGCAGATTCTTTACCATCTGAGCCACCACGGAAGCAAGCCCATATAATTTCGTTACATAACAAATAAACATTTTATGAAATAGGAATATTTTTCAAAATAAATTATCACGAAGAGCGGCATGTAATCTTTTGCACTGTATGCAAATCTCAAGACTGGCTTTAACAGCAGACAGTGGGATTCTCAGACTGGCTTTTGCACCATTTGTACAAACGTCCACACAGTGAAAACCGGCAGGTAACTTTTTAGTGTTATTATGAAAATTGTTTCGCCTCCGTGGGCCCCCCGACCCAGAGGGTCTCAGAGACCACAGGATTTGCAGACTGTACTCTGAGGCCCAGCTGGGCTGTACCGATCAGAGCAATTCTGTTGCCTTTCCACAGGGATTGGTGGGGGGGTAGATCATGTGACCAGTCTGGCCAAAGAGATGGACACGAGTTGGGGAGCCTCTGGAAAAGCTTTCCCTCCCTGACAAAGGGAGCAAGCCACAGGAGAAGAAGGCAGTGCTGCCCCACGCCCACTTCCTTTTCCCGTGAGAACACAAAGCTGCTTGTGTTCAAGCAGCCAACACAAAGCCATCCTGCAACCACGAAGCAAGAACTCAGTAAAATGCCAAGAAAGGGGAAACAGTGGGTAGGAGAAGCCTGCGTGCTGCGTGACATGACCGAATCACTATGTCAAACTGAGATGCAAGACTTGTATTTGGAGATAATTAAATCTTTGTCTAAACCACCCTGAGTGACCTTTGTATACAGATGCATTCTACATAATACATGTAGACTACATAATACATGGATTATGTAAGCTCCATAATATTATGTCAATCAGTCAGTTCAGTGGCTCAGTCGTGTCCGACTCTTTGCGACCCCATGAATCACAGCACGCCAGGCCTCCCTGTCCATCACCAACTCCTACATAATACAGAGACTGCTGCTGCTACTGCTGCTGCTAAGTCGCTTCAGTCATGTCCGACTCTGTGCGACCCCATAGACGGCAGCCCACCAGGCTCCTCCGTCCCTGGGATTCTCCAGGCAAGAACACTGGAGTGGGTTGCCATTTCCTTCTCCAATGCATGAAAGTGAAAAGTGAAAGTGAAGTCGCTCAGTCGTGTCCGACTCTTAGCGACCCCATGGATTGCAGCCTACCAGGCTCCTCTGCCCATGGGATTTTCCAGGCAAGAGTACTGGAGCGGGGTGCCATTGCCTTCTCCGAATACAGAGACTAGCAGTAGATTTTGGAAGGGACAAGATTGGAAACTCAATTTAGGACTTTTGCCAAATTAAACAAAGCTTGAGAAAATGCTTTGCCAAATGCAAACCTAGGTACAAATTTTCAATTTATTTAGTAAAGAAATATTTATGGAGCCCTGAATTAGATAGGATTAGGTCTGGCTGGGCAGAATAGAAAACCCGAAGTAACAGTGCTTTAAACAAAGAGTTTACTTCTCTCGAGCACACACAGGCAGTAGAGTGCCTAGCGTGTCAACTTCATGATTGTCAGGCACTGCAGCTCCTTCCGTCCAGCCACCCTATTATTCCCAAATTGTGATTGTCATTGTCCAGTAAGGAAGCGTGAGCTCCAGGGACCATGCTGGGCTTCCCACATGGTGCTAGTGGTAAAGAACCCACCTGCCAATGCAGGAGGCGGAAGAGACGCAGGTTCGATCCCTGGGTTGGAAAGATCCCCTGGAGGAGGAAATGGCAACCCACTCCAGTATTCTTCTTGCCTGGAGAATCCCATGGACAGAGAAGCCTGGTGGGCTACAGTCCACAGGGTTGCAAAGACTTGGACACAACTGAAGTGACTTAGCATACAGGCAAAGAGGAAGGGCAGAGATCACCTTCCTTCCCTAAAGCCATTACTGAGCTGCTCCACGTGATACTTTCTCATAGCTTATTGGCCTGAGCATAGTCACGTGACCACACCTACTTGGAAGGGAGACAGGGAAATGTAGTCTTTATTCTGAATACCAGCGTGTTCTGCCATCGGTCATGGTCTCTGCTTTTATAGAAGAATGGACCAGCGTGTTCTGCCATCGGTCATGGTCTCTGCTTTTATAGAAGAATGGACCAGCGTGTTCTGCCATCGGTCATGGTCTCTGCTTTAATAGAAGAAGGGATATGTGAAGATATAGTACCTACTATGTGCTTCTGCTGCAACACTAATGCGTCAGCTTGTTTTAGGAAAAGCATAGTTTTCATTTACTTAAATCCTTTTATTCAACAACGATTGCTTGAGGGCTATTTGTTCAGCCGACGAGGTATAACACAATGCTGATAGAAAAACAATCAGAAGGAATTGTTATCCAATTAGAAATAGCCTGGTTGAGGAGAACAGTTATGTTTATAAAGTTAAAAAAAAAAGCCACCGTGAACATTTTTTCTTAAAGAGATAATTAAGGGCTTGTGCAAAGTTCTAGCTATAAGGAATCTCACTGTATTTTTTCTGTAAGCCTATGAAAAGTGGAAAGCAACTAAATATCTAGCAATTGTTAAACTCAATCATGGTACATAATTAACAGAAATGCTATTAAACGATACTGGTTTATGCCATTTACTTTATGCCAGACACTGTCCCAGCTCTTTACCTATATTAACTAAGGTAAACGTAAAGGTAACTAATTCCTGTGAGATAGATAAATACTATCTCCCTATTTTACAAATGAGGAAACTGTGGCCCAGGAGAGTAACTTGTTACAGATCATACAGCTAACTGGCAGAGCTGGGATTCAAACACAGAGTCCAAACTGTAATTTAGCTTTTTTTTCCCCCTTGGTTGTGCCCCGAGGCATGTGAGATCTAACTGTTCTCCCCAACCAGGCTACTTCTTGTTGGATAACAATTCCTTCTGATTGTTTTTCTATCAGCAGTGTGTTATATCTTGTAGGCTGAACAAATGGCCCTCAAGCAATCGCTGTTGAATAAAAATATTTAAGTGAATGAAAAATATACTTTTCCTCAAGATCCCCTGGAGAAGGAAATGGCAACCCACTCCAGCACTCTTGCCTGGAAAATCCCATGGACAGAGGAGCCTGATAGGCTACAGTCCACGGGGTCGCAAAGAGTCAGACACAACTGAGCAACTTCACTTCACTTCACTACAAGCTGACACATTAGTAAACTGCACGTTAGTGGAGCAGAAGTGGCACACAGTAGGTATTGTGTCTTAATTCAATCTGCAGGGATCAAACCCTCACCCTCTGCACTGGAAGCGTGGAGTCTTAACCAAAGTCCCTCTAAACTTGTCATCACTATTGATTTGTGCATCAGTGAATGTTTCATTTAACTCTTACCCTACTCTGTATAGCAGTGTGTTCTAGGGGCTTGGGGTACCTCCTTATGAAACTTACATCCTAATTGGGGGGCAGGGTTCAGACAATGAGTAATAGGTGTAACAACCCATTACATGCCTGGGAAAAGCGTGGAGGCAGAGGGAGGAGTCAGGGCAAAGGCCCTGCGGTCGGAACACAGGTGACAGGCTAGACAAAGCGAGAGGCCAGCACGGCCACTGTGGGGCGAGCCGCGGGGAGAGCGCTGAAGGGACCAGACTTTCAGGGGGCTGGGGGTGGGGACTGGTGCCGCCATCAGGCCTCCCAGTGCACGGCAAAACCCTGAGCGAGGTGAGAGCCCAGTGGGGGCTTTAGTAAAGAGGGCTTGTTTATTGTTCAGTCACTAAGTTCTTTCCGACACTTTTGAGACCCCATGGACTGTAGCCCGCCAGGCTCCTCTGTTCATGGGATTTCCCAGGCAAGAATACTGGAGTGGGTTGTCATGCCCTCCTCCAGGGAATTTTTTCAGACCCAGGGATTGAACCCGAGGCCCCTGCATTGCAGGTGGATTCTTTACCACTGAGCCACCTGGGACACAAAGGAGGGCTACCATCCTCAGATTTTAAGGGAATCCCTCTGGCTGCAGTGTGAAAACTAGACCACAGGGCGCAAGCAGGGAACCTGGAAGAGCACAGATTATCACAGAGAAGGATGTTCACACTAGAGCATGAATTTTCTTAAAAAGCTATACAGCAGTGTGTACAGGCATTGTACTACGGTCACATGAACTGTGGCCACAGGGGGAAGCTGGGTGAAAGGAATGCAGGGCCTCTCCGTGCAATGTCCTGGGAGTCTAGAATTATTTCCCCCAACAGAGTACGTATAGAAAAATCTCCCAGTTGTTTACAAAAAAATGCAAAGAAATGACACAACACTGAAATCGTCATCTTAAAAATTGGACACAATTTTTCTTGTGTGTATATTTTATGGTTTTTTTTTTCCAGTGTTCCCGAACTACTTTTGTGATTGAAAGAAAAAACCTTTAAAAAACCATCTAGACTCATCCAGACCCAAGGGATCACAGACAGTAAAGAGAGGAAGAATGAGCGTGGCTCAGGAAAACAATTCTTTCCAAAAGGCTGACCCAGGGCCAAGAGTAAGTGCTTTGACAGATTTGGAGGCTGACCTGACCCGAAGATGGCACATTTGAACGTCGTCCGATTTACAGCCGCGGCTTTAACACGCTGCGTCCAGCCCCCCGTCACCGCATGTCATGCTTGCCTTGGGGGAGGCTGTCACCCCCCGGTGGTTCCATTTGTCACCAGAAACTGACATGTTTGGATAACACGCCAGCCCTCACCACGCTGACCAGCGCTCCTGGGTGCTCGGCCCCGCCCCCTCCCCCACCATCTCTGTAGCGGCGCGTCTTGGGGTCTAGTCCCCGTCCAGCAGGTGAGCTGCTTGTGGGCAGGGCTGGGGGCTTGCTGGGCCCAGAGCTGGACGTGTGATGCCCCCTCTCAGAAGCAGGAGTCCGGGACTTCCCCGGCGGGCCAGTGGTGAAGAACCCACCTGCCAAAGCCAGGGACAGGGGTTTGATCCTTGGTCTGGGAAGATCCCACAAGCTGCAGGGCGGCTGAGCCCTCAAGCCAGAGCTACTGGGGCCTGAGGGCGCTCGAGCTGGTGCTCCGCCGCAGGAGGAGCCGCTGCGATGAGAGGCCCGCACGCCACAGCCAGAGAGAACTTTCGAGGAGCGATGAAGACCCAGCGTAGCCAAAAGTAAAATAATTTTAAAAATATAAAAGCAGAGTGACTCCAACATTTGCTTGCACAGAAAGTAAAGCGAAGTTCCCTTTTGTCGATTCTGCTTAGTCTTTTCAAAAAAAATCCCAGAAGGAATAAATAATAAACAAACAAGTGAGCAAAATGTGAGAGCTGGCCCTTTACAGTGAGCTGAACAGGTGTCCCTCCAAACCCCAAAGGAGCCTCGGGGCATTATTAAATATCTTTTCAAAAAGCAAAGCTCTGGATATAATTTTTTCTTCCTCTCTCCCTTCCCTTGTCCCTTCTTTTTTAATCTAACAAATATATACGGAACATCTTCAGTGTCCTAGAACACACACCAAGTAGGGCAGTATTGTGGAAACTAAGAAAGACAGGGTCCTTGCTCTCAGGAAGCTTGCAGGGTAGGAGGCAGACGCTAAACAAAGGTGCAGATAAAAACAATTTAACTACCGTGGTGATGAGCGCCGGAAAATAGACGTTCTCAGCACAGGGCGAGGGTTGAGGAGGACGGGGTGGGCCGTGAAGGCTTCCTAGGAGAAGCAACTTGTTTTGTTTTCTAGATAAAAATGCTATTTCTTATTTCCATATTCAAGTGCTTGGGATAGATACTAGGCTAGGAGACATTTGAAAGAAGTCTGATAATTATTCCAACCAATAATAGCCAAGTTTGGTTTTAGGAGGCAATAAGAATAGGAAAAAAAAAAAAAAAAAGGCAACAGGCATGCTTGGACATAATTACAGCAAGAATGTACAGGCGAGATTTAACCCTATCAGAGGAGAGAATGGAAGTTCACCTTAGTTAACATTAAGGCCAACTGTGGGCAAACAAAGGACGAAATGGGTGCGAGTGATGTCCCTACAGGCGAACATCCTGCAGACGTTCTTACAGGTCCTACACCAGTGCCCCACAAGACACACGAAGTTGGAGAGGGCCATAACCGTGGTGTGGGGCGTCTCACATACTGAGGACATGTCATCCCTGGTCGCAGGGAACTCTCGTTACTGTGACAACCACAATCACCTCCCTAATGTCCAATGCACCCCTTGCTTCCTGCCGAAAGTCCTTGGATTGGCTGAAACGTCACTTTCTTGCTTCCCTAGGGGGCTCCTTCAGTAGACTAGGGCTGGGTAGTGGCCTAAGGATGGGGTTGGGGGCAGGAGCTTAGGGGAGCAGAGTAGATGAAATGGGAGGGCAAAGCCTTGCTAAGGTGGGACGTTCTGAGTGCATTTCACAGTGGGGAGGGGTCTGCACTGACCCCACAGGACAGGCTCCTCTTAGCATATGTGTGCCCCACACCCCTCTGGGACCCCGGGCTGTGACCCCTGAGCCTTCAGTCCTGGGTCTCCGGAGGGAGAGTCTGGAGGCGAGCCTGATGAGTGAAGGGCACGCGGTCCAGGTGGGGCCGACGCGCTTTCCACTTCCTGGTTTGCAGACAGCGGTCTTCTCATTGTATCCTCACATGCTTGCTTAGGACCAGAGTGGGAGGAAGCAAGCTCTCTGGGGTCTCTTCTTACCAGGGATTGAATCCATGTCCTTGGCAGTGAAAGCGCCAAGTTCTAACCACTGTCTTATCTCCTAATACTATCACACTGGGGGTTAGGGTTTCAATATATGAATTTTGGAGGGGGCACAAACATGCAGTTTATAACAATGACTTATTTTAGTAAATCCAAAGCCTTCTACAAAAGTTAGTTTAAATATTTTTTAAAAAATTCTAGAGCAAAAAAATAAATAAATTCTTGAGCAGTTTTTTTATCTGGTGTGCAATGCAGAGGAGTCTTAATTCAGAGGTGTGGGGGATATTCAGGTAGTTGCTACATTATGCTTTTGTATTCAGAAATACTTGCTGTGGATTATTGTTATAGAAAAGAGCGGTGGTGGTAGTTTAGTCGCTAAGCCGCGCTCGACTATTTGCAGCCCGATGGTTTGTAAACTGCCAGGCTCCTCTGTCCATGGGGTTTCCCAGGCAAGGATAATGGAATGGGTTGCCATTTCCTTCTCCAGGGGATCTTCCCAACCCAGGAATCGAACCTGCATCTCCTGCGTCTCCTGCTTGGCAGGTAGATTCTTTACCACTGAACTACCTGGGAAGCCCATAGAAGAGATTAAAACTATGTAAACGGCATTAAGTAGGCCAATGGTTTAAAAACATTAAATACAGCCGTATATGATGTAGATATTTTTTAAAACGTGGTAGGTATGAATAGCTTTCTCTAACACTGTTGATATGGGTCAGTGTCCAAGATGCATATACAAGTGGAAAAAGCAGATACAGATCAGCGTGTCTAATTGGGTTCATTTGTAGCAACAAATAAAAAAGTCAGTGTAAAAACCTTTGCTTGTCAATGTATACAAATCTCCAGAAAGAGAAACAAGAAACAAGGGCGGTTGCCTTGGGGATGGGAATCAGTGACTGCATAACAAGAAAAGCAAGTGTTTTTATTGCACAGCACTTTGTACTTTTTGAATAATGAAGCTCATGAATGGATGGCCTCTTTTAAATAATTACATGCACACACACAAATGATGAAAAAAAAAAAAGACAAGCGAAAATCATAAACACCAAAACAACATAGGATTATCTACAGTATTCTGACCCAACAAAATTAAAAGATTCGCTTGGAATTTGGCTGAAACTCTAAGTCATATTAGGGAGTGAGGCCCTCCTAACAGAAGCCGTTTGAGGAATGGAATGCCTTCCACAGGTGTGGTCTTGGCCCCAACGTTCCAGCATCAGTGCTGAGCTCTGTGCTGAGTTTCACCATCCTAGTGGTACGCAAAGGGGCTTCCCAGGTGGCTCAGTGGTAAAGAACCCACCTGCCCATGTAGGAGATGCCAGAGACGAGCTTTGATCCCTGATTGGGAAGGTCCCCTGGAGGAGGGCATAGCAACCCGCTTCAGTGTTCTTGCCTGGAGAATCCCATGGACAGAGGAGCCTGGCGGGCTACAGTCCACAGGGTCACAAAGAGTTGGACAGGACTGAAGCGACTTAGCACGCACACATGCAATGGTGTGCAAAAGACAGACGCATCCAGACATCTCTGAGGTTTTCCCTGTTGCGGGTATTCACAATGGTTTGTTTTGCTCCTTTGTGCCTTTAAAAACATTGTGTGTGTGTGCGCTGCCTATTTGGTAATGAAAAGTGGGAAAAATGAACGCTGCTTAGAATTAATATAATGACAAGTATATTCCCATAAGAAAACTCCCCAAACGTCTTTAAACTCAATGAAAAAAATAAAAAGAGTCTTGTCTGGCCCTTGAGACTGTAAGGCGTCTTTTCTTTCTTAAAAATATTAAGCTCCCAACAAGTAGATTAAAAACTTTACCCTCCATTAAGTCCTAAAACAGTGAAAGTGAATGATCCATCTCCCCAGTGTCATATTTCCGGAGGGGACAGTGATTATGAATGTCTCTGGGATCTGTACGCTCCATTAAGTCCTGTTAGGAAGAATACTTTCCAGCTCTAAGACACAATTAATATCTTACCGGCAAAGGCATTCTTGAATAGATGACTGAGATTTTAATTACACTCAAGCAGAAAGTAATACTTTCTCAGGCTGGGTAAAAACACTCTTCGGAAGTAAGTTTGGGGTCCATAAAGACTGGGGATTAGTTTAGCTAGTCATTTGTAACAGGTAAGTGTTTGTGCTTTAACTTCCTGGACTTAACGCTGGAGAAGCAGAAGATGGTGTTTTAGGAGGAGGTCTCTCCTTGTCCAGCTGAAGGAGGGGAAGGTCTTTATGAATTTTTCCACGGCTGAGAATTCATAAATAATGATAGTGTTGATTGTAAAAAGGACAAAACGTCAGGATCAACATTCCCACAAATCTGTAAGTTAACCATTTGTTTTGTTTACCCAGTGCATTCATTATTACTGTAGGAAACGTAACGCATCTCACCAAAGCTGGAGAGAGAAACTGGAAGACAGCCACCAAATCTTCAGATGCAAGCCTAGCAAGTCTAGCCCAGTGGTTCTTTGTGAGGGGCAAGCAGGCAGCTTGTGGGATCTTAGTTCCTGGACCAGGGATCAAACCCGCAACCCGGTCCTCGGGAGTGAGAGCGTGGAGTCCTAACCAACGTACGCCAGGGAATTAATTCCCTAGGCCAGTGGTTCTTAAGCAGCTATGGTATTTATCCAGGGCGTATTTCATGCTGTCTGGAGATACTTTTGGTTATCACAACTGGGGGGTACCACCGGCATTTAATGGGCCAGCGATTAAACATCCCTGCTAAACAGCTCCCACCACAATGAACTCAGAAGACCAAAGTGCCAGAGTGAGAAATCAGGTCTAGAGGTTGCTGACTAAGGTGTTGGAGGGTGTCCCTCAAAGGCGACAGAGGTTTAGAGTAATCTCCTTTTAGAAGGGGGTCTCATCCATGATGTATCATTTCATTAGGGGGAATTATTCAGACCCCAGGAGACACCGCAGTGACAGCAAAAACACCGGGGAACAAAGAACATGCTTGTCATTTGTCCCGACAGCAGACAGCGCAGACCGTCCCTTAAGGGATAGCTAAAAAGGCCTGGAAGATAGAAATGAGATATGTGGCTTTTCCTTTTAGTAGGGAGGATGTAGGGAAAACCAGAATACTAGTTAAGAGAGAAGTTAGGCCTATTGGTAGCCACTCTAATTGGAGTCTTACTCTTTAAAAATGTTGGCTGGGGCTCAAGGTCTGGGGGTCCCCTTGAAATTAAACGCAGAATATAGTTTGTACATGTACAGTGCGTACTTTCATCAGATTCTCTGTGCAATCTATAAGCCCCAAAGACTGAGAACCATGACTATAAAGGGTCCTAAACGCCAGTTGTGGTTAAATGCATTTCACCCCCTATTTTTGAATAAGCCATACTTACATGTGGTGAGAATAAAATAAAACAGTGTGAAAGAGGAGTGAGAACCAAGGCTGAGGGCCCCTCACTCACCTTGGGCACAAAACGCTAAGGAGGTTTAAAGAAACTCAGTAATCAAGATAAATACTGTTTAAATGTAGTGTCTTAAAAATGAAATTATAGAAACAAAAACATTAATGGAAAAAATCCATGATGAACAAAATATAAAAATTCAAATGAAAACAAGGTCAGAACTACAGACTTTTTTCCTTTTGGCTCAAGCTCCACTATGACTCAGAAGAGCACGGTTACTTCCATTCACGGCTTATACAGGTTTCCTGTCTATTCTTCCAGAGAGGTTCTATGTAATTATAAGCAAATACGTATAGATCAGCCGCCTACCTGTACGCTTTTTGTTATACTAGGTATACCATGTCATACCTTGACTTCTTCATTCACTATCTCTTCAAGATTGTTGTTCCATATCAGAATGGAACGCAATATATTATCTATTTATGTTATACACATAGACAGCTTCCCAGGTGACTCAGTGGTAAAGAATCCACCTGCCAATTCAGGAGATGCAAGTTTGATCCTTGCATCAGGAAGATCCCCTGGAGAAGGAAATGGCAACCCACTCTAGTATTCTTGCTTGGGAAATCCCATGGACAGAGAAGCTTGGTGGGCTACAGTCCATGGGGGTCACAAAAGAGTCGGACACGACTTAGTAACTGAACGACAAGACGTGGATATATTTCAGGTGATCCAGTTACGCCAGAAAATGCACTTATTGTCTTTTCTTTTAAAGCACTGGTCTCACTAATTGCTTTATTAATTAAACATTTTTGTGCAAAGCACCATCTTTTCCTTGAAAATCCATTTGTCGAATACTGGATGCTACATCTGTATGCCAGGTCACATCCTATAGAAAGAAATATCCGGAGAACCATTCTTGATTAGTTCTGTTTTTAAAAAGTGCACGCCTCCTTCCCTCCCACACCGGACTTGGTAACCTATCTAGAAATGGCTGGATGGACGTGGTGAGACTCCCAGGTAAACTGAGTGTCCTAGAGGGCACACTGGCCTCCTCAAGTTACTGGTCACTGCTAATTAGTTTAGAGAGTGTAAATCCTTCATATTCTCAAATTCCGTTTTCAAAGAAACAGGAGGCTTAAGTCGCCACAGATGTGAATGATGTCATTAAGAGGGACTTCAGGAGACACAGTTGAAACCATCTGAAGCTGGCAAGGCACTGCAAACCCACGGACTGGCCCTGTGCTAATTCATTTAGCCAACACGGAACCATCCAGCTGAATCTGGCAGGAGCTCAGTGCCTCTAATAGAGTCTGAAAAAAAAAAAACCACCTTTTGTTGTTTCAGTTTGGGCTTAACAAAAAAGACAGTAAAGAATAAAGTTGGAAACGCATCTTTTGTTGGAAATTTGACCAGTACGTTCTCAGAGGGTATTTTCCATGCTCCAATAATGGCAGTGATTTCATAAGACTTATTTTGTGCAATGCCTTTTATTGCTGTTCTGGTCTCACGTTTGCTATATCGTGCTAAGTGGCTTCTCTCATGTCCAGCTCTTCGCGACCCCATGGACTGTAGCCCACCAGGCTCCTCTGTCCATGGGATTCTCCTGGCAAGAATACTGGAGTGGGTTGCCATGCCCTCCTCCAGGGGATCGTCCCTGACCCAGGGATCAAACCTGCGTCTCTTATGTCTCCTGCATTGGCAGGTGGGTTCTCTACCACTAGTGCCACCGGGGCGGAGAAGGCGATGGCACCCCACTCCAGTACTCTTGCCTGGAAAATCCCATGGATGGAAGAGCCTGGTAGGCTGCAGTCCATGGGGTCGCTGAGGGTTGGACATGACTGAGCGACTTCACTTTCACTTTTCACTTTGATGGATTGGAGAAGGAGATGGCAACCCACTACAGTGTTCTTGCCTGGAGAATCCCAGGGACGGCAGAGCCAGGTGGGTCCCACCTGCCGTCTATGGGGTCACACAGAGTCGGACACGACTGAAGCGACTTAGCAGCAGCAGCAGCGGCAGCAACAGTGCCACTGGGGAAGCCCATTGATTTCCCAAAAAAACGTGTGGAGGGTCTACTTTGTGATTGGCATGCTTCCAGAACTGGTGATGTATGATGAAGAAGGCAAACAAACAAAAATTCAAATGTTACAAAATGCATTCCATAGAAAGGCAAGACGACGACGAGCCCGCCCACTCCAGGGACCACGGGTTTCTCCATCTTTTTTCCTTTCGAAGCCTCTGCTAACATATAGTATTTTATAATATATAGTATATACATAGTGTTTTATAATGATGGAGGTACTTGTATGGATAGGTATATACTTATAGAGACATTCAGAGAGTCACGATAACATCTGTGAGGGGAATAAAAACCTCCCACATTTAAAAAATATTTTAAAAATTCCTTTTTATCTCGAATCTTCACATGGATTCCAACTGCTGATACTTTGAACTAGATTCTACATTTAAAAGAGTTCTCTGCCTTTGGTCAGTGTTGCCACATTTACAGGGATAAGAATGACGGCGATAATAATAAAAATCACAGAAGTGAAAATGCTCCATTACTGAGGTCTGGGTGCCTGATGTGTACACTGTAAATCATGTGCACCACTATAAAGCTTACACACAGCCCAAGCATGTACCCACACTCGGGCTGGCTCTTGAAATCACACAGCAGCACCGGGATGCGGGGCGAGACCCACCCTCCCCTTGCCTCCCCACCCCCAGGGGAGATCAGTACAGGAAGGGTTGGGGCTCAGGGCAAGTCCTTAGCCATCCCAGCACAGATCTGTTGGGCTCCCAAGCACTGTATTTCCCACTCTAACATCATGTGAGCAAACAAGAAGCTTGTAAATCGACATGTAGTAACCTGGGCTGGCACTTGTCAGCTGCTGGATTTGATGGAGCAGGCACACTAATTTCTAAGCCTCCAGTTCTGTGTTGTCACTAGAGGGTGGCAGAAGGTGAGCTGGGCCCCCTGGCTTCAATATGAAATGAGATAAACATTCAAAGTATGGACAACAAAGGGGTCCTGGCCTATGAGGATCAAGCCAGACGTGGCACGTTAAAAAAAAAAAAAAAAGAAAATCCATAAATTTTACAGTGCTCTCCAAATCTTTATTACTATATTATCTCTTTTTTTGGTAGGATTATCTCATTTTTATTTTTGATTCACATACAATTCACATCACATGAAATTAAGTATTTTAAAGTGTATAAATTAGCAGGCATTTAGCCCATTTGCGATGTGCAGCCATCAAGTTATACTATTTTCATGAGCATACGTATACTCACATATATATGTGTCAGCCGTGACAACGTGGGCACCTGACGGGCCTCCTTGGTCTTTGATCCTCTAGTCATTTAGTGCCCCTCAAGGACACTAGGCTCCTGCAAGAGTCTCCCAACCCCTGGGCCTCTAGCTCACACAGGGTTTCCTGCCTCTTCCCAATCCTGTCTTTGAATTTCAAAGCCTTACACTTGCACTCAACAAATTGCTATCGGTATTTAAGCATGGTCTTTGTGATATTTGCTGTTTTACAAAGCAAGTGAATGTCAGGGGCTCTGATTGGTTACAAAGCCAAAACTAATTCTGAGATAGCAAGATGAAATTTTAATTACAACCATCCTTGGTTTTAAAGACACCCGAATACTAAATAACTGTACACAGAATGCAAACACCACCTCCACCCCCAGTGGTGCTGGGCTGCTGGCGGGGTGGGGAGGACAGACAGTGCTAACTGTTGGAAAGTTCTAGAAATAAAAGTAAGGCTCAGCAACACTTAAGATCTTTGTACAGAAATACAGAAGCCAGTTGAAAGCCTTTTCCATATCTGATAACTGGAGCTATCACTTCTTTTCAAATGCAAATAAGTGATCTGGGGCATGATCAGAAAAAGGTTGAACTGGATTACTTGCAACAGAGTGCAGGAAGATGACTTTTAGCAGCGATGCATGTGTCCACAGGAATCAGCCCTGTTTTAATTTCTAGACTAGGAGTTCTACAGATTCACAAATAGGGAGAGGCCCTGGTAATTCCTAAAAAGCCACAAACAAGCCGTGCATTTCTGTTCCTTCCAATGAAACGCGCCAGACTGGGCAGTGTGTTCATGATCACACCAAAGTAGCAGCACCCAGTTCAAAGCGGAGGAAAAACAGTCCTAGCAATGCAAGAGTTTCCCAAAGTGCAAACATCCCAGGCCACGCAGCTCCCACAAATGGAAATGGTGTCAGATCTGCATCAGAATCGATCCTCCAGATTTCCATCCACAAAAGAAGGATGTGGTCAAACAGAACAAACAGCACCGGGGACAACAGAGCAGCCTTTTGCAAACGTTCCCCTCCCCTCCGCCCACCAAAGTTTAGAAACCGACATCCATTTCAGCGTAATCGCTCAAGATACAATCACGGCGGAGGGCAGGGGACGAGCACATCTGTGCTGTTTTCCTCTGAGAGATGTGAGCTGCTGATAAATATTCACAGCAGAGGTTTTTCCATAATTCTTGGAGTCTTCAAAAGCAAAGCCATTTTGGGAGCCCAAGCTTTTTGCTCCTGCCCCCGCACAAACACCAGGGGGAGGCAGGAGAAAAAATGAGTGCAAATGAGGGAGAGTAAGAGGAAAAAAGAAAAAAATTATTGATACAGATAAAAGAAATTAAGCGAGCCATAAAGTCTAGGCTTTGTTTTAACTGGGTTGTAAGGTCCTGCTGTGCTGCCCATAATCCAGCTGGGAGAGGCACCCCTGCTGGGTGGCTAATTAAAACAATTATAAATACAAAGAGGGTATCAATGGCATTCCAAGATTCAGACAAAGAGATAAAGCATTGAAGATTTAAATTGTCAATGGTCAGTCTCTCTTCAGGCGGTTCTGAAGAGGAGTCAGAGTCCCCAAGAACTCCAGACTCTTTTCTATTACTGACTTGCGTCTGGCTACTCAGGACTCTGCCTTCTGTTGGGTTTACAAACATCAAAATATGTCAATGATGGAATTAAGGGAAATTTTAGGCACAAAAAGACTTCAGTGTCCAGCATGTCAGGACGGCGGCTCTGAATTTTAAAATAAAATTCTATATGGGGAAAAAGGCCCCTGACCTGTCTTTGGAATCTCTATTTTCAAAACAAGAAAACAGAAAAGATCTTGAGACATTTTCCCCCAACTCAAAGTGATGAAATGAAAGTCAATGAGAAGTGATTAAAGAATATTTTTAAAAGTACTATGGGAAATTTAAGCAATGTTGAAAAGGTAGCAAGTTTGCTCACGTTACCCCTTCAAAGTATCTTTTAAAAGTGAGTTGCACGATTAAACAACAAAAGTGAAAATCTTTCTTTATTTCTTAGAACAAACTTCTTTTTATTTTCCCCCTTTCTGGCTTTTACAGGTTGAACCCTATGGAAGGAACACTCAGAAGTATAATAACCTAGAGTTGTGTAAATGAGTTCGCTGATTATGGTAAAGACTCTCAAAGGTGTGAAACTGAAAGCCACAGGCAAGAGCTAACATATGCAACTCTAGGAAAATGTCTGGCAACTTTCAATAGCTACAGCGCAGGACAAAATAAGCGTCAGATGTAAATTCGAATGTGGGAAGAGCAACGACCCTGATTCCTTTAAAGAACAGGATCCAGATACTGTTCTGCAGGCGCCTTGCACCTTCTCAGCCAGTAGGGACAGTCACTCTCTGCACGCTCGGAGCCTCTCGGGACTCAACCCCAGAGCGGAAGGCATCACAGATGTTTCCAGGGACACCACAGGGAGGGTGGTCTGTGTGTTGTCTCGAGTGGAGTGTGACCACTGAGAGCCTGCACTTCGGGGCCGGTTGGCTGGGCGTCAGGACAGAGACCCTGGAGCTCCAATTCGCCAAGGCTCACCCTTAAAAGGAACAACATACCTCTTCCCATCCTGAAAGAAAGGAGCTGGTGTAGCTGGTGAAAGCGGTTCAGGAGGCAGTGGTTAAGGCAGATGCGGCTCACAAGGACCCAGTGGGGGTCAGAGGCGGGTGCGTCCTCTCCCCGCCCCCCGCCCCGCTCCTCCCCTACCATCTCTCACTTCCTTTCTCTTCTGTCTCATTTTGCCTCCAGTGGCCAGGGGATTGAAACTTTCCTTGGGCTTATCAATGCTCTCCCATCTTTCTTCCATCAAGTAACTGGAAGATGTGTATCTTTCCTGGTGTTGAAATTGTATCAATAAAAAGGTCTGTGAGACTGAACGGAAACAATGGCCCGAACACATGACCGATTAGTAAAAAGAAAGGATTTGACCAAAATGTCTCCCCTGCCCCAAGGATAAAATGTTGCCTCAAAAAAAAAAAAAAAAAAAAGTTGCCTCTCACATGGATGGACCTAGAGACTCATACTGAATGAAGTAAGTCAGACGAGAAGGAGAAATATCCTACGACACGTGGAACCTAAAAAGAAGTGATGCAAATGAACTGATTTACAAAATATAGACTCTTTTGGAGAACAAACTTTATGGTGTGGGAAGCCGGAGTTTGGGGAAGAATGAGGAGAAGGGATAGTTAGGGAGTCTGGGATGGACATGTACACACTGCTACATTTAACATGGATCACCAGCAAGGACCTGCTGTTCAGCACAGGGGACTCTGCTCAGTGTTGTGGCAGCCTGGATGCGGGGGTTGTTGGGGGGAGGATGGACACATGTATACGTGTGGCTGAGTCCCTTCACTGTGCGCCTGAAGCTATCACAACATTGTTAATCGGCCATGCTGCTGATCTTAGTTGCTTTGGTCGTGTCCGACTCTGTACCCTATCGACTGTACCCCACCAGGCTCCTCTGTCCATGGGACTCTCCAGGGAAGAGAACTGAAGTGGGTTGCCATGCTCGCCTCCAAGGTATCTTCCCAACCCAGGGATCGAATCTGGGTCTCCTGCATCGCAGACAGATTCTTTACCACTGAGCCACCAGGAGGCCCATTAATACGCCGATACAAAATAAAATTTAAAAAAAAAATGTTGTCTCATAAAACACCTTTGCTGCTTTAGGTATTCTGAAGTTATTATATATCCAGAATATTCATGAAAAGTACAGAAACTTCTCTAGTTATGCACGTTCAACTCAGAGCTTTTCTGGATTTGAACAAAACTCCACATGGAAGCAAAAGTGTGACAAAAACCTGCTCAGCGCCAACAGACGGTGATGGGTTCTGGGCTCTGTCACTTGAGGCTGGTCAAAAGTTTTAGGCTAAGGCAAGGCTGAAACTCAGAAGCACACACTCAAGGCGCAGAGGAAAACAGGGGGCAGGTCTTCCAGCACTGGGCATGGTCTGAGTCCTGCACGTCAGGAGGCGTAAAAGTCATTAAGCAAACCTTCAAACATCTGAGCTTCCCATTTGACACACATGCCTTCATAATGACAAAAGCAAGACACACAAGTTATTGTGCTTTTTTTGTTTGTTTTTAAATTTGGCGGCACCGAGTGCCATGCAGGGTCTCAGTTCCCCAACCAGGGATCGAGCTCAGGCCCCAAGCACGTCCTGAGCACTGGGCTGCCAGGGAACTCCCAAGCTATTGTCTGTATGTGATCCCAGAAACCACCACAAAGGAGAGAATTTACTTACTACACGCACCCAGAACTCTGGGTGTTCTGAAGATGGGCCCTGATGGTCACGTGAGTAACAAACATAATTCATAAATTATTATTTATCCCGTTTCCTTTTGTTGCTTCCATTTCAATAAAATCAAAAAATGTGTAGTTTTAGTCAGTTTTTTCCGTAAAGTTATATTCTATTTACCAAAGACTATAAAAGATTTTGTAAAGAGCCAGATAATAAATGCTTTAGGCTTCGTGGTCTACGTATGGTCCCTTTCATATGTTTGTCTTCGTTTGTTTTACAAACCTTTAAAAATATAAAAACCATTCTTAGTTCATGGGATAAATATAGCCCTGAGGCTGTCTGAAATAAAATCCTGTCATTTGTTGACCCCTGATTTTGACAATAATCATCTAAAAACTTTAAAAAATAAAATACAATGATCAAAGTATAAAAGATTTGAATCCTCATTAAAAAACTAAATGCTAAAAAGTAAATACTTAATAAACATTTTAAAATATTTTTCTTCCAAAACATTCAAAATTATTTAAGATGGAAAGGTAAAATACAAATGATAATTGACATCAAGCTTTATGTAAAAATTATTTAAACAAAGCTGAAAAGTATATATAAAGTATTTGTTAAAGCCCATTAAATATGTTATAAAAATAAAACTATTTTCAATTCCAGCATTCAGTCAGTGTTCATCTAACTGTCGGTGTTGAGAACCTAAGCCTGTTACGTCAAGACCAATCTATATGCAAATGGAAGAGGAATATGAATTAATATTATAAAATGTTCTCTGTTGCCGTGTGCCGCTGGTACCAATACCGTGCTCTTTGTAACACCTCTGGAATCACCAATACCGTGCTCTTTGTAACACCTCTGGAATCACCAATACCGTGCTCTTTGTAACACCTCTGGAATCACCAATACCGTGCTCTTTGTAACACCTCTGGAATCACCAATACCGTGCTCTTTGTAACACCTCTGGAATCACCAATACCGTGCTCTTTGTAACAGCTCTGGAATCATGAACCGGGACGATGAGAAACAGGAAAGGGGAAGATCTGGCATTGATGGGGCGATGGACTATACAAAGTATCTCACTAATTTACGGCACGGGAGAAGGCTTCGACAGTCAATTCAGTTATCTTTCTCTTTCTTAAAGTACTTCCCCGGCTCAAATCCTCTATACACAGTAGAGTGTCGTCGGATATCGGCAGCAAGACAACCACAAACCTTCAAGGCGTTCAGAAGCAAGTGCCTTGTGCTTGGCAGAATAGCACCAGAGACGTGAAGACGTCAGTCATGGGTGAGGATGTCAGATGCCATGGCTCACATGATGCCATCACTGAGTACCAGGTGCTGAGGGGCCGACTTGCCCACGATTTTAAGATTTTCTTTTTATATGCACTATTTTTAAAGTCTTTATTGAATTTGTTACAATATTGTTTCTGTTCTGTTTTGGTTTTTTGGCCGCAAGGTGTATGGAATCTTAGCTCCCTGACCAGGAATTGAACCCGCGTTTCCCGCACTGGAAGGTGAAGTCTTAACCACTGGACCACCAAGCAAGTCCCCGCCCATGATTTTTTAATAAATATTTTGTGTGCATATTTTATATTCAGAACCACAGAAGTGAAGTGTCCAGGGCAGGGGTCCTTCCTGCCCAGGTCTAAAGGGAGATTGCAAAGCAGATTAAACAAACAAGGCCAGGTGGAAGGTGATGGGCGGCTGGCAATGGGGGGCAGACAGAGAGAGGGCAGACGGGTGGAGAAGCAGTGGTCTGGGAGGCCAGGCCCTGTCTAAACAGAACGGCCAGCATTCTGCCCTTACCAGTGACCGACATTAGTGAAGTGGACCTCGTGTTGCTGGAGCCTCTGACTTCTCAAGACAACGCTAAATCCTGGGGGTGTACATTAAAAAACTGACATTCAAGAGAACCCAGATTGAAAAACTAAAAAAAGCACATTTGGTGGCATCACATTTTTAGGCTGGATTGATGCCCAAAGCCACTATGAGCAGCCTTCTGGTCTACCGCATTTTCCTATTTGTGCTTATTTTTGAAGCATCTATGAACACTAATTCTTCATTTTGGGTAAATACTAAAGTAATGACAGAGCCAAAAGTGGGGAAGAAGAAGTAAGTCATTAGGTTAGAAAAGAAAAGAAAAGGGTAGGTTTACAGTGATGTGTCACAAGGGCGAGGTGTGTTCGGTCACTTGAACTTAGTAGAATATGGACTCTGCAGTGTCCTGTTTCCCGGTGGAGAAGCTTCTATAATCGACCATGTTAGTTTGTTTCTGGCTCTGCCACTAAGTTCAGATAACTTCTGAGAGATCTGCATTGTAATTCAGCTCATTTTCAGGAATAGGAGAGTAAGTGGCAAAAACTGTGAGATGAAAGGCAGAGATCTGCAGGGAATATTTCCGGGAGATGTGAAGACTCAGGACATGGGGTCACATCCCATGGATCTGGAGAGGCAAACGGAAGCTATCTGGCCTGAGAGTGGGGCAGGGAGAGAGAGAAGGGGATGCACGGAGTGCCGTGTCAGGCCTTTTGGAGCACAGGAGAGACACCTACAGGGAGGCTAAGAGGTCAGACTGTGCCAAGTTCAAAACCCAGTTTAAATTCTTACAAACTGGAAGAAGTTGCTTCTCCCTCTGAGGTTCTGTTTCATCATTTGGAGGAGGGTGACAATGATGGCCCATCTCCAAGGGCTAATCTGGGAAAATAAGTGAGCTAGTCCAAAGTCAAGGTCTAGTGCATGTCCCTCAATAAGTACTCAACCAAGCTGACTATTGTTAGGAGAATCCCTGGGATCCATCAGCAGTACGGGAGGCAGCTGAAGTTGAAGAGCACGCCTTGGAAGGGGGGCATATGTACTGGGGAGCATATGGTGGTGCTAGTGTCAAAGACCCCGCCTGCAAATGCAGGAGATGTAAGAGTCGTGGGTTCCATCCCTGCGTGGGCAAGATCCCCTGGAGGAGGGCATGGCAACCCACTCCAGTATTCTTGCCTGGAGAACCCCACGGACAGAGGAGCCTAGCGGGCTACAGGCCATGGGGTCAAACAGAGTCGGACTCGACTGAAGTGACTGAGCATGCCCACAGCCACGTGGATTTGGGGGAGCAGTGGAAGGAAGTGAAACCCTCAAAGCGATCCAGAGGAGGAAGTCAGGTAGGAGAAAGGCCGAGACAGGATTTGGGGAAGGTCCCTGGGTGAGAATAAAACAGAGATTTAATTTTCAGGGCAGTGTGCAGAGTAAATGTGAGGTCAGTTCAGTTCATTTCAGTCGCTCAGTCGTGTCTGACTCTTTTCGACCCCATGGACTGCAGCACGCCAGGCCTCCCTGTCCATCGCCAACTCCCGGAGTTTACTCAGACTCACGTCCGTTGAGTCAGTGATGCCATCCAACCATCTCATCCTCTGTTGTCCCCCTCTCCTCCCGCCTTCAATCTTTCCCAGCATCAGGGTCTTTTCCAATGAGACAGTCCTTCGCATCAGATGGCCAAAGAATCAGAGCTTCAGCTTCAGCATCAGTCCTTCCAATGAATATTCAGGACTGATTTCCTTCAGGATGGGCTGGTTGGATCTCCTTGCAGTCCAAGGGACAATCAAGAGTCTTGTCCAACGTCACCGTTCAAAAGCATCAGTTGGAATGACATAGAGGGGAGATGTTTAAAGTGCAGATTTTCAGAAAGCCTGACTCGGTGGTTCTGGGTGGGGGCCCAGGAATCTACAGGGATTCCAGCTGAAGTTAGGCAACAAGCCATTCTTGAAAGAACACTGTTAAGACAGAACATGCAGCCAGGGAGAAGAGACACAGAGGCCCCCATTGTTTCAGGGTGGTTGGTTACAGTACACATGTGTTTTCCTTCTAGTATCCATGCATTGACTAACACTTTCACACATGCATTGAAGAAAGTAAAAAGTTTTCAAGAGAAAACAGGTTGTCTTCAACAGGTTGTTTGATAGATAAAGGAAGGGATGGTGGCTGCTGGTGTTTATTTCTTTATTTTAATGGCCAAGGGACCGGCAGTGGTAAAGAACCTGTCTGCCAGTGCAGAAGACTAAGAGATAAGGGTTCAAACCCTGGGTCAGGAAGATCCCCCAGAGAAGGGCATAACAACCCATTCCAGTATTCTTGCCTGGAGAATCCCATGGACAGAGGAACCTGCCAGGCTACAGTCTATAGGGTTGCAAAGAATTGGACTCCAGTGTAGCAACTGAGCATAAGACGACAAATATCTGTGACCCAAAGTTTGGATGGATGAATTAAAGTGGTTGATTTTCCAGTGTTAAATCAACCTTGCATTTCTGAAATAATCCAACTCAATCATTATGCATAGTGGGAAAGACATGCATCAGTCAGGCTTCAATCTCAGGTTCCAGGCTCCCTTTCCTCTCTCAGGGTTCAGGCTGACATGACTTTCTCTCTCTTAACAACACAACAGTTCCCCAAGACTTGGAAATAAACATCAGTTAGTCTAGGGCAGTAATTTTCAAACTGTTTTCCTCTTAGACTCTATAAAATATTTTTTAAAAACCTCTTATGTGCTTTAAAGTTGACATCTACAAGATTTTCATATGTTTAAATAGCTTAAGAGGATTCTGGGACATTGTAATGATTTGCTGTTAATACATAATTTTGTTAAATGCATTGAAAATAACCTAAATATCATGTATTCTTGACCTCCCATTATCCACTTAAATCATGCATGAATAATCTGTTCTCCAGTATGGAGGTTCCTTAAAAAACTAAAAATAGAGCTACCATAAGACCCTGGAATCCTACTCCTGGGCATGGATCCAGGAGAAAAACATGACCCGGAAGGATACATACACCCCAGTGTTCACTGCAGCACTGTTCACAGTAGCCAAGACGTGGGAACAAGCTAAGTGTCCATCATCAGAGGAATGGGTGAAGACATGGTACACACACACACACACACACACACACACACACACACACACACACAGAGGAATATTACCGAGCCATTAAAAAGAATGACATAATGTCACTTGTAGCAACAGGGATGGACCTGAAGAGTCACACTGAGTGAAGTTAAGTCAGACAGAGAGGGAGACGTAGTGTATGACATCCCTTATATGTGGACTCTAAAAAGAAATGATACAAATGAGCTTACAAACCAGAAAGAGACTCACAGACTTAGGAAACAAACTGAAGATTGTTGGAGGGTGGGGGGCAGGGATACTTAGGGAGTTTGGGAGGGTCAGGTACACACTGCTGTATTCAAAATGGAACCAACAAGGACCTACTGTATCGCACATGGAACTCAGTGTTATGTGCCAGCTTGGATGGGAGGGGGGTTTGGAGGAGAATGAAGACATGTATATGTATGGCTGAGTACCTTCGCTGTTCATCCAAAACTACCACAACATTGCTATACCCCCAATACAAAATAAAAGTTTAAAGTTTGAAAAAAAAAAAAAAACCCTGTAATTTAAAGTCAAAAATTTATGTCAGTATTTAAGTTTTTCTTTCTTAAATTTGCACTTCAATTCCACATCCCCATGGAATTTGATATTAATGTAACAAACATTTTTTTAATGTTATAAACACTTTTGGCTTAGAAGTCTTTTATTGGTCACCTTATCAAACTTCTTGGCAAGGAAATTTACATATAAGTTGTAAAAAGTTCAGTTTATCTGGTCAGAATTGAGTTACTTTACAACAATTAATTTTTGTGCAATTGGTGAAAATAAGGTGAATATACTACAAAATCAGAACAACAGAAGTTACATCATTGTTGACATTTGGCCATGAATGCACATAGGCTCGTTATGATTTTCACTCCCTGCATATGTTTGAAATATTCCACTATAAAAAGGTTAAAAATATATTGAAGAAATAAGTTTGCTACAAACTCTGGTTAAACACTCCTAAACAAAAAGTGTAGAATTTTATTGGCAGTAACATTTTTAACATGGGCACAAGTTTGATCCCTGTTTGGGGAACGAGGATCTTGTAGGCCATGTCAGTTCAGTTCAGTTCAGTTGCTCAGTCGTGTCCGACTCTTTGCGACCCCATGAACTGCAGCACACCAGGCCTCCCTGTCCATCACCAGCTCCTGGAGTTCACTCACACTCACGTCCATCGAGTCCGTGATGCCATCCAACCATCTCATCCTCTGTCGTCCCCTTCTCCTCCTGCCCCCAATCCCTCCCAGCATCAGTCTTTTCCAGTGAGTCAACTCTTTGCATGAGGTGGCCAAAGTACTGAAGTTTCAGCTTTAGCATCATTCCTTCCAAAGAAATCCCAGGGCTGATCTCCTTCAGAATGGGCTGGTTGGATCTCCTTGCAGTCCAAGGGACTCAATACCATAGTTCAAAAGCATCAATTCTTCGGCGCTCAGTCTTCTTCACAGTCCAACTCTCACATCCATACATGACCACTGGAAAAACCATAGCCTTGACTAGATGGACCTTAGTCGGCAAAGTAATGTCTCTGCTTTTGAATATGCTATCTAGGTTGGTCATAACTTTCCTTCCAAGGAGTAAGCGTCTTTTAATTTCATGGCTGCAATCACCATCTGCAGTGATTTTGGAGCCCCCAAAAATAAAGTCTGACACTGTTTTCCCATCTATTTCCCATGAAATGATGGGACCAAATGCCATGATCTTCGTCTTCTGAATGTTGAGCTTTAAGCCAACTTTTTCACTCTCCTCTTTCACTTTCATCAAGAGGCTTTTTAGTTCCTCTTCACTCTCTGCCATAAGGGTGGTGTCATCTGCATATCTGAGGTTATTGATATTTCTCCCGGCAATCTTGATTCCAGCTTGTGTTTCTTCCAGCCCAGCATTTCTCATGATGTACTCTGCATAGAAGTTAAATAAGCAGGGTGACAATATACAGCCTTGACGTACTCCTTGTCCTATTTGAAACCAGTCTTTTGTTCCATGTCACGTGGTGTAGCCCCCCCCAAAGAAAAGATGAATGTGATTTTTAACAAGGTGGACAGTCCCTTCCCTTGGTGCAATCAAGCAGCAGTCACGATTATTAGGTTCTCCTGTATCTTCCCAGTGATGCTGGATGGATATATGAATACTCACATATGCTCTTTCTGATATACAAAAGGAGCACATTGTGTGCACATTCTGTGCCCTGGTTTTTGCCGATGTGTCTTTGTGTATGACTGTGTCCTATAAATATAGACGTATATATACAGACAGACACTTGCTTTTCATTTTTAAAAATGTCTTCAGGGAATTCCATGGAATGAATAAACAAATTATTTATTTATTTACTATTATTAAAAAATACTTGTAAAACATTTATTTATTTGGCCATGCTGGGTCTTAGTTGTGGCACCTGGATCTCGATCTTCATTGCAGCATGTGGGGTCTAGCTCCTTGCCCAGTATGGAACCTGGGCCCCCTGCCTTGGGATGTGGAGTCTTCGCCACTGGACCACCGGGGGAGTCCAGAAGTATGTTATATAGACAGAGTCTTCCCTACTTGGGGGTACTGAAGTGGTTTCTGATACTATGCCTTTATAACAGGAGCTACAGTGAATCATCTTCACAAAATACTGTTTTGTTCATCTCTGATTTTATCTTACAAAAAAACCCCCACAAGTTTTTAAGACCAATTTTAAAAGAAAAATGCCTCCTTTCAACAGCTTAAGCAATGCCTTTCATAGATTTAAAGACTCATCAGAATTGATTCTCTGGATCAGATTCAGGTGGGAACTTTATCCCCTTCCTGGTTCTCTAATACAAACTGGCCACCCCTGGTGACCCATACAAGTCTCACCTTTTGTTATTTATTTTCCAAATACCTAAGCACAGCTGTTTGCCCCTTTTCCCTGAAATGACAGAGGAGGGAAGGTTACCATTTATTGAGAATTGATCATGTGCAGGTACCGCACCAGGAGGTGTCGTCTCACGGAGCCCTCACAACAACCCGATGAAATGGACATTGTTTAAAGATCAGAAAACTAACGCTTTGAGAAGCTGAGTCACTTACTTAAGGTCGCACAGCTGGGAAGTGGTAGACACGGGGATTCATTCCAGGTCTGTTCAATTTCAGGAACTCATTCACTGCCTTGGGAGCCTGTTACATATACCCATGCTATTCAAGCCAGCACTGCCTCAGACACTTTTACAACTACTTTTACATTCATGGAAATATTTCAAAAATAGTACAGAACCTTCTAGAGATGCTTCACCCAGCGTCTCCTAGTTCACAGACTAAGACATTAATATTGGCTTCAACGCTGTTAACTAAACTAGATATTTTGTTTGCATTTCACTGATTTTCCCCACTGACGTCCTTTTTCTCAGCTTTGGGCTCCAATCCAGAAAACCATATTGCTCGTAGGATTTCCTACTCCTTTTAGCTTTAATTCCTGTACTTCTCAGCTCCCCCCCCACGTCTTGAGAGCAGAAATACTACTGGACATTTGAATCCATTCCAGCGTCGTAGGAACAGTGCTGGACCCATGACGTGAAGTGATTTATCTGGTTTGGCCTGATTTATTAAGCTTCTGGCCGAAGAAGAAAGCAGAAGTTGCCAGGCTCCAGAATATCAGGTGTGCTAATGAACGCCACCCCACCGCCCACCCCGACCCCGTAAAGCAAGAGCTGGGGGGACACATCAGCACCTTGTCTGCCGGGCGCTGGAGGAAGTGGGAGATTTGCTCATAACACCAGGTCATTTCCTCCCGTCCTGGCCTGACCTCCCAGCTCTCGTAGCAACAGCCAACAGAAGCCACGGCCAAGGCACTTAGTGACATCTTAAGGTGAAGGAGAGAACTGACAGGGCACAGGGTCCCTCACTCAGAGGGGAGAGAGCTGACAGGGCGCAGGGTCCCCTCACTCAGAGGAGAGAGAGCTGAGAGGGCGCAGGGTCCCTCACTCAGAGGAGAGAGAGAGCTGACAGGGCGCAGGGTCCCCTCATGCAGAGAAGAGAGAGCTGAGAGGGCGCAGGGTCCCCTCACTCAGAGGGGAGAGAGCTGAGAGGGTGCAGGGTCCCATCACTCAGAGGAGAGAGAACTGACAGGGCGCAGGGTCCCCTCACTCAGAGGAGAGAGAGCTGACAGGGCGCAGGGTCCCATCACACAGAAGAGAGAGAGCTGACAGGGCGCAGGGTCCCCTCATGCAGAGAAGAGAGAGCTGACAGGGTGCAGGGTCCCTCACTCAGAAGAGAGAGAGCTGAGAGGGAGCAGGGTCCCTCACTCAGAGGAGAGAGAGCTGACAGGGTGCAGGGTCCCTCACTCAGAAGAGAGAGAGCTGACAGGGCGCAGGGTCCCTCACTCAGAAGAGAGAGAGCTGAGAGGGAGCAGGGTCCCTCACTCAGAGGAGAGAGAGCTGACAGGGTGCAGGGTCCCCTCACTCAGAGGAGAGAGAGCTGACAGGGTGCAGGGTCCCTCACTCAGAGGGGAGAGAGCTGACAGGGAGCAGGGTCCCTCACTCAGAAGAGAGAGAGCTGAGAGGGAGCAGGGTCCCTCACTCAGAGGGGAGAGAGCTGACAGGGCACAGGGTCCCCTCACTCAGAAAGAGAGCTGACAGGGCGCAGGGTCCCCTCACTCAGAGGAGAGAGAGCTGAGAGGGCGCAGGGTCCCATCACACAGAAGAGAGAGCTGAGAGGGCGCAGGGTCCCCTCACGAAGAGAAGAGAGAGCTGGGAGGGCGCAGGGTCCCCTCACTCAGAAGAGAGAGAGCTGAGAGGGCGCAGGGTCCCATCACACAGAAGAGAGAGAGCTGAGAGGGCGCAGGGTCCCATCACACAGAAGAGAGAGCTGAGAGGGCGCAGGGTCCCCTCACTCAGAGGGGAGAGAGCTGAGAGGGTGCAGGGTCCCATCACTCAGAGGAGAGAGAGCTGAGAGGGCGCAGGGTCCCTCACTCAGAGGAGAGAGAGAGCTGACAGGGCGCAGGGTCCCCTCATGCAGAGAAGAGAGAGCTGAGAGGGCGCAGGGTCCCCTCACTCAGAGGGGAGAGAGCTGAGAGGGTGCAGGGTCCCATCACTCAGAGGAGAGAGAACTGACAGGGCGCAGGGTCCCCTCACTCAGAGGAGAGAGAGCTGACAGGGCGCAGGGTCCCATCACACAGAAGAGAGAGAGCTGACAGGGCGCAGGGTCCCCTCATGCAGAGAAGAGAGAGCTGAGAGGGCGCAGGGTCCCCTCACTCAGAGGGGAGAGAGCTGACAGGGCGCAGGGTCCCCTCACTCAGAAGAGAGAGAGCTGAGAGGGAGCAGGGTCCCTCACTCAGAGGGGAGAGAGCTGACAGGGCGCAGGGTCCCTCACTCAGAGGGGAGAGAGCTGAGAGGGCGCAGGGTCCCCTCAGAGGGGAGAGAGCTGACAGGGCGCAGGGTCCCCTCACTCAGAAAGAGAGCTGACAGGGCGCAGGGTCAACACACTCAGAGGAGAGAGAGCTGAGAGGGCGCAGGGTCCCCACACGCAGAGTGGCTGTTCCAAAAGCAGAGTTCCTGTCCTTGTTTTTGTTGCCTGCCCCACAGAAATACGAAAAGTCTAGACACTGAAAGGACATCAGAACACACTCAATAAAAGGAAAAGTTTGCTATGTAATTCTACCTGATCTCTATGATTATCTAGTATTTACCATGCACAGTAAAGTGTTTTTTAAAAATATTTTTGGGGTGCCAGGTCTTATTTGCAGCACGTGGGGTGCAGTTCCCCCATCAGGGATTGAACCTGTGCCCCCTGCAGTGGCAGCACTGTCTTAGCCACTGGACCACTAGGGAAGTCCCCACAGTAAGGGTTTTTTAAAATATATGAGGTTTTGTTTGTTTGTTTGGCCACAGGCAGCAGGCGGGATCTTAGTTCCTCAACAAAGGATCTAACCCACACCATCTGCAGTGGAAGAGTGAAGTCTTAATCCCTGGATCGCCAGGGAAATCCCTAAAATGTGTGAGGCTCATCCCGGATCCATCTAACAAATATATACTGAACACTGACTATGTTCCAGGTACTATTTTAGGGACTAGCTGTAAGGAATAAATGGTAGAGTTCTAACTTCTGCCCTCTGACTTTATAGGGATATAGAAAGCAGACCAACAATCAATCAACATAGCATACAAAGTAAGTACCATGTTTGTCAGTTGTGGGGTTCAGTTCAGTCGCTCAGCCTTGTCTGACTCTTTGTGACCCCATGAACTGCAGCACGCCAGGCCTCCCTGTCCATCACCAACTCCCGGAGTTCACTCAGACTCACGTCCATCGAGTCAGTGATGCCATCCAGCCATCTCATCCTCTGTCGTCCCCTTCTCCTCCTGCCCCCAATCCCTCCCAGCATCAGAGTCTTTTCCAATGAGTCAACTCTTCACATGAGGTGGCCAAAGTACTGGAGTTTCAGCTTTAGCATCATTCCTTCCAAAGAAATCCCAGGGCTGATCTCCTTCAGAATGGACTGGTTGGATCTCCTTGCAGTCCAAGGGACTCTCAAGAGTCTTCTCCAACACCACAGTTCAAAAGCAGCAATTCTTTGGCGCTCAGCCTTTTTCACAGACCAACTCTCACATCCACACATGACCACAGGAAAAACCATAGCCTTGACTAGATGGACCTTAGTCGGCAAAGTAATGTCTCTGCTTTTGAATATGCTATCTAGGTTGGTCATAACTTCTCTTCCAAGGAGTAAACGTCTTTTAATTTCATGGCTGCAGTCACCATCTGCAGTGATTTTGGAGCCCCCCAAAATAAAGGAGGAGCAGTGGCTGCACGGGCACAGGAGGGCCTAGAGGAGCCATCCCACGTTGAAGGTCAGTAAGGGTGGCGGTAAGGAGATACCCCTCGTCCAAGGTAAGGAGCAGTGGCTGTGCTTTGCTGGAGCAGCCGTGAAGAGATACCCCATGCCCAAGGCAAGAGAAATCCAAGTAAGATGGTAGGTGTTGCAAGAGAGCATCAGAGGGCAGACACACTGAAGCCATATTCACAGAAAACTAGTCAATCTAATCACACTGGGACCACAGCCTTGCCTAACTCAATGAAACCAAGCCATGCCCGCGGGGCAACTCAAAACGGGCGGGTCATGGTGGAGAGGTCTGACAGAATGTGGTCCACTGGAGAAGGGAATGGCAAACCACTTCAGTATTCTTGCCTTGAGAACCCCATGAACAGTATGAAAAGGCAAAATGATAGGATACTGAAAGAGGAACTCCCCAGGTCCAACATGCTACTGGAGATCAGTGGAGAAATAACTCCAGAAAGAATGAAGGGATGGAGCCAAAGAAAAAACAACACCCAGTTGTGGATGTGACTGGTGAGAGAAGCAAGGTCCAATGCTATAAAGAGCAATATTGCATAGGAACCTGGAATGTCAGGTCCATGAATCAAGGCAAATTGGAAGTGGTCAAACAAGAGATGGCAAGAGTGAACGTCGACATTCTAGGAATCAGCGAACTAAAATGGACTGGAATGGGTGAATTTAACTCAGATGACCATTACATATACTACTGCGGGCAGGAATCCCTCAGAAGAAATGGAGTAGCCATCATGGTCAACAAGAGAGTCTGAAATGCAGTACTTGGATGCAATCTCAAAAATGACAGAATGATCTCTGTTCGTCTCCAAGGCAAACCATTCAATATCACAGTTATCCAAGCCTATGCCCCAACCAGTTGTGGGGTTAGATCCTCTTAATGACTATCTGAGCACTTCTGCGTGTAAATCCTGGAAATATGACAAGGAACAAAATAGCTCCTTAGCTTTGAGATAAGACAGATTCTAGTCGAAGGGGAGGCAATTTTAAATGGAGGGGTCAGGGAAGGCCTTTCCAAGAAAGTACCCTTTGATCTGGGATCTGCTGCTGCTGCTGCTGCTAAGTCGCTTCAGTCGTGTCCGACTCTGTGCGACCCCAGAGACGGTAGCCTACCAGGCTCGGCCGTCCCTGGGATCTCCAAGCAAGAACACTGGAGTGGGTTGCCATTTCCTTCTCCAATGCATAAAAATGAAAAGTGAAAGTGAAGTCACTTAGTCGTGTCCGACTCTTAGCGACCCCATGGACTGCAGCCTACCAGGCTCCTCCATCCATGGTGTTCTCCAGGCAAGAGTACTGGAGTGGGCTACCATTGCCTTCTGGGATCTAAAAGATAAGGAAGAGGGAAGAAGGTAGAAAAAGCGTTCCAAGCAAATGGGGTAGCATGTGCAAAGGTCCTGAGGTAGAAAAGAGACCAGTAGTTTTGAACAACTGAGAGAGGAGAACATAGTGAAGAGTGTGTAGTGAGCAAGGGAGGAATTTCAGTCCATGGAAACAGGAAAGCCACAGGGCTGATTGGTTGCTCTTTTGACATTTCCCAGAATCCCCTTCCCTGTGGTTTCAGGTTCTGCCAGGGTTGTGGGGGGCACCCTTAAGAGGCCTGGCAGACAGAAGAAGACAGGCTAGCCGGTGGGCAACTTTCTGGAGAATTTTGTGTAGATCAGCTGTGCAGCTGCCCACTGAGAGCTTTCTAAAGGTTCTCAGCAGTTTCTGGCAACCTTTAGGAAACTGTCTGACTCTGTGACACTCTGGACCACAGTGCACCAGGCTCCTCTGTCCATGGGACTTTCCAGGCACAAATGCTGCAGTGCGTCGTCATTTCCTCCTCGAGGGGATCTTCCTGACCCAGGCATCGAACTTGCACCTCCTGTGTCTCCTGCATTGCAGGCAGATTCTTTACCTGCTGAGCCATCAGGGAAGCCCTCCCTCTAGGGCAGTGGTTGACAGTCTATGGCTCTCAGGCCTAACCAGCCCACTACCTGTTTTTGTAAATAAAATTTTATTGGAACATAGTGACACTCATATACTTGCACATCGTCTGTGCCTGCTTTGGGGCTGCAACAGCAGATCTGAATGGCCTGCAAAACCTAGAACATTTTCATTCTGGTCCTTTTAAAAGAAGTTTGCCAATCCTGTGCTAAGATATGGCAGGTTGCAAGCATATCTTACAGATACACCCCTGTATCTGTATATGTCTATGAGTGATTTCAGTTATCTGGCCCTACCCTTGAACATCCAGCAAAAGGTTTTGTGCAAGGAAATGATGGGGTCCAGCTAATGTCTTTGGAGAAGGCAATGGCAACCCACTCCAGTACTCTTGCCTGGAAAATCCCATGGACAGAGGAACCTGGTAGGCTGAAATCCCTGGGGTCACGAAGACTGACACTCAGTCAGACACGACTTCACTGTTCACTTTCATGCGTTGGAGAAGGAAATGGCAACCCACTCCAGTGTTCTTGCCTGGAGAATCCCAGGAACAGCAGAGCCTGGTGGGCTGCCATCTATGGGGTCACACAGAGTTGGATACGACTGAAGTAACTTAGCAGCAGCAGCTAATGTCTTGGTTGTTCAGACAAAGTAGAAGAGCTTTATTGTTTTGCCAGGCAAAGGAGGCCATAGCAGGCTAATGCCCATTAGACTGTGTCCTGCCCTGGAGGGAGTAGTGAGGAGTTTTATAGAAATGGTTCATAGAGGGCATGATCGCTCGTGGACTTTCTTCTGATTGGTTGATGGTGAAGTAATGGGGAGTCAGCATCATCAACCTTCTGGTTCCAACTGGTCTTGGGGGTGGGGTCTATGTGCTTGTGGGCAGCATAAGTTAACATCCCCCACCTGGTAGGGGTTTCAGTACCTGTAAAACAGCTCAAAGGACATGGCTCAGAACATCAGCTACAGTCCTCGAGGAAGAACGAAAGGTCCTTGACCTTGTTTAATGGCTTGAGTATTACTCTTTTGTCTTCTAGCTAATGTTTTAAAATTCTATTTTTGCTACTGTTTGGAGGGGCTTGGAGGAAGGCAAGACTGGGGGGGGGGGTCCCATAAAGAGGCAGTTATCCAGATGAAATGTGGTGTCAACTTGTACCAGGGGCATGGTGGGAGGGATGAGGTGGGAAGACGCAAGATACAGTCTAGAGACAGCCTGGCAGCAATGGACACACTAGTGTGCAGATCAGGATTCAATACTCTTCTCCACTGAAAAGAACCAGAGCCCCTCTGAGAAACAGTCCATCTCAGAGCTGGGGCGGGAGATACTCAAGAGGCACCTGGAACATGTGATACCAGAAAGTAAGGACGTGCTTAAAAAGCCAGGGGACCATGCTGAAAGGACACAGGGGCCAAACTGAAAGGCCTCCCAGTGGCCAAACCTGGAGCGATTTGAACAAACTAAATAAGCAAAGAGAAGAACACACAGTGTGAGCCAATAAATACAAGGGGAGGTAGGACAGCGCCTCCTTACAGAAACTCCCACAGACACATGAGAAAAGAATGATAGAATTTGAAAATCGCCACGTGGCAAATGGGAGCATGGAATCTTAATCACTGGACCACCAAGGATGCCCCTCAGCTATTTTTTTTTAGATATGTATTTTATTTACTTGGCTGTGTTGGGACTTGGTTTCTTCTGTTTCAGCACATGGACTCTCTAGTTTGGCCCAGTAGTTGAAGCACACGTGGTTGCTCCATAGCAGCTGGGATCTTAGTTCCCTGACCAGGGACTGAACCCATGTCCTCTGCATTGCAAGCTGGATTCTGAACCACTGGACCACCAAGGACATCCTCTCTCTGCTATTCTTAAGCTACTTTTACAGCAATCCTGAATCTTTTCCCAAATAATTAAATGATACAGAAATGAAAGCACAAGAAGTAGCCCTTAAAATACTAGATAAGCTTCCTTCTTTCCTTCCTTTTAAATATGTAAAAATTTAAGGAATTGCTTCCTTCCATCTGCCCCCTTTGTCAATCGCAGCATTTTTTCCAATTTTTAGGTTGCCCTCAGTTACTGAAAATCTGGCGAAGCTCTGCATTTTTTTGGGGGGGGGTGCCCATCCCATCTCCTTTCCTTGATCACTGTTACGTTCAGCTTTCAAGAGTCACATTTAAATATAGGAGTAGAAACAGTCTGCGGAGAAAGCAATGGCACCCCACTCCAGTATTCTTGCCTGGAAAATCCAATGAAGGAGGAGCCTGGTGGGCTGCAGTCCATGGAGTCGCTAAGGGTTGGACACGACTGAGCAACTTCACGTTCACTTTTCCCTTTCATGCATTGGAGAAGGAAATGGCGACCCACTCCAGTGTTCTTGCCTGGAGAATCCCAGGGACAGGGGAGCCTGGTGGGCTGCCGTCTATGGGGTCGCACAGAGTCGGACACGACTGAAGTGACTTAGCAGCAGAAACAGTCTGTGAAGCTATTAGCAATGAAAGATAATCAATTGGAAATGGTCCCCTGCCTGGCAATTTTCAAGCAGTCATCACCAAAAAACCAATTATGCTGTCAGCTCTTGGTCATCATGAAAGTCCTTGTCCAGTTAGAAGTTACAGCATTTGCTGAGATCTAAGATTTATATACAAGTAGTATTTAATATTGATTAAACAAATAAAGGCACATCATATAAATTCCCAACATTCTTGAGCAAAGTCCAGATTTTTAATAATTCTTCCTTTTACTGGTTACAATAGGAATTAGGTGCTAAATGTGAAATTTCAAATGATTTTATTTCTATACGGTGTTCACAATGTTGCTGGATCAAGGGGTTGGTGGATTTGATATTTGCAAATTGATATCTGGTCATCAGGACACTTGTGATATTTTTTTGCCATTTAAAATTTAATCAGGGCTTCCCTGGTGATTATACAGTAAAGAATTTGCCTGCAATACAGGAGATATGGGTTCGACCCCTGGGTTGGGAAGATCCCCTGGAGAAGGAAATGGCAACCTACTCCAGGATTCTTGCCTGGAAAATACCATGGACAGAGGAGCCTGGCAGGCTACAGTCCATGGGGTCTCGGAGTCTGACATGACTGAGTGACTAACACTTTCACTTTCATCAGGACACTTCTGATTTTTTTTTGCTATTTAAAAATTTAATACACATCACTTAACTACACAAAAATATGATCATGGATGGATTTTTAAAAAAGTCCTCCACTAATGCCATTAAAAGTTACTAATGCAATAATGATAATCAGCTTATCTAAATTAGCACAGTACTTAACAAAATAATGCTCAATTTTGGAGAAGGGGAAAGCCAACTTGGCATTCCAGTATTACTGATGAGGATAAACTGGTACAATCTTTGTAGAAAGCAATTTGGCAACGTTCAGTAAAAGCCTTAAATATATTCATGACCTTTGACCTAGTAATTCAATTTTTGGGAATCTAACAGAAGAAAACCAGTCGATCCTAAAGAAATCAGTCCTGAATATTCATCAGAAGGACTGATGCTGAAGCCAAAGCTCCAATACTTTGGCCACCTGATGCAAAGAACTGACTCATTGGAAAAGACCCTGATGCTGGGAAAGATTGAAGGTGGAAGGAGAAGGGGACAACAGAGGATGAGATGGTTGGAAGGCATCACCAACACGATGGACATGAGTTTGAGTAGACTCCAGGAGTTGGCAATGGACAGGGAGGCCTGGCGTGCTGGAGTCCATGGGATCGCAGAGAGTCAGACACGACTGAGCGACTGAATGGAAGAAAATCCAATATATGGAAAGAGCTTTATGTATTATTTTTAATGAAAAGAAACCCAAATGTCCACCAAGGGAGTAATGGTAAGTAACATTTATATGTCATTTTGACAACATGGAAAAATGCTATGTTAGGTTACAAAGAGGGGAAAATAAAAATTTCAAATTGTGCAGACATTAATATATATTACACTTATTATATACAAAGTGTATATTATATACACATATATATACACATATATTATTACATATTAGTGTGTATAGTTACTATATTAATGATGTAAAAATGTACTAAGCAGACCAAAAGACTAAGAAAATAGAGCACCATGTTACCAACTGATGCCTATGGATTCGTAACTAAATTATAGGTAATAAACTGCTTCCCAGGTGGCGCTGGTTGTAAAGAATCTACTTGCCAAACACAGGAGACCCGAGATTGATCCCTGGGTTGAGATGTCCTGGAGGAGGCAACCCACTCCAGTATCCTTGCCTAGGAAATCCCATGGGCAGAGCAGCCGGGCAGGTGCCAAAGACTGAGCACACACACAAAGGTAATTTTACTTTTGTGTATCATTTTGTGTTTTCCAAATTTTCTATAAGCATGAATTTAATTTATATGATAAAAGTGATAGAATGTATTACAACAGTTTTAAATTAAAAAAAATTAGATCATTATTTTTTTTTGGTGTGAAATATCAATCACGCATTGGATTGTCCCCAGCACAGTATTCCCTGTTCTTCAGAGGTGTGGTCACGTTCTCTGAGAATATTTTGTTAAAGGGAAGCCCAAGACTGGAAAGTGAATTGCAGATGAAAAAAGAGCAGATCTACTTGGTAATTGGATTCTTTTTGGCAAAAAACAAGGTCAGTTGCTGAAATTACTGCTCTAATTAGGTAAATCCCTATTTTATCCTGAAGTTAGAATGCCAGAAAATAACAAACCCATGAAGGTGATGGATTTTTCCAGGCTCACATTTTGAAAGAAGTTCTGGCAATTCATAAGCGGCATTATAAATTACTTTTTAATTTAGTTATCCAAGTATTTTCCAGAAAATAAGATTAAAAAGTGTCCAAAGGTGGGTAGGAGGGTGGAGGAGACGGATGTGGAGGCAGAGTGTGTAAGACACAAGGGATGAAATGCTCACAGAATTTTTAAATTTCAAAGGATTTTACATTTTAAATCAGCGTGTATATTTATATTTAGAACATGGACACCAAAGTCAATAAACTGGCAAAGTGGATGAGAATCTGGCAAATAAAAGCTATTTTTTTCATTAATTTAATATTCACTTGCTGTAAAAAGCCCAACAGACTAGATTTTATTAGTCATAAAACCTCTTTCCCACGTCTGCTTCGCTTACAGAAGACAGCCACCATTCAAGTTATTTCATATCCTTTAAGACAATCTCTATTTAAAACACTAAGGGGGATTAAACTGCAACTTTTTTTTTTCACTTAATAAATGACCTTCAGCTACTTTCCTCTCAACACACACTGCACCTTTTTCACAAAGCGTTTTGGCTGCACTGGGTCTTTGCTGCCCAGGCTTTCTCTAGCTGTGGCTTCTCCTGGCGGTGGTTCCTCTCGCTGGGGAGCTTGGGCTCAGTAGTTTCGCCAACAGGCTTAGTTGCCCATGGCTTGTAACATCTGTCCAGACCAAGGATAGAACCCACATCCCCTGCATTGGCAGGCAGATTCTTAACCACTGGACCACCAGGAAGTTGTGTGTGTGTGTGTGTGTGTGTTTTTAAAGTAATGCGTGGTCACGACTGCCTGACAATATCATCATTTGACAGTCCCATTCTCAAGACATTTGGTTGTATCCTTCTAACTGCTCTCATGGACAACGCTGCTCTGAACAACTCTGTAAATACTCATTTGCTTCCTTAATTCCACAGGAGAAATTTCTGTAATTGCTGGGTCAAAGGGAACTCACATTTTAATATTTTGGTAGATATCACCCAACTGGTGCCCCCCCCAGCCCAATCTCTTCCTAGCAGGGCGTAAGAATTCTCTTTCCTCACTAACTGGCTATGGAGTTGAATTTTGTTTAAAATGAATAGGTGATTTCTATTCTATTGTGTTCACTTTATTATGTCCATTTCTTTTCCTTAAAAAAAAATGTTTTTATTTATCTGACTGCATCAGATCTCAGTTGCTGCACGCGAGACCTTTGACATTTGCTTTGGTACGTGGGCTTCACTTCCCTGACCAGGGATCGAACCTGGGTCCCCTGAATTGGAAGTGAGGAGTCTCAGCCCCTGGCTCACCAGGGAAGTCCCTTGTCCACTTATTTTCAAAGGAGAGGAGTTTTGTATTTGAACCAAACAGAAGAGCACGAGGACAAAGTCTGTGCAGGTTTGTTCTAATTCAAGTAGGTACATCGGGAGTTACTATTAACAAAGTAAACCCAATATGCAACATATATAATGCATTCTAAAGTCACACGTAATTGATTTGAGGATTAAGGAAACTCCTGGGTATTTGAGAATTGTTGGCAGCTCTTAATGGCTCATTAAAAAGTATAAATTCTAGTTAGCGAGTCTGATCTGGGGTTGGCACGTGCCAGGCACTGTTCTAGCTCTTTTACATAGACTAACTTACTTAGCTCTCAGGACAACTCTATGAGGTAGGTACTATAATTATGTCTATTTTATAGATTTTGAAAAATGAGGCATAGAGGGTCTTAACTAATATGACAAGGTCACGCAGCTAATAAAATGACAGACCCAGAATTCAAACCAGACACTAGGACTGCAGCCTCTGGCCTCTTAACCACTATTCTCTATTCAAAGTTCATCTTCAGGAAATAAGGATGCATTCCACAGTCCTCTGCAAAGCTTTTTATCATAGCACTGACAATGGAAACTTCCTTACCTGCCTTTGGGTGGAGATGTCCCAACCGCCAAGGTGTTGCAATGGCTGAAGCACGGGTTAATTTCTTTAGGCTTACAGCAACAGAAAAGTATTATTTCAGAGGTTTGGAGGCCAGAAGTCCAAACTCAAGGTGCTGGTGGAGCCATGCTCCCTGAAGGCTCTAGGGGAACATTCCTCCTTGCTTCTTTTAGTTTCTAGCAGCTCCTGGCAGTACAGGCTAATTTTTATTTTGCTTTTCTCCATTTCCTCCAGTGACCACATATTGCTTTTGTACTAAGAGAACCCCAGTGACAGTTCTTAAGAATAGAACACTTTCAATACCAGAAAGTGGCTCATCTTTCAAATGTCTCATTCAAGCCCTGTACCAACAGCCACTTGGCATCAGGTTTCATTTCATAAAATCACACAGACACCATGACCCGCTGATGTCCACTCACTCTGCCTGCAAGAGTTCAGTGTGGAACATGGGGCCAGCATCACCTGCGACGGAGAGTTGCTGCAGGCGGTCAAGACCTTTGAGAGGTTCGGAGCGCATCTGGCCCGGGCAGCTGCTATAATCATGACTTTTGCAGCCAAAAGACAGCCATGGTGCATCATTTATTTATTGCCACTTCCTGCAGCTTTTAGGATCTTAGTTCCACAACCAGGTATTGAACCCGGGCCCCCAGCAGTGAAAGCATGAAGTCCTAATGATTGGACCAACAGGAAACTCCTGAAGACAAAATTTTAAACCAAAGAATTCATAGACACAGCTAATGGTGACTGCCTATTGAAAGGGAAAATGAGGGGCTGTGATGGGAAAGAGACTTTTCACTGTACATCCCCTGGTATTGCTTGATTAGAAAAACTATGTATAGATTATTATTTTAAAATAAAACATTTTAGGACTGCAGGACTTTACGGTGAGCTTTTTAATTAAGTGAACATTTCACAAATGTAAATTTACTTCTTATCAACATACTCAAACCACACTAGAATCTTTAATTCTAATAGCTAACAGCTAAGGCTTTCGTATTTGAACTGTAATATAAAACCAATATTTGGGGACAACCCATGTCAGAAAAAAATCCTACTCAAGCATTCCATTCATGTCAAAAACAATCTCAGAAATAGGAGAGCAGGTTCAAATTATGCATCATATTTTCATAAGCTGTTCTCACTGGCAGGGGTGGTAAACCACAGCCTGGGCTAGTGGCTGCTAAATCCAGCCAACTACCTGTTAGTTTTTTGAATTAAAATTTGTACTGAGATCATTGAAGATCCATGTATAGTTGTAAAGGTTACAGTGAGAGATCCCTATGTACTCTGCCCAGTGTTTCTCACAGTAACCCATGAGCTGCTTTTGTACAACCCACGAGCTGAGAGCAGTTTTTAGATTTTTAAATGGTTGAAAAATTTAAAAATATTTTGTGATGTGCAATTGCATGCAATCCAAATTTTGGTGTCTGTAAAGCGTTCCAGGGACACAATGACACACATTTCTTTAAGTACCATCCCTGGCTGCTTTTGTGTTTTCAGGCCAGAGCTGAGCAGTTGCAAGAGACTGTACAGCCTGCAAAACCTAAAATATTTCCTACCAGCTTTATAGAAAAAGTCTGCCAGCCTCTGGGCTGGAGACGAGGCTGGAGTCAGGAGAGAAATGAGTATCTGGAATAAAGATTTTTCTTTTAAAGACAAAACATTTCCAAATGACATCTGCACCATTGACTCCCTCAGGTCTTGCTGTTAGAAACGTCTTCTTGCAACAAGGGACAAATGGACAACCGACAAAGAGGCGGAGATAACCAGTTCCTCTCCAAATCCAGAGATGTTTATGCATTTGGAAAGAATTACACACAGGACATGAATTTCTTTTAAATCCAAAGGGATCATTTATCAAAACTACAAAAAAAAAAAAAAAGTGAAGGTAGATTGTTGCAGATGGACAAGTGACCACCAATACAGCTGAGATAATACTTTTCCTCCTAGGATGCCTAAGATGAGTGAGTACAGACGACCCTGGGCTGAATACTAGAATCATCCGCTGTTGTTACTCACGTGTTATGCTCCCAGCCTTAGGTCAAAAGCCTTCCGTGTTTGGCTGAAGCCAGTCTGCTGTGACCTTGCAAGAAACAGGTGGTACAGCAAGAGAGCACTTGGGAATTTCAGAATTGCTTGATGAACATACAGTGTCTGTTTTCTATAAGCCAACGTCCCTCAAACTAACAGGTGAGGATTGAGCCATCTTAAGAAGAGCTTGTTGGAAAAGGGCTGTACATAGGCACTACTACAAAGAGCCCTGTTTGATGAATCCCTTCTAACGCGCGGTTTTCTTTGGGGTGGGGTGAAGCAGGGGAAAATGTTTAAGCACGGATGCTGCTAGACCTAGTAATGATGGCAATAACTGCAAGTTCCAGTTTCACCCAGAAAATCAGACCCCAGAAATTCCATTAGCACAGAGGTCTTAACCAAGGGACCATGAGTAGAATTTTTAAGGTCCAGAGTTTTGCATGGGAAAGAAGATGAATCTTATTTCACTCATCTCTAACTGAAATTGAGTGCCTGTCAGTTTGGGATGTAGGTACGAGAACACAGAAGCGTTGACAGGACCAGTGACTGGGTCAACAAGAGAGACCGGCAATTTTCATATCGCTGGTGTCTCAGTGGTAAAGAATCTGCCTGCAATGTAGGAGATGTGGGTTCAATCCTGGGTCAGGAAGATCCCCTGGAGGAGGAAATGGCAACCCACTCCAGTATTCCTGCCTGGGCAATCTCATGGACAGAGGAGCCTGGCGGGCGACAGTCTGTGGAGTAGCCAAAAGGTGGGACACAACTACACTCACACGCTTCCTATCTTCCAAGTTTCATATAACATCCCGGTTGCTGTAACTATCTTGAAATACCATTTATGAGCATCTCTCCTTCAAAATAGGATTGCGGTTGATTGACCTTTGAACAACATAGGTTTGAAATGCACTGGGCCACATAAGTGGTCCACACAGATTTTTTTCAATAATAAATTATTATTATTAACCAACCTTGCAGTTGGTTGAATCCATGGAGGAATTGTGGACGTGGAAAGCCCAAGGCTGACTATAAATGATAGTTATGCTAGAGGTCTGCTGCTACCTTTAATACAATGCTAATTCAATGCACTTAAACCAAGAAATATTTTGATAACGATTTCAATAGTTTTCCTCTGCAAGCTTATACATTTTGCTTTATTTTCTTAAACATGATTCAGAGAGAGGATTCATAGACTTGGCTGGACTGGCAAAGGGACTCATGACTCCAGAAGCAATGAAGAAAACTGGCATTAGGTGTCTCGAGCAGGTGGTGTGAGGTAATAGAAGGAGTTCCACTCAGAGGACACGGATACAGGTTCTAATTCTGACCATGTGCTGGACTTGGATTCTTTACCTTCATTTTCTTCTCTATTAAAACAGAAGCGTCTCAAGGTGTGAGACATAAATGAGATCCTATCTAAGTGGCCTCTGAGAGTGGCTGAGGGTGGGCTCTGGGGGCCTGACACACTGCTGGGAGTTCAAGTGTAGTTATCATCAAGATCAGTATCGAAGCAAAATTTGCTCAACCATTTTGTAACCTGCCTGAGCTGGGGGAATGTAACATCAGTCATTCCTGCAATACTTACCCGAAGCACGTGGACACATAGCCTAGGGACATTTTCCAATTATCCAATAATACCCACATTCAAAATACTTTCCAAGCCAACTACAGACCTCACCGTTCTTGCAAAAGATCATGTCCTTTTCCGGCCTCGACACTTAGAACTCAAGTGGCTCCCTCCCCAGTTCCCCCACTTCTGCCAGTGGACGACAGCCCCGCCTAAGCTGCAAATAACTCACAAGCACAGGAGTCTGGCACACGTGGGCTTGCCTTTCCTGTACCAGATGCACTGAGCAGGTTTAACTTCTCCGAAAATCAGCTTTGTTCGTAACAACAAATGCAAATGGCATTCATGGTAACAGCTGAATGGAACTGTGTGGGAAAATTCTAGACCATCATGATTCATGGTGCTTTTCCCCTCCTATCTGGAGCCCTGGCTGCCCGACTCCAGATAGGAGTATTGGTCACAAAGGTTGAGACCTTTTCTGTACCAGTAACGTACACTGGCTCCCTTCCTAGGCATCTTCCCTTTCCTCACAGGACTGGCTATGTAATTTGGGCTTAAATGCAAACTCAGGACCCCTGGTTCAAAAACTCAGAATTATAGAACAGCGTCAGCAGAGCGGGTACCCGAGTGTGGGGCCCGCCGGGACCATATAGGTGGCCAACATCCATGAAGACAGCCCTGCTTCTTCACTGGGGCAGCTGTTCCCACCTGGCTGTATGTTAGGATCACGTGCACAACCTTAGAAGGTACCAATGCCCACGGCCTCCCTGCAGAGGCAGATTCCAATTACCCAGGAGCTTCCCACATACTTCAGCCTGGAGCCAGTTGGACCCACCAGACCGGAGTGACAGAAAACCTTGGAAGGACGCCATGGGCCTATATCACAGAGAGCAGCAGAGGGAGCCCCAGTGAGGGCCTGATAAAACAGACATTCCTGAGTGGAATACCTTGGGTGTGCAAGGCCAGTGCGAGGTGTCTTGTAGCAAAGTCACCTCCAGCCTTCACGAGAACGCTGCATGACTGCTCAGGGGCAGAGGATACATGTGACCCAGCATCTCCTTCCAGGTTTTAACTCGGGAAAGCTACTCTAGTGCCATGATTTCCTAGCACCCTTTGAACGGCCATGGCGTATAACCAGCCAGGTAGCAGGGGATGGAAACAGAAGCTTATGTGCAACCTTCTGCAGTGCTAAGGGGAGGCCTCCTCCTACCCTGGCTGCAGCTTCAGTGGCCACCGTTTTGGACCACGTGTTGCAGATATGGGTTGGGGTGGGAAGGAAGACAGAAACCATGATGCCCAAAGTCATAAGGTCACAGTGCTAATTCTTGGTTATCCCCATGCCCCAGCTCCGACAAAATAAATGAGAAAAAGACACAGGTGAGCCGATTTTTGCTTTGCTGTTTTAAACCTGTTGACATTACCATTAAGCCAAATGCCTGAAATGGCCCATTTTACAGATAAGCGAAAGGCTTCCTGGGTGGCTTAGTGGGTCAAGACTCTGCACCACAGAAGACTAGGGTTTGATCCCTGGGTTGGGAAGACCCCCTGGAGAAGGGAATGGCTACCCACTCCAGTATCCTTGCCTGGGGAATCCGGTGGACAGAGGAGCCTGGTGGGCTATAGTCAATGGGGTTGCAAATAGCTGGACACGACTGAAGCGGCTGAGCGCTCCATGAACAGACAAGCAAACTGAGAATCCGAGGTGCAAACTCTGGCCGGATGCTCGCCACACAGCAATGCCGGAGCAGGGCCGTTTGGACCCCTTTCCTCCTCAACCCCAACGCCTTTTAACAAGACGGCTCCTTTCGGATGAGTCTGTCATCGCCCCACTCAGCTCAGATTATTACTCTAACAAAATATAAAGTTTAAAATTGGAGAGCCAGCCCAGTTCTCTGGTTAAAAATGTGGACTCCGGAGTTACTCTGCCTGAGGCTGAAACCCAACTCTGTGCTAGAAGTTCCGTCACCCTCATGCTTCAGTTTCTGCATCTGGACAAGAGGCAGGGACGAGGGTGAAGCGGTTGAGGCACACCCCTTCAGTGCAAACGGAAAGGGGTGCCCAAAATCTCACTGATCAAGGAAAGTATTTTAATGCAATTTTTCTAAAAACCAAACTTAACACAGAAAATCCACAATGAACAGAAACATCACAATCTTAAAGACAGGACCAAGTCCTGCCTCAATTCCCAGGCTAACTTCTAATAAAACTTAAAAGAACAACAAAAACAAAACCAACAAAGCAGCTGACCTGTAGGCCACAGTTTGCCAATTTAAAAACTAGATTGCTTTAAAACATGTGATTGCTGAGTTTTGAGTGCCCTAGGCCAGTGCCTTCCTCGTCTCAACCTAGCTCCAGCTCTGGATAGCAACTGACAGAAGGAGATGAGTCAACACAGGTCAAGTTCTTATCACAGTGCCTGGCTCAGAGTAAGGACTCACATCAACATCGCAGCAGGAATTGAGGCTCATTCTTTTTAAAAAATTAAACACAGGGACAAATGAATTCATGTTCCATTGTTTAGAAGGCAGCAGGAAGTCTTAAGCAGAGGAAAGCAAGAGGGTATCTCCTTGATTTTTTAATTCACTGGACATTTTATAGCTGCACTGAATAGACATCCAAAGGACTTAGCATTTCCCAGTCCCTAACCTCCCTGGTGGAAGGCAATGGCACCCCACTCCAGTACTCTTGCCTGGAAACTCCCATGGACGGAGGAGCCTGGTAGGCTGCAGTCCATGGGGTCGCTGAGAGTTGAACATGACTCAGTGACTTCACTTTCACTTTGCACTTTCATGCATTGGAGAAGGAAATGGCAACCCACTCCAGTGTTCTTGCCTGGAGAATCCTAGGGACGGGGGAGCCTGGTGGGCTGCCGTCTATGGAGTCGCACAGAGTCGGAAACAACTGAAGCGACGTAGCAACAGCAGCAGCAACCTCCCTGGTAGCTCAGCTGGTAAAGAATCTGCCTGCCATGTGGGACACCTGGGTTTGAAAGATCTACTGGAGAAGGGATAGGCTACCCATGCCAGTGTTCTTGGGCTTCCCTGGTGGCTCAGATGGTGAAGAATCTGCATGCAATGCGGGAGACCTGGATTCAATCCCTGGGTTGGAAGATCCCCTGGAGAAGGGAAAGGCTACCCACTCCAGTATTCTGGCCTGGAGAATTGCATGGACTGTATAGAGTTGGTTACGACTGAGCGACCTTCACTCATAACCTGGAACTTGGGCTTCCCAGGTGGTGCTAGTGGTAAAGAACTCGATCCCTGGGTTGGCAAGATCCCCTGGAGAAGGAAACAGCAACCCACTCCAGTATTCTTGCCTGGAGAATCCCATGGACAGAGAAGCCTGGTGGGCTACAGTCCATAGGGTTAGAAAGAGTTGGACATGACTAAAGCAACTTAGCACACATGTACACAACCTGGAATTTAACCTATCTCTGCAAGGAGATCAAACCAGTCCATCCTCAAGGAAATCAGTCCTGAATATTCATTGGAAGGACTGATGCTGAAGCTGCAATACTTCGGCCACCTGATGCAAAGAACTGACTCATTTGAAAAGACCCTGATGCTGGGAAAGATTGAAGGCAGGAGAAGGATACGACAGAGGATAAGATGGTTGGATGGCATCACCGACTTGACTGACATGAGTTTGACCAGATTCTGGGAGTTGGTGATGAACAGGAAAGCCTGGCATGCTGCAGTCCATGGGGTCGCGAAGAGTCAGACACAACCAAATGACTGAACTGAACCTGTCTCTTGCATGAAACTGTACCGGCTAAAGGGACCCCAGGAAACCTGGCATTCTTTGTGTTTGTCCTGTGTTTTGACATATCAATTACCTTGTTGCTTGCACTCAACAGCCCAGGTCAGGAATCAGCAAAGGACAGCCCTCCAAATCATGGCCTGCTTTTTGTAAACAAAGTTTTACTGGCACATGGCTATATCCATTCACTTACCTGTTATCTTCAGCTGCTTCAATGACAATGGCAGAGTTGAGTGATTGTGCTACGGAGGTGAACAGAGTTGAATAGAGACCGAGGCTAGCAAAGTCCAAGATATTTCCTGTATGGCCCTTTACTGAAAAAATTCACCAGCCCCTGGTCCATGTAATGTCAAACTGCAAACGTTCATTAATCAGCGTCTCCTTTGCGATCCATGTGCACCTTGCAAAACAGAGCTGGGTGCAGAAACCAATTCAGGGCCTCTTAACTACTGTGGCTGTTTCCAGTTTCATTTGGTGATAGCTGTATATTTTAAGTCTCATCCTCATTTCATAAAGTTTTGTTGGAACCCAGACAGTCTGGCTGCTTTTGTGAAGAGAGTTTAGTTACGGAAGAGCTCTTACGGCTTCATAAAGCCTCAAATACTTACTATCTGGTTCCAAGCTTTTTGCTAATCTCCACTCTACTGGGGATCCAAATTTGCTAGGTGATACCAGTGTGGATCCAAGACCCTTGATGCCCATACAGCTGTGAAAAAAAAAGCCTTCTAAAGAGGCTGATATTGTCCCTGTTTCTCTGAAGAGCTATGACACCAGAAGTACAAGGAACGTTTATATGATTTCAATCTATGGGCTCCCACTTGAAACGTCAACAGCCCCTCTGTTACCAGAACAGAGACATAGATAAGACTCATGACAAACAGCAAAAAGTGACAATAGAATCTGTACAATGCACCAGCAACCAGGAATGAAACACTTCTGAACAACCAAAGATAGCTCTAAAACAAAAAAGGATTAATTCTCTCTGACATCATTTCTGTCTTTTCTTCTTAACAGTCGTTATCGCTTGCCTTGAGCCAAATGGAATCAGATGTGTTCAAAGTAACCTTCTAAAATAAGCTCTGTGTCTTTATTTCATAAGTGAAATAGTCACTTTTACAATCTATTGAAATTTTGTTTTCACATCCCTGTTCCTAGTTTATAAAAAACAACGGATCTATTCAGTGTTTCAAAGGCCCAGATATTTAGTTTGATGAGAGCACACAAGAATCTGTATTAAACAAAGACTGTATCTGAAGAAAAGAAGAAAGAAACTTTGGACAAATTATATATCTGCTGGCATTCCAAGACCTCTTAAGTTTCAGTCAAGTTAAATGTCCATTTACAAGAGGCTTGGGATTTCCCTTATTTGTTGGTTCAGCAAACACCAAGTGCTTACTATGATAAAAGACACTAGTCCCAGGCTTTTCCACGCATCGCCATGTACCACAACGAAGCCCAGGACCCACGGGGCCCCTGCTCTCTTTTGATGAACACAGATACACAAATCTTGAATTTCACAACAGTTACTGGCTGAGCTAGTGTTAGCTTAATCTCTGGCGCCACCTACAGGTCAAACTGCACTTTGCTTCACTTTGGCACGAAGACGCTCAGAAATCCTAGGTGCGTTTACACTGAAATTACCACCGGGTGGAGGGCACTGGGGAACCCCACACTGCGTAGACCACAAAAATGGAGTGTCCCGTTGACACCATTCTACAGACGAGCTTGCCTTTTTATTATAAGACAACAGATAAAAGAAACCACACAGAAAACATATAAGGCGGATACTCTTAGAAACCACCACCCAGGGTAAGAAGTGGAACTCTCCCAGCCACCGGACCCTCCACATACTCCGACATCCCCTTAACCTGCTCTACGGATCAGTGTAGTGTTAGTTTCCCACGTGGTCTAATTCGTCTGTTTCATAATCCCATCAGGGGCGGATCAGTTCTAGAACTGGAATCCATCGTGAAGGAAGTATCCCTATCGGATAGAGCAGTGCTCAGTGGACCGAGGAAACCTGCTTAGACGATGCTTGGAGGGAAGACAGATACAAGGGGTGAGGTTGGGGGAGGTGTCTCCCCAGGGCTGCCTCGGCGCCTGCCCTCACCCCACGGTGACCGCAGCCGTGGCATCTGCAGGCCTCAGGGTGGAAGCAGGCGTCCCCGGAGCGGGCGAGTCCAGCCTGGCTTGAGGGCTGGGCAGCGGCGTTGCGTCCGGAGATGCGGCCGGCTGACCACCCTCTCTGGGGCAGCTAGAGGCACTGGCTGGATTCCAGGGGCGCCTCGAGCTGCCCGACGGAGACCAGCGCGCCCAGCTGCCCGGGGGCGCCGCTCTCGGGCGGGAAGGTGACCAGGCCCGAGCTCTGGTTCTCAGCGTGGTCGCTGTGCTGCCTCCGGTGGCACCGCAGAGAGTCGTCCCTGACGAAGGCCGCCCCGCACGTCTCGCAGCGGAAGGCCCTGTGCGTCACGATCTTGGCCACGGGCGGCCCTTCCCGGCCCGGCGGGGCTCGGTTCTCCGTTCGGGCCTCGTCCCGGTGCGCCTTGTCGATGTGCTTGGCCAGGCTGCTGGGCCGCTTGGTGTCGAAGCTGCAGAAGTCGCACTTGAAGGGCCTGTCGGGGCAGTGCACGCGGCTGTGCACGCGCAGGGCGGCCGCGCTGGAACACGAGTAGCTGCACTCGGGGCACTTCTCGGGGTGCTCGGCCTGGTGCAGCCGGCTGTGCTCCAGCAGGTCGGCCCGGTCCCGGCCCTGGAAGGCGCAGTGCAGGCACTTGAAGGTGTGCTTGATGCGGATGTGCGACTTGAGGTTCGCCTTCATGGTGCAGCGCACGTCGCAGAACTCGCACTTGAAAGGCTTCTCCCCCGAGTGCACGATCATGTGCCTTTTCAAGTCCGAGCTGATTTTGAACTTGGCGCTACAGAGCCAGCACTGGAAGGGGGTGTCCCCTGGCAATGGGAAGGTGCGTTTCCATTAGAGCAGGCAGGCAACACAGAACTCCCCCCAAACATGCGTTCAGAATGGCTGGTGGCAGACAGCCAGGTCTTTAAAACTCCAGTTCCTTGCCACCTCCTACCACCACCACTTGGGAACACTGTGTATTAACTCAGGGCAATCCCACGTGTGAGTACTACCCCCACTTTAACAGATGGGGTAACTGAGGCTCAGAGAGGTCACATTATTCGACCACGGCCAAACAGCATCATGGCATCCACATCCACCCTCTCCATGACACTTCAGGTTCAGATCTAAACTCACTTGACATCCCAGATTTGGACACAGAAGGAAGATGTGTGGTTATGTGATACAAAACTGTTTCTAATCAAGATTTATAAACATGCTCACTTTGGTGTTTGGACTTCCCCTGTGGCTCACACAGTAAAGAATCTGCCTGCAACGTGGGAGACCTGGGTTCGACCCCTGGGGTTGGGAAGATCCCCTGGAGAAGGGAATGGCAACCCACTCCAGTATTCTTGCCAAGAGAATTCCATAGACAGACGAGCCTGGCAGGGCTACAGTCCATGGGGTTGCAAAGAGTTGGACACGACTGAGCAAATAACACTTTTTACTTCTCACTTTGTCTTTAAGTTGTATTATTACATCAGTTAACTGGCTTGTATCAAGGTTTTGCAGCTTCACACTGACAGACTGAATTTTATTTATGAAATTAACCCGTGAATATGGCAGCAGGAGCAGAAGACAAACCTTGAAATGCCATAGCCTCCTCTGTACTTCCTGGAGGGACGGCTTAGGAGATTAGTTCTTTGCAGGCTGTTACTAACATCCCTGTCAGTTGATTACAGGCAAAGATGAGATTGCTACATATCCTACACAACCATCCTTTCCCCAAACTTCTCCTGTGTTCTGTTGGTTTTGATTTTGACTCATCTAGCATCACTCTCTAAAACGAGTAGTAGCTTCAATGTTTAGTTCATCAGCTTGAGAGGTTTAAGATGCCTTTCTCTTTGCCACACTACCTCTCCTTGCTTGAGAAACGGCTTTATTTCACTTGATTTTCTCACTTCTCTTTTCTTCCTGACCTTTTCAGAAACCAGACTTCTATATTCTGATTGTCAGTTCTGCAGCTTTTTCCATGCTCTCTGAAAAGTTAGACCTTATAGCCAGCAACCCCAGTTCCAATTCACACTGCTCTGTTCTGACTACTGTTTCTAACAGAGCTCTTGGATGCAACATTCCTGTCAGTAGGTTGATACCAATGAGAACTGAAAAACTCTGGTAAGTTATGCAAGTACTCTGTTATCTCCAGGATTTTTGTTAGACTTGGCACATTCATACCACTTATTTCCTGCAGATGACTCACAGTCCACAGATGACACTTCACAGTTAGGAAGAGGAGATCGGTTTAAGGACGAGACATTAGGTGGGTTTTACCTATTACTCGACAGTTTGGGCCATCATGCCAAGAGGCTTCAGCTGCTCCTCTGACCTCTGCAGCCTCTATCAGTTCCAAGTTCAGAACACCCAAGGCAGTCAGATGCGAGCTGCAAAGATTAGCTCCCAGCTCTTTGGCTGCCTCCCACTTGTCTGCTGGGACACAGGTTTCTTGACTCAATTTTGGATGTCCGTATATGCCGGTCTGCTTGCCACTTGCCATGAATTCACTGGAAATTCTAATTTTCTGACTCTCCTTATGGGCTTCCCAATCCCCCTTTTTCTGCACCGTGATGGGTTGGTTGGTTCTATCTCCTTATTTCAACAGGGTCTCACACAGGGAGGGAAAAGCTTTTCTGCAAAGCCTAATTTCTAGACGTTTGTGATTACTTTCAGGTAAATTTGGTACGTTTCTTTTTTTATTGGAGTATAATTGCTTCACAATGTCATGTACAACAGAGTGCATCAGCTGTATGAACACATATATCCCCCCCTCTTCAGCCTCCATCCCACCCTGCTCTTCCCACCCCTCCAGGCCAACACAGAGCACCAGCTGAGCACCTTGTGCTACACACCAGCTTCCCACTAGCCTGCCGTTTTGCACGTGGCTACATGTTTCTGAATTAAGCCACACAATCATAGTTGATGTTGAATGACAAACACCTAGTTTATTCATCAGCCTTTTATTGAGATGCACCCTTTGCTTCTCGCGTGTTGAAGTGGATAATTGCCCCCAGCTGTATTCTGTGCAGGCAAGTTAGAAAACTCAGCTGTCAGACTTCCAGTGTTTTACTAGAAGCTGTTGTCCTGGTGGGAGAAACCACACCCTTCATATTAACAGAGAAGCTCCAATTTCCTTTACTCACACCCTGGAGTCATTTCCATTGCCTGTGCTTTAACTAAATGAGCGCTGAGGGGTCGGAGGTGCAGAGAGGCCTGGGACTTACCCGTGTGGGAGCGCAGGTGCACGGTGAGCTGGCTGGAGTTGCGGCTGGCGTAGGGGCAGAGCTGGCACTTGTAGGGCCGCTCGTCCGAGTGGATGCGCAGGTGCTTCTTGAGGCTGCTGCTGTCCACGGCCGCGTAGTCGCACAGGTGGCACTTGTGGGGCTTCACGCTAGTGTGGCAGCGCATGTGCATGGCCAGGTTGTCCTTCCGGCTGAAGCACTTGTCACAGAACTCACACTTGTGTGGCTTGTCCCCTGCAAACACACAAGCAAGAGTCGCGGCTTCAGGGCTTTTGTCCGTCAGGACGCCGGCAGAAAGATCCAACCAAGAAGGCGGTCTGAGTCCTGGGCTCTGCCTTTCCCTTCTGACCAAATGCCTGGAGACAGGAAGACACTGAGGTCTAGACAAGCATCGTGGAACAAGAAGGTGTGCTGACTCGTTCATGGCTCAGAACTTTTGCAGACTCCTGAGGAGCAGAGATAAAATCAGGGTGAAAGGAAGTCACAGGCCAAACCTTGTTTGAGAAAATGAGAGCTTTCCTAGAAGCTGTCAAGATCGGAGGGGGCAGGTGGCTTTCCGGCTCTCTAGCTGATGAGCCACCTGGAGAACAGTCAGGGTGACTCTTATGTGTGCTAAACCACAAGCAGTAGAGGCACCTGCTCTCCTGGGCCGTTAGGGAGGCTGCTTAGGCTGGAGAAGCATCACCAAGGCTCCAAGAACGTGAAGGTTCCCGGAGAGCAGAGAACCCCATGCCCAGAGCATCACCACCAAACTGCGTTCTTCCTTCTCCCACGACTACTCCAGACGGGTCACATCCAAAGACCTACCCAACAACCCACTGCTTAGGGAAAGCCAGAATCAGAAGGCATGCCCAACCCAAGAACCTGGACTCAGAGAAAATCATTCTTTCAACACCAAAACTACATATGGGTCTTTAAAAGGCTGTTTTGGGTTGTGCGAGGCTTGGGGGATTGTCGTCTCTTGATAAGGGATTGAACTCAGGCCCCTGGCAGAGGCAGTGCTGGGTTCTAACCACTGGACTGCGGGGGATTCCTCAGACATGGGTCTTAAGATGGCTCAATTAGAGGCAGGGTGGGACAATGTCCGAAGCCTAAGAATGACGACATCCTAAAGCTTTCAGGAAAAAAAAAAAGGCCCAGATGAGCACACAGCTCCTCAGACAACACCAGATGGTTGCAAGATGGGAAGAGTACCTGCAGAGTCCCACAGAAATTACTGAAATAAAACCCCATACTTAACTCGCTTCCCTGGTGGTTCAGGTGGTAAAGAATCTGCCTGCAGTGCTGGAGACCTGGGTTCAATCCCTGGGTTGGGAAGATCCCCTGGAGGAGGGCATGGCAGCCCACTCCAGTATTCTTGCCTGAAGAATCCCATGGACAGAGGAGCCTGGCGGACTACAGTCCACGGGGTTGCAGAGTCAGGCATGACTGAGCGACGAACAGGCACACTTGAACTCGCATTCAGTGGGAAGAGAAGATAAAGCCAGTGGACAGATGACACAAGGCACCACACTTGAACCGTGTACATCAGACCACAACAAAAGGTAACCGGATAAGATGCGGGATATAAGTAATGAAATGGGGAGGACTGCTTTCAAACCAGAAAAGAGCAAGGATAAAAAAGGGGCACAACCGAACAGAAAAGAAGGTAAAAGTCAAGCTAAACGTTCAGTACAAATGGATTAAATTTCCTGTTAAAGGTGTCAGTCACATTTTTTTAAAAGTCAGCTTAATGCTCTTGAAAAGGGAAAGTGTTAGTTGGTCAGTCATGTCCAACCCGGTGGCCCCGTGGGCTGTGGCCCGCCAGGCTCCTCTGTCCGTGGAACTCTCCAGGCAAGAACACTGGAGTGGGTGGCCGTGCCCTTATCCGGGGGATCTGCCAGATCCAGGGACTGAACCCAGGTCCCCTGCACTGCAGGTGGATTCTTTACTGTCTGAGGTACACAAATAAAAATGAAAGAGAAGTAGAGAATGATACACAGTGTTCTAGGAAAATGCTAAAAGGCATCAGAAATATCAACATTAGGCAAAACACATCATGGTAAAAACCACTACAAATTTCATATGGAAGAGACAGACTTCACCAAGTAGATGTGACTCAAACTTATGACACTAACGTGGTTTCACAAAAGGGTTTCCAAGGAAACCTGTAGGACATATTTTAAAACAACTTTTGCTCCGACAGTCGCAATTGGATTACAGGCTCTTAAGAGATGGACAGTCAGAGCCCCAGGGCCTAACCACTTTTCAGAAGAGTCTCTGAACTTCAGGTCCAAAGGCTGAAAGCAAGTGAACCATGTGCAATTCGAGAAGCTGGGAGAAACGGAAGTTCTCTGGTGGCCCCACGGCTAAGACTCTGTGCCCCCAATGCCGGGGCCCAGGTTCGATACCTGGTCAGGGAACTTGATGCCTCATGCTGCAGTGAAAACCGAGGAGTCCACGTGCCACAGTCAAATAAATACTAAAAAACAAACAAACAAAAAAACCCACCAAAAAACCAACTAGAAGTGAAAACAGACAGCACTTGCTCAATAAAAACAAAAGAATAGCTATTAAAAAGGGAGGTTTGCGCAAAGAAAAGACACCAACAGACCAGTGTTTTCAGTGTTGCCACTACAGCCGTTTGGGGCCGGGTAATTCTTTGCTGTGCCCTGTTTCGTGCGTTGTAAAATGTTTAGCAGTATCCCTTACCCCTCCCCCACAAGATGCCAGTAGCACCTTCCTCTCCAGTTCTGAGACTCAAAAATGTCTTCAGACATTACCAAATGTCCTGGGGGGGAAGGGGACAACACTGTACCTGGTTACGATCCATTTTAATAGACACGGGAAAAAAGAAAAGGGACAGATAGATAAACTTAATCATGACTATTAAGTCAGACTTTACCCCAACCAGTTTCTGTGCACGTGTGCGCTTAGTCGCTCAGTCGTGTCCGACTCTTTGTGACCCCATGGACTGTAGCCCACCAGGCTCCTCTGTCCATGGAATTCTCCAGGCAAGAATACCGGAGTGGCTAGCGATTCCCTTCTCTGGGGGATCTTCCCCACCCAGGGAGAGAACCTGTGTCTCCTGCTTCACACGTGAATTCTCTATCATCTGAGCCACCAGGGAAGCCGACAATCAATTAAGATGACTCAATATAATGGCTATGGTCCAGGAAGACACAAAATTACAGTCTGAATTAAGAAAGAAAACAGAGCAATAACAAATTTAGAAAAACTGCTATGTTAGAGATGTGCCCCAAGGTAAACCGTTTTTTGCGCAAATATTTGCTGTCCTTCTCGGGAGAATTAGGCTGCATGATTCCATCACTGTCGGCCCGGACACAGGACTGGCTCTGCACAATGGAGACCAGCAAACGTTCTTAAGAGCCAGTACCTTGGGAATTCCCAGGTGGTGGAATGGTTAGGACTCTGCACTTCCACTAGGGGGCACAGGTTCAATCCCTGGTCTGGGAACTAAGATCCTGCAAGCCATGTGGTACGGCCAAGAAAAACCCCCAACCAACCGACAAAAAGAGCCAGTGTCTGGTTGGCTACACTTGCTGCTCTTATCCAAGATGACCTGTAACATTCCAGATCAGGGGTTGAGTTTGCTTTTTTGAACTATAGTTTTTTTGAACTATGTTTCAGGTGTACAACATGATTCACAGTTTTAAAAGTTATATTACACTATGGTTATCATAAAATATTGGATTTATTTCCTGGGAAGAGCTAGGATTCTTAATTTGGGCCCTGTGGGTAAAATTTAGGGAGTTCCAGACCTTGTATGTGGAGAAGGAAATGGCAACCCACTCCAGTGTTCTTGCCTGGAGAATCCCAGGGACGGGGGAGCCTGGTGGGCTGCCGTCTATGGGGTCGCAAAGAGTCGGACATGACTGAAGCGACTTAGCAGCAGCAGACCTTGTATGAGAAGGGATTAAGTTTTTATCTCTTTTACCTCTAACTGGAATTTACCATTCCTGGACATTCTGAGAACTCACTCTTCCTATAAGAACTGCAGGTCCGTACCCTCGATCGCTATCGCCCCATTTCTCAAACCGAACTCATAGAAACAAGGAGTAAGACGCAGTGTCGGGGTCAGTGGGTCTGGGGTCCTGTATTTCTAGTGAGCTCCCAGGTGGCCGTGACCTCTTCGGTCTGTACCACTCTTCGGGACTCCCCTGGTGGCTGAGATGGCAAAGCGTCTGCCTACCATGCGGGAGACCTGGGTTCTCTCCCTGGGTTGGGAAGATCCGCTGGAGAAGGAAACGGCACCCCACTCCAGCATTCTTGCCTGGAAAACTCCATGGACGGAGGAGCCTGGTGGGCTACAGTCCATGGGGTCGCAAAGAGTTGGACATGACTGAGCGACTTCACTTTCACTCTTCAGGAAAGCAAGGGTAGTCTATTAAGATACTACACAATGAACACTGTGATAGCAGCTGTACTTACATATAGTTTAATGTGATTTTATTATGTTTAAAAATGTTATTCTGGGAGGGCTCTATAAGCTTCACAAAATTGCCAGGAGTCTTCGCAGGAAAAAAGGGTTAAGAGCACCTTTAGGTGGCATGTTCCAGACAGGCCACCCCACCAGCTGGGTCCTGGAGGGGAGACCACGAGGCGTGGAGCTGCCACTGGCTCTGGGGACACAGGGCTCAGTGGAGCTGGCCTCCGCGGCCACTGAGATGGACACCGCCATCACAGCCTAGTCCATGCACTCTCCAGCCTCTGGGAAAACAAAGTTGTAAACGGAGTACTGTGCTCACGTTCACCCAATTTTCCAGCAAAAGTGTTTCCATGTTCAATTGTTTAATAGCAGAGGGAAAGAAAAAACTGTCTCAACTCACTTCAAGACAGATTAACCCTGATATCAATACCAAGTGATGAAATACAGAGTGGGATAAAACAAACATTGGAAGACAACGTCCTCTATGAGGTTAAACGCCAGACAATTATCTTAAGTGCAAAACATTTGAAATTAAACCGTCACTTGTTTTTTTTATACTTTAGTAGCCAAGTTTGTCCAACTTTTTTGCTATCCCAAGTACTGTACCCCGACAGGTTCCTTGGCCCATGGGATTTCCCAGGCAAGAATACTGGGGTGAGTTGCCATTTCCTTCTCCAGGGGATCTTCCTGACCCAGGGATCAAATCCATGTCCCCCATGTCTCCTGCGTTGGCAGGTGGATTCTTTATCACCGAGCCACCAGGGAAGCCCCTCAACCATCATCCTTGATGAAAAAACCCAAAGCCAAGCAATACACATCCCAAGACCCAAACCCACTTCCGCAGACTCGGCATAAGAACAGACAAAAACTTCTCAAACGTGACAAAACGACTTCCACAAGGGTCCTAAGGGCTTGAACCACAAACGGTGGTTAAAAAAAAAATCCAACTAACTCCCTGGCAGTCCCGTGGTTAAGACTGGGTGCTTTCACTGCCGAGGGCCTGGGGTCGATCCCTGGTTGGAGTGCTAAGATCCCATAAGCTGCTCTTGCAGAGCGGCCAAAGGGGGGTGGGCGGGGGGAAATCAAGGTATTTCATTAGAGTCAGGAGTAAGATTCGGATGGTTTGCTTCACCACTACTCAACTCTGACCCCGAGCACCAAGGCACTCTGGACCGAGTAGAAAGACAAACACGATTTGCATATGACAATCTACCAGAGCAATTCAAGAGCATAAACTTGACCTCCTAGAGGACACAAGGCAGCCAGGGGCCTGGAGAGAACGTGCAAAACTTCTCTGAAGCTCGTTCTGCCGCCGTCAGCTCTCCTAAGTCCCCACACACCCCATCGCTCCCCCACCCTTCCTCCCAGGCTTCTCCCTGGAGAGACCCACACCCTGACTTGGGCGGTGGGGCGGCCCGGTGCGGCGATGCTTGAATTAAGTGTCGTGTTCCGTGATTCAGTCTTAACTGAGTACTTTTCAGCTAGCCCACCTTGAGGCAAATACAGTTCTTGTGTTTCTTTTGGACTTTATTCCTGTGGGCTTTTCATCTGCATATTGGCACTTCTGTTTGAGTGACTGCTTGTTCAGGTCCTTTTCTATTGGAGTCATCACTGCTTTGCAGGCATCCTTGTGTGTTAAGATGAACGCTGCCCCATGTGGCAGATTTCTTAACTTCTTGATGTCTTAGTGGAAGTTTTAACTTGAGTCATATTTAATCTGTCTTCTTGGTGGACTTTGCTAATTGTGTTTGGCTATCTATTTTCACCATAAATTTGTCCTCCTATATTTCCTGGTAAGTTATAGACTTTATTTAGTATACTTGGAATTTGAATGATAAATTTCCCTATTAAAGATGTCAATTACACTACAAAGTGTGCTGTAAACCAAAATACTTGGCTGTCTTAACAAGTGCTTGAGGGGTGTCTGCACTGGGTGTTTTCTGTACCATGTTGACTTGAAAGAACTAAAAAAACCACGGGTATTTCAGATTTGGTGTTTGGCAGATGTTTCCTTAAATATGAACGAAGTGAGCCAGTCATATCAAGGGAAGTTACTGGCAATACTGGGATAAACTTTTGGATTCTATAAAGTTTGGATTGCAAAACATATCCCTCACTATCCCAGGCCTGCAGGATCCTAGCTTTAGGTATTTCTACTGAGATTCATAATTAAACATGATTTTTTCCTATGGTACAATGAAATGGATGAACATTTAGAAGAATTACAGAAGCTGGCAAAAGCCACATTTTCCCAAATGACTGGCATATGACTGTCAAACCAAGTGTGGTTTGAAAGCCAGTCAAGCATGAGTGAGGGCCAAAGTTGAAAACAAATGGAATTTAACAAGTTTGAAAATTTTATGGAAATGACTGCAAATTCTATACAGCAACTAATATTTAACAAACTACCATTTGTTGTATTTTGGTATAGTGTTACCTGAAAAGGCTATCGAAACTCCATTTCCAATTACATTATGTGAGCGGCCAGATTTTCCTCTTATATTCCAACCAAAGGAACACACAGCAACAGGCAGGATATTGGGATACAGGGGTGAGAGTTCAGATAAACCATGAAATAAGACATGTTTGCAAATGTCTATACATTGTTACTTGCTTTGTTTTGGAAAACAGTTGCTTCTCATAGAAGTGTTTATATATAGCGGGCTTACTGTAAATTTATTCATTTAAAAGTAAAAGTTTTGGTTTTAACTTCTAATGCAGTAACTGTCAATTAAACTCTTCGGGAAACCTTCAGGTTTGAAGTGTGAAGTATCTCAAAACGGTGGTTGGAAAATCAATGTTTTACCCATTTGGCAAAGGTCCAGCTTTCGCCTCAAGCGACCCCCTGCATACACACTGCCATCCCCCTTACAGCTGCACTGAGAGGCCATGTGGTCTATATGTGAGCTCTTTTTCTTGGTAATAGAACCGTTTCTTTGTAGCTGGGCACTTACCACACAGATTCAAGACTTCAAGCTCCCGGACTTCATTTCCACAGCTAAGAATCGCCACGCTACTAAGTTCTGGCCAATTGGGCATCAACTGAAATGACGTGTGTAACTTCCAGGATACTGCCTTTAAAGGTAGGAGTAGGGCTTCCCTGCTGACTCAGACAGTAAAGAATCTGCCTGCAGTGCAGGAGATCCGGGTTCGATCCCTGGGTTGGGAAGATCCCCTGGAGAAGGCAACCCACTCCAGTGTTCTTGCCTGGAAAATTGCACGGACAGAGGAGCCTGGTGGGCTACAGTCCATGGGGTCGCAAAGAGTTGGACACGACTGATCAACTAACAGCAGCCATCTGAGACCACACCAATCCTTGGGATATCCAAGCAACGAAATAGGACCCCGAGTCCCTGAAACCATGGGGCTGGCCACCACACTCGCCAACAGGATGGAAATATGTTGGCTTTATGCAACCATGGGGAAAAATGCTAACAGCGCCCCAGGGCCCATTCCTGCTTTCCAGAGGTAGCATGGGCCTGCCCAGCATCTCCCCGCCGACTCAGGGAGCCCCACCAAGGACATGGCCTCACCGTGTACTTCCGTGTCCCCCTCATGCTTTGTATGACTCCAATAAGACATTAATCTAGCTTAGCCCCCACCTGTCTCTCGAGGTCCTCCTGGTACCGTGGCCATAGGGGCCTGACAACCCTTTGCAGGGCCCATCCTGTTCATTGTAGGTTTTGGGCAGCACCTTCAGCCTCCGCCCACCAGAGTGGCACTGCCCCAACGGAGCAGCACTGCCTGGTTACCCTCAGGACGGAGTCGCCCCCTGGGAAGTTGCCTAACCCGGCCACCTTGATAGGGAGTCTCTCATCTTTGTTCAAATGGCTCCCGCGGTCTGCGGGTGACTGCCATCATCCCGGCAGCCCTACCTCCTGAGGCTTCACGAGGAGGCCGTTCATGACCCACCCTTCCCAGGCCGGCCCTTTGCTCTCTAGCTTCCACAGCCCATGGTCCGTTTCCAAGAGAGACTAGGTGTCCAGAAAGCTGTCCTCTTGACGCTGGAGCCTCAGCGTTTCAGGTGGGCATGTGGCTGCCCATCTTGGAGCCGTTTTCCAGCCCCGCTTTGTGCCTGGTGTGATGACTGAGTCCGGCTCGTCATCCGGCTAGTCACTGGGGAGGCCGCTTCAGGGGCCTGGCCTGGGGGAGGCTCTGAGCCTTCCTCCCGCTTCAGTTCTCCACTGGCTGAGAGACCGAGGTCTGGAGCAGCTGCCTCCGACCAGGAGATGAAGCTGTTTGTTAGAATGACAGCTATATCCCACCAGCTGGGGACTACCTGGCTTCTTAAATTGTACCTGAGAAAAAGAACACTGATTGTGTTTAAGTCATTTAGTCTGGTTTCTGTGAGAGCAGAGACATCAGTATCTCAACTCATACAGGTAGAGGGTGGCAAAGTTTCTGTAATGAGCTAGACAGTGTGTCTCTGGGGACTATTCAGTAATCCCACTGTAGGGCCAGTAATCCCATGCAGCTGTTAATATATGATGGGCTTACTCTATTATTTTCAACAGCAGCCACAGGTAACAGGCGAGCCTGGCAAGACAACAGGCCATACGCAGTTTGCAGAGCCTGCTTCTAGGTCATTCCTTTGCTCCAGCACATCTGGTTTCTCTGCATTCTCAACAGCATGGTTGCTCAGAAGGCACCTTCCATCCAGAAGCAGCCTCACTGCTCTTATCCACAACCCCTATGGCCACAGGGCCTCTGTGCTCACCCTCCCTCTGCCCGCCTCTCCAACCGCATCCCACACCCGTTCTGCTCCGTCCACGCCTGTGCACCGTAATTCCCTCCCCCTGGAGTCCTTCCCTCTCCTTGCCTGATTCCGCAGCCATCTCTCCTACCTGAAGAGCCTCTTCTTCCAGAGTCTGCCATCACCAGCCTGCGACAGGCTCCCCCCGTCTGTCAGTTACCATCACTGCCTTTGAGACTTTTCAGGTCCCAGCCTCTCCTGCTAGATTGCGTCCTGAGGCAGACCTTCCATGTCGGGTTCACCATCATACACTCGTGTTCTCGGTTTTTTTCCAACACGCGAACGGGTACCTACCCGTGTGGATTCTTAGGTGGCGGTCCAGATCTTTCATGCCATGAACAGTTTTGAAGTGGCAACCTAGAAAAGAAAAAACAGGTTCCCTTAACAGGACCTCAAAGAGGAAGTTACGAAGAATCTGAAATTCCGGCAAGTCAGTGCCTGAGCTCCCGTGACCGCGCCGGGTACAGGGAAGGGGCTCAGCCCATCGAGTCTCCCCTTCACCTGGGTAGCAGCAGTTGAAGGTCCTCTCCCCAAGGGTCGCTGTTGGTTCCTTTGACTCGGAGGGAAGAGCCGCGACAGGGGCTTTCTGGGCATCACTGCTGTCAGCGGAGGGACAAGGTGGTTTGGGAACATCGTTATCTAGTTCTGAAGCTGAAATCGATACAATGGAAAGTATTACTTGATTTCTCAAATATAAGCACCATGATCAGGAAGATCCCCTAGAGGAGGAAATGCCAGCCCACTCTAACACTCTTGCCTGGGAAATCCCATGGACAGAGGGGCCTGGTGGGCTACAGTCCACGGGGTCACAGTGTCGGACACAACTGGGCGCACAGGTGTTCGAGCAGCTTTGGGCTTATTTTACCTTCCCCCACTCCCCCCAGAAAACCCCCAAACATTACAGATTAGAAGCCATGCACACTCTGGTCTCAACCATCCTCTTCACCAACTTCCAGGAAGCAGAGGGGACAAAGCAAATGGAAGTGTGCCAGGGGCACGACTGTCAAGATCCAGACTTCGCCACAGCACCTCGCAAATGACGTGGGGAAGACCTGGTTTGTAAAATGACTTCCAACCCATCAGACTAGCGTTTTTAATAAAATAAACACAAAGTATGAGAAAAATGGAAAAAGACAGTAAAAGCCCGAACGTTTCACATGTGACATAAAGCTGGATGTTTGCCGAGTTACTTTTAAATGCTGCTTCTGAACTTATTTTAACTCAACTCAGCAACAAGTCACAAACCACACTTCAGTTGTCACTGCTCTCCAGGTTAAAATGCCCCTGTTTCAACCTGAAACATGAAGAAAGAGAGACTAGAAGACTTGAGATGGTCTGCAGTATCAGGACTTTCTGCGATCCTGACCAAACATACTGCAAAATGCATTTAAAACCCCAGGATGCACCAACACTAAATGAACGTTTAAGGGAAGTTTTTAAGGCGTGAAGATGAAGTTAAAGTTTTAAAGATGATTCTAGTTGTTTGCAGGCATTCATGCTCAGTGACGTCCAACTCTTCACAGCTCCACGGACTGTAGCCCACCAGGCTCTGTCCATGGGATTCTCTGGGCAAGGACACTGGGGCTGCCATGCCCTCCTCCAGGGGATCGTCCAACCCAGGGATTGGATCGGACTCTCCTGCATGGACGGGCGGGCTCTTTATCACTGAGCCACATGGGAAGCTGTGTTCTAGTAGTTTGGGGACGGCTATTTGTAGACTGTACATGTCTGATGTGCGTCAAAATAATCCAGGGCAGGGCAACGGCTGTATGAAGAAACAAGATCAGCCACCTGTAACCAGTGATTGAAACTGAGCCTCTGGTTCATGAAGTTCATCGCATAACCCTCTGTTAGCAAGGCTGACCCAGGTGTAACTGTGGTTTCTGTCAGCCAAAATGGCCAGATTATTTCATAAAATTCAATCTAACAGGAAACTTTAAAAACTTCTATAACAAAGACCAAGTGCTCCTCAAAGACTGTAAAGTGATTTCTCTCCAAATAGATTTAAGACCCGGGTAAAAAGAGGTGCTGTCACTATTTTAGATCTGAAGAGAAAAAAATGTATTGAACAGTTTATGAATTACAGCCCAGGGTCAGGGACTTTTGATCCCAGGCTTCCCAGGTGGCTCAGTGGTAAAGAATCTGCCAGCCAAGTGGGAGATGCGGGTTTGATCCCTGGGTTGGGAAGATCTCCCTGGAGAAGGAAATTGCATGGCAACCCACTCTGTTATTCTCGCCTGGAAAATCCCACGGACGGAGGAGCCTGGTGGGCTACAGACCGTGGGGTTCTAAAGAGTCAGACATGACTCAGTGACTGAACGAACACCACGGACGGCGGATTCCACTTTCCTCGACAGGCTGGTCAAAGCAAACCTTCTCACCACAGAAGCTGCAGAACACGCTGAGGAGGGCATAGGGTTGGCTTGGTCATGTGCCAGCTGTGTGATTACCAGCAACTTAGCCTTTCTGAGCTTCGGTTTACTTCGCTGTGAAGAGGCATCACTGACCCTCCTCCGAGTAAGAAGAGATGCACTATGTAAATTCCCAGCGCGGCATCCAGCCTCCATCGCGTCAACACTATTACAGGGCTTCAGTTAAAGGGCCGCAGGCGTCACATCCAAGGAGCTGCGATGCTTGAAGCCCCTTAACAGGGACTGAACAAGGGACCTAGGCCCATGCCTTTCAACTGGGGGTCATTGTGCAATACCTGGGGACACTTCTGATCGTCATGACCATGTGCTCACATTTGTGAGCATCTAGTGGGTGGAGGCCAGGGACGTTGGTGAGCATCCAGTGATGCACGGGACCCCCCACCCGCCACACCAGAACCACCTCAACTGTGGGTTAAATGTAGTCTCCAAAGCCTCATCCACCTTAACTGGGGAGGGGGTGAGCCCAGGAACCTGTGTTTTAAAGCACGCCAACCTCATCCTACTTACTCTCTAAGCCTTTGATACTCAAGGGGTGGTCCTCAGAGCACTAACACCAGCATGATCCAGGAGCCTGTTAGAAAGGCAGAACCTCAGCTCTTAGACGTACAGAATCTGCGCTTTAACAAGATCCCCAGTTGAGGCCCATGCACATCAAATGGGGAGAAGCACAGCTCCAAGCCATAGCTTCTCAAATTACCCGCGCATCACAGTCACCTGGAGGGCTTGTTAAGGTACAGGTGGCGTGGCCCCCCTTCTGGAGGTCCAGAGTGGAGCTGGCGGTGTTTCATTTCTAACAAAGTCCCAGCTGATGCTGCTGGTCTGGGGACCACACTGAGACTTTCTGCTTGCGGGAAGAGAACCTGGCTCAGAGATGCTGCTCAAGGCTGCTGGGCAAGAGTTTTCAGTGAATCAGAAAACTTGGCACGTCTGAAGTCCATCACTGTGCCTCTCAGAGGAAGACAAAACCTTGTATTGCTTAGCAATTCACGTGCTAAGAAAGCAAGCCATTAAACTCCTGAGGGTTTTTAATCCCACTGAAACCAAGAAAACTGGAAAGCTAAGTAGGAGGCTGTGAAGCACAGTGGTTTACGCCTGGGAAGCCAGCTGATAAAGAATAGAATTGGAATCTGGAACTTATTAGCTGTGTGACCCTGGTTGAGTTCCTCAACTTCCTTGTTCCTCAGTTTCCACATTTATAAAATGAGGATTTTGGTCCCCATTTCCCAGGTTTAGACGAAGATTAAATTCCTTAACATACTTTGTAAAAGAACCTTCTGAGTCAGCACTATACAGATGCTCTTGGTTATATTCCCTGATGTGCACGCACACACACCACACACTCACACACACCACACAGGCACACGCGCCACCAAATTCTCAGGGAGAGGGAAAACAGTTCACAGGGCCAATGTGAAGGCAGGCAGAAGGGAGAGTGTTGGGTTAAAGCTCTCAGAAAACTGTGCCCAAGGCTATAAAGGGTCACCCAGGCAGAAAACGGCAGAGCTTCAGAGGCGACCTCCTTCTTCCAGGAAGGGAAGGAAGGTGGGAAGCCTGCTCTCCTGAGACAGGCGCAGCTGGGGCAGAGACCCTCCTAGGCTGGAGGAGGCGGTGGGCCGCACCTGACGGTGGGAACTCAGGGTGGCTCAGTGGCCCTTCTAGCCTTTTGAGAACCTGCTGGTGTCTTTTGCTAAGGTTGTTTTCCTGCCTCTCTTAGCTTCTCTCTGGTGGTGACTGAAGTTCCCGACTGACCTGTGTCATTCTGTCTCCTCCAGAAGCTACATGAGTTGTAAAGCCATCTGCAAATTAAGAGCAGCCCAACCTTAAAAAACGGTATTCCGAGGTAGCTCAGCAGGAGAGTATCCACCTGCCAATGCAGGAGATGCAGGCATGCGAGTTCAATCCCTGGGATGGGAAGACCTCCTGGAGGAGGCAATGGCATCCCACTCCAGCATTCCTGCCTGGAAAATCCCACGGACAGAGGAGCCCAGTGGGCTACAGCCCATGGGGTCGGAAAAGAGTCAGACACAACCTAGTGACTGAGAGCGCGCATGTGCGCGCACACACACACACACACACACACACACACACGTGCAACCTTAAAAAAAAAAAAGGCAGGCCTCTAGTTCACATCATAACCGACCTGAGACAAGTGTAGGGGACGTCAGTTACAGGCTGTTTTTCTCTGCAGCGGTGGCCACCCGGCAGTGCCGCACAACACCCTCCCCAGCCCCTCCAAACACGGAGCAAGGCTCCAGGAGGTCGCCCTCCAAGCGCTGTTTGCAGGAGTAAAAAGTAGCCCATAGCACTCACTTTGAACAGCCTGTGTTTCTTCAAGAACCGTCTTATATTATCGCTCCCCCCACAAGACTCAACATCCCCAGTACCGCCCCAGTTCTTTACAGAGGAGCCGCAGCCCCGCCCCGCCCCCAGGAAGACCCTGGTTCTACCTGCCTATCCGCACTCTACACCTCGAGGGCAGAGACAGGGCATTTTGGTTGCAGAAGTTTCACCCAGCCAAGCTTTACGTTTATATGCAAGCCACCAGTTTAGGAGTGGCTTTGTTAAGCTGCTTCTCTCCTCCACTGGCTCCCTGGGAGCAGTGCGGTCATCAGAGCCCACCGGACACCTGCTGCTGGAGGTCTGCCCCTTCTCGCAGAAGAGACCAGATCCTGCCTCCCTTTCGGAGCCAGGAAAATGCAGAGGCGGCGGGAGGGAGAAGGGGACAAAGTTCCAGTGAGGGCTCCTCTCACCAGCTCCTGGCTAAGCAAAAGGCAGCAACTCATCGCGGGGCTGGCTGGGTGGGGTGGAGAGACCTGAAATAGGAACCTACACGGTCTCATCAGAGGACAAGATAATCACGGCGGAAGCGCCTTAGAAATGCAGATTCCTCGACTCCACTCCACCCCTGGGATTCCAGGAGCGCGGGGTGGGAGCCGGAGGAATCCAGCGAGTTCTCAAAGCTTCCCACCCGCAGAGTCTTCGGAAGCAGAGGCTGCCTCTGGGCACTCAGGGTTCCCCAGGGTCTCCAAGCTTCTCCCGGAACCCCTCTAACCCTACACCCCACCGCCATCCTTATCCCGCTCCCGCCCTAAACCCTGGCGCCACTTCATTCAGAGTAAGAGTCAACACCCTCACTGGAGCCCGGGGCCCCCGGCCCCTCTCAGACCTCAGCCGGACGCCCCCGCCCCAGCTCCAGCCTCGCTGATGCCCTCGGCCGCCTCTACCGCTCGCTCAAAGCCTCAGGAGTTTTCCTCGATGGTGCCCTCTGCCGAGAGGCCTTCCCCAGGCAGCACCCCGGCCCCTCCCAGATCGGTGCTGTCCCAGCGCTCACCCCGAACACGCTGCACGTGCCACCGCTTTATCTTGGGGGCCATCGCTCCGGTCCCCAGAGGCCTCGAGCTCCAGGTGGACGGGAACGGGTCGCAGTGCCTCCGCTCTAGCACCTCTCTCCAGGGCCCGGCAGAAGCTCGGACATTCCCCCCCCCCCTCAATTCCGTCCCCGCCACCCTCCCCCAACATCCAGGGAGACGCCCGGATCTCGGAACGCCCACCTCCGAGGCGCACAGCCCCAGCCCGGCGCCAAGGAGGCCGGGCACGCCGAAGGCTGCCTCCGGAGGGATGTCAGAGCATCCTTCCAAGGTGTGCGAGAGACGAACCGTCATCGAATAGCGCTTGGGGGGCTGGGGGGCAGGAGTGGTTGCAGGAGAGCGACTCGGGGAGCGACGTAATCTACCCGAGAAGGGTTAACTTACAAGGGTGTGTGTGTGTAACTTACAAAGGCAAGGGTAGCAAGGTCTGAGCCCCAGAACTCAAGTTGGAAGCCTCACCAACCCCCCCCCCCCTTCCAGCCCGATGTCCGAGACCTCGCACCCACGCGGGTCTGCGGAAAGTCCGAGAAAACCGCCCCCAGCACCCGGGGTCCCCGGCGCCACTCACCCGGCTCCCCCGCCGCCTCCGAGGCCGCCTCTGCGAACTCCCGGCTCGCGGACTGCGGCTGCTCGGAGCTGAGATGCTGGGGCCTGGCCTGCTTGCGCCGCGACATGGCGTGAGGATCGGGGCTCTGGCGACTCCCTGCGAGCGGCCAGCCTCACACAGCCAGTTCCCGGAGTTCGGGAATTAACCCGGCTCGGCCGCAGCGCGCACGTCCCGGCAATCCTGCTCATCAGCCCAGCAGGACGGTTTATCAGGAGCCCTGGCGGCGGACTGGCCCGCAGCCAAACCTCGGGACTCCCAGGGAAGCGCGGGGCGCACTCGGGCAGCCCACACCGGCTGGGAGCTCCTTAGAAATGCAGACTCTCGGGCTCCACCCCAGACCCGCGGAATCAGAATCTGCATTTTAACAAGCTCCCCAGGTGATTCGCATGCATATTAAAGTTTGAGAAACCGTGTCTGCATTTTAACGAGGTCCCCAGGTGATTCGTTTGCCCATTAAAATTTAGAAGTACAGCTCTCCTCCGACTTTAATGTGCGCGCGAATCACTGGGGATCTCGTTAAAATGCAGATTCTGACTCAGTGGGTCTGGGGTGGGGCCTGAGCTTCTGTATTTCTAACGAGCTCCCAGGTGAGGCGGCTGCTGCCCAGGCAGCGCTTTTAGATTCTGGCTTAATTGGTCTGGACTTGAACCCTGGACATTGGTGTGTATATATATATATATATTTAAGTCCCTCAGGTTATTCTGATTGCCAAGGTTGGGAAGCACGACCTCCACTCGTGGCTGCGTATTCGAATTTAAAATTTAAATTAGGCTACAACTGCAGGGTGAACCCACTGGTCCTGGAAGAGCTGGGTAAAAATGCAGATTCCGCAAGTTTTCGCTTCAGGCACCAGGGCCCAGGAATCTGTATTTCTGTGCACCGTCTTCCCCATCCGACCCCCAAACCACGCCCCGCCCGGTCCCGGGACCCCGGCGCCCGGAGTCCGAGACCACACAGAGGGAGCCTGGGGCCAAGAACGGGGCGGACCCCGCCCGGCAGGTGACCGAGGCGTGGTCCAGGGAGCGGGGGGCGGTTGAGCTAATTGGCGTTCTTGCTCAGACTGGCTGGGTCTTGATGAGACCCGAGGGGACCCCTCCTGGCACCAGGTAAACGACATCCAACTGGGAGCAGAAAGCCACCTACGAGCCCCAGGTGTTTGCGCTCTTCGGTTGGGGAGTTACTCGAGGCGGGCTGTGCCCGGAGCTTGCCCGAACCTGAGAGTCACGTGGTGCCTTTGGGTAAAAAGACAGGTTCAGCTTTGAACCCGTGGGGGCGAGGCCTGGGAGCCCGTATTTCTAACACAGCCGCCGGTGCGGTTTTCTTCAGTGGCTGGTCCGGCCCCGTGCGGCTTCCGCTTCACCCTGTCATTCATTCACCTTTTGTCACGTTTACCCTTGACACACCCTAGGGGACTGCCTGCGAGAAGCACATTTTTATATTTCTCAAAGACAGAGCTTGTTTTCCTCAAATTTCCTGTTGATTTTCAAGTTGTAGATTGATTGTAAACATGTCTGTGTAAAGCCGGATGAAGTCACTCAAGGTTAAATTTTCACGACGTTTATTAAAAGCAACTTTTAAAGCTTTCTTTGGGATGTGTGCCTAAGGGCACATGTGGTGGTGGCGGCGGCGTAGGCGCCAGGTCGTGTCCGACTCTTTCGGCCCCCTGGAGCCTGCCAGTGTCCCCTGTCCATGGAATTCCCCAGGCAAGGATACTGGAGCGGGTTGCCCTTTCCTTCTCCAGGGGATCTTCCCGGCCTGGGGGCTGGGGGAGGGAGGGTTGAACCCGCATCTCCCCGGCCCAGGGTGGGGGTTGAACCCGCACTCCTGCGTTTCACTGAAGGCGGGTTCTTTCCTGACTAAGCCTCCAGGGAAGCCCTCGGGGTACACACACAGGTAAAGCCGTTTCAGAACATCCTGGTGCTTGTGCTTATTGTGTGTCTTTTTGAAATGTCTCAGAACGATTATTAGGTGGCGCTTGCCTCTTGTTCAGTCTCTCAGTCGTGTCCAACTCTTTGCGACCCCATGGACTGCAGCACGCCAGGCTTCCCTGTTCACCATGTCCCAGAGTTTGCTCAAACTCATGTCCATTGAGTCAGTGATGCCATCCAACCATCTCACTTCACCCTCTGTCTGCCCTCAATCTTTCCCAGCATCAGGGTCTTTTCCAATGAGCTGGTTCTTCGCATTAGGTGGCTTAAATATTGGAGCTTCAGCATCCATCCTTCCAGTGAATATTCAGTGTTAGTATCCTTTAGGATTAACTGGTTTGATCTCCTCGCAGTCCAAGGGACTCTCAAGAGTCTTCTCCAGCACCACAGTTTGAAAGGATCCTTTCTTCAGTGCTCAGCCTTCTTTATGGTCCAACTCTCACATCCATACACGACTACTGGAAAAAATACAGCTGTGACTAGATGGTCCTTTGTCGGCAAAGTGATGTCTCTGCTTTTTAATACGCCGTCTATGTTTGCCATAGCTTTTCTTCCAAGGAGCCAGTGTCTTTTAATTTCACGACTGCAGTCACTGTCTGCAGTGATTTTGGAGCCCAAGAAAATAAAGTCTGTCACTGTTTCCATTGTTGCCCCATCTATTTGCCATGAAGTGATGGGACCGGATGCCGTGTTCTTAGTTTTTTGAACGTTAAGTTCTAAGCCAGCTTTTTTACACTCCTCTTCTACCTGCATCAAGAGGCTCTTTGGTTCCTCTCTGCTTTCTGCCATTAGGGTTGCCTCTGGGGAAGTTGAAAGAGGAAACGCAAGTAGCCCAGAGGTTGGGAGAGGTCTGACACCACTCCACAGGTGTGTGCCTGTGTCTATATCTGCTGTGGATAGAGGTCATTTCTTCAGGTCAGGTGCACAGAATTGGATTAACCAATCTTTGGTGTTAGTACATGTCCCGTTGCCATCCCTGATGCGCATTTGTTTGGGTGCTTGTCTGTTCCTTGGCTTATTGTGATATAGTTAATACCAGGGAACCTGCAACCCCCACAGACCTTAACCATAACCTGCATTTCTCATATACCTCCCTTAGCCCCTCCCCCAATTTAATTGCCATCAACCTAAACCCTCCATTCTTCATTTCTTTGCCCTTTTACCCCCTTGACAAGTTTTTTTTTTTTCTTTTTTGCACCTACACATATTCCTTAAATCTTAATTTTTCAAGAACGTCATTAAAAGGGAACGTAGTGACTTCCCTGGCGGCGCACTGGTTCTGCCTTCCAATGCAGGGGGTGCGTGTCTCTGATCCCGGGTGAGGGAGCCAAGAGTCCCACATGCCTTGGGGCCAAAAAACCAAAATGTAAAACAGAAACAGTGTTGTAACAAATTCAACAACGACTTTAAAAAATGGTCCACATCAACAAATACTAAAAAGAAAAAAGAAATGGGAATGTAATCTCCCAGGAATTAGTTAGTTCAGTCGCTCAGTCGTGTCTGACATTTTGCGACAGGCTCCTCTGTCCTTCACCATCTCCTGGAGCTTGCGCAAACCCATGTCCATTGAGTCGGTGATGACATCCAACCATCTCATCCTCTGTCGTCCCCTTCTCCTCTTGCCCTCAATCTTTCCCAGCATCAGGGTCTTTTCCAAGGACTCAGTTCTTCACATCAGGTGGCCAAAGTATTGGAGTTTCAGCTTCAACATCAGTCCTTCAATGAACACTAGGACTGATCTCCTTTAGGATGGACTGGTTGGATCTTCTCAAGAGTCTTCTCCAACACCACAGTTCAAAAGCATCAATTCTTCGGTGCTCAGCTTTCTTTATAGTCCAACTCTCACATCCATATATGACTACTGGAAAAATCACAGCTGTGACTAGACAGACCTTTGTTGACAAAGTAATGTCTCTGCTTTTTAATATGCTGTCTAGTTTGGTCATAACTTTTCTTCCAACGAGCAAGTGTCTTTTAATTTCATGGTAGCAGTCACCATCTGCAGTGATTTTGGAGCCCCAAAAAATAAAGTCTGTCACTGTTTCCACTGTTTCCCTATCTATTTGCCATGAAGTGATGGGACCGGATCCCATAATCTTTGTTTTTTTGTGTTGAGCTTTAAGCCAACTTTTTCACTCTCCTCTTTCACTTTCATCAAGAGGCTCTTTAGATCTTCACTTTCTGCCATAACGGTGGTGTCATCTGCATATCTGAGGTTATTGATATTTCTCCTGGCAATCTTGATTCCAGCTTGTGCTTCCTCCAGTCCAGCATTTCTCATGATGTACTCTCCATATAAGTTAAAATATACAGCCTTCACGGACTCCTTTCCCAGTTTTGGAACCAGTCCGTTGTTCCATGTCCAGTTCTAACTGTTGCTTCTTGACCTGCATACAGATTTCTCAAGAGGCAGGTCAGGTGGTCTGGTATTCCCATCTCTTGAAGAAATTTCCACACTTTGTTGTGATCCACACAAAGGCTTTGGTGTAGTCAATGAAGCAGAAGTAGATTGTTTTTTTGAACTCCCTTGCATTTTTGATGATCTAATGGATGTTGGCAACTTGATCTCTGGTTCCTCTGCCTTTCCTAAATCCAGCGTGAACATCTGGAAGTCCCCCTATCAGGGTTCAAACCTATGGTGCCTGCACTGGGGGCGTGGAGTCTTATCCGCTGGACTGCTAGGGAAGTCCCTAGTTACTTCTCATTCTTTATATATATTACTTTTACCTTGAGTTTAAAAAAAATATATAGTTGTTAGGTAGTTCCCTTTCTTCACAGAGAAAGTGAATTTTTAAGGCTTGTCACTTTGTAAAAGAAAAATGGAGTATATTTGTAATTTTGATAATTTAAGCAAGCATTTTGCCAAGAGATAACACATACTGCTGAATTATACAGGAGATTTTTCCTGGTCACTCAGCATCTCCTTACAAAGCATTGCAAAGATTCCAGAGTTAGTATCCTATCATTGCTAAGCACATGTACTGAGGCCAGCCGGGGTGAGAATCCCAGCTCTGAGACCACGTGACCTTGAGAAAGCTGCCCTGTGCTTCAGTTTTCCCATCAATAAAATGGGGATGCTGATACACCCAGGGTGGTAGCGAGGGTGAATGAACTTCGTACATGTAAAGTGCAGGGAACAGTGTCTGCTACAGAGGCAGGACTGTGAACGGTAACAGGTATTCATGACAGTAGGGTGAGAGTTAGAGCTCTCTGTGATAGTAGCTAATGCTCATGCAGAACTGGCGGTTCCTGGGATTCCCTGGAAGTCCAGTGATCAGGACTCTGAGCTCTCACTGTTGGGGACCCGGGTTTGATCCCTGGTTGGAGAACTAAGATCCCACAAGCTTCGTGGTATGACCAAAAAAAAAAACTGAATTGGCGGTTCCAGTGAACTTGAGGTACTCGTTTTATGTGGGAATAAACAGAAAGCAAACAAGCGTGTGCTGACGTTATCAGCCCTTCTGAGCTGCATATTCTCATGCCTTCGTGCCAGTTTCTCTCTCTGGTAAATAAGTACTGCTGCTGCTGCTAAGGTGTGTCCGACTCTGTGTGACCCCATAGATGGCAGACCACCAGGCTCCCCCGTCCCTGGGATTCTCCAGGCAAGAACACTGGAGTGGGTTGCCATTTCCTTCTCCAATGCAGGAAAGTGAAAAGTGAAAGGGAAGTCGCTCAGTCGTGTCCGACTCTTAGCAACCCCATCGACTGCAGATTACCAGGCTCCCCCATCCATGGGGATTTCCAGGCAAGAGTACTGGAGTGGGGTGCCAGCGCCTTCTCTGTTAATAAGTACTAGTACTCATTTAATTAGTCAAGTAATTTCTTTTTTAAGAGAAATAAATTAAAAACACAATTCTCTCTCTGACTGTTCCCAGAGAAGAAAAAGATAGCTCATAAGAATTTGAAAAGAAGGTCCAAACTCACTTACGATGAAAGAAATACAAGTTAAAAATACACTGAAGTACTATTTTATATCCTGTCTGAACAGAAGAGATAAACACACGTACACCCCACGTTAGTGGAGGGGAGTGTATGTTGTGGTCCAGCTATTCTCCCCGCTGTGCACTTCTCAAACTGTATGTGGGCATCGCTGGGGACCTTGTTAAAAAGCAGAGTCTGACTCCAGTGCTTCTCAAACTTTAACGTGCAGAAGACTGACCTGGGGATCCTGCTAAATGCAGATTCCAGGTGAGAAATGTGTAAGCGGCGTTCAGCATCACTAACTATAAGGGTGGTGGTGGTGAAGTTGCTAAGTTGTGTCAGACTCTTCGAGACCCTGTGAACTGTAACTTGCCCGGCTTCTCTGTCTATGGGATTTCCCAGGCAAGAATACTGGACTAGGTTGCCATTTCCTTCTCCAGGGGAATCTTCCTGAGACCCAGATCAAACCTGGGTCTCCTGCACTGCAGGCGGATTCTTTACCGACTAAGCCCGATTATTGGAATGAATATTAACCACAAAGTCCTTTTTTCTTTTAACCTATGAGCTCGATAAAAATTGAGAATGCTGATAACATCTACTTTTAGCAAGAGTGCAGGGAGATTCGTCCTCTCGTGCATTGCCAGCGGGAGCGTGAGTATTTATGTCCCTCTGGAGGGCAGTTGGGCGGTGAGTCTGTAGATGCACCCTGCCAGCGGCCTGGCAGTGCTACTTCCCGGCGACGCTTCAGAGAAACGGTGGCACACGTGCCAGGGGGCAGGTCCGAGGATGTTCGTTGCAATTACCACTGTCACAGCAAGAACCCTTGGGCGACAGCCGAAATGCCAACAGTAGAGGAGTGGCTGGAGAAGGCGCTGGCACCCCACTCCAGCACTCTTGCCTGGAAAATCCCATGGATGGAGGAGCCTGGAGGCTGCAGTCCATGGGGTCGCTGAGAGTCGGACACGACTGAGCGACTTCCCTTTCACTTTTCACTTTGATGGATTGGAGAAGGAAATGGCAACCCACTCCAGTGTTCTTGCCTGGAGAATCCCAGGGACGGGGGAGCCTGGTGGGCTGCCGTCTATGGGGTCGCACAGAGTCGTACATGACTGAAGCGACTTAGCAGCAGCAGCAGCAGAGGAATGGTTAGATCCAGCTGTGGCTTACCACATCAGGCAGCAAATAAAAGTACTCAGGCAGATTCACGGTTATAGGCGTCGCTACAGTCCATTCTGAAGGAGATCAGCCCTGGGATTTCTTTGGAGGGAATGATGCTAAAGCTGAAGCTCCAGTACTTTGGCCACCTCATTCGAAGAGTTGACTCACTGGAAAAGACTCTGATGCTGGGAGGGATTGGGGGCAGGAGGAGAAGGGGACGACCGAGGATGAGATGGCTGGATGGCATCACTGACTCGATGGACGTGAGTCTGAGTGAACTCTGGGAGATGGTGATGGACAGGGAGGCCTGGCGTGCTGCGGTTCATGGGGTCGCAAAGAGTCGGACACGACTGAGCGACTGAACTGAACTGAACTGAGAGCTCTAGATAGACTGCATGAAGAGGAAAAACAAGTCCTACAAAGACATGAAAGTGAAAAATAAAGTCGCTCAGTCATGTCCAACTCTTTGTGATCCCATGGACTGTGTTCTCCAGTCCAGAATGCTGGACTGGGTAGCCTTTCCCTTCTCCAGGGGATCTTCCCAACCAGGGACTGAACCCAGGTCTCCCCCACTGCAGATGGATTCTTTACCAGCTGAGCCCCCAGGGAAGCCCACAGAGCCAGGAACACATCTTCCATTCCACGTGTTTCCGGTGGTGAAAAATGAATGTCCAGGGGCAAAACGTTTTGGCAGAATGCACACTGGCTGTGGGATTCCCATAGGTGGCTCAGTGGTAGAGAATCCGCCTGTCACTGCGGGAGATGTGGGTTCGATCCCTGGGTCGGGAAGATCCCCTGGGGGAGGAAATGGCAGCCCACTCCAGTATTCTTGCCTGGAGAATCCCATGGACAGAGGAGCCTGGTGGGCTAGAGGCCATGGGGTCGCAAAGAGTGGGACACGACTGAGGCCGAGTGAGCATGCGTACTGGCCATGGGTTCAGGGAGACGTGGGCAGGGAGTACTTTGGAAGGGGAAGGATTGGAGAGCCGAAAATATCCATGGATGTGCCCAAGAGAACATTATACTCAGTAATGTTTTTTTTTTTAATAGGGAGGAGCGGGTTCACATACCACTTTATGGTTAAAAGTTAATAATTAAAATTACTAAATTATGGCTATATCACACAATGGAATAAATTCTTCGTGACCACAAAAACAGTTTCCCTGTGCACGGATGGAACATTCTTCAAGATGCACGCACACATGCAATAGTATTGTGATAAAATTTAACACATTTACATATACGCACATTCTCGCATAAACTTGTGATGCAGAGGAGACCAGGTTGCTGGTAACAGGAGTTATCTCTGGTGACACGACAGCAGTGTTTGTGGCGCAGTTGTCTGAGTGACGGGCATCTTGGCTATATGCCTTTTCACACTCTTTTAAGTTTGAAAATTTTAAATTTGGCACACGTACAAGAATGTACAAAACATAAACGTGCAATTTAAGGCATAACACCTGAATAACCATCAACGTCGGAGAAGGCAATGGCACCCCACTCCAGTACTCTTGCCTGGAAAATCCCATGGACAGAGAAGCCTGGTGGGCTGCAGTCCATGGGGTTGCTAAGGGTCAGACACAACTGAGTGACTTCACTTTCACTTTTCACTTTCATGCACTGGAGAAGGAAATGGCAACCCACTCCAGTGTTCTTGCCTGGAGAATCCCAGGGACGAGGGAGCCTGGTGGGTTGCCATCTATGGGGTCACACAGAGTCGGACACGACTGAAGTGACTTAGCAGCAGCAGTAGCAACCATCAGCATAGGAAGATGGGGAAGCTTCTTAGCACTAAAGAAGCCCTTCACGTGTTCCATATCAGCTTCTCCTTCCTTCAGCCACCTGCTTCCACAATCTCTAATTCTGTGCATTCTTTAAAAATAGCTTCATCACCTAAACATGTTGCTTAGTATTGCCACTCGTGGAATGGTATGACTTAACTTTCCTTCCCTTCCTTTAAGCCTGTGAGATTCAACACGTCACTGCAGGCAGCTGTGGCTCGTTCACTGTTGCCCTGTGAACATATTCACGCTCCATCTACACCTTCATTGCTGACGGGTGGTCTCCAATTTGTAATCACGAGCAATGTCGCTACGAACATTCTCGCACTGGTTTCCTGATTCATATGTATAAGTTTCTCTATGCCCAGAATCTGCATTTCACTAATAACAAAATCCCCTGGTGAGTCTCCTGCACGGTAAGTTTGAGAAATGTAGTGTGGGAGGAATGCCTGGGTCAGAACATACGCTTATGTTAAAATTTCCTAGGAAATGCTAACTACTTCAATGTGGCCATACTAATTTATAACCCTAGCACCATATATGGGTTATATAGCATATATAGCTGAGCCACTGGGCTTCCCTGGAGGCTCAGCTGGTAAAGAATCCGCCTGCAACGCAGGAGACCTGGGTTTGATCCCTGGGTTGGAAAGATCGTCTGGAGAAGGGAAAGGCTACCCACTCCAGTATTCTGGCCTGGAGAATTCCATGGACTGTATAGTCCATGGGGTCACAAAGAGTCCAGACACAACTGAACAACTTCACTTCACTTTGTCAGAATATATAACTTTTTAAATTGAAAAAAAAAAAAGAAGCAGCACCTAGTTAAATAGCCACTGGTGCTAAGTTGCTTCAGTCATGTCTGACTCCCAACTCTCTGCAACACTGTGGACCACAGGCTGCCAGGCTCCTCTGTCCGTGAGACTCTCCAGGCAAGAATACTGGAGTGGGCTGCCATGTCCTCCTCCACGATGTAGGGACTGGACCGACATCTCCGGCGTCTCCTGCCTCAGCAGATGGGTTCTTTGCCTCTAGCGCCACCCGGGCAGCCCGCAGTCACTGGGACACAGTCTTAGCTGAAAATGGAAATAACCATGAAACAAACAGATCCTCAGCTCCTCCTCCCCTTTCCTTTCTCCTCCATCACGCCAGCCCCTCCCCTGCATGGACTAGAATTTGAAATGATGGGCATGAAATATTGGAGGAGGGTACTGTGTAAGCAACAATGTGGATCAGGACGTTTATGGTGGAAACAGCCTCCAGTTCACTGGCTGGCCCCGCAGCTATGGAAGTTCCTGAACGCTAAAGGAATGTTTTCCCAGAATAAGCATTCTAAACTTCTAGATGTGGGGCTGGGTGTGGCAGGCCTGGACTGCTCAGTTATCTTACGTGCTCTCGAGAAAAGTGCATTTCGGTTCCTTTGCGGTGGCACTGACGTCACCCAGCCCCGCTGTCATTTCCAGGCTCTGTGAGTGTTCCATAGATTATGTCACAATTGCGCTCATCTCACACGCTAGCAGAGTGATGCTCAAAATCCTCCAAGCTAGGCTTCAACAGTACATGAACCGTGAACTTCAGATGTTCAAGCTGGATTTAGAAAAGGTGGAGGAACCAGAGATCAAATTGCCAACATCCGCTGGATCATCAAGAAAGCAGGAGAGTTCCAGAAAAACATCTACTTCTGCTTTATTGACTACGCCAAAGCCTTTGACTGTGTGGATCACAACAAACTGGAAAATTTTTCAGGAGATGGGAATACCAGACCACCTGATCTGCCTTCTGAGAAACCTGTATGCCAGTCAAGAAGCAACAGTTAGAACTGGACATGGAACAACAGACTGGTTTCAAATAGGAAAAGGAGTACGTCAAGGCTGTATATTGTCACCCTGTTTATTTAATTTATTGCAGAGTAAATCATGTGAAATGCTGGGCTGGATGAAGCACAAGCTGGAATCAAGATTGCCGGGAGAAATATCAATAACCTCAGATATGCAGATGACACCACCCTTATGGCAGAAAGTGAAGATCTAAAGAGCCTCTTGATGAAAGTGAAAGAGGAGAGTGAAAAAGTTGGCTTATAAAGCTCAACATTCAGAAAACGAAGATCATAGCATCTGGTCCCATCACTTCATGGGAAATAGATGGGGAAACAGTGGAAACAGTGACAGAATTTATTTTTTCGGGCTCCAAAATCACTGCAGATGGTGACTGCAGCCATGAAATTAAAAGACGCTTGCTCCTTGGAAGAAAAGCTATGACCAACCTAGATAGCATATTAAAAAGCAGAGACATTACTTTGTCAACAAGGGTCCATCTAATCAAAGCTATAGTTTTTCCAGTAGTCATGTATGGGTGTGAGAGTTGGACTGTGAAGAAAGCTGAGTGCCGAAGAATTGATGCTTTTGAACTGTGGTGTTGGAGAAGACTCTTGAGAGTCCCTTGGACTGCAAGGAGATCCAACCAGTCCATCCTAAAGGAAATCAGTCCTGGGTGTTCACTGGAAGGATGGATGCTGAAGCTGAAACTCCAATACTTTGGCCACCTGATGCGAAGAGCTGACTCATTTGAAAAGACCCTGATGCTGGGAAAGATTGAGGGCAGGAGGAGAAGGGGACGACAGAGGATGAGATGGTTGGATGGCATCACTGACTCGATGGACATGAGTCAGTCCGTGAGCAAGCTCCGAGAGTTGACGATGAACAGGGAGGTATGGCGGGCTGCAATCCATGGGGTCACAAAGAGTCGGACACGACTGAGCGACTGAACTGAACTGATATTATGGCACACAGTCTCCCTGACTCTGACATATTCTGCTAGCACTTGTTCTAGAACCATTCATTTGTTTAACAAAAATTAATTTGATTCCATCTGAGTGTGAGGTGCTGTGTCGGCCTCTAGGAATGCCACAGTAAGCCTTGAAGGAAGTCACAGAGTAGGCAAGAGGAAAAATAAGTAAGCGGCTCCATACAGTAGGGTAAAGACTCACACAGTGGCCGGGCAAAGCGGCATGCAGGAGGCAGACTCATAACCCCAGAAGTGTAGGAAGAGCAGGTCTTAGCCAGACCGAGAAACGAGGCCAAGAGGGAAGAGACTGTGCAGAGATCAGCCACGGCACTTGCGAGAAACCTGTCTGGCTGGAGGCGGGCGGAACGCTGGAGCAGGAGGTGGGTAGGGAGGAGACGCGAAGGCTTTGATGGCAACAGGGTGTAGTGGAACCAGCTCCTGTTTCTTCTTCCCCTCTCCCTATTGAACGTGGACATTTCCAGAGCAGGTCCGAGGCCTGGTCTGGGAAGGTTACCTAAGCTCCCTCACCTGAGAGGCATCAGTAGTGATGGCTGCGATGGTGTCAGTGAAGAGTGATCACAGAGGCTCGCCGTGTGAGCATCTGTGAACACATCTCACATGCATTATCTCACCCGAGTCCAGCTCTTCAGAGATGTGTGATTTTGAAGAAGTCTCTTAACCTCCTCTCTTGAGAGTCCCTTGGACTGCAAGGAGATCCAACCAGTCCATCCTAAAGGAGATCAGCCCTGGGTGTTCATTGAACGGACTGATGCTGAAGCTGAAACTCCAATACTTTGGCCACCTGATGCAAAGAGCTGACTCATTCGAAAAGACTCTGATGCTGGGAAAGATTGAGGGCAGGAGGAGAAGGGGATGACAGAGGATGAGATGGCTGGATGGCATCACTGACTCCATGGACTTGAGTTTGAGTAAACTCCGGGAGTTGGTGATGGACAGGGAGGCCTGGCGTGCTGCAGTTCATGGGGTCACAAAGAGTCAAACACGACTGAGCGACTGAACTGAACTTAACCTCCTCAAGCCTCAGTTTCCTCATCTGTAAAATGAGGATGATAATTCTCCCTAACTCGAATGGTTTTTCTGAGTATTAAAAGGGAAATATATGTAAAGGGGTCGACAGTAAAGAATCAAGTATATTAGGTATTATTTTTATTTTTATTGACAGCCATCTACCTACTACTCTTATAATAACTTTAAAAACCACTTTAAAATGCGATAAATACTTTAAATAAGATATTTTAAATAAAATACTTTAAAATACAAATTATAATCTATTGATTTTATTGAGTATCTACAAAGTGCCTGATTGGCTTGCCTTGGGTCATATACCCACCCTTTAGCCCAGGGGTTGGCAAGCTATGGGCTATGGATCAAATGTGGCCCATTTGCGTGTTTCTGTAAATCAGGTTTTATTAACATGGCTCCACTCACTTACATATTTATCTATGGCTGATTCCTGACTAATTCAAAGGGTAAAGAACCCGCCTGCAATGTGAGAGACCTGGGTTCGATCCCTGGGTCGGGAAGATCCCTGGAGGAGGGCATGGCAACCCAGTCCAGTATTCTTGCCTGGAGAACCCCATGGACAAAGGAGCCTGGCGGGCTACAGTTCATGGGGTCGCACAGAGTCGGACACGACTGAGCAACTTTCACTTCACATGGCTGCTCTTGTGCTAGAACCACAGAACTGATGAGCTGCAGTAGAGATGATGAATATTTACCGTCAATTATTTCTGTTGAAAGCAGCAACTCTTTCTGTTGCCTTATAGGATAAACTCGCTAACCTTTGCTATTGGACTGATAGCTTTGACCAAGGTCACAGGGCACTGGCATGGGACGCATGCCTCCCCTCATGAAGGCCGGCCCTCACACACTGGAGCCCGTTAAGCTCTCAGGAGGAAGGAGAATTCCCCTGGTGGTGGTAGGGGCATCTTTTTGTTTAAAGGAAACAAGGTTTGCACTATTAGACTGAAAGCATCCGAGCTGGCTTTTTAGTTAAGTGCAAGGGCTGAGTCTAAGCAATGACGTGTACATTGATACGGCCCCAAATTCTGCCCAACGGGCGTCCTCAGTACAGACCACGACCACAGGTCCCATCAGAGCTTCTCTCTTTGGGAGTGAATCAATTAGAGTTCACTGATTACAAGCAACAGAAACTGCTGGCCAACTGCAGGAGATCAGGGATTGACTGGTAGTGTGTGAGGGGGCTGAGAGCACAGCTTGGGCGACAGGGAGACGGGCCAGAACGAGGGACAGGATGAGGCTCGTCCACTCGGGATGCTGCAGGGGTGTCTGTGGTGCTGAAGCTGGAAACGCCTAAGCTGGGCCCCGCTGCTCCCAGAAGCTGCTGCCATCGTGCTCTGCTGAAACCTCTGCGGAAATGCTGCTCTTCGGAGTGAGCTCTCAGACCTCCTCTGGTTTGCACTGGCCTTCCCAGGTGGTGTGAGTGGTAAAGAGCCCGCTTGCCGGTGCAGGAGACAAGAGACATGGGTTCGATCCCTGGCTTGGGAAGATCCCCTGGAGAAGGGAAAGGCTACCCACTCCAGTATTCTTTCTTGGAGAATGGTCCATGGGGCTGCAAAGAGTTGGACACGACTGAGCGCTTTTCACATGTGTTAGGTACCTAATGTATATTACTCTTTTTGTTTTTCGTTTTAAATTGAAGTATGGCTGCTTTATAATATTATGTGAGTCTCAGGTATACAGTATAGTGATTCAGTATTTTTGTCGATTATATTCCATTATAGGTTATTATAAGATAATGGATATGGCTATACCGTTTATCCTTGCTGCTTAGCTGTTTTACATATAGTATGTGTATCTGTTAATCCCATATTCCTAATTTGTCCCCTCTCCCTTTCTTTTCCCCTTTGCTAATTTTCTGTATCTTAACATGCGTTATTCTATTTAACATGTATTATTTTATTTAACTCTTCTTTACAGTACTATAAGGCAGGCATGGTTATTACCTCACATTATACAGAAGACGAAACTGAGGTTCAGAGAGGTTACGTCACTTGTCTGGGTCATTTTCATTCTCTGGGATAATACGGAGCTGGGATTATAACCCACATTGATCTGACTCCAGAGCCGTTCTTCCTAACCACTGCCATCCATATTCCACTTCTCCATGGGCCTGCTGTACAACCCAGGCTTGTGAGGGCTTTGAATGATATCCACGTGTTCGTCATAGACCCAGCTCTAACAAACTGCTTCGTAGAACCCGCTATTTTTTTTTTTTACCCCTATTGGCTCAGATGGTAAAGAATCTGCCTGCAATGCGGAGACCTGGGTTCAATCCCTGGGAAGATCTCCTGGAGGAGGAAATGGCAGCCCACTCCCGTATTCTTGCCTGGAGAATTCCATGGACAGAGGAGCCTGGCGAGCCACAGTCCATAGCATCGCAAAGAGTCGGACACAACTGAAGTGACTTAGCACGCACGCATGCTGTCTACACTGGATTAGGTGGAAAGAAGCTCTGTAAAGATGACTGCCAACTTACTAACTTGCAAGAACTTTTAATACTGAAAAATTTTTAAGTTCTCATGGATCCTTCAACATAAAAATCTTTCAAATTAACCTGAACTCTGCTGATCTTTCTGGAGACACATAGTAACTTAGAGTCAGGTAGAAATGAATGGAATCCTCTTTGAGAAAAGGTGTAAACTCTCTTAAAAGCTGAAGCATCTCCAGAACTTTGTCCCTCTTATATATCTTCTGGAATGTGCTGAGTCTCAGAGCCAGCAGGGAAAATGCTACTTCGAACCAAAGATGCCACAGGGAGACCAACAGGTCTTGGGCAGACCGAGTGGGGTGTCCTGTGGGCAGGTTTCCTTCCCTTTCTGAAAAAAGGGAACTGACCAAAAATTTAAAAAAAAAAGGAAAAGGAGGTAAGATGTGAAAAAGAGACCAGCTGGATTTGCATTCACAGTTTATAAGAACAAACACTTTTTTCATCATACTTGTGTTGAAAGTGATTTTAAAGTGGTATTGTAGGGAAAACGTTGTTTTACTTGTTCAGGTAAATGCTAACACGGGATACGGTAATTCAGTAGACAATTGTAAATTGAGGACGTTCACAAATAGCCTCCTGTGTTAGCTTTTGCTGTGTCGCAACCTCAAAATCTCCATGGCTTTTGACCACAAATCTTCATGTTCTTTTTCCCGGACCTGGGAATCATTGCGGCTCTGTCGGCTTGGGTGCAGGTCAGCTCCATGTGGCTGCTCGTTTTTCCCTGGGTCTTTATCTACACAGGGCATGTTCTTCTCATGACAGGTCACGTGAGAGGGACAGGATGAGCCAAACTGCACAGGAACAGTGAGAAAACCCCTCTTCCCATCAGCTTCATTGGCCAGAGCAAATCACACAGCTTTGCCCAGAGTCAACGGGGCCAGGCAGCCACTCTACCCACCGTGATACTGATGGGCGACGGTGGGTAAGTCCCAGGGAGGGGGTGCCGGGTTGGAAATAGGAATCTAATCCACTATGCCTACTAACATTGGAAGTAGGAATACAGTCACATGGCGAAGAATAAACAGATAAAGATGATACATTTATAGGAAGAGTACATTTATCTCTAAAGCATTAGGTCAAAACTCAAACTCCATCAGCTCTGTGGCATGTGACTTGTTATTTTTCTTGGAGAACGGACCCGTGGGATATGAAACTCTGACCTTTGCCTTATGTTGCTGTCTTCCATTGCTAGGGCAAAGCATTAGGCGTTATTTTGCAGCTTCTGGGCTTGGCCTTCCATTGGAATGGGTGCTAAGGGCATATTGGAAGCTACTTAGACCTGCTCTCCCGTCCTACCCAGGCTGGATGATGGACTACACGGACTCTTTATATACCTGATATAAATGCGGTATTGCTTCTCTAGAAATAAACAACTCTCCCAGGAGCTAACACTCCCTGAGGAGCACCATTTACTTCCTTACTCTTTTGGCTTTTTCCTTTCGGAAGAATGCTAGCAGGCTTATATTTTACTCTCTTAGATCAAACACAGAATAATATGAAACCCCAAACTGAAGTATTTTGGTGTGTGTGAGAAGCTCAGAGCAAAGATTCTACCTTTGAATTTCCCAAACTATAGCTGTAAAACCAACATGCAACAGAACACACCTGTCACTCACAACTGGGGGTAGGGGTGGCAGGTACACCCGCAATGGCTTCCCAGTCCCACTTACTATTCCAGGGAGGCCCAGGGCTGGGTGGGAGTAGAGAAGAATCCCAGATTTACCAGACTGGATGAAGGTCGTGACTGGAGAAAACACGCTGATTCGAACGGGGGTAGGTGATTTGAGTGATGGCTGTGGGTTGAAACATGACAAGGGAATTTGCTGTGTGACCTTGGGTGGGCTTCTTACCTTTTCTGAGCCTTTGATTCTTCAGTATTCCCCATGTTGTCTGGGTCAGAAAAATAGTCAGCAGTGCTATTTCTAAACCAGTCTCAGACCCCTCACAGGTGCCCTGTCTTAGTGTTTCCAAAGCTGGGCTGTGGCTGTGGGCCTTTTTAACAAGTTTTCCAGGTGATTCTTACACCAGGCAAGTTGGGAAACATCTGTTTCTGCACAATATGGGTAATAATTGTGCCTCCCTTGTGGGCTGTTAGGAGGATGAGATAACTGCGTTCAGCATTTAGCACGTGTTGGACAGAGGAGCCTGGCGGGCTACAGTCCACGGGGTTGCAAAGAGTCGGACATGACTGAAGTGACTTAGCATGCATGCATGGCATATCCTGAGTCAATAAATGTTAGCTTTTTATTACTGAAAATCATGATTGCTATTTGTTTAATAAAAATCTGTTATGTACCTACTATGTGCAGGTGTACTGGGGCAAGGGTTGGCAAACTATGGCCCAACACACCTGTTTTTGTGTGGTCTGTGAGTCAAGAATGGTTTTCACATTTTTTAAAAAATGGTTGAAAAAAAATAATAGTTTGTGACACTTGAAAACTATATGAAATTCAGATGTCAATGTCCATAAATAAAGTTTTATCGGAACACAGCTATACCCTCTCCTTCACTATTGTCTCTTGTTTACAGAAGCTTGCTAAACCCTGCTCCATAGCAAGGGCCTTTAGCTGGGGTTCTTGTGTTTGGGGAATATAGAAAGATTTCTCAAGAAGTGTGTGGGCATGACTGAGGAAATCAGTTCTCAGATCCTCCACTTCTAAGGGTACGTTTCCCTAAAACTGATAAGAACACACCCAGAAGGTGACTGATGGTGCCGAGGTTGAGAGTAAGTGCTCCACTGGGAAGGAAATCTCAGGTGGGTTTCAGTTCTTTGCTTTTAACAAAATTGACCCAATCAATTATGATTGATTGTTGTATGATTTTCTGGCATTTAACTCAGAAGGAATTTAAATAATTGAGAAGCATTGCTGAAACAATACACTTTCTATGTCCACATCCTTACTTATGTGACTGAGACTTCTCAGGGTTCATTTACATCAATAAAAAAGAAAACTGAGAATATAACTGCAAGTGATCTGTACCTCATTCTAGCAGCTGATAAAAACTTCTAAGTAATGTTCATCACAGATATATAAGCTGATTAAAAACTAGACCTATCAGTAAATTTAAAAAATTTTAATTATCAAAACATGTTTACAACATAACAACAAAAAGTTGTTTCTAATGATAATTTGATGTAAAGAAATGTTTAAAGCTTGGAGCCCTATGGTCAAAGGGAAAAAAAATGTGTTTCAATTTGTAGAACCATAATTTTATTGCTGAGTATTTGGATGAAATGATTAGTTTCAGATCTGGAAGTTTCAGAGACTGGTTCTTTCAACCTGATTGGCTGAGATGAGAGACCTCCCAACTTTTTCCCCCATCAACACTGCCATTCTATCTCAGTTTTGCCGGTCACTGGATCAGATCAGTATCAAACATTTCCTCTCCATGAGAACAGATTTTAAAGATGACTTAAAAGAACCCTCTGTCCAAAGGTATTATTCCTCTGCCAGGACAAAAGAAATACCAACCTATGTGACCTTTCTGAGGAATATACTCAAGAGATTAATGGAATAAGGATAAAAATCAGAGTAAAGATATGAAATACAGGAAAAAGAGTACAAGACACTATGGTGAATAGTGAATGTTGTAACTTTGATTATACCTCAGTGGATGATGGTAATTTGGGAATTATAAGAGACATTCTGCAGGGTAACATTTAACAAAAGCCTGGAGGGAATCTAGAAGCTATCTCAGCAAAACCCAGGATCTGGGGAGGGGGTCCTAGAAAGAGATGTGGTCCGACAGCCTCCTCTTAGGAGGACGCAGATTCTTAATGAAAGGCTGGTGCCTGGTTAATATTTACATTTGATGTAACAGTAGGGGAAGCAATTTAAGAATAATCACTAAAGTTTAGAAAGAAACTATTAGCAGAATGGAGACATATTTAAGAACTATTGAGAACAAAACGAAAAGCTAGAAAGGGAAAAGAAGAAAATCACAAAGTTTAATAAGTAGTAAATATTAAATAAGACAGAAATGAATAATACTAAGTATATGTTACTATGATAAATGCAAACAGTTTGAATTCTCCAACCAAAGACGAAGAGATGCTATTAAAGAAAGATATTAGACCACAGAGTGGGCAAAGATAAACTGAGCAAATATAATAAAATATAAAATAAGTCTTATAATATTGTCACAAAATGAAGTATAATTTAAATGGAAAGATCAGACGTAACAGATAAATTGTAAAATTGACAAAGAACACATCACAGCCACAGAATTATATGCATCAAACATGTGACAAAATACAATAAAACATGGTAACACAAGCAAAGCTCGATAAAAAAACACAATGATAGTGAAAGGCTTAAAAATACTCATTTCAAAGTTTACCAAATAGACAAAAACTAAGAGGGATTCAGAAAATCTGAGTAACAAAATCAACATGCTTAATTCATAGATCTCCATCATACATTTACAAAAATTGGTCATGTGCACGGCCATAAAGGAAACTAATAAATTACCCAAAGCACATATTTTACAGATCGTATTCTCAGATCAAAACATTAATATCAAAAACCAAAATTAGTTTCACAAATTGTACTTACTTAAAAAAATAAGAAATAAACCTCTTGGGTTTTATCCCCCGACCCACCAAACCAACCAACCCACCCTGAAACTGGAATAACCAAGAATCTAGAAAATTTTGAAAAAACGCTTCATATAAAAATCTGTAGAGATATGGATGTCAAGAAAATTTCTGAACGACTTGGAAATAGGCAAAAAAGATTACTGGCTGGTCCTGAGAGATCGCAGCCCTGGGTTCCCTAATTCTATAGGGGTCAATGCCTGTCAGTGTTTTTGAGATATTTTACAACTTTGTGAGTTACAGAAACATACGATAATGCAAAAACATGTAAGAATGCAAAGACTTTGTGGGTGGAATGTACCTGGTGGTTGCCCTGTAGACGCTGACCAATTTGCATCTGTCTGTGAACTCACTTGAGTATTCCTGATCGCCTTTTTAAGTGTTCATTCATTGACTTCTCCTTGGAACCTGTTGTAACATCTTACTGATTCCTTCATTACTTAATGAATTAAATAAAATTGCTCATGCCTGTTCACTTTATATTTGTATGACAGTCATGATTTTAAAACTTTGAAAAAATGATCTTTTTTTTTGGAAAAAAAAAAAAGATCTCTAAGTCATACTGGAAAATATATAGGTTTAAATGCTTTTACTATTAAAGGCTGAAAATAAGGCTGACCTTAATACAGGAAATTAGACTAATAAAATAAACTGAAAGAAAAACAGGGGAAAGAATTAATAAAGACAACACTGAAATAAAGATAAATGCTGAACTGCATAAAATGGAGGAGGAGTAGAGAAAGAATCAATAGAAGCAAAAGATTTCCTTTTACATAAACAACAAGATAAACTCTTGGCAGACTCCCTAAGGAGAGAACGGAAAATACCGAAAACAAACAAACAAAACAACCCAAAAAACCCATCAATGGCAACAAAGCCAGATCAAAAGTCAAACAAAAATCCCCAAAACCTTTCACCAAACCCCACAAACAAACAAGCAAAAAAGGCAGTCAGAAAGCTGTCAGACCCAAAAAATACCGGGTTCTAAACAATTTTAAGAGACTAAGTGGAATTACATACTACAGATTTGAAAATTTAGAGTGAAATGAATGGTTTTTTTTTTTTTCCCTTTTGCAAAGTCTGTAGTACCAAAATATATCAGGATCCAAATAGAACATTAATTACAGAAAAAAATTGGAAAGTTTCACAGGAATGTACAATGAAAAAGGGACAGACATGGGGTTCATGTCCCAGGTGCCCAACAACCCAAGGAGAAAAATGAGAGAGTGTGAGTTTAAAGTTCATAGGTAAGAAAAATGCAAATAATCAGAAGCCTGTGCGGAGGCATCAGGGAGACGCAGATCAAAGCACAAGCTCAGGGAATGCAGAGTCCTGATTACCATTGTCACACGTCAGATCACTAAACCTCAAAAGATCAGTAACACCCGAGGTTGGTGATGGCTGGGGCTCATATCCCAGTGAGACTATCATTTTGAAAAAGCCATCTGAATCTACGCAAGTGCAAACTACAGAAACTCACTGACACTCACTCTGAGAAATCTAACCTACAGAAAGAAAATAAAGCACAGATGAATACAAGGAATTATGCAGGACATTTACTGTGGCAGTTCCTAACGGCAAACAAAGCCGCAAACGACCTGAATATCCACAAATACGGAGGTGGGTGTTTATAACATGGTAATTCATACTCTAGCTTTTGCTTAAAAAAAGTTAGGCGTTGCTGTCCTGACACACAGTACTGTCATAAGTGGGATCGTGAGAGCAGGTAGAAGGAAACGTACACAGCATGACACCATAAAGATAAGGAGAGACCTTTACTGGGGCTCAGACAGTAAAGAATCTCAAGATCTGGGTTTGATTCCTGGGTTGGGATGGTCCCCTGGAGTAGGGAATGGCAACCCCCTTCAGTATTCTTGCCTGGAGCATCCCATGGACAGAGGAGCCTGGTGGGCTACAGTCCATGGGGTCACAAAGAGTCGGACACGACTGAGTGCCTAACGCTTTCATTTTTCACATCAGAGAGAAATGTAGGTAGTGTCATACTACAAAAATAAGGACAAACCTTTCCTAGTTATCTTTTGAGTTGGTATGAACACGGAGAACTCACTTACCTTGGGTGGGGCAAGAACAGGCTGGAGATTATGGTCTTGGTGTTTGTTCAGCTCTCTCTATAGTTTATCATGAAGAACAAGTTTTCCCGTTGTCGTTTGTTAAAAAAAATCCAAATATGCACGTGTGTATATGCACATGCGTGTATGTGCCTTATTTGTATAAATGGAGAGCCGCAGCTTTGTGGAGTTATGATGGTATAAAGACAAGTACAGTGTATAAAAAGAAACCAGAGTGCTCAGTTCAACCGCAGCTCTGCAACCGGAGCAGGAAACACACGAGCACAGAAAACAGAGATGAGAAGAAAGTACAGCAAAATGGTCACAATGTTTACATCTGGGTAGTCAGAATCGTGTCTTTGAATTTTTCTTAATAAATATGCAGACGGCCCCCAATTTATACGATGGCTCAACTTACAGTTTTTTAACTTTTCGATGGTACAAAAGCAGTATGCAATCAATGGAACCGCACTTTGAATCTCGCTCTTTTCCCAGCTAGCACTCTGCAGTCTGACCATCTCTCCTGGAGGCTGGGCAGTGGCAGTGACTCAGCCATGGGATCCCGAAGATGAACAAGTGATACACCTACAGCTATTCTGTACCCCTACAATCCATGACTGTCAGTTTCTGCAGTCAATACATTACATGAGATATTCCATATCCTGCTACATATGGGCTTTGTACTAACCCAGCTGGCGGCTAATGAAATGTTCCGAGCGTGTTGAAGGTGAAGCTAGGCTATGTTTGTAGATTAGCTGCATTAAGTGAAATTTTGACTTCATGACATTTTCAACTTCGCAATATTTTCAACTTAACGATGGCTTCATCAGGACATAACCCATTTATATGTCGGAGGAAGAGTTGTAACATGGTTCCCATATTTTCTATCTTGACTATATAACATTTATAAGCAGGAAAAATATCATTTAAAAGTTGAAACAAGGGGCATACTGGGAAAAAAAGAAACATGTAGAACATAGGTTCGTGAGAGTTTCCCAGGTAGAATTTAGTGGCTGAATATTTTCTCAAAGAGCTGCAAGCAATAATCCTAAAGTGATAACTCAAATACTAACAGAGTAAACTGCAAGTTTTTTTTGATTTCTTATCAAACCACAGTTAATGATGCATTATTACCATTGCTGATATGAACATAAATTCTGGCAAAGAAGATATATGAATTATCAAGACTGTGTTCAAATAGAAGGGATCAAAAATAAAAGACAAAACCCAGCTCGAACTCTGTGTGTCTTATGGAAAGCTGGCTTTCTAACAGGCAACCCCCAAGGTTTCCGGCATCTCCATTTTGCATAGTTTCTTAGTTTGTTATTACAAAAAAAGGGGGGATAATATGTTTATATAAAAGTGAGTTGATATGCATGAGAATTTTAATAAATTCCTGCGTTGGGGAAATTAAAGTGTTGATGACCCTGGTAAAAACGTATCTAAAGTGTCCTCTCGTTTTAAACATGCGTCTCTCACAAGCGTAACCTCCCCTCCTGACCAATCCTTGCTGATGCTCTGTGCCAGCATGTTTCATTCATTTAGGATTTATTAAGAGCCCATCCTGAGTTGAAGATAATGCTAGAAGCTGGAAATCAGAGATGAAGACCCTAATTCTGATCTTTGACAATGAACGTGTTATTTGCTCAGTTGTGTGCCACTCTTGGCGATCCCATCAACTATGTAGTCCTCGAGGCTCCTTTGTCTATGAAATTCTTCAGGCAAGAATACTGGCGTGGGTAGCCATTCCCTTCTTCAGGGGATCTTCCCGATCCAGGGATCGATCTCGGGTCTCCCTCATTGCGGGTGGATTCTTTACCATCTGAGCCCCCAGGGAAGCCTCAGGTCTTCAAAGTACAGGAAACTTGAGACTACTCTCTGGCGCCACCTACTGATCACACAGCATTTTAATTCAAAACAGTAAAATTTGAATTTCCTCTCTGTACAGCCCACACTTTGGAAAAACATAGATGCTTTTCCAATCTCGCTTGTTTGATCCCTGGGGCTGCATGTATGTTAATATCTAACACAACAGTATCCTAGAAAATTTTCCTAAAGGCTAATAGGAACTTGCATTATATTAGCATCTGAACAGAAATGTCAGGTTCGTCACTCTGAAGTTTTAAAATTAAAACGATAGTTGGGTCACTTTAGGCACCACACATTTTTGACTGTGAAGAAGGCAAGACGTTTACATACTAATCATGAGAGAGGACTAAGAATCTTTGCTTCTTCAAGTTCTCAATTATATAACACCCCCCCTCCCCAATAACCCAAATCATACGGTGACTCTAAAGAATCATTAACATTTGTTATGCTTGAATCATGTATCAACTTATTAGGAAACCTATTCCTTCCCCCCCCCCCCCATTTGCACTAAACTGTTTTAAGTCAAATATCCATGTAACATTATGTAGAAAATGGTCCTTCATGCCAACAGATTTGTATCCATGTATTAAAACACGATTACCCCAAACACGGGGGATTTCAGAATGGAAGCTTACAAAAGGCTGAGAAGTACCATCTACTACACAAATTTAATGAGATGGAAAAATCCTTTATTAGAGTTGGGAAATCAAGTTGGAAGCAAACAAATGTATTCACTACTCATTTCATTCCAACCCCTAAATGGGATCATGTCGGTATCACTGGAGACTCTACAGCAGTTACCATATGGTGATTCAGAGGTCTCAAAATCATCACAGTGTAAAAAAATTACAGTGAGCAGTATAAAATTGCAATTTATTATGGGGGCGAGGCGTTTTTCACAGCAGCCCTTGAAAACAGTAAAGGCAAACCTCTCACAGAATACTGACTTCTTTTTTCTGTCAGTCCTTTCCCCCCTTCCTTTGTTTTATAAGCACTAGTCTGGGATGGAATCCGCGGGACAGAGCAGGGCTGGGTGGGCACCTCCTTGGACGATGGAGTAAGTCTGCTTGGGGAGCTCTTGCTGGGACGTGGAGAATATGGGCGGCGCCGTGGTGGCCACTGCGATGCTCTGGCCTCCGTCGCTGACCACGGTCACTTCGGCGGCCCCCTCCTGAATCAGGGCGTTCAGGCCTTCGAAGTCAGTGCACGTGATGCCCGAGCTGGTGATGAAAGTCTGGTTGCCAGAGCCTTCCTGGGGGCCGCCCGGGGTGGTGGGGATGAGGGTCTGGTGCAGAGTGGCGCCCTCCGTCTGGTCGTGGGTGGTCAGCAGGACAGCCGGCTGGGGCAGCGCCGCGGCCTCGCTGGGGCAGCCCGAGGGCGGAGGGGGCGCGATCAGGTTGACCTGGCGGAGGATCTGCAGCCGGCTGTTGCCCCGCAGCTCCTCGGGGTTCGGCGCCACCAACGTCGGCTGCACGATGTTCACGGCGGCCGCCGCCGCCTGGACGATGGTGCTGGCCTGGGGCACTTGGTGGCCGACGATGATTTTGACCCTGCCCTCGCCGAACTGGGGCGCCGCGGTGGGCGGGAGGGGCACCTGCAGGTGCCCCACGGCCAGGGGCGCGGCGGGCGGCTTGCCGGCGTCCACCCGGAGCTGCAGGACCGTCCCGTCGGCGCCCTTGCCGTCGCCGTACTCTCTGTGCTGCCGCTTGTGGCTGCGGAGCGAGTCCTCGCGCATGAACGAGGCGTCGCAGCGGTCGCAGTGGAAGGTCTTCTTGGCGTCCAGCTTGGCCGCCTGGCGGCCGCTCGACCGACCCGCCTCTCTCCGCTCTGCCGCCTCGCTCTTGAGCGCGTCGCCGTGGAACTTCTTCACGTGCTTGGCCAGGTTGCTGGGCTGCTTGGTGTCGAAGCTGCAGTGACTGCACTTGAAGGGCCTGTCGGGGCAGTGCACGCGGCTGTGCACGCGCAGGGCGGCCGCGCTGGAACACGAGTAGCTGCACTCGGGGCACTTCTCGGGGTGCTCGGCCTGGTGCAGCCGGCTGTGCTTGCGGAGCGTGGCCTTGCTGTCCCCCAGGAAGTCGCAGTGCGGACACTTGAAGCTGTCCCCGCTGTGCTTGATGCGGATGTGCGACTTGAGGTTCCCCTTCATGGTGCAGCGGACACTGCAGAACTCGCACTTGAAAGGCTTCTCCCCCGAGTGCACGCGCATGTGCCTTTTCAAGTCCGAGCTGATTTTGAACTTGGCGCTACAGAGCCAGCACTGGAAGGGGGCGTCCCCTGTCAACACAAGGTGAGTTTCGATAAGAACAGGCAGGCAACAACCACAGCGGATCCCCCCGAAGCACACACCAGAAACCCGCTCAAACTGAGGCCGGCGGGTGGAGACCTTCTAACTGCGGCTCCTAGCAGCCCCTGGGAGGAAAAAAAAAAAAAAGAGGGGTCCGGGGCTTCTTTCCTTTCCCCAAACTTTCCCACCACCACCATCATAATACCCGGAAGGAAAATGGAGCCTGAAAATCAAGCTGCTTAATCGTCCCCCATAAAATAAGATTTGTGAATATGCTCAGTGTATCCTTTAAAACAATCAGGCTAGCTCTGCTACGGAACCATTCACAGTTGTATAATTTTGCATAATCCGTTGATTTTGATTGAGTTACGTGTTGTAATAGATTCAAGGGTGCATTTTCAAATCAGTCAGCTCCGTGCTCACTCATCAGAATATTCTTTTTACAGTGATTGAGACGCCCCGCTTATACTTCGTGTAGATTTTTATCATTAAAGATGTGTTTATTGCGTGCAACTTATTTATCCCACATCGCCAGCTGCGTTCTTTACTCTTGGAGTTACAAAATCCAGCTGCTTGATTTTTTTTTTTTTTAAGATTCATGTTCGGTGAAAGATGAACAGGAAAAGCGAAACTGCAAACATCTGAAAGGACATGGATATTCCAAATTTATTTCCTCAGTGAATGCCAAGTCCCAATCGTCTGATAACTGAAGCAAATTGGAGAGCCCACCCATCGCAATGCTGTTTGAGCAAGAGAAACAGCAGCTAAGAGTCTTCGGTGGCTTCTGGGAAGGCAGGTGCCCTGCTGAGCATTCCACAAGAATGGTCTCATTTGAAGATCCCGACATTCCTATGAGGTGGGTACCACTGTCAATATTATTCTCAGTACTATTTATGAATGAGAAGACTGAGGCCTAGAGGGGCTACATCACTGGTTCACAATCACTGGGTAGTACATGGCAGAGCTCGGATTCCAACCCAGGCTGATTCCAAAGCTGGTACTTTAGGTGCTGGGTGATTATCTGTACATATGACCAAGGCTTTCTTACCATAAACTTAAAAGAGTGGGTTTGTGTTCCAGTTTTTTGGTACAAGACCTATAACATCATCGTGAGATGTTCGATAAATGCAATTAACAATGGCAGGGAGCAGATTAAATAAGCTTTGAGAAAATGAAGACGCTCCAAACCAAACAACGCTTTGCATGACTAAAATGCCACTAAGGTCATTCACACGAAACTCTCAAACAAGGAATGGTAAGCTATACAGACTATGGGACAAATCTGGCCCACAGTTCATTTCTGTAAATAAAGTTTTATTGTAACACAGTCGCGTGCATCTGATAATGTGTTGTTGATGATTGCTTTCATGCCGCCACAGCAGAGATGAGTAACTGTGACAGACGCTGTATGGTCCGCAAAGCCTACAGTATTAACTATCTGGCCCTTTATGGAAAAGTTAGCTCGGTGGTAGAGAGTCCGCCTGCCAAGGCAGGAGATGCTGGTTCAATCCCTGGTCTGGGAGATCTCACGTGCCTTGGAGCAACTAGGCCTGTGTGCTGTGACTGCCGAGCCTGGGCTCCAGAGCCGGGGAGCTGCAACTGCTGAGCCCTCGTGCCCTGAGCCCGTGCCCCCCACTGGGAGGCGCCACGCAATGGCAGCCAGCAGCCCGACTGTGGGGCGGCCCCCACTCACTGCGCCAGGGGAAGGCCCACGCGCAGCAACAAAGACCCGGCACAGCCATAAGTAAATGTATAAAACCATCAAAACGAAAAAGAAAGTTTGCTGACTTCTGCCTTAGAATGCTGCTCGTAACCTTTTTCATGCCACGGGACCCCCTTTCGGCAGTGAAATCCGTGGACCCTTTCTCAGGACAACGTTTAAAGGCACAGGTAAACTAAAATAAAAATCAATAGGAAGACAAGAGAAACTAGTTGTACTGGAAGTTATTAAAAATCGAAAGAAAAAAGTCTGTGATTTGGTGATGTGTGTGCTTTATTAGTGCATGAAGTGACAAGCTGCAGAGGCGGGTCTGCTGCTGCTGCTGCTAAGTCACTTCAGTCGTGTCCGTCCCCCACAGACGGCCTCCTACCAGGCTCCTCTGGGACTACAATACTTTCTAAATAGAGAAGAAAGTAAACTATACTTTGATCGATCAAAAATACTTGCTATAAAAAGATCTGTGACTTCTATTGACAAGGTCACACATACTGTAATCAGATTGGATGCCTGTTTTCATAACTGAAGGACACATCACGCTCCAGTAAGATCAGTGAGAACGAAGATGTGATTTTTTCCCTCATCCAAGTTCATGGGCCTCCTAAATTCTACTCATGGATCTCGGGGTGGAGGTGTCTGTGAATTCAGAGGAAGAACTGTTGCTTCAGAATGTTCTACTAGGCATTCCAATTACATCACTGCCTCAATTAGTGACCATCTGTTTGCCTTTTTTTTTTTTTTAAAGCAACCAGCAAAGGTCAAACCTGGAAAAACCAGGTAACCAAATCTCAGAGCTGAGTTGCAGAGCTTAACAGCACTTTCTGACATGAAAGCAGAGGGTTTAAATCTCTTCATCATCATCTTTTTCCTTTTTTAAAAAACTTTTATATGTTCTTTTTCCTTTTAAAGTGAAAGTGAAAGTTGCTCAGTCATGTCTGATTCTTTGCGACCCCGTGGACTGAAGCCTGCCAGGCTCCTCTGTTCATGGAATTCTCCAGGCAAGAATACTGGAGTGGGTAGCTATGCCCTCCTCCAGGGGATCTTCCTGACCCAGGGATAGAATCCGGTCTCCTGCATTGCAGGCGGATTCTTTATGAGCTGAGCTACCAGGGAAATCCTTTTCCTTTTAACCGTAAATTAATTTCTTAAATGAGGCAGAAATGTTAGTACCAGTCCCATAGGACCAGAAATTCTCCAAAGCTAATGACTACGTTTGTTCCTACCCACTACCTGGTTCCCACAGTATCTGATACCTGGTAGGACTCAATGAGTGGTGCTCAATGGATAAGCAACTGATGTGTTTTAAGCTGACAGAGCTTTCTTGAGTTCAGGTTGCTGCTAAGACAAGGTAGTTGATCCAAGAGAGGAAAAGGTAAAAACAAACTTCTATTAATTCTACAACTTAAAGAAATTACAAGTGCCACAGATTTATAAAAGGGAAATGAATGTTCCATGGAGACACTGCGTAACTGGCATACAGTTAAATTTTTAGAAAGTACACCTTTTCTGCTGCTGCTGCTAAGTCGCTTCAGTTGTGTCCGACTCTGTGCGACCCCATAGAGGGCAGCCCACCAGGCTCCCCCGTCCCTGGGATTCTCCAGGCAAGAACACTGGAGTGGGTTGCCATTTCCTTCTCCAATGCATGAAAGTGAAAAGTGAAAGTGAAGTTGCTCAGTCGTGTCCAACTCTTAGCGACCCCGCAGACTGCAGCCCACCAGGCTCCTCTGCCCATGGGATTTTCCAGGCAAGAAGACTAGACCAACTTAAAAACGCTACTATAAATGGCAAGCTTTCCCTCCTAAGTTGACTCTGACCCACTTCGCTAAGTGCATCCTTCAGTGCCCCTAACTTAGGTGGGAGAGACTTCTGAAGAAAATCAAATGGACAGCAGTCATGCCAGCGTCTTAACTTGCTATAGTATCTTAATGTCCCCAGAGGGCCCCACCTCCTGGCCCTCTCTGCACCCACAGCCTCTCCCAGGTAAGTGATTATGCAGGCTCTCCTGGCAGGGGCAGGGTGACCTTCCATGATCCCCCAGATGGTAGCCTCAATCATGTCGCTGGGTTTGGCAGACGGTGTGCCAACTAGACTTGATGCAAGTAGCGGCATGAACCAGGGCCCATGAGTCAGGCTCTGCCCACGTGCGCCTCTGTCACCCGCTGCCATGAGAAGGCCAATGCTGTCCTTGCCCGCTGGTCTGTGAAGGAGGGTAACAGAGGCAGAGCAGAGCTGGGCGGCTGCAGCCAAGGCCCCTGGACACCCGGCCCACAGCTGGCAGAGCCTCGCATCTGTAAGTGAGCCCAGCGAAGACCAGCAGAGTTGACCAGGTGACACTCAGCTGATCCCCAAACACACGCAGAGAAGGCATGCTGCTGCGTCCACTGAGGCTTTCTGGGGCCTTTTGTTACGCAGCATCATTGTGACATTAGGTAACTGATACACATATTAGCATCCAGAAACACAGTGCTGCCTTAGCAGAAAAGTACAATAATGTGGCGCTGGCTGTGGGACTGGGCGGCAGGTAGAGGCAGGGAATAGTGGTGATGGCCAGAACTGAGCGGCAGACGTTTGGCAAAACTCGCCTGTCGTGACTCAGAAGATAGAAAGTGTACCCACTGAAGTTTGGATCTGAGCAAAGAGATTAGTTCTAAGCAGAACAGTCAAAGTGTCTTACAAGCTGTGTCTGATAAGGTCCCACAAGAAAGAGACAAACTCAAACAAGAACAGGCCATTTCAAAAAGGAATCTAGAGACAATACAGAAAGTCAAAGATGTGCTGGTCGGGATGAAGCTTCTCATCTCCAACCAGCAAAAGATTTTCAAAGTAAGACAAAGATCATATCCAGGGAACTGATCTCAGAGGGAAGAGCAAATGGGGAAAGAGGGGTGAAAGCATAAGGTTCCTGCTTAAAATCTCCAAAAGAATAAAGTTGGTGCCAGCCAAGTCCTCTCAGCTGGACAAGGATTCCTAAAAGTCTCACTGGTTTCAACCTCCAGAAGGCTACATGCCAAAAGTGTCTATAATTAGGTTTAGAAGAAAGGCAAGTCTCCAAGAGGAGTATGGGTGTGGCTTCTGGCACACAGACACACAGGAAGTGCACAGAGTTTTAAGGGAGCTCTACTAGCAACGATGTCACCAGTCTAGAGAAAAATAAAAGACCCCAAGTTTCTCTAGGATGGAACCAGGTGGAGAAAGTTTCTCAAAAGTACATTTCCACTCCTTTTCAGAAGTGGAGAAGGAAGGGGACGCTGCAGGGGACAGAGCCGAAAGCCAGGCAGCTGGGCCAACGCTTATTCAAGAAACACTTCCTGTCCTCAGAGTTGGGGGACCTAGAAGCATCTTTCCAGAGAGAGTTCAGAAATCTGTGGACCAGTGACTGCCAAGTGCCTCCTGTTCCTCCCCCTTGGAGTGGCAGGATTATTCCAAGTATTCTGACTGTGTTTCACTGCTATTTGTTGGGAGTGTGGGGACAGACAATTTGCCTTTCTATTTCAAATTCAAAAGGCTCTAGGTCAAGAGAAGCCATATCTATGCCTGATGGAGATCATAGGATCCTGGTCTTTAAAGCTGATTCTATGATTAGATGTGACTTGTGGGGATCTGGGGAGAGCAAGAACCCACCTGCCTGTCAGAGAGAAGTGGATGATGGTGGAGTGAACTCCGGTTGGTGTGAAGACGGCCTTCGCCATGTAACCTTTGATGACCCTCCACTGTGGGTGAGCTCAGCCCCACCCCTTGATACCAGGTCCAATCAGGTAACTGACTTTAGCCAACAGGATGCAAGCAGAGGCTTGCCATGAGCTTACACACAGGGGCATGCTCGTTTTGTCTGCCATCGTCCCACTGGGCCCAGAGGAGGCCATGAGGTATGAGGACACAGCCGGACTTTCCCAGCTAAAGCAGGGGGACAGCCGGCAGACGCCCAGCCAAGGTCAGTGGACACCCGGCCTTTCCCACATACGTGATTAAGCCCGGCCAAGATCAACGGAATGTCTAGCCAACTGCCTGCTGACCTGAAGTATGTGAGCAATGAATGCTTTTACTAATATATTATGCCACTGAGATTTTGTGGTGGTTGTTACACAGCGTCAGTGAATCGAAAGCTAACAGACACACACTTGCTAAAAGGGAAACGTACCTAATTTGTTAAGTTACCTACTCTGCTGAGTTTTTCCATCAAGCTGTCCCATGATGAAGTGATGAGTATTCTTTAAAACAATCATCGAAATGTCTAACCACATGTTGTGCACTTACTAAAAATGCATTTTATATCTCTATTTCATTTCGAGCACCTTCTTGATGAAATGCTAGTGGGTGAGTTACAGAGCTATATAAGGAAATGCACAAAGCTGGAACCTGACTGTTCTCCCCTGTTGTTCAGAGAAAGATGCTTCTGAGCAGTTGACGAGCAAGACGGCACCCTGGGGGGTGAACTGCGGCGCGCAGTTCCCTGCCCGAGGCTGTGACTCAGCGCGGGAAGGTGCCGGTGCCTGAGCGCCAGGCCGGCGGGCGCGCAGAGCGAGGGCCGCACGGGGGACTTACCCGTGTGGGAGCGCAGGTGCACGGTGAGCTGGCTGGAGTTGCGGCTGGCGTAGGGGCAGAGCTGGCACTTGAAGGGCCGCTCGTCCGAGTGGATGCGCAGGTGCTTGTTGAGGCTGCTGCTGTCGGCGGCCGCGTAGTCGCAGCTCTTGCACTTGTAGGGCCTCACGCCCGTGTGGCAGCGCATGTGGGTCTTCAGCTTGTCCTTCCGGCTGAAGCACTTGCCGCAGACTTCACACTTGTGCGGCTTGTCGCCTTCACACAAGCACGCGCGGCAGCAGGGAAAAAACGAAAAAAGAGAGAGGCTTACTTCCCGCGGCCTTAAGAAAAGAGTAAGGCACAGTCGCCCAAGAATATTTGGAAACTCCCCACCCCCCAAACTAGATGGATGGGTTCTAGTTGTCAATAGACAGCTGGTGGGGAGCTGCTGTGCAGCGCAGGGAGCCCAGCTTGGTGCTCGGTGATGACCTAGAGATGACCTAGAGGGTGGGGTGGTGGGGAGGGAGGGAGGTTCAAGGGGGAGGGGATATGTGTGTGTATATATATATATATATATGCTTACATACACACACACACATAGCTGATTCACTTTGTGGTACAGCAGAAACTAAAACAAGATTGTAAAGCAATTATACTCCAATTAAAAAATAAAGCTAGCTGGGGCTCCAGCTAGCTGAGGTTCAGTCGCTGAGACTCTGCACTCCCGATGCAACGGGCTAGGGTTCAATCTTTGGTGAAGGAACTAGATCCCACAGGCTGTAGCTAAGACCCAGTGCAGTCAAATAAAGAAACAATAATAATGAAAAAAGCTAGATGGGTCGTCGGCAAAGAGCTGGCATCTTGGGAGACGGGGAACTGCTTCTATTTTGTTGATTAGGATTTTCTAATTTCTCTGACAGTGAATATGAATTCCTTATCAATTAAAAATAGAAAGCAGCTCAAATTTTAAAGTGCAGCTAAGTAAAAATGAGAAACTTTGTCTTTTACACCCATTTGTTCTTTTTCCTTTTTCATAACAGACACAGCCCAAAACTCAAGAGTCTCTGAGCTCATGGCTGACCAGCCTAAGAATACATTTCTCAGCCTCACTTGCAGCCAGGGGTGATTCTGCAATAAAGTCACCATCAATCAAACAGCAGAGAAGGTAAACGTGTTCCTTTCCTAAAAGGAAATTGCTTGACTTTTACTTTTTCTCTTTCCACCTGTCTTGCCAGCTGTTACCATGACATGGAAGTGAGCAAACATGTGAGGACATCACGGCTGCAGAGGGTGGATACATGCCCAACGCACTGTGACAGCAGGCGGGACTTCAGTCCTCAGACGGCCTCCCAGAACACGCTGCCTGTCTGCCTAGACCACCTGCTCACCTCTGGACGGTTACGCGAGACAGACACAGACCCCTGCCGTGTGGTTACGCCAGACAGACACAGACCCCTGCCGTGTGGTTACGCCAGACAGACACAGACCCCTGCCGTGTGGTTACGCCAGACAGACACAGACCCCTGCCGTGTGGTTACGCCAGACAGACACAGACCCCTGCTGTGTGGTTATGCAAGACAGACATAGACCCCTGCTGTCTGGTTATGCAAGACAGACATAGACCCCTGCTGTGTGGTTACGCCAGACAGACACAGACCCCTGCCGTGTGTGAGCTGGCACGTGAGCTCCTTTGTTACAGCAGCTTAATCTGTACTCACTGACACACCTGTCGTCTAGCCACCCTTGAAAGTGAAGTGAAAGTTGCTCAGTTGTGTTCGACTCTGCAACCTCATGGACTGTGCTATACAGTCCATGGAATTCTCCAGGCCAGAATACTGGACTGGGTAGCCTTTCCCTTCTGCAGAGGATCTTCCTAACCCAGGGGTTGAATCCAGGTCTCCCGCATTGCAGGCGGATTCTTTACCAGCTGAGCCACAAGGGAAGCCCAGGAATGCTGGAGTGGGTAGCCTATCCCTTCTCCAGGGGATCTTCCTGACCCAGGAAGTGAACTGGGGTTTCCTGCATTCCAGGCGGATTCTTTATCAACCGAGCTATCAGGAAAGCCCTGCCACCCTTGAACACCTGCCAATTTTTTGATGTATACTCTTCTGATGACTTTTGTATGTGTATGTGTACATTTTGGGGTGCAAAAGCCTTCCTGAGCAATATCAATTTAAATACCTATTTTTGAATGGTACTGTGTCTCTCAATGATTTTACTTAACACTTTCAACTTGGATCAGAATCCAGGATGGCCTTGCCTTCTTAGCCAAATGCAACACTGTCTTCCTATTATTGGCTACTTTCTTATACTTGAAATAATTTCAATCATGTTCATATCATTAAATTTCTAGAACATAATTGTTAAGGGTGAAGTATTTCACTGTATGGATGTACTGTAAATTAATGAACCAGTTTCCTACTTGGCCATTGAAAGAATGAAGTGGATACACCCACATATGGATGTGGAAAGACCTCCAGCATTAAGGGAAAAACAGCAAGGTGCAGTGAGAGTGTCTATAATATTAATTTCGTAAGAAATGGAAAAAGTACATTTTGTGTCTGTTAAAGCCCAGTATGGGCTTCCCTGGTGGCTCAGATAGTAAAGAATCTGCCTGCAATGTGGGAGACCTGGGTTTGATCCCTGAGTTGGGAAGATCCCCTGGAGGAGGAAATGGCAACCCACTCCAGTGTTCTTGCCTGGAGAATCCCATGGACAGAGGAGCCTGGCGGGCTGCAGTCCATGGGGATGCAAAGAGTCAGACACAACTGAGCGACTCATGCCAAAATTTAAGAATGAGACACGCTGGACTATAAAGGCTGATGACTTTGGGGCATGTATCAGATATGAAGGAGGCAGGCAGTGACTCAGGATTTTCACTTTTTACATACCAAACACATAGTTTGACCAAATCCTATATAGCTAAGTGCTAAAGTCAATTGTCAGTCAAAGGTCATCACTATCTTCATAGAATAAACATCTGGGATTTAAGAATACATCTACAGAAGTGTATTAAAGATTATAATTTTATTATTAAAAATGTTCATGGTTGGAAAATCCAGCAACCATCACTTCTCGTTACTGTCAGCTGCTACAGCTGTGGGTGCCATCCTGCGTACTCCGATGCTGGACAGTGGTGGAGCCTGGCGGGTGGTTTTGGGCCAGCTCTGCTGGCACAGAGTCCTGCTCCCCTTGGTCCTGGCCACACCGTCTTCTAAGGCAAGGACACTCTGTCAGCTCTCCGACTTGAAGATGTTAATGGAGACGCTACAGTTATACAGAAGCCACCTTACAAACCCAAGCCTGGTTAACTGGGAGGAGAGGACACTCCCTGAGGATCTGCAGCAGCGAACTTCAGGCCGCTGTCCTCACTTATACTTTATAATATGTCCCTAATTTTCATAAGTCATCATAGCACTTTACTCTTGCAATGATGAATATGCTATATGTGACTGATGGAACTTCAACATAGGAAAACCCACCAGGAGAGATTTATTGCTTGGTACATTGAGAATGCTTACCAATACCTGAAACAATAATTTCAGAGTCTGATAACTCGATGAAATTCAAATGACAAGATGCTGTGAGGCTGATTAGACCTGTGGCCAAGGAAATATCTGAGATAACTGCTGGATATCTTATTGTCTTCATTTTACCTTATAGATACTTTATCTGAGGCTAAGTAGCAGATTTTGGGCAATTAGTGATGCCCAAGACAAATATCAGTGTCCCTCCCTTATATAGATGGATACTCATTGAACTTATACATGACTATATCATTTGACTTATAAGCACCTAATACTTTGTTTAAAATAGCCTAAAAGCAATTTCTTCTCCATGCGTAAAGTCTAGGAGACACAAAAATGATCCATCAAAGGAAATTAAATCACCAGAAATCATCGTGGCTTTCTTTTTTCCATGCATCAGTCTTTTTTTTCTCCTTTGAAAATAGTTTTTGTTAAATTTCCCCTTGGAAACTGCAAAAATCACACACTCAGGTATCCGTCCAATGACTAGTGTAAAGATACCTAAGTGAAAAGTTGCTATTCTCCCCCTTCTTGCTCTGTTTACCGGTCATTACACACACACCACACACACACACACACTTACAAGATATTCTCCTCCAGATGAGAAGAGCAGGTGCATTTAAGTTGTAATTAATTCTGGCACATCAATATTCAAAATGCCCATACCTGTTCACATTTCTTCTCCTGTTTGCTCCTATCGATTCTAGCACTGAGTTTTCTCGCTCTAAACATTTGCTGCCAAAATCATGTGTAGAAACAGCATCTTGTTTTTATTTCATTTCTGTCTGTGTTCCCGTGACGGCCAGTGAGGTCTGTGTCATACCAAGTGTCTGACTTGTCTGGACCCCCAGCTCCCAGCAGAGGAGGGACGTGTGTGACCACTTACCAGTGTGGATTTTTAAATGACGTTCCATGTCCTTCATACCATAGGCAGTCTTGAACTGGCAACCTTAAAAAGGCAAGGAGAGATCAACGACAGAGGGACACAGTCACTCTAGAACGGAGAAGCCGCAAAGCAACTTCCTTAACCCACGGATGGACATTAACAGCACGGCAACAGGACCAGCCAGAGAGGCAGCGGCAGCCCGCTCCAGTGCGCTGCCTGGAGAATCCCGGGACGGGAGCCTGGTGGGCTGCCGTCTATGGGGTCACACAGAGTCGGACATGACGGAAGCGACTTAGCTGCAGCAGCAGCAGCAGGACCAACAGGTATCAGTGTGAATCCTGATACCAGGAGTCAAGAAGCATGTAACATCACTTCTGTGCTGCACCTAAGTCTAATCAGACAGATCCAAAGTGATGAACATGTTATGCGATAACTGGCCTGTTACTTTGCAAAAATATCAAGTTCATGAAAGACAAAAGCTTAGATTAAAGGAAACTAAAGACACATAAAAACTAAATGCCATGTGTGATCACAACTTGGATCCTGGACCAAGGGAAAAATATTTTTCTTTTGATACAGAGGACTTTTAATGAGAACAGTTGGCAAACTCTTGATAAAGTCAGCAGTTTGATAACAGCATTTATCAATGCTAATTTCCTGATTTTGATGATTGTACTGTGGTTATATAAAAGAATTTCCTTGTTTCTAGGAAATTTATATTAAGGTGCTTAGAGGTAAAGGTCATGTCTGCAACTTTGAGGGAAATATATGTACATTTAGAAAAAAACAGGGTCTTCCCTTGTAACTCAGTTGGTGAAGAATCTGCCTGCAATGCAGGAGACCTTGGTTCAACTTCTGGATCAGGAAGATCCCCTGGAGGAGGAAATTGCAACCCACTCCAGCATTCTTGCCTGGAGAATCTCATGGACAGAGGAGCCTGGCGGGCTGCAGTCCACGGGGTTGCAAAGAGTCAGACAGGACTGAAGTGACTAACCCACCAACCACCAGAAAAAACAAAGCAAATGTGATATGTTAATATTTGGGAAATCCGGATGAAAGGTAAAGGTCGAAGGGAAAAGAAGGGGCCGGCAGAGGAGGAGATGGTTAGTTAGCTTCACTGACTGCAATGGACACGAGTTTGAACAAACTCCAGGAGACAGTGAAGGGCAGGGAGGCCCAGCACGCTGCAGCCCATGGGGTGGAAAAGAGTCAGACACAACAATAAGAAAAGGCTGCTCAGAAACTTTCTGTACTATTTTCGCAACTTTTCCCTAAGTCTGAAATTATTTCCAAATAAATTTTTTTGTTTTCCTTTTTTAAAGTAGGTAAGGGACAATTTCTCTGGATATCTTCCTAAGCTGTAGCACCAAGAAAAATTCACAGAAATCTGAAATTCTCACTGTTCCCATTCAAAGGTCCTTGGCTGTTAAAGTCTCAGAGCCCAAGTGCATGGTGAGCAGAGGCAGTGAGAGGTGCGCCATGCATGATGGTGGAAATTCTGTGGGGTTGATCTCTAAGCCAGGCAGTTTGCAGCACAGCTTTGCCCAGTTGTCGGGAATCCAGGAGCTCGAGCCCGGGACCTGGTGAATGTCACATTCTCTACACACACAGGACTCAACGCCGCCTTTACCTGGATAGCAGCAGTTGAGCCTCTTCTGAGCAGGTGGGGCTGTGGGCTTTTTGGTACGTGACTTGGCAGGGAGAGAGATAACAGTGGCTGTCTGGTTTTCGTTGCTTTCCGTGGGCAGATAAGTTTGATAGCCATGTTCAAAAACAAATTCTGGAGCTGAAACTAAAAGATAGGATGATTACTAATTTTCCTAATATGCATACCCAGTAGCTTACTCCCTTTGCCTACATTCCTTTGTGAGAATGATTATGTTAGATTGTTTTTCCACTGTTCCTTGCTGCTTAGGAGTGATCACGCGACCCTGTTCTAGCTGATGAGACACTAGAGAACATCCACTGAGGGGGCTTCTGGAAAAGATTTTCTCCCTGGTTTAAAAAAAAGGTGGGGGCAGAAAGAGAAGTAGTTGAGGGAAACTCATTCTTGCTGCCCTGGTTGCCCTACTGTTTGTCTTTGGACATGGCTGATGAGGATGTGATGTCTGGATCTAGGCAGCCACTTTGTAACCATAAAGGGAGCTGCTGAGCCAGAGCCCTGAAACCCATTCAAATCCACACTCATTAAATAAACAAGAAATGTCCTATCATTTATACCAGGTAGGTTTTCTGTTAACTTCACCCAAATGCACTAGGTCCTGTACTTTCAGAAGCTTTATCACAAAATCCTTTCAAACACCAGAAAGGAGCTGACTGAAGGAATTCTGGGCAAACTACGAATACTCTCTAAACACAAACACTCTTCAAGCACTCCTAAAACCAACCAGCCGCAAAACCAACCTTATAGTCTCACAGAAGTTTTGAGGAAAAAAGAATAAATGAAAAGAAGACCAAACATCATTATCATCTCTGTCTTTAACTTTTCTCATTATAACAGGTAAGACAGGCAGTCCCAAACGTCTTTTCTTAAAACTGTTTTTACTGCTTTGTTAATTAAGTTTATAGTTTGCAGTTTGGGAATATGTATTTTCTTTCTTCCTTTATGATATGTAATCGTCACACGGAGATCTGGCTTCAGACAGGAGTAAATACGGCCTCTAGGGCTTTTTCAGGTGAACCTGTCAGGCTGAGAGGCCCTCCTGATGATTTTGAGAGCCAGTGTCATACTCTGCTTCCCAAACTTCAGTCACGGAGGCACCGCCTTTGACATTTCTCCATTGTATTTACAAAGTACACTTCTTTAAATCAACACAGGTCTGACATCACTCCCTATTTCAGCTTTGCCTGAAGCAGTAATACCCACTCCAAAGGTCTGAGGTGCCAGTTATGTTTTCTCTTAAAACAAACATTCTCTCTCTTTGAAGCTAAGATGTTATAGACTGTAAGATGTCACATTATTTTATATACAATAAATTTTTAAAAGCTGTCAATTCAACACATGATAACGCACTGCTTTCATATTCCTTAGGTATTTTACATATACTGATATTCCTTAGAGACTGTATATGTATTGAATGAGTTCTCTAAGAGTTCACTGAACATTTGGCAGGAAATCCACGTTCCCGGCATGCAGCTCTTGGGCGCCTTGAGCAATGACAACCTCACCCCAATGTGTGTCAAAGAACACCCAGGTGGATCGGCATTTGGTGTTTGAGCAAACTCAAGGTTTCCCCTTCTTCTCAGCTGAAATATGTCGGGGGGAGTTAAGTGGCTTTTGTTTAAAGCTGGCAAAAGATTCTGACAAACTGATGTTCCAGCTTCTTGCCAAGTCTCTTTGATGACATGACCAACCAGCCCCGCCTCTTGTTGAGATGCTTCGTCTACTCTGGGATTTAGCTAGTGGTTTTCAAAGTGTGGCCCCCAGCCCGCAGCGCTGGGTGCCCAGGCAGCAGTAATGGACTTACCTAGGAATTTGCTACAGAGGCAAGTTCTTGGGCCCCACCCCAGCTACTGAATCAGAAACTCCAGGGTGGGCCCAGCAATCTGGTCTAACAAGCTGCCCACATGATTCTGATAAACACAAGTTTGAGAACTAATGGTACAGACCATGCTTTTCCACGCAGCTCAGCAGTAACCTTAATTCAGCTTTGTCTAGTTGAGGGACTCCATCTCTCTCAGTTGTTGCTTTGCAAAAACCAATGGTTGTTCCTCCAGCAACAAAATTTGCTTCATCAATATCAGATGGACCCCCTACTACTATTTCCAGGTATTTCTGGGTAGAGTTACTTTTCATCTTCAGCCTGAGTCATCTTGCAGTATCTCAGGAGACATTTCAAACAGCAATTAAACCCAACACACAGAGCTCCAAAAAAAATGCACACTTCTCTGCCAAAGTGAGTAAAACAGTGATTACTGATAATAATCCAGGTTATTCACAAACGTGCAAAGGCAATTCCTTGGTGACTGCCTCCGGGCCAGCAGCCGTCTTGCTGATTCCAAGGTGCAGCCCCGTTTCAGGTGTTATAATGTGTCTGGGAACTGATGTAAGTCCAGGCTCAGCCACTTCCCACGGGTGGGACCTCAGGCCAGTCGAGGAGCTCCCTTGAGCCTGTTTCCCAGCCCGTCAGCAGGGATAATCACTGTGCCCACTTCACAAGGGTATCACAAAGCTTCATGAGAGCATCAGTAGTGCAGGATATGGGCACAGTGAGTCTTAATAAACACTAATCCCTACAGCTGAACAGAACTGGCCACCAAACTCTTAGCGGGAATGATCAAGGCTTAGGGGAGCAACCACTTCCACTTGCCTGGGACCGAGGGGCTCCCGTGGTCACGAGACTTGACATAAAACTAGGATGGCTGGTCACTCCACCGTGACCCCCCGGCTCGTGGGAAAGAAGATGTGGGGGGCACAGGGGCTGGGGGTTGTGACAGTGGCCAGGCACTCCCTACAGCCCGGCTGCAGAGTCTGTGACCCTCCAGGAGGCGAGTCCTGGGTTCGGAATGGTCCTGAGCCTGGGATTCCCACTGTCCCTGGAGATGGCCGGGCCTGTCTGCTACCTGGCCCCCGCCCCGCCCCCACAAGCCTTAGCATCTCTTTTGTGGTGAGACACAGCAAAGGGGAACCCTGAGAGTGTTCCGGGTGGCAGCTCCTTTTCAGAAGTCCGGTTTGCAAACACTTCCTCCCACCCAGGAAGCTGTCTTTACATCCCGCTGGCTGTCTCCTTAGGTGCACAGAAATCGACGCAGTCCTGCTGGTCTATTTTGGCCTTTGCTGCGTGTGCTTTTGGCGTCTTTAGGGGAGGCATCCAACTGGAGGGGTCATTTGTGGGGGGCGGTCCCGTGTCTGTCTTCAGATTTGGCATAAATAGTGGAATCTGAGTGTTCAGCATATGTGAAGGCAGCAGGGATAACCCCAAGCACCCAGATCTGCTGAGCCGGGGAAGCGCTTCCAGCAGAGATGTGACTTACGCCCAGGGAAGAATGTTCTCAACCCTTCTTTCCACTGGGGTGACCTGTAGCATGAGCTGCTGCTTTCTGGGGGTGTGGGTGGGATGGGGGTGTCTCACTTTTAACTCTCTGCAAGAGTTCAAGGCCTCGTCTCCCTGTGGGTACGGCTCTAACAATCAAGTCCAGTGTTTCTGGATCAGCCCCCACGCCTCCCCTCCACCCCCAGCAGCTCACAGCCTCACACCTGCTCTCGGTTTTGCTGGACTCTGGGGCTCTCCCTGGCTTGCCAGTGTGCCCAGCCGCACGTCTGAGACACGCAGCGTGTTAGGCGCAGTCTCCGTTTGTAGCAGAAGCGCCTCGGGTGTTCAGTTATTCACCCATGATGTTGCTTAAAAAGTAAGACTGTCGCATGAATTTCATAGGGAACCAAAACCGCCTTCTGAGCTTAGGACCCACTGGATGTCTTAGACCCACTGAGCTCACAGGGGCCAGCTGCAGCTCTTCCCACGAAACTGCTCTTCAAACATCTGAGGTCGTCCACGCCTCCCAAGGCCCTTCGCTTCTCCTTTCTCGTCTTCAACTTAAAAACTCCAGTTTTAATCCTTTTCTCTTTTTTAAAATTAAAAGTGTATTATATCGTCAAAACAAAAGAAAAAGCGACTAGAAAATCCCGGGAGCATGGAAAGGCGTGGAGAAAACCTGACCAACGCTGCCCCGCCGTGGCAGCGTGCCCCTGCAGGAGGGGCTCGCTGAATCCAGCACTTCTCCTCTGAAGCACTCCTCTCTGCTGTAATTAGTTACATGGCAAAGCATCTGAGGCCCTTCCTCTCCACCATTCGGCTGGATGCGCCCAGTGAGGACGTGTATTTCCCTCCATCACCGTTTGCTAGAACCGCGCGTGGAACCTGGCACAGCACAGGGGCTCAAAGTACACCTGTTGATCAGATGGCCAACGTGTTCTTTTTACACAGAGTTTAAAAATACAGAACTAAGATCATGGCTTAAATCGTTTTGTATTCTTTTCTTTTTTATTAAACGATTAAACAATTTTGCTCTGTGAAAGCATTCTGCCACGTTATCAGCTCACCCAAAACGCAATTTCTTCTGGCTACATAACATGCCACCATGTGGGCTGTCCCAGCTAAATTAACCGTTTCCTCTTTTCTGGACATTGAGTTGGTTTCTAGGGGTTTACCTTTATAAATAACACCTATCCAAAAATTTTAACTTATCTTGTTAGTTTCTCTGGATACCTTCCTGTAAGCTGAAGAACCAGGTCAAAATGGAATGGTCATTTTATGGCTTGGTGACCCATAACTATAAGATCCTTTAGGAAAATCTAAATCAGTATATATTCTCCCCTTCACCTTGACAGGACAACATGAGATCATTTTAGTGTGATCTGCATTTCTTTCCTAATTGGTAAAAAAATCCCTTTTCACTATATTTTATTCATCCACATACCTTCTTTATGAACTGCCTGTTCAGGCTATTAGCGCTTTTTTTTTTTCTATTAAACTTTTACTTTTTCCTCATGACTTGTAAATGATCTTTACAAATTAAGGCTATTCCTTCACTGTCACATATTTAAATCTACTGTTATACGGGCACAGAAGCTGGACCGATCAGACCCACTTGCCCTGCGGTTAGGAGCTGGAACAAAGACACTGCGGTTTGCTGTGGACATCTATTTTGAAAAAAGAAGCACCCATGTGCCAGACATTGCCACCGATAGAGTTCCATTCTTTCCTGCCTTTCTCCTGGCCCGGGTTCTCAAAACTGATCAGGAAGCAGAGATTCTGATGCGAGGTCTGGGTACAGTCTGGGTATGTTTATAGCTGTATTTTACTCACGTTTTCCATTCTTTTGCATACCAGCTTTCAGAAGTTCTGCTCTAGACTATTCCAGGAGGGTAGTGGCAGGAGTAGCTGACCAGAAGGGCTTTGGAGCTGGATTCCACTGCTAAGCCCCTTCTCTGTGACCCCCTGCTGGCCTGGCTACACCAAGACAGTGGAACTGAGCCTGTTACCCATCCTAGCCAATGGCATCTGGGATTCCTGGGGAAGCGTTTCCTCTCTGTTAAAGAGAAGGTCCCTTTCCCCATCCCTGAGCAGGGCTGAGTGAAGACTTGAGGAGGAAAGCAGCCACCTTGTGGCCATGAGGAGGATTACTGCCTGGGAGAGCAAGACGCAAACCCTGGGTCTGCCCTGCCAGCTCTTATCCTGAGATAGGCAGTGTCTCACAGTCCAGCCCTCTTGTAGCTTAGCGTTAGTAAGAGCAACCGAAAGCATCTGAACTAACCCAAGCCCTCGCTGGCTGGCCCAGACTCCCAGGACCCTGCTCAGAACTACCCAGATAGGATTGTTAAAGGAGGGGGCTGGGGATCTCCATCTTACTGAAGCTCCAGGGGGTTCTTTTGAGAAAGGCTGCGATGAGGACTTTACCAAGGGTGCTGAGGGGCGGTCAGATGCACAGCTTCTGCAGCCTGAGAGCTTGGCTTCCAGCCCCAGGTCTGGCTTCGAGCCCCTTTCTGGCTCTGTCACCTCGATCAAGTTATTTAACGCCTCTGTGCTTTAGTTCATTATGGGTAAAACAGGGATAATAATTATTAGTAGCTAATATATGTTGCAAAAATTTAACTTTTTTAAATTAAACGTTAAACTCATTAACAACTGAAGTTGTGAAAACCTACTTCACATATTGAGAAAACTGCTTGGCACAATAATAAGCAGCATGCAAGAATTAGCTGGGCTTCCCAGCGGGCAGAGCAGTAAAGAAGCCGCCTGCCCGTGCAGGAGACGTGGGTCCCGTCCCTGGTGTGGGGAAGACGCTCTGGAGGAGGAAATGGCCGCCCACTCCGGCATTCTTGCCTGGGAAATCTCAAGGACAGAGGAGCCTGGTGGGCTCCCCTGGGGTCACAAAGAGTCAGACATGACTGAGCGACTAACACTCACACAAGAATTAGCTATTACTATTATTATTGCCAGATTCTCCTGGCAACTCACTACCTCGTTTGTTTTACTAAATTGCTCACACACTCAACAGCCTTCACTGGCTCCCTAGCTCCTCCAGAATAAAGGCCAGATCAAAGCAGGGGCTGCTACTCCATACCAGCCACTGTGGTCAGATCTCCCCTTCAGCAGCAGGGACCAGCTTCTCCACCTCCAGACCTGCGCGAGGAAACACCCCCCTCCTGCTGTCTTCCTCCCAAAGGCAGGTGAGATTCTCAAGGTCTACCATGCGTGTGATCTCACTCACCATTTCTCCCCGTGGCTTTCCCCGCCGAGACCAACCTACTCCATGAACTCTCTGCACAAGGGGGTGCTGGTCACACATGGCTGGGCTTCCATGTCTTACAACTAAGTTCTCCTCCGCTCCCGTACGAGCTTGGACTCCTCCAAGGGAAGCATCTCCATTATCTTGGCTCCAGCATCTGGCACCCCCCAGTCCCAGAGCCGTCCTCACTGGGCCCTCATGATGGAGCCGGCGCCACGCCATGAACATCACGGACTTGAACGAGTTTAATCTGAACTCCGCCCCCTCCTGCATTTACTTGGGAACTTTTACTGAGCGCCTAGGATGTGCCAGGCCTGGGGCTGGGCGGCCGGAAAGCAAGACTGATTAGTCCCTGCTCCAGGGAGGTTATGGGGCTTCCCTCATAGCTCAGTCGGTAAAGAGCCTGCCTGCAGTGCAGGAGACCCGAGTTCAATTCCTGGATCGGGAAGATCCCCTGGAGAAGGAAATGGCAACCCACTCCAGTATTCTTGGCTGGGAAATCCCACGGACAGAGGAGCCTGGTGGGCTACAGTCCATGGGGTTAGAAGAGTCGGACACGACTTAATGACTAAACCAGGGAGATTATAGTCTAGTGAACTGGAAGTTAAACCACTACCTTGCTTCCAACTAATTAGTTGCTTTGCAAATACAGAATAAGGGTCATTTAAAGTGAAGAAAACAAAACAACCCACTACTTGGAGGCCCACAGGCCAAATTGAGCCTTCAGATAATTCTGTTTTTTAGGCTTTCAAAATCAGTTAGGTGGGCTGGGTCTTCCCCACATCAATGACCTCTGGCCAAAGACCACCAGGGATATACCTGTAGTTGAATAAGCTGATTACTCCGTCCAGTAAGGGAATCCTCACCCCACGGGGGCTGTGGAGGGTCTCAAAAGAGGGTGCCTGGAAGCATGTAGAGTTTTAGATATTTGGGGCTCATGTTAGATGGTTCTGCGAGGAGGCTTCAAGGAAGCCTGCATTGGAGGCTGCCAGGAAGTGGGGACAACCCTATGACTTGATATCTTAGCGACTAGTGCTCAGATGCAGAGAAGGCTAGAGCAGCAGATAAAATCGATAAAGCAGCAGGCCAGCGGGGCAGGGGGAGGCCCGCGGTTCTGAGGCTCAGGCATGATGACAGAGGAGCTGTTTCCAGCCTGCCCCAGCACAGTCAGAGCTGCCCTGTCCCATGTGGACGTTCTGTGACTCTGTTCAGCACGGAAACAGCAGAGCCCGCCCCGGGGAGTTAACCCAGCTCCCAGGGACTCCAAGGCCGGCTGGCGATGCCCCCTGGCTCCCCTCTGCTGGTCGTCCGCAGCCTGCCCACTGCCCCTCACAGCCCATCTGCTGCGGTATTTACTGCCCCTGCCTGCTCCCAGGAGCATCTGCATTCACTGCTCTGGCTAAAGACGGCTTGTTACCAAACAAACTGATGGCAACTGTGATAAGGGCTAGTTGAAGAAGTGGTGAAGAACCTAGCCTTCGGGGTGAGGAAGGGAGGGAGAAATCATGGCTAGCTTCTAGGTGTAGGTGACTTTTAACCTGGGTCCTGAAAAAGTCAGAACGAACCAGAAGAGGTGGGAAAAGTCAGTGATAATTCAACTAATACTGTCTGGAGGCTTGCCATGAGTCAGGGCCTGCGTAAAATGTTCCATGAGCTGTTTCACTTAATTTCTGCAGTCCCCGATTCAATAAGTAAGTAATGAGAACTAACCCTGACACCTTGAGTGTCTGCCATGTAGGAGCCCCTGGCAGCGACCCTCTGAGGTGAGTACTATCATTACTCTCCTATTTTACAGCTGGGCAAGTGGAGACCCCGAGACCCTAAGTCACCTGCCTGAGGTTACCTGGATGGGAAGTGACGTGGCTGGGATCTGAACCCAGGCAGTCTGACTCAGGAAACTAGACTCTCTCCACAACCAAGTTCCATGGCCTTTCTATGTATTTCTGTCCCCACTTTAAGAAGGAGACAACGCAAGCTCTGATAACTTGCATCACTCACACAGCTCCTAAGGCCCTCTGCAGCCAAGACTTTAACACAGGGGCCTGACCCCAAGCCCCATGACTTCAAGCGGGGAACTTAGAAAATGCATGTAGGATGCTAGTTTTTTTTCACCAGCGTCAAGATCTGATTTTATTGCTTTTATAGAAAAGTTCTCAAATCAAATGCCAAATGATAGGCAGCTTTCAAAGCCAGCAGGCAGAGAATAAATTTTACTTTATATCCAACATGGCAACCCACTCCAGTATTCTTGCCTGAAAAATCCCATGGACAGAGGAGCCTGGTCGGCTATAGTCCATGGGGTCACCAAGACTGAAGCGACTGAGCAGGAGGGGGGGGTCTGTTTTAATCAAGGACTGAAGAGGCACCAATAGCCCTGGACAAGGTCTGGGTGTGGGTATCGAGAGGAGTCTGCCAGGGTGGGGGTCGAGGCCTGGAGTCCCCTGGGGAGCTTGCTAACAATGCAGATACCTGAGCCTCAGCCAGGCAGATTCAGAGGCGCAGCCCTGGCACCAGCAGCTTTAACGAGATCCCAAGGGACCCTGGTCCAAACTGCCGCTGCCACAACACCGAAGCCCAAACTTTGGGGAAGCTGGACCCAGCAAACCAAAATAAACAGTGTAAAAGAAAGTGGGGGGGTGGGAAGCAAGATGCTGCTTGTTTGGGAGCAGAGCTGCAGGCACACGCTGGGAGAGCAGCTGGGTCGGGCAGAGACTCAGCGCCCTGCCAGTCTCACTTGGGCATGCATCCTGATGTTAAGAAAGTGAAAGTCGCTCAGTCATTTATGTTGATAAAGTGAAAATCGCTCAATCGTGTCCGACTCTTTGCAACCCAAGGTTCCACAGTCCGTGGAATTCTTCAGGCCAGAATACTGGAGTGGGTAGCGTTTCCCTTCTCCAGGAGATCTGCCCAACCCAGGGATCAAACCCAGGTCTCCCGCATTGCGGGCAGATTCTTTACCAGCTGAGCCACCAGGGAAGGCCTTCATGTTAATAAAAGCGGTCGTTTACTGAGTCCAGTGACTGTCATAGGCCCTTTATTTGGATTATTGCAGAGTCTCACAATAACCCAATCCTATTAGGCACCTAATTCTACAACCTAATAGTACTTGCTGTTTACTCACGAAGTCATGTCCAGCTCTTTGCATAGCCTGCCAAGCCCCTCTGTCCATGGGATTTCCCAGGCAAGAATACTGCAGTGGGTAGCCATTTTCTTCTTCAGGGGATCTTCCCAACCCAGGGATTGAACCTGCGTCTCCTGCACTGGCAGGCGGGTTCTTTACCCCTCAGGCACCTGGGAGGCACACCTGCTAGTCTTAGGGACCCTTTTTAACAATCCCTTTCTACAGATGAGGAATCTGAGTGAGCAACATGCCCACAGCCCAGGGTTGCTGACTGGGATAAAGGCCCAGCAGCCTGTCTCCGGCGCGTGGTGCCCCCGGCAGCTCTGTGCGGTGGGGAACACTTGTGCAGTGGGCACCTGGGCGTATGGGGTGGTTGGGAAAGCTGAGGCACGGCTACTGTCAACGACGGCGGGGCCGTGGAGATGCCAGGAGGCGGGGGAAGGTCTCCGAGCCGAGAACTAGGACGGAGGAAGGGGTGGTTGTGTGGTGTGTGGTCAGCTTCACCAATGGACGTGAGACGTGGGCCCCTGTGAATACCCCACACTGAACCAGTGCCAGGAATATGATGCTGCGGGTCAAATGCAGCCCCTGACCTCGTGGCTCTTACGGTTCAGCAGTGGGACAGGCCCTAAGTTTGTTTTGCAAAAGATCCTTTAATTACGGGCACCTGATCTGAGAGAACAATGCCAGTGTGTGTGGCCTCAGAGCGGGGCTCTTTGGGGCGAGGCAGTTAAGCCCAGCTCGGACACACACACCAGCATTAAGTCAGCTCCAGGCAGCGGGGCAACACATGCAAACGCCCCGGGGCTCAAGGAAGAGTGGCCCGCTCGGGAAACAGAAAGGACATCATCACGGCTACTGTGAGTCAGAGGGGAGCGGTGTGTCCTGAGATGCAGCCAGGTCCTGTGTGCAGATGGTCCTGAACCTTAGGTTTTGAGGGTGGGCTGGTGTCAGCCAGGTAAAGGCGAGAAAGGCAGAGGGGATGGCAGCAGGGAAGGCTCAGAGCCCAGAGAGAGGCAATGGCCACAGATGAAGGGTCTTGAGGCCTCCCTGCGCTGGGGCCTCGGGTCCCAGGCTTCACACCGGGGTGCGGGGTGACCGGGAGCTTGTTTCTCAAAACAGAGAACCCGACACTCAATCTTCAGGGAGAAGACCACGAGGGCCAGGGCCAAGGGACGTACGTCCCAGGACTGTCTGGAACCTGTGCTGGGACCCTGACCATCTCTCATCTCCACTCGCAGCTTCCCTTTGTCCAGCTGTAAGATGAGAAGGTGGCACCAGGCCCATCTCTAAGGTGGGTTTCAGTCTGAACATTTTCTCCGTGATTTCCTCTAAGATGAGATTAAGAGAAACTTGGGAGAACGTGGGAAGACCTCAAGGTAACCTGATGAAAGTCTGTGAGGTGATCAATCATATTTCAATGCTTAACAAATTTCAGAAGAAACATTATTTTGGATGCATTAAGGAAATGACCACGAACTTCCCCGCTGCCAAAATTTCAGACACAACATCAATGTTCAAATGATAAGGTAAAAGTTGGTACCCTTCGGAGGTTCTCCCCATCTTAGCTCCAAATTAACTGTTTGCACAACACTGAAAACAAGTCAGAAGTTGCAGATGGGCTCGGTCAAGCTTACAGATGTATTTTGTTTGACCAACAAAGTTTTTTTTTTCCCCTCGTCGCCTGACATGTGGGATCTTAGTTACCTGACTGGGGATCAAACCTGTACTCCCTGCAGTGAAAGGACCGTCTTAACCATTGAATTGACAGGGAAGTTTCCTAACAAAGTTTTAAAATTTGGGAAATTTTACATTTTTCAGTTTCTCAGAAAAACACAAATATCTAACTGATTGAATCCAAAGAGCAACTTTCTCTATTTCACCAGAGTCCCCACCATCTCCTAATGCCTTCTGCAGAGTTGACATCTTTCATTAACATTACTTGCCTCATTCCTGTTCTAGAAGCTTTCCTTGAATATAATACGTATGCATATATACGCCTGTTTATATTTACCTTGAGACTCTATGTGGGCACACAGATCTAGCTTCCTTTTCAGAGCTAAGTCACATTCCACTGTCTGAATTTATTCATCTAACTGTTAGATTATTATTCATTATCCATCATGGCATTTATTTATCTAATCTCCTCCTGACATATACATTACAAAATTTCCATTTTCTTTACAGTATATCAGTAAACACCCTTGTGCATTTTCACTTGTCAAGTTTTATAGGATAAATACCCAGAAGTGCACATACTGGGTAAATGTGTACATTTAAAAATGTGAAATATTTTAAACATAAAAATTAAAGTTCGAAAGATATCACAAGACTGCCCGGCTTATATGAATGGATATCTCCAGAAAGGAAAGGAAAGCAGTATTTGATTTGCCTTTCTTTATTACTGAGGGATGATGAGTCAAGGGCACATCCTGTATATTTACTGGCTCTTGAATAGCAACTGCTGCTCTTTGCTGACTTTCCCATCCAGTCCTTTTATTGGTTTTTAGGAGTTTTTTTTTTTTTTTTTTAAATATCTGAAGGATATTAGGCCTCAGTCACATGTACTGCATTTTATTTCCCCAGTTGTCTTTAGGCTTTTTATATACATTGTTTTTACTTTGGAAAAATGGTAATTTTATTTGCCACCACATAACAATTCTTTTTCTTTGGGGGGAGCAATCCTATAACTGCCTTCTTTGCAAGGCACAGTATCAATATATTTTTTGATTTAAAAATTTTGATGCCTTTCCCCACAAATACATCCTTTATTTTCCCACAGGATGAAACAGTGTGTTTACCAACCATCTCATAAATGGGTGACTTACTAAAGTTATCTGTCTTGTCCCTTAAGGCAGATTATAAAGGAATAAGCATAGAGGTGTGTGAGTGTTTGGGTCCCTCTGCATGTGTGGACTTCCCTGGTGGCTGAGACGGTAAAACATCTGCCTACAATGTGGGAGACCTGGGTTCAATCCCTGGGTCGGGAAGATCCCCTGGAGAAGGCAATGGCAACCCACTCCGGTACTCTTGCCTGGAGAATCCCATGGATGGAGGAACCTGGTGGGTACAGTCCATGGGGACACAGAGTCGGACACGACTGAGCGACTTCACCTTCACTTTCTTTCTTTCGCACGTGTATACTTTTTACTCTGCAACTTTGACGGCTTCGTTGTGCACATTTAACTTTTGGATCCATCTGCGGTTTCTTTTGGACGTGACCAAGAACTAAGATGACCTTTTCTGTTTTTCCAATTGGCGGCACAGGGAAGGGGAGTCATCAATACTTGTTTATAGATTTTTTAAATGTCTTAAACATTTTTCTTGTCCTTTACACAAATAATGCAAATTCAGGAATCACACACATATTTCCACCACCCCCAAATAACTACTTTTTCCTTTTTTACCATTTCTTGCAAGTATTTTTTTCTTAGTATATAGCTTTTTTTTTTTTGGTTTTGTTTTAAAAACCTGGTTTTTGTCTGTTAGTTTTGTTTAGCACGTGACAACAATTTATAACTGCTACCACTTAATGTTTTAACCTAGCAGTTCCCAATCCTGGCCAGGCAGCTAGCTTCCCCATGGAGCTTGTTAAAATAATGAATCAGCAATCCTAGGGGGTGGGCCCTGGTGTCTATATTTTTAACAGGATCTGGAGGCCTCTGGGACATAGCCAGGCCGACTCCGAGTGACTACCCCACCCCCCAACCATACCTGTGATCGTCTGGGTCTCCGAGGTGATGGTTCGAGTGGCAGTCTGAGTCTGGGTGGCAGGCACCGTTTCCTCCGATACAAACTGGACCGTGCTGGGCGCCGCCCCAGACGTGCCGGTCAGCTGGCAGCCACTCTGCTTGTGAGCCACAAAGGCGTCCAAATTGTTAAAGTGCTGCTTGCAGATGCCACAGATGTGGATGTCGGGAGTCAGCTCCACCAGCACGGTTGTGCCACCTGGAACTCCATGGGACAAAGCGGGAGTCACAGGTTAATTTCAGACAGTTTGAAATGACAGCACAAACCAGACCCACGGTGAGAAAAACGGGCATGGTGGCAGACGCGGCTAGTTGCTGGCCCAATATCTATTCCACTCCCCTCTTCTTGCACACAGAAGCACAGTTCTGCCCCAGCAGCAACATACCCACCCAAGTAATGCTCCTGATTATTCCCTGTGGGGGCACTAGGGGTATTTCATGCAAGAGGGTTCTTCCCTGCACTTCAAGAAGGCTGCCTTGCACTTCAAAGGACCATCTCCTATCTCAAGTAAAACGTAATTGTACTTTTCAGTCATTATGAGAGCCAAGGCTCCCACTATTCCAACCCTCTCCCCATCGTGAGAACCACTAGCCTGAATAATTTTGGTTCATGACATACTTGGGAATCCCTCCAGTACAGTGCTGGAGGAGCTCCAGGGAAAGACATGATAAAAAGGGAGATGACATGGTTGGCACTGTTCACCTCTCCCTTCAGCCTTGAATGCAGATGTGAGGCCAGGTGCTTCTGCAGCCATGTTGTAACATGAGGTAAACAGTACGATCTCTACAAAAGTTTACTTCACTGATCCCCTAAATCAACCCTAGAATCAATCAATTCCAGACTTCTAATTAGGCCAGTATAGTTCACTTTTGTTACTTGTAAGCAAAATTAATTCCTGACAGAGGCATTATTTCACTATAGTAATAATATCAAGAATTAATACTGTACTTAACACTTGCAAAGTGCTTACCACAGTCCTGGCACTATATTAGAAACTGCTATATAAATGTTTGTTAAATAAAGAAATATAATGACTAAGTCTCTAACTAATAAGACAAACTGAATTTTTATTTAAAAAGTTTTCTTTGCCTTATTACAAGGAAATTCATATTTATAACAGAAAACTTGGAAGAGAAGAAGCAAGGAGGGAAATTACAGTCTTTCCACCTATGGCTACCATGAACATTACAAAATATTTTCTTCCATTAATTCAATTAAAGATTGTTTATATCGCAGTGCACTGTAAATTAACCTTTTCCCCAGTACTGCTGTATAAGCATTATGCTCTATCACTAAAATCTCTTTATATAAATATAATTATTTAATAGCAATACAGTATTCCATATTTTTTAAGCCTCATAATTTCTAATTGTAAGGTTTGTATATTATTCCCAATTTTCCCTGAGTCTAAATAGTATTTAAACCACCTTTGTGCATAAACAGTTGGCATCTTTGCTTCCTAATTAAAAAAAAAATTATAAAATATCTGCATTATGTTCAATGTCCTGTTACAACCAAGACAAGACATCTCTGTGCAGAAATACAATTTGGTTGACTTCTAAGAAAAGATACTCTGCACTGAGCAAGGTAGGTTTATAAGCCATCTTGCAAACACTGAAATCAATGGATGGAAGGACGTGACATTTCTCTTCACTGTCTTCCTGTAGCTACTGAGGTGCCCAAGCTAAGAGGAAGACAAGGAATCCAAGAGACATAGTGACTGCATCGAGATTCCTTAACGGCAGGACTGATACCGGGGAGGAGATGGGATGAAGTTTCTGCTTCATAAGATGGTTACGAGAATTAAATGACATGGTGCTTGTAAAAGGCCAGCACAGGGATCCCCAGCATATCACCTGATGGGGTTATTATTGAGGTGTTCTAGTTGAATTTGAAAATATCCCCTCTGAAAATCTGTAATGAACTGAGACCCAATAGAATACACTGGGTCTATTTTTTTTTTTTTTTTTGCATCATCAACAAAAAGAATTCCTTTATCTTTGCCAGGCTCCTCTGTCCATGGGATTCTCCAGGCAAGAACACTGGAGTGGGTTACCGTGCCCTTCTCCAGGGTGTCTTCCCAAGCCAGGGATCGAACCTGTGACTCTTCCGTCTCCGACATTGGGAGGCGGGTTCTTTACCACTGGCGCTGCCTGAGAAGCCTCTTTATCCTTGCAAAGTTCTCCAAACCTGTCTGGGCATCAGAATAAAGGCTGGGGTGGGTTGTTTAAACACGGACACGTCTGAGCCCCACTTCAGAGAGTCCCAGCGGAGGTGGGTGAATGGGGACTGAGGTTTAGGGGAAAATCTGCGCTTTTCACAAGTTATGCAAGGAACATACAGGCAAGTTTAGGAGCCAGTATCTTCCAAGTCGTTAACAGTAACATCTAACAAGTGCCAGGGGTTCTCAAACTTCCTGGGCCTCCGAATCGCCCAGGGCAAGACCATCCTCGTCCCCTCAACCCCGGCCCCACCACCCGGTAGGTGGGGCTCAGAGAGCTTTTTTTTTTTTTTTTTCCCTTTTTTAAAAAATAAGCGCTGGAGCTCCCAGGTGGCTGGTTCGCGCTCAGCCCCTGGTCCACACTTAGGGAAACAACGAGCCAGGCGAAACCACGGGCTTGAAAAAGGCTGTCATCATAATGAAAATGAACCTCAAACTCAAAACTCAAAGAAAACGCCCACGGCCCCGTTCCCCATTCAGATCTCCACCTTGAACGTGGACAAGGCTTTGCAGGAAGCCGGCAAGCCCAGCCAGCCAGACCTCGTGCAGTCCTCCGAACCCCAGACTTCAAGGATTCGGGGCCACCGAGACAGAAGCTTTCCCATCAGCGTGGCCGCGGTTACCCCAAATCCACCTGAGGCTGCGCCGGGGGCGGGGAATGCCGCGAGAAGGTGGGCGACGGTCGGAGCCGCCAGCCCTCCCCCGCCACCCCCTGCCCGGGGGGCTCTTCGGAGGCTGGCGAGCGCCCCCGCCTCGCGCCGGCTCGGGTGCGCGCGCCCCCGGCCCACCCCGGCGCCTCCTGCCCGGCGCGCCCGCCGCGGTCCCCGAGACGCCGGCTCGGGGCCGTCACCCCGATTTCGGGGCCCCGGGCCTGCCCGCTGCGTCGCAGGCGTGCTTGGGCCCGGGCCCCGGAGCGCGCACTGCGCCCGGAAAAGCACTTACTTTGCACCGAGCCCGGGAAGCTCTCGCCCTCGTTGCTCGCGTTCATGGCCGCAGACTGGGGGCGAGGGGGTGGTCCCCGGCCGGCCGGGGTGCCAGGGCGCGGGGCGCGCGGGTCTACATGGTGCAGGGACTTTTCCTTTTATTTTTCCACCCCCCGCCCCCAGCCTTCCTTCTCCCAACTCCGCGAGGCGGGGAGGACGGATGTACAGCGAGCGCCACTTCCGCTGCCTAGAGGGCGCTGGCCCGGCCCGGCCGCACCAACCTGGCTTCGCGGCTGCGGCTCCCGGGGGAAGAAGCCGGCCAATCCCGGCGCCCGGGCCGCGGGGTCTCCCCGGGGTCCGGACGGCGCACAAGCGGAGGGGCGGCCGCGGGCAGCGGGGGACGCGCCCCCCCACCCCCCCGGGCTGCAGCAGCCGGCGCCCTGCCCGCACCCCGGAGGGCTGGGCCGGCGCGTTTGGCACCCCCACCCCCTCCCCACCCCGGCTCTGGCGCCTTTGCACCTGCCGCTCTGGGCATCTGGTCCCCGCCGAGTCCGGGCAACCGGGTCGCCCCGGTGGTTTGCAGAAGAGGCCCGAGCCAGGCAGCAGTTGGGTGGGTGCGTGGGGCGGGGGGGGGGGGGTTGGTCACAGGCCTGGCGGGTGGGGAATGCCGGCTGAGCGCATCCGCAGAGCGCTGGGCGGGCCCCCTGCCCAGTAGTGAAATAAAGAGGACCCTGCTCACGTGCTTGGGTGGCAACTGGGATCGGTCGCTGGGGCAAGACCCCTGGCTCTGGGGGTCCGCCAACTCTTCTGTGCATCACCACCCCCGGAGAGCTTGTTAGGACGGAGGCCGCGGGGCCGGCCCAGAGTTCCTGACTCGGTGGGTCCGGGGGGAGGCCCGAGGACCAGCATTCTAAGTGGCAAGGTGAAGTTCCTGATACCGGTGGGCGCTGCTGCCCCCGATCTGACCCCGCGCTCGGCTGACTTCACCTGCCATTCCCTCCTCCCCTCAGGCGTCAGCCCGGAGCTCTTTTCAGCCTCAAGGCTTCTGTGCTCACTGGCCCTGTATCCACCGGCCACCCTGCCTAACGCCCTCGGGTCGAATGCCGTCCACAGAGAGGCCCTTCTTGGCTAGCCCCCCGTTCTGATCCTGCCGACCCTCCATCCAGTGGCTCCCCTGTTACTTTCTGGTCTGCTTTATCTTAGAATTGATCAAATCTAACCTGGTAATCTCTGTATCTCTGTATCTACCAGTCTATCCATCTATCTGCAGATCTATCTAATTTGTCAATCTCTACAGACAGATACACAGATTTATTCGTTTATTACCCTTGCCCCTTACATTCAATAAGTCCTCAACGACCTGGAATGAATAATAAAAACCTCTCTGCCTCGCTGATACATCTATCCCCAGTGACTTGGCCTGGTGCCCGGCACATAGTAGGCCCACAGTAAATAGGGTGAGTATAACTGATGGAATTATCCTGCGGTTTCCATTGAGGGTTTGCTCATTCTTCCAGCAGCAATTTACTTAGAAGCGTTTGCCATGTGCCAGGCAGCGAGCTAGCCCCTGGAGGTACAAGGGCGATCCCGACTATTTACTTCCTGCTCTAACAGAACTTGGCTGGTGGCTAGCGATGCAGTCCACGCTAAACAGTCAGATCAGCAGTGTAATTTCTTGAGAATAATATGATCTCAGAAGACACGAACCAAGGATGTGATAGTGGCTTCCTTGGCCTATCTGAGCAAGCAATATGTGAATGAGGCCGCTGCGTCTGGGGCAGTTCCAGCCTGGGGGACCGGCAGGCGCGGGAGCCCTCAGCCGCCATGCGCCCACTGGTCCCACTGCGAGTCTCACCGCTCTCCCCCAGATGCTCAGGTCAGCCAGACCCCCCTCACTGCTCCTGCTCAGACACGCCCAGCTCTGTGTTTCCTCCTCCTTCTGCCTGGATTGCCTTTCCCTGGTCTTTGCAAGACTAGCCAAATGGAAGGTCACTTTGTGGGGGAGACCCTTTCTGTCTCTTATCTGAAGTCCTTACCCCCCGCTTGGTACACTCTGTACATCACCTCCGTTACACCCACTCCTGGTCTATATGACCCAGAAAGGCACCGCAGCATAGGGCAATGTTTATTTTTTTAACGGTTGATAAATGAATCCTCACCTGGATGAACATTTCCAGCCTCATGCCCCTTCCCAGTCACTGTTACCCCAGCTCCCTAAGTCCAGACAGATAAACACCATACAGAATTCTGTTGTTGCAGATTCCTTTTGTTGAGAGCAGTATTTTTTATTTTTGTCAGAAGAGGAGAAACACCAAGGGGGCTTGCTAAGGAACAGATTCTAAAGTTCCAATCCAGATCGACTGCACCCAAATTTCCTAAGGCAAGACCTGGTGATCTGCCTGTGTTTCACAAGTGCTTCAGGTAATTCTCACCACGATATGATTAGGGGCCTTACGAATCGGTGCTTAAGTCTGCCCATCCTGGACACACACTATTCCAAGGTGATGTAAACCCTGGGGCTGTTTCGCTGTAACCGGTTGGGTGACCTGTGTGGGAGACTCAACTCTTTGTGCCTCAGTTATCTATAGTCTGGAAATAGTAATGGTACCTATTTCCCTAAGGTCTTTTCAGAGGAAAGTGAAAGTGAAGTCCTTCAGTAGGTCCGACTATTTGCCACCCCATGGACTGTAGGCCATCAGGCTCCTCCATCCATGGATTTTTCCAGGCAAGAGTACTGGAGAGGGTTGCCATTTCCTCCTCCAGGGGATCTTCCCGACCCAGAGATCGAACCTGGGTCTCCCGCCTTGCAGGCAGACGCTTTACCCTCTGAGCCACCTGGGAGTCCATATATATAAAGTGCTTAGAGTACAAGGCTTCCCTAGTGGCTCAGAGGGTAAAGCGTCTGCCTGCAGTGCAGAAGACCCGGGTTCGATCCCTGGGTCGGGAAGATCCCCTGGAGAAGGAAATGGCAACCCACTCCAGTACTCTTGCCTGGAGAATCCCATGGACAGAGAAGCCCGGTGGGCTACAGTCCATGGGGTCGCAAAGAGGCGGACTCGACTGAGCTTAGAATACCGCCAGGGCAACAGTAGCATGATCGGGCAACAAATGTTTAAAAAAATTTAAATATTTACCCCATGCCCAAGGGCAAAGGAGAAGCCCCAGCAAGACAGGAGGAGGGGCGAATTCGCATTTAAAATCAAACCCCATTTCCACCAGAGACACTCAGAAGGCTCAAATATACCTTGTGCGCACCAGGAGCCAGGGACCCCACAGAGACTGAGCCAGAACTGCGTCTGAGTGTCAGCTGCAGAGGAGCGGGTCAGCAGTGGCCTGCCACGGGGGCAGGGGCTCTGGGCAGCAGACCTGGGTGTGGCATAAGCCCTCTTGGAGGAGGTTGCTATTAACCCCACCATAGAGCCGCCGGAACTTGCACAGCACCGGGAAATAGGCTCTTGGAGGGCACAACACAACCTTGTGCACCCGGACCCAGGAGAAAGGAGCAGTGACCCCACAGGAGACTGACCCAGACTTGCCCGGGAGTGTCCAGGAGTCTCCGGGGGAGGCGTGGGTCGGCGGGGGCCAGCTGCAGGGTTGGGGGCAGAGTGCAGCAGTGCATCATGGGACCTTTTGAAGGAGGTCTCCATTGTCTTCATTAGCTCCACCATAGTTTGGCCTCAGGTCAAACAACAGGGAGGGAACATAGCCTCACTCATCAACAGAAAACTGGATTAAAGCTTTACTGAGCATGGCCCTACCCATCAGTTTCCCCCTCAGTCTCTGCTATCAGGAAGCTTCCAGAAGCCTCTTACCCTTCTCCATCAGAGGGCAGAAAGACTGAAAACCACAATCACAGAAAACTAACCAATCTGATCACACGGACCAGAGCCTTGTCTAACTCAATGAAACTATGAGCCATGCCGTGTGGGGCCACCCAAGATGGACAGGTCATGGTGGAGAGTTCTGACAAAACACTGTCCACTGGAGAAGGGAATGGCAAACTACTTCAGCATTCTTGCCTTGAGAACTCCATGAACAGTATGAAAAGGCAAAATGATAGGATACTGAAAGGGGAGCTCCCCAGGTTGGTAGGTGCCTAATATGTTACTGGAGATCAGTGGAGAAATAACTCCAGAAAGAATGAAGGGATGGAGCCAAAGAAAAACAACATCCAGTTGTGGATGTGACTGGTGAGAGAAGCAAGGTCCAATGCTGTAAAGAGCAACATTGCATAGGGACCTGGAATGTTAGGTCCACGAATCAAGGCAAACTGGAAGTTGTCAAACAGGAGATGGCAAGAGTGAACGTCGACATTTTAGGAACCGGAGAACTAAAATGGACTGGAATGGGTGAATTTGGCTCAGATGACCATTAGATCTACTACTGTGGGCGAGAATGCCTTAGAAGAAATGGAGTAGCCATCACGGTCAATAAGAGTCCAAAATGCAGTTCAGTTCAGTTCAGTTCAGTCACTCAGTCTTGTCCAACTCCTTGCCACCCCATGAATTGCAGCACGCCAGGCCTCCCTGTCCATCACCATCTCCCGGAGTTCACTCAGACTCACGTCCATCAAGTCCGTTCTGCCATCCAGCCATCTCATCCGTCCCCTTCTCCTCCTGCCCCCAATCCCTCCCAGCATCAGAGTCTTTTCCAATGAGTCAACTCTTTGCATGAGGTGGCCAAAGTACTGGAGCTTCAGCTTTAGCATCATTCCTTCCAAAGAAATCCCAGGGTTGATCTCCTTCAGAATGGACTGGTTGGATCTCCTTGAAGTCCAAGGGACTCTCAAGAGTCTTCTCCAACACCACAGTTCAAAAGCATCAATTCTTCAGTGCTCAGCCTTCTTTACAGTCCAACTCTCACAGCCATACATGACCACAGGAAAGACCATAGCCTTGACTAGACGGACCTTAGTTGGCAAAGTAATGTCTCTACTTTTGAATATGCTATCTAGGTTGGTCATAACTTTTCTTCCAAGGAGTTAAGCATCTTTTAATTTCATGGGTACAGTCACCATCTGCAGTGATTTTGGAGCCCCAAAAAATAAAGTCTGACACTGTTTCTACTGTTTCCCCATCTATTTCCCATGAAGTGATGGGACTGGATACCATGATCTTCGTTTTCTGAATGTTGAGCTTTAAGCCAACTTTTTCGCTTTCCTCTTTCACTTTCATCAAGAGGCTTTTTAGTTCCTCTTCACTTTCTGCCATAAGGGTGGTGTCATCTGCATATCTGAGGTTATTGATATTTCTCCCGGCAATCTTGATTCTAGCAGTACCGAAATGCAGTACTTGGATGCAATCTCAAAAACGACAGAATGATCTCTGTTCATTTCTAAGGCAAACCATTCAATATCATGATAATTCAAGTCTATGCCCCGACCAGTAATGCTGAAGAAGCTAAAGTTGAAAGGTTCTGTGAAGACCTACAAGACCTTCTAGAACTAACACCCCCAAAAGATGTCCTTTTCATTATAGGGGACTGGAATGCAAAAGCAGAAAGTCAAGAAACACCTGGAGTAACAGGCAAATTTGGCCTTGGAGTACGGAATGAAACAGGACAAAGGCTAATAGAGTTTTGCCAAGAGAACACACTGGTCATAGCAAACACCCTCTTCCAACAACACAAGAGAAGACTCTACACATGGACATTACCAGATGGCCAACACCAAAATCAGATTGATTATATTCTTTGCAGCCAAAGATGGAGAAGCTCTATACAGTCAGCAAAAACAAGACTGGGAGCAGACTGTGGCTCAGATCATGAACTCCTTACTGCCAAATTCAGACTGAAATTTAAGAAAGTAAGGAAAACCACTAGACCATTCAGGTATGACCTAAATCAAATCCCTAATGATTATACAGTGGAAGTGAGAAATAGATTAAAGGGACTAGATCTGATAGACAGAGTGCCTGATGAACTATGGATGGAGGTTCATGACATTGTACAGGAGACAGGGATCAAGACCATCCCCATGAAAAAGAAATGCAAAACAGTAAAATGGCTGTCTGGGGAGGCCTTACAAATAGCTGTGAAAAGAAGAGAAGCAAAAAGCAAAGGAGAAAAGGAAAGATATACCCATTTGAATGCAGAGTTCCAAAGAATAGCAAGGAGAGATAAGAAAATCTTCCTCAATGATCAGTGCAAAGAAATAGAGGAAAACAACAGAATGGGAAAGACTAGAGATCTCTTCAAGAAAATTAGAGATCCCAAGGGAACATTTCATGCAAAGATGGGCTCAATAAAGGACAGAAATGGTATGGACCTAACAGAAGCAGAAGATATTAAGAAGAGGTGACAAGAATACACAGAAGAACTCTACAAAAAGATCTTCATGACCCAGATGATCACGATGGTGTTATCACTCACCTAGAGCCAGACATCCTGGAATGTGAAATCAAGTGGGCCTTAGAAAGCATCACTATGAACAAAGGTAGTGGAGGTGATGGAATTCCAGTTGAGCTATTTCAAATCCTGAAAGATGACGCTGTGAAAGTGCTGCACTCCATATGCCAGCAAATTTGGAAAACTCAGCAGTGGCCACAGGACTGGAAAAGGTCAGTTTTCATTCCAATCCCAAAGAAAGGCAATGCCAAAAAATGCTCAAACTACCGCATAATTGCACTCATCTCATACGCTAGTAAAGTAATGCTCAAAATTCTCCAAGCCAGGCTTCAATAATACGTGAACTGTGAACTTCCAGATGTTCAAGCTGGTTTTAGAAAAGGCAGAGGAACCAGAGATCAAATTGCCAACATCCACTGGATCATCGAAAAAGCTAGAGAGTTCCAGAAACACATCTACTTCTGCTTTATTGACTATGCCAAAGCCTTTGACTGTGTGGATCACAATAAGCTGTGGAAAATTCTGAAAGAGATGGGCATACCAGACCAGCTGACCTGCTTCTTGAGAAATCTGTATGCAGGGTAGGAAGCAATAGTTAGAACTGGACATGGAACAACAGACTGGTTCCAAACTGGGAAAGGAGTACGTCAAGGCTGTATATTGTCACCCTGCTTATTTAACTTATATGCAGAATACATCATGAGAAACGCTGGGCTGGAAGAAGCACAAGCTGGCATCAAGATTGCCAGGAGAAATATCAATAACCTCAGATATGCAGATGACACCACCCTTATGGCAGAAAGTGAAGAGCAACTAAAAAGTCTCTTGATGAAAGTGAAAAAGTTGGCTTAAAGCTCAACATTCAGAAAACTAAGATCATGGCATCTGGTCCCATCACTTCATGGCAAATAGATGGAGATACAGTGGAAACAGTGGCTGACTTTATATTTTGGGGGGCTCCAAAATCCCTGCAGGTGGCGACTGCAGCCATGAAATTAAAAGATGTTTATTCCTTGGAAGAAAAGCTATGACCAACCTAGATAGTATATTCAAAAGCAGAGACATTACTTTGCCAACAAAGGTCTGTCTAGTCAAGGCTATGGTTTTTTAAGTAGTCAGGTATGGATGTGGGAGTTGGACTATAAAGAAAGCTGAGCACTGAAGAATTGATGCTTTTGAACTGTGGTGTTGGAGATCTCTTGAGAGTCTTGGACTGCAAGGAGATTCAACGAGTCCATCCTAAAGAAATCAGTCCTGAATATTCATTGGAAGGACTGATGATGAAGCTGAAACTCCAATCCTTTGGCCACCTCATGCGAAGAACTGACTCATTAGAAAAGACCGTGATGCTGGGAAAGATTGAGGGCAGGAGGAGAAGGGGACGACAGAGGATGAGGTGGTTGGACGGCATCACCGACTCAATGGACACGAGTTTGAGCAAACTCTGGGAATCGGTGATGGACAGGCAGGCCTGGTGTGCTGCAGTCCTCGGAGCCACAAAGAGTCGGACTACTGACTGACTGACTGAGCTGAGCTGAAATTACCATTTAAATGTGTAAAACCGTTTAGTCTTGGTTGTGCCGGGTCTTCCCTGCTGCTCGCAGGCTTTTCCCATTGCAGCACGTGGGGCTCCTCTTGGCTGTGGCTCCTGGCTTCTCAGTGGGGCTTCTCCTCTCGTGGAGCGCAGGCTCCAGGCCCACGGGCTTCTGTGGTTGCCGCACTGGACACAGCTGCTCCACAGCATGTGGGATCTTCCCTGACCAGGGCTCAAACCCATGACCCTTGCATCGGCAAGCAGATTCTCAACCACTGGACCACCAGCGAAGTCCAAATCCTATTTACCATTATTATTATGTCTTCCTGTTGCTGTCTCCTCTCCAGACAATAAGCTCCTGGAGAGCATGGGCCTGATTTCTTTCATTAACCCTGCATCTCTGGAGCCTAGAACAGGGCCTGACACATGAGACCTGAGTACAGTTGTTGCTGCTGAATGAATTCACGTATGTTTCCACCAGCTCCGTATTAACCACTTGCTACTATGCTCAGCCAGACTTTCTCTACCGCACCTGTAGGTCACTGCAGTGTTTTTTTTTTTTTTCAGATCTTAAAATATCCTTTTTTTATTTCTTTTTTTCTTCCTATACATGTACTTCTTATTATAGGTGTATTACAAGTTCTTGGTTAGTAGTTTAGAAAAAACCCAATAATATAAGAAAAGAAAACCCATATATAATTCAGTACCCAGAAATAACTTTTCGGTTGATGAATCTACATAAAGCCTTTCTCTCTTTTTGTATATGTTTGTATGTGTATGTGGGTCTCCCAGGTGGCATGGTTGGTAAAGAACCCGCCTGCCAACGCAGGAGGCATAAGAGAAGCGCCTTCGATCCCTGAGTTGGGAAGATCCCCTGGAGGAGGGCCGGGCAACCCACTCCAGGATTCTTGCCTGGAATTACTTCTACTACTCGTGCTATGTCATTTAATCCTTAGAACAACACATAGGTAGACACTGTCACACTCGTTTATAGATGTGGAAACTGAGTCTCCTAAAAGTTAAATAAATGTCATCCGCATGGAAGGCCGATAAAGGACCAGCGCAGTTAAGACTCCTTGAGGACAAGTAACCGACACTGTAAGAAGAATGGAGATTTGCATATGTTACAGTCAATCAATTAGAATTCTATCCTTCTTTAAGTGATTTCTGGCAGGAGATTTTCAGATACTTTCTTCAGTTGTTAAGAAAATACATAGGACCTTTCCTGGTGGTCCAGTGGCTAAGAATCTATCTGCCAATGCAGGGGACATGAGTTCGATCTCTGCTTGGGCAACTAAGATCCCACATGCTTGGAGCCACTAAAACCCACGCGCCACAACTCCTGAGCCTTGTGTAGCTGCTGCTGCTGCTGCTGAGTCGCTTCGGTCGTGGCTGCACCTGGGAAAGCCTGAACACAGCGACAAAGGGCCAGTGCACTGGAGCGAAGTCCCAGCGCAGCCAAAAATAAGTTAAAACACACTATTTTTATGCTGGTAGTATTTATTAATCGTAGCAAGAAGACTGAGGTCACAGTCACTGGCTTGATTGTTGTAAGTTCTGCAAGCAAAGATATCCTTGTCCTAACAAAATGGTTTATAATTTCAAGTGATCAAAATTTTTTGACAGTAACCATTTTAACAGATTTAGTTTCCTATAGCAACCATGCACAATTCACTAAAATTGAAGTTCTCAGGGCAGAAACTTTTGTTCATTTTCTTCCTTGCTGACACCAGCGTCTATAATAGTGTCTGGTATCTAGAAAGGGATGGATAGATGGATGATGAGCAGACAGATGGATGGACGGGTGGATGATGGGTGGACGGGTGGATGACTAGTATCATGGTTACTTTGGAAGACAACTATTAAAGCAAATCTTTGACGATTATAGGAAAGCATTTTTCCCTTTTCAGTAAAACATACAGACAGAAGTGTGATACAGTGACAGAATCTAGAAAAATTACAGATTTCATTTAAGTTGTATAGTCACTGATATGCAAATACCTTATAGCCTTCTTTATTTTTCTAGACAAAGGCTAACAAGAATGGCTAACCCAGGGCTTCGCGGTTTTCAAAAGTACTTGGGTCAGCAACTTCTCCACTTCTCCATTTCTCAAAAGTACTACAGAAAATTCTGGCCTAAGGGTCCACCCATAAATTTACCCGAGGTGGGTGAGCTGGCTCCAAGCCTCTTGTCGTCTGATCGCTTCGCTGCCTCCCCTGCTCGGCTCTGCAGGGGAGCTGACCCCTGTCTTGTCTTCCAGGCTTCCGGGGCTTCTAGCTTTCTGTCGAGTTTGCTAGTGGGTGGACGGAAGCGGGAGAAGCAGCCGGAGTCTTTGCCCAGGTCTTCCTCTCTGGGTGGCAGGGTCTGCGTCTCTGCTCTGGCCTCGGATCCCAGATGGGCCCACTGTGGCCTCAGGCAGGGGACTCTGGTTCCTGGTCTCTGAAATACAGCTTCCTCCCTGGGGAGCATGGGCCGGTGACTTCCAGCTGATGCTATAATCTCTTGGTTACCTAAACATCCATTTGGCCTTTCAGCTATCAATTCCTGATGTCAGCTTAACTTAAATCCTCAGACTTGCTTTCTTCTCCTGGTTGGGATCTGGTTTAAGGTTTGGATTAAGGTGTGTGGGGCTTATAATTTTCTTCTGGCTTTCCTGGACACGGCAGGCGATTCTTAATTGGAGAGTGTCTTAAAATCTCCAAGGGAGTTTGCTGAAAACACACACACCTGGGCGACACCCAGCTGCGCGGGAACAGAGTTTTGAGGCGTGGAGTTCCAGGCACCAAGCCTGGAGAAACGTCATGGGTGACACCAGCTAGCCCCTCCCGACCTTCTCGGTGAAACCTGATCTAAAATCTTGGCAGCAGACCAGGGGGAAATTTTTTATATTCCAGAACTGATTTGCAACAGTATTTAACGACGGCCTGCAATCTTTACATAAGATTTACATAATCTTTACATAAAAGTCAACGAAGAAACTCTTGAAAGTTAAAATAACCACTGAAACCTTATGTAATAGGATATAGTCAAGACTCAACCTGTTGGGCATTAGGTGGTGATTATACAACCAATCATTTTGATGAGAGCTGGCTCTGAGACTTGTCTGGCGTCTGAGGGTGGCACGCCTGTGCTTTCAGAGCAGCTTCACGTGGATGAGCCCATGCGAGCAAGCACACACACGCCTGAGTTTTTTCACTTTTTTGTATGGTTACTGTCTGAAGACGAGAGTGCTCCAACAGTATAAGGAGGTGTGTCATGAAAAGGGTGTGCCTCTGCAGCCTCTCACAGCTCCCCCTGTCTCCCTTCCAAGAAACAGTCATTATCGCCAGTTGCTGGGGTGTTCTTCAGAGCAGTATTATCTATACAGATGTATATACATATCTCCCTCCATTTCTTTTTCTTCCAAATGAAAATACATTGTAAACAACACTCGACACCCTGCTTTTTTGCATAACAATGTAGTTTGGAAAATATCGCTTGTAAGTGAATCTAGCTTTTCCTCCCTGCCTTAGGAAGAGTTCAGTTTTTCATTGTGTGTATATACATATACTAAAATTTACTCAAACAATCCCTGTTAACGAACGTTTAGTTTGTTTCAAGGGTTTTATTACCATTGACAAAGCTGCAATGAGTCTCTCTATCTGTATCTATGCCTGTACAGGGGAGAATGTGTATCTGTAGTATAACTTCCTAAGGTAGAATTGCTAAGCCAATGGGTATGGCATTTAGTGGGTTTTTTTAAAAGTTTTTTTGTGGGGATATGGACCATTTTTAAAGTCTTTACTGAATTTGTTACAATACTGTTTCTCTTTTACGTTTTGTTTTTTTTTTTTTTGGCCTGGAGGGATGTATAATCTCTGCTCCCCAACCAGACACTGAAGCACATCCCCTACATTGGAAGGGGAAGTCTTAACCACTGGACCACCAGGGGCAACTCTGCCTTTCAAATTTTGATGCTTTCCAATGGCACTTTGAATGCCCATCAGTAACTTGTTAGGGCATCTCTTTCCTACATTCTAACTCACATAGTTATCAGGTTTCTGATCTCTGTCAATCTGGTGGGTAAAAAAAATGCTGTGTCAGAGATTTAATTTGCATTTCTCTTATTATGATATACCTCTGAATTTAATCAAAGGAAAGCAAACTCAACACCTGTCTCCAACAAAACAGAACAATGCAGTTACAGTCTGTATAATTATGAGTTCAGAGAGGTTCAGACATAACGCACCGATGGCAAAGGAGACACCTTGTCCCAAAATGTGACTGCCGAAAAGCTAACCTGCTGGGGTTGGCTCTCAGCTTGCTGGGGTCCCCAGTGTGTTAAAAATTAGCAGGCAATACTTTAGCTTGTGTGTTTTCAAATGGTTTTAATATGTGACAGAAAATTCCAATCAGTTATTTGCTAAGATCTTGAAACCCTAAATGATGGTATGGTTTGAAAATCACTGATCTAATCCTCATATTTGGAGAAGGCAATGGCAACCCACTCTAGTACTCTTGCCTGGAAAATCCCATGGATGGAGGAGCCTGGTAGGCTGCAGTCCATGGGGTCACTGAGGGTCTGACACGACTGAGCAACTTCACTTTCACTTTTCACTTTCATGCATTGGAGAAGGAAATGGCAACCCACTCCAGTGTTCTTGCCTGGAGAATCCCGGGGATGGTGGAGCCTGGTGGGCTGCCGTCTATGGGGTCGCACAGAGTTGGACATGACTGGAGTGACCCAGCAGCAGCAGCAGCAATCCCCATATTGGGCTTCCCAGGTGGCACAGTGGTAAAGAATCCACCTGCACTGCAGAGGGTGAGAGTTTGATCCCTGGGTCAGGAAGATCCCCTGGAGAAGGAAATGGCAACCCACTCCTGTATTCTGGCCTGGGAAATCCCATGGAAAGAGGAGCCGGGCAGGCTACAGTCTACGGGATTGCAAGAGTCAGACATGACTTTGGGACTAAACAACAAAGCCCTCATTTTACAGAGTGCAAAACTGAGACCCTTCCCTTGTAGGATCCAAAACTGTTGGTAAACATTTTTTAAAAATCTTTTTGAATATCTTTTAAAATGCCTTTAAATTTTGGAATCATTGAAGATTCATAAAAAGTTGTGAAAACAGTAAGTTCTTATATTACCATCTCCCCAGTGACAATGGCATATTCTTTTGGAGTTACCAAACAAACAAAAACATCTTGAAATGTTTATTACTTTTAAATGCTTTTTACCCATCCAAGATCACAGCCAATTCAGAAGGTAGTCATATGACAACTGTGCTGATAATCCAGATTTTCAGTAAGGTGTCCCAGGAAGTGTTAATACTTTAGTTAGGGCCACGTGTGCTATTGAAATCAACAGTCTCCAAGATACAAGGGTTCAAAGTCATAGAAACTAATTTCTCATTCTCTGCAGTCTCAAATGGGTGTTCCCATCCATGAAAGGGGGTCTCCTTGAAGGAAACACGGACCCTCTAGACTGGAGGAGGTGTATTTTTGATGTACAAGTAGCTTGTTTGCCACAGAAAGGATTCTCCGCTTTTTCTCAGATGGTGTATCACCCAGGAGACTGGAGAACCTAGGGTTTAGTTCAGTTTGTTATCATTTAGGGGCTTCCCTGGTGGCTCAGATGGCAGAGAATCTGCCTGCAATGCAGGTGACCTGGGTTTGATCTCTGGGTTGAGAAGATTCCCTGGAGGAGGAAATGGGAAATCACTCCAGTATTCTTGCCTGGAGAATTCTATGGACGGAGGAGCTATTGTTTTGGTTTCCTAGTATCTCTTTCTTACTTCTGAGATAAGACTACTTCTTTCTGTGACTTCCCTTGAGAATGACTGCCCTGACTCCACGTAAAGTAAGTCACAGCCACCCCCCTCCCCCCAGCCCAGTTGTCAACCAAAATGGTCACGTGACCCAGACCAAGACAGCTTCTATCATCCTGAATTACCTGAAGCTCCTCCAAGCTTCTGCACTGTATACCTTCTGTCCTGTTTCCATCTGAAACTCTGTGTCTCACTTTATCAGGATCAGTTCAGTTCAGTTCAGTTCAGTTGCTCAGTCGTGTCCGACTCTTTGCCACCCCATGAATCGCAGCGTGCCAGGCCTCCCTGTCCATCACCATCTCCCGGAGTTCACTCAGACTCACGTCCATCGAGTCAGTGATGCCATCCAGCCATCTCATCCTCTGTCATCCCCTTCTCCTCCTGCCCCCAATCCCTCCCAGCATCAGAGTCTTTTCCAATGAGTCAACTGTTCGTATGAGGTGTCCAAAGTACTGGAGTTTCAGCTTTAGCATCATTCCTTCCAAGGAAATCCCAGGACTGATCTCCTTCAGAATGGACTGGTTGGATCTCCTTGCAGTCCAAGGGACTCTCAAGAGTCTTCTCCAACACCACAGTTCAAAAGCATCAATTCTTGGGTGCTCAGCTTTTTTCACAGTACACGACCACTGGAACGAGCTCAAGGTCCCCTTCTACGGAAACTCTTTAAAATCTTGGCTGATCTATGAGCCTCTTCCTGCAGGTCCCTCTGTGTGTCCGTGCCCTAGCACTTGTGCTGTGCTTAGTCGCTCAGTCGTGTCCGACTCTTTGCAAGTCCATGGACCGTAGCCCGCCAGGCTCCTCTGTCCATGGGGATTCTTCAGGCAAGAATACTGGAGTGGGTTTCTATGCCCTCCTCCAGGGGGTCTTCCCAACACAGGGTTTGAAGCCATGTCTCCCGCATTACGGGGAGACTCTTTACCAGCTGAGCCACCAGGGAAGCCCAAGAATAATGGCGTGGGTAGCCTATCCCTTCCCCAGGGGATCTTCCTGACCCAGGAATCACACTGGGGTCCGCTGCACTGCAGGCGGGTTCTTCACCAGCTGAGGCGCCGGGGAGCGTTTTTTGCTGGCTGGTCGTGGCCTGTCTCAGTTAGGACACCTTTGGCTGCCAGCGTCTTACACAGAGTTTTTCTCAGTTATGGCTCATGCACAGGTCACCGCAACCCTATTGGCAGATGGACAGAAGTGGATTTACTGGAGCTCCTGGGCTGGTTACAGTGGTCAAGACTAGCTTTGGTCTGGGTGCCTAGCCTCAGTCTAAGCTATACAGGAAAATACTCGTTTCCTCGCTAGTGACAAGCCTACTCTGTGATACTGTGATTTATAATGAGACACGTGTGGTTGGTTTTCCACCTTTCTTGGTTTGAAGCTCCTAAAACCCTTTGGAGTTTCCTCAGAGATGAGAGTGATGAAAACGTCTTTTGTTATGTTAATGAGGTGGCTTTTGGGAACCCCAAGTCACCTAAGCAAGGGTGCTGGTTGCCAGGGAAACCCAGCCTGTGTTTAGCCCTGGTTGGAACTTGCAGTCTCAGATTGGTTTTACCACCAATGGCTGGGATTTAATCAACACTGCCAGGGTAAGGGAGCCTCCACGAAAACCCAAAAGGACAGGCTGCAGACCGCGTCCGGGCTGGTGAACATCTGGCCAGGAATTCAAGGGGAGCAGGGAGGCTCTGGGCCCCTTCCTACCTACTCACCCTGTGCCCTGTTCCACCCGGCTGTTCCTAGGTTGTGTCTGTTTATAACAAACTGGTGAGAAATTAGTAAAATGTTCTTTGAGTTCTGTGAGTGACTCTAGAGGGTTAACGGAGCTCAAGGCGGGGGCCGGGGGGACGGGGGGGTGTGTCTTGGGACATGCAGATCCCCAGCTGCTGCCAGAAGCTCATGCCAACATGGGCCTGTCACTGGCTTCTGAAGGAGAGGGCGAGGCCGTCTTGCAGGACTGAACCCTTGACTTGTGGGATCTGACACTACCTACCTGTGGAATTGAGCAGGGCACCCAGCTGGTGTGGGAGACTTGCTTGTGTCTTAAAATACACACACACACACACACACACCCCAGAACACGTGACTAAGTTCTGCTCAGTAAGAGGCAGAGGAAATCTGGAGCCTTCTGAGAAAGAGTTCTCATTCTGAACCGAAAGTGGCATGTGAGAAGAAAGTTCCTTCCTACCTCCTTCCCAGAGTTATCCTCTTTTCTCTGGGTGTTGTCAGGAGTGGACCTGGGTTCCAGCGCTCTGACAGCCACCTTGTGGACGCCAGGCTTGGCGGCGGTGCCCAGGCACGAGGAGAACAAACAAAGAGCCTGGGGTTTTTGCTGGTGTTACTGAGCCATCGAGCCTACTCTGAGGCTGCCTACCTCCTGACTTTTCATTAATTGTAATAACAGATGTCCTAATGATTTCAGCCAGTTCTCTCCAACTTTTTTCACAGCAGGGTACATGATCATTCAAATGATAATGACTTAGTTATTATCACACTGGAGTCAAATGGCAGAAATTTTGAGGCACTGATATGCAGGCTGGGAAAAGAAAATCAATCCCATTTCTTTATGCTATTTCCTTAGAATATAGAAAATAAAATGGAAAGTTTTAGAAAATAATTAACAATTACAATTTTATAAAACTTTTTGTTAGAAAATGTCAGGTTCTTTACATGAGAAACTTGAGTTTGCATCCATAAAGTCTGTGTATCAGATTTACGCTTTAAGTGGCTCCATGCAATTCCTGTCTTTTTAATGAGGATCATGTTTTGTGATCCTCATTAAAAAGGATGAGATGCCTGGACGGCACCACTGATGAAACGGGCATCAACTGGCGCAAACTCCGGGAGATGGTGCAGGACAGGCAGGCCTGGCGTGCTGCAGTCCTTGGCGTCACAAAAAGCTGGACACGGCTGGGCGACTGAACAACGACATGCCACCTGTGGTCACGTTACATTCGTGTTACATTTGGCGCTAGTGGTAACGGACCCTCCTGCCAATACGGGAGACGCAGCTTCGATCCCTGGGTTGGGAAGATCCCCTGAAGGAGGAAATGGCAATCCACTCTGGTATTCTTCCCTGGAAAATCCCACGGACAGAGGAGCCTGGTGGGCTACAGTCCATGGGGTTGCACAGAGTTGGACAGACTGAGCTACTTCAGTTAAGTGCGCTATGTTACCGGCACAGGAAGAGCCAGCCATGACAAGCTCTGTCCGCACACAGAAGCTGTGTGAAAACACGCTATTTTTATAACAAACTTTCAGAAATTTCCAATAACATTTTTTTTAAGGGTCTAGCAGCCAGCACACATATCCTTTCTTGTCATTGGTAAATGCTGGAATTTCTTGTGGCAGTACAAATGGCTTTCAAGTCCAGTCAGACTTGGAGGGAAAACATCATATATTTTACAATAATGATGAACCACCACCGGCAGGACACAGAGGCGTGGTTCAAGCAATCCCCAGCAGGGAGTCTGCAGCCACTAAAGGGCCACAGCTGAGGACGACGTGAAGTGCCCAGTTTATAGAAAGGCAGGTCAGGACCGCTGTGTACCTGGAAATCAACCCACTAGTAGCTGTGGCCAGACCCCCACCAGCTCCACGCTGGTCAGCCGGGGCACGGCGTTCCTGGGCATCAGGAACACGAGCTCCACCAGCACCCAGGACGCCCTGGTCACTGTTGGTAGCCGCGAGCTCTGCAGCTGACGTGGACGCCTAGCTGGGCAGCATCTTCCTGCACCATCCGGGCCGCTCAGCGGAGGACGAGAATGAGGACACGGTGCTTCCTGGTAGGGTGGGTCCACGGCTTGGGTATTTGTCCGTTATCTTTTCATGTTAAAGAGAGAGATCCAAATTTGAACTGGCTTTAAACAAAGATGGGGATGAATGACTTCCACTTCAAGGATGGTGTTATCAGGAATGGCTTTCTCTGTCTCTCTGGTCTGATTTAGGAAAAAAATTATTTCATCAAGCTAACGTTTTAAGTTTAGTTTTTCATCTATGTTATTAAGGCACATATATTAAAGAGCTAGATAATTCTGCAAGGCTTGTTATCAGTGAGAGTGATCTCCGCACTCCTATTTCCCAGACTGCAAAGGAACTGCGGTGTAATTATGTTTAGACAAATATTCAGTGGTCATAGCTGTACCATAGGATGTTCTGATTAGCTTTCCTGTTCTGCACAACCTTTTGTTTTCATTAGAGCTAAAAGTTTTCCTTTTCTGTCTATCTACTTACTTATGTGTGTGTTAATTCATCTGAATGAGTTACCACCAGTTGTGTAAATCTCTTCTCAATGAATTCAAACCCTTGACAACTCCTATTGATTTTACCCTCCAAAGAAGCTCTTCGATGCCGACTGGAGCCGCTGAGGAGCTACTGTCTTAGGACGTCTTCACGTCATCCCGGGGCTTTCTTACGTTTCTTCCTCATGGCAGAGCCCCTGGTTTTACAGATCTTACGTCTTCACTTCCTGGTTTATTCCCGAACTTCCACTTTTTTTTTGGTATAGTAGATTCCTATGACAAAGTAGAAGGAAAGCACGTTTTAAGATCTGTATCCTCCTACTTTGTTGATTTGAGTTTAAAATTCTAGGCTGGGCAGACTATGACTCAGCAGGGAAAAGGAACAAATGATGGATACGTGCAAAAACTGGGGTGAGTTTTGGGGACTTCCCTGATGGCCCAGTGGCTAAGGCTTGACACTCCCAACGCAGAGGGTGTGAGTTCCCTCCCTGGTCGGGGAACTAGATCCCACACGCTGAAACTAGGAGTCTGGGCACCCAAAGTAAAGACCCCGTGGGCCACAACCAAGAACCAGTGCAACCAGAGAAGCAAATAAGTATTAAATGGAAAAAGAAAACCAAAAGCAGAACTTGGTGAATCCCTAAGACACTAGGTTGAGTGAAGGAAGCCAGTCTCAAAATGTTACATGTTGCAGGAGTCCATTTATACGACACTCTCTAAAAGACAAAACGAGGGTGGTGGAGAACAGATCAGTGAGGGCCAGGGTTTAAGAGTGAGGGGAAGCTGTGAGTACAGACGGGCAACACCAGGGAGATTTAGAGGGGATGGAAATATTCGGTACCCTGACTGTGGCGCTGGTCACCGAAGTCTATGCTATGCTATGCTATACTAAGTCGCTTCAGTCGTGTCTGACTCTGTGCTACCCCAGAGATGGCAGCCCACTAGGCTCCTCCGTCTATACATGTGTTAAAACTCGTAGGCCTGGACTTTCCTGGTGGTGCAGGGGATGAGTATCTGTCTGCCAAGGCAGGGCACATGGGTTTGATCCCTGGTCTGGGAAGATCCCACATGCCACAGGGCAATGAGCCCATGCACCACGGCTGCAGGGCCTGTGCTCCACAACGAGAAAGGCCACTGCGATGAGAAGCCTGCACACAGCCGCAGAGCAGCACCCACGAGTACAGAAAGCACACGCAAAGCGGCCAAGACCTGGCACAGCCAACAGCAGGTAAATAAACTCACAGAACTGCACACGGACAGGAAAGGTCACCATCTGTATCATAAAGCAAAAACAAAAGAGACACTCTAACCTACGATTCTGATTGGTTCTTGTTGTTGGAGGTGGTGTGTCCTGCAGTCTCCATGATCACCAAATTAGCGAGTTCCGAACCCCTGTTTCTGGGAGAAACACAGAGCTAGGTTCCTTTGAGCCCTTAGACGTGATAGTTTCATCAACACATCAGTACATAACTTTATTTTATGTGTTTCTATTGAAAGACAGTTTGTATATTATTTTTGCGTTAGTGCTGAACTCTGCCAACTGTTAATTGTGCGTGTATGCGTGCTAAGTCGCTTCCAATTTAATATCCAACTCTGCGATATTATGGATTGTGGCCCATCTGGCTCCTCTGACCCTGGGATTCTCCAGGTAAGAATACTGGAGTGGGTAGCCTTTTCCTTCTCCAGGGGATCTTCCTCACCCAGGGATCAAACCCAGGTCTCCGGCATTGCAGGCGTTTTCTTTACCATCTGAGCCACCAGGGAAGACCAAGGAAAGTTTACATACCACACCGATGTTGGCCGCAAGGCGCAAGGCAGCTCCGCTGTCCTTGGGCTTCCCCTGCTGATGATCGTATGTCTGGTACCATCATGATTGCTGTACTTTTAGATGAAAATTTCGTCTTTTTTTCCCACCAGCTTTCAGCTACCTGTCCTCGTCCCTTTGTAATCTGAATTTTAATGATGATGTTGATTGTTTGGGTCTGTTTCTACCCACTGCATGGATCTTGGCTGTCTAATTACTGAGTGACCCCTATCCTCTGGATTTTCCTGTCCCCACTGTCGCCCCTGCTCTCGTCCAGGCCCCCCAGCGTCTGGCGGTGGAACTCCTGCCCTGCGCCTCTCCTTTTCTGTTTTCTTTTCAATAATTTATTTCTTTATTTTTAAAACGTGGTTTTGCTATGGCTTTGTTACCTGGAAAGTCCCGTGGACAGAGGCGCCTGGTGGGCTGCAGTGCACGGGGTCATGAAGAGCTGGGCGTGATGGAGCACATGAGCACACAAGAGGGTCCTCACGAAGGTAAAACCGAGACTCTTTCTGTGTCCTGATGTGGTGGTGGTTACACAAGTTTACATGTGAGATAACATTTATAGCATTGCACACTTAATGGAAAAACATTGCTATCTGTATTTTAAATTAAAAAAATGAATTAGTGAATAATTTAAGGGCAGGCTTCAGTTCAGTTCAGTTCAGTCGCTCAGCTGTGTCCAACTCTTTTCGACACCAGGCCTCCCTGTCCATCACCATCTCCCGGAGTTTACCCAAAATCACGTCCATCGAGTTGGTGATGCCATCCAACCATCTCATCCTCTGTCGTCCCCTTCTCCTCCTGCCCTCAATCTTTCCCAGCATCAGGGTCTTTTCCAGTGAGTCAGTTCTTCGCATAAGGTGGCCAAAGTACTGGAGTTTCAGCTTCAGCATCAGTCCTTCTAATGAATATTCAGGACTGATTTTCTTTAGGATGGACTGGTTGGATCTCCTTGTTGTCCCAGGGACTCTCAAGAGTCTTTTCCAACACCACAGTTCAAAAGCATCCATTCTTGGGCGCTCAGCTTTCTTTATAGGGAAAGCTTAAAAGGTGAATAATCTGAACCCCTAGACCTGGGCTCTGTGGGGGTGAGATTGGGGTTCAGAGAGGGAGTGTGTGTTGATGGAGCTTCCATACACCCTTCCTCCTCTGACCCTGTATTGGGGGCAAGTCAGTTTCTAATTTCCCATTTCTCCTCCTGTGCAGTCAGAGTAATGCCCTCCCCTTCCAAGAAGTCGTTATTCCTGGAAACTGTGGACCTGTTAGCTTACTTTGCAGGTGTGATGAAATGACGGATCTTGCGTTGGGGAGATGACCCTGGACTGTCTGGGTGGGGCCAGTGTAACCATGAGGGTCCTTATATAAGGGAGGCGGGAGGAGATGTGATCACAGAAGAAGAGGGACAGAAAGAGAGAGATCTGAAGATGCTGCGCTACTGGATTTGACGGTGGAGGAAGGGGCCACGAGCCCAGGAGTGCAGGCAGCCTCTAGAGACTGGAAAAGACCAGGAAATGGATTCTTCCCCTGAACCTTCAGGAAGAATGCTGCCCTGCCGACACCTCGGCTCTAGGACTTCTGATCTCCAGAACTGCAAGGTAACAAGCCGCTTAGGGGTTTTTGAACGTTTGTTCGCTTGTTTACGGCTGCGCTGGGTCTTCGCTGGCTGCACGCGGGCCTTGTCTGGTGGGGGCTGCTCTCTGCCGCGGTGCGTGGGCTTCCCACTGCAGGGGCCCCTCTTGTCTCGGAGCACAGGCTCCAGGCTCACAGGCTCCAGGAGCTGCAGCACATGGGCTCAGTATCACGGCAGCTCACGGGCTTAGTTGCTCCGTGGCAGGTGGATCGTCTGGGACCAGGGATCGAACCCTCGTCCCCCATATTAGCAGGCAGAGTCTTAACCCCTGGGCCACCAGGGAAGTCCCCTCTTAGTGTTCCAAAGCCAGTAAATGGCGGTGATTTGGCACAGCAGAATTAGGAAACCCGTGCACCTCTATTCATACATTCCTTCAATATCCCTGGCTTATTCAGCTCCTCCTTTGAACTGGTTCTAGTACCTCTACAAGGAGCCAGACCCGCTAATACCTTGAATTTAGTTCAGTGAGACTGGGTTTGGACTTGTGGCCTCCCTGGCTGTGAGATAATACGTTTGTGAGGCTTCCAGCCACTGGGTTTGTGGTCATTTGGTACAGCAGCGAAGGGAAACTTTACTCTGCTTCGGGACGCAAAGGGAACATGAGTGCCAGTGCCTGAGATGGAGACATGGGTGTGAAGTGCTTCAACAGCTCACTAAGCTAATAACTTAGAGCGGACCCCGCAGCCTGAATTAAAGTAAGCTTCTTCATCAGGATCACTTACGCGGTTTTCAAAATGCATTCAAGCCCCTAAACTCCTCTTACTGTAACAGAAACTTAGCTAAAAGTATGATAAACAAGGATCTCCTTGGGTCAGCATTTCTGTCTGACCATAGTACATAAAAGGTTCCTGAAAGTGCCTACAGTCATAGGAAACAAAGTTGGTGTTAATGAGGCCACGTCCAGGAGGTGTCAGAGGCAGAAAGTTATACAGGGATGGCCACTGACTTTAATCTCTTTTACCACGTTGCAAAGATGACTCGATGGTTGAAACATCACAGCTGACTTCCTTTTTGATTTTTACCAGAGATTTCATTGTTCGCTTCATTTTTTTTGTTGGCAGATGTGACATAAGGTTTTCCAAAAAACTTATTCAGCACTTCAAGGCGTCATCATTCCTTGGTCCTGTGTCCTAGCATATTTGGCTCAAGGTTTAAAAAAGGATGACTCTGGTGAGTATACTTGGCTGACCAGGCCTAGAGTAAAAAGAGGAAAGAAAAATGAGCAGAAGTGACCAGGAAGATTTCAGTGAGGCCTCATAACAGCCCATTTCTGGCACACATTTCACTTTTTTTTTTTCTTAAAGCCTTCCAACCTGGGAAGTACTTAAAGAGGCACACAGATAGCTTAGGGCACAGTCTCTATTGTGAGTTGAATTGTGTACCACCCCAAAAGTTATGCGGGTTGAATCCCCCAGGGAACTCTGGAGACAGTTCAGTTCAGTTGCTCAGTTGTGTCCGACTCTTTGCGACCTCATGGATCGCAGCACACCAGGCCTCCCTGTCCATCACTAACTCCTGGAGCTTACTCAAAGTCATGTCCATTGAGTAGGTGATGCCATCCAGCCATTTCATCTTCTGTCGTCCCCTTCTCCTCCTGTCCTCAATCTTTCCCAGCATCAGGGTCTTTTCAAATGAGTCAGTTCTTCGCATCAAGCGGCCAAAGTATTGGAGTTCCAGCTTCAGCATCACTCGTTCCAATGAATATTCAGGACTGATTTCCTTTAGGGTGGACTGGTTGGACTGAAGGCAGTTGGGCTGCTGTAATAAAAATGCTATAGCTTGGGGAGACTTCAACAACATCAGTTTGTCCTTCACACTCTTAGAAGTTGGGATGTCCAAGATCAAGGTGCTGGCCAATACGGTTCCTTGTGAGAGCTGTCAGTCTGGTTTGTATATAAGTAGATGTCTTCTTGCTGAATTCTCACGTTGCAGACAGAGAGAGAGAGAGAGAGAGAGAGAGAGAGAGAAACAGGAAGACAAGCATTGAGTGCATAACGGCTGTCTAGATCTGCTCTGTTCAAGATGGCAGCCCCGACCCACATGTGGCCACTGAGCCGTTGAAATGTGGTTAGTCCAAATTGAAATGCACTGTAAGTGTGAAATGCACACTGAATTTTGAACACTTAGTACCAAGAAAAGAATGCGAAATACCTCACTAGTAATTTTTAACATTGACTACATGATGAAATGGTATATTTTTGCTGTAATGGACTAACTGAAGTGCATTATCAAAATTATTTCACCTGTTTATTTTTACTTTTGTAAAAAGTAGCCAATAGAAAGTCTCAAGTGACAGAGATGGGACGCATTATGTTTCTATTGGACAAAGCAGGTTTCTATCCTTGCATTTGGTCATTAGTGAAGGGGGTTGGTTAGGGCATTTTTCGGTGTCTGTTAGTCTCTCGGCCACGTCCAGCTCTTTGTGACCCCGTGGACTGTAGCCAGGTAAAAATACTGGTGTGGGTAGCCACTCCCTTCTCCAGGGGATCTTCCTGACCCAGGGACTGAACCCTGGTCTCCTGCATTGCGGGGGATTCTTTCCCATCTCACCCACTAGAGAAGCATAGGACCTTTCTAGGTCTGCTGCTGCTGCTAAGCCGCTCAGTCGTGTCCGACTCTCAGCGACCCCATGGACTGCGGCCCACCAGGCTCCTCCGTCCGTGGGATTTTCCAGGCAAGAGTGCTGGAGTGGGGTGCCATTGCCTTCTCCACTAGGTCTGCCTGATCCCAAGCAAGACTGGCGTGGGCAGCTTGAAATGGAAAGAGCCCAAGTGTGGGGCTGTTAGAAGCAGGTGCCTGTTGGGAGTCTGTGTGCAGGAAAATGGGGAAAAGATGCTCAGGGACATGACGTACTCACATCACGTGTTCTCACCTGTGCAGTACTTACTCTGTGGCTTAGCTTTATTTTCATTTATAAGAACTTCCTTTAAAACAAAAGTTCATCATGAGCAATACTACTGGGGTATCACAGGCTTGACATGTTAGTGATATTTCTAGGACACGTTAAAATAACGATTAAAATAGAATCATGGTTATCTCCCATCCCACTGAAGGTGCACATTTTGGAACATTCTGGCGGAATCTAAGTTTGCTAATCTTCAGCAAAGGAATTCTTTTGAGAGAATAGTTAGTCATTCTCTGATATATTTAATTATGGCTTTCCTTCTCTTCCATTTTACGAAGCCATTTGAATTCTTTCAGTGTGTTACTTTGACACGTAACTCAGTGTTTATGCAACAATCATAAAAATTAATTCTCTTCCTTCTTGAAACAATTTAAAAATCTTCATCCTTGGCCTGCCTTATTGACATGTGCACATTAAAGTCTGACTGTGTGACGATAATAATTTCACAACAATGAATAAATGTCAAATTAATTATGTTAAAATAGTAATTTGTCTGCTTCCTTTCTAATATGTATAATTATTAATTTGGGGGGAAGTGTGAAGGAAATCTTAAGTATATTGTCAGAGCTGAGGATCAACCTCTGAAGTGGTGTTTACTTTTTCTTCTGAAATGTATTATGTGGGAGCTTCCTTTTTGTCCAAATATGTTACTTGGTGGTCAATAAGTTCTAGGGAAATTCCAGACAATGTCTTAGGTTTCAAACCAGTGGCTAGGACATGCCAATGGCAATATTACGAGAACTTTCTGTTCATGAAAACTTTGTGGCATTTTTTCAGTGGGAGAAGGGGCAGGGTGTTTTTTTTTTTTTCTCCGTCATGATAAAGGTTGTACCCTCTTCTAATTTTGTTTGTTTGCCGGAACACCTATGGGGCTAAACATAGAAGACGTGTGTTTCTCTTCATTCTTAAGTATTACCTTGAATGTGTATCCTCGATGAATTCTTCCCAGTTTAGTCTTAACACTCTTGATAGTATACGTTGCCATCATCTAAAGTGATATAAACTGAACCTCTCTCTTGTTTTTGTAATTATACTCAGTTTATAACTTATACACGAATAATTTTTCATGTATGCATTCTTATCAGTTCAGTTCACTTTAGTTGCTCAGTTGTGTCTGACTCTGCGACCCCATGGACTGAAGCATGCCAGGCCCCCTGTCTACCACCAACTCCCAAAGTTTACTCAAACTCATGTCCATCAAGTAGGTGATGCCATCCAATCATCTCATCCTCTGTCGTCCCCGTCTCCTCTTGCCCTCAATCTTTCCCAGCATCAAGGTCTTTTCAAAGGAATCGGTGCTTTGCATCAGGTGGCCAAAGTATTGGAGTTTCAGCTTCAGCATCAGTCCTTCCAATGAATATTCAGGACTGATTTCCTTTAGGATGCACTGGTTGGATTGCCTTGCAGTCCAAGGGACTCTCAAGACTCTTCTCCAACACCACAGTTCAAAAGCATCAATTCTTCAGTGCTCAGCTTTCTTCACAGTCCAACTCTCACATCCATACCTGACTACTGGAAAAACCATAGCTCTGACTTGACGGACCTTTGTTGGCAAAGTAATGTCTCTGCTTTTTAATAAGCTGTCTGGGTTGGTCATAACTTTTCTTCCAAGGAGCAAGTGTCTTTTAATTTCATGGCTGCAGTCACCATCTGCAGTGATTTTGGAGCCCAAGGAAATAAAGTCTCTCACTGTTTCCACTATTTCCCCATCTATTTGCCATGAAGGGATGGGACCTGATGCCATGATCTTAGTTTTCTGAATGCTGAGTTTTAAGCCAACTTTTTACTCTCCTCTTTCACTTTCATCAAGAGGCTCTTTAGTTCTTCTTCGTTTTCTGCCATCAGTGTGGTGTCATCTGCATATCTGAGGTTATTGATATTTCTGTCAGCAATCTTGATTCCAGCTTGTGCTTCATCCAGCCCAGTGTTTCTCATGATGAACTCTGCATATAAGTTAAATAAGCAGGGTGACAATATACAGCCTTGACGTACTCTTTTCCTGATTTGGAACCATGTTGTTCCGTGTCTAGCTCTGCCTGTTGCTTCTTGACCTGAATATAGTTTTCTCAGGAGGCAGGTCAGGTGGTCTGGTATTCCCATCTCTTGAAGAATTTTCCACAGTTTGTCGTGATCCACACTGTCAGAGACTTTGGTGTAGTCAAAAAAGCAGATGTTTTTCTAGAACTCTCTTGCTTTCTTGATGATCCAGTGGATGTTGGCAATTTGATCTCTGGTTCTTCTGCCTTTTCTCAATCCAGCTTGAACATCTGGAAGTTCACAGTTCATGTACTGTTGAAGCCTGGCTTGGAGGATTTTGAGCGTTACTTTGCTAGCGTGTGAGATGTGTGCAATTGTGCAGCAGTTTGGACGTGATCTTCTGTAGCATATTGGGCACCTACCGACCTGGGGAGTTCATCTTTCAGTGTCCTATCTTTTTGCCTTTTCATACTGTTCATGGAGTTCTCAAGGCAAGAATACCGAAGTCATTTGCCATTCCCTTCTTCAATGGACCACATTTTGTCAGAACTCTCCACCATGACCTGTCTGCCTTGGGTGGCCCTACATGGCAGGGCTCATAGTTTCATTGAGTTAGACAAGGCTGTGGTCCATGTGATTAGATTGGTTAGTTTTCTGTGATTGTGGTGTTCATTCTATCTGCCCTCTGATGGAGAAGAGTCAGAGGGTTATGGAAGCTTCCTGATGGGAGAGACTGACTGAGGGGGAAACTGGGTCTTGTTCTGATGGGCAGGGCCATGCTCAGTAAAGCTTTAATCCAGTTTTCTGTTGATGAGCGAGGCTGTGTTCCCTCCCTGTTGTTTGACCTGAGGCCAGACTAGGTGGAGCTAATGAAGACAATGGAGACCGCCTTCAAAAGGTCCCATGATGCACTGCTGCACTCAGTGCCCCCGACCCTGCAGCAGGCCCCCGCCGACCCACGCCTCCCCCGGAGACTCCTGGACACTCCCAGGCAAGTCTGGGTCAGTCTCCTGTGGGGTCACTGCTCCTTCCTGGGTCCGGGTGCACAAGGTTCTCTTGTGCCCTCCAAGAGTCTATTTCCCAGTGCTGTGTAAGTTCCAGCGGCTCTATGGTGGGGTTAATGGCGACCTCCTCCAAGAGGGCTTACGCTGCACCCAGGTCTGCTGCCCAGAGCCCCTGCCCCCGTGGCAGGCCACTGCTGACCCGCTCCCCTGCAACTGACACTCAGACGCAGTTCTGGCTCAGTCTCTGTGGGGTCCCTGGGTCCTGGTGCGCACAAGGTATGTTTGAGCCTTCTGAGTGTCTCTGGCAGGAATGGGGTTTGATTCTAAACATGATGTCACCCCTCCTACCATCTTGCTGGGGCTTCTCCTTTGCCCTTGGACGTGGGGTATCCTTTTTTGGTGGGCTCCAACATTCTTCAGTCGATGGTTGTTCAGCAGTGAGTTGTAGTTTTGGAGTTCTCACAGGAGAAGTTGATTGCATGTCCTTCTATTCTGCCATCTTACGCCAAACTCAGGCTTAATCACTCCGAGCTGAGCCTCCAGAGAGACAGCACGGGGCCCTGTGGCCCCCTGGGTCCCCGCCGCCACCGCTTTCTGCAGAAAGATGTATTCCCACAAGACTTCCTAATTGAAGATGGATTTGGTGAAAAACATTGTGGGTATAAATGGGGTCTGTGGATGTAAACAAGGGCCCTGGCAGATTGAAGTTTAGCTCTCAAACTCCTCTCTCCTGTGATATGGTAGTATTTGAAAGTTTCTTACCAGAAATTACAAGGTTGTAACCTTTGGCACGATTTTCCTGAAGGCAAAAAATATTGCATTAAAATATTATTTTGATTACTGACCTTTTTGTTGCCTCCTTAAGTGTTTTACCTGAGATGAGTGTCTTGCCTCATTCTAAACTTGGCCCTGCTTCTGAGCTGTTTCCTGATAACTTGAAGTAAATGCAGCACAGTCTTACCGATTCTTGATGATTCCTGAATTTGGATAATGCGTTTCCGGAATGTCAGACTATTGTGTATTTTGAATTTTCCAATAAAACATACTTTACAAACATAATACATATAGTAATATATGTGCAACAGAAAAGCTTTGTTGTCTTGCTTCACTTATACATTACATATGTGAAAAGTGAAAGTCACTCAGTCGTGTCCGACTCTTTGCGACACCATGGACGCCCGCCAGGCTCCTCTGTCCATGGAATTCTCCAGTCAAGAATACTGGAGTGAGTAGCCGTTTCCTTCTCCAGGGGATCTTCCCAACCCAGGGATTGAACCCAGGTCTCCCACAATGCAGGTGAATATTTTACTGTCTGAGTCACTAGGGAAGCTATTATGCATATAAACGTAAGTATTAATTATAACATTTTTTCTTAAGGTTCCACATTTATACTGTCAAACTTTGGAAAATAGCTTTGCAAGGGTAATGAAAAAGATTAAATCTCATCTCTCAGAGGATCCCTGATAATGCTTTTATATATTGCAGTCCTATATTTTGCGTGTCTGTGTGTGGACTTCCCAGGTGGATAAACATACGGCACACCTTCTTTATCCGGTCCTCTGTCAATGAGCATTCGGGTTGTTTCCAAGACTCGGCTATTGTAAACAGTGCCGCAGTGAACACTGGCCCCCGCCACCTCCTTTTTTTTAAAGAATATTTATTTATTTGGCTATACAGGGTCTTAGCTGTGGCATGAGGGATCTAGTTTCTTGACCAGAGATCAAACCCAGGCCCCATGCGTTGGGAGCACAGTCTTAGCCACTGGATCAGCAGGGAAGTCCCAGGGCACTTTCTTAGCTTTTTTTTTTTTTTTTTTGCTACACCATGAGACTTGTTCCCCGACCAGGAATTGAGCCCACACCCTTGGTAGTGTAAGCATGGAGTCCTAACCGCTGGATCGCCAGGGAATTCCAGCATCTTCTACTTTTGCTTCCCTGGTGGCTGAGAGGTTAAAGCGTCTGCCTGGAATGCGGAAGACCTGGGTTCGATCCCTGGGTCGGGAAGATCCCCTGGAGAAGGAAATGGCAACCCACTCCAGTACTCTTGCCTGGAGAATCCCATGGACAAAGGAGCCTGGTAGGCTACAGTCCAGGGGGTCGCAAAGAGTCGGACACGACTGAGCGACTTCACTTTCTTTCTTTTCTACTTTTGCTTACCAATTTATGTCATTAAGCATTCAAGGAATGATTAACAATAGCCTCTTTTATGCCTAACGTGTATGTGTTCTATTCATATAAAAAGAAATGTTAATTTTAGAAAATTCTACGTTTACATGTGAATGTGCACTTCTGAAGAACCATCATACTACAGATACTATGTTGAATTATATATTTTTATGGAGCAAGAAATCATGAGTGTTTTTCCTCATCAGTGATATTCCGTGATCTTTAATGGCCACCTGTATCCCATTAGATGAACACAGATGGATATGCTGGTTAAGAACACAGGTTTTGGCAGCTTGTCCATCTGTTCTGACCCCTCGGCTCCTCTTAACTAGCCGCAGATCTTAGACAAGTGATGAAACAACTCATGTCTCAGCTTTCTTACCTGTAAAAGTAGAAAGAAACTGTATAGGATTGTTCTAAGAGTACAGGACAGAATGTTTATTAAGCCCTTGGAACTTAATGGAACAATGCCTAGTTCTAATCCATCAAGGTAAGATATATAAAAATAATAATGTCATCTAATCCTCTCTGACCAGATGTTTAGGCTGTTTCCTACTCTTTGCTTTTTAAAGAGGTGCTGTTAGCATCAACTCTTAGGCTAAATTTTTACAAGTTGAAATATTGGATTTGAGAACACAAATGTTTGTGAAGCTCAAGCTATATAATGCAGACATGCTTTCTATGAAGGTGATGCCGATTTCTGTTCCTACCATCAGCTGGAATATTTTAAATAACCTTTTTGCCATGTTGGATACTGTGATTATTACTAGTTTACGTTTCTTTCATTAGATATTCATGTCTTTTTCCTTCTCTAGCTGCTGACACTTGCACTTATTCTAATATTATCCCCTTATACCTCACATAAATGAAATGTTTTTTCATTGTTTGCTGAGCCAGTGCACAGACAAAATGAGTACTGTTTAAAGCGATATGGGGTCTTTTGTTTAAGATGAGTAAAATGGACACAGGTTAAAAAGTGAATGTTTTCTCTCTTGTATCATGCTCACTACAGTAACTATTAACAGGCTTTCTGGTATCCTCTGGACCCTTTAAATAATCATTTGAAAAATAATAAAGCGAGCAAATGATATATTCTTGCTGTAAAAATGCAAGCAATGTTCAAATATATCTATGCATGCTTATTTAAAAATGACATCTTACTATTCTTACTGAATGTAGAACACTTTTTGCCTTCGACACAGTCATGCATAAACTTCCACGCTGGTGTACACAGATCGCCTCAATTTTTCAAAATGCCTGCAAAGCATTCTATATCCCAATTATATGACTCTAATCAATATTTATTAGTCATTCCCTATTGATGGACACTTGTTTCCAATTTGTTACTATTACATTTTGGTGCATTCAACATCTTTGTATCTATATTTTTGCTTGTTTGATTGTAGATAAATATCTCAATGTTCAATTGTTGGGATGATTTTTTAACAATGCTAAAGCAGTCAGTAGGCAAAGATAGATAAGCTAAGATTTGAGGAAATACAGTTATCTCTCGTTTCCCACCCCCACCCCGCCAAGGGTTATCTGAGGTATTCTAACATAAATAATACATGTGCTTAATTAGAAAAAACAACAAGTCATTTCCACCCAAATTTCAGTTTTAAATTCTTATTTACAAACCTTAATTTTATCTTATTTCTTCCTGCCTTTGTAGTAAAGCTTAATTTTTAACTGTAACCTAAACAACCTTTAAAACAAATCATTTATCCCAAAGCTTTGCTATGCCATAATTGCCTGGTTATTCAGATGATGGATGCGTCATATCTGAAAACACACTAGTTATCGTGTGAAATTTATTTCAACATGCATTATCTAAACCACCAAAGATGAAAACACTGCATGGATAAATATGATAAAAATATGATGGATTTAGAAGCTCAATGCTCAGGTTTAGTATTTAGTCATTTTTATTATATTGTTGGCTCAAAAATGTTAAAGAAGACCAGCAGAGGAACTGTTAACACATTTTCAAATTTTTGCCTGTTCTCTTGTCTGGGAAGGAAGTAATTCTAGCCTATGAGCTCTTGAATGCTTTACAAGTAATAGAAACCAAGTGGGAAAAGCAGGTTCTATATTTTAATGCTGACATCCTCATAGGAAAAAAAATGAAAGATTCAGAATACTTGGCTGTGATTCAGTACCTAAACACTTCCTGGTGTTTTCCAGAATTCCCTGGAGACCTATAAAAGCTTCTGTGCTGGAGGTGCCCATTGTCGCTGTACACTTAGGCCAGTTTATCAAACTAACGAGCTGAAGAGTGATGCTATTTCCAGGTTCAACTCCATGAGGGAAGACCAGAGAGAAAACAAAACCAAAATTCAGACAGAAGAGTAATCCTAAGGGCCAGCCTGACAAAAAAATTTATTAACTCATACACACCAAATCTTACCCAGAGTAATATTCTTTGTGGAGATTTTACTCAACAAATCTTATGCCAGTTCCTCCAGTCAAAGCATTATAGATAAAGCACTGTGGTTTTTACACTGGCTGATGTGTATTGATATAGACATAATATTTGCAAACAACTGTAAAATGCATAGAATGTATTTTTCTTTTGTTAGGTGCCCTAATGCCTTAAAAAATTAACAGAAGGAAAAGGAAATCCTACAATTCAGAAATTTTTCTCTGCCTTGGAATTTGAATGATGGGTAAAATTGGGGTGGGGGGCGGACAGTGAGTTAATGTATAATTTGTGTCTTCAAAACAACCACTGTATTAGAATGTGAGGTACAGTGTCAACAGATAATAGAAAATGGAACTTACACAAATGTGCATTTCTTAAAAGCTTTTGTTATCTGTTATTTTCTAACTGTGTAGGCAAAATTTAGTCACATGTTGGATATAATTATGTTGATAGTAACATATCATATAATTTAAATACTAAGTCCCTCTTATAGTTTTGCCTCATGCAATGTTGAATCATCTCGAAATTCAACTGGTGTTTGTTAAATAGATCATTCAAATGCTGTCAGTCGAACATTAACAACAAATTCTGAGGCGACTTCCTCCAGCTTGGTTCTAAAACCACATTTATGGTTGCATTTATGGTGTAACCAAATACGAATTTTCTGAGCTGTAAAGTGGTTCTTTTAGCATTATAAATTTGCATTCTTTTTGTTCTTTTTCACTTTCTTTTTTCCTTCGTTTTCCCTTCCCTCTTCTTCCTTCTTCAATACATTGACGAAGTAGGAGAACTTCTGTAATAATCTTATTGCTTATTTACAAATATCTCTGGGACTTCCCTGGTGGTTCAGTGGGTAAGACTCCGAGCTTCCAAGGCAGGGGCTGCGGGTTCCATCTCTGGTAGGGGAACTAAGATCCCACATGCCTAATGGTGTGACCAAGAAATAAAATAAAAAAGATTTTCTTTCTGGCATATTTTAACATATCATTTGGATGAAGCATTAAAAATTTTAAAATTTGTCCTGCATTTTTTCCTGGCTTTATGGTAGAAAAACAAAACCAGTATATACAAATGATCTGCTAATATTTCTTAATCTTTATGTATGTGCCCAAGAGAAGACATTTTTTCTTAGAACAGCATTTAAACAAAAAGAGAGTCAAATATTATGTCTATAACTCTTGCATTCGTGGTTATACTTTTTAAATTTTAAAGCATTATTATTTACATTAATGTTTGAAGTATTTTCTCTTGAGGAACTACCTGTATTTTTCGCATAATGGCCTAGTTTCAATAGTAATATTTTGTAAATGATGATGGTAAAATTTATGTTCTTGGACTGTCCGGTCATGATTCACTCTATTTTGAACCTAAAAAAGATTTCCTTCCCAACTGAATGGTCATGCCTCACATTTATCCTACCCCATGACCCACTATTTTTGCCTTGAAAATGCATGATAATCTGACCATGTTTTTATCATCAGTAATTTCATACACAAATCACGAAGCCCATGGATTTCCTCACACGTCACATACTCTTATTTATCTTTTTGCTATTTATGGTTGATGCTTTGGGGAGAAGAATTTGGATTTAGTATAAGTCGAAACTCAGTGCCTAGGTTTGCCATTAGGCGTCTGTATTTTTGCTGTAACGCTGGGAACAAGAGTGTGAAGCCCTTGAGGGGAGCAGGTACTCCCTCCCCACTGCCCTCTGCCACAAATGCGTAGACAAGGCTTCCACTAAAGCTAAGAAAAACGGAATAACCACCACTCTGCATTTCGGTGATCTTTTATGTACTTTCCCAGTACTTTCCCCCTCTATCAACAGGATCCTGTTTTCATTTTTAGAAATTATCTTTCCCTCATGCGCATGGTTGATCAAAGCCTTCACACTTCCCACTATAGAGGCCAAAGAGGTAGAAACTTCTTCTTATTCCAGGGCAGGCAGAGTGGGCAAGTGAGCTAAGGTCAGTAAATCAGACTCTCTTAACCCTGGACTTTGGATTGTGAGTGAAGTGACTCAGAGACGGAAAGAGGGTCCAAAGGCAGTGACCCCTGTCTGTGGTTCTGCTTGAGCTCCTGCCTCGGTCCTGACCTTTGTTCACACCCGATTCTGTAGCCCCCCCATAAATTCTGGAGACTCCCAAATCTCCTTCCAGCGCATTTCCTTTTTGCTTTTGCTGGCCGAACAACAGTGGCCTATCGGTTTTTGTTGCTTGCCACTGAAGAACTCTGACGGAAAGAGAATATACCTCTCTCACTACCCCGCTGGAGTGAGGAGCAGGCGTCACTGTCCCCACTCCCAGTTCACAGACTGGGGGCTGGGGCTCAGGGGGCCTGAATGACTTGCCCAGATCTCACAGTGAGGGCGTGACAGAGCCATAGTTCGTTCCCACAGTGTGGATCTCTACTTCAGAGACACGTCTTTGAGGTTCACTTGAAAGACACTATTTCGAACCCAAAGAGGCTGCATTTAAACCAGAAGACAGAGCTACCTTAAGGAGCGAGCTCTGATTTTTATTTCTGCACGTCTCCTCACCCGCCCACCCCACGACCTCCAGGGTTTGTTACAGAAAATAAAGATACATTTTTCCCTTGTGCCTCTGAACACAGCTTGCTGAACGTGATTTTTTTGCTTGCCTCAGTTGCAATAATTGCGTACTTATTTTGTGCGTATTCAGCTCATGTCTGTCTCACCCTCTTGACTGTCAGCTCCCCAGGGGCGGGGGCTGTGTCTGCCTCCCTCTCCATCAGATGAAGGACCGCGTGGCACAAGCCTGAGTGCTGCCTATGTGTTTTCTCATCGTCCAGTGACTGGCAGCCAGCAGTTACTCAGGAATCGAATCTTTCTGCCACCTGATAGAGACTGTTGGCTTCACTTGTCTGTGAGTCTGACACATAGAAACCTTTATTTTTAATAGGTTAAGAGGAATGGCTACTGAAGGACAGTTGAAAAGATATCTACTTAACAAATTAAAAGAGTGAATTTAATTTACTTAAAAATGTATAAATATATGATTTCTAGTTATTATCTGTATAGTTAACAAACTTCTACAAGACTTTTTGCCAGGAGTGTGTAAAATGTGTACCATAATTTGTTTTTATTTAATGAACTCATTTAGAAAAGTAAATTTAAATGACTGATCCTCTTTGACATGAATGTCTCTAACATACACATTTGCTGTGCTAAAATTTTCCTGATACACAAGAAGATAAACGTAGACCTGAGTGGAGTACAAAACCATCCTTTATGGCACTTGAGCAGCAAGTCCCCTACATATGACTGAGCCTTGTTCCCAGAGTGGGCTCCTAAGCTCAATGTGTTCGCAAGTCCGACAAAGTTAGCCGAGGTACCCAACTAACACAATCAGCTGTATAGTACTGTATGTGATGGGTTTGTAACACTTTTCACACAAATAGCACACAGAAAACACACACGAAGAATAAGGAAACTATTTTTAATCTTATAGAACAGCTTCCCTCGTGGCTCAGATGGTTAAGAATCTGCCTGCAAGGAGGGAGACCTGGGTTCGATCCCTGGGTAGGGAAGATCCTCTGGAGAAGAGAATGGTAACCCACTCCAGTATTCGTGCCTAGAATTCCATGGACAGAGGAGCCTGGTGGCCTACCATCCATGGGGTTGCAAAGAGTCAGACATGACTGAGTGACTAACACCTACGCCCTGAAAAGCACAGCAGTACCAGCTACAAGGCCTACACTCTTACACTGGCTTCTGGACATCCTGGGCGCGAAATAAAAGGATTGACATAAAGGGAGCGGCAACGCTCTATGCGCGAGCCGTGTGTGCTGAGTCGCTTCAGGCATGGCTGACTCTTTGAGACCCCATGGACCGTAGCTCAATGGACTCCTAGGTCATGGGATTCTCCAGGTAAGAATACTGGAGCGGGCTGCATGCCCTCCTGCAGGGGGTGAAGCCCGTCTCCTGTGTCTCCTGCGCTGGCGGGTCGGTTCTTCACCACTAGCATGACCTACACAGTAAAGTGCACAAAAGCACAGCAACTTGTAGAGGGCGCACACGCGTGACAGTGTGCACCAAACACGTGAGCTGACTCACGTGACCGGACACGTGAACGTGTTTGCATCTTTTAAAGCTGGCAACTGGAAGGTTTGTATGCAGCGGACTTACCGTCTGTAACGCCCTGGGGAACACCAGGTGTGTCATTACTAGAGCTGTGTTTTATGGATTGTGCCTATGTGTTACACCTAGGAGGCCAGGGTCTCTGAATTCAGAACTGTAGCCCCCTTCACACGGGAAAAGGGGTGGCTGACTCGGGCGACCAATGGGTCCTGGTTTGCCCAGGACTTTGCATGGCAAGTTCCACCTTCCGGGAAACTCGTCAGCCCTGGGCACCTTCTAGCTGGCACACTTGTAACTGAAAGGTACCATGGTTTTAGATTTGGCTCAGTTAGTCCAAAGACCTTGGGACAAGGAAGCAATGGCAGTTCAGTTCAGTTCAGTTCAGTCGCCCAGTCGTGTCTAACTCTTTGCGACCCCATGAATCGCAGCACGCCAGGCCTCCCTGTCCATCACCAACTCCCGGAGTTCACTCAGACTCACGTCCATCGAGTCAGTGATGCCATCCAGCCATCTCATCCTCTGTCGTCCCCTTCTTCTCCTGCCCCCAATCTCTCCCAGCATCAGAGTCTTTTCCAGTGAGTCAACTCTTCGCATGAGGTGGCCAAAGTACTGGAGCTTCAGCTTCAGCATCATTCCTTCCAAAGAAATCCCAGGGTTGATCTCCTTCAGAATGGACTGGTTGGGTCTCCTTGAAGTTCAAGGGACTCTCAAGAGCTTTCTCCAACACCACAGTTCAAAACCATCAATTCTTTGGCGCTCAGCCTTCTTCACAGTCCAACTCTCACATCCATACATAAACACAGGAAAAACCATAGCCTTGACTAGACGGACCTTAGTTGGCAAAGTAATGTCTCTGCTTTTCAATATACTATCTAGGTTGCTCATAACTTTTCTTCCAAGGAGTAAGCGTCTTTTAATTTCATGGCTGCAATCACCATCTGCAGTGATTTTGGAGCCCCCCAAAAATAAAGTCTGACACTGTTTCCACTGTTTCCCCATCTATTTCCCATGGAGTGATGGGACCGGATGCCATGATCTTCGATTTCTGAATGTTGAGCTTTAAGCCAACTTTTTCACTCTCCTCTTTTACTTTCATCAAGAGGCTTTTTAGTTCCTCTTCACTTTCTGCCATAAGGGTGGTGTCATCTGCATATCTGAGGTTATTGATATTTCTCCCTGCAATCTTGATTCCAGCTTGTGTTTCTTCCAGTCCAGTGTTTCTCATGATGTACTCTGCATATAAGTTAAATAAGCAGGGTGACAATATACAGCCTTGACGTACTCCTTTCCCAGTTTGGAACCACTCTGTTGTTCCATGTCCAGTTCTAACTGTTGCTTCCTGACCTGCATATAGGTTTCTCAAGAGGCAGGTCAGGTGGTCTGGTATTCCCATCTCTTTCAGAATTTTCCATAGTTTATTGTGATCCACACAGTCAAAGGCTTTGGCATAGTCAATAAAGCAGAAATAGATGTGTTTCTGGAACTCTTTTGCTTTTTCCATGATTCAGCAGATGTTGGCAATTTGATCTCTGGTTCCTCTGCCTTTTCTAAAACCAGCTTGAACATCTGGAAGTTCACGGTTCACATATTGCTGAAGCCTGGGTTGGAGAATTTTGAGCATTACTTTCCTAGCATGTGAGATGAGTGCAATTGTGCGGTAGTTTGAGCATTTTTTGGCATTGCCTTTCTTTGGGATTGGAATGAAAACAGACCTTTTCCAGTCCTGTGGCCGCTGCTGAGTTTTCCAAATTTGCTGGCATATTGAATGCAGCACTTTCACAGCATCATCTTTCAGTATTTGAAATAGCTCTAGTGGAATTCCATCACCTCCACTACCTTTGTTCGTAGTGATGCTTTCTAAGGCCCACTTGACTTCACATTCCAAGATGTCTGGCTCTAGATGAGTGATCACACCATCGTGATTATCCGGGTCGTGAAGATCTTTTTTGCACAGTTCTTCTGTGTATTCTTGCCACCTCTTCTTAATATCTTCTGCTTCTGTTAGGTCCATACCATTTCTGTCCGTTATTGAGCCCATCTTTGCATGAAATGTTCCCTTGGTATCTCTAATTTTCTTGAAGCAATGGCAAAGAGGAGACAGACAAAACCATCCTAGAAGAGGAAGTGGAAAAGTGGGCTTAAGAAATGGACTCTATTGCTCATTTGCTACTTAATTGTCTTAATTTGGGTTTTCCCAGTAGCACACCCTGAGATACAGACCCAAGTGCAAGTAGGTTATCTGGGGGGTGACCCCAGGAAACATCCATAAAGAACGGGGCAGTGAGACTAGGATTGAAAACAGCCAATAAAAGATGCGCTGTCAAGCAAGCTGACTTCCCTGGTGGCTCAGTGGCAAAGAACCTGCTTACCAATGCAGGAGACGTGGGTTTCATCCCTGGGTCAGGAAGATCCCTTGGAGAAGGAAATGACCACCCACTCGAGTATTCTTGCCTGGGAAATCCCGTGGACAGAGGAGTCTGGTGGGCTACAGTCCATGGGGTTGCTAAAGAGTTGGTTGTGACTAAGTGGCTAAGCAACAAGATAAAACAAGTTAGTTCTGCGAGTAACAGGAGCCTTATCCCTCGTGGGAACCCTAGGAGCTAGAGCGGACTGCATGCCTGCTGGACAGGAGGGAGAGGGAGCTGGGGTATTTATATACCGGTTCCTGTTGGTCGCTAGTTGAGAACTGCCCCTGGGATGTTAATGCTCCAGGACTCCTGGTTCAGCCCTGAGTGCCTGAGCAGAGTGGGCTGCCCACCCCCCCCCCCCCCCCCCCCGGAAGGAACCCCCAGGCAGAGAGACGGGCTGTTAGCAGTGGGAAGCTGCCCTAGAGAGCACTGCGGTGGAAACGCCTGAGGGACTGTGGGCAGGCACCAGCCAGGTCCGCTCCAACAGCCTTGGGCAAGGCACTTTCCCTTCTTGAGTTTTATTTTCTGATCATGTGAGAAGCGAGAGTTTGAAGAATGCCTCCTAAAAACGTGGACATGGACTGCTGCCAGAATGAGAGATGATTCCGGTGCTACATGGGCACGGCTTCAGCAACACGGAACCCTGATTTGCTCAGTCCTTCCAGAAGCACGGATGAGGAAGTCTACTGGTGCGTTACTTTGTCCTGAACACTTATCCGGCAATCTCCTCTGTTTCATTAAGAAGGAAGCGAACCCCAATAGAAAACCCAGTTTCTAGAATGTAACATACTATCCTTTTCTTTTGATTTAGTTAATTTTGTGGTTGGTTTCTATTTATGGTATGTGATCTTGGTCTTTAAATAAGTTAAACAGACTGTAGACAGACATTCAGGTAAGAGCTGTACAGATGGGACGTTAATCTGGTAAAACTGTGAGGGTGAGGTGGTGAGTAAACTCTAGATGCTCTCCAGATTCAAGGCCAGTGTCTTGTGTTTCTTTGAGGTGTTTTTTTTGTTTGTTTTTTTTTTTTTTGGGTGAGACTCCTGTTGCTGATCTTTTGGGTCATATGTTCAACCTTCTCAGCATTTGAGGGCTTCAAATCTTTTCCGCATTCACGTGTGTGTACCTAATAGGGAAAAACTACAGTAAATGGTTGTATGAAGATGGCTGGATTCAGGTACTCTGCTGAAATATGCTGTGGCAGGCTTCCTCAGCACCTTGCAATTCTGCCCAAAGAGGGATTTTAATTTGGTTGTTATCACTGCATCAGGCCATAGGACAGCATCAGCAGATTTGCACTGAAGGCCAAAGGAGATATGTTTCAAAGAGGGGCAAATGTGTCCTCATTTTATACTCACTTGGAATCACAATTGCAAGGTTCAAGGATTTCTAAACAAAGGAAGGTGTTTTAATAGGAAAAAGTGTTGCTTTTAGGCCTTGATACGCTTTCAAGGAAAAACAAGACATTTTAAAGAATAGACAACTGCATTTAATTTAATAGTTGGAGAGAAGAATTGTGAAATGCAGTGATTTCACAAAGAATTTTGTGATTTGAAGCAATATCTTCTAAGGATAGTCTGTTTTATCCACAGCAAATCTGAGATGCAGTATTTTCCGGAAATAGGTCAAATTCTGAGTTTTTGTACAAACACTGTCTCCCACTAGAGGGTGCTCTTTAGTTGCATATTTAACGTTCGTCCTTCTTGTAAAAATAATTTTTAAAAATGACTACGGGGCTATGAATTCTGATACAATTCTTGTTGAGCATGCTATGAAATTTTCTCCAAGACATTGTTTTATTTTCAGCTTCTATGTGTGAAATTCCACTTTAAGAAGTATAACACGATCCTGAGTCTTTCAATATGTGTAAAATCCCCATGGTACTCTGCTACAATAGAAGCAAAGGTGTAAGTTTAAATTACTGCAGTCCCACAGGTCTTTTGACTATGGTTTCTCTATATATGTTACTGCACAAAGAAAATTTATTGTAAGTATTAATACCGTCTGCTTAGATCCTTTGTGAAAAGACAAAGAGAAGCAGTGTGGTCTAGGTGGGTGATTCTGCTGTTCTTTTTCCAGAGTGATTTTTGTTATCTAAGCCAGTTTTCCAGGACATTCTTTCAATTTGTTTTTCAAGATTCCAGTCTGTTCACCCTGTATTGTCTTAGCTCCCTGATAATCATGGCTTACTTTTTTTCTAGATTCTGTCCCTTTCTCCTTAGATTTGGGGTTCTCAAAGCAAACTGTATGAGATTCTGGTGTTTTTGAAACCACACATTTAAAAATAAATTATGACTCCCCCCGCCCCAATATTCAGAAAAGTAAAATAATCAATAAAAGTTTCTCAATTTAAGTTGTTTCACTGCGTTACATTTTTCTTTAACTGCTACAGATTAAGGCTATAACTCAATACGACACTGACATAATGCAGACCAGCAAAACGTCGTTATTTAAAGTTTTATAAATTGATTCCCATGGTGTTCTACAAAAGCCTTCATCTAAACATGTTTGGGAATTCTAACTTGTCCTAAAATTACAATTCTTTTTTATTTTTATAATCGCACATATAATGTAGGAGAATACGTTTTCATAAAAATTCAAACAGTCATCATTTCAGAACATAATTTTTAACATAGAGGTATATGTTGGTGGTGGCGGTGGTGGTGGTGGTTTAGTCGCTAAGTCGTGTCCGACTCTTGTGAACCCCATGGACTGTAGCCCGCCAGGTTCCTCTGTCCATGGGATTCTCCAGGCAAGAGTACTGGAGTAGATTGCCATTTCCTTCTCCAGGGGATCTTCCCGACCCAGGAATCGAACCCAGGTCTCCGGCATTGCAGGAAGATTCTTTACTAACTGAGCTATGAGGGAAGCCCAGAGGTATACGTTACCATCCCTTTTTATCCCTTCATGAAAATTCTCCTCCTTCTCCAGAAATAATCACTGTTCACATATCCATGTATAGACTATAGACATCTATATGTATCTGTCATTTAAAAATAAACTTTTAGTATTTATTACTTTTGTGGAATTTTAGCCTATGTATTGATGCCTTGCTTTTTCTAGTTAACAGTGTGTCTTGGTGATCTTTTTATTTCACTGTGCAGCCTTAACTAACATCGTCTTTATAAGCACTGGGGAACATTCCATAGTCTCTGTGGACGTTCTTTCACTTACATTCAGAGATTAAGGCTGAATCCAGTTTTTAAAATAGTCCGCACTGCTCGGCAGGAGACCTTGGTTTGTGCGTCTTCGGTGCCCGTGTTGCTGGGTATGATCAGTGGATCTCCGACGGGGGTGGGGGTGGAGCTAGGGGGCTTCCAGCATCACCCGAAGCTTGTGAGAATGTGGCAAAGCCTCTGAGCCTCCATGTATGGATTTTGTGAAAAATCTCAGGCTCTGGTTCTTCAAGGATATGGCTGTGCCCCAGCTGGTTCGATTTCTCAGAGAGAAGTGTCATTTGAGACCATTAATCTGATAAGGTAAAGCTTTGTTAAAGAAAAAAAAGAGAATTCAACTCTGAATACTTGTTGAGTACTTGATTCACATAACCTACTGTGCCAGTCATGGCTTAAAAACAAAACAAAACAAAACAGAGTCTGTGCTCACAGAGGGCAGCAGTGGCAGGCAGGGTTAACTGAGAACATAGCCAAACCTCATCCCAGCGAGGAGAGTGAGAGACAGTGGAGCCGGGTAGAGAGAGAGGCTGACTTGAGAGATCACCCAGCTGTGGGGCTCCTGAAGGAGGCGGCGTGGGTCTTGAAAGATGGGCTGACCTTCCACCCCTGAAGATGAAGAGGAAGGAGGTGAGTAGTTGGAGTGGATGAACTACTGTGTGAAAATGAAATGCATGCATAGAAAATTTAGAAAACCACTTAAAGGAATCCCATAAACTTATCTCCAAAGACAACCACTGCTTTAATTCTGACATATTTGAGTAGTTTTCCCCAATGCATATTTTGTAATGGGGGGGCCTACTCTTCTCAACTGTGGGTGTCCTTAGTGAGCCTGGCTCAGCTGGCAAGAGCAGACGTAGAGGCCCCCCCTACTACCCTGAGGGCATCCGGGAAGGACCCGATTGCCTGTTACAAGGAGATGCAATTGTAACACTAGGGAACAATATCCTCTTTCCTCAAGCTCAGTCTGGGATATACAAATGGCTGATCACCATTTCTAGAAGGCACCATCCGGTGTAGTGAAGAGAAAGTAAAAAATGTGGAATGTACCTATCAAAACACGCTACAGCTTTCTACGCTTGTTGAGATGTCAGTCAACACTGTGAGGTGATTTTTCTGCCTAGAGCTCCGACGTTCTCGTGCCGGAATGGTGCTAAGGGGTAGCCGGGCAGATTCCAGGTTTTCCAGGTCAAGGAAGAAGTTTCTATTTGTTCATTAAGCAAACTTAAAAAATTATTAATATAAGTATTAGGAAGATAAGAATCTCTGTTTTCGGGTGTGTGTTTTAGGGGATTTGTCTTCCATCCTGGAGAAAGTTCTCTTTCTTAGAAGAATGGTCCAAGTGTCTTCTAAATGTAGCAACAAAGAAGCAGAGGAGAAGTTGATTTTTTTTTTTCTTTTCAGAGACTGTTTGAAACTTCAGATCTTGCAATATATTTTAAGCATAATTTTTATTGGAGTGCGGCCTGAATCAGAAGGGCTTTGATAGGCGGAAGAAAGAGGGCACACCCTAGAGGGAGGGACAATGGGATAATAGGTATGCTGGGGGATGGGCAGGGACTCTGGGCTGCCTGACTTGGATGGAGCAGAAGGAAGCTTCTGAAGGTACCAAGGCACTGTAACACATAGATCTGGTCCTCCAGAATTGTGGTGGGCCCTTGCTATTTCTTTGGCAGCGCAAGCCCTTTTTGCATCCTTCTCAGGCATGAGAGATCCGCCACACGTGAGCACCCATCATCTGTCATTAGAAAGCTCGCCGTCCCAGCCTCCCTGGCAGCTCTCATACAGCGAAAGTCAGACATCCACTGCGGACCCTGAGATTCCTGCAGGCGCCCCGGGGAGTGCACTCCAGGGAGTGGAGGGGAGCCCCATCCAGGTTCTGGAGGCGGCGCCTGCAGGGGCGTTCTGGCGCTGTCCAGAGCCCACCGCAGGGTGAAGTAGGGGGGCTGGCTTCAGGGGCTGAGGCTGAAGGGGATGTCTGTCCCCCAAGCAGCTCTGCACGGCCGCCTCAGGCGAGCTTCCTGGCTGGGCTGCCTCCAGCCTGCTTCTCGGTCCCTCACGCAGATTCTCTCACTATAAACTGTCCTTTTCCACTCAAGACAGCCAGAGACGGTTTCTGTTGCAACTCCGAGTCCTGATCCCGGGAGGGGTGCATTTGAGGAGCAGTGAGAGAAGAGAGTTAGAACTGGACATGGAACAACAGACTGGTTCCAAATAGGAAAAGGAGTACGTCAAGGCTGTATATTGTCACCCTGCTTATTTAACTTATATGCAGAGTACATCATGAGAAACACTGGACTGGAAGAAACACAAGCTGGAATCAAGATTGCAGGGAGAAATATCAATAACCTCAGATATGCAGATGACACCACCCTTATGGCAGAAAGTGAAGAGGAACTAAAAAGCCTCTTGATGAAAGTAAAAGAGGAGAGTGAAAAAGTTGGCTTAAAGCTCAACATTCAGAAATCGAAGATCATGGCATCCGGTCCCATCACTCCATGGGAAATAGATGGGGAAACAGTGGAAACAGTGTCAGACTTTATTTTTTGGGGGCTCCAAAATCACTGCAGATGGTGATTGCAGCCATGAAATTAAAAGACGCTTACTCCTTGGAAGAAAAGTTATGAGCAACCTAGATAGTATATTGAAAAGCAGAGACATTACTTTGCCAACTAAGGTCCGTCTAGTCAAGGCTATGGTTTTTCCTGTGTTTATGTATGGATGTGAGAGTTGGACTGTGAAGAAGGCTGAGCGCCAAAGAATTGATGGTTTTGAACTGTGGTGTTGGAGAAGACTCTTGAGAGTGCCTTGGACTGCAAGGAGATCCAACCAGTCCATTCTGAAGGAGATCAACCCTGGGATTTCTTTGGAAGGAATGATGCTAAAGCTGAAACTCCAGTACTTTGGCCACCTCATGCGAAGAGCTGACTCACTGGAAAAGACTCTGATGCTGGGAGAGATTGGGGGCAGGAGGAGAAGGGGACGACAGAGGATGAGATGGCTGGATGGCATCACTGACTCGATGAACGCGAGTCTGAGTGAACTCCGGGAGTTGGTGATGCACAGGGGAGGACTGGCGTGCTGCAATTCATGGGGTCGCAAAGAGTTGGATACGACTGAGCGACTGGACTGAACTGAACTGAACTGAGAGAAGAGGGTGCGTGAGGCCCTGGTGATGTGGTCTCACATGGTGGCTCAGATGGTGAAGAGCCCGCCTGAAATGACCTGGGTTCCATCCCTGGGTCGAGAAGATCCCGTGGAGCAGGAAATGGCTACCCACTGCAGTATTCTTGCCTGGAGAATCCCATGGGCAGAGGAGCCTGGCAGGCCACAGTCCAGGGGGTTGCAAAGAGTCAGACACGACTGAATGACTACCACGTTAACGTTGAACAAGGGTTTATCAGGACACTGGCTTTATGATAATAAAACTTAATTTCTCAGACAATTCAAAAAGAATATATTAAGCACATGAAAAATCACGTAGTCTCAGTAATAACAGAATTGCAAGTAAAAATCACACATTATTTTTATTTCAGAGAGATGGGCAAGATTTTTTAAAATGTTCAGTGCTGATAAAGATGTGAAAAATAAGACATTTGTGGTTCCATCATATTCCAGAGTTCCTTCCAGAAGGAAATTAGCGATAACTAGCTAACTAACTTTATATGTCCATGTGTCTTGATTCAGCAGTTTCATGTCTAGGAGTTTACTTAGGGAAATAATTAGATGAGTCCAGAGGACTTTCAGATAGATGGAGATATAAAAATGTCAGCTTTACTTCTGATGAAAAAAAAATTTTTTTTTTTTTTTAGGATGTTTTTAGGCGTATGTCCACCTGGGCACAGCTTACCCGGGGAAAAGTTACACTTGTCAAAGATTGTTGCCTCAGGTTACACGGTTCTGGGACAGAGAAGAAAGGCAGCAGGTTCCAAATTAGCTTTTTACGATGTTAGCCTGCCCACCTGAGCAATGTGGACCAATGGCTATCACCCGTCAATCAAGCAACTCACTTCTCTGGGGGCGGGAGCAAGCATGCCACGTGCTTGTGGTCGCTCTTCAGGGAAACGCGCGACAGGAGAATAAACGTTCCCGGCCCAGTAGCACCGTATGATTCCATTTCTGTTTTTAAAAAATGTGTGTATGTTGGTGGAAATAGGTATAAAAATGAGCCTGAGATGGATGTTTGATCAGGATTTTTCCCTGTGCGTTGGGGCTGTGAGGAAATCTTCAGTTGTTATTATTGGACTTTCAAAAATGCACAATAATTATTTTTCACGAGGAAAAAAACTGAAACATATTTCATTAGAAAATGAAGTTTCTGTTCAAACAGTGTGTAATGCTTACGGTATGTAAATGACATCTAGTCATACAACAGCCAGTGTCTCTTATCGCGAGCTAAACACTGACGGCCCGGCGACGCAGGTCCACGATGAGTAAGGATGGACCCCGCGCGTGTTCTCCGCGGTCTTCTGTGGTGGCACTGGGGCTTCGCTGCTGCAGGCTTTCTCTAGCTGCGGCGGGGCGCGGGGCAGGGAGCTGCTCTTCCTTGCCGTGCGGGCTTCTCCTTGCAGGGGCTTCTCTTCTTGCAGAGCGCGGGCTCCAGGCGCCTGGGCTTCGGGAGCTGTGGCGCACGGGCTGAGCTGCCCTGAGGCGCGTCCTGGGCCAGGGGCCGAGCCCGTTTCTCCTGCGCGGGCAGGCGGGCTGCCCACCACTGGATCCCCAGAAAAGCCCTCTGCTGCCCTTTCAGTGTTGGGATGCACACCAAGTCCCTCCTCTGCTCCCCCGAGACCCCTCTCAAACCCTCTTTATTAAAACCATCCCTCATGTTTTCATTGTACCTCGAATGAGAAGTCATCCTCAGTACATTAACATCCTGCGTGAACACAAGACACAACGGAGATACCGGGACTGAAAAATCAAGCTTCTACAAAGAGCGATTCTTTGCGGGGGACGTGAAGGCAGTGAACCTGTAATCTGGTAAACTTGCATCCCAGATGCTGTTAGGGTAGCTGTTTCAGATGCAGTTCATGAAAATGAAAAGGAAAAAAAGAAAAGACAAGAAAAAAGGCAAGTGATTGGTGTAAGAGGATTACTGGTCTCTTTCGCTTACCTTTTCATTTCTCCCCTATTCAATCAGCTTGTATTTAATACTAAAAATAAGCCTAATTAATCTCACACTTAGAAATCAGTGAGCTTTCAGAGGTAATAGCATAGAGGACGGTATCTTTTGTTTTCAGAATTTCAATACCACACCCTGTTCCTTTTGTGTCCACTGACATCTATGCAAGCCCTACTTTGCTGTGGGCACCGGAAGGCAATGTTCGTTGTCTCTAATCTGTTCTCGTTTCTTCCTTGTCAGCAGACTCCGACTCCGTCTCAGCGCCCAGCGTGTCCACATGAACGCGCTGTTCTCCCACCTCCCTCGCCAGCAGGGGCGGCCACTAGCACGGTTCCCGTCGGGAAGACTAAGCCGGCCTTTCTGTAAAACTTCAGTTTTCCTTCCTACCTTCCCCCTTTTGTCCCTCTGCCATTTTTATTCTTCTCATCTGGAATACAGATGTGAGGCCTGGAGGAGAAGCAGTCACCTTGTGACCATGGGGATCACTGCCTTCCGCTGAGAGTGATGAAGCAGATAGAAGGAACGTCTGAGGGCTTCGTTGACCAGCTCTGGTCTATAAACCTCTGGACTTCCTGTTGTATAAGATGAAGAAGTCTCTACTTTTTTAGGTCAGTAACTTAGGGCTTTCTCTTATTTGCAGCCCAAAGTATTCTTTTAAAATACTGAGGTGAAATTCATATAACCACTTTAAAGTGAATTCAGTTCAGGGGACTTTAGCACATTCACAATGTTGTGCAACTACCATCTCTATCTAGTTTCAAAATATCTTCATCACCCCTGAACCAAAGTAATTCCTAACTGACACCGGCATTAGGCCAGTGTCCTCTTCTTGAGCGCCCTGATGGTCCTGGTGAAGTAGACACTGGCTCTAGGCATTGTGTGCTGCTGTGCACCAATCACTTCCTGTTTCCCAGTCTTGTCTCTTTTGTTTCAGCTTTCATTTTAATAAACTGCGTCTGAAACATCTCCCCTGACAGAATCTAGGATGCACGTTTACCAGGTTTTGGGTTCACGGCACGAGCTCTTCCCTGTCTGGGCAGCACACACTCTCCCTCTGGGGAACAGCATCTTCCCCACGTGTCACGTGTTCTGAGCAGCACCAACCCCTTTCGGGCTCCATCGCGGGTTTCCGGATGAACAGAGCATCACTGGTTCAGGGACAGGCTTAGGGATGGACACATGACACTGGGCCAGGGTTCAAATGGCTGGAGAGGGGTGTTCTAATTTTCATTAGAAAATACAAAAGCCAGGAGCTCCCGGCCACCATCCTGCCCCCCATTTGGAGCTGGTCAGCCTGAGTGTGAAGCCGATACAGTGGAGGGCAAAGCCAAGACACAGACTGAACTGAACTGATGAGATTTTTGAGCTCCCAAAAGTGACTGGGGTAGAAGCCAGCTCTAGTTTCAATATTTTCAAATATTTGAGTTAATCTCCTTTTTCTTAAACCCATTTGAACAGGAGTTCCTGTCACTTACACTCAAGAGAGCACCACCTCTCACTGCAGTAGTATGCCATCCCCATTTTATAGAAGCGGAACTGAGTGTCCAGGAGGACAGAATTTTCCCAAGACCCCCCAGCTTTGAACTCAGGTCAGTATCCCTCCAAAGGTGGTCAGCTTTACCACAAAGAAGTCGCTTACTTCTGTTCCATGCTGGCTGCATCCAAGCATGGGAGCTGGGATTTCCCTGGTGGTCTAGCGGTTAAGATCCAAGCTTCCACTGCAGGGGGCGCATGTTTGATCCCTGGTCTGGGAACTAAGATCACACATGTCACACGGGGGAAAAAAAAAACAACAGAAAAAACTTTGAATCGAATAAGAAGGAAACTATAGTATATAAACTTAAAGTATCAGATGGGAAAACAAATGAAAAACAAAGATGGGGGTCAAGTCCCACCATCTTGCTAGTGAATGGGAATCTGTGGTTCTCTCGGGTCCCAGGCTGAAAACACTTGTTGGACGTTGGCAGGAAGAAAAGAAACATTTCCTTGAACAGATTAATTTTTGGACTTGGTGTTTATAATTAGCTATTTTTGAGTTAGTGACAGCAACCTCTGTGGGTTATTTATTCATCGCGTCTGATTCTGAAGCAAAACAGCTTTGATTTGGTTTCCCAGTGACCAGATGAACCGTATCATCGGGCAGTTGGTAGAGAACTTCCTAATGAAAAGAAATAAAAAGGAGGAATCTGAGTGCTCCCCCTTCCCCTCCAACATTCTTTGGGAAACATGCCTTGCTAGGTTCTGGACTAGTTCACTCACATGTGTCACTAGCAAAATATTGAAGAGGCAGAGGAGCCTCATGGAAACAGTCTTATTAAGTGCCTCTGTGACAAAAATATCTTCAAAGGGGGTTCTATCAATTTTATTAAGCTACACTGCACACTTTTACATGACAAGCATATCAAGCGCAATCGCATTTGAATTAGCAATCAGCTTTTAATAGTATTTGACACTTCCCCACCTTGTACTGGCAGAAGCTGTCTCTCTGAGGAGACACTGGGAGAGGAAGTCAGCCTCCTGCTGAGAAGTGGGTGGCGTCCGAAAGTTCATTTGTGAATTTGTTAGTTGTTGCTCAGAACACATGTTCCCACAGTCAGAATGGGGTTGTTTCCTGTGCTAACACTCAAGGGCCAAGGGAGCCCCTTATATCAAGGGGTTCTGGTGTCAAATAATAGAAGCGAACTCTGGTTAATTTCAGCCAAATCACTGGAAGGATGCTGGAAGCTCTGAATGGTGGGAAAGTGGCGGGACTAGACTTTCCACGAGGAAGCCCCAGGAGGCCCACAGTAACGATCTCCTCGTCATGTCTGTCATCACCCTGCCTACCGAAAATCTGGTCCTTCCTGTGGTCCTCCCCCTCGGCAAATGGCTCCTCAGCCCATCAGGGTGGAACTGTCCTCGCCTCTCCCATTTTCCTCACGCTTCACATCCAGTTACCAAAACCTGGTTAGCTCTACCTTCTAAACAGGCATGGTATCTGATTACTTCCTGTTCACCCCACGGGAACAGCCTTGATCCTAGGCCCCATCGTTTCTCGCCGGAAACACTGCCATCGCCTCCTTGCTGGCCCTCCCTGCCTTCCCCTCTCAGGCTACGCCATCCAGCAGCCAGAGGGATTAAGTTGAAGCGGTTTGCTCATGTTTCGGTGAGTGGCTTGATCCGATCTGATCTGGGTCCTGGCTCTCCCCTTGCCTGCTCATCAATCGCATTTCCATTCCATCCTTCTGCTCCAGCCACGCTGACTTCCTCCTTCCTGTTTCTCAGATATAGTCAGCAGGCTCCTGCCTCAGGGCCTTGGCACTTGCTCTACCTTCTCCCAGGAACACTTTTGCCAGAGCTTCTCTGTTCAGTTTCCTTAGTGAGGCCTTCTCTGATCACCCTCCAAAATAGAAGTCACCTTTTCCCCATCTCTCTCACAATCTATCCCCTTCAGTCTTCTTTTTCTTCACAGCCTCATCACCACCTCATGTTATGTAAGACACGGATGTGTTTATAGTCCTAGGACATAAGCTACTTGGGGCTTCCCTGGCGGCTCAGACGGTATAGCGTCTGCCTGCAATGTGGGAGACCCGGGTTTGATCCCTGGGTCAGGAAGATCCCCTGGAGAAGGAAATGGTAACGCACTCCAGTTACTCTTGCCTGGAAAATTCCGTGGATGGAGTAGCCTGATTGGCTACAGTCCATGTGGTCGCAGAGTCAGACATGACTGAGTGACTTCACTTTTCACCAGCTATTTAGGATATAAACTACTTGAATTTGTCTCGTTTTTTCAATTCCATGTCCTCACACTGGCACCTATTAAATTGCATGTGTGTGTACTCTGTCGTATCCAACTCTGAGACCCCAGGGACTGCAGAGTGCCAGGCTTCTCTGTCCATGGGATTTTCCAGGCAAGAATACTGGAGTGGGTTGCCATTTCCTCCTTCAGGAGATCCTTCTGACCCAGGGATCGAACCCATGTCTCTTGCGTCTCTTGCATTGGCAGGTAGGTTCTTTACCAGCTGAACCACCGGAGAAGCCACATATTAGGCACTCAATAAATACATTTTTAGAAGGAATGGATGGAGGCATGCATGGATAAAAACAGGATCAGCCCTGTGCTGGGAACAGACTCAGTCACTGAGCTTCCACTGGGAAGAACTGACTCTGATTAACTTTTCATCTCAAAAACCAAACTTCAGGGAGGGGTTTCTGAGTGTAGGTTGACTAACAGGCTCATATCTTAGCAAAAGAACAAGATGCAAATCCCATGAGCTTCCCCAAAGAAGACACACACTCCCAAAAGGAGACCAATTTTCAACAAATGGTAGCGGGTTCTTGAGATACAGGCGAGGGAGCTCTGTCCCAATGTGTGAACTTGTGCACAGAAGTGAAGTAACTTTCTGTTGTAGTAATTTGATGCTTCCAGTAACCAAAACCCAAGTAACAGTAGCTTTGACATACAAAGGCTTATTTTTCAGGCATAACTAATCACTGAGAAGACAGTTGCTGCTACCGGATCTGTAGCAACAGAATCAGAATCTAGGCTGGCATTTCTGGATCTTCTTAGCCTTTCCCGCATGGACACAGTATGGCAGCCGTGTGTCCGAGTTTCCTGCCTTCACATCCTTCGAAGGAAGGAAGGAAGGAAGGAAGGAAGGAGAGGACGAATGACACGATGCTTTCCTCCAGCATGTCTCTAATTGTGGAAGGAAATATCCTTCCTAGGAGCTATCTGAGACTTTCCATTGGCAAAACTGGAGGACCTGGAACAATGCTACTTAGACTTTCCAGTCTCTATGGTGAGAGTTGGACTTTGAGAAGGGTGTTGGGTGGTCGACCAGCGGTGTCTGCTTGAGATCAAACAGCTAGAGGGTTAGGACTCGATTTAATTTGAAATTTTGTCTGGTGCCAAAGCCTATCTCTTGGGCTCTAGGCTAAATTGCCTCTTGGGAGGGAGATTTTGTTTTCCCTTTCATTTTGCTTTTTCACATTCTGTCTAGGTAGCTAGACACAAATGGCCATATATTACATAAATCTGTTGATATGGAATGTCCAGAATTGGCAAATCTAAGACGGAAAGCAGATTACTGGTTGCCAGGGGCTGGGGTGGTTGCAGTGAATGGAGAGTAACTACTAATGAGTATGGGGTTTGTTTTTAAGGTAATGAAGATATTTTGAAATTTGATAGTGGTGTCGATTGCATAATTCTGTGTATATACTAAAAATCACTGGATTGTACACTTTGAAATGGTGAATTTTATGGTGTGTGTGTTATAATAAAGCTGGTATTTAAACAAGATCAGTGCTGAACATACACTGTAGTATTCATAATCCTCATTAAAAAATATACCAGGCTCTTCAAAAAATCACAATGCCCTATCCCTCTCCTGTCCTCTCAAAGGTCGTGTGGCTCTTCACCCCTGATGAGCTTCCCAGGTCCCACCTGTCTATTAACTCCCCTGCCCTCCTTCCACAGATCAGCACTCATTTCTCATTTCTTTTAGGTCTTTTTTTTAGGTATTTTTCTATACGTACTCACACATGAAAAACAATTTATTTCCCTCGCACTCTCATGACCTCATTAAATTGCAAATTCCATGAGACGGTACTTGACATTATAGCTAATATTGTTTCTGCGTAGTAGCTGCTCATGTGTTGCTAAGTGGAGGGCCCGGTTATAAAAATATCTGAGAAGGACTTTAAGAAGCTCTATAGCAATATTAGACCAGTTGCTTTAGGATGGAAATTCTCAACCTGGGCTATGGTTTAAAACCCCTGGGTAGCTTTTCCAATGCTGGCACCTGGGGTCCGTGCCCAAAGATTCTGATTCCATTGGGATGGCGTCAAGGGTAATTCTAATATTCAGCAAGGATTAGAAGAGTGGTTTTCAACTGACAGTGATTTTGCCCCTGCCCAGGGCACATTTGGCAGTGCTTAGAGCTGTTCTGGTCTTGACAGCTCAGGGAGAGACGTGTGCTATTTCACTGTGTGGACCGGGAGAGAGCAGGGATGCCGCTGAAGGTCCTTCAATGCCCATGGCGCCTGCCATGATGAATACACATCTGCTCAAAACATCAGGAATTCTGAGGGGGAGAAATTCTGGGCTAGAGGAATCTCCGAGGACTGGCCAGTTGCATCATCCGAGTTTAACTCTGGGGCAGGTGGTGGCAAGCAGAAACGCATGAACAGTACCCAGAGAGCCAAGTGGGTAACCACGGAGAGTCACAGCTGCAGTTCACCAGGGCTTTGAGTTTGATCTCTTCAGGTGTTCCATGGATCCACACCTGCTTTGTCGATAAGCTCATCTGAAAGCAAGATAGAAGTTAGGTTGTTAAAATTCTTGTTATTTTTACAGGCATTCTACAGCTAAAAGCCATCAACTGTCAACCACGATGAGCAATTCCCGTTCAAAATGAAGAACTTCTGACAATTACCAGGCATCTTTATTCCTTCGGCATGTTTTCAGAATTATTGCTTTCATTATGGAGCAAAACTTGGGCCACAGCAACACACTCTGGAAAACAGCACGCCAGTCTTTGTGATACGAGGGGAGCAGTAGATAAGAACCACCAACCCGAGGCTCAGGGGAGAAGTCTTTGTGGGCCAGAGTGAACGCCTGAATCGGATGCAGAGCACGCCAAAGCCACCGAAGCAACACGCATCCTATACACCTTGGGATAAATGTTGACTCTGTGGATTTCTGTTTGTTTGTTTAAAACCCATCACTTGATATGTTCTCATCAGCTATGCGAGAGATTGCTATCATGGGTAATGAAAACAAAATGACAGGCAGATAAATTTAGTTACTGTTTAAGAAATCTTGTAAGGTATTCTCACTAGTATAAAGATAAGGAAATCGCATAATTGAAAGAGCTGAAAACAGCATTAGCACGAGAGCATATAAGGAGAGCAAGGAAATCAATTGCAGAATGCAGGCAAGAGGCTCAGATAAGGCCGATTCTCCTTTCAGTGAAGAAAACTGCCCACTATGAAAGTCAGGCGGCCTAGCCTAGTGTTTTTCAACCTAGACTGCACAGTTGAACCTCTTGCTGCTGCTGCTGCTAAGTCGGCTTCAGTCGTGTCCGACTCTGTGCGACCCCATAGACGGCAGCCCACCAGGCTCCCCTGTCCCTGGGATTCTCCAGGCAAGAACACTGGAGTGGGTTGCCATTTCCTTCTCCAATGCATGAAAGTGAAAAGTGAAAGTGAAGTCGCTCAGTTGTGTCCGACTCTTAGCCAGCTTTAAAAGCTCGAATGTCCATGGCATACTCCAGACCAATGCAGTCTGAACCTTCGGGGTGGGATCAGGCAGCAGCATATTGTAAAGCTCCCTGGATGGCTCCAAGGAGCAACCACATTTGAGACCCCCTATAGGAGAAGGCAATGGCACCCCATCCAGTACTCTGCCTGGAAAACCCCATGGATGGAGGTGCCTGGTAGGCTGCAGTCCATGGGGTCGCTAAGAGTCGGACACGATTGAGTGACTTTACTTTCACTTTTCACTTTCATGCACTGGAGGAGGAAATGGCAACCCACTCCAGTGTTCTTGCCTGGAGAATCCCAGGGATGGCTGACGGGCTGCCATCTGTGGGGTTGCACAGAGTTGGACACGACTGAACCAACTTAGCAGCAGCAGCAGCAGAAAGTACTCCTTCCCTCTCCCCACTAATGTGGGGATGCCTGTTGCTCAGGGTGTCTTGGCTTGGCTCATACCTTTTTGCACTTAAACCTTGGGGCTCTAGAAGCAGTTCCCTTAGTGAGGACTGGTGGCAAAGGTATTGGGACAGTGCTGTGAGCCCAATGGCAGAAATGTCCAGCAGCAGCAGTGGCCGTGGCACTTGGAGAATAGTGTCTTAACAAGAGGCAGAATTCCTCTGCAGTGACCTTGAAGTGGTTCCTCTGTCGTAACTTGGTTCCTGCTCATTTTTCCAGTCTTCTTGTCTTTGGGGGGACTTCCTGATTTCCTGCCAACAAATAAAATTTCCGCTAAGATAACCAAACTCGGTTTCTGTTGCTTGGAGTCAAGAATGCTGATGGGTATATTTACTGAATGTTTTCCTTGAAGTGGACAAATTTGAAAAAAAAAAAAACAAACAAACCTGTTTTAGCTTCATCCTAAGATAATGGACTTCCCTGGTGTCCCAGCTGATAGAGAATCTGCCTGCAATGTGGGAGACCTGGGTTTGACACCTGGGTTGGGAAGATCCCCTGGAGGAGGGCACGGCAACCCACTCCAGTATTCTGGCCTGGAAAATTCCATGGACTGTATAGTCCATGGGGTTGCAAAGAGTCTGAGCAACTCACTTTAAGTAATGACATCTATGGAACCCCTTTAGATGTGTTAGTTTTAATCTTTCTGAATATATTACATTTCTATGTGCAAACATTCCCACTGTGGCTGATTTCAAACTTACCTGCACAATCTCCAATAACTTTGCAGGTTGCTAACAATTTGATAGTCAGCTTTCATGAGCTGGGAAGACAAGGGAGAGGCGGCAGAGACCACGGGAGAGATAGTTTCCTAAAAATTTCATCATTCTAGCACCAGGATGATGAGGAGTAGATGTGGGACAGACGAAGCCAACAGATGCACCCTACTGAGAGTGAAGAAGCTTCAATTTATTTTGCTAAACACCTATTGAGATGTATTTCCACGAATGTGCTAGGAAGTAGGTTCTAGAAGAGAACTCACTGATCCGTCACCAAGTATTTATTATCCACCAAGGACAGAGTCTGTCTCAATCTGGGGGCACAGAAATGAACTCATCACCTAGCATGGGAAGCTGCCATGTCACAAGAGATCGTAAAAGGTATGGTAAATGCTCTAATAGAGGACAGGTATTAGGGGAGGCAACCGGCAGTCCCTGTTTGGGGAGCGAAGGACTAGAGGAAGTTTCAGAGAGCAGGTTCTAGAAGGATGCAGGGGAACGTGTCAGACAAAGGGGTGGGCACACCAGGCTAAGGGTTTGGGGTTTGCAGTCACAGGGTATGAAATAGCTCCAAGTGATTTCAGGTGGGGCGCGGGGCCAGGTCTTGCGTGATGTGTTAAGGACGCTGGGTTGTGCTTCACTACCAGTCAAAGTGTTTCAAACAGGAAGAAAGGTCATGGTCCGACTGCCCTTCTAGAATGGCCGAGCATCTGTGTGGAGGACTGATCCGAGAGGAGTGAATCTCAAAGCAAGGAGATCAGCAGGGATTTCAGTGAGAGAAGGTGGGAGAAGCAAGCGGGGGAAACGAGAGTCAACTTGGTGGCTGACTGGCTGTGAGGGGGAGGTGGATCCAGGAACTCACCCTTTCTGTCCAAGAGGAGCTTTAACTAACCCTTTGGGAAAGACAGGATTGTATGCAGGAGAGAAACACAAAATCTACAGGCAAAGGAAGCAAGACTTTAGAAATGAAGTGCCTCACTGGTTTAATATTATAAACAAAGATGACTCATGATCAGGAAGAAGAGAGATCCACATTGCTTGGCACATTTCAGAAAAACTTATGAATGAGGCAGAGAGAGAAGGGCTCCGTTAATAACTGGGGTTGCACAGGTCAGAGTGAACCAAACGCCGCAGTCGGGCCCCGTGCCCACACTCTCCTCACTTCCAGGTCCAGGGCTCACGGGATGACAGCAAGGTTCCATCTCCCTGCCCAATGCCCTCTCTTTTTCCCTCTGGTTGGTCTCACTCTTAAGACAGATGTACCCCCTGTATCTGGAGAAAAAGAAAAAAGTCTCCCTTTTTCTGGAGAAAGGGGGTCTGATATTTCAATTTTTGAGAGACTGCAAGTTTGAAAATATTTTTATTCCTGAGTAATAATTTGGCTAGTTATGAAATTACCAGAAAGAAATACTTTTGCATTAGCATTTTGAAGACATATATTTTCTTCCAGGTTTCATCATGGCTACTGTGATGTGTGATGATACTTTTAAAATCTCTCTCTGAAACATTTTTAGGATTTGAAATTTTATGATGATGTAACTTGGTGTGGACTTGTCTCACTTTTGGAGCTGGGTAACTAATGGGTTCCTGAAGCTGGTCTTCTTCAGCTTTAGAAATTTTCCTGGATAACTGTTAAATATTATTTCCCCTTTTTTCACTCCTAATTTTTATTGCTGTTGTTTTTAAAAAACACCTATTGTTTGGATATTGTATCTTTAATTTTCTTAATATTTTCTCTTCATCATCTCTCTCTTTTTTTCCCCTTTGTTCTACTTTCTGGGGGAATTTTCACGATCGTCTTCTAAACCATCATTTGAATTTTTAACTGTTGCACTCTATCCAGCAATTCCCAAAAGCTATTTACTGTTGTATGTATTTTATTCATGAAAGCTACAATCTGCTGAAGATATTTCAGAACATTTGATAATTTTTTCTTGCATGCCACATAGTCTATTTCCTTAGAGCTCCTCCTTTCTCCCCTGTTTGTTTACATGCCTGAATTTTATTTTAGAGGCTTTGCTCAAATACATGGTGATGCTTGAATGTTGATTTGTATTTTGAAGTAGGACTACCTGATGGCTCAGCAGCTGCGATGCGGGGGACACAGGAGACGCGGATTCCATCCTTGGGTTGGGACCATCCCCTGGAGAAGGAAATGGCAACCCACTGCAGTATTCTTGCCTGGGAAATCCTATGGACAGAGGAGCCTGGCAGGCTATAGTCCATGGGGCTGCAAAGAGTCCTAGGTTAATGGGAAGGTTCTGGAACCCAGTCAATTATCACTTGGTTCATTCACTTTCCGTCTTTCAAAAGCTGGCTGACCTCTCTCTCCTGTCATTGTCTGCTCTTCCACTCTCTTTCTTTGTTCTTGCGGAGTTTATAGCTCCAGAGTCCCTTTACTGTCATGGTAGCAAGGTTTTGAGGAGGCGAGAAGATAAACGGGTGAATTCAACCCGCCATTTTAAACCGGAAGTCCTTTAATATACTTTCTATTAATGTTTAACATGTCCATCCATTCCCCCGCTCTCTCGACTGCTGCTGCAGACAGTCAGACACCTTGATTGAGCTGTCCTTGATGGCTTTGTTCAGGTCTTTTCCTGTTGAGTATTTCACAAGGTCAGAATCCACAGCGCGGAGGTCAGCTCCCCAAGAGCACAACCACAGGAGCTTTAGGAGAGCAACTTATTCCTTCTAACTCCTGCCCTTCACATCCTCACTCACTCTTTTCTAAGGGGAACTCAGGAAAGGGGAAAATGGGGCATGACGGAAGAGACCCTACAGAGTTTTGTGACAGACCCTATACTCACACAACAATGGCAAATGGGAGCCACAACATGCCTTTCCATTTTGCAGTTTTACTATGTCTTGAAATCCTTTTGACTTTCTGATAAATCCTTTTGAAAGATACTCATTCAAAACATACTCCAACAGTGTAAAGAATCAACATAAACGTCCCTGTCCTTCTCCTCTAATCCTTTATGCACTTGGTTTGTATCCTTCCCTTCATATCCCTTAATGCACACCTTTTAGCTTGTACTAGCACATGCACACTCATTTATTCATTTAACAAGTAATTTTTTTAGTCTCTTATTTTGTGCCAGGCATGGATATGGAGATGTAGGCACTATGTTGGTGAATGAGACAGGCCAAAGCCCTTCCCTTGTGGGAATCCACGCATTGTAGTGGATGTGCAAATCTTTAACCAGCCAATACACCTCATATCCACAAATGCACACACACTTGCTGGCTATATCACATATGGTGTTCTGTAAGCTTTTTTTTTTTTTTCCCACTTATCATCCAGTATGTCTTTCCATATCAGTACCATAGATCTTTATTATTTGTAATGTGTGGTATCTCATACAAATTGATTATTTATTTAATAATAATCATTTCATTTTCTTCCAATATTCTGCTGTTACAAACAATGGATCAAGCATAAATTTTTGCAAATATTCCTCTATTGGTCAACCTTGAAGCATTTCTAGTTTTCTCTTTAAAAATCTTTAATCTTACAAACAACTTTCAAGATTGCCTTTGTACATTTAACTTTGCACCCCTGCGCAAGAATGTTGACAGTGTACGTTTCTATAAAGAGAACACTGGGGTCAGCTGGAACAGTATCACACATTTTGAAAGCTATTGCCAAGCTGCCCTAAAAAAAGGGTGAATTTATTAAAACTTCCATTAGTGTGAAGGAGTGTGTCTGGTTCTGAAAAAGGTGTTTTTGATGCATATAGTGAGTTTTTGCATTTTCTTAGTTATTTTAAATTTGAATGAGGGAGGACAGGGTGCTTCCAGAAACTGCCTGATTTATACCACGTGGGATTTCTTATCAGACTCCGAGGCACTTACTCCTCTCTCAAAGCAATGTGGACATTGAACTCTTATCATTTTCCTTCCACTAGATCTTGAACAAACAAGCTAAAGAGATTTGGTCTCAGAACCTCTCTCTGAAGAAGTCATTTAATGAAAAAAAAAAAAAACTAAGAAAATCCCCCAACTATACATCTATGTATCATCTTCGATCACTTTTAATCCATAACAAAATGTTATCCTTCAGTTCTTATTTAGAAAAGCAGAGCAAACTTTATGTGCAAGGTCATCTCTAACTACTCTCCCAATGAGACTTCTCAAAGATCTCTGTGCAGGCTGTGGCGTGATTTGGTTATAAATGAAAGTGCATTACTAGACATGAAAACCAAAACATCCAAATGTGGTGATTAGAACAGGCAATGTTAGACGTCACGATATGAACAATGGTCACTCACAGCAGCTTCCAGAAGTTATCTCCAATCATCTACCTTCCTTTAGCTTAAGAGATTTTCTGTAGGGTTCACTCAAATCAGATCCTTGCTCTTTTAATGTATTTCTCTCTAAGGGCATGCAAATTGTGCTTGACTTAACCAAGCAACTCTCCTTTAATTTGTTGGCACGATGTGATTCGTAACCAAAATGGATTTTTAGGCTCATCAAATGTCTATGCTATATGGTTCAAAAGCAGAGTGACCTTTACAACTTGCATTGTGCACTGCAAATCTAAAACCAGAGTCCAAGACTGGAAATTCTCACACGATTTTCCTTTCATTAGAGGAGAAAACAGAATTCAGCCGGACACATGCACTCAAATTAGATTCTTAAATAAACAGCCAAGATCTTAATAATTCATGCAAAGACGCAGGGGAAAAATGAGGAAAATAATTGAGCAATGGCAGGCAAATACCCTGTCGTTTTGTACTGCCTCAAACTACATCAGTACTGTATATCTCTGATATACAGGTTTATTAATGAAACAAAAAGGCATCTACTATGGATAAATAATACATCATATGGAATTCACACATTCTATGTATAATAGAGATCAGTGACACCTATCAGTTCATTTTAAATCAGGTCATGCGTACTTCACTCAGTCTACAGTTTGTCAGTCTCCGCTTTCTGCTTAATAGATGTTGTGGTTTGCCGTGCTTTACAAAAAAGAAACACTGTAGAGAGGAACCAGGTGAGATACAAAGGTAATTACAAAAAACCGGCAAGGCTCGCTCCTCCTCCATAAAGGCAGCCTAAACAGTGATCTATTTGTACGCTGATCATCACTAACGTGGGCTCAGCTTAGTGATTTACTGAAAGAATTCAGCAGCCCCAGTAAGAAATGAGGACATTTTGCAAACTTTTTTTTTTCTTTTCAATTCTACAAACCCATTAGGATATTTATGACTGTGGATGAAGAAGAATTAGCATCATTAACATGAAGAGGTTGTCAGGGGGGTTACAGGAAGCCAGGGGTCAAGGGATGGGGGGCAGGAAAGAAAGGCGTAATCCCAACTAAGACAGTAGATTGAATACAGGTTTCTAAAAAAACAGAAAACAATTAGTGGTATAACATAAATAGACATCATTAGTTGTAGTAATGTCTATGGCAAATAAATAACAGTTGAAAACAATAAAATTCCTGGTAATGTACTGTGTTGTAATATTGATGACAACATGTGGGAAGCCTCTGACAGCTGTTAAACAGATGTGGCAATTAGCAAACCTTATGGTCATGCCGGTAAGATTATTATGCAACACATTCTCCAGCAAAATTAGATGGCTTCTTTCTTTGTGTGGCTTTATCCACGTGCAGAGTGAGCTAGTCTAATGTTCCATTTAAGCAAAGTCGTTAGCTGATATCGCCTCAGCCACATACATATGCGAGTGTGTGTGTGCATACATATACATATATATTTTTTGATGTCTTCTGGAAGATTTAGAGAAATTCAGAATTTAAACAAGAACAATATCAATTCAGCTGTGTAGCAGATACTTCAATTATAATCACTAATGGACAAATTGAGAGATAAAAAGACTTTTCTATCATGTTGAAATTCAATGAACAGTTTTCAATTAGGCTTAGGATATAAAAGGAAAAAAGAAAGCGACTTTTCCTTGATGTTTAACATTGCCGAGAAAGATGAGAGGAACTCTGCTTTTTCATTACACTGAAGAGATGCATATAATGCCGCATATTTAAATTATAAATCAGGTCGCTATCTGCCAACTGAAAGCAATATCAATTAGAACTTAGGTGGATTAAGCTTTAAAATGCCTTATATTTAATGACAAAAGTATGACTGTTAATCTCCACAGCCATCAAAGGGATAATTTAAGGCAGCAAGAAATCAGAGAATGATGTCACAAAAATAGGCCCTTGCAGCTTTTTGGATAGTATTATCGTAATTAATGTACTTCGAATGACTTTTCTGTGGGTTATGGGCTTTCACAAAAGCATTTATTGCAGGCATAAAATATAAAACTCTAAAGAGTGGGTTTGACTAAGGTTGACTGGAGGGTCCTTACCCTTTCTGCTCAGTAATTCCTGTAAAATAATAGTTTCATTTACAGGCGCAATTTATAATGTTGAATTTATGCCAGTTCATCTGATATAAATCATGGTAATAGCATGATCTATTGTATGTCACTTGAGCGAATGCAAATTAAATATCGTTAAATTAAAGAAAAACTTAAAATAACATTAGGTTGTAACTAGAGCTGCTGGAATAAAGGAAATGTGGGGTTAAGGATGAAATTTCACTACTTAGGCCTCAATCTAATACTGGAATGTGTTGCCCAAAGCAAGTATACATACACAAATAAATAAATTAAAAAAAATGGGAATGTGGAATTAAGGACAAAGTAATAAATCCACTCCAGAGTATTCTTTCATTTTAATTTCTAACCATGACTCAAAAATTAAATAGCTGTTTTTCTACTGGGTTTTATTCCTGCAATTCTTTAATGTCTTATTCAGCAACTGGAAATGAAGTTTCTTTTTTAATTACTTGTGTTTTTGTTTTTTTCATTTTAGCCATAGACCTTTTCTTCCCCCCCAGGATCATTTTCAACAAAGCTATTGTCTATTTACTCCTCCAGACCCCAGCCTCTCTCTGTTAACGGGCCTGAGGAGCTCAGAGGGTTAGTTGGTTGGGCAGCTGCTGCTGATTCTTTTCATTGCTTTTACAGGAATACGCTGTGAGGCCAAATCAGCAAAGCCGAGTGCAACTTCAGTTCTTGAATGTGTTCTGGAAAGCTTGGGTCATTAATAAACAGAAATCATTAAAATGCATCTATCAGACAAATCTATTTCTTCCCACAAATCAGAATTCTCCTTATTCCATTTCAGAAGCTGATTACAACTCATGTTCAAAACAAACCAGAACCATTGTGCTAAGATAAATATGGGGTGGGGGGTGGGCGCCTGGAGGGAAGAGAGAGAAAGAGAGAAAGGCACAGAGAGAGGCAGGCTGAGATGACACAGGAGCACAGGAAACATGATTTCCCTTTTACTTAAAAAATATACCTTGCAAACCACATTATCAATGGATCACACTTGGCAAGGAATAGGTTGGAATTTTGGTGTGTGTGTGTTCTGTTTCACGTGTAACCTAGCACACTGTCAGAACTCAATAAATGTTGATGGATGACAGGGTGACATACCCATTATAACATCAATTAATTTGCTGTCAAGAAAAAGTGGGTCCTTCAAATTATCCAGCGATAATTGCCTTGGCTTTGCTAACTTTCCCCCCTCCATAATGGGTTATGTGAAGAGTTATCAACACATATGCCTCAGAAATATTCAATAAAAGGCTGCCATTTTTGTTTCCACATGCCATGATAAAATATATATATATATATATATATATATATACACACACACACACAATGTGTTGTGGTGACTGGTTACCTGTTAACATGTGAATATGTGGTTATTCCTGATAGGCCAAGGAGGCAGAGGAGGGGTTGTGCAGCTGTGCTGGATGAATGGGGTTTGAGGATGAGCTGTAACATTGATTAAGTACTCATATGCCAGTGTCTACTAACCAGGACCAGTTCTAGGGTGAGGAAAGTGAGACACTCACTGCGGGTATAAAATCTAGGGGAGAGGGCACATCAAAAAAACTCAGGTTATCAAGTTAACTCATATTTTGCACATTATTTTTAAAAACAAAGTTAATATAAAATCCCCAATGAACAAAGTATCAAAAATTTAAATAGAGTCATATTGAAACCTGAGGCAAATGTGCATTTCCCATATGCACGCTTGTATCTTTTTAATTGTTATTTTTTCCCCTCAGAATGTCAAAGTTGAAAAAAATACTGAAAAACTGACAAGCAGGTGTATTAAAATGCATAACATTATTTTAAGTTTAAATATTTTATTTGTACCCCAAGCAGAATTGATAATTTCACTTTTCTCTTTGAATAGGTGCAAAACTATCATTTTCAAACTCTAATTCTGAAAAGGTAAACTTCTAAAAAGCACATAAAAGCATACCTGTGGGAATGCATTTGTTTGTTCTGACTCAGGATCTAGTGTAGATGCACACAGAGCTGTTAGTGGTCCTACTTCTTTGCAAACTTTTGGTATTCCGTTCATCATGGATTTTTTTACCTTTGGTTTCTTTTTTTAAACGTTGCACCGAAATATGATTGATGCTGATTACTGAGTTTTTTGGCGTCCCCTTAAATTCTATGCCTGAGGTAAGTGCCTCACCCACCTCTTTTAGTCTCAGACCTAAAGCACTTAACATTATTATTCATTTAACCTTTCAACATGCCCAAGAGGTAGGCCTTATTATTATCCTATTTGCAGGTGATGAAGCTGACTCATAGGGTACTTTTCACCCCCCTCCCCTATCTCCTAGGCGTCCTGGGAGTGTGCCCCAGGGCCTTCTCTTGTCCCCGGGGAATGGTCTGTCTACAGGGTGCAGAGGGCTGCCCGGTCATTATCCCTGGCAGCCCTCCACCACTGGAGCACGGGTGGGCCTCCCCCACCTCCCCTTCCTTGCTAGACGGGATGGTACTGGCACTGAGGCTTACTTCCTGGAGGGCCTGGCAGGACTGGCCCAGCTGTCCCCAGGAGGGACCTGCTCCTTGATGGTTTCCATATTGGGCTCCCTCTCCTCCATGTCTTTGCTTCCTACATCCCAACCAGTGCTTCTGGGATCACTTTTCAGAAAAGCTCTCAAAACCTGTCACAGAGTCTGTTTTGGGGGAACCAACTTGAGATACTGATGTACAGAGATGTTGGTTAATTCAATGAGTTTACATATTTAAGATGATGGCGAGGGGGAACCAGGAATTCACACCAATGGAGCTGGCCTCTAGAATTTGTCTTCTTACCCACACTCCACCAACAGTTTGGTGAACTCTGGCCTGGTGGGCCAAATTTGGCTTACTGCCTTTTTCTTGTCTGGCCATGAGCTATGATTAATTTTACCTTTTACAATAATTAAAAAATAATAATAAAAAGAAAAATTATGTTTTTGACAAGGGAAAATGATATGAAGTTGAAATGTCAGTCTATAAATAAAGTTTTATTGGCACACAGCCATGCCCATTCATTTACATATCGCCTGTGTATGTTTTCCAACTAGAAAGGCAGAGCTGAGTAGTTGTGACAGAGCCTGAATAGCTTGCAAAGCTAAAAATACTTAAAAGCCTTTACAGAACAAGTTTGCTGAGCCCTGCTCTACTGCGTTTCTAGTCTAGCTTTGTAGCTTATTAGTTGGGTGGCCTTAGGTAAGTTCCTTTACTTTTCTGAGTCTCAGATTTTGTAAATATAAAATGAGATAAATAATTGCTCCCTTGCAGCACTTGTCAAGATTTAACATTTGAGGAAATATTTGCAAAGCTCCTAGCACACAGTTCACTTCATGTAAACATAATTTCCATTTCTACCAAAGAAAATTTTATGAAAATATTGTTATCTAAGTTGTCCCTTAGACTATGAAGGCCCTATTTGGTTAACCAGCAGATTTTTTCTGGTGGGTTGGTCTGGAATAGTGTTTACATTCTACAGTTAATGGTGGGCCTAATTGCCTGTTAGCTGCAGATTCCTTTAAAGTTGGGCAAGACACAGGAAAGCAGAGAAAACAAATGCATAAAAACAAAGCAGCACGGAAAATGTCAGAGGCAGTATGTGAGAAAGTGGAATCAATATTCAAAATGCATGCATGCCTCCATTTTTCTTTGTTATTGTGTCACTCTTTTGAAAAGTCTGAATTATGCTTGCAAAAACTTAACGTATGCATACATATGTATGAAAGTATACAACTTAGCAGGGATGAGACAGGCACACACAAGAGTAGGTTTTTCTTAGAATAAGAGGCAGAAGCAAGTAGTAAAATTCACTTCCTTATACAAGTGGAGCAGTAGGCCACTGCAGCAGACCCTTCTCAGGGACATATAAACAGATGGCTGGGAAACTTAAAGGACATCTGCTTTTCCCTTACATCCATCTCCCTTCCACATTCCTACAGTCCAGGCTGCCCGCATCTCTTTCCTGGCTTATGGCTTCCCAATCTGGCCTCCCTCCTCTCCAGTGGTTTTCAAATGGCTGATTTTGCTTCCCAGGGTATTTTCTTTTTTTTTTTTTAATGATCAAGAGGATGCTACTGATATCCAGTGGACACAGGTCAGGGATGGTGATAAAATCTTACAAGGCAGAGCACAGCCACTCACCCCCAACAAAGAATTCTCTAGACCAAAACGTCAGCAGTGCCCAGGTCCCTCTTCTAGTCATACCCCCACAATGAGTTTTCAATTCAGCAGCCAGAGTGATTTCTACTTTCTAAAATGTAAATCTGGGGAGTTCCCTGGTGGTCCAGTGGTTAGGACTCAGTGCTTTCACTGCTGTGGCCTGGGTTCAGTCCCTGGTTGAGGAACTAAAATCCCAGAAGCTACTCAGCTTGGCCCAAGAAAAGTACATGTGATCATGTCACTTCCTTCCTTAAGAGCCTTTACTGTGTTCTCACTGCTTGCAGGGTAAGACCTGAATACTTATTCATGATTACAAACCTCCCTCGCCTGTTTTTCCCCTCATCTGTTTTCCCGTCCCACTTTTATTTTGTACATGCACCTTGTCCTTGCTCTCTTACAGACGTTTCATAAGCTGTTTCCAAAAGCTGAGTCAGTTCTCCACAACCCTCTTCACCTTTTCCTGGCTGATTTCTATGCATTTGAGTGGTGTCAATATCAACTTACAGGTTAGCGACCCTGGATGGCAGCTACCATCTCTCCAACATGATCCTTAATCCCTTTCATTATAATTGCTTGATCAATTATCTGCATTTCTATTTAGACTCACTGCTCTTCCAGGGCACGGACTGTGTCTGTCTTTCTCACTATCACATGTGCCATGTCTGGCACACAGAAGACTCTCAGTAAATATTGATTGATGGATGGAATGCTTATGCCAGTTTGTTTATATGAAACAGTCTATTTAGAATGTTGTTAAGATATTTCCAAGTATAGATAGTTCTGATAATTTATATTTTGGGATTGTGATAATACTGATGTGCCATGTGATTATACCAACTGAAAAATAAGAAAAGGAAGTAGAAACCCAAAAGGGTGGAATTTGAGCAATGTAAATTGATAGGCTATTCTAGGTACTCTGGAGAGGAGGGAGGAATATTGGTTAATTTAATAAGTTTCAAAAATAAATTAATTTTAAAAATCACTAAATAATGGCTCAAGTTGTTGTCAAGATCTATGGAGGGTCTACAATTTTACTCTGCTTGCGGGCTGATAAGTTAGCCTGCCACAGTTTCATGGATGTTGGCAGAAGCCATAAGACTCGGGTCAGATACAAAAGATTTTGTTACTTACAGCACAGCTGGAGGCATGCGCTTCCTTATGTCTGTCCCCCTTGCTTGCAAGTCCCATGTAGGTATTGTGGAGCGGCCTCAGTAGAATTTGCACATACTGCAGGTTTATGCTGCAGCTGAGGATCCCCATGTTTAAGAAACTTCCAATATTATAGAGGGCCCATTGGCAAATCTTCCCAAACTTTGCCTTAAAGTGAGGGCATTACCTTTTTATTCTCCAGATAAGGGACAAATCTGTTTTCTGCCCTGGAGGAAGACACTACTTCTATTTTTCAAGGCTATATGCTATACAAACTTCCTTGAGTAGACAGTCAGGGACAAAACCTGTCACAAGACACTGAAACACCATGGAGATTCACCACCTCCACGTGAGAGTCACCATGATGCATTGATCTGTTAATGCTTTTAGAATAAGCTTCAGAGTCAACTTTTTTTTTACCCTTTGAAATTTGAGGCAACATTTCCTTGTATATTCATTTACATGCAAGATAGATGGGGTGAGAGAAAATGTAGAAACATGCCTGGGTATTTTCTGTATTAAATTATTCTTGTACATGCATAGATAGAACTCCCTGACAAACATTCACAAATGCATTTCTCTGGGAGTGGCACCAGCCACCAAACCATCATGTCTTGTTGATTCCATCTTCCAAATATCTCTTGAATTCACCCATTTGTCTTCACCTCCATTGCTGTCATCTGGTTTCAGGCTGCTGTTCTCTCTCTTGGGGTTATAGCGATGGCTTCCTAAGTGGTTCTTTCCGTCTGCTCCAGCCACTGCTTAGCTAGTCTCTCAAAGCCTAGTTTTCTGATCTCTGAAGTAGGAATAGCAACATTCCTACCCCACAGTATTTTTTGAGAATTACATGGAATAAGGCAAGTCAGCCTGACAAGTACTGAGGCTCAACTAATGTTAGCTCTCATGATTTACTACTTCTATAGGCACAGGCCTTGAATTCATATTCTCTAACTTTGATTTCTTACAACCATCATGTACTCTGAGGCAAAAAATCTTCAAAGTGAAATCACTCCTTATGAATGGAATCAAGTAAGGCCAAAGCATTTTCGGCTGAGAGCTGCTATGCAAGGAGAAGGGGTTTGAAATCGGGAGAAATGATAAAATAGATCAGTTGATGTTTGCCCTTTGAGGAAATACAATTTGAACTATGTTCCTGTTGTAAGGCAACTCCATCTAGCTGGGAATGTACATTTGCTAAGCACATCAGAATTCTAAAAAAATGATCTGAAAGCTTTTCTCTATTCTGTGATTAATCGAACATGTTTGGGCCAATACAGGAGGGATAAAATGACAACATCACTATATGCATGTGAGACAAAATATGCGATTAAAAATATTTATTATGCTGATGTGGGGAAGAATAATATGTTAAACAGATAAGCATGTAATAATGCATATTTTCCCCATAAAATTTAATTTATCCCTTGGGCTGGGCATAAACTTTCCTGTTGAACAACTTGCTTTCCAACTATAGATTGCTGAGCTAAACTGCTTAGTTTTACAGCAAATTGATCACTACTGTAATATTTCAGGAGCAAAATGATCCTCACCAGTCAGTTTGATTTCAAAGGCCAAAATTTATAGTTTTGTTCCTGATTTAGTGATAAGATTTTTTAACATATTGAGCATTTTATCACCCTCTATCAGGACACAGAGTTGAACTTACAAATGAAAAAAAAAAAGCTAACAAAAGAGGAACCATAAATAATATACTACAGAATGACAGAAGAGTTTAATATTCCCTTTGGACCAGTGGGAAATTACTCAGATTTCTGTCCTTGTAAACATATGTCCTGGTATCTATGGAAGATGTGTTATACAGTCTTTATGCTCCTGAAAAAGTAGTCATAGACAAAGCTGAAACTCCAAACCACAAGGACTTTGCTAAAGCATAAAGGAAAGTTTATTATGTGTATGCTCCCCCATGTCTCTGTTCAACTTTATTCAAGGCAGATAAAATGTAGTTATTGGACGCTTTGATATGTTGAAAATAGGTGCAGACATTTAATGATGGGAAAGTTCATGACTCAGTAAAGATTGCTCCCTAGCTGGTAGCTTAGGACAGAAAACTATAAAATCAAATTATGATAATCACTGGAGTCAGGAGAAAAAAGTAGGCCCACTGAGCTCTATTTACTGAGTTTTTGACTTCATTATATACCACCTATTTTTCAAGCACAAGGAACAGATTTTTGATAATCTCAGTAGATTTGCAAAGTAAACTATTTTGTGATTACTATGTGAATTTTTGGGGGAGACAAGTTTGTAAGGGAAGGGACTGGGGCTAGATGAAACATAAAATCATAAAGAATAAAAACCACCTGCTTGCACCACAATCTACTCACATGTATCTGGAATTTACCTTTTGAAGAGTTGGTTTGACATTAAAGCAGTGAAAAGAGATATGGTTGTCTTGGTTTTTACCACTAAAAATCATTTTTTCCCAAACAACATTTCCATCACATAGCAGTGTCTACCTGTCTTGACATAAGAGTTAAACCATTGATCTGAGGCTTAAATAGGATTTTGAGCTGCAATGGTCTATTTTATCACATGTTACTTATGTGTTGAGTCAGCAAGGCCAAATACACTTCTAGTAGACATCAAATCTAGACAGCTGGGGTCTGCAAGTTCTTTATTTTTTATCCTTCACTCAGATCTGTGTTTCAGAGGGAAGGGTCAACATTTTCTACCTGTGACATTAAGAATATCTATGCCTTGGACAGTGCCCTTGACTGGAAAATCTTGTTGATGATTTTATACGGAATATCAGCCCTTGGTCTGTCAAATCACACAGCTGCTGGCACTAATAGGATGCCTTCCTTTTGGTATGCTTGTTAATATTTATACTACGTGCTTCAGTGCTTTTTGTTTGTTTGCTAAACATTATTTTTTTCTTTTAACCATTCTGTAGCAGTAAGGTATTGCTATACAAGTTCAGTGATATATACATAAGCATTTGTTATTCCTGCTTGAGGGTGACCAGTTAAGTGGCCTTTGTCTGGATTGGTCCCATATCTGGGTGTCAATTAGGGCCACGGGGTGACAGATGACGTCTCTGCTCCGTGTCTTGCATTCTCTGGCAGGCAGGCAAGTCCTCATGATGGTGGCAGAAGGCCAACCAGGATACATAAGACTCTTGAAACCTAGACTCAAACTGCCATCATTTCCAACACATTCTATCAGACAAGGAAGTCCAAGGTCAACCCAGATATAAAGGATTCTTCTTCTTTACTGAGAAACACTGTAAAGTGATCTGGCAAAGGGTGTACAGAGATAAAGAACTGGGGCCTGTAACTGAGATTGTCTTCAGTTCAGTCCCTCAGTCGTGTCTGACTCTTTGCGACCCCATGGACTGCAGCACGTCAGGCTTCTCAGTCCATCACCAACTCCCAGTGCTTGCTCAAACGCATGTCCACTGAGTTGGTGATGCCATCCAATCATCTCACCCTCTGATGTCCCCTTCTCCTCCTGCCTTCAATCTTGCCCAGAATCAGGGTCTTTTCAAATGAATCAGTTCTTCACATCAGATGGTCAAAGTATTGAAGCTTCAGCTTCAGCATCAGTCCTTCCAGTGAATGTTCAGGACTGATTTCCTTTAGGATAGACTGGTTGGATTTCCTTGCAGTCCAAGGGACTCTCAAGAGTCTTCTCCAACACAGTTCAAAAGCATCAATTCTTTGGTGCTTAGCTTTCTTTATGGTCCAATTCTCACATCCATATGTAACTACTGGAAAAACCATAGCTTTGACTAGATGGACCTTTGCTGGCAAAGTAATGTCTCTGCTTTTTAATAAGCTGTCTAGGTTGGTCATAGCATTTCTTCCAAGGAGCAAGCGTCTTTTAATTTCATGGCTGCAGTCACCATCTGCAGTGAGTTTGAGCCCAAGAAAATAAAGTCTGTCACTGTTTCCATTGTTTTCCTATCTATTTGCCATGAAGTGATGGGACCAGATGCCATGATCTTAGTTTTTTGAATGCTGAGTTTTAAGCCAGCTTTTTCACTCTCCTCTTTTACTTTCATCAAGAAGCACTTTAGTTCCTCTTCGGTTTCTGCCATAAAGGTGGTGTTATCTGCACATCTGAGGTTATTGATATTTCTCCCAGCAATCTTGATTCCAGCTTGTGCTTCACCAAGCCCGGCATTTCACATGATGTACTCTGCATATAAGGTAAATAAGCAGGGTGACAATATACAGCCCTGATGTACTCCTTTCCCAATGTGGAACCAGTCCGTTGTTCCATGTCCAGTTCTGTTTCTTCTTGATCTGCATACAGATTTCTCAGGAGGCAGGAAAGGTGGTCTGGTGTTCCCATCTCTTGAATAATTTTCCACAGTGTGTTGTGATCCACACAGTCAAAAGTTTTGGTGTAGTCAATAAAGTAGAAGATGTTTTTCTGGAACTCTCTTGCTTTTTCTATGATCCAACGGATGTTGGCAATTTGATCTCTGGTTCCTCTGCCTTTTCTAAATCCAGCTTGAACATCTGTAAGTTCTCAGTGCATGTACTGTTGAAGACTTGCTTGGAGAATTTTGAACATTAGGTTGCTAGTCTGTGTGAAGAATGTAATTGTGTGGTAGTTTGAACATTCTTTGGCATTGTCTTTCTTTGGGATTGGAATGAAAACTGACTTTTTCCAGTCCTCTGGCCACTCCTGAGTTTTCCCAATTTGCTGGCATATTGAGTGCAGCACTTTGAGACTATCATATAGCTCATTAATCCTGACCATCATGCTATGAGTTTAGGTACTGTTATTATTCCCATTTTGCAGCAGAGGAAATTAGTGCTTAGGATGTTTAATTAATGTTGTAAACAGAAAAAAAAATCTCCAGCTGGAAATTGAGAGAGAATCTGGGTGCTTGTTTCTGCACTAGGGAATTTGGTTGTAACAAACAGAAAACCTGTAGCTTGTCAATTTTAGTTTTTGAAAATCTCACATCACCATGGTGGAGTGAGTATCAATTTTAGTTTGCAAAGTGAAATGCACAATGGAACTGTATTCTCTGGATTTCAACCTAATTGTTAACTTGGAGCTCCTATTCTGCTGAATTGTTAAACTAAGTTCTTTTTGCAGATTACCTTCTGTCCTGGACATTTGTTATTGTTCCTGGTTGCTGAATGCCTGAGTTCTCTTCTCAAGTCTGAGGAACCCTCATGTTTACAAAGCTGAGCTCACCTCCCACTTCTGATGAGGGAAAAGCACTAGATAAGTGCTTCCCCAGCCTCCTTGTAGGTTCCAAATTTTGTTGAGAAGCTTGTGAAAGGCAAGACTGCACAGGATCCATTCTGACTGTAGTAAAAGCAGTGCTCATATCTAAGTAGAGGTAGAAGCTGTTCTGACATCAATGTCTGATGTCCAGCACGGCTTAAACTACAGTGTCTGTGCCCAGTGCTGGCCGTAGGAGGGGTCATCTTGGGACCAGCCTCACAGTTCAGTTTTAGGCTATTCTGACTGCAAATGTATGAGCTCAGTAGCTCAATCATGTCTGACTCTTTGCGACCCCATGGACTGTAGTCCATCAAGCTCCTCTATCAGTGGGATTTCCCCGGCAAGAATACTGTAATGGGTTGCCATTTCCTTTTCCAAGGGATCTTCCCAACCCAGGGATCGAAGCTGCATCTCCGGCGGCTCCTGCATTAACTGGCAGGGTTTTTTTTTCTTTTTTAAAACCACTAAGCCACCTTGGAGGCCCTTCAGAACTTCTGAGAGATTCTGTGAGCTACAATGGTTGTGTTAGTTGTACAGTTGTGTCCGACTCTTTGGAACCCCATGTACTGTAGCCCACCAGGCTTCTTTGTCCATGGGATTTTCCCAAGAATCCTGGAGAGGGTTGCCATTTCCTCCTCCAGGGAATATTCCCGACCCAGGAATTGAACCTGCATCACCTGCCTAGCAGGTGGGTTCTTTACCACTGAGCCACCAGGGAAGCCCATTTTGTATTGGGGTATAGCCAATTAATAACATTGTAATAGTTTCAGGTGAACAGCTAAAGGATTCAGCCATACTTAAGCATGTATCTATTCTCCAAATTCCCCTCCCATCTAGGCTGCCACATAACACTGAGCAGAGTTCCCTGTGCTACACGTAGGCCCTTGCTGGTTATCGATTCTAAATACAGCAGTTTAAATGTCCATCCCACTTGCTGCCTCTCTAGTGGGCTACAGGAAGTGAGGTATAGGCCTCCCACCTCTGTGAGACCACACACCATCCTTCTCTCTTTTGCTTAAATTCATCTTCTCTAGCCTGGAAGGAGACTCCTCCGATTCTGGAGAAACGCCCTTTCCTACATATTTCAACCAATATATTAATACTTTCGGTCTGTTTTCTTCTTTTTTTTTCTTCTAGTAGAAAAATTGGTTTGTTTTCAAACCTCCTATTTTAAAAGTCACATTTGTTAACTGCAGGATTTTGAGAAAAGGGAGCCTGAAAACCTCGAGGACAATTTGTGTTCTGTCCTGAGCTGTCGACTGCAGATCCGATGATCTGATTAAAAGTGAGGAAGCGAGCGAGGCAACGCAGGGAGAAAATTCTCCTTTTCCAGAGGGTGACATCTTACAGGGTGTATGTCGAGACCGCTGACAGAACTGGCCCACTATTTCGACCTCACGCCCTGACATTTATGCCTCCTCCTGTTCCACAGAACCTATGCTCCTGCTGAACCAAACCATCACGGACGAAACCCATTCACAGTTCCCAGGAAATAAAAACAGAATCCGGATCATAAAGTCTTACCTTTTTCGTCATCCCTTTGTGCTTCCTCTCGCGTCACTGGCTCACAGGCTGCTGCACGCAGAGGCCGTGAACCCGGCCATTGAGACCAGAGTTCCTGGCTCAAAATGGCGGCCCAGCCCCTCAGCCTGGGGCCGTGCGCAGAGGCGCTCGATGCCCCACCCAAGATGGCGGCGGGCCTGGGCGCGGAGGCTCTGCGCCTGCGCTGTGAGCTGCAACCGTGAGCTGCGTAGCCAGCCCGTCAGAACTGCGCCTGCTCCCGTCCGCGGGTGACGTCATAGAGCAGCCCGGCCGCTGCCTCTCCTCCGGCAGGCCCACTGCCCGTCTCTATAGCAGGAACTCCAGCCCCTCCATGCCTTGATCAGACCACGAGGCTTTCCTCTGCATCTTGACTGAGCTTGTCTCCTCCCATTGTCCCGAGTGTCGCAGGGCAGGAGGACACTTGAGGTAGAACTGACTCCGGAGGGTCGTTAACAAAAGCAGATAACATGTCTCCAGTATCTCTGCTCCCATATTTTTCTGCACAGACAGTTGTTTTCTCTGTCTGATGTGCCCCTTGTTTACTGGTTCTTAGAGACAAAATCCTAACTGCCCTTAAGAAGAAAAGGAAGGATGTGTCTGGCCGTGGAGTGGTTGGCTCCCCACTTCCACGGCAGGTAGCACAGGTTCCATCCCTCGTGAGCGAACTAAGATCCCACAAGCCAAAAAGAAAAAGAGATGGAGATGGTGCGGGAATACATATCAGGGACTATGTAATGTTTTAATGTCTTTGTGTGCTGATATATTGTAACGACTTATTTTGGAATTCACTTTGAAATATCTAGAAGTATCAAATAGCTTTGTTGTGTGACTGGAACTGATATAGTTATCAAAACAAACTCAGAAAAAGAGATCTTTTCTCTCTCAAGAAGGGTTGAGGGGAGGGGGAATTGGATGAAGACAGTTGAAAAGTACCGACTTTCAATTGTAAGATAAATAAGTAGTAGGGACGTCTGCCAACAAAGGTCCGTCTAGTCAAGGCTATGGTTTTTCCAGTGGTCTTGTATGGATGTGAGAGTTGGGCTGTGAAGAAGGCTGAGCGCCAAAGAATTGATGCTTTTGAACGGTGGTGTTGGAGAAGACTCTTGAGAGTCCCTTGGACTGCAAGGAGAGCCAACCAGTCCATCCTAAAGGAGATCAGTCCTGGGTGTTCTTTGGAGGGACTGATACTGAGGCTGAAACTCCAATATGTCGGCCACCTGATTCGAAGAGTTGATTCGTTGGAAAAGACCCTGATGCCTGGAGGGATTAGGGGCAGGAGAAGGGGATGACAGAAGATGAGATGGCTGGATGGCATCACCGACTTGATGGACATGAGTTTGAGTAAACTCCAGGAGTTGGTGATGGACAGGGAGGCCTGGTGTGCTGTGATTCATGGGGTCACAAAGAGGCAGACATGACTGAGCGACTGAACTGAACTGAGGGACATTCAACACTGATAAGTATAATTAATGCTCCTCTGTGTTTTATATTGAAAGTTGAAAGTAAATCTTGAGTTCTCATCATATGGAAAAAATATATTTTTATTTTTTTCATTTTGTATCTGTATGAGCTGATGGATGTCATTAAACTTACTGTGGTCATCATTTCTTACTTGTCAGTCAGTCAATATGCTTTACATCCTAAACTTGTGCAGTGCTGGGATATGTCAATTATATCTCAATAAACATGGAAGGAAAAAAAGAAACGAAAAGAGGGAATCCCCATTGGCAGGTATAGCTACTATTTGAGTAAATGTTTTGAAAAATAGTTTGTCCATTTAGGGGAATTTCTATGGTCAGAATCCTTATTTTATGGGGGCTTATGTTTTGATGGAATAATTTATTGAAAACTTGAGATTCTGAAACTCTGCAGTATCATCATAGTATTCTTCAAGGAGAAGATGCATTTCCTAAGGCCTTTCTTTCCCTGGATCTCTGGGTTCTTATTAATCTCACTTGTTCACTGGTTTAGTAACAGGAATGGGTGCTTCCCAGGTGGCACTAGTGGTAAAGAACCCGCCTGCCAATGCAGGAGATGCAAGAGATGTGCGTTTGATCCCTGGGTCGGGAAGATCTCTTGGAGGAGGACATGGCAACCCACTCCAGTATTCTTCCCCGGAGAATCCCCATGGACAGAGGAGCTTGGTGGGCTACAGTTATCAGGGTTGCAAAGAGTCGGACATGACAGAAGCGAATTAGCACGCGTGCATGGGTACAGAGGAGAAATTTTCAAGTGCCCAGAAATAAATGGAATGATAATATTAATGTCATTTAAAATTTAAGTGGGCTAGAAATTACCATGGGGATTTTGTCCTCTTATACTCTCTCTCTCTTCTCTTTCTTTTATCTTGAAATGGTAGTTTTCAAGGGTATCTTCATTCTTTCAAGGACGTTTATTGAGAATTTACCATGTGTAAGACATTATGCTAAGCAGTGGCTTTATGTATATAATAGAACATTAAACAGGTTAGGAATAATGGGGTGTAAACATAAAGCAATTTTATTTTATCTCCCTCTATCACTTAAAACTTTATTGAGCTGGGAGGGGTTTTCCTCTGCTCTTAGAAGATTTTTCTTGATCATAGAAACTTCTGCAGTTGCTCTAGGTTAGTAAACACAGTTTTAGTTCCGAAATTAGAAATTTTTTTACTTCAAAAGAATCTGTTTAATTGTATCTTTTAAATTTTTTTATTGAAATATAGTTGATTTACAATGTGTTAGTTTCTGCTGTACAGCAAAATGAATCAGTTATACCTACACCCACTCTATTTTTTTTTTTTTTTGAAAGACTCTTTTGCCATATAGGCCATTCAGAGTACTGAGTATAGAGTTACCTGTGCTATCCTGGAGGAGGGCATGGCAACCCACTGCAGTTTTCTTGCCTGGAAATTCCCGTGGACAGAGGAGCCTGGTGGGCTACAGCCCATAGGGTTGTAAAGAGTCAGTCACAACTGAAGTGACTTAGCAGGCATGCATGCACCTGTGCTATACATAGCAGGTTCTTATTAGTTTTCTATTTTAGCTATATTAATAACAGTTACGAATGATATGTCAATATGTCAATCCCAATTTCCCAATTAATGCCCCCCCCCCAAGCCTTATCCCCTGGTGACCGTGAGTTTGTTTTCTACATCCATTACTCTGCTTCCATTTTGCAATTAAGTTCATTTGTACCCCTGTTTTTTTATATTCCACATCTAAGTGATACCATGTGATATTTGTCTTTCTGTGTATGGCTTACTTCACTCAGTCTGACAATGTCTAGGACCATCCGTGTTGCTGCAGATGGTATTATTTGCCACATATAATAAGCCAATTTCTGAACTTGGCTTAAATGAAGATCTCCTTCCCTTAGACAAGCCCTCCAGGAAAGTCTACACCCAGTAAATAGGGAAGTGGTCGCCTTGCTCCGTCCTTTACTCTGTAGTCACAAGTCTGTCCAAGCGGGCTTCTGGCCTTCTTCTTCAGAGAGTGGGGATGCGGCCGGGCAAGCAGGGGGGTGACTGACAGCGCTGTGAGCTGCGTCCTGGTCTCTGGCCCCAGCAGATGTGTAAGCTGACTCTTTTCCCTCTGAGCACTGTCCTGCATTCTTTGGAGATTCTCCTCCCCTTGCTAGGAAATTCACACAAGAACCTTTCTGTTTTCTTTCATAGTTTTTGCTCAGGGGCCAAGGGTTTCCCTGGCAGATGCTCTCCCTTTCTCAAGATATCCAGACCCCTCTTTGCTCAGAGGGTTTATAGGTACTTCAGATTCTTGGGTTGCACTGTCTACATGGGAACGTGCTCACACTTGGTCTCATGTTTTGCTCTGAGGTCCTGGAGACACAATCCTGTTGGTAACGAATCCTCCCCTGCAGGTTCAGGAAGCCAAGTTTTTGACTCCTTCTCTAGGCTGAGCCCCTCGTCTGCCCCCTCCCCTTCCTCTTTTCCTTCGATCCATGTCTGAGCCCTGTTTCTTGAGAGACAGAAGCTGCCCCTGGAAACACTCATGTAAATCATTCCATCTCGGAGTTAGTCTTGTAGCTTCTCTGGGTCTTCATTTTTGGTTTGGGAGAAAATTTTCCTTGGAATGCCAGTGCAGGAACAAAGGGTGAGGGAGCCAGGCTGAAAACAGAGTAGTCGTTCAAGACCTCCTCCTGCCACACAGCTTGATTAGAGGGTCATCAAAGGTTTTGCTAAGAGGTGGTGTTTTTGCTGGTACTGAAGGATAAGTTCGTCTCTGAGGTAAAGTAAAGAAAAAGGATGTTTTTGACAGAAAGGATAGGGCCCCAAAGGGAAGGTGTCTGAAAGTACATGAAACGTTCTTGGAAACACCTGCAGCTTTAGAAAGTGTGGTTGGGAAGATCCTTAATGAGGAAGTATTTAGTGTGTCAAACAAGGGGTTTGGCATTTACCCAGCAGTCCCTAGGGATGCTTTGGGAGGTTGTAAACAGGGAGGTGATGTGTTTCTAAAAGACAGTGACACCTAGGAAAAAACCAACAAAAATTGTGTAAGAAATCCATGGAGAAAATGACAAGGCATGAGTGAAGGACCAGACCCTTGAGAACCAGATTCTTGAGAAAGAGAAATCCTGAAGCCCTGGGCTGCCCATTCCAACAGCTGTGCTATTTGTTGGTCTGATTTTCATGTCTATCTCCTCTGTTGATTGCTTTCTCACTGGATGTGAACAGGTAAGGAACGGAAATAAAACTTATTTAAAAACTTCCTCCTCCCTTCCTCTGCTCCTCTTCAGTGAGTTGTTGCAAAAGTTAAAACGAGACAAAGCAAGACCATTTGGGCTTTAGAAGTAAGTGGGAAAAAGGAAAGTTGTCAAGAAGGATAAGTATTTGTATGCTGCTGCTGATGCTGCTAAGTTGCTTCAGTCGTGTCCGACTCTGTGCGACCCCTGAGACAGCAGCCCACCAGGCTCCCCTGTCCCTGGGATTCTCCAGGCAAGAACACTGGAGTGGGTTGCCATTTGTATATTCACTTGTAAAAAAAATGAATGAATAAATAAACAGTACATATTGTAGAGTTAGTATACTCATGGAAACAAAAATTGGAGGAATATACACCAAACTGTAAATATTCGTATTTTGGTGTATTTTCAAGTATTATATCTGAAATATGGTATTTTTGATTGAAGTATAATTGCTTCACAATGTTGCGTTAGTTTCTGCCATACAATAGCGTGAGTCAGCTCTGTCCGCATGTGGCCCCTCCCACCCTCTAGGTCATCCGAGCGCTGAGCTGAGCTCTCCGCTCGCCGTCTGCTCTGCACGTGGCAGTGTACGTGTGTCAGGGCTGCGTACGTGTGTCAGGGCGGCTCTCGCAGCTCTCCCTTCACAGCGCTTACCCGCGACATTGCATCACGTGTATTATCTATCTTTATACCTATCTTTTATCTCAATCTATGTTAACTCTGTGAAAGACTTTTCCTAGAAGAGTCTCTCTGATACATCGTAGGGATTCAATATGTATCTGTTGAATAAATGAGTATATACATTATATATATATGCATATATATGATCCCTTACTTATAAACAAACAATAATTTTACTTTTGTGTAATAAGGGTTGAGTTCTCAACCTCAGAACTTTTGAAATTCTGGAAGGGATGCTTTTGTGTGACAGGCTGTTCTGTGCATTGCACGTTAAATAGCATCTCTGCTGCTGCTTGTCAGTCAGTCATGTCGACTTTGTGTGACCCCGTGGACTGTATCCTGCCAGGTTCCTCTGTCCATGGGATTCTCCAGGCAAGAATATTAGGGTGGGTTGTTGCCATGCCCTTCTCCAGGGGATCTTCCCAACCCAGGGCTTGAACCTGGGTCTCCTGCATTGCAGGCAGAGTCTTTACCAGCGGAGCCACCAGGGAAGCCCCTAAAAGCGTCCCTGGTCTCTATTAATTAGATGCCACTAACTCCTCCCTCCCTGCCTCCAGCCAGTGGTGGCAACCAAAGATATCTCCAGATGTTGCTCAATGTCCTTCCGGGGTCAAAACCTTCCCCCTTTCCCTCACTGAGAACCACTGAGATGGGAGAAACCCAGAGTCAGGTGCCTCTTTATTGCTTTAAAAATGCGAAGCGCATCATGAGGTAAATGGCAAATTTCGATCTACTGCTGTGCTGTTAGAGGGGAATGAGCTGAAAACTCTGTTATGGATTCTCATACTTTAATGAGAGTTACTCAGGTCTCAGCACCTCTCTACATTTTGGTTTTCTTGTTTAGTATAAATGCAATCCAATTTAATCTGCATATAAACACATCCATTGCATATTAAAATCAACATATTATAAGCATCAAGCTGAATGCTTTCTTGAAGGAGCAAACAAAAAATTCATACATATTAATATCACAGATAAGCCAATTATTATATGAAGTAGTAAATAAAAAAACAATATGATTAATCTAAAACTGGGAGCTTCATAAAACAAAATATATGATATTAAGATTAGACGGCTTTAGAGACAATATTATGAATCCTTGCATTTTACATGTAATTTGTTTAAAATTAATTTCCCAGTGTGCTATCTTGTTTTTGTTTCACCTAGACCTACACTAATACGCTTTATGAAACATTGATATTACTTAAAATCACAGCATGGAGAAGATGCCATTTCTCTACTCTTAATTGAGGCAGAACACATGGGTTAGCTTCGCAGTTCACAAGACCCCGAGGACCTGCAGGTATGCTGGAATTTTTGATTATCTGCTGGAAGGGAGCAGTGATGTGGTTCACCTGGTTTATGAAACAATCAGCATTATTGTTTACATAGCAACAACAACAATCTTTATAATAAGGAACACAGTTTTTGAGCACTTAGTGTGCGAAGGCCTTAGCATTATGACTGTGTGTGTGTGTGTGTGTGTGTGTGTGTGTGTGCTCATTTGCTCAGTTGTGTCTGACTCTTTGTGACCCCATGGACGGTAGCCAGTGAGACTCCTCCATCCATGGGATTTCCCAGGCAAAAGTACTGGAGTGGGTTGCCATTTCCTTCTCCAGGGGATCTTCCCAGCCCAGGGATCGGACCCTGGTCTCCAGGCAGATTCTTTACCACTGCGCCACCTGGGAAGTCCCTGATGTAACTCTTTGAGGGCAGGGTCAAGGTTTGTTCATCCTTGTCTCCTCCAGAATGCAGGATGCATTGCTGGTACTTCAAGAAATAAGAAGAAATAGCATTCAGCTTTACCTTGGTCTTGCCCCTGGACTTCCCAGGCTGTGTCCTGTACTTTCCTGTCCATTCTCTCCAGCCAAAGACCATCATGTTTGAGCCACAACCCTATGTATCTCATGCCTTCTTACAGTTGAAGGTCCTTTACAACCTTCACCTCCTCAGTGAAAACTACTTCTGAGCATCCTCTGGGCACTCAGTGTAGCAGTTTGACAGTTTTCTCTTTTTAACCTTTGAAACATCTTATTATATTTGTAGCCTTTTTGCAACCCACCATTAAGTTTCTGTACTGATCTATATTTTAAGAGCCTCATCTGGTGCTTGGAACATACTAGGCAGGTAATATACACTAGCTGTTCTTATTACACGCTTGTATATGGGTGTCAGGGGGGCATGCATTCAGGTCCCTACAGGGTCGGTCCAAATCCTAGCAATGGACTTCAAGCAAGTCACAACCTCTTTGAGCCTCAGTTTCCTCATCTGTGAAACTGGATCATAACAATACCTACTTCATAGAGTAGATGTACAGATTAAATGCACTTAAAATATGTGAAGGGCTTAGAAAATTGCCTGACACATTGAGTTGTTAGCTGTTATTTTTATAGAAGTGTTAGCTGTTATTTTTATAGGGACCTATTAATGAAGTGAATCAAGCTGAAATTGAGAAATTTCTTTTCCTTGAAGCATGTGAATTGCCTGATCTGGCTTAATTTCCCCAGTTTTAAAAGAGATGCGGGTATAAGGGATATTGCTCATTATTTCTTAAGTTCACTATAAGGCAGCAGTGGTGCCAGTGTGACGATAAATGAATGGTAGCTGAGACTCAGCCTCTGTGCAGAAGACACTAGGGAGCGACAGGGACTGGGAAGAAATGGAGGCCCTCATGCTGTCGGAGGGGCAGCCACTGCTCAGCTCAACTGTTGTGCTGTGGGGTGCAGGCCTTATCAGATTGTCAGGTTTTAAAGAGAAGCCCAAACTGAAATTTTATAGGAAGTCTCCACATTTTTAAATGTTGGCAGCTAAATAAATAAAATATAATATTTTCTGCAGCTTCCCTGGTGGCTCAGTGGTAAAGCATCTGCCTGTCAATGCAGGAGACCCAGGTTTGATATCTGGGTCAGGAAGATTCCCCTGGAGATGGAAATGGCAACCCACTCCAATATTCTTGCCTGGGAAACCCCATGGACGGAGGAGCCCAGTGGGCTACAGTCCATGGGGTCACAAAACAGTTAACACGACTTAGCAACTAAACACATACACACACACACACACACACACACACACACACACAATATTCTCTGCAGTGTGACCAGATTGTAAAAAACCCTGCATCTCTAACCCAGATTGGTCCCTAGGCCACCAGTTTGCAAGCTCTGTTTCATCTGACAACTTCCTGTAGGGTTTGAATGTGACCTGCCCACAGAAGATACACAAATAGATGTGAGTGAAATCACAGTTTGGTCAAAGAACTCTGGAGCATTTTCCATACATAAAATTCAGCTTATGATTTTTCTTTTAATAATCCAAAGGCTGTTTCCCACTGTTGCTCTGTTTTTTTCTTTTTTTTTGTCATTGTGTGCACATTGGTAACATGCCCTGAATGCAGAAAAGCCATAAACTAGGTCATTTCCTCGGACAGGGAAATTCTCTGAAGCAAGAGCAGCAAAGAAATCCATCATTTTCCTACTGCAGAAGTATATACTTTCTCTCCAAAACCTACACAGAATTTGACACCATAAAAAACCATATCTGACCAAAATGCTAAATTCATGCAGTTTAATATTTTTAATCACCTTAAGCCGAATCCTAAATTGGTTTTCCTGCAAGAACACAAATCAACTGTTTAGCTTCCCTTAAGAAAATGCTGACCTCTACAAGAAACACAGTTATTTGTTTTTATTTTTTTCTCCTTCCCTTTTGGATGTTGTGTGTGTGTGTGTATTTTATAGAATTTAATAAAGGGTGAAGTAACAAATGAGGAGATAAAAATATTCCTGAACACTCTAGGGCAACTGTGGGTATGTAAACAGATATTGTAGCCAGTCCCTCAAGTCACATCAGTATTTGACTTTATAATTCGAGCTCTGTTTATTACTAAATTTAACTTGTATCTGTGTGTCTCTCCCTGAATTCAACTAAATCGCAGCCTGAGAGTATAACACGCCAAATTATCCATTTCATCGGCGAGTCTGTCGATTTATGTATCTGTCGGTGCATTGATCTCTTTTAACACGGTCTTTCAAGGAAGACATTTCTATATCTTTGTTTCTTATTCCTCCTTGTTTACGGAGAGCTGGTCCTCCCCTCTCTTTCAAATTTGCCCTCTCTTCTCATCTACAAATGTTCATGGTACAGATATTTTTTTATTGTTCCCTCTAAACTTTCTTGTTCTCATCTCGTCTTTTATGATCTCGACTGTGCCAGTAGAAACTGACCGCAGAGGCTGCCGGTTAGCCTTCGTCAGCCCGGGTCTCAGCCTCTGCTGAGACCGTTTCGTGCGCGCTGCTTGTCTTCGCGTGGAGATGCACCATCGCGGAAGGAAGAGCCGTAGATGGACCCTGATGAGCGGCTGGCGAGCTTCCTGTTGTGAGTGTGGTGGCAGGGCGCTGGGGGGCGGGCAGCTAGGGCAGGAAAGAGAACCAAGTCCTGAGCACCTAGCCAACTGACCAGGTCCTTTTTCAGCTCTTCACCAAGATATCAGTGGTTCTGAAATGCTTTCCAGCATAATGTTGGCGACCTGTATGGGTGAGTGGGAGTGGTGGGTGGGGGGAGCACAGTGACAGAAATAACCCACCTTTTTCTGCCCCTGGTTCCATCTGCGTGGCTCTCCACCGTCAAGTGGCTCCCCTCCCGGATGAATATTTCAGGATACCCTGCCGGGTGTGGTAAGTGAGACCTTGGCCCTGGGTTCAGCGTTTAAGGGGGCCCTCCAGAACTCCATTATCAACATCAATATTTTAATGGAATATTTAAAAAAATCAAGATGAATGTAAAGAAATCCGTAATGAACAGAATATCGAAAATTCTCTATGAAGATAGGGCCCACTCAGCTGCTGTTCCTTGATGCCCTAGGCCCCAGGATGGCTTGGCTATGCGGTGCTATTCCTGATTCTGTCTTTATTTAATATTTTCATGTCCTTCTCGTGGAGGGCAATACTGAGAAACTGGGCCCACACAGTGCCCAGGTGTGCTGTGTTACGTGGAAGGGCCGCCCATGGCACCCTCTGACCGAGGGATCCCAGAGTTTCCTGGCACCCCCGTGTCTTACAGAGTTCCTGTGCCTAAAGCATCTTCAGTGCTTACTTGTATTTTCTCAGTTCTCTGTCAGACTTGGGGATGAGAGTCCAACAGGGCCGTGGCCAGAAGACAAACCCAAGAGCCCCAAAGAATGTTCTATTCAGGACCATGCCTTCTTTTGGAGACTAAGGCTTTTGTACAAAGCTAGCCTCACTGTGCTTGAACGCCTGTTCCCTTGGGATGGCTTCTCTTCCTGTTGTTCTCCAGGCTCCCTGCAGCTCTCGCCACCTGGGAATCAGGCGTATCCACTGCCCTCATCATCTTCGTCACTGTTGGTCCACATTTATTGAGGGCAAAGGGCACCATTTCTCATTTACTCCTCACCATAGCCCTGGCTAGTGGGCTCAGTGATTATGTGCCTTGTGCCAGTTGAGGGAGCTGAGCACCTGAGGAATAAATCCCCTGGCACCCTCTTGCTTGGAAGTAGTGGGGCTTGGGCTTAAACCCACGTCTCCCTCATTCTAGATGCTGGGCTCCTAACCTCTTGCATTTGCCCTGTAGACTTCTGTGAAGTCTCAAGAGCGAGGAGGCTTTTGTAGAACTTTATTCACTCTATGCACACAGAACACGCACTCAACATTGCCAACGTTCTGGTACTCTGCCCCTGGTTAAATTTCAGGTCTTGGCCATGCTGGTGATTTTAAGGCAGAGAGACTGCCCTGAGAGAGTTCAGCCCAGTTATAGACTGAAACATCTTTCTCAGTCAGGGTTTCTGGCCGTAAGCAACAGAAACTAATTCTGGTTAACTTAGACAAAGCCTGGGTTTAGTAAGAGAATACTGGCTTCTCAGGACGCTTCCCTGGTGGCTCTGACGGGAAAGAACCTGCCTGCAGTGGCGGAGACCTGGGTTCAATCCCCGGGTCGGGAAGATCCCCTGGAGAAGGGAACGGCTACCCACTCCAGTGTTCTTGCCTGGAGAATCCCATGGACAGAGGAGCCTGGCGGGCTACGGTCCATGAGGCAGCAAAGAATCAGCAGAGGCTGAGTGACTAACCCTTTCCCTGTCACTGACTTCTCGCAGATCACGAGAGTCAGAGACAGGTTCAGGAACCACATAACATCTGGTTCCCAAGCCCTTAGCCCTTCTGTTTAACTGCTTGCCTCTCTGTACATGTGCCTTTGTGAAATACATACCCGAAATGAGAGGGCCTCCAGGGAAATTCAGTAAGAGGTGGCAAATCCCTCCAGGGAAATTCAGTAAGAGGTGGCAAACCCCTCCAGGGAAATTCAGTAAGAGGTGGCAAACCCCTCCAACGAACGTCCTAACTTGGAATCATAGCCTTCCCTCAAATTATAAAATCGAATGAGAGGCTGGATAAGTTGCCCATGGTCACACACCCCTGTACTAATCCCTATCACACGGATGGCAGCCTTGAGACCTACTGTGGTTAAGTAACTTGCCTAAGCTAAGCCAAGCTAAGTCACTTCAGTCGTGTGCGACTCTGTGCGACCCCATAGATGGCAGCCCACCAGGCTCCCCAGTCCCTGGGATTCTCCAGGCAAGAACACTGGAGTGGGTTGCCATTTCCTTCTCCAAGTAACTTGCCTAAGGTTACTTAACTTGCCTGAGGTTTCAGAGCCAATAAGTGATAGAACCAGGATTTGAACCCCAGACTATCTGCCTTCAGATAGCTATCTGAAAAATAGAACTTTTTAAACACCAAATCTAAAAATACATCTAGAAACCTTAGAAAGTTGAAATACATCTTTAGATTTGTGTCAGAATACATACCCTGTGCTGCATTTTGCTCTCATAATGCCCTCTCCATTTAATTCTTATAGTGCTGCTTAAAATTATTCTCTATGTATATATCATCCAAGAGTTTTCAGAAAAAAAAAAGTTCATAACTACTTATATTTACAAGCAGTATTACCTTTGGGGATGTAATTTCTAGAAGTTTACCATCTGTTATGAAAAAGAATTGAGAACTTTAAAAACATTGCTTAGAATATGGCAGTTTAAGTATATCTGTGAGTTTGGGACAAGTATCAGCATTGGCTTTCTCAGCTACCCTGAAATCTCCATTTCCTGGCCTCAGCAACCAGGGGTGGGAATGGGTACTGATCACTCACCTGCGTTATGGCGGTTAAGCTTTGCGGCAGCACTGCCCCACAGCTCCTGCAGCCCGCCCTCTTCCTCAGGAACTTCTGAGTGCCCCACATGGGTCTCCCATGGACATACAAGCTATTTGTTGTTGTTTAGTCTCTAAATTGTGTCTGACTCTCTTGCGAACCCCTGGACTCTATCCTGCCAGGCTTCTCCGTCCAGGCATTTCCCAGGAAAGAATACTGGAATGGGTTGCCATTTCCTTCTCCAGGAGGTCTTCTTGACTCAGGGGTCGGACCTCATCTCCTGCGTTGGCACATGGATTCTTTGCCACTGAGCCACCTGGGAAGCCCCCACATACAAACTGTAGAATCACGGTGTATCCCAACCTCTGTCTGTGGGATTCATTTGTCATAGTTTCTCTATTTCCATGTGACAATAAGAAGATTAAGTTACACAGCGTTAGGATTTTTTTTTACCTATTTTTCTCCTACCCCTGATATGACTAGTGTTTGTAATTGTTTTGCTGAGGATTTAATCTTTTATTGAACCTGTTTTCTTTTTGTGGAATTCTTATAAGCTGTGTTCAGGAACGCAGAGTTCTAATGCTTCTAACAAGCTAGGAAGAATTCTTTTATTTATTTATTTTTCAGTCCAAGATGGTATGTGCCATCCAGGCTTGGAGCTGGTGGGCTAGAATATATTTCAAAGATCAGGCAAATGGATAATTATACTCAATGGCAAATGCAGCTCGATTTTGTTCTTTTTGTTCTAGTACCTAAACACTGAACATTGACTCTATTTCTTTACTGTTGCGTCCTGGTCTTTCCTTTCCATACACTGGCTGCTGGCCAGGCCAACGCCAAGAGTAGCTAGCGTTAGCTAGTGTTGCCCTGCTGCCAGGCATGGGGACTCCTGCTCTTCCCCTTCTGGTGGTGCTGCCCAAGGTGGATCGTTCTGCTGCCCGTCAGGTTTCTTCATATGTAAAAGTGGGCACTTTATAGGTCAGTATGCTTATTAAACAGACAATGTATATAAAAGGCTTAATCCAATGCCTGGGCCTGCCCTGGTGGCTCAGGTGGTGAAGGATCTACCTGTAATGCAGGAGACCTGGATTCGACCCCTAGGTTGGGAAGATCCCCTGGAGAAGGGAATGGCAACCCACTCCAGCATTCTTGCCTGCAGAATCCCACGGACAGAGGAGCCTGGCGGGCTACAGTCCATGGGGTTGCAAAGAATCGGATATGACTGAGCGACACTTTACCAATGCCTATAACATAGTAAAGCACTTGATCAATGTAAACTTTTATTGTAAAACACCGACACACACTTTTTATTTAGACAGAAGTGATATTATTGACTTGTGAGTCTGTGTGTGCATCTGATCTTGAATTCCCAGGTGACTTATTCCTGGCTTGTGTGCATATATATGTACCTCGGAGTTGGCAAACAAATGTATACACGTATAATATCTGTGAGTCATATTCTCTTCCCAATGCCTGTGGTCTTCATTTTGAAACGTCAGTTATTTCACAGCTTTGTGGGTGCACGCCGTGGCAGTGTGTCTGAGCATTCTTCGACCTTCTCGATCAGTACTGACCTAGTTTTATCCTGAGTAGCTCTATTTCCCTGCATGGATGTGCGAACATCTGTGAATCTTCCCAAGGAAATGAAATCATAGTAACATCTGGAGAATGCAATGAGATGATTACTCTGAACTAAATCTCTTTGGTCCTTTACTGTTCCCATCACCTACATTCATCGCTGTGGCTCACCTCTGGCAGAAAGAGGAATGGCTCTCCTTTTTAACTCTCCAGAGGCAGGAGGGAAAGAAATAGGAATATCTAATAGTTACTGAAAACTCTCCACGTGCAAGTTCTTTATTGCAGATTCCATAGTCCCCGGTCGAGTCTGGGCCTTTATTCCCACCATCGCTAATTGACACATGAAGAGACTGGCAGAGTGAACACTCAGTGATGCTGAGTACGTGGCAGGGCCAAGACTGCAGTTCCGATGCCCTATGGTCGGTTCTAGAGCTTGCCATTTAAGAAAAATAAACTGTGATTTTCAGAATAATTTTAGATTTCCAGCAGATTCACGGATATGGTATGAGCCTACTGTTTCACCATTGCATTTTACTGTCTCCTGAGATTCTTAAGATTTTACTAAATCATGTCAACTTTATCACCAGCTCACCAAGCTTCTTTGTAAATTGAATTAGTTAATTATTTTTGGCTGTGCTGGGTCTTTGTTGCTGCGCAGGCTTTTCTCTGGTTGTGAGTGGGGGCTCGTCTTCCTTGCGGTGTGCGGGCTTCTCACTGCAGAGGCGTCTCGTTGCTGGGCACAGGCTCCGGGGCGTGCAGGTGTAACTGTGGCGCATGGCTCAGGAGTTGCAGCTCCTGGGCTCTGGAGTACAGGCTCAGTAGTTGTGGCCCTTGGGCTCCATGGCATGTGGGATCTTCCCGGATCAGGGATCGAACCCGTGTCTCCTGCATCGTCAGGCTAATTCGTCACCACTGAGCCGTCAGGGACGCCCTCACCTAACCTCTTAACTGCAGCTCTGACCTCAGTTAGAGGCTCTGCTTAACTATATCTGAGGCCCCACTGGAGAACACGCAAGGATTGCAAGGTTTATTCTTCTAGTTCAGCAAATGGTGGTTTGCTCCATGCCTTGCATGGAGTTAAGGACCAGCTGGTGAGCCATGCAGTCCTGCCGATTGTCCTTTGGGGAAGTAGATGTTGTATACACACACACACACACACACACACACACACACACACACACACACACACACACTCCGCTAAGTGTAAGTCTGCAGGGAGCAAACGCTGAGAGCATCCAACAGTGAAGACTAACCTGGTCTGTGAGTCACCATGCAGAGAAAAACAGGTAGGAATCATTTCCCTTCCGTTCAGTTCAGTCGCTCAGTCGTGTCCGACTCTTAGCGACCCCATGAATCGCAGCACGCCAGGCCTCCCTGTCCATCACCAACTCCCGGAGTTCACTCAGTTTCACGTCCCTCGAGTCAGTGATGCCATCCAGCCATCTCATCCTCGGTCGTCCCCTTCTCCTCCTGACCCCAATCTCTCCCAGCATCAGAGTCTTTTCCAATGAGTCAGCTCTTCACATGAGGTGGCGATATTTGAGCTGATACTTTGAAGGGCAGGGCTTCCGTGGAAGGGGGGGACTGCACAGGCAGGCAGGACATCTCCACACAGACTCCGGCATCTGCCATCAACTTTCTTTTAATGAAAGAAAGGGTCAGAAAGGTGAAAAAATATTGCATTTCTTAAAGTGCCTGTGCAGGTTCTCTTAATTCTACAATCTTTTCTGTAGGTTTTACCCTCTTTGTGATTTTCTCCCTTGGCCCACTCTCTCCTCCCCAGAACTAACCACCCTGTCCTACATCTGAGGCCTGGACATACTCCTGTAACCTCACAATATCTTAATTGTCTTCCTGGAAGTACCCATCTCCTCTGCCCTGGTGGTTCCTCCTTGAGGAACATGTCTTATTTCTCTTTCATTCTCCAAATAGTGTGTGCCTGGCATTTACTGAGCACTTACTATGCATTAGCACTTTGCTAAATCTTTTCATGCACTGTTTTATGGATTCCTTGGGACAAACCTGTGAAATTGGATTATTTACACCCTGTCGCTCATTTAGCAAATATTTCTTCTGTATCACCCACTGTGCAACCCTATGGGATTCTCCAGGCAAAAACCCTGGGGTGGATTGCCATACCTTCCTCCAAGTAGCGCGGTGTGGCCATGTGACAGTTCTACCCAACAGAATTGAGTAGAAGTATTCTGGGCCACTTCCAGGCCTGGCCCATAAAACTCTATCTGTGATCTTTCATTGGATGGAGGTGCCTCTTAAAGACGGCAGCTCCCTATCGTGCTGAGCCGAGTGACAGCATGGAGCTGAGAGTCCTCCTTTGCGAGCTAGAGATACCCCAGTCTAGAAGCTCTCAGTACTCCTGCATTAGCAGGAAACAAGTGGAAACTGTGTTTGAGTCATTTTATGTTTTTTGCATCAGTTTGTGCCATCAGCTAGAGTTGCTCCAAGTAGTACAGTTCTATTATTATCCTTCTTTTACAGCCGTTCTCCCATTTTATTAAGCCTTGAGCAAGTCATCCTGCTCAAGGGTGACCTGGCTGATGAGTGGTCAGGAGCGATCCATGATGTCCACCTAGATTCCTTCTCTCCTGTGGTTCTGCCACCTGCTAGACTGATGCTCTTGACACTGTCAAGCCTGGTTCAGGACTGCTCTCTGCAGACGGGGGTGTCCAGTTTGTAATTGCTTCATTTCTCACTTCCACTCATACACTGTTGTCCAATGTGGAGTCACATGGCTGCAAAAGGCTCAAAAGGAGGCTGGGGAATGTGTTCTCAGCTGGATGTGCATGGGTCCAGCTGACATGCAGGGACTTCTGTCTTTAAAGGGAAGACGGCTCCTGGGGACAGTTTCCTGTCTTTCACACACATGATGATGGCTCAGAACTCGCAGCCAAGACTAAATCAAGTCACTTATATCCCCAAATAAGCAGTTCATAAAAACATCTTTTCCCTCTTTTTAAGTATAATGAATCATATTTAATTTAGAGGTGTGATATTAATAGCTAGCAGTCACTGAGCGCTTGAGGCTTCCTAGGTGACTCGTGGTAAAGAATCCACCTACTGATGCAGGTGACGCGGGTTCGATCCCTAGGTTGGGAAGATCCCCTAGAGAAGGAAATGGCAACCCACTCCAGTATTCTTGCCTGGGAAATCCCATGGGCAGAGGATCCTGGCGGGCTACAGTCCACGGGGTCACAGAGGGTCAGACAGGACTGAGCACGCACACCACCGCTGAGAGCCCTTTCTGTGTAGGGATCCGGGTTGAGTCTTGCGTGTGTGTTAGCTCTCTGAAGTCTCATAGCACTGTTTCAAATAAAGTGTCATTTCAGTTAACATTTTATAGGGGAGGAAACCGAAGCTTATGGAGGTTAAGTGATTTGCATAAGATCTAAAAGTTAGGAAGAGCCAGACTTGTGGTTCAGCCCTAGACAGCCAGATTCCACCACTTCATCCATTCAATGGGGATAACAATCACCACTCCCTGAGGGTAAATGTGAAATACTTATCTGGAAGAGAATGCAAAACAGCTTATTTACCTTTTTTTTTTTTGTAATTTAAATGTAAAAATCTGCATTTAAAAACATCTAAAACTAAAATTTGCCCAATTTTAATATATGGCAGTTCAGTTCAATTCAGTTGCTCAGTGTCCGACTCTTTGCGACCCCATGAATCGCAGCATACCGGGCCTCCCTGTCCATCACCAACTCCCGGAGTTCACTCAGATTCACGTCCATTGAGTCAATGATGCCATCCAGCCATCTCATCCTCGGTCGTCCCCTTCTCCTCCTGCCCCCAATCCCTCCCAGCATCAGAGTCTTTTCCAATGAGTCAACACTTTTCTCCACTGATCTCCAGTAGCATATTGGGCACCTACTGACCTGGGGAGTTCCTCTTTCAGTATCCTATCATTTTGCCTTTTTTTAGATGGGGAAACAGTGGAAACAGTGTCAGACTTTATTTTTCTGGGCTCCAAAATCACTGCAGATGGTGACTGCAACCATGAAATTAAAAGATGCTTGCTCCTTGAAAGAAAAGTTATGACCAGCCTAGATAGCACATTGAAAAGCAGAGACATTACTTTGCCAACAAAGGTCCGTCTAGTCAAGGCTATGGTTTTTCCTGTGGTCATGGATGTGAGAGTTGGACTGTGAAGAAAGCTGAGCGCCAAAGAATTGATGCTTTTGAACTGTGGTGTTGGAGAAGACTCTTGAGAGTCCCTTGGACTGCAAGGAGGTCCAACCAGTCCATTTTGAAGGAGATCAGCCCTGGGATTTATTTGGAGGGAATGATGCTGAAGCTGAAACTCCAGTACTTTGGCCACCTCATGCAAAGAGTTGACTCATTGAAAACACTCTGATGCTGGGAGAGATTGGGGGCAGGAGAAGGGGACGACAGAGGATGAGATGGCTGGATGGCAGCACTGACTTGATGGACGCAAGTCTGAGTGAACTCCGGGAGTTGGTGATGGACAGGGAGGCCTGGCGTGCTGCTATTCATGGGGTCGCAAAGAGTCGGACACGACTGAGCGACTGAATTGAACTGAACTGAAGTAAGAGTGCTTGTAAAATAAATCAAATATACAGAGAATCAATACTCGAAGTCTCTCCTCATCCCTCTGATGACTCCCTGCACACATAACACTCATTTCTGCAGAGCAGGGTTTGGCAAACTGTGACACGCAGACTGCCTCCAGCAGCCCCATTGCTCTGTCTGTTTCTGTAAATAAATTTTATTGGGACCCAGTCACAACCTTTGCTTCATGTTGTCTATGGCTCCTTTTGTGCTGCAAGGTCAGAGTTGAATGGTTTTGCCAAGACTATGTGGCCACAGAAATAGAAATACTCGTTATCTGCCCCTGTGCATAAAAAGCTTGTCAAGCCCTGCTCTAGAGCTGATCAGTGTTTGTGTTTTGTCATCTGTTATTTCAGACTCTTTCTCATGTTTTTGAGTATGTCTGCATATGTATCTGATTGTACAAACACATCTCTCTACACATAAACACACACATATATATATGCATATATTATTGTTTAGTTGCTCAGTCGTGTCCGACTCTTTGCCACCCCGTGGACTGTAGCCCTCCAGGCTCCTCTGTCCACGGGATTTCCCCGGTAAGAATACTGGGGTGGGTTGCCGTTTCCTTCTCCAGGGAATCTTCCCGACCCAGGGACTGAACCCACATCTCCTGCACTGGCAGTCGGATTCTTAACCAGCTGAGCTACCAGGGAAGCCCATACATATATATGTACACACATACCCCCAGGCACACACACACACACACCCAGGCACACACACACACACACACACACACACACATTTTACCTTAAAGGAGTCATATTATGTGTATTGTTATACATAATATATCTTGGTCATTTTTCCATATCAGTGCCTATAAGATTACTCTGTTATTTTGAGGAAAGCATATGGAATCATGGTATAGATGTACAATAATTTATTTGATCATCCCTCGCTCTACTGATGAAGATAAAACTTGTTTCTGATTTCTGTCAGCCATCTTGAAGGACACCCCAAAATGTCTTTGAAAACCCAGTTGTGGCCACCATTTGCTTTATTTGTAACGTTAAGTCTTTGTAGCAGGAGGCTAACTTCATTCCATGTTAAGAGTTTCTAACTCACAGTAAACAGGACCAAAAATATATTCTGCATTTTGGATCTTAATTATGCACTTAATTAAAATTCCCATTGTCAGTAAAAGGTAAGGACTATATTAGATTGTGGTTGTTGGCATCCTGATTAATATACATATAAGCTTTAAAATCTGTTGTTACATTATGGTAGATTTTCCAGAAAGAAACATGAAGCTTTAAACTGCATTTTAAAAAAGACAGAAGGGGATATGAACTCAGTGGAAGAAATCCAGCTTATTCCAGAGCAGATGATAGCTATATATAACGGAAAAGGGAGCCAAAAGTCACACCTTAATTTGTGTGTTGTTTAAAGCAGGCAGGTTCTTTTCTTTCTTTCTGAGAATTAGAACCGATGCAAAACCAGGGGATGAAAAAATGCCAGGTATCAAATTCCAGGATAAAACTTGCATGCAAATTTCTATTTGCCAAAACCAAATAACTAAGTTTCACCAACCTGAAGGATAGGTTTCGATGGGAGTACCTGCTTGGTTTCTTCCCAAATCTCCCTTCCCTTGCAAGTCACATTTTCCAATGTGAGAACTTTATTTTCCGTTTTGTTTTTTTTTTTCTTTTTTGACCCTACAATGTTTCCCTTTGTTCTGAGACTTATCCGTGGGCTTGATGTGAATTTTCCACTTTGTTTGGTGCGTTTCCATTTATAAGCTGTGTTTTTCTCACCTTCTCTGCTTCACACTCAGTTTATTTCCCCTAAAGATCAAGAAAATGACTGTGAAAAGTTTGTTTCACGTTTTGAGGTGGCCTCAGTTCTTCTGCTTCTGTTCCCTGGAAGCTACCCCCCACCCCCTGGCTCTTGATTCTCGGTTTTTTCCTATTTCCGGTTTTGGCCACAGGGGCTCTTTAAACCTCTGTCTTTCCTGATGGCTCGCGCTGTCTTCGCTCTTTTAATTGGTTACCTCCCTTTGCTCGTTTGTTCTTTGTTCTCTCTGACCCATTGCTTCTCTGTGATTGTCCTCAGACCTTGAAGAATGTTGAGGTGCATATTAAACATCTCAGGCAGTGAGTGCTTGTTTTCTCCTGATATCTCCCTTTCTTTCTTAGGAGCTGAACCCCAAAGGTTCCAGGCATGTGTTACCAAGTATAACATCACATAGCCCTAGGTTTGGTGAGACTAAGTGTGACCATCTGACCAATTTCTGGCCAAAGGGATGTGAGTATAAGTCCTCTTTGCCACTATTTGGGGACATTTTTGCCCAGAGAGGCCACTGGCTGCTTACTTGCTGCAATGTGGTTATGGGGGTTGGCGATAGAGAGGTTCCTTTGGACCTGGACATGGAAGCTGCATCTTGACCTTGGCAGACCTGACAACCAGACACAGGTTAACATGAGCATCTCAGTAAGGTCAGGAGGTAAGAGCCAACACCACCAAAGACCAGAAAATAATGCCAGATACTAGTGGGTAGATATGCTTATATGCTCAAATCTCTTAGTCCTTGAAGGTTGCCCAGGGGAGAAGGAAGGAGTGTGTGTGTGTGTGTATCTGTGTATGCAGAATCCTAAATTGATTGTGTGTAACCCCAAAAGACGGCAGTTATCTGAAAGTGATTACATTTCCTGCTATTAGGTATATTGGGGATTTGAGGAAAAAATGAAATTTAAGTTATACAATTTAAGAAAACTGTATTTCTTTCACATTCAAACTTGCGTTCTGTGAAAATTCTGTCCACTGTGGGAGCCCGGGCTCAAGTGGGCAACTGGGGGTCATTGCTGAGCTTTAAGCAGGGCTGTGACACTGTCAGATTTGTGTTTTCTCCCAGTCTGTTTTCTAATAGGTTGTGGCCACGTGATGGTCATGGATCACTTTCACCCCCTCGTGGAAATGTTCAACTGTCCTATATATGTCACTACATTTTTGCAGAGTCAGATGGTCTTTCCTGAAATATTTTCTATTGTCATCGTTTGTGATCTCCACTATAGCTCTGTCTTTATATATTTTCTTCAAAATAGGCTCACAGTCAACTTTTGGACAGAGTGTTTAGATTCTCTGGGTCAAATTTGAGAACTGCAAGTGACTCAGTCACTCAACTGACAAGGAAAAGCAAAAAAAAAAAAAGCATGCCTTTCATATGAGAAATAAAATATTAAATATGTTACCTTTGTATCCATCTTCTTTCAATTTTATTTGTTCATAAAGTGGTAGTGTCATACTATTAAAGAATTTCTTTAAGTAGGAAAAAGAAAAAGCATTCACAATGACCTAACTATGCGTTTTTGGTTGGGAGGAACAAAAACTGAACTGAAACAAGCTGAGATGGAGAAAGCACATATGGGCTCCAGTCATGGAAAAATCCAGGAGTGGGGCTGGTCTCAGGTAAGGTGTCAGATAGGCTGGATCTGGGGACCCCACGAACGTCCACCAGCGTTTGTCCATGCCTCAGTCCTGTTTTCCAGGGTGTGGGCACCATGGTTTCAGCAAACTCAGCCCTAGAGGGTCCTCTTGTTCTTGATATTAAAGAAGGAAAAAATCCTAGGCAGTGATTCTCATTGGTTCCCTTGAATGAATCACCATGGACAAGGCGATGAAGTGATGTTGTGGGGGCCAGGTCTGGGGCAGGTACCTTGTTTTTATTTATCCTTTTGCACATGCTTTTATGCTTAGCACAATAGGATGTTCACAACATGCTGTGTTTGAAGAGACCTCTAGAACCCTTCTCCCTCTCATGACCAGTTCTGCCTTCTTGCGGATGGTTGACTTTTCAGATTCCTCAGTGGTTCGTTCCTCTTAGCTTTCAGGCTAAAACCCTCATTCCTTAAGTGATATATTGGTATCTGCCTTACTTTGGATTTGGGGGTGGGCTAACTCCAGGGACCACGTGGATTAAAGATGATGGAAAGGTAGTTCTCTCTCCCTTAAATCAGAGTGTTGTACCCAGAAGGATAAATATGTGTTGAGTAGGGAAAATCAATAGAGGGCCGTCAAACTTACAATTGCATTCTCCAAACACAAGGATGCTTCCATTTTCTGTGTTTCTTTTTGTCTATTTTCATAAAAACTGCACATTTATTTAGTTATAATTTTAATGTAGGATAGACTGGGCATTAGCAAACTACAGCCCAAGAGCCAAATGTGGCCATCACCTGTTGTTTTCAATAAAGTTTTATTGGCACAGAACCATGCCCATTCATTCACACATTGTCTACAGTTATTTTGATGCTACAGCAGCACAGTTAGCAATTGTGACAGAGACCATGTGGTCCTTGAAATCTAAAAATATTCACTATTTGGCCCATTACAGAGAGACTTTGCCATTCTTGGTATATACTGGAATTGGAATTTTTTTTTTTTTTTTTTACTTAACAGTTTCTTGTGAATAATTTCACATTTTCAGAGTCTTCATAACTGTTATAAATTTTGGCTACAGAAATACTTCCATTGGGTTGAGTGATTCTCCTTTACTCATATACCCCCAGGTAAAGAGCAATACTAAAGGTTTCCGATACGAATCCACTCTTTTCATGCAGCTGAATAAAATGTGGAGGTCTTTTAGGTGCTTTCTCCATGGTCCTCTAAGCTTAACTCTGTTGAAGCCCCTGTCAAACTGTAATTATGTTTTCCTTATATAAAATATATGAAGTTCAGAGACAATGATTCCTTAAGCATCTTATTATTAATATCTAGCACAATGAAAGGCACTCAATTAAGGATATTGTTTACTACCTGTGAATTAACAAATTCTATTGCTGGTAGTACAAATCAAGTCATCTGCTGCCTTATGCAGAACCTTCTGTGGTTCTTGCATTGCTCTGAAGATAAGAGAAAAAAATGCCTAAACATGATGTATAGGTCTTGTGTGATCTGGCTTTCTGTGCTCTGGCTATGCTGGTCTGGTTTCCATGCCTCCAGTGCCCCATGCTTGTTCCTGCCTCCGGGCCTTTGCACATGCTGTCCTGAGATTATTTCTAAAACAGACTATGTGTAATTCTTCCTATTCCATAAGCATCACAAAGTGACTCAGTTGTAAAGAATCCCTCTGCCAGTGCAGAAGATGCAAGGGACTCAGGTTTGATCCCTGGGTTGAGAAGATTCCCTGGAGAAGGGCATGGCACCCCACTCCAGTATTCTTGCATGAAAAATCCCATGAACAAAGGAGCCTGGCTGGCCACAGTCCATAGGCTCCAAGAGTTGAACACAACCGAGCATGCACACACACACACCCTCTCTACAGATTTCATCTACAAATCGTTATACAAAGGAATTCACTCACCAAACATTTATGTGTTACCATGTGCCAGGGACTATTTTAGAGTCTGAAAATAAGACATCAGTAAATGAGACAGGTGCAGTTCTGTTTTTTTTAATTTAAAGAAAATTTGTATTTTATATTGGAGTATAGTTAATTAGCAATGTTGTGTTAGTTTCAGGTGAACAGCAAAGTGATTCAGTTATGCATATACACGTGTCTATTCTCTCTTAGAAAAACTTGTTACTTTATATTGGCGTGTAGCCAGTTAGTTGTGATCGTTTCAGGTGGATAGCAAAGCGACTCAGGCATACATAATACGTGTATCCATTCTCACCCAAACTCCCCTCCCAGCCAGGCTGCCACATAACACTGAGCAGAGTTCTCTGTGCTGAACAGTAGGTCCTTTTTGGTTATCCATTTTAAATATAGTAGTGTGTACATGTCCATCCCAAACTCCTTGACTATCCCTTCCTGCAGGAGACAGGTGCAGATCTGACCTCATGAAGCTTCTGTTCAGCAGAGTCATCAGAGGAGTGATCCATCAGTTATAACAGTGACAGGTGGAGGTGCAGGAGAAGAGACAATGTGGGAGCCGAGACCAGGCCACCTCTCCAGGTTGGGGAGCTCAGAGAAGACTCACGGGTGTGCTATCAAAGATGCCACAAGATGGATGCAGATTTGGCAGGTGAAGGGACGGAAGTATGCCCTCAGTTGAAGCAGCAGCATTTGCCAGCCCCAGAGGAGGGAGTCTCAGGATTTCTGGCTTTGTTGGAGAGCCCAGCGCTGGCAGGATGCCCCTGGAGGACCAGGCCAGGTCCCCTGTCCACTCTCAGACGGAAGGAGGTGGGCTGGCCTCGGGGCATACTCAGTGTCTCACCTCCCACTGTGGTTTCCCTTCACTCTTCCAGTCCTTCCTGCTTTCACAGCAATCCCATTGTTAGGGTACAGGCCAGGACTAGCGTTTGAATTAATATCAGGCTTATTTCCTGCATACAATGACTTAGATTAAGGGTTGGTTGATTTTTTTTTCTGTAAAAAGCCAGAGAGTAAATATTTTAAGCTTTGCAGCCTATCCCCATCTCTGCCACACATCCTAGCAGAGCCCTGGGTTGTATGTAAACGAGGGGGTGTGGCTGTGTTCCATTAAAACTTTATTTAGAAGCAGGTTTGGCCAAAGGGTGTAGTTTGCTGACCTCTGACTTAGATGATCAGTGACATCTTTATCTATGTCTTGACTTACTATTTGGGAAAAAGAAAAAAGAAACCATTTATCAGTGTTTTTCAAATGGTGCTCTGAGTCCCCTGGTGTTTAATGGAATCGTGTAAGAGTCTGTGGAGGTGAGGAAATGATGAGCCCAGGAAGGGGAGGCCTGACCCCAGGGTGATGGGCATGATCGTGAACCTGACATTTGAGAGCCGTGAAATCCGATCTTTCCATGTGTGTGCATATAAATGCCCAAATGTGGTGGTAAACAAATGGTTTAATTTTTTTTCCATAGGAAAATTGCATTTGTGTGAATGACTTTTTATTATTTCTGTAAGGGTAAAGTCTCAAAGGAGTTGTCGTCTAGTCTGAAGAAGTAGGAAGATCAGAATTTATTTAGTCTGGGCATGACTTCTGGTTGGTTTCAAGAGAAATTGATGGCTCTTGTAATGATGCAGTTTGCTTTTTAGTCAAACCAACTTGTATAAGTTTTTGGGTGAGGGTCAAACTCTTGTTTTCTTTTCCCGTGAAAGATATTATTTGAATGACCTTCTTACTGGAGCTTTTATGATGTTCTATCTAGTAGCACTTCTCCATTTGTGCTGGGATTAGGGATAATATTTCTCTCTCTTTGTGGCTGCCTCCCTCTCATTTCAGTCTCTGATTCATGAACTCCTCTCTGACTCCACACTCTAATTTTGTGGCACGCTCTTATTATCCTTTCACTATTCCTTGAGAGCGCTTAGCACGGCTTGTCATGTTCCAGAGGGGAAATGTACGAGGGATGGTTTGTTCCCTGTAAGCTCCCCCATTAGAGAGGAAGCCCTGCATGGGCAGTGACCACGTCTCCACGGCTCACCATCGAACTCTTATTGCCGGATACAGGCAGACGAATTAGCATTTGTGTCTTTTCACTGGCATGGAATTCTAGAGCAGTTTGTAGGGTACAAAAGACTTAGAGGAAGAGTTCTGCTGTGATGTCAGTTAGGAACAACCTGTTACTCATAACAGACGACTGACAAAGAGTGACTCACAACCTGAGACCTTTTCAGTTTACTGTAGATGATATACTACTGGAATCCTCCCCACCATCACCCCGCACCTCCACACACACACACACACACACACACACAGGGTTCTCATATAGGCCACTGGCTTATCACTCAAAGCAGGAGTCTGCCTCGGGGCTGTCTCTGGACAGGGGCCCTCAATGGCCAGAGGGGTTATCCACTCATTAACACTCTGAATTGGCTTCCTTCCCTTCCCTGTTTCACCTGCCTTCTCCTACTGGTACTTCCTGGGATCACATTCCATGTAAATTGCTGTTATTTAGTCACTAAGTCACGTCTGACTCTTTGTGAGCCCACGGACTGTGGCCCACCACGTTCCTCTGCCCATGGGATTTCCCAGGAAAGAAGACTGGAGTGGGTTACCATTTCCTTCTCCAGGGGATCTTCGCAACCTAGGAATCAAACCCGCATCTCCTGCATTGGCAGCTGCATTCTTTCCCACTGAGCCACCTGGGAAGTCCGCTCCGTGTAAATGGTTTGCACCCACATGCTGATCTCAGCCTCTGCTTCTGGAGGAACCTGACGTCAAAGTATTTTTAACTAAGAGCCCAGAGGTGGACAGTGCTGGGGCTCGCTCCCTTGGCAAGGTCGTCAACAGCCAGACTGGCCCACCCTTCTCTTCCCTCTGCACCAGTGCCTCTCTACCTTCCGGCGTGTTCCGTCAGGGAGACAAGATGGCCACTGCCGCTTCAGATAGTGCGCTTGCACCTGAGGATCTAAAGCCGAAGTGCTGGGGTGGGGGTGGGAGCGGACGAGCAGCAGGTGAAGGGCTCTTTCCTCACACGCTCCTCTTGAAACAAGGAAAACCTGTTTCCCAGAAGGCACCGCTGTGTGTCTCATTGGTCAGGATTGGTCACATGACCAGCACTTGCCGCAAAGGAGGCCGGGAAGGTGATTTATTTTTTTATATATATTTTCCCCAGTCTCTGGCGTGGAGGTGGGTCAGGCCATTGGGAACAGGCACCCAGAGCCACAGTGTTCCCTGTATCCGGTACATCTCACCCCTTTAAAATATTTTGTAGCGGTGAGACCACTAATCTATTTGTCAGTGCAAGGTGGGAATACACAACCAAATGTGCTTCTAGAAAGGAATTTTAATCTGTTCATGGCTGAAAACTTTAAATTTTACAGCAAAAGTTTGAATTCTCTGTAAACGACAGAGATGAAAAGGTCGGCATTTAAATCTGTTTCCTTAACAGATGGCTCCCACAGTGAGCCGAGATCGGAATTCACTTTCTGGGCTCAGCCAGTCTCCATAAAGCTGGTCGTGCGGTTTATGACATCAGCAGAGCCCCAGAGTGAATTACAGCTTATCCTTGTATTCACCGTGGTGCCATCTATTATGCTACTGTGTGTAATGTTGATTAGGAAGGTGTCTTTGATAGCTCAGTGGAGGAAAAAGCGCTCATGTTAGAGGCCTGAATTACAATAATGGTTAAAGACAAAGGTACATAAAGAGAGGGTTGGACATTAACAGCCTTTTGCATTTTTGTATGTCTGTATGTGAAAAGGAAGAATAAGATTACATCAAGTCATTAAAAATAGAAGCACTCCATGTTTATGAATAAAGACTTCCCTGTCCCTCCCCCCAAACAATTCCTAGTTGAGATCTATGTATCTCCTTTATAAAATTCTGCTGTTTACCTAATGCTGGGTGAAACACACACACTTAAAATTCATAATTTTCGAGTCTTGAAAAAAGAGCTTGCTATCACTCTTGGCACTGAAAGTCAAGGTCATAGATCAAAGTTCATTACTACAAAACAAAAAATCAAAATGTATTTTCTCCACTGAAATTTTACTGGGTTGTTATCACTTGAAGCAGCCATTGGTTGTAGCTGGGACATTTTTTGAGTAATAAAGTTCTAGAAATGGTATTTGTGTTAACATGGACCAGGAAGAGTTAAGATGCAGATAATTGTTGTAAAGACAAGCCTCTTCCATTAAACTTTACATAGTGCTTCTCAAATTTTGGGGTACTAGGTGCTTAGACCTTTTGTCAACTTGCTGAATCAGTCTTGGAAGGTGGGGCAGAGACACCTGTATTTTTAATAAGCTCCTCAGGGAATTCTGATGCATTATACCAAAGTGCTGTTCTTCTGCCAAGGAGCTTCTTTTAAAAAGTCTTTATCATATCCTAGATGCATTTACCAGCTGCTGCGCTCAGCCTTAGGGGTTAGACCTACCCAGCGTGGTATCCACTAGCCTCATGAGGTTATTTCAGTTTTAATTTACATTAATTAGAATGAAATAAAATAAAAATTTAGTTCCTCAACTGCATTAGCCACCAAGTGTTCAATAGCTATGTGTGACTTAGTAGATAACATACTGGACTGCAAAGGTCTAGAACATTTTCATCATTGCAGAAAATTCTATTGGACAAACTAGACCATAAACAAAACAGATACAATTTCTGCCCTAATGGAGAAAACAGATCAGTCTCCCTTGCCCTAGTAAACTGACAAGTCAACAACCACAAATTCTATTTTATGAAGGAAACCAAGAGCTGTGAGCAGGACTGGTTAGATGATTTGTGGGGCCCAGTGAAAAGTGAAAATGCAGGGCCTCTTGTGAAAAACATTAAGAATGTCAAACAGCTATAGCAGAGCCTGAAACCAAATACCGGGCCTCTGAGCAGAAGCTGTTCACCCAGCAGGGCTGCAATATACTCAAACCAAGGAAGTGGGGCTAAGGTGGTCACAAATGCTCCTACTGGAAAGTGACCATCTGAGGTGGAAAAGGGGAGAAAGAGCGAGATTTGCAAAACACGCAGGAAAGGAGGTTTTGGGCAAAGGGGACAGCCTACACAAAGGCCCCCAAGGATGGGAAAGATGGAATATTCCAGAACCTGGAAATGTTCCCAAGTGGTCCAGGGAGGGAAGAGGGGCAGGGGTCAAGGTGGAAGAGCCAGGCGTGGTTGTTCCCTGCCAGCGGGGTGCTGTGCAGTCCACCCCTAAGCTCGCTGGCGCGGTTCAGCCCACCGCCCCCCACCTTTTGGTTGCATTTTGTGAGCCCGTGAGCATCCCTAACTAGTCAGGAAGCCTCATCAGGCAGGATGAAATTCTACTTTTTACTTTTAAGACAAGAGGAGAGAGAGAGAGGCAAAGGAAATTATTTGCTTTGATTCACAATCTGGTGCGGTAGCAGGTTAAGGAAATCGGTGAGATGGCTCTGGGTTGTGAGCACAAACCGGCTTTCAGAGCCTTCCCCTGGGAGCCAGCGCTGGGTGGAAGATTCGTGACTCTCCCATGTGTCGGAGAGAAGCGTCGCCTTGCACACACGCTACTTCCCGAAAAGGTGTTTCATCAACAGAAATGCTGATTCTCTGGCTCCCTGATGCTATATTTAGAAGTGACATTTACATTTCCACAGATCAACAGCCCTGTTTGGATACAGTTCCAAGAGCTTCTCTGTGACAGGGAATATGCTGGCTTTTATTTCTCCCTGTTCCTCTTTCCTAGCTGTTGGGAGTTAGCGAAATTAGGAGACATCTGTAATTTGGTAGATAAAAATAGTCCAATATGGCAAATCTGTAAATTTTTAAAGAGGTCACAGTGTAGTATCCTGAATTTCAAAAGCGCTTTGGGGAAAGTTTGTCTGACACTATAGTTTCTGTCTCATTCGTTTGAAAATACCTTTATAGACTCTAGATAAAACCTCCTCAAAAGCTTTTCCATGTTTTTTTTTGGGGGGGTGGTGGAGGGGAGTGGGCTCTAATTTTAAATTTGAGTTTCTGATACCGTAGATGGCTTACTTATTGATAGTTTGAATTCAGAGGGAAACTTAAAATTCATCAGTAAAACATTATTTTACTGAGGCTTTATGTCTGTGGTGTGCTATGTACGTGCATATTACTTTGCGTCTGATGGCATTTAAATGTTTTAGGTATTATTTTTTGACATGTTTCCTTCTTGGCGAAATAGTTCTCATAGCTATTGATAAAAATGGAACAGATCCAATATCTTCCTTCCTTGTCAAGAGGGTGGAAAAAATTGGAGAAGTAAAGATAACTATGGGTGCCCGTTAATCTGTGGGATTATTGATCTGTCTTTGGTAGTAACATCCTTCAGTCTTCTGGAACCTGACCAAGGGACCCCATAAAATTATGATCTTATGTTACCATCAGAGGGCAGTGTGCACTCTCTTCAAGAGCCCATAAAAATTTACACGTTTCTCTGCTGTGGCTAAAAGGATTTGTCTGGCAAAGGGCAAACCCATTAGGCATAAACAATCAGCATTTTTTGCTGTTGGCTGTCATAATGGAAACAATGATTTGAAAGTTCTGATTAAACCTGCAAGATTTCCTGTCTAGTATGTCTTCAAGCATATGCTTTTCAAAGTTAGTATTATTTTTTTTAATTTCCAAGGGTTCTAAACAAATGAGAGTTAGACCTGGACAGCTACTTTAGGGCTTTGGTGTTTAATAGAAAAGGTCCCTGTAATCTCAGTGTCACAGCTCTCATTGGAATACAGATGGTCAGTAAATTTCAGGTCTTTGTCAAAATAGTACCCAAAATTAAACATTTTCTTAAAAAAGGAAAAAAACAAGTTATGATTAGCTCTACCATGTACTAGAAAATTCTCATCCACCGAGATCTAATGCAAGTATGAGGAATTAGTGAATAACTTTTTCAGACCTGGTTTTTCTGAGATGCATAAAAAAGCAAACCACACATCTCAGCATTGGTAGACAAGTAAACAGAGGCCAGAGGACTCACTTGTACAAGTCTGAGTATTTGCATTTAAAATATGGTCGGCTGTGACTCTGTTGACGATCAGAATTTGATTCATCTGTGGGCATAAAATCTTTGTGTTGGAGGGTGGACCTGGAATTGGGAAAATTACGATTGCGTCAACGTAGGAGCCAGCATCAGCTCGCGGTTCAGGTGTTAGATTGTAAAGGAAAGGGTCTGGTAGACTCGTCCTTCCAAGATTTCAGCAAATAAATTGTGTGCTTTACAACTTCAGGAGCAGTTGCGACGGGCAGCGTTGTTTTTCTGCTGACTGCGACAGATTGAGCTCTTCTGCTGGAATTTCTCTAGAGGGCAGTAAGGATTCGAGGCTCTTTCCCTATTTTTCTGAAATGACGGATCCTCGTGCTGCAGCTGCCACGGTCAGGGAACTCAGCACATGCTCCTGGGCTGGAGTGAGCTGCCGAACGCTCCAGGAAGGAGCCGTTGCCGCTGCCTCTTATGTCCTCCAAGATGGGATTTTGTGATGATTTCCCCCCTTTCAAAAAGAAAATCTGGGTTTATTAATAGAGTGTAACCATGAATATAACATACTGTGCTGCCCTATTTGCTCAGTCATGGCAGACTCTTTGTGACTCCATGGATTGCAGCCGGCCAGGCTCCTCTGTCCATGGGATTCTCCAGACAAGAATACTACGTGGGTTGCCATGCCCTCCTCCAGGGAATCTTCCCAACCCAGGGATCAAACCCTGGTCACCTCCATTGCAGGCGGATTGTTTACCGTCTGAGCCACCAGGGAAGCCCAAGAGTACTGGAGTGGGTAGCCTATCCCTTCTCCAGGGGATCTTCACCTCCCAGTAATCAAACTGTGGTCTCCTGCATTGCAGGTGGATTCTTTACCAGCTGAGCTACCAGGGAAGCCCCAATACTATATACATATATATATATATGAATGGTTGACAAAAGATTTGAAAATTAAATTCCTCCTGGGATGGTGGCTTGATGGCTGGGTAAAATAGGAATGATTAATCTAGACAGAATAGCTAGGAAAGAGAAATTGAAATAACCCAGTGGTCCTCAACCAGAGGGCACTTTTGTTTCTAGGGTACATTTAGAGACGTCTTAAAAAGATTATTTACTTGGTTGCATTGGGTCTTAATTGCGGCACTTGAGATCTTTCCTTGCAGTGCAAGGACCGTCTGCTTGTGGTGCTCGAGGTCAATAGTTGCAGCGCCCGGGCTTAGTTGCTTCTTGGCAGGTGGGATCTTAGTTCCTCCACCAGGTATCGAACCCACACGTCCTGCATTGCAAGGTGGATTCTTAATCACTGGAGCACCAGGGAAGTCCCTTAGAGACATTTTTGATGGTCACATCTGGGGGTGGGTGATACTGGTATCTAGTGATGCAGCTAAAGATCCCACCACGCACAGGATGGCCCTCCTCACAAAAAATTACTTGGCTGAAGGGGGCAACAGAGGATGAGATGGTTGGATGGCATCATCGACTCAGTGGACATGAGTTTGAGCTAACTCTGGGAGACAGTGAAGGATAGGGAATCCTGGCATGCTGCAGTCCATGGGATCACAAAGAGTGAGACACGATTGAGCCACTGAACAACAATGTCAATAGCACAGAGGTTGAGAAACCCTGATACAAACAATTGAGTAGCCAGGAAGGTATTGTGAAAACAGATTATAGGATGCTAAAGATCTAGTTTTTATTTTCACTGTGTTAGACTCTGAAGATAAAAAGCCAGGAAGTCTGTGATATCCAAAATTGTTTTTCTTGTGCTTCCTAGGAAAAGTGTGAAGTTTTGAGACCCCGGCAAATTTGAGCCCACTGGGCAAGAGGAGACATTTAGGTGGATTGACTGAGAGCCACTTTGTACGCTGCTGTGAACTGGTAGCTGGTCTTTGCTGCAGTTCTCTAGATGCAAGCCCTCCGGACGCTAATTTTTTTTAAACTGTAGGTTCAGCAGAGAAGTGCTGATGCATCAGAGAAGTGCTGATGCATCAGAGAAGTGCTGATGCGTCAGAGCAGAAACATCTTCTTGGGAAGGTTCTCAAAATGGCATATATTGCAAATGGCAGGCTTTTTTGGGTATCTCTATGGCTGCAGCTCTCAAGCAAAGGTGGCTTTGTTCCCCAGGGAAACACTTGACAACGTCTGGAGATGTGTTTCGGTTGTCACAACAGGGGAGCTGCTGCTATGAACAGGCAGAGGCCGGGGTGCTGCTGGGACCCCACGAGCACAGGGCAAAACCCTCCCCTTCCGCAGTGCCCCAAGTCTCAGTAGAGCCGAGGAGGAGAACGCTTGTTCTAGGGTTTCTGGCTTTGCATAATACATCATAATACATTCACCTTTTCAAACATCGCTATTTATTTTTGGCGGGGCTGGGTCTTTGCTGCTGTGAGTGGGCTTTCTCTAGTTGCGGCGAGCGGGGGCTGATATTGGCTGTGGTGCGCGGGTTGCTCGCTGCGGTGCCTTCTCTTGTTCAGAGCATGGGCTCTGGTGTGAGGCCTTCAGCAGTTGCAGCACATGGGCTCAGGATTTGCAGCTCCTGGGCCTTGAAGGGCTCTGTACTGTGACGCACAGGCTTAGCTGCCCTGAGGTGCGTAGGGTCTTTCCGGGCCAGAGATTGAACCCTTGTCCTCTGCACTGGCAGGCGGGTTCTTACACACTGGACCACCAGGGAAATTCCATAATACGTTTTCCTTTCCTTCCTGCTCCAGAATCAAAAGTCTCACTGTTGATGAAAATTTCTTGTCCTCAGACATTCCACAGATGATTCGCTTGTAGGGGCAAAGAGTGGGAATTGCAGGCACTGTATTTGTAAGATTGAGCCATGTGCTGCCAGGCTTTTAAGGGACAACTCAGTGCGGAGAAGTGGGCATTTAGAGAAAGTAGGTTGGGGACCTGTCATTAGTCATTTTGGAAACTCAATTTTCTGAAGACCCACGTACAGGGCCAGTCTTTGCAAGAACTGGAAGGTGACATGGCTTGACAGAAATCCAGGAATGAGCGGAGATGTTGACTGGTCAGGAGAGAGATGGGGAGAATAAGACATGAGGCGGGGTGGGGGTGCGGGCACAGGGAAAAGCTTCTCTGACTTTCTTAAAACAAGACCCTTTGTCCTGATATGCGTCATTCCCTTCCTGTGCTTCGTTATTCATTATTCTGACAGCATTTCTTATCTTTCTCTGACAGCATTGTCTCTCTCTCTCCTAGGCTGAGATTTCTATGAGGGAAGGGACTTAGCTTTTTTTTCCCCCACTTTTGTCTTTCTTGCTTAGAAAAATGCCTGGTATATAGTAGGTGTTCAATAAATGCTTTTTGAATGCATAAATGTATAGTTTGGCCCTTTGGGATCAGGTTGCTATCTCTTGTCTGAACCCGTGAAGGAGATGTAGGTCTCTTTTACTTATAATTTTTAGCTGTTTGGTCTTCCTGCCCATGGAGACAGTGAAACTGTATGGAATGAAATTACATGTATGAAGACAGTGAAAATGTATGTTACAGAAATGTAACACTAATAGTACAAAATATAATGTAAGTCACAAATGTAATTAAAAATTTCCTAGCAATCATATTAAAAGGGTAAAAAGGAAAAGGTGAAATTAATTTTAATAATATATTTTATTTGTCCAATATATCCAAAATATTATATTAACATGTAATCCATATGAAAGAATTGATGACTTTGAACTGTGGTGCTGGAGAAGACTCTTGAGAGTCCCTTGGACATCAAGGAGATCAAACCAGTCAGTCCTAAAGGAAATCAACCCTGAATACTCATTGGAAGGACTGACGCTGAAGCTGAAGCTCCAGTAGTTTGGCCATCTGATTCGACGAGCAGACTCATTTGAAAAGACCCTGATGCTGGGAAAGATTGAAGGCAGGAGGAGAAGGGGATGACAGGATGAGATGGCTGGATGGCATCACCAACTCAATGGACATGAGTTTGAGCAAACTCCGGGAGTTGGTGATGGACAGGGAAGCCAGGTATGCTGCAGTCCATGGGGCTGCAGAGAGTTGGACATGACCTAGTGACTGAACAATAACACATCAATATAAAAAAGTTACTACTGGGTTCCAAAATATCCCACAATTTTTTTGGTACTAAGCCTTCAAAATCCAGTGTGTATTCTACACTTGTGGTATTGGGCTTTCCTTGTGGCTCAGCTGGTAAAGAATCTGCCTGCAATGCGGGAGACCTGGGTTTGATTCCTGGGTTTGATCCCTGTGTTGGGAAGATCCCCTGGAAAAGGGGAAGGCTCCCCACTCCAGTATTCTGGCCTGGAGAATTCAGTCCATGGGGTCGCAAAGAGTCGGACACGACTGAGCAACTTTCACTTTCACTCTCAGTTTGGTAGGTCACATGTAAGGTCTTTGCTTGCTATATTGGTTAGTGGGTACTCTAGTGAACAGCATAGGATGGTAGAGTTTGAGTCCGGACAGGAGACAGAGTTGTACCTGGTGACTCAGAAGCAGTTCGCCAGAAGCAATTAAATACTTGATTTTGGCCAACCTTCATTGTGTTATTGTCTGCCAAAGTTTTGGGATAAACCATCACTGTAAAAATTTATTGATGCTCAAGGGGGAAATCAAGCTTTCTGTGGTATAATGCAACACTATAAATTAAAAGGAATGCTTTTTAAAAAATTATGACGTTACGTCATGCTTTGATGCAATGTAATGTGACAGGTTGTAATTTTTGCAAGATTTCCTTAATGTAAAGCAGGAAGTGAGTTTGAGGAAGTTTTCATTGACCGGGACCTGAGAGTCTGGGCCGCGGTAGCATGCCACTGCTCGGAGGGTGGGGCAGCAGACTCCAGCGGAGTCTTTGGTCCTGTCTGGTGTGGCTTTTTGCATGGTCCATTTGGATTTTAGGTTTATTCTAAGAATCTCCCAGGGATTAAGACGGAAATGAAGAGAGGTCTTTGCAACAAATCCACTCTACAGGATTATATATTATTGGAACTGGAGTCCCCATTGGTCCAGATGGTATGATTGGCAAATCAATTTCATCTCAAATAGCAAACTAAAGAGCTGAGACTTAAGCTGACCCTACTGAGTGATATGGAATATTCAGCAGCTTCTCTTTGTGTATTAACAGACTGAAGAGGCAGCGGGTAGGTGCCTGGCATTCCTCCATCTTAGCTTCAGTCCTCAGGGCTTAAAATGATTTATTTTCAAGAGCCTGCAAATGTGTGACAGTGTAGGAATGATACCGATCCTAAAACATTCCCCATCCTTTCCACATTCTTTGCCTGCTAAAGAAGACTCTGGCTTCCCTAGATTCTCTCTCTTCCCCTTTTCTGCCCTTCAAAGAGAATCATGTCACTTGGGTCTTTGCAGAGGAGAATAAAAAGGAAAAAAGGAGCAAGATAGAAATAGGTGTTTGTTGAACTGAGCAAGTCAATAGTTTCATAGTGGTTTGAGGTGAGAATCGGGGCTGTGTGAGGCGGTGGGGAGATAGAATATTTAAAGGGTTATTTCTTGCAGTCAAACATAAGGGTCTGGAATAATACTGAAGTCAGTTTGGCTTGGATGCAGCATGTTCCTTTAACTGTGACATAGATAAAGGACAACACAGGATGGGTCCTGGGTCCCAACTTCAGAAGCATTACCCACGGAGGTCACCTTGGGTCACACTTCAAAACTTCAAATTCTCATCAACCACTAGGAAGACTCACCCCCCATACAAGTTTGGGTCTCACGTCATCCTCGGGAAAATTCTCGTAGAGTCAAAACTACCCCTGAAAATCCCCAGATGATTTACGTTAAAGGGGGCTTCCCAGGTGGCTCAGTGGTAAAGAATCCACCTGCCAATGCAGGAGGCGCGGCTTTGATCCCTGGGTCGGGAAGATCCCTGGAGAAGAAAATAGTGACCCACTCTGTCTGGGGAAATGCCATGGACAGAGGAGCCTGGCAGGCTACATATAACGTAGTCCACCGGGTGGCAAGAGTCGGACACGACTTAGTGGCCAAAGAGTAACAGCAACAATTCCACAAAAATGCAGCAGCTTTGAGAACAGGTCCAAGCCAGCCCGGTTTTCCTCCAGGGTTAGTACAGGTTGCAGCTTCTCTGGTGGAACTCCAGATGAAAGAGCTGGCTTGCATTTACAGACACAAAATCCTCACTCAGCAAGGTGAGATCCTCGCTTGTGGGAGGGGCGTGGTGGTGAGCGGCACGGGGGAAGCTCAGATTCACACCTCGTTCTCACACCTGTTCTGGGCCCAGGCTCGCGGAGGAAACTCACCTGCATGTGAAGCTTTCTTCTTTTCCGCTTCTGTCTCTCTCGGCCCAGTGCTTACTGTGGGTTTGGCAGGAGCTGAATGCTTGCAGGATGTGGCTCCTTGGAATGATATCTTCATGAACACCCAGGATGGCCTCGTAGGACCAAGACCTGGGAGGGAGAGGGCCAGGAAGTCCCGGCTGCAGGCTGCCCACTGCCCATCCTGGTAGCATGGAGAGCATCCAGGATGATTTTGTGCGCGTGTGCGTACTCAGTCGCGTCCAACTCCTTACGACCCCATGGACTGTAGCCCGCCAGGCTCTTCTGTCCATGGAATTCTCCAGGCAAGAATACTGGAGTGGATGGCCATTTCCTACTTCAGGGGATCGTCCCAACTCAGGGATCAAATCCAGGTCTCCTTCACTGCAGGCCGATTCTTTACCATTTGAGCCCCCGGGGAAGCCCGTATAATTTTGGTGATTGGGGAGAAAAGTAAGCTAGAGTTTAAATGTGTTCGTTACTTCCAGGGCTGAGTCCTGACTTCTAAGTGAACACAAGCCCTGGGATGCGGAGAGCAGGACAGATGCTGAGGCATCAGGTGTGTGGGGGCCCTTTCTCTGGAAGCTAGCTAATAATTTCTTATTAGCAAGAACAAGTGAGGAAAACTACGGTTCCACCGGAAACCTATTGACTATGATAAGTGAGGTCCGTCTTCCCTGCTCAGAGTGAGGCCCGAGACCACACCCGGTGCCTTCCCGCGCCAGCCCAGGTAGGTGACCTTCTGGACACTGCATAAACTCTGCGTGGCCGTGGCGAGGGGCGGGGTCTGTCTGCCCCCAGAACATGGGCCGCGGGTGGGGAGGGGTGCTCCTCACAGCTGCAGCCGTGGAGATGACAGCCCCGCTGTTTCCTTGCCAAATGTGATGTGACCAGGTGGGAGGAACCTGGCAAATTCTTCCTACGTTCTACCTTTTTCTGTCCTCTCATTTCACTCCAGGCTTTTTCTTTCACTTTTTGAGCTCCTTTCTATCTTGCTTCTTCCTCCAGAGCTGCCTTTGTGCAGCTGACAAAGGAGGCTCGTGCTTCCGATGGGCAGAGAGGGTTATCTGCTGCCTTTAGTGCCAACGCTCGCTCTGTGAGTTCCCTGACACGGGGGGCTGTTAGAAGCACGTGACAAGCATCTTCCCACCGTTGGAGGCTCCCACCACACGGCCCTTCATCCACTATGTCACAGGGCCTGCTGGGGCCCCACGTGACAAGCAGCAGGAGTCCTTATTCGGGGGTGGGGAGAGCTGGAAAAAAAAAAAAGAGCCCACTTGACCATGACCTTGGTAGTCAGGGCAGAAAATTCTTTTCTTTGTAGGCATCCTGACTTCCTTAGATTTCAATAGTTTGTGTACTGGTTAGGCCTCGACATATCTAGACTTCTCTTGCAAATTCTGTCAATGGTCTAAGTTTTTGTGCTCTTGGATTTAGGAAATTGTACACAGTGGTGACATTAAAACTACTGAATTGTAGGCACCAGCCAACCATAAGAGAAGCCCAGTCAAGCAGAAGAGGCGCTAGAAGTGAACAGTTGGCACCGCCTTGCCGGGGTGTACATGCTGAGCACACCGTGCTGCTGGTAACTTTGTGTGGCATTGAATCGCACCGCTGTCTTAGATAGGGACTTGTGGACTCTGTCCTACGTGCTTTCAGTGTATGTCAAATTTAGGCAAAGCAAAGGAGAAAAAGAGAAAAGCAGTCTAAATAAAGACACTCTTCAGTTTCAGCTCAGTTCAGTCACTCATTCGTGTCCGACTCTTTGCGACCCCATGAATCGCAGCACGCCAGGCTTCCCTGTCCATGACCAACTCCCGGAGTTTACTTAAACTCATGTCCATCGAGTCGGTGATGCCATCCAGCCATCTCATCCTCTGTCGTCCCCTTCTCTGGCCCTCAATCTTTCCAGCCTCAGGGTCTTTTCCAATGAGTCAGCTCTTTGCATGAGGTGGCCAAAGTATTGGAGATTCAGCTTCAGCATCAGTCCTTTCAAAGAATGTTTAGTACAGATTTCCTTTAGGTTGGACTGGTTGGCTCTCCCTGCAGTCCAAGGGACTCTCAAGAGTCTTCTCCAACACCATAGTTCAAAAGCATCAATTCTTTGGTGCTTAGATTTCTTTATGGTCCAACTCTCACATCCATACATTACCACTGGAAAAACCATAGTTTTGACTAGATGGACGTTTGTTGGCAAGGTAATGTCTCTACTTTTTAATATGCTGTCTAGGTTTGTCATAGCTTTTCTTCCAAGGAGCAAGCGTCTTTTAATTTCATGGCTACAGTCACCATCAGCAGTGATTCTGAAGCCAAAGAAAATAAAGTCTGTCACTGTTTCCACTGTTTCCCCATCTATTTGCCATGAAGTGATGGGACCAGATTCCATGATCTTGGTTTTTTGAATGTTGAGTTTTAAGCCAGCTTTTTCACTCTCCTCTTTTATTTTCATCAAGAGGTTCTTTAGTTCCTCTTTCTGCCATAAGAGTGGTGTCATCTGCATATCTGAGATTATTGATATTTCCTCAGTTTACTTAATGCTTAAGGTCCCACACACCTTCCCTGGTGGCTCAGACGGTAAAGCGTCTGTCTACAATGCGGGAGACCTGGGTTCAATCCCTGGGTCAGGAAGATCTCCTGGAGAAGGAAATGGCAACCCACTGCAGTATTCTTGCCTGGAAAATCCCATGGATGGAGGAACCTGGTTAGGCTACAGTCCATGGGGTCGCAAAGAGTCGGATATGACTGAGCGACTTCACTCCCTCACTCGTAAGGTCCCACACAGTGTGAGATTGGAAAGGAGAATTTGCTTTTCCTTTGGTTGATGCCAGTTCCTGCAGCTCACCCTGTTTGCTGCGGCTCTAGCATTTAAAGAGGCATACTGGTCATATAATGTGGCCTTTCCGTGTAAGTGAGCTTTAGAATGGACCAGAAAATCAACCATCTGTTTCAGTTCTTTAGAAAAAGGGTCTGCCCTGGGCTAGCTGGCATATGGTGTAAGGTATAGACGGTATGTAGGTGTAGACATGGCACTCTTTTCAGGATAATTTGGACCACTTGTAATTGGCACTTTCTGTGCTGCTTCTAGAACCCAGCTCTTGTGCAAGCTGCCACGACTGTGTTTGCGTCTTGTACTTGGCTAACTAAGCATGGCTCAAATCTAGGGAGGAGTGTGAATCTGCCTTCTAGCTTCCCTGTGCTAGTACACCAGTCACCAGTCTAGGAAATGAAAGTCAACATGAGGCCATTCCAAAGGATCCTCTTCTTAAGGTCACTTGTTATTTCCTGGAGCTTCTAGACTAAATAATCCTCACATTTCATCATCCTCCCTCTTCCCATGATAATAAACAAAGATAACCTCACATTTCTGATGGTTCGGATTGTGCCCCTGGAGTAGAAATAATATGGGTTGTGTGTCTCGCATCTGGATCGGTCACTTCACACCTCCCAAAGGAATCTCTTGGTCCCTTAACATCTGGGTTTCCCACTTGCAAACAAACCCAAAATTATACTCAGGTTTAAGTTAATCTTTCATCCAGATACATTTTCTCACAAATCTGGAAGGAGAAGACTGATGTTAGATTTATCTGCAGAACAAGGGCTACTATAGAGGTAGGTATTCGATCTTTTTTTTCTTTTTTTATGTTTTGGGCTTGAATATTTTGGACAAATCTGATTTTAAATCTACTACCCCATCTAAAATTTTGATCACTAAGTAGATTTCAAATAGAATGTATTTGATAACGAAATTGTGTGTTTGATCTGTTGGCTGAACAATACTGGGCTTTTCAGAATTAAAGCATCCATTTATGATTTACCTACTTTAAATCATAAGAAATTGAATAGAATTCCCCTCTCTGATTCCCAAGTGGATTTCATAGGTAAAAAGTGGTTGTAAATACAAAAAGACAGGAGGAAAATTTAGTTTCTCTGTACTAAGTGCTTACTACTCACCAGTATTCAATAAGGCTTGTTGATTCGATTTGAATTGAGAAGAGAAATGAATAGTTGGCATTTCTTATATTGATGACTACCACAAAGACCAAAATGAAATTTCTGATGAAGCTGAATAAAGGTCAAACTTTAAAAGACAATCGCACATGTATTTTAAAGGGAGACCAGAAATGTTCCAAGTATGATACCAGGAAGACGCATCTATGGTATGGAAACTGTCCCCTAGTTTCTTAATAATGGCAAATACTTAAATATGTACTAGAATAAAATGTGATTCCAGGTGGAGTTTTGGTATTTCTTAGAAAACTGAAGCTATCTGAACTAATAGTTTGTGTTTCTGTTTGTGAAAAAACAGTAGAATAGTTACAGTGACTTATTCAAAGAATACCTTTGAAATCTACCAATGCATTGGTTTTCCTTAGAAATAAATGATAACTCAGGACCTCTCTTTAAACACACACACAGATAAACTCGCACCTTTGGTTCCTGATGAATGCGATCTTCTAGTCAGTTGTGTTTTCGCTCAGGTGGTGAATTGCGGAAATGTGCTTGCATGTGTTGATCCAGGGGTGGTTCTTGTGTTGGGTAATGTTGGTTCTAAAGAGGCTGCAAGCACAGCCTTGATCTTTTCTCTGAAATTCCTTCCCCCCTTTAATTTCCAGAGAAAGGAAGCCGGGGTCAGGTTTGTCCACCATGGAGTGGGTACTGGGGTTCCCGGAGGTCCCTGCGTCCTTTCTTGCTCACTCTTCCTCTGATCAAGCTCGAGGTGCTCACACGCCCTTCCATCTGTCTCTTCTGCCCATGGGTTTCTCTTCTTGGACTGTGTTTCTGCTCTCTCTCTTTCTGGCTAAATCCTAGTTGAAGTTCAAGATGCAGCTTAAGCAACCAGCAGCAAGGTGCTGCCCTTTGGTATTCTCTTTGCCCTCTGGAAATGTTTTGGTGGTAACATGTTGGTAATTATTATTCTACCAGTTCATCGCCCCACCTAATCTGTGTTCTTTGGAAGGGTGGAGGTTTGTCTTTATCTCATTATCCCTGAGATCTGCAGAGTCTAGGACATGGTGAGGCTCAATTAGACAGTTTAGTCAGTATAATAATTTATCTTTCAAATCCTTCCATTTGTTTTCACTGGGGAAAAGTGTCTGGAGGTAGGCGTATCAACCTACTGCCAGATTATTGGGCCGGACATGTTTCTCTAACAGTGTAGCGTTTTACTCCTTTGTTTTGGTTTCTTGTCCATAATAATATTTAATTTTGTTTGTATATCAAATAGCATTTTGAAGGGCATATGGTGGTTTGTTTTTTTTTTTGTTATTGTTGTTAAAGAGATGCACCCCATATTTTAAATATAAGAAAATAATTGGAAATATTCCTTTAAATCTTAATAGCAGCTAACATTTGTTGAGCATGGCCCATGACCCAGATAATTTGCCAGAATAGGTTCCTAGTACTGAGTGCCAAAAGGTGACTATTTACATCTGGCTTGGGTGCATTTGACTGGCTGGAGAAGGTCACATGACTGCATCCTAGCTGCAAGAATGTGAATAAATAGATTTTAGTCTATGGTTGTAGGTAGTCACTACTTTTCATCAAGACTCATCAGCAGGAATTCACCCACGTCTATGAAAGAGGCTTTGTATTTGGGACAGGCTAGGAAGCATGGCAAAGGCTTCCCTGCTGGCTTAGCAGTAAAGAATCTGCTTGCAATGCAGGTGACCTGGGTTCAATCCCTGGGTTGGGAAGACCCCCTGGAGGAGGGCATGGCAACCCACTCCAGTGTTCTTGGAGAATCTCATGGACAGAGAAGCCTGGTGGGCTACAGTCCATAGGGTCGCAAAGAGCTGGGCACGACTGAGCGACCTAGCACAGGTGCGCGCAGGAAGCATGGCCAATGGCCACAAGGCCTCATAAGCCCCAGCAGGCGCTCTGCGAGTCCAGCCCCATGCCCTCGCCACTTCGTTAGACACTGGCCTGAATTCCAACACCCAGGGCCGCATTTCTTGGCCAAAGGGCTTTCTCTCACTTCTGGATACTGGTTTACACTGGATGCCATCATGGCTGAGAAGGATTTATCTCCTTCTCCATGGTTGGAGAAGGAAGTGGCAACCCACTGCAGTGTTCTTGCCTAGAGAATCCCATGGACAGAGGAGCCTGGTGGGCTACAGTCAATGGGGTCACAAAGAGTCAGACACGACTGAGCGGCTAAACAACAACACGACTCGGCATGGCAGCTGCCTTGGTGACAGACCCCGTCTAGGCTGCCTCCCCTTTCCTGTCTCATGTCCCCCATTCCGCTACTGGTGTTTCCTGGGGTCACACTCAAAAAAACAAAAACAAACACAGACCTACTGCCACACACCCGTGAACTGATCATGACCAGGGGGATGGAAAATGCTGATTGTGTCTGTCAAGGGTTTATGCCCACCTCTAACCCAGGCCTGGTGGAGACCCCGGTAAAACAGATGGACCGCAGATGGCAGAGGTCTTGTTTCCCAAAGGAGATCTTGGGGTAATTATCAACATAAGGAAGAGCAGATTCTGAGCAGGACTAGAGAAGAGTAGTATGTGTTGGTCAGGGAGCTAGATGACTCCACTGAGAATAAAACTATCATCTTGCTTGAAGATGCAGCAAGAAAAGGAGAGAACGGAGATCAGAAGTAGCTTTGGCATAAATTTAGATCTCCTACCAATTCCTTAAAGCAGATTTGGGGGAAAACCAGGGGACAGCTGGGAAATTCCAGAAAAAATGAGGGAAAAGAAACGGCCAGAATGTTAGGAGAACTTGTGGCGCTTAGAGGCACAGAGGCCAGAGCAGGGAAGAGCTGCAAAACAGGGCTAGAGTCAAATGTCACTGAGAGAACCAGAGGGGAAACCCGAGGCAGAGGTGAAGAGTGGGAAGCAGGCTGGGACGCTGGCCTAACTGAATGGCCGCAGGTCTGAATCGAGTGCAACTGTGCTTTCCTGGTTCAGCTTTTGTATGTTTCTCATGCTCTGAATAATCGAGACCAAAGTTTCAGTTTTTGCCAGCCACTGTTGTCTGAAAAGGTGATTGCTAAGAATGATACAACTCTTAATAGAGTAAGAGCTGTGAACTTGCAAGAAATTATCCAAATGTGCTTAACGCTTGATCCTCAAAACAGAGAAGTTTTTTAAATGCTTAAACTGTTTCATCGTAATTTTACTTCTTCTCAAACAAAGTATTTTGAGATAATTTTTACGGAAGATGCCATGTAAAAATAAATTAGTTTGAAATGGCAGAGGCTTTAAAAGATTATAATAGATTGATCAAGTGGGTCACCTCCTTAAATGTTTGGCATGATGCCCAGAGACAGAAAGCAAAAAAAATTAAGAAACAGGCAAAAGTTGGCATCAGGCAGGAAGACTTTTAGCCGAGAAAAGTAACCATGTTCATACGCAATGAGAATAGTGACCTTTCAACTTTCAAAGAGTGGCCTTTGTCCTCAGGCTCAAAATAGATTCTGGTGGAAAACACTCCAAGAACTTCCAGGTTTATGAGAGTGGAGAATAGTGTGCAGGTGTGTGTGAGTGTGAGTGTGTGTACGATGATGTAGGCATATTAATTAAAGCACGTTATGATCATAGGATCACATCCACTTAATACTTCAAGAAGGATGGAAAAGGAGGTGAAGGTCAGAGCTTTTGCTCTTGGGTGGTCGGTCTGGGTCTAGGAAGCCCTGCTGGTTGTCAATATACTGGTGGGCCCTTCACACACCTGGTGAGATCTTTGGATGCCAGTGTATGCGTGTCTTCCCAGCATGAACCCTTTTTAAAAAGTATTGACTTAAAAAATACAGTATTAATTTGGGCTCAGTGCCGAGATCTGGATGGTGTGGAACAGCGCAAACCACTCCTGATCCCTGACGATGTAGACCAGGGTTTTGGAAGCACCTGGAGTCCGAGGTGCTGGAACTATTTGCTAAAAAATGCAGAATATTTGGTTTTGCCTCAGACTAAGTGCATCAGGTTTGCCTTTTTCTTCTTCTTCAGATTGTTGAGTTCATTTAAATTTTATTTATTTTTGCAGAGATGAAAAATCATCCTAAGTATAAACTCAAAAGATTTAAAAGATATACAGGTAAAGATTTGGCTTCCCAGGTTGCACTAATGGTAAAGAACCCACCTGCCAATGCAGGAGGCTCAAGAGATGCGGGTTCAATCCCTGGCTCGGGAAGATCCCCTGGATGAGGGCGTGGCAACCCACTCCAGTACTCTTGCCTGGAGAATCCCCATGGACAGAGGAGCCTGGCAGGCTACAGTCTATGGGGTCACAAAGAGTCAGTCACGACTGAAGCAACTTAGCATGCATGCAGGATGCATGTATAGGCAAAGACTTGGTCCATGCCCGATTTTTCAGGATCCTTGTTCTCCTCCAAGATATAAACCATCTCCTTCTAGAGACATCTGGTGCTTGTGCATGTATGTCAGACATTCTATCTTCTGTATGAAGAACTGTACATACATACATGTACATACATAAACACTTCTGTTGATATGCATACATATTAAAAACAGGAAGGATAGCAAACTACATACATGGTTCTGATTTTTAAACTTAATCTTGGGATAATTCCACATACACACATTCAGAGCTCTCTTGCTACTTTTTAGCCGTTGACTTGATCCTTCGTAATCGATCAGTTTCCTCCTGAGGGATATTTAGCTTGTCTCCAATATTCGCCTCTGATAGATGATGTCATAATGAATATCCCTGTTCTTTTTATACATTAGGAGAACATAACCGTATCAGTTGGGCTTTTTAGTTTCAAGCCACAGAAAATGAACTCTGGCTTATTGAAACAGAAAAGGAGTCAATTAGAGGACCTGCAGAGGGCCAGAGACGCCAGGACAAGGGCCAGAATCACCCCGGGAGGGGAGCTGGTGTCGTGAAGACACTCTGGGCCCGACGCTGCTGCCTCCGCCGGGCGTCCCTTCTCGCCAGAAATGGGTATTTCTGGAAACCAGTTATGCAGCCACTGGAAGACAGCCACTTCTGCCCCTCCCTTTGCTCGAGCAGACTGTCCACAGGCCCTGTTTCTTTGTGCCACAAACTTCCAAGGCTCACCTGATTGTTGGAGCCTATGTTATGTATCCTTATTCTCAAGGGGTCCAGGAAAGTGAGGTTATAGCATCTGCTGGGGGAGTTTTGTGAAAAGATCAAGTACCTACAAAATGGGTTGTGTTGACTGGCCCAGAGCAGACACTCTCCCAAGAGCTTGGGTCCAGGGAGTGTATTTAGAAGGTGATTTCAGGAAGCACAAGTGAAAGAGTAGGGGAAATGAGACAAAGAAGGGAGGAAAGTCAATAAAAGAAGTACTAACCAGTAGCTTACCGCCGTGGGCACCTGGGATCCCACTGGGGACACTCCGAGGAGCTGTGTGCGGCCAGCTTCAGAAATGACCCACCACGTGGTGGAAAAGCTAGGGTGTGATTCCTTCAACTGCCTTTCTTCGTCGGTTGAGGGTTTTCCCAGTAGGGCCCTTAAACTCCCAGCTGAGTAAGCTCTCCGTGTACCAGAGAAAGCTCCCAGGGAGAGAAAGAGTCTGGAATGCTTGAAGGAGGAAGCTGTCATTGTGTGCAGGGAATGTCCCTCTTGCTCCCATCACCAAGAGTATGGGGTTAGGGACCAACCGTGGGCTTATATGCTAACCAAACACAGGGATGGGAAGACTTCAAACGAAGACGTTTACCTTTGTAAACAAAAGAATAAGCACAGGTGTGGGTAACTTGTTGGTTGCTGAGCAAACACCCTCCTGATGTTGTTTTTCAGTCGCTAAGTCATGTCAGACTGTGGCCTCATGGACTGCAGCAAGCCAGGCTTCCCCGTCCTTCACGATCTCCAGGAGTCTGCTAAAATTCATGTCCACTGAGTTGGTAATGCTATCTAACTATCTTATCCTCTGCCACCATCGTCTCCTTTTGCCTTCAGTCTTTCCCAGCATCAGAGTCTTTTCCAATGAGTCTTGATATATCTGGTCCCTAATGAAGGATGTGTAAAAATACTGATAGCAGTAAGGTCAACATTGTGAGAAACTTCTAATTTGTTTACTATTGATAGATGCCAGCTACTATGAGGACATCGGACACAATGTTCATTTTATAATTATCAGCTTGTGGGAATATATTTCTATATGCCAGTTTTTTTTTTTTTTTTGTTCCTGAGCAGTACTGATGAGCACACACGAATTGTGACTGCACCATTAGGTTTGATGAATCCATATAATTGCTGCACAAATATTTTGAATTTAATTGCATGTAATGTAGTTAACACTCTGTCATCAGTGCCAATAAGGGGAGCAGTGGCATGGATAATTCGAAACAGTGGAAAACCCAAAATCATTTAAGTGTGACTTTGGAGGTCCATTTTTGACTCAGAGCTGCCCATTCACCTTTCTAATTACATTTTGCTTTAGGCTAGTAGGGAAATTTATTTTCATTTGATAATACATGGACTGATGGGAAAGGAAACTTCTTGAAACGTGTTGTGGGTGTTGGTAGAAGCTGGTATTAGAAGTTTTCAACAGATAGCTACTTTTAGGTGATTGAGAGTTCATAGCTCAAATCTCGTTAAAGGGAGTCAGATTATTTCTCTTCATTATTCATGTGTGTTAAGTACCAGGCACCGTATTAAGTCTTTTACGCAAATGATTTCATTCTTTCCTCAGGCCATCTGCCATTAGGGGATGGTGTGTGCTGCAGAAGGAGGAAACTTCTAGAATCAAACTGTGGAGGTTTCACATCTTAGTTTCTGCCAGGTTATTGGTTATGTGAAATGGGTTCGAGGTACTAAATGTTTTCTCCTCTGTCAGTAATAACAGTACTTAACCCATAGCTTTGTTGAGGGCCTGTGGTGACAAGATGAGATGGTCTGTATGAACATGGTGACTGGCTGCTTACTATTAAACTCAGTCCATTTTACAGAGAGAGTTGGTTTCAAAGCCAGCCTTCGGGGCTTGTTCTGCTTACTTCCCAGCCTGAGCTCTCAATGAAGCCTCTAGAACAATGTCCCTCGAATTTTTAAGTGCGTGTGGATCACCCAGAGACCTTCCTGCATGCAGATTCTGGCTCGGTCTGGGAAGGACCTGGGATTTTGCCTGTCTCACCAGCTCTCCAGAGATGCTTATGCTGCTGATTTGGGGACCATACGCTGAGTAGCAAGTATAGTTTGGTGCAAACATTTTAATTTTAATTCCAACTTGATTTTCTCCTTTGCATCCATAAGCAGATTCAGAGAAGAAGTAATGCTTTCTATCTGCTCCTCTTTGCCACGTGTGGTCCAACCCAGGTGCTGGACTTCCACACATCTTCCTGATCCCTCAGGTCCCTTGGTTTTGTCCCTGGTCCACTTTTTGGGTGTCAGTGTACTCGTGGTCATATGCTGTGAAGCGGCAGTGAACACGGACCCTGGGGTCCGTCAGGCTCGGGTTTAAGTGTTGACGTTGGACATACAACTGCTCCAAACTTCAATTTCCTTTTCTGTGATATAGGCATGACGATAGAACTCACTGAATAGGGCCAAGGTGAGACTCAAGATGCTTGATGTAAAAAGTCTTAGCTCAATGGTTGGCTCTGAGCAAGTGCTCAGTGAGCAACACCAGGTTGTAAGTAATGTGAAGGTGTGCACTGTATATGTTTTGTTATTTGCCTGTGAATCTCACCCAAACATGGCTGACTCTTCTTTGCCAGGAACTCACTTCCCAGCCTTTCTTTTAGCTAACAATGCTCATATCATCTAGTTCTGGCCAATGAAATGTGAGATGTAGTCTTCTAGAACTTATGGGGGAAAAAAACAAAACAAAACTGGAATCTGGGAAAGAAAACCATTTGAGGAAAAGGCTTCTGACCTTTCTGCGTTTTATATTTCCAATGTCCTTTCTTTGCATGTGGTTGTGATGGCTGGGGTTGTGGCAGCCCTTTTGTTACCACAGAGTTGCAAGTCCTGCACTGAGACTGCACAGCAACCCAATTTCTTCTTCTGCCTAATCCCCCTGCTCTCTTCTTCTCTCAAGGATGTTGATCCTAAGAAGACTTCCTAATAAAATCCCTGCAAGCTAATCTCTGTCACAGAATCAGCTTCCCTGAGAACCCAATTCATGTGAATGTATTTGTAAGTATATAGATACAGACGGCATGGGTTTTGGCTACTCACAAGGACTGCTATGCTGATACAATATAGGTAACATTTATCTTTTTGTTTGTATGTTTGTTCTTGGTATCTGAAATCCCTTCTAATGTTGGAAGAAATTTTCCCACCATATGAATCTTGGTTAGAATCAGATTCTTTAAAAATTTTCATTTATTTGTTTATTTTTTGGTTGCACTGGGCCTTCACTGCCGTGCATAGACTTTCTCTAGCTGTGGCGAGTGGGGGCTACTCTTCATTGTGGTGCCTGGGCTTCTCACTGTGGAGGCTCTGCTTGCTGTGGGGTGCGCGAGAAGGGCTCCCGGCGCACAGGCGTCAGTAGTTGCAGCTCATGGACTCAGTAGCTGTAGTGCTCAGGCTTAGTTGCTCTGCAGCGTGTGGGATCCTCCCAGACCAGGGATCGAACCCGTGTCCCCTGCGTTGGCAAGTGGGTTCATATCTGCTGTACCACCAGGGAAGTCTCAGCATCAGATTCTTTAATTCAGAACTGAGTATGTCGAATGTTCACTTTCTCAGACTCTCTTGCAGCTAGGATGTCCTGAACTGCTCTGTGGGAAAACTCCTTCTGAACTTTGCCTTGGTAGCCAGTGACGGTGATGACATCGTGGCAGAGGGATTTTTTTCCAACGATGCTGCGTCTGTATTCATATTTCTGGTACAGCAGTGCCAGAGAGCAGTTCATGGGAACGACCTCTCTCCAGGGCTCAGAATCAGCAGGGTCAGTGCGGATAGGAGAACAAGCTATTGTCTCCAGCATGTGTGGCCACAGCCCATCCTAGCCAGATGATAACAAAAGCTATGATGCGCTTTTTCTGTAATTCCAAATGAAAAACCACCTTTTGTACTGCCGTTTCTCCAACTCTTGTTATCTAGGCTTCCTGAATGTTTCTGTGAGCTTCCCGATAACCTTTTCCATATAAATCAACCAGAATCAGTCTTTCTTATCTGCATCACAGAACCACCGCTGGGGCATACCACATAAAAATATTTAATTTGTATCCATGGACATTTAAGGTCTTGATGTACTGTTGCTATCATTAGTGATAGCAACATAACTGTTGTGTAAAGATTTATAGTTCACAGAATACTTATGCATGCATTATTTCATCTGTTCCTCAAATAGCACTGTGGGGTTAATATATTTACTTTAACTCATATTTTACAGGTTAGCATTTAAGAGGTGGAATTACCTACCTAAGTTAGCTAGTAAATAGCAGAGCTGGACTGGAACCTAAGCCTTCTATTTAATGCTTTTAAAGTTTGAAATCATTTGGTAGTAGACACTGTGCTGAGCAAAAATCTCAACCTCTGATCTTGTTGGATAATGGAGATATTTTAAGGAAAAAAATTCAAGTCATAAAAGAAAAACATATTTTTCTTAATTTAAATAATATAGAAGAGTTAAAGAAGAAAAGGCAACTAGAGGAAACACACAGAGTTTCTTTTGTATTCTTCTAGAAAATTTCTAAAAATACTTAAGCCTATTGAGGTATATTCTTATTTTACACAAATCAGAGCAGATTACACATAATGTTCTGCAACTTGCTTTTTGTTGCATTCGATGAAAAATCTCAGACATCTTGTCGATATCATTGTATATAGCTTTGCTTAATTCTAACTGGCGCTCATTATTATATGCTTATATCTTAATCTGAATGGTCAGTCTTCTTTTGATGTATGTTGTCTTAGCTCGGGTTTCCTAGAAGCAGTGCCTGTGCTAGGCATTTGCTAGATGATTTATCAGTGGAGTGGTCCCCAGGCAGCCCCTCCAGAGGAGACTCAGATTTGAGCCGTCAGTGGCCAGCTCTTCCTGCTCTTTGTGTGTGGGGATGCCGGCCCATTAAAGGGATCTGGGTGGATACCCAGCATCAGGTGCATATATTTATGTGGCTACCAGTTTTCTCTTTCTGTATTAATACTGCTGTGATGAATGTTCTCCTATTCATGCCTCCATGTGTTGTAAGAAATTTTCAGATGTGAAGCTTGTAAACCAAGGGATGTGGCAGGGAATGCTAATGCCCTTTCCTTCCTGACAGGACGAGGGCTTATTGGCTGTGTCCACATTCCGAGTTCTCAAAGGCAACTGCGCTTCTTATGTGGGGTTGGGGGGTCTCCTTCTTCTAGGGCCACAGTCCTACTGGATCAGAGCCCCACCTTTGTGATGTCATTTACCCTTGATTACCTCCTAAGGACCCTGTTTTCAAATGCAGTTCTATTATGGGTTGGGACTTGAGCGCAGTTCAATCCACTGCGTGGGCTGCAGCCTCTGTCCCAACTCCCCAGCTCTGCCGTTGTGGTGTGCGGACAGTCGTAGACAGCGTGCCGGCGATGGATGTGGCTATATTCCAGTGCAGACTGCTTATAGCACAGGCAGCAGGCTGGTTGGCCCCGGGGCTGTAGTTTGCCCAGCCCTGGTCTATGGCATTCTAGAAATGAAACACGAGCTAATAGATGGGGTTGCTCTGAAGACCGAGGAGGTCATGACATCGGCAAAGGCAGCCTAGCAGAGACCTTGGCATATGGCAGGCATTCAGCGCACATCTGCTTTGTTGAATGCGCGAGCTGACATAGGTCCTGCACAAAACTGGGTGACTACCTGTTTCCTAACTGGCACTTCCGGGTCCCGCCCCCATTAGTCTCGTACTGGCTCTTCCGGGTTCCGCCCCCATTAGTCTCGTGCCCCTGGTGTTGCTCTCATGACCCCTTGTCTTACGGTGAGACTGCATCTGACGTGTGCATTCTGATCCAAAGTCAGTGTTAAATTAGTGCTCGATGCAAAGCCATTGTGTCACTAAGCCATCTCTAATGTGGCTGTAACCAATGACATCCCCATCATCAGTGTATCTGCAGAGAGTGTCTGACTGCCAGAATTTGACCACTTACTCATCTGTGTCCTAACATTTAGGATAGAACAAGAGAGAAGGCAGTCCATTCATCACAGAACCTGGGGAAAAAGTTCAGGACTTCCCTTTGGTTCTGAAACTTTTTCTGCAACTATTAATAGATGAGGAGTTTTGTTCATGGCGATGGGACCTGGAGCGTTTGGATGGGTTGATAAGATGGTGATTGATTTTGATGTGATGGCAGGGGCTGCAGAGGGATGTTACTACTGTGAGTCTTGTTAATACAAAAATATTAAACCCACTCCTGCTCCCTGCATGTCTCTGATGGGAAAGATACAACATATAGGAAAACAAGATTCTTTACTAGAAATATTGCTTTGCATGCTTCTCTTTCAGTGCTTTCTGTTACCGGGAGAAGTCAGAAAAGAAACAAGGCAGTGAGTGGAGGGAATCATGGGGAAAGTGGCATATTTGGGGTCTGCAAATGGATATTGAAAACGCAAAATAGCCTACTGATTTGTGATTGTGTTAGGGCAGGTGCCCCAGCTGGTGGTATCAGTAATGGAATTTTGAACTTTTCAGTGGATATGATGCAGTGTGCATGGGAATAAGGCATGTAGTCACCTCCGTGAGTGCGTGCACGCGTGCTAAATCGCTCAGGCATGTCTGACTCTTTGCTACGCTATGGACTGTAGCCCCCCAGGCTCCTCTGTCCATGGGGATTCTCCAGGTATGAATACTGGGGTGGGTTGCCATGTCCACCTCCAGGGGATCTTCCCGACCCAGGGATCAAACCCACATCCCTTATGTCCCCTGTATTGGCAGGTGGCTTCTGCCACCTGGGAAGTCCTGTGGTCACCTAATAGTACCACCCAACAGCCTCCCCCCTCCAGTCCTTAAAAAATATTCCTCATTACCTGCCTCTCCTGCCCTGTGATAGAGGGCTTAAAATTTGCTGCAAAGGTAGTCTTTCCTTCATGAAAGGGGAGGTTTCTTGGCGAAACAGAACGAACATGAACTTCTGCTTCTGCTAAGAGCTTAAGGTTTTTTGAGCACCGTATTAGTTATCTGTGGCTGTGTAACAGAGTACTCCAAAACTTAGTGGCTTAAAACAATAATAAACTTGCATTATCTCAGTTTCTATGGGCTAAGAATTCAGAAGTGGCTTAACTGGTGCATGTGGCTTGAGGTCTCTCCTGAGATTGCAGTCCACATGTCAGCTGGGACTGTGGACTGAAGGTTTGCATCCAGGGGACCGCACTTATCAGAAGGCCATAGCCCTCGAGCTGTTGCTGTTGGTGGGAGGCCGTGCTTCTCTTTAATGGGCGCTGTTAGGGGTCTGCTTGAGCGTCTTCACAGCATAATGGATGGCTTCTCCGGAGTGAGTCGAGACCAAGGCATAAGCAGCAAAGTCCTTTATGACCCAGGCTCAGAAATCATATGGTCATTTCCATAATACTCTATATAGCTCAGTGCTTTTGAACGCGAGAGGGGCACGCACAAGGCTGTGACTATCAGGAGGTTACTCATCTTGGAGGCAGGGGTTGCCGTAAGAGCTTGCATCAGACACTGCCCCTGTGAACTTTATCTCCTTTGCTCTTCAGTGGAAGAGCAGCAATACAAGGTGGGACCTACTACTGTCAGGAGTGGAAACAAACTAGTTCCACTGCTGAGTCTCAGGCCACACAGCTGCTGAGCTGTGGAGCTGGGCTTGTCGTTCACACGGCAGGATTCAGAGCCTGTAGATTAACGCTGCCTCCCGTACCTTCCTTAGAGAGACCTGAGTTCCAGTCCTAGCTCTGCCCCTTGCTTGCACTTGATTTTAGTAATGCAACCTGGTTTTGTTTGTGCGGACCAAACACAGGAACAATCTGTAAAGTGCAAAGGCAGTTCTCGGCATTTTGAGATTTTCACAAGCTTTTTGTTTCTTAAATTTTCTAAACTGAGGTACATATTTAAGAGGTAGTAAGAGAGAAATTTTACATAGTGCATGGATAAGATGTGTTTTTAAAATTATGTGTGTATTTTAATGTATATTTGGACAAAATTTATCAATTGTAATTGACAAGTCATTTTATTGAACCTCAGTTTTGATATCCATAAAATAAGCATAAGAATGCTTACCTCTTAGAGTTGCATGAATCAAAAAAGATAATACATATCAAAGGCCAAACAATTTAAAGTTCATAACAGGAACTCGATGATATTTATTACTATTAACCTGTGATCAACATAAAGTGTTCTGGGAAATATTCAAGGTTAAGAACTGAAACCATAATCACGTGTACCTATTTCTGCACTTTCTATATTTTAAGGAAGAATCTCTTAGTGATTTGAGTTCCATTTAAGATTATGACCCAGTGGTAGAGGAAGCTAAGAAGGAAATGAGATTTTCTCCTTAGTTATGTTAATAGCATCAGGGAGAATTAACTTTCACAGTCACAGTCTTGATAGGGTAAGATATTTAAAAAGCAGATGTTTTTAAAGAAACCTGGTTGACTTTATTTGGCATATAAATGTGCCTTGAAAAAATTTCCTTCCCACCCCATGAGGGGTTGCCTAATTGCCTCAGATGCAGATGTTCTGGCCGTGGGTTCCTTTGGGTATGAATTCGCACCACTCTGGCTTACCTTCATTGGAGGGACTTACTCTTCCACAATTGAATTTCCAAGCTCTAATGCAAAGCAGGCTTATTTGCTTTGACAGGCAACTACAGGATAAACAGAAAGGGGCTAGCTCTCTGCTATGATGAGAAATATGACTTAAACAGGAAACAAAATGAAAAAAAAAAAAAAAGATCCGAGACACCGTGAGATTCACCCCAAAGAACTTATTTTCAATGAACCCTAGAAAATAGAAGCAGGAAAGGCTCTTGGAAGACCGGAAGAAATAGTATCGGTAGATATCTTCATAATTTATGTCCGTCTTTTGCAAAACAATTTGAGGTGCTTTAGAAAAGCCATTGAAACATTTTTTTTAAAAAAGCATATGATTGCTGGAGACATTTGAGTAACTTTGGAATAAATGGTCAGACTTCAGAATGTCGAGCCAGTGGTTTGATTTGCTCCAAATTTGAGATTTTTTTATCTTATGCTATAATCTTAGTGATGAAACGATTGAAGATATATGAGGATAATGTGGTTTTAAATGTAGCAGTTTTCCTTTTATATAATGTCAAAGGCAATGCATGTTTTAAAAAATATGACAACTAAAAATTAGAGAAAAATAGAGGAAGAAGTTATCCTTGATCACTACTGACAATGTTAATAGCTTTGATGATAAGTTCTGGTGTCCCCATGTCATAGCCCATTCTGAAAACAACACTCTCCTTTTGTGGAGTTGTTGTGGTGGTTCAGTCGCTCAGTTGTGTCTGACTCTTTGCGACCCTGTTGCCTGCAGCACGCCAGGCTTCCCTGTCCTTCACCATATCCTGGAACTTGCTCAAACTCAAGTCCATTGAGTCAGTGATGCCATCTGACCATCTTGTCGTCTGTTGTCCACTTCTCCTCCTGCCTTCAATCTTCCCAGTGAGTTGACTCTTCATAGCAGGTGGCCAAAGTATTGGATCTTCAGCTTCAGCATCAGTCCTTCCAATGAATATTCAGAGTTGATTTCCTTTAGGATTGACTGGTTTGATCTCCTTGCTGTCCAAGGGACTCTCAAGAATCTTCTTCGATACCACAGTTCAAAAGCATCAGCTTTCTTTATAGTCCAACTCTCACATCCATATATAAATACAGGAAAAACCATAGCTTTGATTAGATAGAACTTTGTCAGCAAAGAATGTCTCTGCTTTTTAATATGCTGTCTAGGTTGGTCATAGCTTTTCTTCTGTGGAGTAAGCGTCTTTTAATTTCATGGCTGCAGTCACCATCTGCAGTGATTTTGGAGCCTAAGAAAAGAAAGTCTGACACTGTTTCCATTGTTTACTCATCTATTTGCCACAAAGTGATGGGACTGGATGCCATGATCTTTGTTTTCTGAATGTTGAGTTTTAAGCCAGCTTTTTCACTCTCCTCTTTTACCTTCATCAAGAAGCTCTTCAGTTTCTCTTCACTGCCATTAGGGTGGTGTCATCTGCATATCTGAGGTTATTGCTGTTTCACCTAGCAATCTTGATTCCAGCTTGTGCTTCATTCAGCCCAGCATTTTTCATGATGTACTCTGTGTATAAGTTAAATAAGCAGGGTGACAATATACAGCCTTGACATACTCCTTTCCCAATTTGGAACCAGTCCATTGTTCCTTGTCCAGTTCTAACTGTTGCTTCTTGACTTGCGTACAGATTTCTCAGGAGGCAAGTAAGGCAGTCTGGTATGCCCATCTCTTGAAGAATTTTCCACAGTGTTTTTGTGGTCCACACAGTTAAAGGCTTTGGTGTAGTCAATAAAGCAGAAGTAGATGTTTTTCTGGAACTCTTGCTTTTTTTATGATCTAACAAATCTCTGGCGATTTGATCTCTGGTTCCTTTGCCTTTTCTAAATCCAATTTGACCATCTCGGAGTTCTTGGTTCACGTACTGTTGAGGCCTGGCTTGGAGAATTTTGAGCGTTACTTTGCTAGCATGTGAAATGAGTGTACTTGTGTGATAGTCTGAACATTCTTTGGCATTGCCCTTCTTTGGGATTGGAGTGAAAACTGACCTTTTGTAGTCCTGTGGCTGCTGCTGAGTTTTCCCAATTTGCTGGCATATTGAGTGCAGCACTTTAACAGCATCATCTTTTAGGATTTGAAATAGCTCAGCTGTAATTCCATCATCTCCACTAGCTTTGTTCGTACTAATGCTTCCCAAGGCCCACTTGACTTCACACTCTAAGATGTCTGGCTCTAGGTGAGTGATCACACCATTGTGGTTCTCTGGGTCATAGAGATCTTTTTTGTGTAGTTTTTCTGTGTATTCTTGCCACTTCTTCTCAATATCATCTGCTTCTGTTAGGTCCATTCCATTTCTGTCCTTTATTGTGCAGGAAATGTTGCCTTGGTACCTCTAATTTTCCTGAAGAGATCTGTCTTTCCCATTCTATTGTTTTCCTCTATTTCTTCGTATTGTTAACTTAGGAAACCTTCCTAAGCCTTTTTTATGGAGTTGCTTTCCCCCAAATCTGATCCCATTTGAGGAACTGCTTCATCTGTAAGCTCACTGTCGAAGATGAAACGGATATGGGAGACTCACATTGTTCAAGACACCCTTGGACGAGGTGACATGTTGCTAGCACTTTAGAGAGAAATCCTTCATCTGGTGGGTTTCCTTGACGTCAGGGTGCAGGCCAGAGTCTGTGTGAGAGACCCTGACTGCATGGCAGGAAGCTGCTCAGCCCTCTTATTGTTCAATAAATACTTGTTCAAGGAATAAATGAAGCATTGACTGCCACTCACTCTTTCAGGGGCCATACTGTTAACTCCTAAGTTTGCATTCACAAGAAAAGACTACAAAAATTACTGGACAAACAGTTCAGAAGTTAGGGTTATGAAATGATGAATGACTTCGCCTCTTATTTCCATTCACTTTCCTTTTCCTTTTGGTGGCCTCTTGTATTTTTAGAACTAGGGTTCCTCAACTTCTGAACTGAAAGACAGCATTGTCTTGCTCTGCCCTAACCATCTTAGGGCCTAACCATTCTTTTTTAATAGAAAACGTCACTAATGCATTGTGATGTGTGAACAGCTGCTCATTGGTATTTATTTACTTATTGTTGCATTTTGTTTCAGTAGAATCCTTTTGTGACAATGTCTTAGCTTAGAGATATGTCACAGATAAGGTTGCTATTTGGGATCAGGTGGTCATTTGTACTTGGATTCCATATAGTCCACGCCCTACTTCCCTTATCCGGAGGATGCCTTCTCCCCCAGATGGAGATAACTAGGATAGGTGTGTCAGTCACAACAGGCTTTCATGCCAAGATCTCATTGGTCTAAAAACACTGGAAGGACTGATCCTGTCAAATGTTAATCCTGTCAAATGCCTGGAAGCGAGAGTATTGAAAATATTGGTCAACAGAACCAACCGCTCCATTCCTCGTTTCTGGTATAGTGGTGGGTTGAAATGGGAGAAGTATTGGAGAAGGAAATGGCAACCCATTCCAGTATCCCTGCCTGGAGAATCCCAGGGACGGAGGAGCCTGGTAGGCTACAGTCCATGGGGTTGCAAAGAGTCGGGCACGACTGAGTGACTACACTTCACTTCACTTCATTTCGTTAGTGTCTTAGGTAGTTTTGAATCCTAATAGTTGACCTCGGCATGGGACGGGAAGGGGGGTTCATTCAGAGTAAGATTTTTGAAGGTCCGCTTTCCTCTTCTTTTTAAGCAGCTACCTACCAAGCACGTGAATTAAACAGGGCATCTACTTAAGTTCTCTCAGCAGAAAAAAAATCTGTTCTTCACAAGTGATTTCCGTTTTAGTCAGCATCCCATTGCCAGCATTTTATTGAGCAACTGGGAGGATTTTTAGATTTTTGCGACAAGGATTCAGAGAATGGAAGCTGTGGGGTGAGCCCACATTTCAGCGGGCTTCATCTTTTGAGAAGCGTTGATCACCACATAGGAAAAGTTGGACCCCCATGTTCATTTAAAGAAAGAAAAAGAATAAGAGAAAAGGAGCTGCTTTTGTTTTGGGTTTAAGAGTCTTTCTTAATACAGAATAATGAGCATCAACACACGGTTATTCAGTAAACCAGTTAAATGAAGTTAGCATAGCCAGGGAAACAAAGGAACACTCCTTCAGCTCTTCCATTTATACTATAGACTCAGCAGTCACAATATGAGACAGAGTAGTAACAATACAGCCTGCACAGATAATTAACATTAATTTTTCATTTTTTTATCAATGCCTCTCTCCGCGCAAAGACAGCACCGGTATCTTACTTCTTTTTATCTTTCCAATCATATCCTTGAGATAAAATTAGCTTTTTGCACCTTTTCTATTACTGGTTTATGTTCAAGACTGTGTCTTTGAAACAATCTTTTTAGCCAGTCTCCTCTTGGGACTTTTCCATTGCTTCAGCCTAGTTATGCTACCACAAGGATGGGCCATCCCAGTACAGTGAAGAATGCCGACTTCAGAGAATGGTCTTAGGTCAAGAATTATTGTTGCTTGAGGCCTCCAAGATCTAGTTATGGGTTTCTGCAAACCCTGTGGGCTCTTATGATAATGCTTTTTCTCTACTATTATTGTTATAAGGCATTAAATCAGTCAGATTCATGAGCAACAAGAGGTCACTGTCTGATTGAAATTCATAAGGTCAAAAAGGAAACTAAAAATCAATTTATAAGATATGAAGATTTAGGTTCAAACTATATCCATGAGCAATAAAATTTCACATCCATAAATGTAAGAAAATCAGTTATTAAACTTGAGGGGGGAAAGAAGACTTATTAAGTTTTACACACACATAAGGCAGCTAACACATAATTTTATCAGACATTACTGAAATCCTGTGTGTAATATAAGCGATGATGGGCTAAAATGCTAAATGGTTTAGCACTAAATTATTAAGTGATGTATCCCTAAGGTATTAAACAGATAGAAAATGCAGAGCAGGTGTCTCTCGTAGCAAGACTTGATCACCAGTTTAAGTGCATATTGATAACAAATGCACTTCAGAGGGAAAATAGTATTAGTAATATTTTTGCTGCATGAAAGCCTGGTGTCAGGATGACTAAAAGCTTCTACCTGACAAAGAAATGTTCATTTCTTTTTTTTTTTCCAGAGAAAAATTAATCATGATAAATGTTAGGTCCCTATGGGGCAAAAGGGGAATTCTGGAGGGATTTGAATGTTATCTTCCCTTCCATCACCTCTGTATGTAAAACAATAAAATGAATGGAAAAGATCTGTCTGCATTATGCAGGAAAAGTTGAAATTATGAACACAGTGTAGCAAAATAAAAATATGATTTTGCTAGTATGAATGTAAAGAAGGTTTGATGAAAGCGAACATTTGGGTAAAAAGTCCAATCTCTTAGAATCAGAGCACCAGTTATAGCCTAACTCTGGTTTGATCTCCATTTTGTCTTTCTAATAAAAGGAAAACAGAAAAAAAAAAAAAAAAAAAAAAAGGAAAACAGAACTTTCCAGTGGTTTGTTTGGTCATCAGAGGCTCTGGTTGAAAATTGAAGTGAAAATGCCTGTTTGTGGCTTGGGTAGCAGTTTTCTCTTGTCTCTTTAGACACATTATAAACCCAAATATAGCCTTTGATCAGTTTATGGAAGCAAGATGTTAATTGAGCCTCCCTGGCCCCTGAGAATTATGTAAGACTGGCTCAAGCCTCATTCCATATGCTAGAGGTTCAGAGCTGTCTCCCCAAATTTTACGAATTCCCAGGAGGCTTGTATTTTTAAGTCTGTCATCCTTGGATCTGAGTGCCATGTTTGCTGTGTGACTTCAGTGTAGGAATCGTTTCATCTGCCCACCTTGCTTTGACTCATCTTGGCCCGCCCCTTTTTGAAACTACGTACACTTGTACACTCTTCACTCAGAGGAATCATGTAGAAATGCAAATTCATTGCATAAGGTGTAAAAAGTACACTTGATCCTCATTTTACAGCTAGGAAACGGGGCTTAAAAAGGTTCAGGAAGCTGCTCAGGGTTATGTGACGTGTGCATGGAGTGGGGCCTCTGACATTGATTAAGTTCATGGTCTCATCTGTTCTCTTCTAAACTTGAAGTCTCTGATTAGCTTAGGCATAGTCCAACAAACTGCCCCACAGGCCAAATCTGGGCCTCCATCTGTTTTTATAAATAAAACTTTATTGATACACACCCATGCCCATTTGTTTACATATTGTCTATGACCAGAAAGAAAGCTGAGCGCCGAAGAATTGATGCTTTTGAACTGTGGTGTTGGAGAAGACTCTTGAGAGTCCCTTGGACTGCAAGGAGATCCAACCAGTCCATCCTAAAGGAGATCAGTCCTGGGTGTTCATTGGAAGGACTGATGCTGAAGCTGACACTTCAATACTTTGGCCACCTGATGCGAAGAGCTGACTCACTGGAAAAGACCCTGATGCTGGGAAAGATTGAAGGCAGGAGGAGAAGGGGATGACAGAGGATGAGATGGTTGGATGGCATCACCATCTCAATGGACATAAGTTTGGGTAGACTCTGGGAGCTGGTGATGGACAGGGAGGCCTAGCGTGCTGCAGTCCATGGGGTCACAAAGAGTTGGACACGACTGAGCAACTGAACTGAACTGATGGCTGTTTCCATGCTGCAGTGACCCAGCTGAATATTTGGATTGCCTGTAAAGCCTACACTATTTATTCTTTAGCTCTTTATAGGAAAAGTTCATTGACTCCTATTTAGATGATAGACTGATATTGACTCCATGGGTAACATGGGACACATAATGTTTCATGAACATTAACAGGTATGGTATGATGAAAAAAATACCCAGTAGTCTGTGATCAAACACGTTTGAGGAATGGTGTTAGTTCAAATTTAAACCTGCTCTTCTCTGAAGCCTCGAATGTGCTGATGCCTGCAGTTTCTCTTTCAAGAAGGTGATAATATACGCGGCATAATTGAACTCAGAACTCGTGTGTGCGCATGTGTGTGCGCATGCATGTTCTTGAGTGTGTGCACACGCATGTGCATGCGTGTGTGTGTGCATGTGTTCGTATGCCTGTGTGTGTCATTTCAGAGGACACACTTGACAAAGATTGAATTGGGTTATGATTTGGGGGAATATATTTCCAAAAGACTGCCATTAGAATCCCTGAGTATTCTTTGGGAAGGTGGTTAGCGAGGAGCGGAATTTACCATTTGTAGTTTAGAATTGATTATTGTAACAGAATCTCTAATATTTCTTTAGAAAAAGGTTCTCAGTCTGTGGTTCAAAGGATCATTGGAGTTTTGCATGACCTGGATGGAAGCTAATCATTTTTGACTTGGAAGGGGAAAAAAAAAAAGACCTATCAGTTAGAATTTTGTTCATTTTTATTTTCCTTCCTCTAAACCTTGAGACTGTTAATACCAAGTTGGCATAAATTGGCATAAGTGACCCAAAGGATAAAGAAGATTAAATATTAACAAAAAGTTGGAAATGGTGGGACTTATTTAGTTTAATTGCATGGTTTAAAAAGAGAAAATGTGTATCTATTGTTACGTTGTAGTTGTATGGTGTCAACTGCAGTGTTCAATGCTGGAGGACTGAGTGAATCCTAATTCACTTGGTTGTGGATTACAAAAACCCAACTCAAACTTGATAATCAATTGACTTGTATAACTGAAAGCAGAAGTGATGTGGTTTCAGGTGTGCAAAAGACATAGGAAGGAATGTGTCTCTCTCCATTATTTTGCTCTGTTTTCCTTCGGTTGATTTATTCTCATGGCGTATTTAAGATTATCATCATTTCTAGTTCACGTTTTGTCTATAGGCAAAGTTACTAGATTTTCTTAAACAGCTTCCTATCAGTTCCTGAGAATGTCTTTGATTAGTCCTGCCTGGCTCATTGGCCCACCAGTGGGCCAATCCGTGTGTCCAGGATAAAGTATTCTGATTGGCCCACCTGATCTTATGATCAGATATGTGGGAATGGGAGGGGGAAGCCTGTGTTTGACAGTCCTCTAGGAGGTGGAAGGAGAAATTCCCAGAAGGAGAGGGAAGGGACTGTCAATGGGGAAAATCCAGAGAGGTCTGTCATTGGGTATAGGAGGCAGAGACATTGGGGTCAAAAGGAATATTTGTTTAGAAAACAGGGGACTCCTGTTGATACTAGAAGGTAAACTTCATTAAGTCAGGATTTTTGTTTATTTTGTTTTGTTATTTATTTATTTGTTTACTACTTCTAAAATAGAGCTTGTCACAAAGGAAGTACTCATTGATTGAGAAAATGGAGTGTTCAAAGGAATTCAAGAAGTGACAGCAAAGAGTATAGGCATCCTGGGTGTGGTATGGTATTGGGTTGGTCAAATAGTTCCGTAAGAGCTTGCAGAAAAACCCAAATGAACTTTTTGGCCAACCCAATAGATTATAAAGTGCGCACAATTGTCTGCTCCTCCCATAAAGAGAGGGAGTCCCTTTTCTCACTTCCCACTTGCATCTGGGTTGAGAATAGGACTTGCTTGGGACAACGGGCAGAGCAAGCGGAAGGCTGAAAAGCACCGGGGCCTTGGGTTTGCTCTCGTCCTGCTCTTGGAGCTCGGCCACCATTTGGAGCCCGAGGTGCCCGCTGGGGCCCGAGAGACCCTGGGGTGGAGAGCCGAGGCGGCCAGCCTCCCAGCCGCCTCAGGCACAGACTCTCCAGAGGCTCAGCAAGCCCAACAGGCCTTTGGTCACCAGAACTTCCCAAGTACGACAGCCAGTTTGTAGACTCGTGAACTAAATAAACATTCTTTTAAACCATGAGTTTGGGGGGAGAGGTTGTTAGGCAACACGCACTCACTGATATGGTCAGTTAGGTTCTTGGCTGAAGAGAAGTATTATTAGAGCTCAACACTGGGATGACCAATCTTTTTTCTCTTGTGTTGGTCTTACTTTGAAGCCCAGAAGCTTTACAGTCCTCAGGTTCATGCTTGGTGTTTTCCTTCCCTTGGTGTGCAAATATATGTCTAACATTTGCATTCTGATCAGTCTTTCTATATTTCCCTGCCAGATTTTCAATGGAGGAGGAGAGAGTGCTTTATAATTATTAGTATTATTTTATTGTCACATATATATCTCAGTTAATGCCGACATGATTGTTCTTGCTGTTGTAATCTGAATTAGGAATTTTCATGGCTGGGTATTGATCATTCATGTAATTGTACGACGCAGGGAAAACAATTCCCTCTCTGCCTTTGAGAAATCAAAGCAGTGAGGAGAAAGGATGAGGCAAATAAAAAATCAAAACATGTGTGGTATTTTAAAAGGTACCGTCTTTATTATTATTATTTTTCCTGAAAAAGAGAAGCTATTCTTGTTTAGGGAGTTTCTATTATAATAAATATCAATAAAACTGTTTGATAGGGAGTTAAAAAAAATACATGCTTATTTGAAATGATTTCCAGGTAAAGTTTTATAAAATTACTCTTGCTTTATTATATTAGGTACATTTTGTTATATTAAAATATAAATTATATTACCCAGCATTATAAATTGTTATTAAAGTGATCTGCAGCATAACTAGCAGAGAACTTAAATATACCTGTAAAAACTGAAATAAAAATCTATTAATGCAATAAACCTACTTAATAAAAGTTACTTTCGTATTCAAAAACAAAATATTAAGGCATGCTTCAGATTGGAAAGTCAAAAATGAGGGAATAAATTAGTGAAGGTTAAGAACCTTGTAGCAGCTGACTAACAAAGCTCTAGGGGATTATAAAATTTCATGCTCTTGTAATAAAAAGGATAAAGGATTGGCTAGAAGACCACTAAAAGTTAAAATAAATGAACATAAAGGAGATGAAAAAGTCTGACATGACTGAGACCACTAATGTGTAAAGACTAAAGAGATGGCATTAAAGTGTTAGAGGCTGGAATTAAATGTAAAATGAAATCTGGTAGTAGATTAATAGAAAATTATAAAGGTAAATGAGTTCGGTTTCATGGTTTCAGAAAACTTTATATATCTCATTATTTTTCTCAGCACTTGAGGAGAGGCAGAGTAAGACAAATTAAAACCTGGCATAAACCATATTGGAGTGGGTGGAAGTGCCAATTATTCCCCAACACTACTCCCTTCTTATTCCCTAATAATTGACTGATTGTTCAGTGGCACACATAAGCCCCCAATACAGCAAGATTTCCCAGTTCCCCCATGCTTCTAAGTAGAACTGTGAACCTGAGTTCTAGTCCAATTAATCGCAGGAGAAAGGATTTCTGAAAAATGCATTTAAAAGGAAATGATGGGTACCTCTTTGCCTCCTTTCTCCCCCTATTTCTTCCTGATGGTGGGAATGTGGGTACAACAGCTGGCGCTCCAGCAGCAATTTTGGTCCATGAAGTGATTATGAGAGTGGAAACTCTTTGTGGGAGAGAAACAAAACAGAGGGCGCCCTATCGTATGTCAGCCCTCAGCTTCCTAGTACTAGACTAGAAACTCCCCCCACTGTTATTTTGGGTTTCCTATCCCTGTAGTCAAAAGCTCATCTTAACCAAGACAGGGTGGTTTTCTATTGTCTCCAGGTAAACAAGTGAAACTTGATACTGAGTTTTGCAAGCCGCAGCTGCACAAGCCAGTGGTGGGAGTCAGCATGTAGTAATATCAGCTGTTGGAGTTTGGTGGGGGGCCTCTGAGGATGGGACCACTGTTTTCATTGGTGCTGATGCTGGAAATGAATAGTATACTCTAAGGCAGGGTCTGTTGTAAAATTCAGTAAAAGAGCAACCTGGTAACAGTGCTGGGATTTGTCCCAAAGCTGCATTTGCACAGAAAGAATACTATGATTCTGCTTGCATTACAATCAATATGAATTTTGAAAAGTAGTCATATTTTCCTAAGATCAAGAAAATGTCAATGAGTGAAAACAAATACATTTCAATATTGTTTATTTGGGGTGACTTTTGAGGATAATGGATTTTCTGTGGGGGGAGGCAGTCTCAAGCCCTCCACGGCCGCCTGTTCTGTCTTGGCCCCTCCACTGCTATACAAGCATATTTTCTCTTCCTTCTCTTTGCCTTGACCTTTCCCAGCTCAGTCTACCATAACAGCTGAAATGGCACTAGGTTGCTCTTAAGGAAAACACCTGTCCCTTTGCTCTAAGGTAGCATATGCTCTTGATCCAGAGTAGATTTTCCAAACTATTAGAGCAACTGCTGACCTGTGCCGAGATTCTCCTCATGGTCTGAAATGAACAAGGGTGGAGCTTTCCCAGAACCACTGGAGCAAAGTGTCTCCTGGCCTTTGTTTCCCTGTGTTCTTCAGGAAGCCATCACACTTCATTCCTCTCCCCTCTGCAACTCAAGTCTTGTTTAGCACCTTACGCCCTGCTGCAGATTTTCTAGTCATAGAAAGATGGCAGTCAACAGAACACACAAAAGCAGTAGCCAGTTCATGGTTTTGCAACTTGCTTGCCCCTGAAAGGTGCTAACGGACAGTCATTTTTACCCTTCACAGAGGTCTATTTTCCGTTTATTAAAGTAAATTCCCTGATAGCTCAGTTGGTAAAGAATATGTCTGCAGTGCGGGAGAGCCCGGTTTGATTCCTGGGTCGGGAAGACCCCCCTGGAGAAGGGATAGGCTACCCACGCCAGTGTTCTTGGTCTTCCCTTGTGGCTCAGCTGGTAAAGAATCTGCCTGCAATGTGGGAGACCTGGGTTCGATCCCTGAGTTGGGAAGATGCCCTGGAGAAGGGAGAGGCTACCCATTCCAGTATTCTGGCCTGGAGAATTCCATGGTCACAAAGAGTTGGACACGACTGAGTGACTTTCACTTTTCTTTTCTTTGCCCCTGAAAGGTACTTAATGAACAGTCAATTATAACCTTCACAGAGGTCTGTTTTCCATTTACTAAAGTAAATTCAGATATAGAAGGGAGCCACATAATCAGTTACAATCCAGGTTTCACGTGAGTCTCTTGACCTCTGCTCTTCTTACATACCTGGAAATGCTTGTAAAATTAACAGCAATAATTAAAAAAAAAAGCAACAACTACAGATTTGCTTCTGGGGACACGTATGATGTGGCCAAGAAAGCCTACAGCTGATGCAAGTAGAAGGGCAACTGGAGAGAGAAAGAGGTGATTCCAGCTGGAAAATGGAATTTAAAATACACTAAAGAGTGGAAAAAAGCATCTGAATGATGGCTTGGGTCTATGCCTTTGTTTCTAAAAATGGTCCTAGAAAAATGATTTGGGAGACCTAGTCAGAGCAGAATTTATATTCTAAAAAAGGGGACAGATTACTGAAAGATCAAAGGATGGGGGATAAAGAGGGTATTTGGGAAATGGAAATTCACAAAGGAAATATTTTTCATCAATATAGGGTTGGTACCATTTGGGACAGGCTAGATTATGTACATTAGTTAGTCATGTCTGACTTTTTGCAACCCCACAGACTGGCTCGCCAGGCTCCTCTGTCCATGGAATTCTCCAGGCAAGAATACCGGAGTGGGTTGCCATTCCCTTCTCCAGGAGATCTTCCTGAGCCAGGGATCAAACCTGTGTCTCTGCATTGCAGGCAGATTCTTTACCATCTGAGCCACCAGGAGAGTCCATATGTAATACCTAACGGCTCTCAAATGTCAATGACGTAACACAACAAAAGCTTCCTGTTCAGGCTGTAGATTCAGCAGGTCATCTCGGGAGGGTGGGGAGGCTCTGCTTTCAGTGTCGCCCATGGGCCTCAGTAGAAGGAAGCAAGACTTCCACACTGATGCTTGTCACTGCAGCAGTGAGTCAGGGCATGTCTGTCTTTGTTTAACCTGTTGTAACAAAGTCCTATAGACCGAGTGGCTTAGAACTGTATGTCTCATGGTTCTGGAAGTTGGAAGTCTGAGATCAGGGTGTCAGCATGGTCAGTTTCTAGTGAGAGCTCTCTTTCAGGGTGCAGACTGCCCACTTCTTGCCGCATCCTTACAGTGCAGAAACAGCAAGCAAGCTCTCTGGCCAGTAATCCTATTCCGGAGGGCTTGCACCACCCTCACGATCTAAACACCTCCTGAAGGACCCCACCTCCCAACAACAGTACCTTGGGGATTAGATTGCAACATAGGGATTTTGGGGGGACAGGAGTATTCAGTCCATAAGAATCGCCAGTCACTTAGGACCTCTTAAAGCTTCTACTTGGAGAAGGAAATGGCAACCCACTCCAGTAACCTTGCCTGGAAAATCCCACGGACAGAGGAGCCTGGCAGGCTACAGTCCATGGGGTTGCAAAGAGTTGGACAGGACTGAAGTGATTTAGCAAAGCTTCCACTTGCATTTGTAAGTGGACATTTGTAACATTTGTTTGGTAACATAGGAAACATTTGTTTACATTTAATTGGCCAAAGCAAGCCCCATGGTCCTACCTGCCCCGAGGGCTGGGGAATTGCCACCTTACTGCGTGCCTGCAAAGCTGAGCGTCAGAGCTCAGTGGTGGCAGCACCAGTGTCCACTGTCACCCATGACTTGGCGCCCAGGCTGTTGCTTCTTCCGTGGCACAGGAAGCCACTTCCAGAAGAAACTCCATACACAGTTCTCTGAGCCACTCACCTCCAGCCAAGCACCTGGCACAGAGAAGTTTCTCAGTAAACGTTTGTTGCCCTGAATTGATCTCCACTCTGCATACTTCCCGAAACCTCTCATGATTTATTGGTAAAATTTTCACCCTTAATTAGTGAAAAAAGGAACTCTTTCTTTGAGTTTATAAATTATTTATCTTACAAAGCCCTTCTGAGCTCTTCAAGCACACTGTAAATAATTTATGTACATACTTGTGTGATTTCAAATTTGTTTATTAATGTTATCTCAGAGATTAAAAAACGACCTAAATGAAACCACGCTTTCTTATTTTGCCGATCATTTGGATTAAGAAGAGAAAATGCTTTTCTCCTCCCGTGAAAATCTTTTGACTCACCATTAGTAGGGTGTGAAAGTCTAGTTCTTTTCCGAAAGTAAGAAACTATTTCTGCTGATCTAAGCCATGGCACTTATGCATTTAGCATTTACTGAATTCCACCTAAATGTGCCAGGCACAGACTAAGAGAGTCCACGCTCCCCAATATATTCACTGTGGACCTGAACTTCAGCATTATCTCTCCAATCGTCCCCTGGTATTTCCACGTAGATGGATACATTTCACAGACAGCTGAAGCCTGACATGTCCAAAAGGAACCGGTGATTGCCAGGCTTCCTCCTAACATTTCCAGAACTCTCTCCTCATCTCAGTAACTGAAAGCTCCATCTAGTCCATTGCTCAAGGCACATCTTTACGTATGTGTGCACGCGTGCGTGCTAAGCCGCTTCAGTCGTGTCCGACTCTGCGACTCTACGGCCTGCCAGGCTCCTCTGTCCATGGGTTTCTCCAGGCAAGAATACCTGAGTGGGTTGCCAGGCCCTCCTCCAGGGGATCTTCCCAACCCAGGGATCTAACCCACGTCTCTTATGTCTCCTGCATTGGCAGGCCGGTTCTTTACCACTAGAGCACCTGGGAAGCCAACTTTAACTATAGCCTTGGCTTATCTCACTCTCTGTATTTACTGCTACCTTCAAAATACATACACGATCCAAAACTTATCATCTCCACTGGTACCACCAGAACCCAAGCTGCCATTATGGCCTGTCTGATTGTATGTAGATCTAACCGGGCTTTCTGTTTTTGCCTTTGGCCCCTGTACTCTATGCAGAGCTTGCTAAAGTAGCCTTTAAAAATAAGTCACTCCTCTTCTCAAAACCCCCAGTGGTTTCCACCTCAGGCCAGCGCAAAGCCCAAGTCTTCCATAAGGTCCCGCATGACCTGCCCCTGCCTCCCATCCTCACAGCTGCTCCCGGATTCCATCTCCTGCTGCTCTGCTCCTCGCTCACTCTGTTCCAGCCACAGGCAGCTCCCGCCTTCCTCTGCATATTCCAGGCAGGCTCCCGCCTTCATCTGCATATTCCAGGCAGCTCCCGCCTTTCTGCATATTCCAGGCAGCTCCCGCCTTCATCTGCATATTCCAGGCAGCTCCCGCCTTCCTCTGCATATTCCAGGCAGCTCCCGCCTTCATTTGCGTATTCCAGGCAGGCTCCTGCCTTCCTCTGCATATTCCAGGCAGCTCCCGCCTTCATCTGCATATTCCAGGCAGCTCCCGCCTTTCTGCATATTCCAGGCAGCTCCCGCCTTTCTGCATATTCCAGGCAGCTCCCGCCTTTCTGCATATTCCAGGCAGCTCCCGCCTTCCTCTGCATATTCCAGGCAGCTCCCGCCTTCATCTGCATATTCCAGGCAGCTCCCGCCTTCATCTGCATATTCCAGGCAGCTCCCGCCTTTCTGCATATTCCAGGCAGCTCCCGCCTTCCTCTGCATATTCCAGGCAGCTCCCGCCTTCATCTGCATATTCCAGGCAGCTCCCGCCTTCATCTGCATATTCCAGGCAGCTCCCGCCTTCATTTGCATATTCCAGGCAGCTCCCGCCTTTCTGCATATTCCAGGCAGCTCCCGCCTTCATCTGCATATTCCAGGCAGGCTCCTGCCTTCTGCACTTGCTTTGCCTCTAACTTGGAGAATTTGTATCATCTTCTTCCAGTCTTTCAAGTCTCTGCTAAAATGTCAGCTGATCACCGAGGACTTCGTCAACTTTCCTGCCTCCTCAGATAACCCTGTTCCTGAACCCCCACCCGCACGCCCTGCCTCCTTTGCTTGGCTCCCCCTTTCTCCGTCGCCCTATCATGGTTGCTTCTACTTCGTATGTCCTGATGCGTTTATATGCCGCCCATCTTTCCCCTTTTCAGAATATAGAGTGCATTTGGGCAAAGACTTGGACTGTTTGTTTTGGTGCTATATAAACCCAGCCATCAGGTAAGAATAGCATATGGTGGATACTCCGTGAAGATTTGTTGAACGAAAATGAGTTATATATATCTTTGCAATTTTATTGTTCACTACTTATATCTCATCGTTAAGTATTAGCTTCCCAACTAAACCAAAGTGCCTTGAGGGCAGAGACCAGTACAGACTCTTTGATACTTTCCTTGTGTTCAAGTGCAAAGATGGTCCTGAAGTAGTTGACTGATAATAAGTTTGGTTGATTTCCTCAACTTTTCCCAGGGGGTTCCTGCCGAGCATCACCCAGTATGATCTTTGAACACGAGTGTTTGTGGCTTAGAGTCTTGTTACTCAAAGGTAGAGACGTAGCATCCCTGGTGTCATCCCAGACCTACTGAGTGAGAGCCGCATCTGAACATCGTGGAGGCCAGAGCTTCCTCCAGTTTAACAGCCACACGAACTACCTGGGCGCCTTGTTAGAATGCAGATCCTGCACTTCCCTCAGGCTCCAAGTGAGGCTGGTACTGCTGGAGCCTGAGACACTTTGAATCAGAGGGGCCTGGAGAGTTTGGGAGCTCTGTGCTCTTTCCGCCTCTTAGAAGTTCACAAGGCACACCCACTTCTCGGGCTCTGAGAAGTCCTGGATTTGTGGCGTTTAAAAAAACATCGTCAAGTCGAGTGCCTCTTAAGCTTATTTTGGCAATTGCAGTGAACGCCGTGAGGGCCAGCATTTCTGGGCACAAGTTTGGCAATCCTTGCCTTAATCTCTACCCTTGGTTTTCTTCCCTTGGCTTCTCTCTAGACATCTTATGATTAGAAAAAATGTTTTAAAAGTCATCCCAGTATAGCCTTTGCGCTAAAGCTGGGGACAAGGGCTCCACTCTTTCCACCTTTCTCCTTTGACTCGAGGCTCACCTGTCCAGTGACTCGTTCCTGAATTGTTTCACATAGACTTAATAGATCTTTCCTCTGTAGGGGGCCCTCCTCTCTTGACTTCTCCTGCTTTCTAAACATTCTTCAAGGCTCAGCTTGAATGTCCCCTCCTCCGGGAAGCCTGCCCAGACTTCCAGGATGGATAAGCAATCCCTTACCTTCACTCCACATCTTGTGGGAGCTGCAGGGTGTGGGGTGGACTTCTGCCTAGCACTTATCCTGCACACCGTGATTGTCTATTTAGGTTTCTGTTCCCCCTCAAGATTCTGGGAGCTCCTTGAGGGCAGATCTGTATCCCCAGAACTCAAGATCTTCCAGAGAACGTATTAGGTGATTATCTGTATTGATCTTTAAAACCAAAGTTGAAAACGGATCAAACCTATCCTCCACTAGGGAAGGAGAAGGTGGGATGATTTGAGAGAGCAGCACTGAAACGTGTACGTTCAGTTCAGTTCAGTTCAGTTCAGTCGCTCAGTCGTGTCCGTGAAAGAGGCCACCAGTGGGACTTTGATGTACGATGCAGGGAGCCCGAAGCTGGTGCTCTGTAACAACCTAGAGGGGTAGAGTGGGGAGGGCGGGGGAGGGGTGTTCATGAGGGAGGGGACACACGTCCACCTGTGGCTGATTCATGTTGATGTATGGCAAAACCCATCACAATATTGTAAAGTAATTAGTCTCCAATTAAGAAAACAAAAAAAGAATCCCCCACTAAAGGCCATACAAGTGAAACTAAGTCAAAACACTGAGCAGGTTTATTTTTTTAAATAGCTGAAGTGAAGAGCTCAGAGAAACACCAAAACCAATTTCTTAACAACATGCAACTCTTCAAGCCAGAAAATTTAATTTTAGGTAGAATAAAGCAGGGATGGATTGAGAACCATCAGAATGATTTGAATATAGAATATTTCACTGCAGGGGTCAGAGAAAATGGGGAATGAACTTCAGAGTATAAAGGGCCTGGTGTGTACTGAAGTCAAGGATGCAGAACCCTGGGGCTTTATAAGGCACAAGGGTTATTCTTAGTAACATGCATGCGTTTGAATGGATATTAGGAAGACATCTGATTTTCCTAGTTAAGTTCGTGCTATCATAATTTTCCTGATTTGATGCTTTAAGGGGCAAAAAGTGAATCTTGTCAAAGGAAAACTGTAAGAAAAATAGTACCTGTGGTCCTTAGGTGGCTGGTATATTCATAACTGATGCTGGAAAAACATTAATTTAAGGGCCTGGACCAGTGATTGAGAAACCAGTTCTCTAGCTCTTTGGCTGATGAGCTTGTACTATGGTACTTGCTTCGGAGAACTGCTAACCTAACAATGGCCATCTTTCACGTTTGAATGTTTGTGAAGTGGCCACCTCTTCACAGTTGATTGGATCAAGGGTGTGCTCCTAGCTTAAGCTGGGCCAATCAGATTCTCCTTTAAAAGTTTAGGGATCTAGGGAGACCCAATGAGGTTCTGAGTATGGTTCGGACTAAGAAGGTGGCTGCTTTGGAGTTGCTATATTTTGCTGTGGGACAGACAGGCTGAGTTAGTTGTAAGAGAGGAAGCCTGGGAGAAAAAATCATAGGAACACAGAGGAAAATAAACATGAGAAGAAGGGCCTGGTCACTCTTGCTTTCCAGGTTCCCGTCCCTTCCTCGCTCGGCTGCATCCTCACCCTAGGGTTTTAGGAAACACGCTGGCAGCCTGATACTGAGCCTCCGGCCAACCCATTTCGGCTTTGGCACCACAGTTACAGGCTTGTTTGAATTATTACCGTTCTTTGTAACAAAGGTCTTCTATCAGTGAATGTCGAGCAGGTTATTTACTTTCAGTGGGCTGCAGTCACTTCTTCTGTAAAATGGGAGAAACTGTTGAGTATTTTCCAAAATGCAGGATATGAATCATTGGAAAATGATGAGATCTTAAGTATTATTTAGAGCCAATATCGAATAATATTAAATGACATAGTGATTCTTTTTCTAGTTGTCTTCCAATTCTCCTGACTATACAAGAAGGAAGTCAGTTTGATTCTAGGATGTTTTTAGTACCTTTCTAATGCCTGTTAGAAGACATCAGATTGGAGCCTTCAAAGGCTGTAGTATCCATCCAGAAAACGCTATCATTTGTCTTCCTTGAGTTTATTTTTTAATGTTATTATTTATCATTACAACTCTTGTTTTAATCCTGGTTTTTCATTCATGGTAGTGAGACAAAACTTCCTTTAAAAACAACTAAAAAGTGCAGTAAAAAGAACAGCTCTTCAATGCAACAAGATGATAATTATAAATGTAGAATGATGGAAATAGAAAATCACAGTTTGGCAAAACACCACAGTAATAACTATTGCAGGCAAATGTCATCAATGGACACTAAAATTCGTGGGCAAAAATAAGAGAAGCAAGAAATTTGCATTGTCAAAGAGTCTCCCCACATGACATTTACTAGGTACAAAGGAGGAGAACGTAGCTTGACAGTGGGGAAACTACAAAGCCGCCTCATGCTTAGAGACGGGAGTTAATAGCATGTAACGCACCTCGTGAGACGATGCACCGAGAAGGACCCGACGCTGTCTTCTCAGAAATGCAGGACTGAAAGAAGCCTAAACTGAGCAATGCTTTACACAATAACTTACCGGTTGATGCTCTTCTAACATGTGAAGGTCATGCAGGAAAGTGAGACCCTTTCACACTGGGGGAACTAAAGAGACCATGACAATTACGTGGACTATGCAACCCTGTGTTAGATCTCGGACCAAGACGGGCAGATGTTGGGGCAGGGGGAGGACATTGGTGATATTTGAAAGAGACCTACAGATCATTTAATAGTATTCTATCAATGTTAATTTTCTGCTTTAGTAGCTCAACTATATTCGTGTCAAATGGAAGCATTTGGGGACACTGGGTAAAGGGTATGTATACTATCTTGCAGCTTTTTTTTCCTTAAGTCTGAAACGTTTTCAACATTTCAGAAAATGTTGGAAATCCAAAACTCTAGAATTATACTTTCTCTAGATCGGTCATTCTCAAGCAGGAATAAATTTGTACCCAAGGGGTCATTTGGCAACGTCTGGAGACAGTTTTGGTAGTCACACTTAGGGAAGGATGTTACCGTCATCTAGTAAGCAGAGGTCAGGGATGCTGTTAAGTACCCTACGACTCACAGGACAGGTGCTTACAGCAAAAATTTATCAGGTCCAAATGTCATTAATTCTGAGCTTTATAAGCCCTGTTCTAGAATGGCTCTGGTTTAAAATAATATATAAGACAAGAACGCTACGAAAAGCAGTACTGTAGGAGGTGTGTGACCGTTACTGTGCAGTGGGCATGCGAGTGTCCAGGTCTCACTGGAGTCTGAGCTCTGCATTTCTATTTGGGCCCAACATTTTGCATTCTGTGAGTTCAGGAGCAGTGCCATTCAAAGTGAGAGGTGTCAGGTGGGAAGTTTTGTGACCGCACCCTGGGAGGGGTCATCGTTAGTAAACTATTTTCTTTCATTTCCCTGTTCCAAAATGGACACATCAATCTGACCATTTCTAATGAGATGTATGTTCATACCGTGTGGACGAGTCTTTGCTGTCAGCCACTGCCTGGTGGGCTTAGCGAAAGAAACGATCCTTCATTAATTAACCTTCACTTTCTATGTAGATTCACTCATTGAGATGCAGGTAATTAAACCAAGGTCATTTCAAGGACTGACAGGGAAAAAAACAGCAGTTGGGAGGTGGTGGAGTTTTTTGGGTAGAGGACTCGGAATTCTATTTTTATCTTTGTGCAGAATTGCGGAATCCTCTCTTCTTGACTTTTAAATAATCTAACCTTTTTTTGTGGAGTTCACTTAAGTGAGGTCTTAAGTTCACCTTAAAGCCATATCTCGAGAGTTTTTAAAGACTTAGGTTATTAATAGCTCTTGCTGGTTTAGAAATAAATATAAGGGAAAGATTTCGTTTTTAGGGGGGTTACAAACTGTGTAAAGGAAAGGCAGAAGAATTATGTTGAAGAGAAAACACACTTTCGTGGAGTGTAGTTGCGCCTGCCTCTTCATTTGAGTTACACATTTCGTGATTTTTTAAAAAAATTGCTAATAGTTTTGGCCTGTATAACACATTATAGCGGTTGGAAGAGTGGGTTTAGAGTTAGGTGAGTGTAAGAGCGCACTCTGGTTCTAGGTAAGGTAGATACATGTTGTAGTTCTCCCCTTAATTTTGACTTTTGGAATTTTATTTCACTTCTCTGACCTTTGTTTCCTCATCTGTAAAATGGATCTGATGCTGGTTAGAGCCAACCTGCTCCCAGGACTGTTGACAGGATTCAGTGGAATAGGACCAGGGCATTAGCCAGCACTGAGTTCTTGGGCTGTTCATACAGATGACAGCTCCCTCTAAGCAGTGCTTGTCATATTCCAGGGCTTTCCTTGGACCAACTCATTTAAGCCTCCCATCAGCCTTCGGAGTTAGGTAATATTATTGTACCTGTTTTATAGATGAGAAAGCGGAGCCACAGAGAAGTCGAGTAATTTGCCCTAGCTAGCACAGCCACACGTAGCAGAGCTGGAGTTTGAACCCAGGCAATCTGGCTCTAGAGTTTGCCTTCTTCCCGTGAACTGAACTGTCTTAGTAAATGGTTGGGTTTTGCTATCAGCCTCATTCCTGGCCATGCCTAACAATATATTGATAAAGGGAACCCACTCAGGATTACTTTCTGCTTGGGAAAAAAGGTGGTTCTTGAGGGTGCAGGTCTAGTGAACTCTTTCACGCCAGCAAAGCGATATCACAAAGGCCAAGAAAAGCCCCTTTTTATTTTGTAAAAATATCTAGTTGCCGTTGAGAAGCATCGCCACCTGGTGGTAGGCTGAATCACGGCAAGACCGCATTGACCAGATGTATGGAATCTGCTGTGGATTCCCTTTTCTCTTCCGGCTCCTAAAATTCACTTAAAAAAAGATGTTTGCCGTGTCGCAGTTTCAAAGCCATTGCAGATTCTGACATCAGTGTATTTGGAATTGAGGTGTTATATTTAAAGTTTCAATATTATAATAGAAACCAATGATGTTCAGGCATATTCATACCTCTTAAAGTAGATGATAAAAATTTCTCAGCTTGCCTTGCTAAACACTTTATTTTTAGTCGTAATGATGAAATGCTTAATTTGTAAGACATATACAGCATCAGAAGTAGGGCCATTCAGTATATCTAATATCGCCTACAGTTATTAAAGTCAGTTCTTATCTGTCTAAACAGGTCATAAAAAAAGTAAAATCTGAAATAAAGGACTAACTCTCTCCTTACAATTATATTTAATACATGTTCAAAATTCTGATTAGAAATGAGTGCAAGCCATGAATGAGAGGTGATAACTTAAAAGGCAGAAAAAAATTTTAGCCTGACTGGCATTTGTGTTCTAGTCAAGGTTGGTCAGCCTTTAAATGGTGCAGTGTTTTTCATTAACTTACACCAAGACCGTAGCAAATTGAAATTTCTCCTCACACACCCAGATTATACCTAGCTGTTTTCTAAACCTTGGAGGCTCATTTCTGTCCCTTGACTACCCCCAACTATATGTAAGCTGAGGAAATTAATCTTTGTATACTACACTTTAATTTCTTTTATTTTTTTCTGTTATTCTTACTTCTTTCTCTAATTCTTGCATTTTGTGACATCACAGGGTACAAACACAGCTGAAGGTTAGAAGTATGAATAAATCCTTTGGCTCTTGTAACATAAATGTAAACTCCTTGCCTTGTGGGAGAAGTGATATTTTATCCTTCTAAAATTATTTTATTAATATGAACATTAATAAGAGTTAATAAATTAACCAATTAACTGCTTGTTTTGTAATAGGTAAAGAAAGTCATGGAGACATAATTAAAAGCCACTTTTTTCTTCATCATCAATGCTGTGAGAACATCCGTGTATAAAGCTTGATGTTTATGGGTCTGTTTATGTCTGGGCTCATACAAATATACACAAACGTATATACATATACGTAACTTCTCTGTGCCTTAGTTTCATTATCTGTAAAGCAGGGGATAGATAGATCTCCAATTTCTTTTCCATAATACTGGACCTCAAAAGTTCTGAAAATAAAAAAATGTTCATCATTCATTTGGAAGCAAAATCCGCCATATATTGATATGAGGCTATTTATGGTCATTATTTATACCATTTAGCATGAGCACTCAAATGTTTTGATGCAGAAACATCAAGTTTTTAAAATTAAAAAGTGTTGTCCAAGACCCCTCTGCTGGTGTTAGGTAATGCATGATTGTGCTTCTGGGGGAGGCAGCCTCCAAGAGGGTCCCTGGTCTCTGGGACCATGGTGATCATGCCCTTGTGTGGGCTGGACCTACGGCCTTGCTTCTGACACGTGGCTTTAGCCGAGGGGATGGACTTCACTTCTGAGACTCGATTAGGTGGAATGCCATTTCCCTTCCGGGTGCTCTTTCTCATTCTCTCTTGGGTTCAGTGGGAAGCAGACCTCCTTTTCCTAGATTGTAGAGTTTTTAAGGTAAATAAATGAGAGAATACTTGTAAAATACTTAGAATCATGCCTCGTTGAAGTGGTCAATAACAAATGTTAGTTATCATTACTCTTCCCCCAATTTTTTCCTACTTATTTATTAAGTGAGATTAAACCACTATTTCAGCTACTGACTGCTATCACTGTTTTTATGGGCACATTAGTTGCAGCTTGCCTTTTGTCTCCCCCTCCCCCTGCCAATTTAACAGTGTTTTACATAGAGTGTTCCAGGTCAAGATATATAGATTTAAGTTATTAAAAAAAAAATCAATCAAATTCTCAACTGATCAATATTTGCAGTTTCTAGGTCCTTTTTGTTGTGTTGTTGCTACAGGCAATGCCTCAAAAAGCATCTTGAGAATGTTTTCAACTCGGCTGAGTAGAGAGAATCCAGTTTTTAAAAAAATTAGTTTTATAGGGAATAATTTACGTACAGTAAAATTCAGCTCTTTTCATGTTCGGTTCTACGTTTTGACAAATGTATACAGCTCTGTAACTACCACTGTAATCAAGCTGTGCAACAGTTCCACCATTCCCCAAACACATTCAATTTTGCCCAATATCTTTTGTTTAAAAAAGTAGCATCTAAAACATAATATCAGTGCAACATTCATGTTATAGCCGTGTAGACCACCCTCCCCCACCCTAACATTAAACGAAAGATCCTGCCAAACTGGAATGGCTCTTCAGTTACGCTCGAGTTTTTAAACCTTTGCCAAAAGTGTTTGAGCTTAATTAAGTTAAAATATTTCAAAGAGAGTCCAGTTGTAATAATTTGTTTATAATACAAGCTTCCCTTTGATCATGGATGTTCACTTTTATAGAAACCCTGTTATCATTCTTGGGATAAGGGATAAAGTAAATTAACTTTGTGTTGGAAAAAATACAGGAAATTAAAGAAGTCCCTGAGGTGAACTGCCTTATTAATAACAGAAAGATGCGACTTTACAGAGTCAGTGGGGTCAGTGGAGCAGAAGCAGAGTCTGTGGGGGAATAGTGTGAATTACTTAGATATTATGGAGACAGTTTATGAAAAAGATCACTTTTAAGAAATGTGCTTAATATCCCTCTTTCTGGTCTCAGTTCCGGCGGAAAGACAAGCGCTGCCTTGAGAAAGTGAATTCAGCAGGAGTGGTGCGGCACTCTCCATTTGGCTGGGAGGAGCAGGCAAGGATTCTGCAGCTGTGCTGATGGGCATCTCGCGCCAGAGGAGATTCAGTGCCACTCTTCCAATTTTTCCCTTCAAAAGATCCTTATTTGCTTTGAAGAGTAGGCACATATTTAATCTAGTTGTGTTTAAAAGTCTGAGTTTCAGGCTCTCCCTGTCCTTCCTGCCAATCTCTCCCTTTGGGGGGCTTAATTTTGTTTTCTTTTTGACAAATCATGAGCATTAAAAAAAGATGGCTATATTACCATTAACTAAAGAATAGTTGGAATGCTCAGAGCATTCTGGGCTGGAGGGAACAGGATTTGCATTATAATATCAGCAAGGAGGTATTTTAGAGAAAGCAGATTTTTTTGTGTTTTCATTTATACTAGAGGACTTGGGCTTCTCTGGTGGCTCGGTAAAGAATCCGCCTGGGATGCAGGAGACCTGGGTTCAGTTCCTGGGGCGTGAAGAGCCCCTGGAGGAGGGACTGGCTACCCATTCCAGCATTCTTGCCTGGAGAATTCCATGGACAGAGGAGCCTGGTGAGCTACAGTCCATGGGATTGCAGAGTTGGACGCAACTATCGTGGCTTGAATAACAACTGCACCACTTAAAAGCTGTGAGCACAGCAGAGTTTCCCTTATCCTCTCTCTAACTCAGTTTTCACATATATAAAATGAGATTCATTTATTCTTCATAGGAATATCGGAAATATCAAGAGAATTAAGATGTGGAAGGACTGTGAAAACCACAAAGCTCTGTGAGCACCGTGTAGAAGATAGAAGAGACATTTATGGAATTTTAAAATTTAGCATTTGTGGGATTTGAGTCCTGGGACTTGGGTTAGACCTGGGGTCTGTCCCTCACCTGCTATTTAACTTCCCCAAGTCTCATATTCTTCACAGATGAAATGGGGATAATACCATCTCCTTAGATTACTGAGACTTTATTGGAGTTGAAAGTGAAAGTTGCTCAGTTGTGTCTAACTCTTTGCAATCCCACGGACTGAACAGTCCATGGAATTCTCCAGGGCAGAATACTGGAGTGGGTAGCCTTTCCCTTCTCTAGAGGATCTTCCCAACCCAGGGATCAAACCCAGGTCTCCCACATTGCAGGTGGATTCTTTGCCAGCTGAGCCACAAGGGAAGCCCAAGAATACTGAAGTGGGTAGCCTATCCCTTCTCCAGGGGATCTTCCCAAACCAGGGATCAAACCGGGGTCTCCTGCTTTGCAGGCAGATTCTTTACCAAGGGCGCTATCAGCGAAGCCCTTATTGGAGCTAATGTATGTTAAAGTGCTCTATAAATTCTAAAGCAGGAGTTAGAAAACTTTTTCTGAAAGGGTCAGATAGTAAATGTTTGAAACTGTTTTATTTTCTCTGTTGTAACAACTCGATTTGGCATTTGTAGCACAAAAGCAGCCATGGAAAATACATAAACGAGTGTGGCTGTGCTCCAATAAAACTTTGCAAAGTCAAGTGGAGGGCCATATGTGGCTCACTGGCTGTAGTTTGCCAGTTCCTGTTCGAAAGCATATGATGTGGCTTTGTTGAGCTCAAATAATGCGTTGAAAGTGGTAGATAACTACCGTTCATTTATTTAGCCCCTCAGATTGCTATAGGGAAATGAGGTGGGGTTATAGGTTAGAAAAATGTGGTTACAAAGGGGAAGAGGAACTACTCAATAAATGGTGTGGGGGCTTTGAGGGAAAAATTTAATTGGATCCACATCTCAAATTATAAATTACAAACGATTAAACATTTAAATGCAAAACACGCACACACAAAGCTCTGGAAGATACCACGAGATAATTGCTTTGTGAACTTGGGCTATAGGCAGAGCTTCTAATCCAGATCCCATATAAAAAAAAGACTGATAAATTAAGGATATTACTAAATATGCATTATCAAAAATCCTAAGATAGAACGGCAACAAGTTCCTATTACATAGCACAGGGAACTATATTCAATATTCCATAATAAACCATAATGAGCAAATATGAAAAAGAATATATATATACTTGTTTATATGTGCACACCTATATATATATGAGCAACTATAAGTATATACATATACAACCGAATCCCTTTGCTATATACCAGAGACTAACACAGTATTGTAAACCAGATACACTTCAATTACAAAAAAGAAAAAAAAAATCCAAAGGCAAGGTAAAATGGTGAATATTTCAACTTGGAACACAGGCCAAAAGCTAACCTCCTAATATATGAAAAGCTCCTAGAAACTGAATAAGAAAATGACCAGTGACCTAAGAGGAAAATGGTTAAAAGATATGAACAGACTGTTGACAGAAAAAAGTAATGTGATAAAGGGAAAGCTGAGAGAATAGAAGCTAGCGGAAGTCTCGACACTGTGAAGCCCCCAAATTATTTGCCTCTGGAAGTACCATGTATTGCTGTATGAGATAAAAATGTGCATTATTTCAGCAATTGCCAAAAGCATCCTATTGACACAGAAATTAATGGCCTGAAATCTCTTTCCCTAATAGTGGGGAGTTAGGTAAAGTCTTCTAAAATTTAGATTCCAACCCACTTCCAGAGAGAAAGAAGTAGACAAGCTGGAATTTGCCGAGTTTAAATCCTAAAATGACAGATTAGTCACTGGTTTGAGTGAATTTTCTTAGAAGGAGTGCATTGATTATCTATTATTGCATAGCAAATGACTCAAAAAGTTCATGGCTTAAGACGAAGCAGAACACATCTATTATCTCTCTCAGTTTCTGAAAGTCAGGAATTGAGCTGTGGTTTAGCGGCCTGGTTCTGGCTCAGAGACGGTCATGAAATCGTAGTCAAAACGTTAGCCATGGCTGCAGTCGTCTGAAATACGGCTGGGGCTGGGCGAGCTTCCCCCGTGCTGGGCTCCCTCGCGTGGCTGCCGTCTGGGAGCCTCAGGTTCTCAGACACGGAGGCTCCCTTTTCCCCACCCCTTGCCCCCTGAACACGCACCCAGGGGCTACTTGAGTCTCCTCACAGCATGGCGTGTGGTTTCCCCCAGAGCAAGTATTCCAAGAGAACACAGCAGAAACTGCAGTGTATTTCAGAGTCTCGTCTCGAGAGTCGCGCACCTTCATTTCCACAGTATCTTTCAGGTCAGCCATCAGCAGTATTCTGTCCGAGAGGAGACCACACAAGAAGGCAAGGCCCACTGGCGTTCATCTCGGCAGCTGGTTACCACAGGTGACCAGGTTTAGTTTTTCTCATTGCCCTGGGTTAAGCTCAGTTATAGGAAAATAGAGGAAATTATAGGTGTATCTTTGATTGTAAAATCTGTACAGTGCTTTTCTCTCTATAGGTTTGTGTTAGGAAGTAGGTCACAGATAGGAAGCGAGTATATCTTCTAATGAGACTCTGCTGTGAATTTTCTCTAAGTTGTGATTGGATTCGTATGTTTTGCTAGGTAAGCAGGGATAAGCTTTGCATCATGTTTCTATGTTTCTGGTGATTATTTTGTCAGGCTTTCTCACTACCTTATAATGCGGACCTTAGAATCCATAAGCAAAACCAGAAGTCCCCTCTCCCCCACTCACAGTTTCTGGCATCATCGCTACAAATAAATGAATGGTCAGTGAACTCCTGAAACTCCCGCTTTATAGAGCAGGGTCCAGGTGGTTCATCTGGAGACATTTTCACCACTGGCGTTACTGCCGCTTAGTGCAGCGGTAGAAAATCTCAGTGGCGCTCTTGTGAATCGTCCAGATTTAAGCAACGAACATCACAGTGAGCTCACCTGAAAGAATTAATTGCAAAATGTGCCCCCAAGTAGCTACACAAATGAACTTGCTATATGGGATGATAGGTGTTAAACCAATTATATTGTAGAGAGCATCTGTCAAAAATAATCATTCTTGTTTTTAGGGTAGTGAATATTAAGACATTTCTAAAAGTAGTTAAACAGCAGGATCAATATCTATTTAGATGGGTTCTAAATTGTGTCAAGAAAATTAGCATCAAAGAATGAGAGGCCCCCTCTCCCCATTTTCAACAGATCTTTCTAAAGGACCCACTCTTAGGTGTTTCACACAGGATTATGCGGATACACAACTTCCAAATGGCTTTACATAATTAGAATAAAGAGGACAACATTTATTTTAAAATTTAAAAAAAAAACTGATTCTTCATGAGATCATTTCTGACAATCCTGTTTATTGATTTTTAGGAGAATACACACATATATCTCATATATATTTGTAGAGTAGTTTTTCTCTGGGTTATTATGAGCAGGTATTTAATCAGTTTAGTCGCTCAGTCATGTCCAACTCTTTGCTGCCCCATGAACCGCAGCACGCCAGGCCTCCCTGTCCGTCACCAACTCCTGTAGTTTACCCAAACTCATGTCCATTGAGTCAGTGATGCCATCCAACCATCTCATCCTCTGTCGTCCCCTTCTCCTCCCGCCCTCAATCTTTCCCAGCATCAGGGTCTTTTCAAATGAGTCAGCTCTTTGCATCAGGTGGCTGAAGTATCGGAGTTTCAGCTTCAACATCAGACCTTCCAATGAACGCTCAGGAGTAATCTCCTTTAGGATGAACTGGTTGGATCTCCTTGCAGTCCAAGGGACTCTCAAGAGTCTTCTCCAGCACCACAGTTCAAAAGCATCAATTCTTTGGCGCTCAGCTTTCTTTATAGTCTAGCTCTCACATCCATGCATGACCACTGGAAAAACCATAGCCTTGACGAGATGGAGCTTTGTTGACAAAGTGATGTCTCTGCTTTTTAATACGGTGTCTAGGTTGGTCACAGCTTTTCTTCCAAGGAACAAGCGTCTTTTAATTTCATGGCTGCAGTCACCATCTGCAGTGATTTTGCTGCTAAGTCACTTCAGTCGTGTCTGACTCTGTGCAACCCTATAGACAGCAGCCCACCAGGCTCCCCCGTCCCTGGGATTCTCTAGGCAAGAACACTGGAGTGGGTTGCCATTTCCTTCTCCAATACATGGAAGTGAAAAGTGAACGTGAAGTCGCTCAGTCGTGTCTGACTCTTCGTGACCGCATGGACTGCAGCCTACCAGGCTCCTCCGTCCATGGGATTTTCCAGGCAAGAGTACTGGAGTGGGGTGCCATTGCCTTGGACCCCCCAAAAATAAAGTCAGCCACTGTTTCCCCATCTGTTTGCCATGAAGTGGTGGGACCAGATGCCATGATCTTCGTTTTCTGAATGTTGAGCTTTAAGCCAACTTTTTCACTCTCCTCTTTCACTTTCATCAAGAGGCTCTTTAATTCTTCTTCGCTTTCTGCCATAAGGGTGGTATCATCTGCATATCTGAGGTTATTGATATTTCTCCCAGCAGTCTTGATTCTAGCTTGTACTTCTTCCAGCCCAGCGTTTCTCATGATATATTCTGCATATAAGTTAAATAAGCAGGGTGACAATATACAGCCTTGACGTACTCCTTTCCCTATTTGGAACCAGTCTGTTGTTCCATGTCCAGTTCTAACTGTTGCTTCCTGACCTGCACACAGATTTCTCAAGAGGCAGGTCACGTTCATGAAGATTAGAAAAAAATAGGAAAAATACAATATATACCCATGGAGAAGGCGATGGCACCCCACTCCAGTACTCTTGCCTGGGAAGTCCCATGGATGGAGGAGCCTGGTGGGCTGCAGTCCATGAGGTTGCCAAGAGTTGGACGTGGCTGAGCGACTTCACTTTTCACTTTTCACTTTCATGCATTGGAGAAGGAGATGGCAGCCCACTCCAGTGTTCTTACCTGGAGAATCCCAGGGACAGGGGAGCCTGGTGGGCTGCCGTCTATGGGGTCACATAGAGTCAGACACGACTGAATCGACTTAGCTTAGCAAGCAATACCCATGATATTGCCACATAGCCATGGTTAATATTTTATTTCAGTCCAAGTTTTTTCTCTCATTATAGAAATGTATAAAATTTAATGAAGTTGGCATCAAACTAAATTTTTAATTTTTTAAGCGGTTTTGAAAATCTAGCAAATTATCCATGATAATTTTCCAATGTCATTAAATAGACTTAGAATACCTTAAATGTTCTCATTAACTAGTTTGATTGTCGCTGGGTTCTTACCATTAGAAGTAATGTTGCAATAAACATTCTTGTGAATAATCCTTGCGTGTGTTGGGCACACGCAAGGTTCTAGGAGTGGGTATAAATATTTTAACATATTTTAAGAAAAGTGATACTTAATTATGGCTCCAGTTTATGCCTCCACTAGTGGAGCATGAATGCTTGTCTCACTATGGCGCCCTCAACAGTAATAAATATCATCGTTCTTGTTCAGATTTGCCAATTTTGTTCACATTCTTTTATTTTGTAATTATTGACTACAGATAAGGTCGAGCTTTTTCATGTTTATTTGCCACATGTGTTTTTTCTTTTATAAATTGTCTGCTCATGCTCTTTACTCATTTTTCAAAGGGGGAATTCTTTTACTAGTTGATGATAAGGAAGAGTAACCTTTATTAGGGTTATAACCTTTATCATGATATTGCAATGCCATTTAATACCTGGAAGTTTGCCTTTTATTTTTGCTGATGGTATTTTTGACATATACTACTTTAATTAGTTGAATCACACAGTTATAAATTTTAAAATAAATATAAATTATATTAAAAGTAAAAAAAATAAAATCTCAACTGTGTTTTACAGAATGGGTTTAACTTGAAATTGCCTCCTCTTCCCAATTTCCTAAAGTATATTTATTGGATGCATGCTAAGTTGCTCAACTGTGTCTGACTCTTTGTGACCCCATGGACTGTAGCCCACCAGGCTCCTCTGTCCATGGGATTTTCCAGGCAAGAATACTAGAGTGGGTTGCTATTTCCTTCTCCAGGGGATCTTCCTGACTCAGGGATCGAACTTGTGTCTCTTGCATAACAGGCGGGTTCTTTATCACTGAGCCACCTGGGAATCTCCATTGATTGGATCAGTGATTTAAATGTTGCCTAACTGTGCACTAAATTTATACATAGGCTCCAGCTGTCCATGGGCTGCCCACCCAGGTCTGGTAATAACCGTCACCGCGACTTATTCTCTGAGCTCGCTTATGACTCTTCTATTAATATTTCAAGAATATGTTGTCTTTACTCATTGCCTTATTCTTCTAGACTGATTTTACTGGGCTCAGAGATATATTGAAATTATATATCCCCCGAGAATGAGGGGATGGATGAGGAGGACGTATGTAGCTTGGAGTTGGAACTGAAAAGGGCTTCACCATTCCCCAGGTCTCAGTCTGTCTCTTGGCAGGACTGTTAGCCCCCTCTACCTGGGGCCGCTCACTTACTAGGGTTCACTTCCTGTCGGCTTGTACAGATGTCCTGCTTGGGGTCTCTCTTGATCTATGCTGGTTGAAAGAGCTGATTGCAGTAGGAGATGGACCTGGTGTTCAGTAGAGTTACCCAGGAAGGAAAACCATTACGTTGGACCAGGCTGATAGCCATGGAGAAGAGCACTGGCCCAGACGCAAGGTATATTTTGAAGATTTGAGATATTTCTTGGAAAGATGTACTGGGAGATAGGAAATGAAGGATTTAGAAGAGTTGAATCAAGATTAAAAAGAAAATCTAAAAAAAATCTAAAGTAGTGCCTATTCAGTGTAGAAAGTCTGAAGATAAAATAAAAGCATACAGAAACCTCTTATCCCATTAAAAAGCGTTTTAGTATATTTCCTCTTAAGCTTTGATATATCGATGAAAATAAAATGAATGTTCTGACTCTTGGTCTGGATTGATTTAAACCAGATTTGGAGGGTGGATTTAGGATGACTTTGCATAAAATAGAGACTGTGTTAAAGAGGAGAGTGAAAAAGTTGGCTTAAAGCTCAACATTCAGAAAACGAAGATCATGGCATCCGGTCCCATCACTCCATGGGAAATAGATGGGAAAACAGTGGAAACAGTGTCAGACTTTACTTTGGGGGCTCCAAAATCACTGCAGATGGTGATTGCAGCCATGAAATTAAAAGACGCTTACTCCTTGGAAGAAAAGTTATGACCAACCTAGATAGTATACTGAAAAGCAGAGACATTACTTTGCCGACTAAGGTCCGTCTAGTCAAGGCTCTGGTTTTTCCTGTGGTCATGTATGGATGTCAGAGTTGGACTGTGAAGAAGGCTGAGCACTGAAGAATTGATGGTTTTGAACTGTGGCGCTGGAGAAGAGTCTTGAGAGTCCCTTGGACTGCAAGGAGATCCAACCAGTCCATTCTGAAGGAGATCAGTCCTGGGATTTCTTTGGAAGAAATGATGCTAAAGTTGAAACTCCAGTACTTTGGCCACCTCATGCAAAGAGTTGACTCTTTGGAAAAGACTTTGATGCTGGGAGGGATTGGGGGCAGGAGGAGAAGGGGACGACAGAGGATGAGATGGCTGGATGGCATCACGGACTCGATGGACGTGAGTCTGAGTGAACTCTGGGAGTTGGTGATGGACAGGGAGGCCTGGCGTGCTGCGATTCATGGGGTCACAAAGAGTCGGACACGACTGAGCGACTGAACTGAACCATTTACAAAATTCATTTTTGAAGGACAGGTCAACAAAGCCAGTAGTCATGGTTTAGGAAAGTTGAAACTATGGCAGAATGAACCGTTGAGTGAGCATTGACTAAGAGAGATACATATGTATCAAGACACCGTGGGCAGAGAACGTGGAAATATGGGTCCCTTGCTGAAGGTCTCAGTTACACACGCTCCTGTGCCCCGTGCTGATTATTCTGATTTCATTTCCTTACATGGGTTACTCAATGGAACACTTATAGGTGAACAGAAGCAGCGATTTCTTCATTCAGTGCCATTGGTCTAATGCTGGGTCAATACCTATATTGCAATTTGCTTACATTTGTGTGTCAATAGCTGTAAATCTATTTCCATGTTTTTATCAAGTAGAGATAGTGGTTTGTGTGTGTTTGTGTGTATTTTGAAGCCTGCATTTTATATCAATGTTATATCACAACTGTTTTCTAATTATTGCTGGCATACTTTCCGAATTTATTCTGTAACTCATCAACTTACTGAACTTATATTTCTAATTGTTTTTTCATTGGTCCTCTGAGTTCCCTAGAAGATGGTCGTATGATCAGCCAATGCTTTTGTCTTATCTTTTCCAATAATTGTACCTAGAATTATCTTCTAGTCTAACTTTATTAGCTGAGTTTAAAGAAAGTTTAATAATATTGGAAAGAAGAGAATCTTCTTTTATTTTTCTATCCCACTTCTGGTTTTAGTGGGACGACTTTTAGGGTTTCTAAAGTGTGATCTTGTCTGTTGATTTGAGACATTCTTCACGCTTCAGAGGTTCACATTTATTGAGTTTATTGTTACTGTTCATTCAGAAGTTAATTCTGAATTTTATCTAGTGTCTCTTCAGATTAAGATAATTGGGATTATGTTTTTCTGGTTTACGTTTGTATTATAAATTTACTTTGAGCTCCAATAATAAGGCTCTTAGGAAAACAATATTTTTTAAAATAATATATGACATTTATTTATAAAGTACTTCTTGACTATCTTATCCATTCAGATCCTGTGATGAATGTTTGCAATACAATAGAGAACAAAGAAATGGTTCTTTCCCTAATGAATTTAATAATCTAGTGGGGGAAGATAGAAAAGAACGGGTGTTTTTTGAAGTTTGCTGTTTTCTTGGATGTTATTTCAGGTGGCCAACATTCTTTTTAGAATAGAGCTCTAGTTTTAAAATGGAAGACAGCAGGATGATAAGATGTTAACACAGAGGATCTTGCTTTAAAGAAAGTAGTTTCCAGAAAGTACTTGCTTTGTGATGGAAAAGACCAATTTTAACATAAATCAAAATATTTTCAGAGATATATTTATGACTCCAGGAAAGGCGCAACAACCCAAAGTTCAACTTCACTGATGATCAAGGCTCGTTGATTACGACCAAGTTCTTGTTTATATGTTTTGGCTAACTCGGCTTATGATCCTCTTAAAAGTAGCCATGTCTCCAGAAAAAGAGGTTTTAGTGTTTTTAAGGCAAACGATTTTCTATTCAGGGATGGCTCTCATTCCTGGACCCTAATATAACAGATATATTGCTAGTTGTCTGGATATTACCTGTATTCCCTTCCTTTGTACTAATAAAATTCTGATTTTCTCTGGAGAAGAAATATGCCCAACTGAAATACTTACATCCAAGACCTCCTTGAAGAGAGGGATGGCCAATCCCCCCAGTTTTATCTAGTGAGATATAGACAGTAGGCTTTGCTGAGAGGCTTTGCAAAAAAATTTTTAAACCTGATTGGCAGATTCTTTATAAGCCCTTGCCCCTACTGTCTTCTTAGAATACAGACATGATCTCTGGAGATTCAGCAGCCTTGAGGGCAAAACATGCACTCTAAGAATGAAGGAGCAAGGTGTAGAAGCCTTGCTTGTTGCTGATATACACATGCAACTGAAGCAGCTCAGGACTGTTTACCACTGAATTTCTGGTTACCTGAAAAAAAATAGACCTATACATTATTTGAGTTTTTTGTTACTTGCAGCCAAACACTTTTCTAACCACAGGGTTCAAGTCAGACTTTGTTAACAAAACTGGTCATATAGAAGCGTATATTTTCAAAGAATATGTCTATGAAAGCTCTTTGTAAGATTTGGGAGAGTATGGGAAGATCTTGGGAGAGTGTCTGGAATAGAAGGAACTCTAGGGATCCCCACTGTCATTCTAAAACAAAAATTCACCTCTAGCATTTAGCACTTGGCTGCTTTTCAGCTACTGGCCCCAAATGAAGTGGCAGTGTTAACATAATGCCTTGTATTTAGTGCCTCATGAATAGACTTCTATCGCAGATCACACAAGCAATTCACCTGTAAGTCCTAATAACCTCAACTTCAAAGGCTCATCCCATTTAGAAGGAATTTTTTTGTTTGCAATTTAAATGATATAAATACTCAGTGAACTGTAGACACCTCCTGCTGCTTCTGGTTTTCATCTCGAAAAAGCAAGAGACTGTGTCACATACTGTAGAATTAAAAACTCATTTGTGCAAGGAGAATCTCACTCTTAAAAGTTGCCTGTTATTAACTGTAGTTTTATTATTGACCCCTGGGCTTCCCTGGTGGCTTAGTGGTAAAGAATCCGTCTGTAATGCAGGAGATGACGGTTCGGTTCCTGGGTCGGAAAGATTCCTTGGAGAAGGAAATGGCAACCCACTCCAGTGTTCTTGCCTGGGAAATCCTCTGGACAGAGAAGCCTGGTGGGCTACAGCCTGTGGGGTTGCATAGAGCCAGACATGACTTAGTGACTGAACAGCAACATGGAACGCAGATGACTTTAAAGGGTTGCCCTCAGTGGGTGGATGGCAGCACCCTAGGTCTTGGCCTTGTGAATAGGGTCAAGATGAAGCCATCATAAGAAGCAAAATTCAATAGCCTATATTAAAGAAAACAAAAAATTGTGAATGATAGCTGAGTCAGCTTCATAGAATTTTTAACACTTGCTATTGGTGGCCAGGGTTATGGAAACCAGGTCTCTTAATTCTACTAGCCCATGTTGAGGACAGATCTAAGTCTGCATAATCCTGGCTATATTGCTGCTCCGTGTGAATCAATAACATGCTTGTGGGATAGGGTTTGCACTGGCAAGACATTCTTAGCTGAACATCTGTTTCAGCCAAATAAGGAAGTTTCTTATCAACAAAATGTAACCATGACCGTGAGAATCTCTTTATCAATTCTTTATCTTTCTACAGGCACAGACAGGAAAATTTTTTAAGAGAAAGATGAGAGAGAGCCAGATGTTCTCTCCCTAGAATAGTGTCTTATAAAAATGTGTTTAGATTGCTAGCAAATCACAGTGCAACCAAAGGTCTCTCAACTCATCACAAGAGGCAGACCTTCAAGATGATACTGGAAATTTCTCAAGGCTGTTGGAAAGAGCTGTGCACTGAAAATGCATGTTTGCAAAGTAAGAGAGGGAACTCCTTTTATTGGGCAGCTGCTCAAGTGTAGACATTATGCAAAATGTTTTCAGATATTTATCCACACAACAGCGCTGTGAGGAAGGTACTAGGGTCTCTCTTCTCCGGATGGAGGAATGGAGGGTCAACGTTACAGCTAGTACACAGCTGAGCCCGTGTCTGTGAGCAGGTGGGCGGATTGCAGGAGCTGCACCCTTCCACTGAGTGGTGCTGGCTTAGTCTCATCGTAGGTGTCACAGCTTGGTTGGGTGTGTGTGATGTGAACACACGCAAGGTTAGAAAGCACTACAAGACCAAGGACACGAGAAGGCAGCATGTGGTTAATCGGCAAGTGAGAGTTAGGATCTGTGAATTTGTCATGAATCAGAGCAACCTGGGAAGGCCTGGCCTCTCTGCAGGACTTAGGCAGGTCCGCATGAATTGTAGAGAGGCTGAAAGATGCGAATCTTGTAGGCGATAAGCCCAAGGTATGCTCATCACATAGCTAGTAGGCTCATTTGACGATGGAAAGTTTAGACGAAGCTTGAGGGTAGATTCAGTGGGCCGCGAATTTCAGGCTCGTGTACATTTTTATGCAGGTCAGTTTCTTTCTGCCCTTCCCTCATTTCCTCCTCCCCAGTCCTCTCCCACCACCTTGGGGGGTCTCAAGACTTACTGTCAGGAGTTATGAAGTTCTACGTGAAACTTTTCTAAATTTTAATGATACTTAGAAATTATTATAAGCATATGTAGAAAATCAACCCTCTCACTGTGTATCTCTTGTGGTGGTCTTCCCAAGGGGTGGGCAAACAATGCCACCTCAGTTGAATGCCTAAGGATCTCCTGATTGCTGGCATAGAGGAAACTCTGGCCATCTGAACCTGCACACAGCGTCCAGTAGGATGGACACTCCAGACTTCTACAGAGTGAGTGTCCTATCCGCGCAAGCAGATTCTGCTATGGAACTTTATCAACCTGAAACCCTTCAATATTGGACAGTCCAGCTGTTAACACCCAGGAATGAAAGAATCTGCTTCTGAGACAGATGCTGTTGGTGCCTTGCCCGTACCTGGTTGGCAGTCACTGTTCTGGCTTGTGCCCAGGTGTCCAGCTACAAACACCTCTGAGTCTTTGCCTGACGGCTTTCTCTTGGAAGGCCAGATGTGGTGCGGAGATAATTTTGGGGGCAGCCATTCACCAGTGACAAAAGGGAACTGGGGGATAAAGATCGTAGGGGCCTCGCTTCTTGGTGGCCAGTTCTGAGGTTTCTGTGACAATGAGCTCCACGGCTGTCTGTGATGGCATGGTGTGCTGACCTTTCCTTCTCTGTATCATGTACCCACATTGCTTACCAGTGGTTAAGTAAGATCAGCTTTGAAAGAAACCCTTGTATCCGAATCTTTGTCTCAGATTTGCTTCTAGGAAGCCAAGCCTGATCCTGATTCCAAAGCATGTGGAATAAATAGTCATTTGATGAAGATTCCTGGAATAGCACAGTGCTAACCTTATCTTTGGGCTTCCCTGGTGGCTCAGCCATAAAGACGCTGCCTGCAACTCAGGGTTCAATCTCTGGGTCAGGAAGATACCCTGGAGAAGGAAATGGTAACCCACTCCAGTATTCTTGCCTGGGAAATCCCATAGACAGAGGAGCCTGGCAGGATACAGTCAATGGGGTCGAAAAAGAGTTGGACACGACTTAGTAACTAAACAATAGCAGCCAACCTTACCTTTAAGGGAACAAAATAGTTCTGTAGAGTTATCAGTATATGCCTTAGTGTAACTGGCATGCGAGGCTTATTCTTGGGCAGATTTTGGTTTTGATGATCCTGAATTAGAAATAAAAATTTCGGTGATTAATACAATTTTAGATACTGTTCTTGTGAGAATGACTATTCATTACATTAAGCATTATTCCTTACATTAACATTGTTGAAGCTGTAATATAGAAACAGATTAAATATACAAACAAACCTGAGATTACATCCTTCTGCTATTAAACCAAATATCAGTGATTTTTGTTCCAGCAAAATACCATCATCTGTCACATTAAATTAATGTTGGAAATTTAAATTTTATTGGTTTTGTAGTTGTGTTTGAATATAATTTGGAAATTTGTTCTGGATTTATAGTTATATCAAAGCTGTCACTATAAGGAGTTTATAACTAGTCTTATGTTTATACATATTGAAATTAAATTATAATGAATTTCAAAAATTACATCCAAGGTCCATGAGAATATCTATATTTTCCTTCATAAAGGAGATGACTTGAGTCTAAGGAAAAACTCTCGAGGTGATTGGGAGCCCTCAGAAGATTTTGATCAATAAGGTGATCTCGTAAAAATGATGTTTCAAGACAAATTAACGGAAGATGAATTTAAGTAGACGTCAGCAGTGCCTAGATTATAGTAGAGGCGCAATGCTATTTTCTGAATAAATGAATTGAAGTAGAAATCCATTGCAGGAAACTAGACAGTAGAAACACGCATGCACAATCTTGTGGTTTAGCTGTCGTGTCTGACACTTTGCGACCTCGTGGACTGTACACTGCCGGGCTCCTCTGTCCATGGGATTTCCCAAGCAAGAGCACTGGAGCGGGGTTCCACTTCCTGCTCCAGACGATCTTCCCAACCCAGGGACCTGAACTCCTGTCTCCTGCACTGGCAGGCAGGTTCCTCACCGCTAAGCCACCAGGGGAACCCGTATAAGACCTGTTGTTGTTCAGTCGCTAAGTCATGTCCGACTCCTTGTGACCTGGTGGACTGCAGCACACCAGGCTTTCCTGTCCTTCACTAACTCCCAGAGTTTGCCCACATGTCCATGGAGTCGGTGATGCCATCTGACCATCTCATCCTCTGCCACCCTCTTCTCCTTTTGCCTTCAGTATAGAACCTAGGCTGCTGCAGTGAGAACGTGGAGAGTTAGAAGAACTTCATGACTTTGAAAAAATGTTTTATTGGCGTATAGTTGATTTACAGCGTTACGTTAGTTTCAGGTGGAGAGCCCAGTGAACCAGTTGTACGTGCTCGTGACTCTGTATACAGAACGTGCATTAGCTCCAGGTCTGCTAGAGCAGAGCCCCAAAGCAAGAGTTCATGGGCAAGTGACTTATTAGGGTTTGCTCCCAGGTGACACCAGTGAAGGAGAGATTTCAGACAAAGTCCCGCAGAGCGAAATCCAAGCCTGACCCCACAGGGGAACCATGGAGCATAGCTCAGACCTCCACGTCGCTCGCAGTTTGAGTCAAGGGAGCCAGGCTTTCACACGCCTACACCAGCCAGTCATCGCCAAAGGGTTGCTACCTTCCAGCGCATCCATCTTTCTGCAATCAGACAGCAGTCTTCCAAGAGAGTAGAGGCTGCAGCACCCAGGGCTGGGGAACGATGCACAGAGAGGGTCAGAGGGCATCTGCGTGCAGTGCCCACAGCCCATCACCATGAGGGCGGCATCACGGTGAGCGTGCTGACCTGTGGGGTGACAGTGGACATCGTGGGAAAGGGGGAAGGGGGCTTCCCTGGTGGTCCAGTGGTTCAGAATCTGCCCTGCAATGAAGGGGACTCGGATCCAATCCCAGGTCGGGGAACTAAGATCCCACATGCCACGGGGCAGCGAAGCCCGTGCACCGCAACTCCTGAGCCTGTGTGACACACCCAGAGGGCCCGCAGGCCACACCCAGAGAGCCCACAGGCCGCAACCAGCGAGTCTGTGCGCCACAGTGAAATCCCACGGGACCCAGCGAATGTGCTGCAACTAGGACCCAGTGTGGCCAGACAAGGAAGCAAGTAGACAAATATTAAAAAATAATAATAATAGGAAAGGAATTTGGGAGGGATCCTGGGAAAAAGACGATGAGTCACGATCGCTGGGCTTTTGGGAAGAATGAAACACTCAGAACCCCAATCCCCTCGCCCCCTGCTCTATTCCACACCATCATCACTTCTCAGCTGGGTTGCAGCCTCACCAAATTACGTTCCTTTGCCCACATAGACCACGTGGGCACTTGTGCCACTGTGCCACTCTGTTGCTTCAGAGTGATGCCCTTTCACCCTTTGCCATCTTCAACACTCAGTTCACCTGTTGCCTGTTCCGTGAAGCTGGTGCCAGCGATAGTCAGTGCCTCCTTTGTCTTCCCACCGTCCTCGGAGCTCACTGCTAGCAGAGCTCTTACTGGTCCACACTGCCTATTCACGTCTGTCTCTTTGGGAAACTGGAAGCTGCATCCTATTCTTTCCTGGGTCTGCTGTGCCTATCAGTGAGCAGGTCTCTGCTTTCAACTGTGTTCTTCAAACCTCGTGAGCTGTAACCCATAGTAAGAAACACATTTTACACCGTGACCTACTCTATATGTCCATAGCGTATACATACAGAATTGAAGCAAAAGTTTCATGGAACAGAGTTTGCCACGACGGAATGCCGCACACTCTGATATTTTGTATTCTCTTCTATTCATTATTCATATGTTCTGGCCAAAGCCCACCAAACCAATTAACTTACTAATGACTCACGACTCTCAGTTTGCAAAACTCCGCTTAGCATAAACTCAAGAACTGTTTGTTGATATGAATTGCAAAACATTGGCTTATTTTGAAGCAAACTTCAGATATCATGTAATTTGATCCATAAATACTTTGGTATGCATTTCTAAAGCATAAAACTCGTTAGCTTCTCATACCTAAAAATACAATATTCGTACCTAAAATGTATGGTAATTTCTTGGTATCAAGTATCCAGACAGAGTATCCAGACAGAGTATCCAGACAGAGTTCAATTCTCCCAATTGTCTCATAGTTTTTAAGAGATTCTGGGACATCCCTGGTGGTCCAGTGGCTGAGACTCTGCACTCCAAGATTCAATCCCTGGCCAGGAAACTAGTTTCCACATGCCACAACTAAAGATTCCACATGGCGCGTAAGACCCAGAGCAGCCAAACACATACATGTTAAAAAGCGAAACTGTGTCCGATTCCGACTTCTCTTACATTTCCTTCAATCTATTAGTCATCCCTCTCTCTCTCACCCTCATCACAACACTTTAGGTCTTTTATAATCTGGGTTTGCTGTATTATTTGTGTGTATTTAAGTCTACTAGACAAGACAGGAAAGCAAACGGGATGGATGAAACGCATAAGAAATTGTAAGCATTGATGGTAAGTAAGCTAGTGGCTTATGAAATGTAGATGATACTCTCAGCTGTGTTAAGAATATAAGGAAGAGCTTGTGGAACAAAGGTGGAATTCATGAGATATGCTAAATAATAGAGTAAACGAGTAATCCATAAGAATGACAGACAGAAGAGATGGAATGCTTGATGCAACAAGCAAGAGCTTTACTTGTGGCCAGAAATGGGTGGAAAGACCAAGCCAGAGTGAGCGATTATGACAGCTCTGGGCCGATAGCTATGTCATCCTTAAATCAGCCCCCGTTGGAGACCCCCGGATGCTCCTGTTCCGTACTTCAACCTAGTTCAGTTCAGTTCAGTTCAGTTCACTCGCTTAGTCGTGTCTGACTCTTTGCGACCCCATGAATCACAGCACGCCAGGCCTCCCTGTCCATCACCAACTCCTGGAGTTCACTCAAACTCATGTCCATTGAGTCGGTGATGCCATCCAGCCATCTCATCCTCTGTCATCCCCTTCTCCTCCTGCCTCCAATCCCTCCCAGCATCAGGGTCTTTTCCAGTGAGTCAACTCTTCGTATGAGGTGGCCAAAGTATTGGAGTTTCAGCTTCAGCATCAGTCCTTCCAATGAATATTCAGGACTGATCTCCTTTAGGATGGACTGCTTGGATCTCCTTGCAGTCCAAGGGACTCTCAAGACTCTTCTCCAACACCACAGTTCAAAAGCATCAATTCTTCGGTGCTCAGCTTTCTTTATAATCCAACTCTCACATCCATACATGACCACTGGAAAAACCATAGCCTTGACTAGACGGACCTTTGTTGGCAAAGTAATGTCTCTGCTTTTCAATATGCTATCTAGGTTGGTCATAACTTTCCTTCCAAGGAGTGAGCATCTTTTAATTTCATGGCTGCAATCACCATCTGCAGTGATTTTGGAGCCCCCCAAAATAAAGTCTGACTCTGTTTCCACTGTTTCCCCATCTATTTCCCATGAAGTGATGGGGCCAAATGCCATGATCTTCCTCCAACCTAGAAATGCAGATAAATCCCATAGTGACTCAGCAGGCTGCCTGACTAGAGGCAGCTGTGGACAGGTGTACCTGCCAGGATAGAGTAAGTATGCGCCATGGGCCCCAAGCATCTTCCATTTGTGGTCCCCTTGCTCAGACCTCAGTTCTGGTCCTTGTCACCTCACTGTGGCATTTGCAGAGGATGATGCAGGAAGGAGACATAGGATGCACCAACAAACGATCTCTAATCTCTGACTACAGTGGTGTGGTCTTATGACGTGCTTGCATTTTTATCCAAAGTGTCATATCCATTTATTTCCCTTTGTTTCTTTTTCTAAAAACTTAAATTAAAAAAAAAAGACTTTCTTTTTCAAAGAAGTTTTAGTTTCATAGCAAAATTGGGAGACGTCATGGTGATTTCCCATGTATTCCTTGTCATCACGCGTGCGGAGCCTCCCCGTCACCGATATCACCCACCAGAATGGTGCATTCATTACAGCTGACGAGCCTGCCTTGATGCATAATTTTCACCCAAAGTCCGTCGTTTATATCAGGGTTCGGTCTTGGTGATGTGCATTCTGTGGGTCTGGACAGACGTCTGATGATGTGTGTTCATTGTTCTGTTACATATCAGTATGATTTGGTAGGTTTTAGCTGCTAAGTCATGCCCGATTCTTGCAACCCCATGGCCTGTAGCCCACCAGGCTCCTCTGTCCATGGGATTTCCTAGGCAAGAATACTGGAGTGGGTTGCCATTTCCTCCTCTAGGGGATCTTCCCGACCCAGGGATTGAACCTGTGTCTCTTGTGTCTGCTGCACTGGCAGGTGGATTCTTTACTGAATGAGCCACCCGGGAAATCTCTATATAGCAGTGTATCAATTTGTATATTTTATGTGTAAAAACCCTCGGTGCTCCATCTATCCATCCTTCCTTCTTCACTGCCACCCTCGCTTACGGATATGTGTTTTCGATTGATCTATTTAACTGTGATTCCAGCATCTTAATTTGGTCTGTGAACCTTTCTGTTCTGGGGTAACTTGGTTAGCTCGCCTGGCAATGTGCTTGGAGATTACCACAGCATTAAGGCAGTTTCCCACACATCTTTAATGCAAGCTAATTTTAAGATGCTGATTGTAATTCCTTTTTAACTCATCTCCTGCTGGATCCTGTTGGCTGCTGATCTAATTTCTTCATATCCGCATCTTTACTTCTCTTTTGTAGAATCCTAGTTTTGTGCAGATATCCACACCTTCCCCACTCAACCAGTTGCCTTAGGGGAGGCCAGCCGCATTCCAGTTCCTCAGTAAGCCTGATAGGTGTGAGGTTTTCCATTCAAACTCCACCTGCCTGCAGTTGACTCAGGAATGACCATTTGATATAATCCTGGACAATGAACTGTGGGAAGTCTGCTGGGTTGTGGGTGGGGGAAGTTTCTGGAAAAGGGTTCCCCAGTCCTATGTTAAGACACACTTCACAGGATAGGAATCCTCTCTTATACCTCTATATTAAACCAGGAAGTGACACACGGAATCACTAGACACATCTTGTCAACAGCCCCACGTACGTGCTGAGAAGTGAGAAGTGGACCAGTTCTCCTCTGTTATCACAGACATCACTGAGCAGACTCAAGCCACCCTAGAACCAACCTTGCCTCTTCTCTTCCTGTTGTTAAATCTTCATTCTTGGAACCACGTTGGGTCCAAGTTCTTATTTCTTGCAAGTGAGAGCACATTTAACCAAAATACCTCTCCACAGCTATGGTTTAAATGACTTAAACTGGCCATTTCTTAATATACGATTATAGCCTACCAGTACTGGACTTGGGAGTTTATTTTTTAAATTAATTAATTAATTTTAAACTGGAGGATAATTGCTTAACAATGCCGTGTTAGTTTCTGCTGCACAACAACATGTGCCAGCTGTAAGTATGCACATGTCCCCCTACCCTGAACCTCCCCTCCATGCCCCCCCCTCCCGCCCATCTAGGTCATCACAGAGCAGCGAGCTGAGCTCCGTGTGCTAGACAGCGTCTTCCCACCAGCTGTCTGTTTGACACGTGGTAGTGTATCTATGTCAATGCTACTCTCTCGATTCGTCCCACTCTCCCCTTTGTAGGAGTTTATTTATACTAATTTTATTTTATTTTATTTTTTTTTTTTAATTTTAAAATCTTTAATTCTTACATGTGTTCCCAAACATGAACCCCCCTCCCACCTCCCTCCCCATAACATCTCTGTGGGTCATCCCCATGCACCAGCCCCAAGCATGCTGTATGTAGGAGTTTATTAAAACACGTATTCTGGGGCCCACTGTAAACCCACTATTTTGGAATTTTAGGGAGGCACTGGCACTCTTATACACAGTAAGGCATGAGACATTATAGCATAAACTTGATGAGCTTGTTAAAAAAATTATCTGAAACCTACAGATAAAGCTAAGAATGACTCCATGTCCTTTCACTGTGACTGATCAGACTCACCCAAGAGTTAATTTAATATTGAGAAGAATGCTCCTGTAAGTTTGACTTGCTCTTTGCCATTTGGTTGGAACCAGAAAACATAAGTTATATGTTAACTCGCAGATTTCTGTCTGGAGAAAAGAAAAACCCACACAGTTGTGGCTTAGTGGCTACAGGACACGGCCCAGCAAATTCGTTTCAGCTCCTTTTGAGCCACTTACAATATGAGGCTGCATTCCTCGCCTCCTCCTTTGAGCCGCTCTCGCCGTCATTTTGACTCCCTCATTAATAAGTCGAGTCGAAATTTTGACACATAGTCCTGTGACAGTTTACGTCTGTGTACCCCAGACGCCCGCCCCACCCCCCTCACCCCTGCCCCCTTGGCACCCGCAGGCCTATTCTCTCTGTTGAGAAAGATGGTGATTTAAAAAGCAAAAATAGTAAAAGCAAAGCAGTGTGGCCTCACAGAATCTAGCTGGCTCTGCCTTCCCTTTCTTTGTTTGCAAAAGAGATTTTCGGTTGTTAGCGAGGTGCATGAGACAGCTTAGGACTGCGTGAGGGTTCTCCTTGATGTAACTGGGAGCAAGATAGAGAACCGGAAATGGGGTAACTTTTCTCAGGGTGGGGAGTCGACATGTCTCCATTCTGTTGTCCAGGCTGACTCCTTTAATCACTGGGCGTGGCAGTTCACTCCAGTATTCCTGCCTGGAGAATCCCATGGACAGGGAGGGTCTGGCAGGCTCCAGTCCACAGGGTCACAAGAGTCAGACATGACTAAGGCGACTTACCACGCACACATATAGAGTCTGCCTTTGCAGGCACCCCTCGGAGGCAACATTATGCCCTCAGCCCCGTTCCTAGCACAGAGCAAATACTCAGTGAAGGTACCTTTTGGTCATAGGAATATTCATTATAAAACAGAACTCGTTCCTTTGTGCACCTGCCTGGATGGGAAAGGTCTGGGAATCGTCTGTAGAGTTATTAATTACTCATAGACTTCATGTGTGTTTTCACGACACTGCTGTTTTCCTATTCCATCTTAGAATATGCTTTCAGAGGTTCGAGGGCTCCCGGGCGTCTCGTCTTTGTATCATTTGGCTCCTAGTACTAAAAGCCACATCCTGTTATGTTTGGTTGCTAGGTGGAGAAATGTTATCATGGGCTTCAGCAATAATTTATCCACAGAGCTCAAGGAGTTGTCATGTTCTTCTGACAGTGAGCTGCGGCACTTTATCAGCCGGCCTGTAAATCAGGCGTGTGTGGGTGCGGACGCCAGCTCTGTTTGATCTCTCTCAGACACTGTAATAATCTGCTTTTGTCTGATTGATTCCTCCACATCACCACGCACACTGCAACAGGGAGTGGAGTGCCCTCTGTTTATCTCGGCTGGTCATCTGCAGGAGGCCAACAGGGCAGAAAATACTCTTCGTGCCGAGATGGAAGAGGTTTTGGAATTAGGGCCTTTCCATCACATCCCTGAGCTGGTTTCGTTCAATAAATCAATGATAGCAGAATTGAATGCACCATAAATACCTCAAACCATATCTCTTACAAGAATGTAAGAGTAATTCATAGAAACAGGAAAGGTAACTTTGCGGGGAAGAATTACGACCCCAACAAGCCACAGCCGTTCAGGGCTTTTTACTGGCTGTGTTCACATCTCACCCTTTGAACTTTTGGGGGGGAAAAAAAAACCGCTGCTGGCTGGTGTTTGCTTCCGGAAAGCACAGGGGGTAAAATTGAATAGAAGGGATCCTGTCAAGACTGATGGCTGCTTTTCAACCCGAAAACGAGTTTTTCTCAGTTTCTGTCGGCTCCTGTTACATGTGGTCTGTCTTTATCAAGGGATGCGTCACACCCTCCACACAGACCGAGGCGGGCTCTGCCGTCTGATGGGCGGCGAGTCACGCTTCTGCTGCCCCCACGCCAGGCCCTCTTTTTGAGTTTTGCCAACCGTCCGGATGCTTCATGAGTCTCTCTGGCCAGCAAACCTGATCCCTGTTTTCTGCGCTCCTACTTGCTGACGGGTATTTCGGGGGCACGCTCCAGCACCCCTTGCCCCCAGGAGCTGGGCTGAAATCTGTGAGCTGACGGCTGCCTTGGGTATGGCAGCCGCTGGCTGCGCTGCGGCCCGGGAGCTGTCCCAGACGTCTGCGCCTGCCTGAGTCGAAAGCAGAGGTCAAGCTGTGTTGTAGACATGATTGACTAAATCCCGTCCGAGAGGAGGATTCTGTTGTAGCTTCCGCCTCTTGGAGGGCGGCAAGATGAAATTCCAGAGGCCTTTCATCTCAGAAGTGAATATAGCTCTGTGGTGGTGGGTGGCGGGAAGACAGCTTGAGTAGACTGTTCTTGTGCAATCCAAGACACACACTGTTGTTCTTATATTCATGATGGGAGTCCATACAATTAATGATGATTTATTCTAATACGCGTATTAGAAGCAGCGGTTCTAACTTAGTGGTTAGAGTTGGAGCAGGTAACCCCCAGTGCCAAATCCAGCCCATTACCTGTTTCTGTCAAGAAAGTTTTATGGGAACATAGCCACGTCCATTTATTTCCATAGTGTCTGTGACTGCTTTCTGCTCTAATGGCTGAACTGAGGAGCTGTGGCAGAGACCATATGGAAAGCTGAAAATACTTACTCTCTGGTGGCCCTTTACAGAAAACATTTGCAAACCCCTGGGGGAGAGGGTTTTTCCTGGTGCCAGACTGCCAGTTCCAACCATTTACCAGCTGAGTGACCTTGGGCAAGTTACACAACCTCTCTGATCCTTGGCTTCCTCACATATAAAATGAAGATTATAATAATATTTATCTTAACAAGTCGGTGGTGGCCTGATGAGCAGCTTAGCTCCAAGGGGCAACGCTCTTCCTTTTGAATGGCTTGTTGCTTGTGCCTTTGTGCCCATCTTGGGCAGTGCACCTGGCCTTCGCCTGGCATCTAGCCCCTGATGTCCTACATGAGCCACGCCAGTGCCTTCGCGAGTATGGATTTACGGAGAGGGCACGTTTAGCCCAGAACTTTTGAAAAAGAACAGGGCAGAGTTATAGCCTTTTCAAACAAGGCTTTGCCTTTACAAGGACTTCAAGATATGTTCCCAGAGTTAGAAGATTTATTCCAAGGTCTGCACAAAACTGAGTTATTCTGGCCATTCAAATTAGAAAGATGTGGCCTCAGAAGTGTGACAGGGTGATCTACAATACACCCGAGAGTGTGTGTTCACTCTTTAAAGAGGACTTAGATGTAATGTAAACAAATTGAAGGTTAGATCACCTATGTGAAGCCCTGGACTCTGATGACCATGTCCAGCAGATGTTCCCTATAAAGGGCCAGAGGTATATGTTTTAGCCTTACATCTACTCAGCTCTGCCACTGCAGCATGAAAATAGCCATAGACGATAGGAGCACAGATGGGCAAGGTGCTGTTCCAATAAAACTTTATTGACAGAAACAAGTGGAGGGCCGGGGGCCCAGAGTTTGCCAATCTTGCTCTGCCATCTCTCAGTAAAGCTCATAGTCCTACGAGAACTAATTTATTAATCTTAGTAAGGATTTATGTGTAGGTATGTTGATAGGAGAAGGCAATGGCAGCCCACTCCAGTACTCTTGCCTGGAAAATCCCATGGACAGAGAAGCCTGGTGGGCTGCAGTCCATGGGGTCATGAAGAGTTGGGCAAGACTGAGTGACTTCACTTTCACTTTTCACTTTCATGCATTGGAGAAGGAAATGGCAACCCACTGCAGTGTTCTTGCCTGGAGAATCCCAGGGATGGGGGAGCCTGGTAGGCTGCGGTCTATGGGGTCGCACAGAGTCGGACAGGACTGAAGCGACTTAGCGGCATGTTGATAGCCACATCATGCGCCCTTACCAATGAGGAAGTTGAGGGACAAGGGCATTAAGTACTTTGACCAAGGTCACACTGCTAATAAGTGATAAAAGCAGGACTTGACCGGAACCTGTCCACTCTAGAGTCAGTACATTTAGCCACTATTCCACCCTACCTCTTTTTGTCTTAGTGCAAATAATGCTGTTTCTTATAACAGAGTGATTCCCATCTTTCAATTTCTTTCATATACCTATATAAAAAGACTTGTTTACAAAAGATAATATTCAAAAATTTTCAAAGTGATGCTAGTTGGGTCAGTAACCGAAGCAGAGACCACTTTGTCTCTATGGATGCTGATGGTTCGGGGGTCACTGCCTGGGCATATAACCAATGCAGGGCCAGAAAATGCTACACTCAGAAGGGGACCCTGTGCTTGAGGTTTAATGCTCTTGGCCTCCATAGTCAAATCCCTAGTTTTATCTTTAAACCATTTGTTCATTTTTATTTGGAGGATAAGTGCTCTACGATATGTGTTGGTTTCTGCCCGACATCAGCATGGATCAGCCGTAGGTGCACGCAGCTCCACTTCCTCCTGAGCGCCCCTCCAGCTCCGGCCCCATCTCGCCCCTCTGGCGTCACCGAGCACCAGGCGGCGCCTGCGCTGCAGGGCAGCTTCCCATCCGCCGTCTGTCTCATACACGGTGATGAGTATGCTTCAGTGCCACTCTCTCAATTCCTAGTTTTATCTTTAAGTTTGCGTTTCGTAAGTCTGAGGGGACATCACTTATGTGGAGGGACTTGGTGCTTCGGCTCACACCGGTTCCTCCCCCTGCTGCCTGTCTGCCTCCCTGGCTGGGCCCCGGCGGCCCACTTCCAGGCACTGCCCGGTGATGGCTGCTGCCCCCAGCCCTGGTGGGGCCTTGACCTCATGGACTCACCGCACAACTCTCCCCTTGCTCACAGGAGCACGACATTAAAACACAAATTAGAGAACGTTACGGCGGATGGAAAGAGGGACTGGAGAAGAGAAGACTGCTTCCTTCTGGCATGGCGGCAGCCCCACTCCATTTTCCACGGGACCTCATGAATCACTTAGCTGGTCCTCTACGACTCTCAGTAGTGACCTCACCTGCAAGAATCGCAGGGCCCACCCCCGAGCTGCGATTCCGGATCTGCATTTTCACAAGGCCTTCGCGTGGTGCTGTCCTTCCTTCAAGCCTAGGCGCGCAGCCTCAAGTATGGCGTCCACAGGGGCCCGATTACCTGCGAGCTTAAAGAACCGTGCCGGTGAGCATCAGGCTGAGCCAGCTCTGGGATGCACTGCGTATTTCCCAGCCTTACCTGCTGATCAGAACCACTCGGGGCACGTTTTTAAAGAGCAGGAGCACCCTGGCTCCATCTTCTATTTTGAGACTCTCTGAAGAGGGCCTTGAGAACATACATTTTTTTAACTTTTAATTTAATTTTGGAGCACAGCTGATTAACAGTGTTGCAATAGTTTCAGGCGGAAACGGACTCAACCACGTATACTCCTGTATCCAGCTTCCTTGCTGGCACAACGGTAAAGAATGTTGCCTGCAATGCAGGGGACTTGGGAGATGCAGGTTCAATCCCTGAGTCAGGAAGATACCCTGGGGGAGGAAATCAACTCGTTCCAGTATTCTTGCTGGGAAAAACGCATGGACAGAGGAGCAGTCCACGGGGTCACAAAGAGTCAGACACAACTGAGCAACTGAACACAGCACGACAAGTCGTGTCCGACTCTGTGGCCCCGTGGACGGTAGCACACCAGGCTCCTCTGTCCATGGGGCTCTCCAGGCAAGATTCTCTAGGCAACTCCAGGAGTGGGTTGTCATGCCCTTCTCCAGGGGATCTTCCCAACCCAGGGATCGAACCCAGGTCTCCCACATCGCAGGCAGATTCTTTACTGTCTGAGCCACCAGCGAAGCCCAAGAATACTGGCGTGGGTAGCCTATCCCTTCTCCAGGGGAGCTTCCTGACCCAGGAATTGAACTGGGGTCTCCTGCATTGCAGGCGGATTCTCTACCAGCTGAGCTACGTGACAACATTCTCCCCCAAACTCCCCTCCCATCCAGGTTGACACATGACGTTGAGCAGAGTTCCATGTGCTATACAGTAGGGCCTGTTAGTGTTCCATTTCAGATATAGGAGCTTGTACATGTTGATCCCAAACTCCTGAACTATCTCTTCCCCACCTTTCTCCCCCTAGCAACCATAAGAGAACATATATTTTTCACAAGCAGATGACCCTTCTTTCCAGAGGACCCTTCTTAGCCGCTAAGTTTGGAAAACTCTTTATAAATGACAACTAAGACCTAGAAGCATCCCAAACACCTCACTTGTATCCATATCTGCCGCTCATCCGTAGGTCCTGGCTTAACCTCGCTTATAATTTATAAGCATTTTAACTAGAGCTGCTTCATCTCAAGCATCCGCGTGTTTGCAGGTAGCAGTTAAGAGCCATTTCAGAGGATTACACTGAGAAGTCCAATGTGTGTGTTTGGGAGGCCTGGTATCATAAAGATATCAAGATAAAGCAAGATAGCCGGGCCCCCAAGGGTTACCTTGGGTAACCTCTGTTGACATTAGAAGGACTGAGAGGAAGACAGAGAGCTGCGTTTTCACCTGGCAGTTCTGTGCACACTGAATGTTCTCAGAACCCTCAGGCCATCGTATGGTGGCAGCCAGAAGGTCATCAGGGTGTTGATGACGTAAGGGATGAACCAAGAATGGTAGGACCTCGTCCTGTACGGAAGCATGAGGGGTTTGCATCTGGGGAGTAGACGCGGTGGCTGCCACTGTGCCCCAGGGAAGACGTACAGGCTGGAAAGAAGCTGAGTCCTACAGAGAAGCTGGTCTCTTTTGTGGGAGATGCAGTCACCCTGCCCCCGAACAAAGTCAGACTGACATAGCTAGAACTGGGCCTTTGCTGGCGGCCCAGTGGCTAACACTCTGCGCTTCCCAGGTGGCTCTAGTGGTAAGGAACCCGCCAGCCCATGCCGGAGACATAAGAGATGCAGGTTTGATCCCTGGGTCAGGAAGATCCCCTGGAGGAGGTCATGGCACCCCACTCCGGTATTCTTGCTGGAGAATCCCATGGACAGAGGAGCCTGGTGGGCTACAGTCCATGGGGTCGCAAAGAGTTGGACACGATTGCAGCGACTTAGCACGCAGTATGCTTCCACTCAGGGGGCAAGAGTTTGATCTCTGGTCAGGGAACTAAGATCCCACATGCTGTGCAGTGTGGCCAGAATTTTTTTAAAAAATTAGCTAGACTCTTTCTGTCCCAAGTGCACACTGTATGCAGAAATCCTGTATACAAAGCCCCCAGGGGCTGTGGCAGGACAGCTGGTGGCAGGTCCTTCTAAACGGGACGAGCCCTCAGTTCAGGCCAGTGGTTGCCACGTGGCGATGTGGCTGAGCATTCCCTGGGCTTCAGCTTTTTTGCAGAGAAGCCCGAAATCTGGATTTTCATGTGAAAATGATGATGATTCTGCAGCTTAAGGATAGGAAGTGGCAGGACTTGGATCAAGTCCTCAGAGGAGACCTGGCTGGAGAGGGGACATCTGAGGAGAAACATGAATGGAGTGAGGGGATAATGAAGCCATGTGGCTGTGTGGGGTGGGTGTGGGGGGAGAGGGGAAAGCACGTGCAAAGGCCCCGGCTTGTTCAAGGAACACTGGGCGCTGGGGTGACTGGGCACAGTGAGCGAAGCTGAAGAAAGAGGCCAGAGGGCTAAGCGAGGGCCAGGTGAGTCTTCCCATTTTACAGAGGCCTTTTAAAATCCCTGGTGGCTCAGACGGAAAGCGTCTGTCTACAGTGTGGGAGACCTGGGTTCGATCCCTGGGTCGGGAAGTTCCCTGGAGAAGGAAATGGCAACCCACTCCAGTACTTCTGCCTAGAAAATCCCATGGACGGAGGAGCCTGGTGTCCATGGGGTGGCAAAGAGTTGGACACGACTGAGCGACTTCACTTTCACTTTCTTTAAAATCCTACATTTAATTTTTTATCAATGATCATATCACAATCAGTCATCGAATCTTTCTGCGGCTCCCAATTACTTTCCAAGTCATGTGACTTTGATTTGGAACCTTTTTGTAGCAACCCACTCCAGTATTTTTGCCTGAAAAATCCAGGGACAGAGGAGCCTGGAGGGCTACAGTCCAAAGGGTCACAGAGAGTCAGACAGGACCAAGTGACGAAGCACGCGAGCACAAGTCGCTTCTGCCAGTCAATTTCTCTTTGCTTCAGCACTGCTGGTTTTTGAAGTCTTAAAAAACAAAATCCACCTTCTTACTATCATTCACACTGCTGTTTGGTACACAGGAAAGATGTTAAGATAGTAAATCCTAAAAGTCCTTATCACAAGGAGAAAAATTATTTTCCTTTATGGTTTTCTTCTTTTTTTCCTTTTTATTATGTCTATTCAAGATGATTAATGTTAGCTAAAACTATGCTGGTAATCACCAAGTTAGGACAGGGATGCCTGGTGTGCTGCAGTCCGTGGGGCTGCAAAAGAACTGGACACAAATGAGTGACTGGACAGCGACAACAAATCACCAGATTTAGAAGCTGGGAAATAGAAATAGAAAAACGGAAAATATAATCAAAAATCAAGAACCTATAGAAAAGAGTTTAGTAAGCATATCACCAAGCTCAACTAAAACTGACCTTTAAATTTGACTTTGAGCTTCCTGGTGGCCAAAGTAAAAAGGATGTGGGTAGCAAAATTGGTTTCGTAATTGTCATTACCAAGAGATTCTAAAATATTGCCGATCCTTAGAAGATAAACAGTAGTTTACAATATATGCAGTTCAAACCATCATGCTGTGTACTTTGACCTTATACTATGACAATGTCAATTATTTCTAACAAACTTGAAAAAAAATTAAAAAAGTCCATCTTCGTGTTGTCTGAGGGCCTTGGCATATGCTGTGTGAAAGAGCATTCCTTTCTCTCCCTTGACCGTCTCATACCTGCTCACCTGACACTCCCTCAAGGGAGCCTTCTATGACCCTTGTTGTGAGAATGGATCAGGTTCTGCTGGGACACCGTCTCAAGGCTTTGGTTCTCCTTTGGAGCCCTTCCTACACCTGCGGATAACTAACAGATTGAGTCCTTGATTTAATGCCTGTGCCCCCTGATAGTTTGGAAGCTTCCAAGAGTAAGCTTCCTGCATCACTTATTTTCCAGTATCCTCAGCTTGTAGGAACGTGCTAGCAAATAGTACTCAATAAATCTTCATTGACCGAATGAACAGTTGGGTATTCTTAGGCAATATCTGCACCCACGTTCCCTGACCTGCAGACACTCTCACCCATCTGCATACACGTGTGCAGATACCATATGGGTGTATTAAGGTGGGGTTTATAATTTTAGAGACAGGATAGTGGCTTCTGGCAGGCTATGTGGAGGGAATGTTGAGTGGAACACTTGAGAAAGTTCCCTGGAGGTGATAGACTTAGACACAGATGGTAGGAATTAGCCAGCCTGTCCTGTGGGGCTTAGATGAGGCTGGATCACTTGGGTCAGGAGTGAGATGGAGTTAACATTTTCTGATATTAAACAAAAAGAATCTGAATGATGAGAAAAAAGAGAAACAGTTGTCCCACTGCAATTCCACTGCCGAGGGAAGAGCTGCAGAAGCCGTGGGCCAGCCGGAGCGGTGGCCCAGCGTCTGCCTTGGGAGGCGTCAGTGCTGTTCTCTAACCTGTTACAAATGCCGCCTTGCTGAAGAAGTGACCTTTTCGTCTACCTCTGAGTGACACTGGCTGAAGTGTTTTTGATAATGAGAAGGCGAGTAGAAGAGGAGTGTCTTAAACTCTTCCTATCATGTTTAACGAGAGAGAAGTTTTTCTCTTCCCTTTCTTAATGAAATGCTCCAGCAATGACTTTTAACTCAGAAGAGGGAAGCTGCTCACAGTTTGTTCTGTGATTTTGCGTCCCCCAGGCCGAGGTGAGCCAGAGGGAGTGTAACGCTGACAAGGAAGGACTTTCTGTGACCACCCCTGGGCGTGCTTGTACTCTGTCTTCCTGCAGAAATGATGGCGTCTCCCAGCCCACAGCTTGCATAGTTGCATTTTTTTCCATCGCCCCAAGATGCTCCGCACTGGCTACATCACACCGTGGCTATCATCACCGGTCCTTCTTCGGGGAAATGGCAGAGTGAGGTTTAGAGAAAAATGTGTCTGAAAGGCTTGCATCCTAAATGGTCCAAGAAGCACATGAATACTTTTAGATTATCTAAAATCACGGGCTGTTTGACCTGGACATGTGGTCACTGTTCTCATCTAAAAGGAAACCATCAGAAAAGTATCCGGGGCTTAAAATATTCACTTTTTTCATGCAAGATTATCTAAAGTACTACTTTGACCCAAAAACCCGATTTTCTCTGGATTTTGTTAGAGTAAGAATAAAGGTGTTTGTTTTTTTTAATTTCTTTCCTCTTTCCTCTGGGTCTGTTCCCGATTAACCTCATAAGCACTTCATAAATCTTGCATCTGGGTAATATAACACTGTACAGAGCTTTTAAACCAGAACATTCTGTTTTTTGAGTGATCTGGCTCTACTGAATCTCGGGAAGGGGCAGTTCTGTGGAGGAAGAGGGCCTCCGAGACCTGGCTGGGGCAGAGCCTGCTGGACACGCTGTGGGGTTTCTGGACCATCTCCAGGGAGTTCTCAGTCATGCCTGGTGCTGAGAGAGGTTTGAAAGTCACACGTGACTTTCAAAGTCACAGAGACTTACTTCCAATTCCTCCTCCTTGCCTTTCCACATTTTTGTGTCCTTTGAAATAAAAGTGTCTTTTTTTAGCCCTGTTCCACCTCTCCCTCAAACACCACCCGCCCAGAAGTATTTCTTATTTCCCCCTACATACCAAGAAATTTAACTTAGGGTTTAAGTTTACTGGGTAGTATCTAATCAATAAACAGTCTCTTTATGAAGGTGAGAGAGTGAAAAAGCTGGCTTAAAACTCAGCATTCAAAAAACGAAGATCATGGCATCCAGCCCCATCACTTCAGGGCAAATAGATGGGAAACAATGGAAACAGTGACAGACTTTCTTTTCTTGGGCTCCAAAATCACTGCAGATGGTGACTGCAGCCATGAAATTAAAAGATGCTTGCTCCTTGGAAGAAAAACTATGACAAACTTAGACAGCACATTAGAAAGCAGAGACATTACTTTGCTGACAAAGGTCTGTCTAGTCAAAGCTATGGTTTTTCCAGTAGTCGTGTATGGATGTGAGGGTTGGACTATAAAGAAAGCTGAGCACCGAAGAATTGATGCTTTTGAACTGTGGTATTGGAGAAGACTCCTGAGAGTCCCTTGGACTGCAAGGAGATCCAACCAGTCCATCCTAAAGGAGATCAGTCCTGGGTGTTCTTTGGAAGGACTGATGCTGAAGCTGAAGCTCCAATACTTTGGCCACCTGATGTGAAGAACTGACTCACTGAAAAAGATCCTGATGCTGGGAAAGATTGAAGGCAAGAGGAGAAGGGGATGACAGAGGATGAGATGGCTGGATGGCATCGCCGACTCGTTGGACATGAGTTTGAGCCAGCTCCAGAAGTTGCTGATGGACAGGGAAGCTTGGCGTGCTGCGGTCCATGGGGTTGCAAAGAGTTGGATATGACTGAGCAACTGAACTGATACCTTGTAGCATCAGTCAAGAAAAGCCAAGAACATTGATGGCATTAAAGCAGTTCTGTGAGAGCCTTCCACAGAGTTATCAAGGGGCAAGAACAAGGCATATCGGTGGACGAAATAGTTAGGAGGATTTGCTTTGCAGCATGGATACAAAGAGAACTGAATGCCACGTCACTTTTACAGGGGTTGTCCCACGCATTGGCCGACACAAGCCGTGAAACCTATCTGTCTAGATTGGGGAGTATGTGGATGAACTGGCCGAGCTCTCAGCCAGGAACCCTGAGCTCTCCTGTGATTCATAGGGACACATTTGACTTCTGTGTAGATGAGTGGTGTGGTTGACAGGGACTGCTTCATTTCAGAGTTGTGCTGTGGAGCTCCTCAGCCAGAGTGTTACATGTCTAGCTGGGATTGAAGCTATGCTTCTGTGACAGGGCCCAGAGCTTTTTACATGCCTTGGACAGAATATTAAACACCTTGTCACACCTCAATCTTCTTAATCATTACTAATGATGCCAATAAAAGTAATGATGATGTTCAGAGCAGAAGCACGCAAAGGCAAGGCAATGAGTCACCAAGTTGATCGGGGTGTCGGGGAAAGAGAGCCCAGGCCGGAGATGTGGGCCTGACGTGTAGCCCGGGCCGCTCTTTTCCATGCTGTCGGGTTTTCCCGATTTGTGAGCGAGGCTATTGTCATTGCTCTTGTGTAGTCACTAAGCTGTGTCCGACTCTTGCGATCCCACGGGCTGTTGCCCGCCAGGCTCCACTGTCCATGGGATTTCTCCAGGCATGAATACTGGAGTGGGTTATCGCTTCCTTCTGCAGGGGACCTTCCTGACCCAGGGATCGAACCTGCGTCTCCTGCATTGGCTGGTGGATTCTTTACCAATGAGCCTCCGGGCTTCCCGGAGGCTACTGTACTGATTCTCAAAGTGCCATCTCCTAACCAGCAGCATCAGCATTAACTTTACAGCGAACTAATTGGAAATGCTGGTTCTTAGGCCTCACTCAGACCTGCTGAGTCAGAACCCTGGGGTGGGGGGATCCCCGGCAGTCTGTTTTTTAAGTAAGAACTCCACGTGATTCTGAGTATGCCAAGTTCTGAGAACGCCTGGAGCTTGGACCAGCTCTTCTCCCAAGGGTGATGGCGGCAGAACAGTGACCCGTTTCCCGTCCCTGTTGCAGCCACACCTTTCACAAGTTCCTCCTCCTTGGAGGGAGTTTACCGTCTTCAGCACTTGAATATCTGCTGCCGTTCCATCTTGCTTTGGCCCATAGAATGTGGCAGGAGCGGAGGGTGCGATTTCCGCGCTGCTCACTTCTCCTCCGCTTCTGTCTCTCTACACCTGTCTGTTTCCCTCTCCTTTCCTGTCTCCCCTTTCAGTTCCACACATCCCTGCCACAACTATGTGCCGAGCCCAGGGTGACCACTCGCACGGCAGGGAGCTGAGTCGTCCGTGTAGTGGCCATCCTAGCCCCCAGCCCTCCAGCCCCCTGCTGGCTGACCAGGTGGCATCAGCGAGCTCAGAAGGAGCACTCGGCCAACCCACAGAGTTGTGAGCCACCACCAGTGGGCATGGCTTTAAGCCCCTGGGTTTGTGGCTTTTTTGTTATAAGGATTTTCACGGAAACAGTGATATAAGATGGAGATTCTATAAAATCTGCAATTCTAACTGTTCTTACCTTAATTTTATGTCAGCAACCCCCAAATCACAGATGGAAAATTCAGGTGTGAAAATACTTAAATTTTCCTGAACTAAATTTGTTTCCTCTTCTGAGACCCCATGCCCATTGTGAGGTAGGAAATTAGTTATTTAATTCTTGGGTAATTCCAGGTGATCTGGGTCCATATGTCTATGATAGATGTTATATCTGTGTATGTGTGTGTGTGTGCTAAGTCACTTCAGTCGTGTGAACTGACCAACTCTTTGTGACAGCCTGTAGCCTGCCAGGCTCCTCTGTCCATGGGATTCTCTAGGCAAGAATACTGGAGTGGGTAGCCATTCCCTACTCCAGGGGATCTTCCCAACCCAGGGATTGAGCCCAGGTCTCCTGCATTGGCAGGAGGGTTCTTTACAAGTAGCGCCTCCTGGGAAGGCCGGATGTTATGTCTGTTTATCACTAGGTCCAGTTCTTCTCTCCTGATTGCACAGGAGGATGGCACTGCCTCACTTCCCTGGAGTTAGCTATGACCATACAACTGTCTTTGGCCAATAAAATATGAGTAGAAATGGGTCACATTTTGGGGGTGGAAACATCAGGAGCTGATATACAATTATCAACTTCCCAGCTGGCGTTGGCGGTAAAGGGCCCACCTGCCAGTTCAGGAGACATAAGAGACGTAGGTTCGATCTCTGGGTCGGGAAGATCCCCTGGTGGAGGGTCCAGCAACCTGCTCTAGTATTCTTGCCTGGAGAACCCCTGGACAGAGGAGCCTGGCTGGCTGTAGTCCATGGGGTTGCAAACAGTCAGACACAACTGAAGCGGCTTAGCAAGCATGCTCATGGAATTATCATGTACTTCCTTCCTTCAACTGTGAACAGATATGTTAATACATAGACAATGCAAAATCAAAGTGTGTTTGGATACTCTGCTACCACGAAGAGCTGCCCCAGAGTGTTGCCTGGACCTGAGGCTGGCTTTCCAGGAATAAGACATTGACCTCCTTGTCTAGCCATTAAGGTTTGCTGATCCGAGCATAGCCTAGTTCAGCCTGGCTGATACGTCAGATCTGGTCACTGGACTTTCTTAGGGTCTTCCCTGCTCCAGGCTCTTTTGCCCAATGTATCAGCTTTGCTCAGCTTGCCATAACAAATACCACTGGCTTCAGCAGTAATTCATTTTCTCACGGTGCTGGAGGCTAGAAGTCCAAGGTGAAAATGTTGCCAGGTTCGGTTTCTTCCAAGGCTTCTCTCCTTGACTTGCGGATGACTGCCTTCTTGCTGGGTCTTCACGTGGCCTTTCCTCTATGTGTGTGTCAAGTGTACATGTATCCAAAATCTCATTTTATAAAGACACCAGTCAGAGTGGATCAGAGGCCACCCCAACAGCCTCATTTTTAAAGTCATTCCTTTAAAGACTCCATCTCCAAATATAGTCACATTCTGGACAAAGAAGATGGGGTAACATGTATACAATGGAATATTACTCAGTCATAAAAAGGAATGGAATTGTGTCATTTAGAGAGTCATGGATGGACCTAGAGTGTGTCATACGAGTGAAGTAAGTCAGAAAAATAAAAATAAATATCGTGTATTAATGCATATATGTTGGAGAAGGAAATGGCAACCCACTCCAGTACTCTTGCCTGGAAAATCTCATGGAGGGAGGAGCCTGGTAGGCTACAACGGGGCTGCAAAGAGTCGGACACGACTGAAGTGACTGAGTAATGCATATATGTGGAATCTAGAAAAATGGTATAAATGATCTTATTTGCAAAGCAGAGACAGAGACACAGACATAGAGAGCAAACATATGTCCACCAAGGCAGGAAAGTGTGGGGGGGATGAGCTGGTTGATTGGGACTGACATCTATACACTATTGACACTGTGCATAGAATCTATTAATATAATTCATGGGAACCTACCGTACAGTACAGGGAACTCTACTCAGCACTCTGTAGTGACCTAAGTGGGAAGGAAATCCGGAAAAGAGGGAGGTCTGTGAACATACAGCGGACTGGCTTTGCTCTACCACAGAAACTGACAAAGCACTGTAAAGCAACTACATCCAATACAAACTAATAAGAAAACCAAGCATAGTCGCATTCTGAGGGGCTAGGACCTCAGCATCTGAATTTGGAGAGGACACAATCCGTCCTATAGCACCCTAGAGACGCATATACTTTCTAAAGGGACTTGGATAGGACTCCAGAGTCAGTGGGCTGTTGGGGTGGGGACAGCACACTGAGCTGAAGTTCCATCATCTGCTCCCGTGTCAGTGGATGAACCACCTAACTCTCGGCTCCTCATCGTCTGATTCACGCGCCCTGCTCCCGCATTCTGGTTGTCCCGACTCACGGCCAGTTCCTCTGCTCGGCTGGCCTCATGGCATCCTTCCTGGCCGTGTAGAGAATGGCCTGACGCCTTGTCTTTCAGATCCTGTGTGATCAACCTAGTTGGGAACAAGATATGTCAAGCTCTGCTTTGAATGGAGAAGAGCCATGAGTTATGCATAAACTGCTAGGAATTCAATGCACCTCATATCAAAACGAGGCCTCCCTGGTGGCTCAGATGGTAAAGAATCTGCCTGCAGTGCAGGACACCTGGATACGATCCCTGGATCAGGAAGATCCCCTGGAGAAGAGAATGGCAACCCACTCCAGTATTCTTGCCTGAAGAATCCCATGGACAGAGGAGCCTGGCGAGCTACAGTTCAAGGGGTCACAAAGAGTCGGACACAGTTGAAGCAACTAACACTAACACTAATATCAAAATGCTTACCCCTGCATTGGAAATTTACCTAATAGCATTTCGTTTTCTAACACCAACAAATAAGATTGTGCATTTCACTTTGAAAGAATTCAACTCTCACAGTGAGAACTCAAGAGCTTTGGTTTATAAGGCAAGTTCAGTGTTTAGAAAGAGGGGGAAAGCTGTTTGATTTTAGCTGACCATTGGGAAAATTAAAATAGTTCATCCAGATACAGTGTTAGAAATATAGTGCAGAAAATGGAGTATTTCCAGATAAAAGCAACAGTGATATTACAGAAATATCATGAGTACCCCCAAGCAGAGCAAGAGCATTTTGAGCGCAGAAATGAATTTGTGATCGATATAAAGAAGGATGAATAGAGAATGATCTATAGCGTTTATCTGAAACCTCATAAAGGTGCATCCGAATACTGGTTTTCCCCAGTTTTGTTCGTTGTGAATCACTATATGAAGAGTGTGTGTCCAAGTTAAACATGAGGGCCTTAAATTAAACACAGGCGCGTCCTCGTGGGTGGCTTCCCTTGCGATCGTTCGGGTCTGTGTGTTGCGGCTGCATACCGGTCCGCATCCGGGTCCTCGTTCCCCCGTGCCTCTCCGTGGGCCACGCCTTCTGGTTCTTCCCTCCAGTCCTGCATGGCGTTTTGTCTCTCATGTTTTTTTTTTTTCTGTTTTTGTTATTGTTGTCATTGTTCCTTCTATCCTGTTCTCACTTTCTGCCTCTTCATAAAGAAACTGAAAACAAAGCAAGGCACAATATATTTTAAACATAAAGGATGGTGTGGAGGCCAGTATTAGAGATGACGCTCATGCAGAGACTAATAATTATCCAAATTGGCAACAGATGAGCCATGGCCAGGATCAGCTGTCACAATGGTTCTCAACAAGGGACACTTCTTCCTCTTAGCACAGGGGTCCCCAAACTCTGGGGTCTAACACCTGATGATCTGAGGTGTAACTTATGTAATAGTAGCAGATGTGAAATGCACAATAAATGTAATGTATTTGAATCATCCCCGGACCATTCCTGCCTCCTCCCTGGTCCGTGGAAAAATTGTCTTCCATAAAATTGGTCCCTGATGCAAAGTTTGGGACTGCTGTCTTAGGGGACACTTGGAAATGTCTAAAGACATTTTGGTCATCACAATTTTGTGGGAGGGTCAGCTCCCCACCCCCACTGCCACCACCATAGTACAGAATTATCCGGACCAAACTGTCAATATTCCTGAGATTTAGAAACCCTGAGCCCTAAGCATGTTTGTTTTGAATATAAACCTCTCAAGGTTAATTTTTCCTTTTAATTTGAATGAGTTGCTAGCATTTTACATACAAAGCAGGAAACAAAGACTAAAAAATAATCAGGAGAATCTGTCAGTCCTGCGTCCGTATCCCCCAGGTGGAGCAGAAGCCACCTTCTTAGAGAGGGCATGTGCTCCCAGGGGACCACAGTCTCCCCATTTCCAACTGTAGAACACAAACACACTTCATTTATTTGTTACTTTCCTGGACCTTCTGGAAAATTGATTTTGCAACTTTAGTCCTATGATGGACAGACTATGGCTTGTAGGCCAGATGTGGCCCAACAGCTATTTTTATAAATAAAGTTTTATTGGAACACAGGCATATCCATTCATGCACATTTTTTCTATGGCTGCTTTTGTGCTACTTTAGGTAGTTGTGACAGAGACCACACGGCCTGCAGAGTGGAAAATATTTATGTTCTGGCCTTGACAGAAATCTGCTAACCCTTGACCTAGTCTGTTCAGTTTATTTATCCTTAGTGCTAATCTTTGAACTCAGGCTTCCTGTCTGTGTAATGAGTCCAAACAGGAAATGATAATGTGTTCAATCACATAAACTAAGGTAAATTTCAATTAGAGACTGAAGTTGAGTCAATATTTTCATATATTGACCATTGTAATAATGCAGTGGAAGTCAGGACCCTCACCTGAAACATGAGTGCGTTTTCTGAATAGAATTAGTAACACAGGCTAAAGTTTGTGCTGACTCTTCTTTCCTGCTGTGGGTGAGTGACACATTTATTAATACTTCCATCATGATTGCCTTAACATAAGGCTTTGTGTGTGTTTGTCTGGTTTGGGGTTTTTTTTTTGGCCTTGTGTTTTATAAACAAAATCCCACCTGCTCTGTGGTCTTTCTTAGATGATCAATCTTAGAAGAAATGAGGAATGAATTTTTTGTTGTTTATTGCTTCCCACCAAAAAATAAAAGCATTTAAACTCTACTTGGTTCATTTACGCATTGCTTTAGTGTGGGAGTCTGCACACATTTCCTGTAAAACATCAGATAGTAAATGTTTTTGGCTTTGAGAGCCCGGTGATCTCTGCTGGAATACAGTGAAAGTAGCTGTGGGCAGTAAGTGAATGTTCATGACTATGTTCAAATAAAACTTTATTTATAAAAGCAGGCAGCAAACGAAATAATTGTTCATGCCTCCCTGTTGATGGGAGAACTTAGCAAGCTACCCATGGACCCCTTCTAACAGCGAGTGCTTGGCTTATAATAAAAATTCAAAAGCACATTCTTCTACAGCCAAGTTGTGAGCCTGTGTCCCCAAGCTGAGGGCAACCTGCAGACTTCTTGCTTCCTTTCATGGGACATTGTTAGATTTTTAAAAAATTAGTTATCATTGTAAACTCACTTAATTTTGTATTTTAAAAATATTCTATGAAAATGAGAAGATCTAGCAGGATACTTTTTTTTTTTTTAAAGTATAAGTATGTCCTATGAAATGTTTTGGACATACTTATCCTAAAATAGTTTAATATTTTTTTAAACTATGGGACATGTTTCTACTATAAATGATTTGGTGCTTACAAGAGATTGAAATTTTTTTACTGGGCAGCCTGTATTTTATCTGGCAGCCATCCTCCACTCCTCCCATCCCCTGCACCTGTCAGCTCCCTTGCCTATGAGCTCTCCTTGACTTCTTAGGGTATCAGCATAGATGGCCCCGGGATTTGAGGTAAAATTCCAAGCAGCTCTTGAGTGTAGTCACTGAAGTGGTTTTCACTTTCTGTGAAAGTTCATGTTTAATGCCTTACATGCCTACATGTGTACAGTCGGTGCAAGGAATAAAGTCATGTGACACCGTCTCAGCCCTGTATGGGTGAGTTTTCTAACCAAGCACTTCTGTGCATGAGGGAAGTCAGATGAACCCAGAGCCCCACTGTGAGCGTTTCGCTTTGTCTTGCTACCATTGCAGCGCTTTCAGATAGAGAATCAGGTCTGATAGCATCCCCGAGGAAACAGCAGCCATTTTTTAGGGCCAGGACACAAAGGATGGTGTTTGCTTTACGTCAGGTTGAGAGGCCTGGCCAAGGAGGGCAGGTACTTTTCAAGAGAGACTTGCTTAAGCCTTTCTGTTTGATGAAAGGAAGTGGTGACATGTCTCACAGGATTGACGGGTGCACTCTGAAGATCCTCCTCTGGCTTCCTTCACTGAAAACATGTGAGGCTTCGTAGGAGAGGATGTGAGATTAGCTCGAACAGGGATTTCCAACCTCTGCACGTGGGGTCGGATACGTCTTTGTAGAGCAAGTCTGTCCTGTACATTGGAGGATGTGACCTCCATCCACTAGGTACCTACTAGGTACCAGTAGGGTGTCCTGCCACCGCAGCTGTGACATCCAGAAACTTGTCCACTCATTGCTAGGTGCATCCTGGAGCAGACTCACCCCCAGTTGAGAATCACTGTACTAGAAACATCACCATGAAGATGAATTAGGTCTCAGACGGCTCAGGGCCAGGCATAGCTCCCAGTCAAGGTCACGGTGTTGGGGTCGGAGGGGTTGCTAGGAGGGATGCCTAGAGCAGCAGAGTTTAGGTCCCAACTAAATGGTTCAAATTCATTTACAAACGTTTTTAGCCAAATTAAACTCCCCTGTGGGCAGAATCTGTGTGACGAGGATCCGGTTAGCAGCGCCTGAAATGGGAAAGCTAGCTTAGTTGTTCTGCGGCTTGTGGTGCTGGCGAGTGTGTGTGTCACTCCGGTTTGTGCCCAGGTGTGCTGAAAGGTCAAGGTAGCTCCTGCTTCGTGCTCCGTGGCCACATCTCTCCCCTCTACTTGTGGCTTCCCAGGTGGCTCAGGGATAAAGACTCGACCTGCAGTGCAGGAGACCCGGGTTCGATCCCTGGGTCGGGAAGATCCCCTGGAGAAGGAAGTGGCAACCCACTCCAGTGTTCTTGCCTGGGGAATCCCATGGACAGAGGAGCCTGGCGAGCTACAGTCCACTGGGTTGCAAAGAGTCAGACACGACTGAGCATGCACACACACACGCTCCTTCTCTACTCATCCCCGCTCTGTCTGCATAGACCACTGCTTCTCAACCAGGGTGACTTTGTGCCCCCCTCTCTAGGGAACATGCAGCGATGTTGGTGTATTTTCGGTTGCCACAGCTGGGAATGGGGTGTTACTGGCACCTTGTGGGTAGAAGCCGGTGATGCTGCTAAACACCCTACAACACGCAGGACAGTTTCCCTCCACAATGAATTTCCCAGCCCCAAAGGTTCCTAGTGTCGAGGCCAAGAAAGCTGGCTGCAGTAGGTGTGGGCACACGTGCCCGCCAGAGCGACCCGGGTGAGCTTTTCCTCCAGAGCCCCGCCTCCTGGGGGTTCACTGGAGTCTCTTGAATTGGAAGCTGGGAAAGTGTCAGCATAGGGACCCTGTGGAGGGACACTGCCTTTTCTTTGCATTTTGCACTCGTGCCCAGAAATAGCAAGTATGCAGTTCTGTACAGATGTAGGTTCTTATGTAGCCTCTCCCTTCTTTTTGGGGGCATTTGGATATTTTACAGAACTTCATCTGGGCCTCAGTTTCTAATCTGATCCAAATCTCTGCTGAAACACCATCAGATAAAGAGATTCTGCTAACGTATTTAGGACATAATGTGAAGAAGCTTAACAAGTCTGGGGAAGAAGAGGTGAGGAGGGAGAACCGCAGGGGGAAAAATAGCCCTACTCAATTTCAGTAGACAACCTCACATCGTCTTAGCTTCATTATCAAAGCACCATTCCCACTGTTTATTGTGGTTGCAAATGGGGAGCAGCCTTTTGTAACCAATGTTTGAGTTGAGTCGCTGATGCAGCCCCTCCTCCCAGCTTCACCTTCTGTTCCCTTTGAAATATCGTTCGGCTCCATTTTTTCCTCCCGCTCCTCTCCGTGTCTCTCTTTCTTTTTGTGTGTGTGCATGTGACCACAATTGTAGTTTCAGTAAATAAAACGGCTGCTTGATAACGTGGAACGGCCCAGCGCTTAACTCTGCCCTTGGAGATCCTGTACATCAAACCAGCGATCAGAAAGTGGTGCAGATAAAATTTGTCATCAGGGATTTCCTACAAAAGAATTACAGTGGAGAAATGGCCTGATCGATACTATGGATTTTCACTGCAGGGGCTGGTGGTCCAATTGCCGTGAGACACTCATACAGATAAAAGGGCACGCTGCCACGACCGCTGGAGACTGCTGACTCAGCAAAAGCTCGGCAGTTATTTATAAGCCCGAGTGATACAGAATTATCGCCTTGCAGGGCCCCGCGCATGTTCCTTCTGAGATTGCCTCCCTTTATGGGATTGCTAAATGCAGGTGAATGGAAAAATGATGGCTAACAGCTGTCAAAATGCAACAGAATGAAGTACTTAAATCTTTTTTTATCCATTAAAAGGGTAACAATCGTACATATATCATGGAACAGACACTGTAATGATATTTGGGGGCTGGTAAACGAGGGGATAATAAACAATGTGTGTTCTGATCAGAATGGCAGAGGAAATAGTCTTGGGGTGAAGGCAGGTCTCTGAAACCTTATCACCAAGTCAGTGGTTGGACGTTAGCTAACAGAAGGAAAACAAAATTACCAAATCACATTTGCGCCCCACTTTTGGGGAGACCCACTTTCCCGTTGTGTTAGCATTTGGAAGGCATCGAGCTATTCTCTGAAACACTTAACCAGGTTCGCAGCATCCCGAAATTAGTTTACGTATGCCAGGTTAATTAAAGTGCATGTCATGGTGATAATTTATCTGCAAATTTCTAAAGGAAATCAACCCTGACTATTCATTGGAAGGACTGATGCTGAAGCTGAAGCTCCAGTACTTTGGCCACTTGATACAAAGAGCTGACTCATTGGAAAAGACCCTGATGCTGGGAAAGATTGAAGGTGGGAGGAGAAGGGGACGATTGAGGATGAGATGGTTAGATGGCATCACTGATGGACATGAGTTTAAACAAACTCCGGGAGATGGTAAGGGACTAGGAAGCCCAGTGTGCTACAGTCCATGGGATCACAAGGAGTCGGTGACTTCGAGACTAAATGAGAACAACAACTGCCTTGAAGGTCTGGGGTCCAGTGAGAACTGCCTCTCGTGTTGTTTCTAACCTCCGTGCTCTAGATGAATTTCAGATGTGCTGTGGACAGACTTCAGAGGTGAGGGGATGGACTCATATTTCCTCTCACACAGATGAGCTTCTCCCTAGAGGAGAAGTGCTGTCAGCCAGTCATCCCAGTTCTAGAGTTCCTTAGCCATCACTTACAAAAAGTAAGCAATTGCCCTGATTTTCGGGGAATGTTTCCTTCAGGAAGCCCTTGAAAAAATCCTACCAATTGATCTAAACCATCCATGCAGTATTCATCTTATTTTTCTTTAATCAAGTGAGGATAAACTTCCAGAAAGATTTGAAACACCACTTCAGGCGGCTCTGTAGAATCTTGGCTTGTTTGAAAAGGCTTGACATTGTCTCCTGTGCTCTTTTCCCTAGTGCGTTTTACGTAAATTGTCAGTGAACCATTTTTTGGGGGAGGCTATTAAAAGAAGAATGTTTTCCTTATTCTCTTCAGTATTTAAAAAGTATCACAAAGCCATGGGAAAATGAACAAAATATATAGGCTATCATCAATAACAAGGCAGGTTGACATTAATGAATTCTCCATTTCTTGAACACCTGTGGTGAGATGGGCCTTGTGCAGGATGTTAAGAAACACAGTGAGTGAAACAGGCTTTCAGGAGGGAGCGTATGGAAAGAAGGGCCAGGGAAAATATTTATTGAACAAATACTTTGTGCCAGTCAGTTGGCATATGTTGTAATGAATAGTAAACAGCTACAAAATGCTTGGCAGATTCCAATGTGTTATACAGACTCATGTGATCCTCGTAACAGTTCTGTGAGCTGGTTTTATTACCATCCCCACTTTACAGATGAGGAAACTGATGCAACACAGAGGCTGAGTGATTTGCCCAAGGTCACCTGGCTGGGCTGGAGAGGAACCAGAACACAACACAGACTGTCTCCCATTGGCATAGCCACACAGCCTCTCACAGTTTGGGAACATTCTCCTTTTATTTATCCTTAAAATTGTCCTTCAAGGCAGGCGTTCCTTCTGCACAAAGAAGAAAAGTGAAGCTCCTAAAGATGGAAGGCTTTGCCCAGCCGGCCGGTTGCAGAGCCATGGTCCGAGCCCAGACATTTGTTGTTGTGGTTTAGCTGCTCAGTCCTGTCTGGCTCTTTGCAACCCCGTGGACTGTAGCCCGACAGGCTCCTTTTTCCACGGGGATTTCCCAGCAAGAATACTGCAGTGAGTGGCTATTTCCTTCTCCAGGGTCTCCTGCATTGGCAGGTGGATTCTTTATCATTGAGCCACCAGGGAAGCCCCAAACCCAGGCACGCCTGCCTTCAAATTTCCCACTAGCTTACACTGGACCTACTGAGTGAGCAAGATTTCTGCAGCTTCTCAATTCAGAAAGCAAACTCAGGAAGTGCAGGCCATAACACATAGTCCAGGGAGAAGAATTTAATTTCAGGAAGCATGCCACCGCCTGGAAGGAACATTAACAGGACTTTCATACCCAGCTCGTCCCTGGCCAGCACTGGGTAGGACTCAAAATGTAACCCGCACCTTCCGGAACTGTCCATGGGGAAATCATCTTTGGGCCTGTTTGAACTGCCTTACGCTGGTAGAAATCATTGCTACTATCATCACAGGATTGTTGTATGGAAGTTTACCGTCACTGGCAATAAACATAGATGAAAGGAGGGGGGATAAGAAAACAAAAGGGAAAAATAGAAGCAAAAAATGCACCACAGTGAAAAAAAAAATCCGTAAATGAGTTTTTTTTTTTTTTTTTTGTCTCTAGTTGCTCTGATGTGCACAAAGGAAATAGAAGGAATAAAATCACATCTCAGGAACACCAACATAAATTCCCCCTTGCTTTGACAAGTACGTAATTTTCTTCAGAGATGCTCTTCACGTCTGGAGAGTTATGAGGCAATTTCATTCCCATCTGACAAATTTACAAAGAAACATTAGAGAAAAGGGATTAGGAAAGCGAGAAATCTTTATAGACTTTTTCCTCGGGCTGTATTTCCCTTCCATCTTTCGGTTCTTCCTTGAGGATCATGCATGAGCGACTCACGCAGTATGGACCTCATAACTGAGATGCTTAGGAGAGAGGCAAATGTGAAATGTGCTCTCAGTCAACTAACTGTATCTACGTTGTTGGGGGTGAGAGGCAGGACTGGGGATGAGCGGAGAAGAGGTTTATTGACAAACATTTAGATGAAGTCTCTGAAGTATGGATCCAAAGTGGTATTTGTAGAATTAAGGCTTAAAAAAAAAAAATCAGTTCTTATGGGAGTATGGTTGCTTTACAAAGCTGTGTTAGTGTCTACCACATTTAAGATGAATCGGCCGCACACACACCCCCCTCCCTTTGGGGCTTCCTTCCCATCCAGGTCCCTGCAGTACCTGTTCCCTGCAGAGTTCCCTCTGCCACAGAGAGGATCTCACTAGTTATCTGTTCTATGCACAGTGGTGGGTACATGTCAATCCCAGTCTCCCAGTGCATCCCACCCCCTTTCGCCCCCTTGGAGTCCATATAGTTTTTCTCTACGTCTGTGTCTCTATTGCTGCTTTGCAAATACGATTATCTATTCCGTTTTTCTAGATTTCACATATATGTGTGATATTTGTTTTTCTCTTTCTGACTTATTTCACTTTGCATGACAGTCTCTAGGTCCACCTACATTTCTGCAAATGGTGCAGGTTCATTCCTGTTTATGGCTGAGTAATACTCCACTGTATGCATGTGCCGTGGCTTCTTTATCCATGGCTCTGAAGCTGGATATTTAGCTTGCTTCCATGTCCTGGCTGTGGTAGATGTGCTGCTATGCACATTGGGGTTCATGTGCCTTTTTGAATTATGATTTTCTCTGAGTATATGCCCAGTAGTGGGATTGCTGAGTCATGTGGTAGAAAGAAATGTAAAGAAAGAGAGAGAGATTGAGAGAGGGAGGAGAGAGAGTGTGGAGAGAAAGGACGAGAAAAAGAAGGTTTATTAACGTAATGGAGATATGCATTCCAGGATGATTGCAGTAAAAGATGAAGAATATTAATAGCAAAGTACACATTTTTTTCTCCTTATACCTTCATTATATCTAAGAGGGCTTTGTGGTTTTGGATCTTTTAAAATATCTCTATGGCTAATTTAATGTGTAACTTTATTTTCTAATAAATCATACTCTCTCTTTTATTTTTTAAATTATGCAAATATGATAACGCATTTATAAGAGACTTGGAAAATACAGAACGAAGTCACATATAGTTCCACTATATATTGCAATTCTTTTTTCAAATAAATTAAGATTTTTAGTTGGAGTTTCAATATCAAACTCTCAAAAATTAAGATAGTGCAACTTTTAAAGTGACTAATTGTCTGGTTTGTCTTGGACTGTCCTGGTTTCGGGACTGAAAATATCCTGATATCATATCCTGGATATTTGGTCACTTTACAACTGATGATTCTGATTCCCGCATAAGTTACTTGAGTTTTGACAGTTGTTAACTCTCTTAAGCATTTGCAATCTTGAATTGTTCACTTTCTGGCTCTACTAACCTGTGAAGCTCCTGTGTATACATAAAGATCAGTTCAGTTCAGTTCAGTTCAGTCCCTCAGTCGTGTCTGACTCTTTGAGACCCCATGAATTGCAGCACGCCAGGCCTCCCTGTCCATCACCATCTCCCGGAGTTCACTCAAACTCACATCCATCGAGTCCGTGATGCTATCCAGCCATCTCATCCTCTGTCGTCCCCTTCTCCTCCTGCCCCCAATCCCTCCCAGCATCAGAGTCTTTTCCAGTGAGTCAACTCTTCGCATGAGGTGGCCAAAGTACTGGAGCTTCAGCTTTAGCATCAGTCCTTCTAAAGAACACCCAGGACTGATCTCCTTGAGGATGGACTGGTTGGATCTCCTTGCAGTCCAAGGGACTCTCAAGGGTCTTCTCCAACACCAGAGTTCAAAAGCATCAATTCTTCAGCACTCAGCTTTCTTCACAGTCCAACTCTCACATCCATACATGACCACTGGAAAAACCATAGCCTTGACTAGATGGACCTTAGTTGGCAAAGTAATTTCTCTGCTTTTGAATATGCTGTCTAGGTTGGTCATAATTTTCCTTCCAAAGAGTAAGTGTCTTTTATACATAAAGACACACACATGCATATATGTATATATTTCAAGCATGTTGAGATTCTGGTAAGAATCTTCAATTAGGGTCACCGTGGGGCTCAAAGTTTTGATGGAGAAATTGTAATAATGCTCAGAAGTTCAAGAAACATATTCCTTTCCTGGAGTTGAGATTAAACATAATATAATGCAGGTGCTGTCAGACCCAGAGCCCAGATGACAAATGTTTTATAACTGGGACTTAGGGAGTGAAGGAGAGGCAGAGACACATAGCTTCCAAGGCCTTCCTGAGGGCCACAAAGCACTCATGATGCTGTGTGTATAACTTGGCAGGAGAGAAGCGAGATGTTTGTGTGTGTATTAGTATTACATGTCTTTCAGAGTCCACCTGAATTTATGGAATCTTTGTTTGTGATTCATGGGCCTTATCAAAGGAGTGAAATGGAACCTCATTTGTGTAATTAATTTCAGCTTTCTGTTCTTAAAGTGTTCCCACTGTGGTCACTAGTCTAGTCATTTACATTTTTAAAAATTCTATTTTTGGCAACATGTATTATACTTCTTTGTTAAAGTCACAAAAAAATCTTTACTGTTTACCTTTGTAAGAGATGGTGATTCATATTGGAATGGGATGTTCAAAACCTTCAGAGTGGAATAGAGACCAAGCATTTCTTGTGCATGAAAAATCCATGGAAATCTTGCATTGGGGGAGCTTAAGTTTAACATCTCAAACCCCAATGTTGAAGTTTACTGTGAATTTGATCTCTCTCGAAGCTCTTACAGTCAGACTCTCCATTTGGTGTGTCTGCTGAACATAAAAAAGGGGGATTCTTCAAACTGCAAGTAATTCTTTTTGCCCTAACTTAGAGAGATAAGCAATGATAAGGGGTATTCATATTTATAAAGTCTTGATCCAGAAGAGGATGAAAGTTGTGAGCTATCTGAACTGCCTGACCTTTAGAAAACCTACCCCCATGCAAGATGGGACATGGTTTTTTCTAATAGAGCTGGTGGAACACACAGATGGCTTTTTGCCTATAAGCAAGCTTAAGTACAGTGTTGCCAAGAAATGAGATTGATCATGATGAGAGATATAAAAATTTAAAATATCCCCTGGTGGGGAAAATTTTTTCTTTTTATTTCTGCATTTGAATCTTTTAAATACTCTAACTTTTGGGGGAAAGTTATTGAGACATAAAAGGAATATTTGAACTGCTTTGGAGTTTATGATAACCACTGTATAATACATTATCTTGAAAGCCTTTATAGTATGCAGTCACAAACTTCCAGGAAATCTATTAAAATGCAGCATTAATTAACATAAACTTTTTATAGTGTTACTAATATTCTGCAAACAACTAAGAGTTTAAAAGCTTTTTTTTTTTTTTTACAGGCATGTCTTGCTGCCTATATACCACAACTAGAGTGAATTATAGGAAACACTAAAGGGAAAGAAATGAATTGTCACTGATTGTCCTGGGTGGGAAATTGGCCTCAGTATTTGCCTTTCATCTGGACAAGTGTAAAAATGAAATTTTTGCCAGTTTGCTTAGCACCTTCTTTGTAAGCTCATGGTGGTGGTGGTAGCAGTTTAGATAGTAAGTCGTGTCCGACTCTTGTGACCCCATGGACTGTAGCCCACCAGGCTCTTCCGTCCATGGGATTTCCCAGGCAAGAATACTGGAGAGGGATGCCATTTCCTTCTCCAGGGGATATTCCTGACCCAGAGATCAAACTCGGGTCTTCTGCACTGCAGGCAGATTCTTTACCAACTGAGCCACCAGGGAAGCCCTGTAAGCTCATTAGTTCAGTTCAGTTCAGTTGCTCAGTCGTGTCCGACTCTTTGCGACCCCATGAATTGCAGCACGCCAGGCCTCCCTGTCCATCACCAACTCCCGGAGTTCACTCAGACTCACGTCCATCGAGTCACTGATGCCATCCAGCCATCTCATCCTTGGTCGTCCCCTTCTCCTCCTGCCCCCAATCCCTCCCAGCATCAGAGTCTTTTCCAATGAGTCTACTCTTCACATGAGGTGGCCAAAGTACTGGAGTTTCAGCTTTAGCATCATTCCTTCCAAAGAAATCCCAGGGCTGATCTAAAGCAAGACACTGATGTTTCAAGATGCCTTCTTCCAGAGAGGGAGAAATAACAGCTTTGAACTAACTTAGAAATCAGAGCAGCTTCCTTGACTTCTGCGAGATGGCGTGTGGCTGCATCCTCTCAGTAAACCATCTCCCCGGTGGGTGAGTCCGTGAGAGAGACTGCACTTAGATGGTTACGGATGTGTCCAGCGGTTACAGAGATTGAAGCAGTATTTTTGTTCCCTGCTGTCTGGTTCCAGGTTGCACTGGCAAATCTCCCAAACCTGAGTCGTGACCATTTTTAGAGGGATGTCTTTCATTTCTGTTTTGAATCCCAAAGGGGAGGAGACATTTCAGTCTCTGTGCCCGAAGGGCAAAGCTGGTCTCCATTCAGGAGTGGCATGAAGAGCAGGTCCTGAATCATCCAGCCCTCGTTGCTTTCCAGCTCCTCATGTTCAAATGTGTCCGCTCACACATGAATTAGGCAGGGATTCTCAGCTTCTTCTCGGCATCGTCCGTTCTCTGTAAATACCGAAATTGTGAGTCTGCCCAAAGGTCCATTGCTTTCGTAGGACTTTGGTGTCAGCTGGGTAAGACTGATGATTCTTCAATTTTAGAACCTAATTCAAACCACACTCTCACTTTACTCTGTCTCCTTTAAAAACAAAATATTTTCCAGGTCTGTTCTCTTTGGATGCAGAATCCTTCAAAAGTTTTGCATTGTTCTGCTTTTCCCTCTTCGCACATCATCGCCTGATTCTTAATCCATACGGGACTGACTCTACCACGACGATCATAAAAACATATTATGAGGCGTATACATTATTCTGAGTCTATGTTCCCTCCATTAAACCTTTGGTTTGTCTGTTGAACAGATATTTATTAAGTGTGTATTACGTGCAGGCGTTGCAGAAGTGCTGGTAGACGTGTCCGCTGAATTTTCTCCTCCTGGAGTCTATCTTCTAGTGCGGCAGCCCTGCAGAGGGCAAGCAAACGCATGAGTAGCAACGTGATAAGTCAATGGAGAAGATAAAGTGGTGATGTGATTGAGTGCGACGGACGCGGTGCTTGAGGCAAGGTGGCCGGGGATGTCTTACACGAGGAGGCCCCATCATAGCTGTAGCTTGAGTGATGAGCAGACACAGGGGACTGGGGCTCGGGATTCCAGGCAAACAGCGGGTTGCCCAGGTCATGTGCAGACTCTCTTGGTATGCCTTAGCAAGGTTGCTTGAGCCAGTGTGGCTGGAGCAGGGTGAAGAAAAGTATCAGAGAGGTGAGAGACAGGATAATAGCAGCCATCTTTTGTCCACATGAGCAATGAAATGCGTCACCTCTATACCCTGCAAAAGCTGAGAAGGGAGGAGAGTAGTATCACATTTACTGGGTGGTTAAATAGAAGGTCGGAGGTAATGAAACCTGTCCAGGTCACTGCTCATGCCAGAGCTGGAATTCAAATGTATGGAGATTTGTCTGATTCCAATATTTTTTTTTTTTCAAGAAATATATATTGAGTACTTATTTTGTGCCTGGCACTTTGTAGGACCTGAGGATAAAGTAGTGAACAAAATAAATTTCTTATCCTCATGGGACTTACCTCCAGGAGAGGGAATCAGAAAAGAACTAACATCTTTTTTTTCCTTCTTTTTTTTTTTAAGTTGAAGTATCATTGATTTATAATGTCTTGTTAATTTCTGATATACGGCAAAGTGATTTAGTTATAGATAAACATATTTCTTTTTCATTATAGATTATGATAAAATGTTGAATGTAGCTCCCTGTCCTATACAGTAGGACCTCGTTGTTTATTTTCTATATGGTAGTTTGGATGTGCTAATCCCAAACTGTTCATTTATACCCTGCCTTTCCCCTTCGGTAACGATAAATTTGTTTTCTATGTCTGTGAGTCTAGAACTAACATCTTTACATGTGTGGTTTGTCAGATTGTGGCGAGTCCTCTGGAGAATGATGAGCCAAGGTACGGAAGACAGGAGGGGAGGCCATGGGTCTGGCCTTGCCCTTTGACACAGGATATTCAGAAAAGGCTGCATCGATGAGGCGATACCTGAGCCTAGACGTGTAGGAGACGAGAGCAAACCACCCAGCTCCCCTTGAAGAATGGTCCCGGAGGAAGGGGAGCGGATGGGAACGCTCTGAAGTGAGTGTGGCGCGCCTGTCGGAGCAGCGAGGAAAGCAGTGAGCTGGGCTCGAGGGGCTCGGGGGGACGGCTGGAGATCCGCTGATGAGGACCTGGGCGTTTGCCCTGAATGTGATGGGAGGCACTGGAGACTTAAAGAAACAAGGACATGATATAAATTTGGTTTTAAGGAAGATTAATCCGAAAACTGCCCAGAATTGAGGGGATAGGGCCAGGAGTGGGAAATCAGGGCGTCATTGCAATGTTTCAGGCCAGATGTCATGGTGGCTGGGATCAGGGTGGGGAAAGTGGATTTGGTGGAAAGGGGCAGCTTTATGATCTATTTCAACAGCTGAGCCAACAGAATTTGCTGCTGATTGGACTGTTCGGTGTGAAAGAGAGAGTTCAGTTAAGGAAGACCCCAATGTTCTGAACAATGAAAAAGATGGAGTTAACATTTACTAAAATGGGCAAAATTAGGGGGACTGGGCGGATTTCGGGGAGTGGGATAAGGAACTTGGGATTCATCCTCTCATTTTGCCCCACTTCTCTGCTCGTATTTCTGCTGTGCGGGTCAGTGGATGTATGGAGGTTATCTGAGCAGGAGAGTGTCGACCTTTCTTCTCCTTAAAAAAAATGGTTAGTAAGCTCTGCCAGTGCATTAGACAGCTGTGCCGCATAACAGTCAACCCCACATTTCAGTGGCTTAGTGTGATATGCATTTCTGTTAAAGCAGAAACACTGATTGTTTGCAGCTCAGGTCAGCTCTGCTCCATTAGCCTCATTATCCTTGAACTTTGGCCTGGACACACCGGCTCACATCCCATTAGCCAGAGCTCACGGCCAGTCCCAACAAGGATGACGGAAGGACCATATACCTCCCACAAATAGCATGGCCCTCACCAATTACAGCCTCCCGACCAATTAAAAACGGATAAACTAGGTTCAGGGTAACCGCGCAGCAGCCTCCAAAAGGGATGGGAGGTCAGAGCCCCAAACCCAGTAAGAAATTGTTCTTGCTTTTGTCGATGGCACCCAAACACCTCTACTTTGGAGCAGCTTAGAGTTGGCAGTGAGCCTGTTTGCTTTTTATTTCTCGTTGTGTGATCTTGAGCTCTTTGTCCTTTAAATATTTTTGGGGAGGCCTCTCCACGTGGCGTGTGGGCTCTTAGTTCCCTGACCAGAGGTTGAGACCGTGCCCCCTCCACTGGAAGTGTGGGCTAACCACTGGACCACCAGGAAAGTGCCGTGGCCACAGCTTTACTCCCGGTTTTATCTTCAGTGTTTGGTGCAGGTCGACAGACAGCCGGTCTTTGTTTGTCCGGTTGGCTAAGATGCGCTGCGTCTGACTTAGAGTTCGTTTCAAGGTGTGTTTCTTTTTAAAAAAGTAAGTAGACGAATGAAGAAAAGAAAAGGAATAAACTTCCAAGGAAAGTAGATGCAAACCCTCCAGAGAACAGAAAGCTAATACGCATGTGCCTGGATTGGGTTCAAGACAGATGGGCGTGGTAGGCTGCTTAAACAAACTAGAGAGAACTCCCACATGGCAACATGAAAAATATTAAAATAAAACCTATGCTAGTCAAAAAAACCCAAACAAACTCAAGGACAGATTTGCCCTGAGATCAGGCAGTTTGGCAGTCTGGTAATGGAGCTTAGAAAATTTGGGCATGTCAAAGAAAAGTGCTTTTATTTGAGAACATATTTGAAATATGCCAAATTTGTCTCCCACCCTCCTCTACTGGGTAGTTCTTCAGTGGGTGGCGGGGGGAGGGAGGGGGAGGGAGGAGGATATCTGTTCATTGAAACTGGAGCAAAAACTAGCTAGAAAATATACCTTTATTTCTTTTGCCAAAGATAAGTCTCAAGATTTGTGTTCATATCTGTCTTCTGTCTTCCTGACCTGAGTCTTCATGTAGGAAAACACTCGCAACTCCTGGAAAGCAGATGGGCATGGCCTTCACACTGTCTGGGTTATGGCAGCAGGTGGAGGTGGCGCTAGTGGTCAAGAACCTGCCTGCCAGTACAGGAGACAGAAAGAGAAGCGAGCTCAATTGCCAGGCCTGGAAGATCCCCTGGAGGAGGAAATGGCAACCCACACCAGTGTTCTTGCCTGGAGAATCCCATGGATAGGGGAGCCTGGCGGGCGATACTCCATGGGGTCACAGAGAGTCAGACACAATCGAAGTGACTTAGCCCAGAATACTCTACTCCAAATCTTCTTGGAACTTCCTGGAGATCATCCTCTTCAGAAATTCCATCCTCAGTGTTATTCCCTGTTTGTTCTTATTAATTACTAGACAAAAATTATGTGTGGAGAGCCAGAAAGAAATGGGGAGATATTTATACAAAACCCAGGAGATCAAACCAGTCAATCCTAAAGGAAATCAACCTTGAATATCCATTGAAAGAACTGTTGCTGAAGCTCCAGTATTTTGGCCACCTGATGCAAAAAGGGTGACTCATTGGAAAAGACCCTGATGCTGGGAAAGATTAAAGGGAAAAGGAGAAGGGGGTGGCAGAGGATGAGAAGGTTGGATGGCATCACCGGCTCAGCGGACATGAATCTGAGCCAACTCCGGGAGGTAGTGGAGGACAGAGGAGCCTGGTGTGCTGCAGTCCATGGGGCTGTAAAGAGTCAGAGAAAGCTTAGTTACTGAACAGCAGAAACAGTGAGTTCTGCCTCCGCACCCAAGGTGTTGGGAACATTCCAATGCCTTGCGTGCTGGGACATCCCCAAGGCGAGTCTGGAAGCCCATGCCTCCCAGCGAAGCGTCGATCTTGCACGTCACCCAGAACATCTCAGGCTGGCTTGGTGGCGTCCTCCGTCCAGCAGAGCATTCCCGAAGGCCTGGTGGTGGCCAGCCCCTCTCTCACTGGTACCTAGGACGGCGTCAGCTTTCTGAGTGGGACCTGCCTCCATAGGCTTCCGGGGGGCTCAGCGGCCAGGATGCTCTTCTGCCACGATGTTTGGGAACTGGAAGCAACTGGGACTTGGGTCAAGACTTGTGGTCCCCAGTGAATTCAGCTTGCAGACATATTTTGTTTGGCCTGCCCAGCAGTGATAAAATTGTGTCTATTTAAAAAATTAATTACGTGTGTGTCAGTATTTAACACATGAGAGATTTTACTTGAAAATGAGAAGTTCTAGCTTCTTCTGAAATCTGGAGGCTCTGTCCATATGGGGCCACACCTGCCCAGCCACAGTTGGTTGAGAAACATCTGCCCATTTCATAAGAGCCTGGCTTCTGTGTTCCCTCCTGTCTCTGCTCAGCCCCCTGTGCTCAATTATTTCACCTGTCTGCCTGTCCTAGACCATTAGGAGGGGACTCCAACCTACACATTTATGTGTGATACGGGTGGCTATAGCATATATTGCTGCAAATGCCTTAGATATCATCTTCAATTTCCAGAGCAGCCTGCCCTTTAGATGATTAACTTCAGCTTTTAAAAACCAGAATTGTTAATTATCCTGGCAGTATTTTCTTCGCTTGAGACCAGATCAAATTGCCGGTAAGGGAAGTGACTATTTGGTGGGTTCATCTAAGAGATTGGCTTTCTCTTTTATCCCCCTTCTGCTATTTTCTCGTTACTCCCACCCTCCCTGCCAACTAATCCAGCGTGGAAGAAACTCTTCAGGTGTTTAAAGGAGTTGGAAACTATTCCAGGAAGTGCTGAAAGTTGGCCACGCTGTCAGAGGATAAAAGCACGGTGTTCAATCCAAAAGCTTCGTGAAGTGGTTTTTTTTTTTTTTTTTAATTGCAAGTTCCAAGTTAAATTTTTGGATGCTTATCTTCTCTACATTTTAATGAGAAGTTTTTGCTAAGGATTTTTTAGAAAAACAGAGATGCTAAAGTTTAAACCCTTTGCACAATAGCTGTGAGTACTGAAGCAACATGCTGTTTTTATACTTTGAAAAACACCAATGCTCACATAATCAGCAGGGGCAGGAATATTGGACAAGTAAATATGGAATATTGTGCTCACAGGCAATAACCATGTCTATTAAATATGCAAACCGTGCGGACTTGTATGGAATTTTTTTCATCACATCATTTTATAGGTATATGTGTGTGTAAGACTGGCTGTATAGTAAACTTTTATGAGTTAAATCATTTTTTCCACTAGTATTCATTGTAATTACCAGGATGTTTATTGTAATTTCTGATTGATCTTCAATTGGCACTGCCTCATAACAATTTATCTTAAAAATTCCCTGCCTGTAGGCCTTTTAGTTATGTGGTGAGTGATTTATTTATAAACCTTCAACATACTCAAGAGTTCAATATCAAAAGGGACCCACTTGTAAAGTGAAAAATTCTTGTATAAAGCAAGTAATGTCATGGTCATTTTTGCATTTAGGCAGATGAGTCATATTGACCTATAGGAGAGGGATTTGTCCTCTTTCATAGCAATTCTATGTCTTCAGTTCAGTTCAGCCGCTCAGTCGTGTCCGACTCTTTGCGACCCCATGAATCGCAGCACGCCAGGCCTCCCTGTCTCAGTTTCTTTCCTGTCTATAATTTCTATGACAGCAGGAATCATGCCTTTGTGGGTTTTATTTTCCTTTTAAAGAATTGTGGTAAAACATCTATAACATGACACTTGGCATTTTAACCATTTATAAGAGTAGAGTCCTGTGGCATCAAGTGCATTCCCATCATCCGTCTCCAGAATGCCTCTCGTCTTCCAAAACTGAACACATGCACTCAGTCATGTGCGATTCTCTGCGCCTCTGTGGACCATAGCCCGCCAGGCTCCTCTGTCCATGGGATTTCCCAGGCAAGAACACCGGAGTGGGTTGCCATTTCCTCCTCCAGGGGGTCTTCCAGATCCAGGGATCGAACCCATATCTCCTACATCTCCTGCATTGCAAGCAGACTCTTCACTGCTGAGCCCCGGGGAGGCCCTCTGAGACTGAGCCTCTGCGCATAGTAAATAGTAGCCCTCCACCCCGCCCCCAGCCCCCGCAGTCACCGTCCTGCTCTCTGTCTCTACGAATCTGACTAGTCTAGGGGAGAAGGAGATGGCAGCCCACTCCAGTGTTCTTGCCTGGAGAATCCCAGGGACGGGGGAGCCTGGTGGGCTGCTGTCTATGGGGTCGCACGACTGAAGTGACTTAGCAGCAGCAGCAGGGACCTCATATAAGTGGAGTCTTGCAGTATTTGTCCTTTTGTGACTGGCTTATCCCGTGTGGCGTCTCCAAGGTTCATTCCCGTTGCAGTCTGTGTCAGAATGTGCCTTTGTTTTTTGAGACCCACCTACCTGGAATCCAGCTTACAGTAGGAGACAGGAGGCAGCAATGCATGTTTGTTGAATGAATACAAGGAAGAAAGAATCAATCTGCTACATTATATCCTTAGAACCAGACACACAGTAGGTCCTCTGTAAGCCTTTGAGAGATTAAAAGAACTGCTTGCCTTCCTGAAGGCTGAAGTGGATCCCAAAGAACAAGCAGATATTTTCTGAAGTATGAAACATTCCCCGTTTCCCTTGCCTGTGTTGATGAAATCCAAGGTACAAAAAGCAACTCTGTGGTGTATTTTCTTGGGCTTGCAATTTGGGTTGCTTTGTGCTCCCTGCTAATTAACGAGTTGGTGATGTGCTGTTTGTCTTTTCGTCTGCCTCTGAGCTTGTCAGAAGTCAGTGACAAGCCCAGTGAAACTGGGGGGCACTCTGATAATTAAGGCTTGGAGGGCTTCTTACCGACCCCATCATGTTACCAATCGCTTCCTCGGCCTCAACTGATGGGTAGCTGACATCTGACAAAACAGTGGCCTTCTCTCATCTACACAAGCAGCAGGACACTTTTCCACCTTTTAATGGCTGAGCGAATTTCATCCCGAGCAACTCGGACAAAATGAAAGTGTGTTGTCAAAGTTGTTTGTGAAGATGACTGCATTTAGAAAAGAAGAAAAGTCTTGATACACTCAGAACTGCCAGACACAGACACAGACACAGACACACACAGAGAGTCTGTGCTCTCAGCATCTAACTAGTAGAGCATTGAAAAAGTAAACTATACAAACTTGGATTTGAATGCTTCAGTGGTGTAAGGAGAAGCGGTGTGGTGGTCTGTCTTCTTTTCTTTGACAACATTCACACTTACAGGTCAGTTGAGTCTGTGTCTCAGTTTTAAAGGAACAAGGGTGATAGAAGAACATTGAAGTAATTCTCTAAAACTGATTGTATCCTCAGTGATCAGTGCAAACAAACAGAGGAAAACAGTAGAGTGGGAAAGACTAGAGATCTCTTCAAGAAAATTCAAGACACCAAGGGAATATTTCATGCAGAGGTGGGCACAATAAAGGACAGAAATGGTATGGACCTAACAGAAGCAGAAGATATTAAGAAGAGGTGGCAAGAATACACACAAGAACTGTTCAAAAAAGATCTTCACGACCCAGATAATCATGATGATGTGATCACTCATCTAGAGCCAGACATCTTGAAATGTGAAGTCAAGTGAGCCTTAGAAAGCATCACTATGAACAAAGCTAGTGGAGGTGATGGAATTCCAGTTGAGCTGTTTCAAATCCTGATAGATGATGCTGTGAAAATGCTGCACTCAATGTGCCAACAAATTTGGAAAACTCAGCAGCGGCCATGGGACTGGAAAGGTCAGTTTTCATTCCATTCACAAAAAAAGGCAATGCTGAAGAATGCTCAAACTACTGCAGAATTGTACTCATTTCACACACTAGCAAAGTAATGCTCAAAATTCTACAAGTGAAACTTCAACAGTTCATGAACTGTGAACTTCCAGATGTTCAAGCTGAATTTAGAAAAGGCAGAGGAACCAGAGATCAAATTGCTAACATCTGTTGGATCATCGAGAAAGCAAGAGAGTTCCAGAAAAACATCTACTTCTGCTTTATTGACTGTGTGCATCACCACAAACTGTGGAAAATTCCTAAAGAGATGGGAATACCAGACCACCTTACCTGCCTCCTGAGAAATCTGTATGGAGGTCAAGAAGCAACAGTTAGAACTGGACATGGAAAAACAGACTGGTTCCAAATTGGGAAAGGAGTACATGAAGGCTGTATATTGTCACCCTGCTTATTTAACTTATATGCAGAAAACATTACGAGAAATGCTGGGCTAGATGAAGCACAAGCTGGAATCAAGATTGCTGGGAGAAGTATCAGTAACCTCAGATATGCAGATGACATCACCCTTATGGCAGAAAGTGAAGAACTAAAGAGCCTTTTGATCAAAGTGAAAGAGGAGAGTGAAAAAGCTGGCTTAAAAGTCAACATTCAGAAAACTAAGATCATGGCATCCGGTCCTATTCCTTCATGGCAAATAGGTGGGGAAACAATGGAAACAGTGACAGACTTTATTTTCTTGGGCTCCAAAAATCACTGCAGATGGTGACTGCAGCCAAGAAATTAAAAGATGCTTGCTCCTTGGAGGAAAAGCTATGACCAACTTAGACAGCAGATTAAAAAGCAGAGACGTTACTTTGCCGACAAGGTCTGTCTAGTCAAAGCTATTGTTTTTCTAGTAGTTGTGTGTGGGATGTGAGTTGGATCATAAAGGAAGCTGAGCGCTGAAGAATTGATGCTTTTAAACTCTGGTGTCAGAAAAGACTCCTGAGAGTCCTTTGGACTGCAAGGAGGTCAAACCAGTCAATCCTAAAGGAAATCAACCCTAAATATTCATTGGAAGGATTGATGCTGAAGCTGAAACTCCAGTACTTTGGCCACCTGATGCGAAGAACTGACTCATTGGAAAAGACCCTGACACTGGGAAAGTTTGAAGGTGGGAGGAGAAGGGCGTGAGGATGAGATGGTTGGATGACATCACTGACTTGATGGACATGAGTTTGAGTAAACTCCGGGAGTTGGTGATGGACAGGGAAGCCTGGCGTGCCGCAGTCCATGGGGTCGCAAAGAGTCGGAAATGACTGGGTGACTGAACTGAACTGATGGTATCTTAATGTGCAAGATCTGAATCTGTAATGCAAACCCACCAGATAATTGTCAATGGGAAAGACTAGAGATCTCTTCAAGAAAATTAGAGATAACAAGGGAACACTTCATGCAAAGATGGGCTCGATAAAGGACAGAAATGCTAAGAACCTAACAGAAGCAGAAGCTATTAAGAAGAGGTGGCAAGAATACACAGAAGAACTGTACAAAAAAGATCTTCATGACCAAGATAATCACGATGGTGTGATCACTCACCTAGAGCCAGACATCCTGGAATGTGAAGTCAAGTGGGCCTTAGAAAGCATCGCTATGAACAAAGCTAGTGGAGGTGATGGAATTCCAGTTGAGCTATTTCAAATCCTGAAAGATGATGCTGTGAAAGTGCTACACTCAATATGCCAACAAATTTGGAATACTCAGCAGTGACCACAGGACTGGAAAAGGTCAGTTTTCATTCCAATCCCCCCCAAAAACAAACCAAAACCCACACAAAAAATTCCTAAGTGTGTCTCATGGTCAAAATTGAGAACCCTGACTGTAGGCCAGTAGATGCCATCAGCACCTTGAGGGCAGAGACCTTGTGTATTTCATTGTTGCCTCGGAAGGTGCTGGAAACACAGTGGGAGATTGTTTATTTGTTGAATGGAGTGTTATACCGAACCCAAGACTCAAATAATGTATTCACCATATATCCACATATTCATACATTCATTCAGTGGCCATCTTTTTTGGTGAAGCTGGTGACACGGGGCAGATGTGGCTACTGAGATAGAGTTTAGGGTTCAAGGTGTATATGTGGAATCAGCGTCTGTTGAGGGATGAGGGAGGAAACAAAACTGGGCAGAGACAGGTGGAATCGTGATGCAGGTGTGTGAGGTCTTGGCCAACCCCAGTCGGCAGCGCTGGCGTGTGTACTGCCCCTCGGAGTGCTCTGTGGTTTTGTTTATTTCTTACTGACTCTGCTGGGTTTCGCTGCTGTGCAGGGCCTTTCTCTGTTTGCCGTGAGCGGGGGCTCCTCTCTTGCTGTGGAGCGTGGGCTCTAGGCACACGGGTTCAGTAGTTGTGGCTCATGGACTCGAGAATGCTGGCTCAGCGGTTCTGGTGCACGGGCTTAGCTGCCTGCAGCGTGTGTGATCTTCCTGGGTCAGCCGTCGAATCCACGTGCATTGACAGGTGAATTCTGAACCACTGGACCGCCAGGGAAGCCTGAGTGTCCTGTGTTGGGTCTAAGTGGCGGGGCTTTATACCCACGCTTTGCCTGGTTACTCTTGCATGCTCTCCAGTGCAGGGCCTGGCCTTGGGAGAGCTTTCTGTGTGTGCAGACCGGCAGTAACAGGTAACTTGTTACCGGCTGGCCATACATCCAAAGCTGGGCAGCAAATCCTTCCTTGAAAAGAGATCTGGGCGGCACAGCTCTTTGTCCATTCTTTGCAGTCAAGAGGCAAGGAGAAGAATGTTTAAAGATGTAGGCTGTGGAGTCTGACTTCCTAGCTTTGATGTCTGGACGTGCCACTCCCTGGCTCAATGGCTCTAGCCGGTTATCCGTCTGCTCTGAGGCTCAGTCTTGCGCCTGCAGCGCAGTGGTTATTAGACCTGTCTGACAAGGCGGCTGCAGAGCATGGTGCAAGAAGTGGTTTGAAGGCACACAGTGGGCACTTAATAAGCTTAGGTATTTCCCCTTCATGAGCTTCCTGATGGCTCAGATGGTAAAGAATCTGCCTGCAATGCAGGGGACCTGGGTTTGATTTGGTTGGAAAGATCCCCTGGAGAAGGAAATGGCAACCCTCTCCAGTATTCTGGCCTGGAGAATTCCATGGACAGAGGAACCTGGCGGGTTACAGTCTGGGGTCGCAAAGAGTTGGACACGACTGAGCAACTAACACTTTCACCTTTCATTACCCTTCATATTATAGTAATATTCTATATAATTGTAATTAAAAGTTGTAATATTAAATAATATAAAACATGGAGTCCTCTTTTGCTTATATGCAGGAACACACTGGGATGATAAAATGTTAGTGAGAAAAAGGGCAGTTTTATACCTACTAATGATAATACATATATATAAAACTTTTATTCCTCTGGGTTTGAGGACCATCTTTGCCTCCTTGTACACTAGACAAATACATTTGTTCATGGCCTGTGTGCATTTTTCTTTTTTTTTTCAGAGCAGTGAGTATCTAGACTCTTGCTTTTAAATGAGACAATTGGGGAGGCGATAGGATGATCAGATTCATAACTTGTCTCCTCTCTTCCTGTGGGCTCTGGGGCTCCACTCCAGCTGCAGCAGCTCCATTTAAAATCAGAGATTCGATGTCTCTATTTTCAGATCTCAGAAGGGCTCAAGGAACTCCACCATCGGGTTTAGTAGTGAAGATGTAGCGCCAAGATTAAGCAAGGTTGGTTACATTTGTAAATGAAAAAGGCTCAAAGCTTTGTTTGAACAAATTGAGGCAATAGATCTTAGGTGGGATGGAACTCTAGCAGAACTGTGAAATTTCTATGAAAAAAAAACTTCACACCAGTGAGTGTTAAAGTTCTGGAATTAACAATGCTACTGTATGCAGACTGCGAAGGTCATCCTTAGTTTTATCCTTACACTCTCCCCGCTTGTGATGATAAAAGTCAAACTGTGTCAGTTATGATCAGGGACTACTTTGCATACGGTCCTGCACAGTGGTGACTTAAAAACAATAGAATTTTGGGCTTCCTTGTTGGTCCGGTGGCTGAGACTCTGAGCTCCTAATTCAGAGAGCCTAGGTTTGATCCCTGCTCAGAGAACTAGATCCCGTGTGCTGCAACTAAGCCAAATATATAAATAAATCAACATTTAAAAATTAAAAAAAAAAGTAATAAAAAACAGGATTTTATTTCAGTCTCACAGAAATAAAAGTCCCATCTTGGGGGCTGACCTTGCTCTGGAAATCTGTTAGGGTACCTGGGAGCCTCTGTGCCGCCGCTTTCTCTTAATACGCCGCCTTCATTGTCCCTCTGACCCAGGATTGCTGTCATTAGGGTTGCATTGCAGCCGGGGGTGGGGGGCAGGAAAGGGGATGCCATGCCCATCCCCTCCTTTTTAAATGCAAAGTAAACAACCTGCACGTAGTTACTTCCTGTTCACACATCATTTAACCACATGGCCACACCCAACTATGAGCGGCACTGGGGAGTATGGGCTTTCTGTGGCCAGGTGTGCAGTTAGGATGTCTACTGTTGTGTAAAGGAGGATGGAGGTTCTTTCTTTACAATTCTCCCCAGACTCCCTTGGAGGGAACTTTCTTTCATCCTCCCTTAGAGTTTGTGGTGGGCATAGGGCTGCCCCCATCTCTGCTACTTCCATCCCTTTCTCTTCACACCCTTTTGTCTTTATGCTGAAACATTTGCATTCACCCTGCCTTTCTGTCTTCATCAGAGTGTCCATATTATGAAGATGGAGAAACAGATTGGTTGGATAATCACACCAATTAGACAAGAAGGAAGTCAATTCTTTTGATTTTTTTTTTAAGATGACATCTCCATAATCACTTGACTGTCTTATCTCCTATGGGTTCCGCACCACACAGGCCTGAATATCTTTATATTTTAACTTGCATTTACACTTAAAATTTAGAAAAAGCAGTTCTTATCTTCTCCGTTTTGGTCAAAATGGCCTTCTGCTAATGATGTAATTAGTGAACGATACAAGACAAAAGGGGAGCGCTTTCAGTTTTACAAAGTCAATGAAGTGGCAACATCTGCCACGTCTGCTGTTTGTGCAAAATGTTTCGCGGAACTCTACTGTCGTAATGTGTTTTTGTGAGCAGCTACTGTAGTTGCTGAAGCTAAATTATAATAATTTGATGACAGCGTGCGAGATGAATTTGCTGAAGTACTGCCTCCTCGACGGCTGTCAGATCTACTTTGGAACGGGAGAGGCTCTCTTGCCAGTCTTGGTCACACCCAGAGTGTGTTCTGTGTGGGAGGTTTTCTTACAGAGCCTTCCTCTGCTGACTTCTCTTTCACAATGCCCCTAATTGTTTCTTCCAGAATTTTGATTCCTGGTTTAAAAACAAACAACAACAAAATAACTCTACTAAATTTTTGTCAGCTTTATTTTAAAAAAATTTACTTATTGGTCTGTGCCAAGTCTTAGTTGTGGCCTGTGTGATCTAGTTCTTTGACCAGGGATTGAACCCAGGCCCCTGCATTGGGAGCGTGGAGTCTTAGCCACTGGACCACCAGGGAAATCCCTTTATCAGTTTTATAAAATGCTTTATTTTATTTCCCACCTCAACTGAATTCCTGAGGTCACCCTTTAGTCAAGAGGTGTCCTTATAAGTTGGGAAGTTGGGTTATGGTATCTGACTCACTGAGGCATCTTTCAGGGGATTGTTCCTACACCCCCATGGATAAGTTTCTGTTCATTTGCGCTTCATGCTCTTTGCCTGTGTCCACCTCTACCCATCCCAGTGGTGTGCTAGAGCTCGAATATGTGCTGGCTCTGAAGAGCTGGTTGAACACGTATTTTCCCACCATCTGCATTTAATGACATTGTATTGGTAGCTTCACATTGGTCTTAGTGAAAGGGTGACACCAAGGAGATTGGCAAATGTTGCAAATCAGAGCCAGTGATGACACACTTACCAGCCCATCACTGATCACTCCTCTGTGGTTCCCTGTCTCTCTCCTTTTTCATTTGTTGAAAACTTGGTTTATGAATCACAGTCTTCGTCCCTCCATGTCTGACAACGCTGTCAGAGATTTTAATGTCTATGTTGCCTTAGTGAGTAAGGGCCAGGGTTACTCCAGATCCTCCCCTGCCAGGAACTGTGCTGTGTGCCCAGTCGCTCAGTCATGTCCAACTCTTTGTGGCCCAATGGGCTTTAGCCCTCCAGGCTCCTCTGTCCATGGGATTCTCCAGGCAAGAATACTGGAGTGGGGTGCCATGCCCTCGTCCAGGGGATCTTCCCAACTCAGGGACCAAACCCAGGTCTCCCGCATTGCAGGCGGATTCTTTACCGTCTGAGCCACAGTCCAGCACAATGAAGCCGTGTCCCACACCCCGCATGACTTTTTCTCTTTGTGTCAGACAGCCGGGGAGTTGAAAAACCTGACTCTAATGATTGGGACCTAGAACCGAATTCCGTTTTATATATAGCACAAAGTGATCTTTGTACAGGTTTAATACCCACTGCATAAACTGAAGGAGACTTGTACTCTGTTTTGTTTGGAAATTCACCAACAGTTATTCACTTCCAAAATCATGTCCCTGCTGGCAATACCACCCTGGTATTTGAGTCACCTATCCAACCCACCTTATCAGCCTGTATTTGATTAACTTTTAGCTAATTCACATTTCTCCCTAGCTGTTATAACCATCTGACATGTTTACTGCTGTCGTGAATGAGGAACGAGCTTGCTCTGTTTTTTCATTTTTGTGTTTTCACTTCCAGTATTTGGAATAGAATGGATCAGGGCCAAGCAGTACATACTTTGGGTTTTGTGGACCCCAGAGTTGTCTCCTCTGCTGACCTCTGACACTGAGTGGGAAAGCAGCTGTGAACAACATGTAAACACGTGAGCGTGGCTGTATGCCAATAAAACTTTATTTAGACACTGAAATTTGAATTTCATGCAAATTCACATGTCAGGGTATGTTATTGTTCTTTGGATTTAAAAAATGTGAAAAAAAAAGCATTCTTAGCTTATGGGCTATAAAAAACCAATTTAGCAGAGGGCTAAATTGGGTCTACAAGCTGTAGTTTGCCAACTTCTGTACTAGGTACTTAAAAATAATTCATTTCAGCTCATGAATGATTCTGTAATACTGTGGATATATTGATAACTATTTCAGGCACATGTGAAAACTTATTTTTGAGCCTATATATCTCATGAGACGTGTGTGTGTGTTAGTCACTCAGTCGTGTCAGACTCTTTGCAGCCCCATGGACTCTAGCCCTCCAGGCTGCTCTGTATGGGATTGCCCAGGCAAGACCACTGGAGTGGCTTGCCATTTCTTTCTCCATTGAACAAGTGTATATCAGAATCAAATGCACCTTTGGACTGTACATGTCTATACTCTACGTTTTAACTGTCTATCAATAGATAAAGGGAGTAATATTGTAAAGTTCAGAAACAGGATCCGGTTTAGCAAATGTCTCAGTGTTGCAATGAAGCCTATAGACCACAACACAGATCATCTCCAGTTTATTATATGTTTTCTTAATAAATAGAAGAGGGGTGGAAAGACTCTGTGCATTTTCAACTTGAATGGACATGCCCAGCATTTTCCTTGGATCTTCAGAGTTTATCATAACTGGACTTTTAGCACTGCCATCATCTTTCTACAAACTCCATTTGGAAAAATAGACCTTAAGACCCATGTAAGAACACTCAGACTCCTCAGAGCAAATAACTTAAACATAACAAATTGAAGCTTACGAAAGTCAGAATGGTAAAACTAATAGGGCTGTTAAAACCAGCTTTCCTGAAAATTATGAATTGGTTGGCCTGTTTCTTATAATGGCAAATAGTGAATCTTGATCATTCATCAGGCCACATGTCATAAATTAGGTGCTGAGAGAGGCTGCAAAATTCTTTATAGCATCACAGAAAGCTACTGTGCTGCCTTCGTGTCACATTGTTAGATTCCAGTGGTGCCAGCACTCATCGGGCAATGAAAGTTTTAGAATTGTAACAAGTTGTCAAATGTTTATCAACGGGATTTTATGAAGGACTAAAAAGTTATGTACAATACTGCACAGGCCATTAGGGGAATAATAATAGTAATAAAGAGACTTTATTCTCATCAAGACTTATGTGGCAGCTCTCTTTTCTCCCCAAACTTGGTTAATGGAGGTTGGGAGAAGCAAATAATTCAGTGCCAGAAGGAGAACAGCTTGAAGCTTTAGACGGAATATCTGTATTATGTGTTGAATAGAATATAATGGATATGTGGGCTATATCTCTATAGATATGTAGATCTCTGTTATTTATGGAGAAAGGTACTCAGGAATGAAACAGCCTTAACAAATGCCCTGTCAATTGTGCTTTATGGATCCTGATGCAGAGCAGAGGGCGGGTGGGCCTTGACATCGGGCTGAGCCGGGTTCAGTTCCTGCCTGCTGTCTTAGTATCTGTGTGTCTCTCTACGCGGAAGTTGCCTGCTGCAGAAAAGGAGGCACAGCAATGAAACGTGTCTTATTAGGTTTGTTGCGTGGATTTTAAAAAATAAAGCCTTTGGCCTGATTGATTGCACTTAGGGAGCCCAGACACGCCCCTCCCCCCCAGAAAGACCCGGTTGACCACCCTCATTGGCCATACGACCTTGGGCTGGCCTCTTTACCTCTCGCAGTCTGTTTCTCCGCTTATCCAGAGGAGACAACTATCTGCTCACTCGTTTACTGCCTGAAGATTGAATGAGATGGTGTCTGTGGAGAGCCTAGCATAGAGTTAGCCATAGAGATCTTGTCTTTATAAGTCCCCGTTTCTTTCATTCAGAATATGTATATGCATGCTTGTGTGTGTGTGTGTGTGTGTGTGTGTGTGTGTGTGTGTGCGCGCGCGCGCTCAGTTGTGTCCAACTCTTTGTGACCCCCACCAACTGTAGCCCACCAGGCTCCTCTGTCCATTGTATTTTTCCAGGCAAGAACACTGGAGTGGGTTGCCATTTCCTCCTCCAGAGGATCTTCCTGACTCAGGGGTCCAACCTGTGTCTCCTGCGTTGGCAGGTGGATTCTTTATCACTGAGCCACCTGGGAATCTCATGTACTCATATACACATGTGTATATTATTTACTGAAGTGTAACTCACCTACAACGCTGTGTTTGCTCCAGGTATACAGCAGAATAATTCAATAATTCAATACATTGCAAAATGATCCCCATGATATGCATATTTACCATCTGTCAGGGGTATATTCTTTGTTTTAAAAGAACATTTTTACTGAAGTATATTTGATTTATTAATAAAGTGTATTAATTTTAGATTGTCAGGGGTGTATGCTTAAAAATGAGACAAAATAAACTATCTTCAGAGATATAGCACTGTTACAGTAACTGTTTCATAAATCACCTTTAACTTTCTTTCAAAAGGTTCTAGAGACTTCATGAACACACAATCACCAGTTTGTGTGTCTACTGCATTAGACGGTAGGAAGCAAATATAGTTACTATCAGTCTCTGCTGGATGGCAAGCTCTGTCGGAGCAGGGAATCCATGTCTCATGCCTGTATCTGTATTCCTAGCATGCTTATTTGGGACATAGGTGCTTCATTCCTAGACACTCAATTAATATTTGTAAACAGATCCATCTCCAGCAGAGACGAGCAATAAATAAACCCACTAGTTCATCTTCTGTTTGTTCCTCCGCACCAAGGGTGGGTGTACGGTTTATCAGGATCCCAGCAGGGACCAGATGGTACATTCCAACTGGGTGATTTGAGGAGAGTGTACAGAAGAGTGTATTGATTACAGTATGGGTGGTGTGCATGAAAACCACCAGGGACCAGCCCTGCCCTGAGCCTCCATCCCCTGACCACAAGGCAGATGGGGAGGAGCATTTACTAGACAGAGAAAGATTCTGCAAGAGAAGAGGTGACTGTGAGGAGCGGGCCTTAGGGCAGAGCTGTGAGTTTTCCTTCATGGAGATGCTCGCTTTGCGTGTGCCCACATGACCAGGCTGAACTACATCCCCCAGAATCCCCTCCTTGGAGGTGTGTGGTCAGGGAGGGCCATGGAGAGACTTGTGTGTGGGATTTGGAGGGTGACTTGAAGCCCTTTTGTGGCTCACACCCTTTGTCCCCATTCATCAGCTGGTTTTCCTCCTTGGCCTGGGGGGCGGCCAATCCCCCAGGGGATCTACCCTGATCCCCTTTCCTTGGTTCCTCCTTCAGCTTCTCCAGCTCTGGGCCAGGCACGTGTTCAGCTCTATGATGAAGTTCAGCCTGGCGGCTGCAGTCATCACAATCAGAGGAACAAGAACTGACTCAAGCTTCTGTCCAGCTGCGTGGACCCCAGCTCATCCTTGTGGGTTTCAGCTTGTCCTGATCCTTCCCCACTTCACATCCCTATTCCTTCCTGATGGTCCACCCTGCGGACCCCAAGCTCCAGCCTGTGACCCAGAGACAACAGTTGTATGGAGACTGCTTAACATTACTTGCTGCCTCAAGGGCTTAGGGTCAAATCCCTGAAACAAATACAGCTGTGTATGTAGGCAAACATGGGCTTCCCTGGTGGCTCAGGGGCAAAGAATCCTCCTGCAGTACAGAAGCCGCAGGAGATTTGGGTTTGATCCCTGGGTCAGGGAGATCCCCTGGGGAGGGGAATGGCAAGCCACTCCAATATTCCTGCCTGGAGTATCCCATGGACAGAGGAGCCTGGGGGGCTACAGTTCATAGGATTGAAAAGAGTTGGACATGACTGTAGCGACTTAGCATGCGTGTAGCCAAACACCCACACACGAATGCAAGCATTTGTACCCCTAGTTGTTCTGCTCGTCTGTTCTTAGCTTGGATTTGCTATAGCAGAGCCCTGCAGACAGGGTAACACATTTCTTTCTCACAGTTAGGAAAGCCTGAGATCAGGGTGCCAGTATGGCCATGCTCCGGTGAGAGCCCTCTTCAGGGTTGCAGATGGACAACTTCTCCTTGTATCCTCACCTGGCAGAAAAAGAGAGAGCTAGCTCCCTGGCCTCTTATAAAAGCACTAATCCCATTCATTGAGGGCTCCATCCTCATGACCTAGTCACCTCCTGAAGGTCCCACCTCCAGATACCATCAACTGGGGTTAAGGCTTTAAGATACGATTGGTTTTTTTTTTTTTTTTGGCTGTGCCAAATGGCATGTGGAATCTTAGTTCCCTGACCAGGAATCGAATTTGCACCCCTTGCATTGGAAGGGTGGAGGCTTAGCCACTGGATCCCCAGGGAAGTCCCTCAAGATATGAATTTTTGCAGCAAATCAGGTTGGCCGAGCTGTCTAAGCTGCGTTCAGGTTGCAGTCTCTCCTGGAGGCGTCGGTTCAGATCCCACTCCCGATATTATACTTTACAGTTTCCTGGTGGCTCAGAAGGTAAAGAATCTGCCTGCAATGCAGGAGACCCAGGTTCAATCCCTGGGTCTGGAAGATCCCCTGGAGAAGGGAATGACAACTCACTTCGGTATTCTTGCCTGGAGAATCCCATGGACAAAAGAGCCTGCTGGGCTACGGTCCAGGAGGGTCACAAAAAGTCACACAGCTGAGCAGCTAACACTTTCACTCCACTTCAAACATTCAGACCATAACAAACACTGACTGAAGCAGGAACACAATAAGCCCTTGGTGACACCATTGAAATTAGCCAGGGTGGAGAGAATTAATACCTTGATCTTCCTTTTCTTCCCTGAGCTTGCCTGCTGGTAACAGCCAATAAAGCAGACCCAACCAGAAAGCATAATGTCAGCCTCTTGGAGCCTGGAGAATAGTGGAGAAGGCTGGAGTGAGACTCTGGAGGAGCCAACCATCTCTAGGGAGTTGTCCACCCTGGAGGCCATTTGTTTAGGTAAATTTACATTAGCTAAATTCAATATATTCATTCAGACATGAGTTCTGCAAATGTTTATTCAACACCTATGAGCCAGGCCCTGTGCTGAATGCTGGGACCACACAAAGACTAATTCTAATGTGGCAGGTGATTTATTGGGTATCACCGTGTATTTTGTTCTCTCTGATGTATTTCCCTTGCCGTACGAAGAAGGGAGCTGAGACTTTGAATTTGCCTGGTTGAATTTCAACAAGTCTGTTTAAATGACTCATTTAGCATTTTACAGCAGCTTGTGTGTAGTAGGGCCAAAGGCAAAAATTTCCCAGCTTAAAATTTGGAAAATCTAAAGTTGTTTGAAGGGTATTGTGCTGGAGGGAGCCGGGGAAGAACGCTTTCAGGAGGTGGGAGCATATGGAAGGCAGAGAGGTGGGGGCGACCCTGGAGCTGGGGAAGGGGTTCTGGTTTTGCATTTTCGCTGGGAGAAGGGGCCTGATCCCTCTCTCACCGTCCCCAGGAGGTGCCTGAGCCTTGGAGGGGCTGTCGGTGCTGTGTGGACACTATTCTTCAGCAGGGAGTGAGCGTGTGCGTGTGTTTTGCGGGGCACAGCGCATATGAGCGTGGAGGCTACCATCTAAAAATCAGAAATCTCTTTTTTGTTTCCCTGAATGTTCTGTGCTGCATCTGCCCCCTGGGGTTCTTGTATGATCCTAGCGAGGGTTGGAAAGCCTCCCCCGCAAAGACCGAGACGAGTTTCTCATCAGCCCAACAGAGGAGGCTTGAAGCAGACTGAACTTGATCTCGACAAATAAAGAAATGTGACAGTTTGTGGACCGGGTGTTGCTGGAGTGTGTGTATCGGCCATGACCACCTTCGCAGCAGCCACTTTACGGAACGCCTACTGCTTGCATGTAGTTGTGCTAGCCGCTTTTCTTCCTTATTCGCTCATCTATTCGGTGAGCAGGGACGGAGTATGTCGTGTAGGGCCCTGTTCTTCAGAATAGGGCTGAGCGCGGAGGATACGGCAGTGAGCAACACAGATGAAGCGTCTCGTGGAGCTCAAATGACGGCGGGAGGCCAAGAGCGGGTGCAGAAGGGAGTCCGTGTAACAGAAGGAAGGAGGACCATTCCAGGCAGCGGGAGCGGCTTGGGCCGGGACGCTGAGTGTGGCTGGGAGGCCAGTGTGGCTGCAAAGGGCAGGCGAGCAGGAGCAGGGTGGAGCCAAGGCCTGCGGGACGGGCTAGGGAGGTGAGGACGCCCGGGTCACGTGGGAAGGGCTCTATTTTCCCGGCGTCAACTCTGTTGATAAATATCACTTAGTTCCTATTTCTAAGTAACTTGAGTTTAGTGAGGAAGGTGAATCTATAAACTGGTGATTTTAACCAGTTTGTGCAGTGACGAAACTCTCTTCCTAGAACTTCCTTCCAGCTCTTGTGAGCAGAAGGCAGGGCACAGTTTGAGGGGCGGCCCAAAGGAAACTTGCGGGGGGCAATCTGGAGAGATGTATGGGAGTTTGTCAGGATCTGTGCAGGTTCTGAGGTGTTATCCCACGCTAACAAGTGAGTCACAGTTCCATGGATTCTGGCAGAAGATTCTGGTCCAGGTCGTCAGAGACGAGATTTTCTCACTCACAGCGCAGCAGGGAGTATGAGCTCTGTGTTTGCCGCTCGGTTGCCCTCAAGGCTCGTGGCGGGTCCATGCGGTGGGCCAGGTAGATACTGCGCATGCGGGGCGTTCATATTACAGGAGGCCCGAGCTTAGGAAACCCCAGTCTTTTATAAGGGGGCCGCCAGCAAGCCTGCCCTCTCTTTGCCCTGCCGGGGAGCATTATCTTTATTACCTTGGCTGGGGAGCAAGTCTGCCCTCTGCCTGCAGGGAGCTGCCGTCTCTGTCTGCGGGGGCTATTTGCTGTCTGACCGTCCTGAAGAGGATGGTTGTTGTTGTCTCTAAGTCATGGTCAACTCTCTGCGACCCCAAGGACTGCAGCACGCCAGGCCTCCTTGCCCCTCACTGTCTCCTGGAGTTTGCCCAAGTTCACTGTCCACTGAGTCGGTGATGCCATCCAACCATCTCATCCTCTGCTGCCCTATTCTCCTTTTTCCTTCCACCTTTCCCAGCATTAGGATCTTTTCCGATGAGTTGGTTTTCATAGCAGGTGGCCAAAGTATTGGAGTTTCAGCATGAGTCCTTCCAATGAGTATTCAGGGTTGATTTCCTTTAGAATTGACTGGTTTGGTCTCCTTGCTGTCCAAGGGACTCTCAAGAGTCTTCTCCAATACCAGAGTTTGAAAGCATCAATTCTTCGGCGCTCAGCCTTGTTTAGGGTCCAGCTCTCACATCCGTACATGACTACTGGAAAAACCATAGCTTTGACTATATGGACCTTTGTTGGCCAAGTGATGTCTTTGCTTTTTAATATGCTGTCTAGATTTGTCATAGATTTCCTTCCAAGAAGCAAGCATCTTCTGGAGAAGATGGTCCAGAACAAAAGATATGAGAGCCTCTGCTCCCAGGACATGCTGCAACATGAGACACCCAAGGAGAACTGTTCCCCAGAAGAACAGAGCTGTGACGGTCAGAGTTAGTGAACCCTAAATTCTTTCACTATTTCTATGAGAATATTGTTCTGGAGTGGGTTAGATAATGGAGCGCCAGTTTTCTGGACTCTTGAGGCTGCTAGAACTCATCAAAGGTGAGTGAGAGAGGAATTAGGGGATAGTAAATAGGCTAAATGAGGCACTTTAGGGTAGCAAGTTTCAAAATTCACTTACTCATCACTTTTCGACATGCAGTTCTGCAGCGCCTGCTCTGTGCCAAGCACCGGAAGTGGGAGCCCATCCACGATGACAAAAAGAATGAGCAGAGAAAAGGTCCACGGGGCAGGCGGCAAGGGAGTCGGAGCTGATGGAGGCTGGATGTCTAAGCCTGGGTGCCCATCAGAATCCCTGGGCAGGCTCCAGAATGATGAATACAAATCTGTGACTAGGGCCCAGGCATCTGTATCAGTTTAAAACCTCATCCCAGGCAGTCTGGGCTGACAGCACTGCATGAACCCATAAACGTGCCTGGTGGGCCTCTGTGCAGGCTGTGGCCATGGTTTCAGCGGCTGCTTCCGTTCGGAGGGTTATCCCGCCTGGGATGTTGCTCTCCCTGAATTTCTTATATGCGTGCCCTGTGTCTTCTGAGGTGGAACTCAGCTCTGCACTCTTGGGATAAGTTCTGATCTCATTATAGGATGACTCTTAATACAAGTGGGGCAATTTTTCTCCAGGTCTAGGTTGGATACGGAGAAGGCGATGGCACCCCACTCCGGTACTGTTGCCTGGAAAATCCCACGGACGGAGGAGCCTGGTAGGCTGCAGTCCATGGGGTCGCGAAGAGTCCGACATGACGGAGTGGCTTCCCTTTCATTTTTTGCTTTCATGCATTGGAGGAGGAAATGGCAATCCACTGCAGTGTTCTTGCCTGGAGAATCCCAAGGACAGGGGGAGCCTGGTGGGCTGCCGTCTGTCGGGTCACACAGAGTCGGACACGACTGAAGCGACTTCGCAGCAGCAGCAGGTTGGATGCAGGTGCGGCAGTTTCTCTGCAGGTCTGGGTCAGACGCTTTAACATGCTTGTACTATAGACACTAGCATGCTTTGGATCTTTGCGTATCAGGACTTGTATATGGTCAGTGACTTCTATTTGTGCAGACATCAATTTAGGAGTAAATGCATAGACTTTTGAATCAGAGCAATGTGACTTTGAAATCTGGCTCTCCTCTTGTTGGCTGTGTAAACTTCCCAGACTTTCTAACCTCTCTGGACTCACTTACCTCTTTAGCAAGAAGCAGATGATTCCTCAGCCCCTCAGGGTTGTTTTAAAGATGAAGTGAAATAAAGTGCCTCAGGCTTAGAACTGTGTATTAATACATAGTTAAGATTCAATATATTTTAATTTTTTCATTATCTCATTTAATCCTCAAAAATCCCCTCAACAATAAATCTGCATTTTGCTGATATATTGGAGGAAATAGCATCCCATTTATCACAGAGGATAAATAAAAATATGGATGTATAAAATAAGGTCCTTACTTTTGAGGAGCTTGTAATCGATTACCTCTTTAGAAAGAACTATGTGAAAATAAACCTAGGTAATGATTCACCATTCAATTATAATGATATGATTGGAACAGCGTCTCCCAACCATAATGTGTAGAAAACTCAGTTGAAGAGCATGTAATATGCAGATTCTCAAGCCCAGACCCAGTAATTCCGGGTTCAGGAGTCAGAAATCTACTGTTCAACAGACAGATGGCTTCAGATGATTCTAAAATCACAGCTGATGTGTGAACTACACCTAAACAGTTCGATAAAGTTCCATCTGAAGCAGCTTTTTGAAGAGATAGGCTTGCAATTGAGTCTAAAAAAATCTAGGTAAACTATGGATCAGCAAAGGGGACAGGAGAGGTTATGTTTCAAGAGGGGACAGATTATGAGCAAAGCTGAGAAGACAAGAGTGGATCATATTTGCAGAACTAACCATATTAATATACATAGTAATTCAAGTTTATTGGTTTTGCTGGACTTTAATAATGTAAGTATTTTCTCATTTTCATGACCTTTTCCTTGCAAAGAAACTTAATTAACAAACCTTTTCATTTTTGAAAGTCTCTCCAACAGCCCCACATCTCTTGCTGAACACCATACTAGGGAGTATTTGAATATGCATATTGTATCTAGTCACTGCGAAAGGTGACAGCAGCCTTGAAATTAAAAGACACTTGCTCCTTGGAAGGAAAGATATGACAAACCTAGACAGCCTATTAAAAAGCAGAGGCATCATTTTGACAACCAAGGTCCTTACAGTCAAAGCTATGGTTTTTCCAGTAGTCATGTATGGATGTCAGAGTTAGACCATAAAGAAGGCTGAACGCCAAAGAATCGATACCTTTGAACTGTGGTCTTGGAGAATACTCTTGAGTCCCTTGCACTGCAAGGAGATCAAAGCAGTCAATCCTAAAGGAAATCAGCCCTGAATACTCATTGGAAGGACTCATGGTGAAGCTCCAATACTTTGGCCGTGCTGAGAAGAGCCAACTCATTGAAAAAGACCCTGATGCTGGAAAAGATCGAGGGCAGGAGGAGAAGGGAGGGACAGAGGGTGAGGTGGTTAGATAGCATCACTGACTCAATGGACATGAGTTTGAACAAAGTCTGGGAGATAGTGAAGGACAGGGAAAGCCGGTGTGCTGCAGTCCATGGGATCTCAAAGAGCTGGACATGAGTTGGTGACTGAATGACAAAATTATATCTAACTTATGCAGAATGGGAAGCTCTGATCAAGGGTAAAGTGATGTGTAAAGTTCTAGGAACTCATACTCTCCCTGAGATGTGCAATTTGGGATAGATTCCACTGAGAGCTGGGAGTGAAGGGGGGCAGGGGCCAGGCCAGGCCAAGAGTTGTAAACCAATGCTCTGTCCCCCCCCCCCCATTTCTTACTGAAGTTTGTTCTGTTTTGTGTTGTTTTAATCAGAGAGAGCTCTCCTCTACAATATTAAAAATTAGTGACCACAATTTAAAAAAATGGAATTACAAAAATGGCATTTCCTACTTCTCTTGAAAAGTTGGTAGATTGATTGATATATCCCTTCAAGGAGGAGGGGTATTTTCATCAGCAGGTAACAAATAAAACCTTACTTAGTCTGACTTGGCTTGAGCCATAAGGAAATTTGTTATATCATATAAAACAGTTCCAGAGGTTGGTGCCAGGTGTGGTTTTCTGAGATTTCCTCCAGGTGCCCTGGACTCTGTGTGGCAGGATGGTGGCTGCAGCTTCTGGCATTTCAGAGAGACACAATTCTGTTCAAGGGAAGAAAGACTGTCTCTTTGGAAGTTCAGGCATCAAAGTGGCCTTTCCTCACGTGTCATCGACTAAAACTGGGTCATATGTTCGTTCGTATATGGGTCACTGACAAGGAAAATGGAAGTCTCCTAACTGGCTTCGACCAGTTTGGTTCCAGCCCTGGAGAACAGCCTGAGAATAGGATCAACTTTCTCTGGGTCATGTAAGCGGAGGGGATTACAAGGACAAAGAAGTGGAGAATGGGTGTTGGGAGGCAATCAACAAAATCTATTACAATCTGACATTACAGGTTCCATATCCCCTCTTGGCAGAAATTCACTGGAGCTGGGTTTACGTTCCCTCCTTTAAAAGTAGATGGATTCTTCACTTTGCCATTGAACCACCGTATATTTTATAGCCTATTTGCCTCAGTAGTTACGTTAACTGCTTAGCTCCTACAGGCATGCAAGTGTGGGACTCCATAGCTATCTGCTTCAGGCTTGCCATACTTTCATTAAGCAGCGGTTCCCACGGCGCCATCCGCCACGCTTGGGTGATCAATTAGAGTGACTGTTTAAGTGTTCCTCTGTCCCTTTGCCCAGTAGATGCCGCTTGCCAACCTTCCGAACAATTGATATTTGCTTTCCTCTTGCGATCAATTGCCCCCCTCATTTCTTACTTTCGGTGATGTACTGAGCCTGTGTGGGGCCACCAGGAAAATCCCAGCAAAAATCTTTGGTCCTATTCCTACTGTGAAAAGGTCTTCAAGAATTTGAGTCTTCAGAAAGCTGCCTCCTTAATGAACCAGTTTTAGTGATGAGAGAAAACATACAGTGTCAATCTTGGCTGGTGACAGGGTGCAATTAACCCCGGATCGAATTGCAGCGAGATGGATGGGGCCAGATGCTCCTGTTCTCCTAACAAAGGGATTGCACAGTAAGTGCCCTTCAGAAGGGAGATGTTTTTCTACGAAGAACTCTAGAATGAAAAGAGACAAGGGCGAACTCTTCACAATTTCCAAACAGATATTATAGAGTAGGGAAGCTAGCAAGTGATGTTTTAAATCATCATTCCATTTCTTAATTGGTGACTGGTAAGGCACACATACACTGGCAATTTTGATACTTCTTGGAGCTGTAGCTCCTAGGAAATTCTAGGTTGAAAATATCTTAACCATGAAAGGCCTCCATTAGGAAATTCAGAATCTTAAATACAGTGGGGTACATAATATATAGAGAGTATATGGAATGAATTCATTCTTTCAGAAAGAATTTTTAAAGTTCTTACACATGTGCTTTGAAGTGTTAGGCATATAGCAATGAGAAATTTGGATTATGTTTCTACTCTCTTTAGATTAATCTGGAAGAGAATTAATAAAAATGGAACACATAGAAAAGGTGGTTTCAGAGCGGTGGTGCTAAAATGAGAAAGAACCAAGTTTTGGGGAGGAGTCGATAGGGAGTAGAAGTAGGCAGCTGCATGCTGATAAGTGTCTCAGCACTGTTCTCGGGGGGAAGACCCTGATTTATTGGGTTTGCCAATTTCTTTTTTAATCAATTTTTCTTGGAGTGCAGTTGCATTACAATATTGTGTTAGTTTCTACTCCACAGCAAACCAGATCAACCCTGTGTATACAGATATCCCCTCTTCCTTGGACTTCCCGCCCGTTTCGATTTCCACAGAACGCTGAGGCGTGTTCCCTGCGCGGGACAGTATGTTCTCGTCAGTTACCTGTTTGACACACAGTAGCGTCTGTGCAGTAATCTCCCAGTTCATCCCACCCCGCCCTTCCCCCCTGGGAATCCATGTATTTGTTCTCTACACCTGTGTTTCCATTTCTGCTTTGCAAATAAGATTATCTACAGCATTTTCTAGACTGCACACGTACGTGTTCATATGGTTTGTTTTTCTCTTTCTGATTTCCTTCCGTCTGTGTGGTAGTCTCTAGGTCCATCTGCGTCTCTACAAATGGCCTATTTCATTCCTTCTTATGGCTGAGTAATATTCCGCTGCACATGAGTAATATTCTGCTGTACGTATGCACCACATCTTCTTTGCCCGCCCCCCTGTTGATGGACATTTAGGTTACTTCCATGTCCTGGCTGTTGTGAATATTGTGGCAATGAGTGCTTGCCAGTTTCTTTAGTGTAAACCTTCCCACTGTGGCTGATTTCAAGCTACCCACATGACTAGGGTTGGGAGCAGATGCCTACAGCATGTGACAGCTGAGGAATACCTCTGGGAGTGTGTGACATTGCTTTCAGAAAAAAAGTGAGGCAAGAGGCAAAATCTCTTTGAGAAAGGATATTCGTCCTCCATGTTGTCCAAGATGGAGGTGATAAGGAGAGATGGCCGTGAGAAGGAAGATCCTGGGGACGAGCTTTCTAGGCAGAGGGCATAGATTGCGCAGGCAAAGGTTCTGAAGTGGAAACAAACTTAGTGTGTTCTCCAGAGGACACAAGGATGCTGAGGGAGCAGAATCTAGGGGCAGAAGACATTAAGAGGTAAAAGAGACGGATGCGGTCTAAATCACGCAGGGCCTCAAAGATCATTTTAATAAATTTAGATTCCGTTATAAGTGTCGTGGGAAATCATGTGACATTTAAGCAGGTGATCAACCATATCTAGGGGCTTTGCAGGTGGTTCAGTGGGGAAGAATCTGCCTGCAATGCAGGAGACCCAGGTTCAATCCCTGGGTCGGGAAGATCCCCTGGAGAAGAAATGGCAACCCACTCCAGTATTCTTGCCTGGGAAATCCCATGAACAGAGGAGCCTGGCGGGCCACAGTCCATGGGGTCACAAGCGTCGGACATGACTTAGCAACTAAACCACTGCCACCAACCATATCTATTTAGCAAGAGCCTGTGTTTAAGTTTTACGGAAGGAATTCAGGATATGGTTGCCCTGTAGCAGAAGGTGGAGAAAGAGAAACGATGGACTCTGTTGAGTTTTACAGTCTCTGTTTTGATTTTGTTTGCATTTTCTCAAAGAAAAAGCTGTGTATGAACCAACTAGCACAGTGCCTGGCACACAGCAGGGGTAGGTGCTGATTATGGCAGGTGCTGCGTGGGGTGAGATTGGGGACGAGTCTCAGGGAAGGTCAGTGTTGTGCTGACAGCAGGGCCGGGACCTCGGAGCTGGGACATCATAGAGCCAGGGGCGCAGCGGAACTCAAGCTGCTGGCGATGTGGTTGTGGTCGGCACTGCCTCCAGATTTTGAAACTTAGTTCAAGTGAGACAGATATCAGGGTGACACAGTCCCCAGGGATGAGAGTTGGCCAGATTATAAACTGTGCTTATGTCTTAAACTGAAGTGCATCTATTCATTTCCTCCCATCAGGAACACTTGTTCAGACACCAAAGTGGACACCATCTGGCACCTTCACACAGAACATTTTAATTGTACGAGTATGAAAAAAAGATTTCTCGTGGGTTTTTCCTTTTTGCTAGTGTGGATTTCTTTCTCTCCTTCCTTTATTAACTAGTGAAGGAGAATTTTTTATTTTTTAAACTGCTTATTTTTTTAATATAAATTTATTTATTTTAATTGGAGGTTAATTACTTTACAATATTGTATTGGTTTTGCCATACATCAACATGAATCTGCCACAGGTATACACGTGTTCCCCATCCTGGACCCCCCTCCCTTGTCCTTCCCCACACCATCCCTCTGGGTCGTCTCATTGCACCAGCCCCAAGCATCCAGTATCATGCATCGAACCTGGACTGGCGGCTCGTTTCATATATGATATTATACATGATTCAATGCCATTCTCCCAAATTATCCCACCCTCGCCCTCTCCCACAGAGTCCAAAAGACTGTTCTATACATCTGTGTCTCTTTTGCTGTCTCGCATACAGGGTTATTGTTACCATCTTTCTAAATTCCATATATATGTGTTAGTATACTGTATATTTTTTAAAAAATTAAAATAGAGTTGATTTACAATGTTGAGTTAATTTCTGCTTATAAAATTTTGTGTGTGTGTGTGTGTGACAGCAAGGCTTGTGGGATCTAAGTTCACTGATCAGGGACTGAATCTGGACCCATGGCAGTGAAAGCCCAGAATCCTAACCACTGGGCCACCAGGGAACTCCCAATGAGTATCCCTTAAGAGAGGAAGGAATGTAGGAACCTTATTATTTTCTTTTTTTCCATTAAATTTATGTTTTATTTTATCTTGGAATATAGTTAATTTACAATGTTGTGTTTGTTTCAGGAGTACAGCAAAGTGATTCAGTTATATATGTACATATATCCATTCTTTTTCAGATTCTTTTCCCATATAGGTGATTACAAGTATTGAGTAGAATCCCCTGTGCCATACAGTAGTTCTTTGTCGACTATCTATTATATATATAGTAGTATATATATGAGGAATCTTATTATTTCTACTGACAGACACAAAAACGTTGATATCAGTGGGTAGAATTTATTGAGAGCTCACTACATATTTGTTCAGTGTGCCGAACACTCTGTTTAGTTGCCAAGTTGTGTCCGACCCTTTGTGACCCTGTGGACTGTAGCCCGCCAGGCTCCTCTGTCCATGGCATTTCCCAGGAAGAGTGCTGGAGCGGGTTGCCATTTCCTTCTCCAGCAGATCTTCCCAATCCAGGGATAGAGCCTGCATCTCATGCATTTGCAGGCTGATTCTTTACCACTGAGCCTCCTGGGAAGCCCAGTGCTTTATATGCTTACATAAACTTCCTAACAGTCTTAAGAGGTGGGCCATGGTTATCTTTATTTTACAGATGAAGAAACTGATGCTCAAGAAGTGTGAGTCATTGCCACAGGGTGAGACAGTGGTGGACCGCGTTGCACGCTGGTTTCTGCGGCCACTAGAGCTTTGGACCCAAGCTTTGGCCCCAAGCCTACCTAAAGAAGGCAGGGCCTTTTACCCTTCTGTCCTGTGACTCCTGAACTTTGCTCTTTGCACTGACCCCTTTCTCTTCTTGCTACTACAGTGTATGTTCCGCTCTCTGGGGTTTACACGGCAGTTCCCAGTGGGGTGTCTACCCTTGCAATCTCTCCTAGTCAATGCTGTCTTACGAACGCTCTGAATTGAATGCTTTGAAGGGCAGCTCTGGCCGTAGTGCGCTGACTTAGAAACCTCAATAGCTCCCCATCGACTGAAGAGTGGACCTCCCATTCTGGCATTCCGAGCTCAGGAAAAGAGCTTGATGTTCAGCCAGAGGACGGAGCACGGGCATTTTGTAACGTGGAGCGCTGGCTGCTCTCTGCGCCCTCAGCCGTGGTGGTCTGTGCTCTCCCCTTCTCCCAAAATTCACGTTAGAGCTTGTGTTTCTGGACGGCAGGGACTTCACTCTGTGTTTCTGCGTAAACAGTACGGATTTGCATCATGACTACACACAATGTCTCATACCTTTTCCTTCTAAATCAATTCCGGTGTGTTTATTCCAAGGCCGTACCCCAGGGTTGGTGAGCAGTCTAAGTCTCTCATGCGTACATATTTTCAAGAATCCTGGCTCTCCTTAGGGCAGCAAAAAAGCCGCAGGATTTTATGAGTATCCTCCACAGTTGGATCAATCTGGAGTCACTTTCTTTGGTGCTGGGCGCCCCTGGCCCGTGTGACCATTGGAAGGGTGTGGTACGTTCAGTATCATTGGAAGGGTGTTCCTTCAATGCCAAGTTCAGGCAAAGGACTGGGTCATAAACAGTCAGGGTATCACAGTGACTAAGAAAACGAGCTCTGGGTTTAAACTTCCGAGGTCAGACCTAGCCTCACCGTTTAGTCATGTGTTTATGGACAAATAACCTTTGCGCTGCAGCCTTCCCCGTCTGCAAAGTGGAGCATCAATGCTGCTGTCTCCTCACGTGCTTCTTATGAGGGTAAAAATAATATAGGGCTTAGAGCCATGCCTGGCAGGTAGGAAGTGCTCAGTAAATGTTAGGGGGTATTCCCCTACCTCCCCATTCGGGGCTTGTAACCCCACCAGAGATGTTGCAGGGTGTATGAGAAAAGCGCCTGCGGCAAGGGCTTTGACATTCTGCAGTGGTAGGTCTCTTCCAGTCTCTGCTGACTTTGTGAGGACGTTTCTCTACGTACCGTCCAGTTAGGTGACTCTTGGTGGCTCGATCTGTCACAGTGTCAATTTCCTCATCTGTGAAGTGGGAGCACAGTGTGACCTTCAAGGTTTTGGAAAGGTCTTGCGTATTGAATATATTTGGCATAGATCTTAGCACAGAATGAATGTTGGGATCAAATCGAGCAGGCGGTGCAATGTGTTTAGCACACTATCTGCCAGGAAGCAAGGGCTCAGTTCCTGTCAGCTGTCACCATTATCCCCATCATCACCCTCGTCCTTACATCTGACCTCCCAGATCATTCTGGTTGAACATTACAATGACTAATACATGCTGGTTACCTTGTGGAATTAATTTGAAAAACATCAAAAAAATAATAGGGAGCTTAACTCAAAGGCAATATACTTTACTAGAAGTTTTATGTATATTCAATTCTTTTATGTGTATTCAATTCTTTTCTACAAACCATTTCTTAATAGTTGAGTCCCATGGTTTTGCAGTTAATAATATCTAAATATATTAAAAATATGTCTCAAAGGGCTGTCTGAGTGATACAGGGTTTTGATCAACCTCACTTGCGCTGGGAATGAATTGATTCAGTTTAAATACTTTGTCTAAAAGTTATTTGGCCTGGAAAATACCAATCTAATTCCCTCACAAGTAAGAAAATTATAAAGAGAGAGATCTAATCAGTGAGTAGAATATAGCCTCAGAAAATCTGTATCAGCATACCTTAACGAAAGTAGAATAAATCTTGGAACTTTAATATCCCCCTTTCTCGGACCTAAATAGGCCCCTTTGGAAAACTATTTTATTGTTTCTCATTAAATTAGAATTGTGCTGAGGTGCCACTATCCACTGTTTCCTATTATTATTAATGTAAAAAAAATCAGTGCATATTCAGCATTTCCCCAGTTAAAGCCAACGGAAAATCCTCCCCATGCTAATGCTTCACTCTAGCTCATTTTTAAACAAAATCCCTTTTTTTGTTGTTTACATCTGCATTTAAAGATAGCAATCCTTTCTAGTGGCAATTAAGGAAATTTAATATATAGCTTTACTTCAGCTCTGTGAAACTAGCAGCTTTTGTAGAAGAAGCCTGGAAAGAGTTACAGAGGCAAGAACCGTCTCGTTAACCTTGGGAGGATGCAGTCATCGCTGGGCGACAGAACGCAGGAAGCATCGTTTTTCAAAAGACGGTGGTTTGCTAGTACATCAGAGAGGAGTAACTCAAAAATTTGATTTGCCACTGAGATGAAAGGTGTTTTAATGTATTGGGTCTGTTTTATTAAAATTAATCAATGTTGCCGTGTCGGGCCTTTGTTGCCGCGCGGGCTTTTCGCGGGTCGTGGTGGGCGGGGCCGCTCTCTAGCTGCGGTGCGTGGGTTTCTCGCTGCAGCGGCTTCTCTTGTTGCCGTCGGCCACGAGGGCTTCAGTGGCTCCGGGCTCGAGAGCTCAAGCTCAGCGGTTGTAGCGCATGTGGCCTTAGTTGCTCCTTGGCATGTGGGATCCTCCTGGCCCAGGGATCAAACCCGCGTCTCCTGCACTTGTGAGGGGATTCTTCACCACTGAGCCCCCAGGGAAGCCTATTTGGGCTGTTATAACAGAATCGCAGGGACTGGGCCGGCTACAAACAGCAGACATTTATTTCTCACAGTTCTGGAGTCTGGAAGTCCAAGGTCAAGGTGCCGGCAGGCTTGACTCCGCTGCGAGCGCACTTTTGATTTTATAGATGGTTGTCTTCTCACTGTTTCTTCTTTGCATGGAAGCCAGCATCGACTTTCTCATTAGGTCATGGATTCTATTCACGAGGGCGCCAACCTCATGACCTAATCGCCTTCCAAAGGCTCCCACCTCCAAGTACCATCACATCAGGGATTCGATTTCAACGCAGGAATTTTGAGGGGACACACATTCAGTTCTAGGACATGCTGGCTGTTCACAGTATTTCTCAAAAACGCTACCATGTAGCGTCTTATCTTCCTGATACGCTCATGAAACAGACCCTGGATGACAACAGATGCTGTGCCTTGGTGGCCTGCCAGCCACTGCGAGCCTAGAGATCTGTGATGTCGAAGGTCTCGGGACCGTATTCCACATGGAGCAGTTACTGGAGCCTTGCTGAGACCAGGCACCCCTCTTTCATATTTCCAGCAGCTTCTTGTCCACTAAGAGTGTTCAGCCCCTGGATGGGAAACACTAAACATGTACAATGGCTCTGATATTATGTTTGGGGCAAAGCTTCCAAGTCAGCAGACGCACAGAAACTGGAGAGACTGCTTTTGCCATAAAGAGCTAATGTCCAGGCCCTCATGCCGACTGTCAAGCCCCTACGTGGAGCCCTCTGTCCGCAGCCCTTACCGTCTTGCCTGCTACTTCCTGTCCTGCTCACTCCATCCGGGCCACACAGACCCCATTTCTACCAGTGTCTAAAGGCGATGGCACCCCACTCCAGTACTCTTGCCTGGCAAATCCCATGGATGGAGGAGCCTGGTGGGCTGCAGTCCATGGGGTCGCTAGGAGTCAGACACGACTGAGCAACTTCACTTTCACATTTCACTTTCATGCATTGGAGAAGGAAGTGGCAACCCACTCCAGTGTTCTTGCCAGGAGAATCCCAGGGACGGAGGAACCTGGTGGGCTGCCGTCTGTGGGGTCGCACAGAGTCGGACACGACTGAAGCGACTTCTCAGCAGCAGCCACTCCCTCACCTCTTCCTGTGTTCTGTTCACATGCCATCTTGTCAGGGTGACCTTCCCTGCTCCTTCACTTTTAACTGACATTTTCTCCCTTCTAGCATTCACTGATCCCTTTCCCAGCTTTGCTTTTCTATCAAAGCCGTTATCGTTATCTGACATACTGAATATTTCATTCATTCGTTCATTGTCTGTCTCTTCCAAATTAGACTGTAAGCTTCACGAGGGCAGCAGTTCCGTCTTACTGTTGTCTCTCTAGTACCTACAACAGTGCAGGTACCTGATCGATAAGATGACCCATGAGTATGTGAGCATGGTCTATGCTAAAAGAGACCTAGGACGCTATGGGAACCACAGGTAACTCAGTGAGGCTGGAGCCTGGAATTTGAGGTTGGGGCGGGGTGAGGGTGCAGTGGTGAGGCTTGTGGACTTGGAAAGGAGGCCAAGAGGGAGCCACGGGCAGGGGAGTGAGCAGAAAGCAGTGGAAGGGCGAAACTGCTAGGACTATTTTGTACTCTTGTTTTGGGAACCCAAATAGTATACATAGCTATTAATGTCCATGAGTCTGAGAACAGGACCTTTCTGAAGATTTAGAAAATGCTAATGAGTCTGTTTAGATAGAGTTTTACCCCCCAAATGCAGTTTGCCTTGATTGTCCCCTAAGATGCTGGCTTGATTTCAAGCAACTTCAGCCTTAGGCAGACAAGAAAGTAAGAGGCAATAAGGCAGATCCAGCTTGAACACAGGATCATCCAGGTCAGACCCAAACTCCTGCTCCTCTGCCCACTAACTCTGTGAGTTAGAAAAATGACTCAACCTCTCTGAACCTGGTTTCTCATCTGCAAAATGGGGTCAAATATGCCTATTATTCCAAACTGTCCAAAGGATGAATTAAAAAGAAGTCTCTGTCTCATGCCTCCTATAGTTGTAGGTACTGGAGATACAGTAGCCATATTGATGGAAGTGATCATACGTTTTATTAATGATTATGCAAATTAATGCATCTTATTTTAAGAATGTTAAAGGTTGACTTAAGTTTTACAAGAAAAATGTAACTGGACATATAATATTGCAGCTTTTCATGTTTTTTTCCTTTCTTTGCTTTGTATGTCTTTTAGAATATATGGAGCTGTTTCTCTCTGCTGCACCTTATGGACTTCCCTAGTATTGGTGTAAGTTGCTGCCTTGGTAGAGTGTATTCTTGACTTGCAGACCTATGTTACAAATGTCTCCCTCTTTTGGGGAGTCAGGTAGACTCTGTTTTGAGACCAGGGGAAGAGTACCTCATCATTTTTTGAATCCTGTGAGTACTATGGATTATACTTTATTTAATGTCTACAGCATGTAAATAAGTTTCAGAGGCATAAAAGCTTCAAAACTAAACGAAAAGGAAAATTTAATAACCAGCTGATTTTTAGATTGTGCACTAAATAATCTGCTTTTCATCTTAAGAAAGGGGAGGAGGAAGGCAGAGTTTAGCAGACATATATAACAAATTAAAATCCAGTATCTAGGGGGTGTAAATCACATTCCGTGAACCGAACAATGTGGTTTTCATCAGATCACCTCGAGCCGCTCTGCCTGGGAGTCTGCGTGTAATTCAACCAACTGGAGTACAGGAAGATCCTCCCAACAAAGGGAAGGACACCACACAGCATCCACAGAGCTTGGCCAAATTCTGCCCGGCTGAGCTGTGTGTATACGAGCGTGTCTGTCAAGTGATGTGTTTGGAACTACCCTTCTAAGGGCAGGGGTTCAGAGAAGAGCAGACTGTAAAAAGGAATAAGGCGTTTGCACAGTGCTGCCCGTCTGCAGACAGAAGGACTAGAATTGGTGCTGGGATGAACGGAGCGGAGGGCTAACCGGGTGTGATCTCAGCCCCGCGGGAACACGTGGTGATGCCTGGAGACACCTGTGGTGGTCACAGCTGGGCAGGGGCTGTGACGTCTAGTGAGAGGGCGCGAGGGGTGCTGCTGCACATCCCACAGCACGCAGGACCGCCTCTGCCCCTGCCCGGGCAACCTGTTATCCAGCCCTCCCACGTCAATAGCGCTGACATGGAGAAACCCTTGTATATAGAAGCTGTAACTCTGACTGCTGGTAAGATTGAGATTTTATCACATGATTTAGCATCTGAAATGATGCTGCTGCATTGAACACATTGTGTTCTCACCTTTTCTGGGTTCTTTCCTTGTGTTTGGTGGGAAGCCACTGGCTTGACGCAGGGCTCTGAGTGATTAGTTGTGATCTGGTCAATGGAAGGGTCTTTGCTGACAAAGGTGTGGATAGTCAAAGCTGTGTATTTCCAGTGGTCATGTACGGGGGTGAGAGCTGGACCATGGCTGAGCACTGAGGAACTGATGCTTTTGAACTGTGGTGTTGGAGAAGACTCTTGAGAGTCCCTTGGACAGGAAGGAGATCAAACCAGTCCATCCTAAAGGACATCAGTCCTGAATATTCATTGGAAGGACTGATGCTGAAGCTGAAGCTCCAATAACTTTGGCCACCTGATGTGAAGAGCTGACTCATCTGAAAGGACCCTGATGCTGGGAAAGATTGAAGGTGGGAGGAGAAGGGGATGACAGAGGATGAGATGGTTGCATGGCGTCATCGACTCAATGGACATGAATTTGAGCAAGCTCCGGGAGAGTGGAGGACAGAGGAGCCTGGCATGCTGCAGTCCAGGATCACAAAGACTCAGACACGACTGAGTGACCAAACAACAGTGACAAGAGGGGAAGCAAACCATGGCTTTTCCTTCTCCTGGGTGAGAACTTGCATCCTGATGAAGCCAGCCTGTGAAATGGCCACGAGTAACCCAAGCAGGGGCCACTGTGCCCTCTCCCACGCGTGTCTCCTCTGCAAGTCTGAGGGGCAGAGGTGGGAAAGCAGGGGGATTGCCATTGCCTATGTCTGAGTTTCACCCGGACTGTGGTTCAGTAGGAGCCTTCAGTCTCCAGTGCTATCAATCCACCCCTTTTTAATAGCATCCACTTTGTTTTAAAAAATTAATGCTGTGGGTTTTGAGGTAATAACTGTAGCTCCAGAAAAGTTTGTTAAAGATTGCATTGGATTGATACTTTTTAATGGACAGTGTCTGTACTGGGGCATTTATGCCTTAATGACAGATACATTTGGGGAAGGAAAAAGAGTGTGAGAGCTTTTTCACTTAGCTATTGCTGTCTTTGTCCAAATGTCTCTGAGAATTTGATGGGAGGAAGAATTTTTGTCTTTATTATGCTTGACTGAATAATTTGTTAGATTATGTTTTAAATCAGCATTTCCTCAAATTGAAAAACAACTAATGCTAAAGCATAGCATGGATTATTGTACATGCAATTTGCATAAAAGTTAAAAAATAGTGCTTCACTAGTATCAGGTCGCTGCCTAGAAAAAATGCACAAAACCGATGGTTAAGATGAATATTGTTGGTATTCAGACCTTCTGCTTGCTAATTATAAAAAAAAAAACATAGCATAGCCACCCAATTGAGTGGGCTCATAATCAAATCATAATCATTTGGAATAAAACGGAAGCTTAATGTGAAACCGCTGATACAGCAAGTTTAATTAAAACTCTTCTGTATTTAGAGAGTAAAGTTCTAAATTTCTGTATTTCAGTGATTTCTACAAGTGGTAGGTCTGGGTCCGGTGGGGATTCAGGGTCAGAGAGACTGCTAAGTGGACGTCCAGGCCGGCGTTGCTCACCAGCCCTTCACCCCAGGCTTCATCTAAAACAGCTGCAGGTCATCGGTCATATTTATTGGATTTCTGCAGTTTTTGTGTGAAGACAGGCATCTACAGCTAAGGAAATGCTGGAACACTGTTGGAGCAGTTGTTAAAGTTTCCCAGGTGGAAGAGCTATTCTTTTAGGCACATGATGCAGATGAAGAAATAAGGAGATGAAAATGCAAGAGCAGAAAGCATTTTAAACTAGGTGAAAGGAGAAGGTCAGTGTGTATGTGACTGCATGTTTGCGTGCCGTGTGCTCTATCCGTTGTGTCCAACTCCTCGAGACCCCGTGGTATGAGACCCCGCGGTATGAGACCCCGGCTGTGAATTGAACGCATGAGCCCTGCAGTGGAAGTGCGGAGTCTTAGCTGCTGGACAGCCAGGGAAGTCCTCCCGACCACTATTCTTGATGGAACTGAAGGGGAGAATGTGCTAGGTTGTGCAGGCATGCTAAGACACATTAGCCATATCCAACTCTGCGACTCTGCGGACTGTAGCCCACCAGGCACCTCTGTCCATGGGATTCTCCAGGCAAGAATACTGGAGTGCGTCGCCATGCCCTCCTCCAAGGGATCTCGCTGATCCAGGGATCGACCCACGTCTCTTACGTCTCCTGCTTTGTCAGGTGGATTCTAGTGCCACCCTGGAGGCCATGTGCTACGCTGTGGACGGTGTCTTTTAAAGAGCAATAATTCACTCGACAGCTATAGGATGAGAACGAGGCAAGTGTACAAAAATATAGATGTTAAATAGACATGTGAACATGGAGATATTTTGAATCAACTCCAGGAGGTCACGAAGGACAGGGAAGCCTGGGGTGCTACCGTCTGTGGGGTTATGAAGAGTCGGACACAACTTAGTGACTGAACAACAAGGTGCTCGCTCAGAGGGAACAGCTCTGCAAAGGCTTGGTGTGGGAGAGCTCACCATGTCAGGTGGCCAGAAGCTAACATTCAGGACGGCTCTGGGGCCCAGATTCAGCTCAGCTCCCACTCCCTTCTCTACGCTCCCCTGCAGTGCTCTCACAGTGCTCCGGGTTGTCCCTCAGCGGACTGCTGAGGGATTTAATACCTCACTGACGACAAAAGCTTACAGGCCTGAGAGGCCACTGCCAACAAAAACAGCAGCAGCAGCAGCATTAGCAAATAATTGTGTGAGATCCTATGGCTGTTTCTGGTCCAATCCAAGAGCAAAATGAGTTCAAAGTTTATGAGGCATTTTCAGTTCAGTTCAGTTCAGTCGCTCAGTCATGTCCAACTCTTCGTGACCCCATGAATCGCAGCACGCCAGGGCTCCCTGTCCATCACCAACTCCCGGAGTTCACTCAAACTCTTGTGTATTGAGTTGATGATACCATCCAGCCATCTCATCCTCTGCCATCCCCTTCTCCTCCTGCCCCCAATCCCTCCCAGCATCAGAGTCTTTTCCAACGAGTCAACTCTTCGCATGAGGTGGCCAAAGTATTGGAGTTTCAGCCTCAGTATCAATCCTTCCAATGAACACCCAGGACTAATCTCCTTTAGTATGGACTGGCTGGATCTCCTTGCAGTCCAAGGGACTCTCAAGACTCTCTTCTCCAACACCACAGTTCAAAAGCTTTCAGCGCTCAGCTTTCTTCACAGTCCAACTCTCACATCCATACATGACCACAGGAAAAACCATAGCCTTGACTAGACGGACCTTAGTCAGCAAAGTAATGTCTCTGCTTTTCAATATGCTATCTAGGTTGGTCATAACTTTTCTTCCAAGGAGTAAGCGTCTTTTAATTTCATGGCTGCAGTCATCATCTGCAGTGATTTTGGAGCCCAAAAAAATAAAGTCTGACCCTGTTTCCACTGTTTCCCCATCTATTTCCCATGAAGTGATGGGACTGGATGCCATGATCTTCGTTTTCTGAATGTTGAGCTTTAAGCCAACCTTTTCACTCTCCTCTTTCACTTTCATCAAGAGGCTCTTTAGCTCCTCTTCACTTTCTGCCATAAGGGTGGTGTCATCTGCATATCTGAGGTTATTGATATTTCTCTCGGCAATCTTGATTCCAGCTTGTTCTTCTTCCAGCCCAGGGTTTCTCATGAGGCATTTTAGCCACAGTTTGAAATTATTGCCATTATATTTCTCAAGTTAAAATTTAAAAGTTAAATTAACTATTGTTAGTACTTTTGAATATATCTGAAAAAAATTTGTTGGGAGGTGTATGTGAGATAAATATATAGTTGATATGTAAAAAATGAAAGTGTCCTAATATATATGTCTGGTTGTGTATATATATATTTACAAACTCTGCCTCACTTTTTTAATGCTAACTAATATGACATTCTTTGGAAATACCATCATTTATTAATAAGTCATTGGAATCCTGAGTTTGCCTGTACGAAATTTGTTTAGTTAGGTCAGGAGAAGAGGAGATAACATTTTAGGTAAAAGAAATGCGTGTGAAGATATTAAAGTAAAGCAATGGGGAATCCCCTGGCATTCCAATGGTTGGGTCACTGTTGGGGCCCAGGTCCAATCCTTTGGTTGAGTATCTTTCATTTATTTGTTCTTTAAGGGGAATCCCCTCTAGAACTAAGACTAATGTTACAAACATTTGCTTTTTATTTCTTTACCTGTGAAGACTTTGCTTGGTTCTGTATGACTTGTTGAAAGAAATCACCAAGAATGAAAGGCCCACGGGCATACAGACACCCAATGAAATGACTTCTCCGAAGAAAGAAATGAACAGGCTCTTTAAAAGGGAATTTGAAAACAGACCTCACAGACCTTCTTAGCATCAGAGCATTATCACATTTCCTTTTTAAAAGCTCTTTATTTAGGAATATTTGACTTAAAATATTGCAAAAGTAGCACACAGATTTCCCAAGGTATATCTACACCCAGATTCTCCAAATGTTAACATCCCACAGAAACATAATGATCTAAACCAAAAATTAAAATGGATTCAGTACGAACATGCAGATCTTATTAGAAATTCCAAGCTGTCCGAGTAATGCTCTTTTTCTGGTGCAGGATACAATCCAAACTGTCACATTGCATTTAGTCATCTTGTCTCTTTGGATTCCTCCGATCTGGGTCAGTTTTTCAGTCGTTTTTAGCCTTTCATGATCTTCATATTCTTGAAGAGTAGTGGACAGCTGTTTCGTAGACTGCCCCTCCGTTTGAGTTTGTCTGAGTGCTGTGCATTATTGGGGAAGGTTCTGCGGAAGCGCTGGTGTGTCCTTCTAAATGCATCATTTCAGAGGGTAGTGATGCTGAACTGTCGTACTGTCTGACGTTAACTTTGATCATTCAGTTCCAGCGGCGTCTGCCAAGTTTCTCCACCATGATGTACCTCTTTTTCCTTTTGTAATTAGCAAGTATTGTATATAGAGAGATACTTTCAAACTACATAAATATTCTCTATTAATTTCCTATTCCTGGTATAAGGACAACAAATTTAGTGGCTTTAAACAACATAGATTTATGGTCTTTCTGTTCTTACAGGTCAGAGTGTGAAATGGGTTTCATGGGATAAAATCAAGGTGTTGGCAAGAGGCTCTAGGTGAGAGCCTGCTTTCATGCCTCTTCTAGAGTGTGATTGGATTCCAGAGTATGCTTGTGCTTCATGGCTTGTGGGCTCTTCAGTTTTCAAAGTCAGCAGTGGCCATTCTCACACTATATCACTCTGACACCAACCATTCTGCCTCCCTCTTCCGCTTTTAAGGTGATCCTGGCTCATATCTCCATATCTGTAAGACACTTTTTATCTGTGTTGGAGCACAGTTGCTTAACGATGCTGTGTGAGTTTCAGGTGTACAGCAAGGTGACTCAGCTATGCATGTACCTCTATCTATTCCTTTTCAAATCCTTTCCCCAATTAGATTCTTCTAGAATACTGAGCAGAGTTCCCTGTGCTGTACAGTGGGTCCTTGCTGGTTATGCATTTTATTTTTTGGTTATGCATTTTAAATATAGCAGTGTGTACATGTCCATCCCAGACTTGGTAACTATCCCTAACGAACCCTCACCATCCCTCTCAGTAACCTGAAGTTCATTCTCTAAGTCTGTGAATCTGTTTCTGTTTTGTTACTAAGTTCACGTGTATATATTTTTTTTAGATTCCATAGATATGCAATATGGAGAAGGCAATGGCACCCCACTCCAGTGCTCTTTCTTGGAAAATCCCATGGATGGAGGAGCCTGGAAGGCTGCAGTCCATGGGGTCGCTGAGGGTCAGACACGACTGAGCGACTTTACTTTCACGCATTGGAGAAGGAAATGGCAACCCACGCCAGTGTTCTTGCCTGGAGAATCCCAGGGACGGGGGAGCCTGGTGGGCTGCCACCTATGGGGTCGCGCAGAGTCGGACACGACTGAAGCGACTTAGCAGCGGCAGCAGCAGCGGATACGCAATATCATATTTCTCTTTCTCCGCCTTGCTTCACTCAAGATGACAGTCTCTAGGTCCATCCCTATTGCTGCAAATGGCATTATTTCCTTCTCTTTGACGGCTGAGTAATATTCCATTTAGGTGTGCACCACACCTTCTTCATTCATTCTTTTGTTGATGGACGTTTGGGTGCTCCCATGTCTGGGCTGCTGGAAGCAGGGCTGCAGCAAATGTTGGGGTGCACAGACCCTTTTGGATCTTGCTCTTCGCTGGGTATGTGCCCAGGAGTAGTGGGATTACAGGGTTATATGGTAGGTCTATTTTTACTTCTCAGAGAAACTCCATACTATTCTCCATAGTAGCTGCACTGATTTACATTCCCACCAACGATGTAGGAGGGTTCCCTTCTTTCCACACCCTCTCCAGAATTTATTGTTTCTGGGGTTTTTGATGATAGCCATTCTGACTGCTGTGAGGTGATATCTCATTGTGGTTTTTATTTAAAATTTCTCTAATAATTAGCAACGTTGAACATCTTTTGTGTGCTTCTTGGTCACTTGTGTGCATGCTTTGGAGAAATGTCTATTTAAGTCTTCTGCCCATTTTTTGATTGGGTTGTTTGTTTTGATGATATTAAGCCACATGAGCTGTTAGTAAATTTTGGAGGCTAATCCCTTGTCGGTCACATCTTTTGCAAATATTTTCTCCCATTCTGAAGGTTATCTTTTCATTTTGTTTATGGTTTCCTTTGTGTGCAAAAGCTGATAAGGTTAATTAAGCCCCCTTTGTTTATTTTTGTCTTTATTTCCATTACTCTGGGAGACAGAGAGCAAAAGACATTGTTGCGATTTACCTCACAGAGAGTTCTGCCTATGTTTTCCTCAAGGAGTTCTCGAGTGTCCAGTCTTGCATTTAGGTCTTTAATCCATTATGAGTTTGTTTGTGTGTATGGTGTTAAAGAATGTTCTGATTTCATTTTTATGTGTAGCTATTCAGTTTTCCCAGCGCCTTTCATTGAAGAGACTGTCGTTCCTTCACTGTGTAGTCTTGCCTCTCTTGTCGTAGATTGATTGGCCACTGGTGTGGGGGTTTATTTCTGGGCTCGCTCTCCTGTTCCATTAATCTACAATATCCTTATTTTAAAGTCAGCTGCTTAGCAGCCTTAATTCCATCTGCAGCTTAAATTGTCCCTGGCTAAGAGCACAGTATATTCATGGGTTCCTGGGAGTGCGTGTGGATATCTTTAGCATCATTATTCTGCTTACTGCAATTTCATTCTTCATCAAAATTTCAGTTTATTGTATGTTGGGTTTTTTTTTTTTAATCATTATAGACTCACAGTTTTCTGTTTTATTCAACAGACTCTTTAGTTTTTAATATCTTTATTTTTTGATGCTTAAATTGCTTCAAATTGGGCACATGGAGTCCTGGCATTATTCTGACATGCCCCCAGCATTATATTGGGATTATATTTTACTGTACCTACTACAGCTCTGGAATCAGCCATTTCTCCAAGGGATACTGCTTTCTTTTATTGGAAAATGGCATTTAGAAGCCAACATTGAGAACTAAGTGTGCTCATTTCCACAGGGGCACTTTGCTTCTTGGTCCTTTCAAAGGACAGTTAGGAAATATATGTACAAAACTCTTTCCTTTCTTTCATAGACTTCAACAAAATAGATTTATCTATTTAATTTTTATATTGTTGCTTCCTCTGTTTAGCTCTGTATTTTATGAGGCAGAGGACTGGCCACTATACAGTAAAATCACCTCTTGGGTATTTGTTGCTGAAGTTAATCTGTAGAGTGGAAGTTGCTTACAGTAAGACTTAAATTACTTCTGGTGACAACTGAAAATTCCTCAAATCTCCCATATATTTCAGACTTCTATCAAGCCTCAATAAGTCCAGCAGAGCCAGTTTTTCCTCTGGCATTGAAACCAATTGCTGTTTCATTATTTGAGGCACAGATATGTATCTTTAATCAATGAAATGTAGGATTGCTCAAACCAAGAGAAAAATAAAAAAGACCCTCTTTCCCCAAATAAGCAGCAAATCCATCTCCTTTTTTATACTTCTGGGCATATACTCACTTGGGAACATGTTGGTGGAATAGTCTGCACTGTTTGAATTGTCCGCATGCTCATAGCCTATCTTTTATTCTGAGCACTTGTAGATGAATTTAAGGACGTTAACAGCATTCAAGAAACTATTTCAGTCCTGTATCACAGGCATAGTTTTTCTCTATGTAGCAGACATACTAAGGAAGTATGAGCTCAATGAATAAATGAAAGTATTAGTGTTTTGTGTCCTTGAACCTTGGAGACTTGTCTGTCTTTCCCTTTCCTTAATGACGAAATTTAATTCTCTCCTTACATGACTTATTTTCATTTATTTGAACTCTTTTATTTTTATGCATAAAATCATGTTGAGTAATTCAAACACATTCTTGTACTGGGGATCTTTCAGAGAGGATATCATGGATTTGAAGTTTTCACCGGAGCTTTGAGAAGGCATGAACTTGAATTGTTTCTGAAAATACCGAAGCCCAGAGAAGACTGTTTAGGAAGACAAGATGCAAGTTTTATTTGAGGATCTCAGCTTATCTATTGCCAAACCTACAGCTTGTTCCATTCCAAAACTCTTCCTTTCATAGATGAAGCCAGAAATCTTTCTGCAGGTAATTTTCCTATTTGTCCAATTCTGGAAATACCGATTCAACAAATACTTCCTCCAGGTTTACGATATACAGGGAGATCACGGACTTTAGGAAAGTTCAATGTGAAGTGAAGCTTGGGCATACTTCTCTTTTAAAAGAATCTTAAAATTCTAGGCAAACTATTCCATTCTGTTGCCTTTTCATACTGTTCAGGGGGTTCTCACGGCGAGAATACTGGAGTGGCTTGCCATTCCCGCTTCCAGTAGGCCATGTTTTGTCTGAACTCTTCACTATGACCTGTCTGTCTTGGATGGCCCTGCATGGCACGGCTCATAGCTTCAGTGAGTTATGCAAGCCCCTAAGAGGTAGTGAAGGACGGGGCAGCCTGGTGTGCTGCAACCCCTGGGATCGCAGAGAGTCAGACATGACTTAGTGACTGAGCAGCAGCACCATCCCATTCTGTTGACTAGGTTTTATTGTCTTCATTTTTCACCTAGTTCATCTGACAATTTTCTGTTCTGCCACAACAGGAAGACAAGTAGATGGCAACCTAGAAATTAGAAAAACCATGAGGATATCTTCTGGGAGAAGTTGATGGTTTAGGAGAGTTGCAGGACTATTGTTTTCATCAATTCTGCTCTGCTCCTGGTTAGAGATTCAGCGCTCCTCTTTAAAAGGATCGCTTCAGTACTAATCTCTCTGCCAACACAGTGTGGAAAAAAACCTGAGATGCAGCACCCCTAAAGTGCCACTCTTCCTGTTTTTGTTTGGCTGATTCGGCCTCACCCCATCCCATTTTTTGCCAACTGAAAACAAAGGTGTTACGCATAAGGTGTTAAAGTCCTATTTCATCTCCCCCTCCCCTTCTCTCTACTTTATGAGTGTGAACTGCTCTCTGAAGACATATAGTATAGTGCCAACCATATAGTGTAGTGATTGACACCATAGCTTTGGTTTTAAACAAGTTTTGGAACCACTTCTCAATTTGTCCATTATTATGTCTGAATGTTCATATAAAATATTTAGCTCTTTAGAGCCCACTTTCCTTATCTATACAATAGGTGTAATACAACAGTGAAGCCACAGTTTACTCAGAGTTCAGATCTTAAATTAACTCATAAGATGTAAATTGGGTATAGTTGATATTGTTATTGGAGAGCGCTTATGTCATCCATAAAACAGAGGGCTAATGGTTTCACACATACAACTTCACAGTCTGCTGCTGCTGCTAAGTGGCTTCAGTCGTGTCCGACTCTGTGCGGCCCCATAGACGGCAGCCCACCAGGCTCCCCCATCCCTGGGATTCTCCAGGCAAGAACACTGGAGTGGGTTGCCATGTCCTTCTCCAGTGCATGAAAGTGAAAAGTGAAAGTGAAGTCGCCCAGTTGTGTCTAACTCTTCACGACCTCATGGACTGCAGCCCACCACGCTTCTCCGTCCATGGGATTTTCCAGGCACAGTATAAGTGTTTGTAAATGTATAATAATGAATATAATAAAATGCTCTCTATAAAACAGCACATATGCAAAATGTAATTTCATGGTATATTAGATATGTCATTAGATTGCTATTTTTATTTCTTGTTCTTTTTTTGTCTTTTGGTCTTTGCCAACCTCTCATGATTGAGTTCACATAGGATGCAACTCAGTGTATCTATGTCATAGAGCTGCTGTGAGGAATAAAAGAAATTATGTATGATTGGCAAATTGCTAATTCTGTATAAATGATAAAGGAGATGATGCTGAAGAAGAGGTGATGATGATGGTGAAAACGATGAGGATGAAAATGGTAACAAAAATGAAGATGACGATGGAGGTGATGAGAAGGGTATGATGTTGATCTGAAGGTTTGATTCATATTCAGGTTCCTTAGGCTTATCTTTAGTATTGTAGGCGTCTCCACACTGGCAGAGAGGGAGAGGTTTCCAGGCATAAGATGGTACTACTTCTAGAATTTTTAATCAACAAAATTAATATTAATGAACAGCCTCTAATACTTAATACCCAGAAGACTGAGGTTCCTTCTTTCATTTCATTCTGCTGGACAGCCTCACAAGTCCAGCTTGCTGCCACCGGAACCCCTCAACCTGGATAGAATTACATCTTAACTGTATACACCGAAGCACTTTGGTCTCCACTGATGCCAAAGATCAACTAGAACAGCATTATTCTGTGGTTATAAGACATCAAACCACAGTGAACTTTAGTTCCTTAAGTGACTCTTTAAATATTTAATATCACGTTAAAAGATGTCCAAATGTGAGAGCAGAGGGTGAGTTGGAGGCAGGAAGAGAGAACGCTGTAGATCAAGGGCAAGCAACGGGCTCTCTGTAGGCTGTTGTACTAGGGCTCCTCTTCCTGAGAAAGCAAATCACATGGTTGATTATTTGCGCCATATCTTCAGATAATAAACATTATCCTGCAACTATCAAAACAGCCATTGTTACAGTCAGATGAGATTTCAAAGAAAAAAAGTTAATCTAGCCTTTTGAAATTCCCTGTTTAAATATAACTTTTTATTGTGGAAATTATCAAACGCATACTAAAGTAAGGAGAGAAGTATAATGATCCCCTGGCTTCAACAATTATCAACATTTCGCCACTTGCATTTCATCTTTGCTTCATGAATCGCCATCCACATCTGCCTTTTTTTAGGGGGTGGATTTGAAAGCAAATTCCAGGCATTGTGTATTTTCATTGTACATTATTCAACATGTATCTTCCTAGAAAAAGCCTTTGAAAAAATTATGACCATAAAGTAAGAATAATTTATTTTCTATTTTATTTTTTGAAGAGTGGTTGAGTTACAGTATTGTGTTATATATATTCTTTTTCATTGTGGTTTATTATAAGCTATTAATTACAGTTCCCGGGGCTATACAGTCAGACCTTGTGGTTTGTATATTTTATGTGTGTGTGTGTGTACTTTGTACCTGCCTGTTCCAGATTTAAACTTTTTCTCCTCTCCTCTTCTCCACTTTGATAACTGTCAGTTTGTTTTCTATGTCTGTGAGTCTGTCTCTGCTTTGTGAATGCATCCATTTGGATCACATCTTAGACTCCACATGTAAGTGGTATCATGTGATGCTTGTCTTTCTCCTCTGACTTACTTCCCTTAGTATGACAAGCTCTAAATCCACCCATGTTGCTTCAAATAGCAGTATTTCAAAGAATAATTAATAATACCACAGGCCCTTTCAAGTAGCAGAGGTATTTAAAACTATCAGAAAACCTTGTCTTTGGTAACCTGTTTTGACAAATTATTATACTGGCACTTCATATTAAGCCTCTCATTCCATCCTGATTTTGACAAAGCATACTCTGGAGCTGTCGTGTTACAAGCGGTGTAGACTGGGATTTGCAAGCTTTTTCTGCAAAGGCTAGACAATAAATATATTCAGTTTTGCTGCCTGCATGGTTTCTGTTATGACCACTCAACTCTGCCATGATAGGCAAGGGCAGATAATATATAAATAAATGGTCATGCCTGTGTTCCAATAAAACTTTATTTGTAACAAAAGGCCAGGGACTGGATCTGGCCCTTGGCCCATAGTTTGTTAACCCCTGGCTACAGATAAATTAATCCCACTCCTTGGAAAGCTGAGTGTGTCATGGTTGAAGAGCAGTGCCTTAGGAATCGAAACTCCCAAATTCAGACCTGTCCCAGCATTTGGAAGCTCTTGAATAGGCCACTTTTCAATTCATGGTTTCTTATTTATTAAATGAGGACAGAGGCTCCTGCCCTTCTTGCTTAAAGAGGTTGCTGCAGGGGAATTCCCTGGCAGTCCACTGGCTAGGGCTCTGCGTCATTGCTGCTGAGGACATTGGTTCAGCGTCTGGTTGGGGAACGAACGTCCTGTGAGCCGTGTGGTGTGGTCAAAAAGAAAAAAGAAAAAAGAAGAAAGAAAAGGTTATTGTAAGACTGAATGAGACTGTGAACGTGGCCACGCTAAGGTGCTGCTCCAGTACGAGGTGTGACGGTCCACTTTGTCTTGAAATTCTGGAGGGTTCTCTGTCAATGATTCTTAATTACATTTTAACCCTCACCATCCATTATCCCGGCTGTCAGATACAGAACAAGAAAAAGCAAACTCACATCCAATGAGCATTTTTACGTATATGCAAAGGACGATTCAACAGGGGCTTATGCGCACAATCCTTTTTGATTAATCGGGTAGGATTGTCTCAATTTTAATGGCAAAGGAACTGAGACTGAGAATGGTTAAGGAATCACCTAACCTCTAACGGGAGTGAGTGGCAGAGTCAGGATTTGAACTGTCGGACTCCACAGCCTTTGGTCTTTTACTTCTAGTGACACTGAAGGTATATTGCCACTTTTCTCCTTTCTGCAAGGGACAGAGGCTGTCCCTTGCTTGTTTGAGAAAAGTGTGTCACCAACTAACACTTTTGTAGTTCATACGGTGCTTTCCTACCTGCATGAGCTCATTTAATCTTCCCAACAGACACTAGGTAATTCACTCAAGCCACCAATCTGATTAACTCCTACTTATCCTTAAAAGTCTGGATTCACCATCATTTCCCAGGAGAGACCTTCTCTTACCCCCCAGATGGGGCCAGGCCCCCATGTTAAATGTGTCGCTATACACCCTATATTTGCCTTGCCATGTACATTCCGCTCCTGTAGCTAAAGAGTCGTCATGGAGAAAATGCCTTGAAAGCAGAAATTATGTTGTTCTTGTTCACCACCGTATCACCACCCCTGGCCTGTGGGTGCGCAGTAAATATCTGTGGAATAAACGTCTTTCTAAAAAATGGTGGGATTGGAAGTTGCATGTTTTCCAGTGAAGTTTGTATCAGAATGATATTTATTGCTCTGCGAGTTGAGCATGTGAATCTTTTAGCAGGGAGCCTGTAGGAATTCCAAGGCAGTGATTCTGTGCCTGGGGGGTGTGGTCTCTTAGGTGTCAGGTCTGCTGCTAAGTCACTAACCAGATGGGGACGGGGTGAAGGGGTGAGGGAGTGCTCATGCTACAGTGCTCCTGCCTGGGGAGGGGAGAGGCTGTCCCTCGCTTGTCTGAGAAAAGTGTGTGTGTGTTGGGGTGAGCTAACATTTATTTCCTAATTCTGTATATGAAAGCACCATGGGGGAAGCAATCTGAAAGGAAGGGAAAGAAGTGTTGTAAGCTGGACTGTCTTCAGAGGCCAAATGGGTACCATAAATGTGCAAAGAACTGAATATGAGAAGGAATGATGAATTCTTTAGTGATCTGGACTCCATATTTAGCCTAAAGTTATTCAAGTTAAACATGTTAAAAAAAAATCACTTTGTGGACCAGCAAGACATAGGCAGGCACAGTGGTGTCCATGGACTTCAGCTTTGTGATTCCCCAGACGATGGAGACAGGGAGAAAGTGAAGACAGTAGAGAGGAGAGGACAAAGCAGAAGAGAAATGATTCCTGGTCAGATGGGGAATCTTGGGGGACCCCTGTTAGCTTCTTCATTGCTTAAATTAGTACAGACACCCTTTGGGGTCTGAGACAGATATGTAGACGTCTATCAACAATGTGGTATTATTTGGCAGCAGTTGCACCCTAAACGTTTTGGTTCTCACGAACAATGAGACTAGTCCAGTGAAACAAAAGCATTTTCTCTTTCTTGTTTTGGCCTCCTGTGTATTTCTAACGAAGGTGGCTGAATTTGGGTTTGGCCAATTCTAAATGGAAAATCAGAGCAATTCCGATGTTCCTGGGTGCTTCTCTTTGTAGATTGCCTTCTTCCCCATGTTGATTTCTGGTTTGGCTTCCAGGGTAGGTATAGGTCATTCTACTCCTATTATCTTTAATTTAGGTCTGTGCCACTTTTCATCAGCGAGATCCAGGCAGGTGTGCCGAGGTGCCTCAGGGCTTGGGCTGGGGGCCTACTTTTGCACTTACTTTTGCAGTAAGTGCAAAAGTCACCTCCTCGACCAGACCTCCATTTTGCCTTTAATTATCTTAAATGTTTCAAGTTCAGCTCTTCTGTTTGCTATGGTCTGTTGGTTGGAGAGACTGTTGATGGAGTTGCCTTTAAGTCTTTCGAAAGAGCCAAAGGTTAAACCCTTATGAGGCTACTAAAAACAAAGGGCCCTGGAGCAGGACTGACATTATAGAACTGGACCAAACTAGTATCTAACCCAGCACTTGCTTTCATGAATACACCCGGAGGTGGAACATTAATTGGACCAACTGCTCTGAAACATGGACGTTCAGCAGGCGTGGAACCAAAGGACGCTTCCCCCTGAAATCTTGGAATTGGTTTCTTGCTGTGTGTGTGTAGGGATGAGTAAAGCGAGGAACAGATGAACACAGAAGCCCCCTTGGGAAGGATGAACATGGCTTAGAAGAATAAAGTAGGGCTGGATCTCACAATTTCCTGTTCTCTAAACGCATGTCCCCAGCAGTTAAAGGCCACGAGGAAGAAGGAAGTCTCTCACCAGGAAGAAGGCGCCGGGGAGGGGAGACTGGGGCTTCGCGTGGCGGTGCTCCTGATTGCTGACACCCGCACGCTCACAACAGCCCACAGAGCCACAGCCACCGACTCCAGTATCTATCACTGTCACTTCCCAAGTGCTTGGCATTGTTCAGGAAATGGTATGTGTAAAGCAGAGCTGCCTGCGTCCAACTTGGACAAGGGAGCAGCCGTGCAAGGGTGCCTGAAACTGAGCCAGGCTATGTGTCCCATTATGCGCCCCAGCGAGAGTCATAAATAATTGTGACAAGTTTTTTTTCCCCTCCCATGTGACAGTCCTTGACTCTGCCTCCTGTCTCCTCTCCCCTCTGCCTCATAGACTAGACCTGCCAGGCTGTGTGATGATAGATGTTACTGGGCAGCAAATGACAGCTGGATAGATTTTTTAGTTGGTGCTTTAGAGGGAATCAGATATGCTGTATAAAGCAATAAAAAAAGCACACTCACAAGGTGGATTAAAAATAGCTAGCACAGCAGTAACCCACTTTGTTGTTTATCAAAAGTTAAATCTCACATGGTAAGTCCTGGTGATGTTTTAATTTTTCAGACTCCTGTCAGAGTGACACTGACAACAGTGACTAAAAAAAAAAATGAAAAGAAAAGAAAGAAAATAGAGAAAGGATAAAAGTAATTGACCATTTCTTTATTAAATTTTTGTGTGACTAATGAATCAAAAATACTTTCTTCTGTAAATGCTAACCAAGAAGAGAAATGGGCTCATGCTGGGCGCTGTGGCTGCATTAAAAAAAAAAAAAATCTCAATCTTGAATTTTAAACATAAAACTGGAAGTGTTACAAGGGAGGGAATTATCCCACTCCTGTTCAATTATTATTATTATTTTTTAAATGCTGCTCATCTTCCTCCAAACACTCTATTGATCAAGATCCTGTGTAACAAATGGTCTGGTTTTCCAGCCACCTTGGAAATGTCATGTAGGCGTCAACAAAACTACTTACTGTATGTTTTATAAAGAATTACAGCCTCCTCTGAATTACTGAGACTTTCATCTTGGGCAAGCTGGCTGGGTTACCTAGTGTCTCGAGGGATGTGTGGAGGTGCTGGGCCATGATTCAGTGACCTGGCCCGCTCCCCAGCTCACGACGTGACAGGCTGTGATGCACTCCCCTGCCCTACGCAGGAAGTGGTCGCCGTGTAATTTAAGAGTGCTCGGTATATCAGATCACGACTATTTTCTCCCTTGATTTTTCCGATGAATCACGTTAGGAAGGCTGTAGCTTTCAAGCAGCAGTGTGCAGCATGAGATGGCTTGGTAGCACAAAATGTTTATTAAAAAAATATGTCTTTTGGGCTGAGTACCAGGCAAAGGGGATAATTTGAGCTGTGCCTCTATAATTCAAGTTCGAGGACAATTCAATAACAGCACAGCTGCATTCCCAGCAACACCAGGTTGTACATGTGTTATTGGGGGGTGTTTATTATTTCGATCATTGTAGCATCATCTCCATTAAACAGTTTTCATAATAAAACCTATTTCCATAGCTTAGTCACTCAACTGGTTCAGTTTTTTTTTTTTTTTTTTTTTCAGCAGAGACAGATAAATGGTAAGACATATCATGAAATGGTCAAAAAGGCATGTTTGGGGATCCTGCTGCCTGGATTCAAATCCCGCGTCCGATTTTTAACTCTGGGTGACCTTAGGCAAGTCATTCAGCCTCACTGTGCCTCAGTATCTTCACTTGGAGAGTAAAGGTGTTAATTATCCCCACAGAATAAGATTGTTTTGAGGACTCAGTGAAATGAATGAGCTTTAGCACAAGTCTTGGTAATAGGTGTTAAATAAATTTTTATTATGTTATGTATAATAATTATTTTCTAGTTATATTTTATTATTATAGTATAATGTTATAATAAAATTGTTGACTTATTTTCTAGTTATTATAATTATTACTGGGATAGTTTTACTCAGTCCACTCATATCTCTTTACTCCAAATCTTTATGGATTTGATGACCACGTGTCGGATGACTGAATGTAAAGTTATTTTTGGAACAAAGCCCTCTTAAGGTTAAACCAACAGTAATATTTTACGCTGCTTGATTTGGTGTAAGTAACCTTTGATAAAACTTCTAAGTACAAGGAAGCATATTCTCTGGATCACTGATACTGTCTTTTTGGTGAATTTCATCTCTTCCTCATTGGAAAAGGACCTTCAATGAGATGCTTTATGTGGACATAGTTGGTGTGTGTGTGGTAAGTCACTTCAGTTGTATCTGACTCTTTGTCCTCCAGGTTCCTCTGTCCATGAGGTTCTCTAGACAAGAATATTGGAGTGGGTTGCCATGCCCTCCTCCAGGGGATCCTCCCAACCCAGGGATCAAACCTGTGTCTCTTATGTCTCCTGAATTGGCAGGCAGATTCTTTACCACTAGCACCACCTGGGAAGCCCAACATAGTTGGTCAGTCAGTCAGTTTAGTCACTGAGTCGTGTCTGACTGTGACCCCATGGACTGCAGCATGCCAGGCTTCCCTGTTCATCACCAACTCCTGGAGTTTACTCAAACTCATGTCCATTGAGTCAGTGATGCCATCCAGCCATCTCATCCTCTGTTGTCCCCTTCTCCTCCCACCTTCACTCTTTCCCAGCATCAGGATCTTTTCCAATGAGTCAGTTCTTCGCATCAGGTGGCCAAAGTATTGGAGTTTCAGCTTCAGCATCTGTCCTTCCAATGAATATTCAGGACTGATTTCCTTTAGGATAGACTGGTTGGATCTCCTTGCAGTCCAAGGGACTCTCAAGGGTCTTCTCCAAGAACACAGTTCAAAAGCATCAATTGTTTGGGGCTCAGCTTTCTTTATAGTCCAACTCTCACATCCATACATGACCACTGGAAAAACCATAGCTTTGACTAGAGAGACCTTTGTTGGCAAAGTAATGTCTCTGCTTTTTAATGTGCTGTCTTGGTTATTCATAGCTTTTCTCCCAAGGAGCAGTCTTCTTTTAATTTCATGGTGCAGTCACCATCTGCAGTGATTTTGGAGCCCAGAGAAATAAAGTCTCTCACTCTTTCCATGGTTTCCATTTCTATCATCATGAGGTGATGGGACCAGATGCCATGATCTTAGTTTTCTGAATGTTAAGCCAACTTTTTCACTCTTTTCTTTCACTTTCATCAACAGGTTCTTTAGTTCCTCTTCACTTTCTGCCATAAGGGTGGTGTCATCTGCATATCTGAGGTTATTGATATTTCTCCCAGCAATCTTGATTCTAGTTTGTGCTTCATCAAGCCCAGTGTGTTTCTCATAATGTACTCTGCACAGGGGTTAAATAAGCAGGGTGACAATATACAGCCTTGATATACTCCTTTCCCAATTTGGAATCAGTCTGTTGTTTCATGTTCAGTCTTAACTGTTGCTTCTTGACCTGCATACAGATTTCTCAGGAGACAGGTACTGACATAGTTGGTGGGGTACCTGAATTTGTTAATCAGTCTTCTGTCTTTCTTTCCTTTTTTGCTTATTATTTGACTATGTTAAGTACTGTAGACCTCCTTGAGTTGTAAGCACAAGATAAAGGTATGTTCTAACTTGCTTTTGGAATCACTGAGAAAACTGTTTTTGCCAGTTATTCACAGGAACAAATACAATTATTGTGCTGCAGGCTGTGTGCACATATATAACATACATGCATTTTGTTGATGCAAATGTTCTGTGAAACACTAGTTATTCTTCTCATATGTGATGTACTCTCATATTTTCTCTTCTTTTCTAGTTCATTTTCCAAAAGTGTTGGTCTAGCTCAGGGGTCTGTAAAAGGCCAGATAATGAATATTTTGGGCTTTGAAGGCTGACTCAAAACTACTCAACTCTGCCACTGTAATATGAAGGCAGCAAAGACAGTGCATAAATGAGTGGGCATGGCTGCACTCCCCAAACACTCTACTTATAGACATCAACAGTTGAATTCCATGTAATTTTTTTTATCACAAAAATCTCTTCTTTTGATTTTTTCAACTCTTTAAAAATACAAAGACCTTTCTTAGCTTGTAGTTCCTACGAAAACAGACAGTGAGATGGATCTGGCCCATGGGCTGTAGTTTGCAGTCCCTGCTCTAGTCCATTAAATTGATTTTATGACTTGTAGTTTGTAGAAAATTTCCCAAAGTGACTTTGGAGGGGCACTTGTTTAGCAGTGGTGCAAAGAGTTGCTAATGGAAAGAAGGCATCTCTCTTCAAATGGATTTGTGAGACCTCAGGGTGAACAAAGATGTCTACCTTTCAGCAGAAATTCTGGGGTTCTTAATCATACTCTCAATCTTTCTGACTTTGAAAAAGGGGTTTAGGAAGCCTCCTACTCCCTGATGGTTTAACCACAGATTCTTATTTTGCACATTTCTGAAACTTGGGTTCAGAGGAATATACCACGGGAACCCTACCACAAAGCATGAATCTGGGGACACTATCCTCTTTCAAGGGTGATGAATAGGGAACCACAGTATTTCCCAATGGGAAAGGCCTTTGGAAATGATTAGCCTCCAGTCAAGGGTCACATTTTGGAGCCTACTGTGTGCACAATGTTATGCTAAGCACACAGAAGATATGACGAACTTAATTCTGTATTCTTGGGAAGTCCATAGTTGGACTTTGAACTTGGTTACAGGCAACATGTCAACAAGCATAAAATAACACGGTCTCATTTGGAATGAAGCCCCACGGGTTGATGGTGTTTCAATAGGGGAGAATAACGATAATACCCATGAGCGTTTTATAATTTTATGTTTTTCCCATTGTTTTTTCATAAGTCATTTCATTTGATTCTACTCTAACAACAGCTGTGTGAGATGGAGGGAACAGAGGTCACGAATCCGTTTTATAGGCAGGGAAATGGAGTAACTCAGCTGAAGTTATACCTTCAGTGAAGTGCCGGGTTGAGGAAGCAGGTCTTAGAATTCTTACAGCTTCTACTAAGAGTAGTGGAAATACTTTACAAAGGAGGAAAATTTAGATCAAGGTCTGAAAACAGCTCATGGATATAGACTGCTGAAAGAAATTGGAGGGATGCACAGAAAAGTGTGTGTGTGCGTGTGTGCGTGTGTGTGCATGCACACAGGTAGGAGTGATTTTGGAAAAGGCATAGAATTAGAAATAGAAAGTACTGTGTAAAGGGCATCGAAGCTCTTTAAAAGAATGACAATAGTTGCCATAGGGAAAGAGAAAATTAGCCAAGATGCTGGTGTTCAAGTTCCCTCGCCCCATGGCCTCATGTTCTCACTCCACATTTTGTAAATACATGGTTATGTAACAGCTGAGATCACTTACAGCAGCGCGCATGCGTCTCATGATGGACCTGCTTGGCCACGGGCCACTTTTGTTCTGTAAACTTATAGAAGTTCCACCTGAAAAGTCCCTGAGGCTGCGGTACGGCTGCGTCCTCTGGGTCAACCACGAGAGGGGAGCACACAGCATGTCCTCTGGTGCTGTGGCTGTTGTGCCAGCCTGGAGAGGATGAACGTGTCTGCAGTTCTGGGCTCTTTGAGTTTTCTTCCAGCTTCCCTGCTCTGGCCTTTCCTACCCTGGGTTCAGTGAACAGAGAGATGCAACAAGACAGTTGCTAAATTAAAATCAGCTGTTATCAACCCTCTGCGTTGGTTCCCAACAAGGGTCCTTCTGCCCTGTGTTGCTTGAGCCAATAGAATAAGACCCAGTTTTATGGGTCTTCTTAATGAAGAAGCAAAGGAAAGCTTTGTTCTTTCATCAAGGAATGAAGAGGTGCCAGCTGCCCACTCAGTCATAGGCCGCGGGCGGGGCTTTATAGGGTCTCTGTTGCAGGGCGGGCAGGGGGCGGAGCCTGGCAGCGGGGCTCCAGGTTCCGGTGCCGGCTGTCTCCGCTCCTAGCCGTCTCAGCACACGGCCCTGCCGCCATCTTGGATGGAGTGTCGTGTGCGGCCATTTTGAACCAGGAACTCTGGTCTGAGGGGCCGGAGTGAGGCGTCTGCACACAGCAGCCTGTGAGCCGGTGACACCAGATGAAGCACAAAGAAAAAAAAAAACAAAGAGGTTAGACTCTATTATCCAGCTTCTACTTGTATTTCCTGGGAATTGTTAATGGGCTTTGCTGGTGACAAATCTCTCCTCTTTGGTCCCCTCAGTCTTGAGGGGCTGAGGGGACCTGAGGGGCAGAGCAGGGTGCAGGTCCGGCTCTAAGTGCTGCCTGCTGAGCGTGGGGCTGGCAGCGCCCTGGGTGGGGAGTGGAGCTCCTCCTCAGCTGCTTTTAGGTCTCTGTGGTTGTCACCAGATTTCGGTTCTGGCTCTTCATCACCCTGAGATGAAAGTCTCCCCCATGTGTCCAGCCTTTTGGAGAGAAAGGATACCCGAAAAGGTAAGAAAGTGGCCCAAATGTTAGCAAGAGAATAATGGTCACATGTCAGATTTTTCCTGAAAGTGCAGGCATCTCAATCTTGGACCAGTAGGTGAGTGTGCCCTGATGTTAAAGCTTCCCCCTGCCAACCCCCGGGCCTGAGGATCCCCAGGTCACACTTCTGTTGTTTTTCCGGAGAAGCTTTAGGTCGGAGGGAGGCTCACCTCATGTGAGCCTGGGTCATTGCCCCAGGTCATCTCTGCAGAAGTTGGGGCTTGGGACCCTTCATTCAAGTGTGATGTTCCCAACAGGTGACCTCCTATGACTTCAGGGTGTGGGTGGTTTGGGTCACTGAACAGGGTCCATTCTCTTAGGAGGGAGCTCGCCTTGGGAGGGGCTGATTTTCCAGGGCTTTAGGTGCACCGGGTCTCCTGGCTGGAGAGGGTGCACAGCCGGGTCAGTGGGTGTGGGCAGCACCTGGTTGGTCACGGAATTCTGTGAGCGCGTTTTCTGGTTTCTCCTACCTGGAGGGCAGACTGGAGTTGTTCCTATCAGGAGGCTAAGGTGTCTCTTCGGGCTTGGGGAATGGGTCTCCCATTCATGAGTTCAAATGCACTTCACTTCACCTTATCCCTTGGAGCTTATGTTACATGGAGCAGGGCAATTGAAAGCAACTTAATAATCCGGTTTTCTTGAGTTTCCTGGCATAGCTTGTCTAGGGCTAGTTTCAAGGTCTGATTGGATCGCCCTACTTTTCCTGAAGATTGCGGTCTCCAGGATGAGTACAAGGTTCATTTTATGCCTGGAGCACTTACCTGCTTCATCACTTGGTAACGCTGGACCATTATTGCTTTGTATGGATCCTGGGAGCTGGAACCTGGGGCTTTTAGTAAGGCCTTAGCCACAGCTGCCATTTCAGTTCTAGCAGGGAATGCTTTTGTCCCCCCAGAAAATGTGTCCAGTGGCACCAAGAGATGCCTGAAATTGCCCAGTACTATTGGCAGAATGGTGAAACTAGTCCGCCAGCCTTGAAGTCAGTATGTGTCCCTCTGGTCTGAATGGTCTGAATGACCCTAATATGGAAGGGTCTGGTGGGTCTCCTTTGCTTTTCACCTCTATTGTTTTCACAGCTATTTGTAAATAGCAAAGGAGAAAAGGAAAGATATAAGCATCTGAATGCAGAGTTTCAAAGAATAGCAAGAAGAGATAAGAAAGCCTTCTTAAGCGATCAATGCAAAGAAATAGAGGAAAAAAACAGAATGGAAAAGACTAGAGATCTCTTCAAGAAAATTAGATACCAAGGGAACATTTCATGCAAAGATGGGCTCGATAAAGGACAGAAATGGTATGGACCTAACAGAAGCAGAAGATATTAAGAAGAGGTGGCAAGAATACAAGTAAGAACTGCATAAAAAAGATCTTCATGACCCAGATAATCATGATGATGTGATCACTAATCTAGAGCCAGACATCTTGGAATGTGAAGTCAAGTGGGCCTTAGAAAGCATCACTATGAACAAAGCTAGTGGAGGTGATGGAATTCCAGTTGAGCTGTTTCAAATCCTGAAAAATGATGCTGTGAAAGTGCTACACTCTGTATGCCAGCAAATGTGGAAAACTCAGCAGTGGCCACAGGACTGGAAAAGGTCAGTTTTCATTCCAATCCCAAAGAAAGGCAATGCCAAAGAATGCTCACACTACCGCACAATTGCACTCATCTCACATGCTAGTAAAGTAATGCTCAAAATTCTCCAAGCCAGGCTTCAGCAATACGTGAACCGTGAACTCCCTGATGTTCAAGCTGGTTTTAGAAAAGGCAGAGGAACCAGAGATCAAATGGCCAACATCCGCTGGATCATGGAAAAAGGAAGAGAGTTCCAGAAAAACATCTATTTCTGCTTGATTGACTATACCAAAGCCTTTGACTGTGTGGATCACAATAAACTGTGGAAAATTCTGAAAGAGATGGGAATACCAGACCACCTAACCTGCCTCTTGAGAAATCTGTATGCAGGTTAGGAAGCAACAGTTAGAACTGGACATGGAACAACAGACTGGTTCCAAATAGGAAAAGGAGTACATCAAGGCTGTATATTGTCACCCTGCTTATTTAACTTCTATGCAGTGAGTACATCATGAGAAACGCTGGACTGGAAGAAACACAAGCTGGAATCAAGATTGCCGGGAGAAATATCAATCACGTCAGATATGCAGATGACACCACCCTTATGGCAGAAAGTGAAGAGGAGCTACAAAGCCTCTTGATGAAAGTGAAAGAGGAGAGTGAAAAAGTTGGCTTAAAGCTCAACATTCAGAAAACAAAGATCATGGCATCCGGTCCCATCACTTCATGGGAAATAGATGGGGAAACAGCAGTGCCAGACTTTATTTTTTTGGGCTCCAAAATCACTGCAGATGGTGACTGGAGCCATGAAATTAAAACACGCTTACTCCTTGGAAGAAAAGTTATGACCAACCTAATAGCATATTCAAAAGCAGAGACATTACTTTGCCGACTAAGGTCCGTCTAGTCAAGGCTATGGTTTTCCCAGTAGTCTTGTATGGATGTGAGAGTTGGACTGTGAAGAAGGCTGAGTGCTGAAGAATTGATGCTTTTGAACTGTGGTGTTGGAGAAGACTCCTGAGAGTCCCTTGGACTGCAAGGAGATGCAACCAGTCCATTCTGAAGGAGATCAGCCCTGGGATTTCTTTGGAAGGAATGATGCTAAAGCTGAAGCTCCAGTACTTTGGCCACCTTATGCGAAGGGTTGACTCATTGGAAAAGACTTTGATGCTCAGAGGTATTGGGGTCAAGAGGAGAAGGGGACGACAGATGGCTGGATGGCATCACGGACTGGATGGACGTGAGTCTGAGTGAACTCCGGGAGTTGGTGATGGACAGGGAGGCCTGGCGTGCTACCATTCATGGGGTCGCAAAGAGTCGGACATGACTGAGCGACTGAACTGAACTGAGGCTGCAAATGGCTTCTTTCCTTTTCTGGGATGGCCTTCTCTGACCTGTGAGAATGAGACCTAGAGTGGGTTACCCCAGTTTGTGAGGTGTGTGTGTGCTTGCTCAGTTGTGTCCAACTCTCTGTGACCCCATGGACTGTAGCCCACCAGGCAAGAATAGGATTTCTCAGGCAAGAATACTGGAGTGGTTGCTATTTCCTCCTCGAGGGGATCTTCCTGACCCAGGGACCGAACCCACATTTCCTGTGTCTCTGCATCACGGGGAGATTCTTTCTTGCTGAGCCATCAGGGGATTCTAGTTGGTGATATTTGACCCTTTTTCTTGGACACCTTATCCTCTTTATTGACCAGGTGGTTCAGGATAGGTACAGTATGTCTGTCACAGGCCTCCTTAGGAGGGCTGGTGATCACAATATTCTCTACATATTGGAAGAAGTTTCCCTCCTGGAGATGTTGACCTTTTAGGTCTTTAGCTAAATTTGTTCAAAGACAGTGGGGGAATGTTTGAACACTCGGGTCAGACAGTCCAGTGGGATTGCTCTTTCTGTTTTGTGTTTGGGTCTTGTCACTCAAAAGCAAAAATTCTTGTGATGCTGGGGTTAATGAAATACATAAGAGGACATCTTTTAAATCTAAAACAGAATACCTGGGTCCTGATGGACAGCAGAGTGGCCGGCAGGGCATAGGGATTGGGGACTTTGGGATGTATATCCTCGGTGGTTTCACTGACTGTCCTGAGGTTGTGGACCATCTGGTATTTCCCACTGGCTTCTTTTATGGGGAGGATGGGGGAATACAAACTGGTTGGCATAGTCTAATAAGGCCCTGGTATATTAGGGCATCCGAGGATGAGATGGTTAGATGGCATCACCAACTCAATGGATGTGAATTTGAGCAAACTCTGGTCTGAAGGGCCAGGTGTACGGGGTACCCTGTGAGCCAGTGAAATCAGACTAAACACAGAGGAAGAAGAAAAAGTGAGATATTATTACCCAGATTCTACTTTTATTTCCCAGGAATTGTTAATGGACTTTGCCTGTGACACAACCAACCAACTGACAAAATTACCCTTAAAGCTCCAACACTACTAAAGGCTATTCTGGGCTTGACATCTTGAGTTAAATTCCACCTAATAACCAATCTGTGACCAGCTTCCGGTTTCACAACTGTTGGAAAGCCCACTACAAAACTATTTGAGGGAAATAAAAAGTACTATCAAATCATTTGGCATTGGGTTTGAGATAAGCTTGCAAATTGTGAGAAAAGCAGAAATATTGTTCACCTTTGGCCTGTCCCCCAGTGGCAGCCCACTCCAGTACTGTTGCCTGGAAAATCCCATGGACAGAGGAGCCCGGTGGGCTGCAGTCCATGGGGTCGCTAAGAGTCGGGCATGACTGAGCAACTTCACTTTCACTTTTCACTTTCATGCATTGGAGAAGGAAATGGCAACCCACTCCAGTATTCTTGCCTGGAGAATCCCAGGGACAGAGGAGTCTAGTGGGCTGCCGTCTATGCGGTCGCACAGAGTCAGACATGACTGAAGTGACTTAGCAGTAGCAAAAGGCAAATTAAGTCATGAGTCCCTTAATGATTGTCTGTTTTCCCCAAGAGAACCTTCATGAAGTAATTTTCTCTTGAAAAAAATATATTAGCAGCTGTGAAAAATAATGTTAACGTTAGTTCAATAGGATGTAAATAAAAGAGGCCCAGTCAACTCAAGTTTCTAAATTGAGAGTGTACTATTATTTAGACTCTACAAGTATTGAAACGAGAGGAGAAATGACCTAAGGTTATGGCACTATTTTCAATTAAAAAAAACAAAACAAAACACCTTGCTTTGAACCACAGTGCTGCACATTAAAAACTCCTATCTCCTAGCGACTGGGGATTAGGTGTTCTCAGCGCAGCACCTGGAAATTGTAATATTAATAGGTGTGCTTATTCTTACTAGCATATGCTTATCTTCTACAATTTTGATAACAGGGTCGGGTGAGTCAATTGCTTTGTTTTCTGATGCTTTCAGGGTAACTCTAGGAATGACTAATTAGGCGTAAGTGCAGCTGCCTTTCAGAATTAGTGGCACAGTCAGAGACGCCGAGGGGGCGACTACACCGTAGTGAAGTGAGACTTGGTTGTTGGGTCTCGGAGAGGCCTCTGCTGACAGCTCCGTCTAAACCCCTCTCAGTCACTCTTTGCGTTGCATTGCGTTGTGCTGTGTGCTGTCAGTTGTGTCCAGCTCCATGCGACCCTGTGGACTGTCACCCACCAGGCAAGGATCCTGGAGTGGGTTGCCATGCCCTCCTCCAGGGGATCTTCCCCACCCAGGGACTGAACTAGCGTCTCTTAGGCACCAGCGCTGCCTGGGAAGCTTTTACCATCCTTTGTTACTTCCTTCGCCTCCCTTGAATTAACCTGGGGTCATCTTGTTTTGTTCTTTTACGCCTTTCCTGTGTCCCTTCCTTATTGTCAGTGTCATGGCAGCAAACCCCTGCCTCTGTACCAGGCGTCGGGAAGCCCGGCCCAAGGGACATATCCAGCAATGCCTTTTCCTTTTTCTCTCATTTTTTGTTATTCCTCCCTCCTTTTTCCTTTTTTTTTTTTTTTTAGTTAGAATTGATATACAATATTGTGTTAGTTTCAGTTACACACACACATATATTCAGATTCTTTTCCATTATAGGTTATTACAGATATTATATGAGTTCCCGACACTATTCAGTGAATCCTTTTTGTTTACCTGTTTTGTACATAGCGGTATAAATCTGTTAATGCAATATTGCTGCTTTGTCCCTTCCTCCTCCCTTTCCCCTTTGGTAACCACAAGGGGATGAGATATTGCCATTTGAAGCAACATGGATGGACCTACAGATGATCACACTGAGTGAAATAACTTAGAGGAAAACAGGGTTATATGATAGTACTTACATATAGACTCTAAAAAATAATACAAATGAGCATATTTACAGTACAGAAACAGACTCACATAGAAAACAAGCTTTGAAGATTTTTAAAAAATAGTTGAAAAAAATCAAAAGAATGATATTTAGTGACATGTGGAAATTATGTGAAATTCAAGTTTCGGTGTCCATATGGAAACCCTTATTGGTGCACTGTCACACGCATTCTTTCATGGACTGTCTGTGGCTGCTGCAGCCCACACGAGCAGAGCTGAGGAGTTGCGACAAAGGTGGTATGACCTGCCTGCAGATCCTAAGATATTTACCAGCTAGCACTTGGCAGAAAGTTTGTGGATCCCTGCAGAACGCACAGTACAGTGCCTGGTAATGCGCAAGTGTCCAGTCCGTGTTGAGGATGAATTAATAAAACAGCAGAGCTTGGTAAGTGTCCTTTCCCTGCCACTAATAGACAAGGAGGAACAGATGAATCAAAATTAAATCTTGACTCTGAGCTCTGGAACAATCACAGAATCAAAGGCGGAACATAAAAGACAGGGTGGAGTCCACTCGGAAGTGTTGCTTAACGTTTCTTTCAGAGATGACAAAATACCGTTCAGGAATGTCACGGGCTCTCATTCCAGTTTCTAGAAACTGGATCCTTTCAGCTTTCACTTGGGCTAATGCATTTTCTCTAACCCAGCCTTTTTCCCTCCTGCTTTTTATCTGCAATCTGACTAAAGACTGAACTCTGGTTTTTATGGCCCCAAATTCAGTGAACTTCCTTTCCAAAAAAATGTCAGGCTCTAATCCTCCTAATAAAAAGGCCTGTGTAACTGAAAGAATACATTCGAAATAGTCCATGGTACAAAAAGACGGTCTGAAAATAACAAGGGGAAAAAATGTACTAAATGCATCTGCGCACACAAAGTTGCTAGGGAAACATGGTCGTTCTTTGCAAACTGACAGCACCATCACATTTATAAAGAATCGACAACTGACCTTTGTCTCTTCTTTTCCTGCCTGCTTTTTACCAGAGCCTTGTGGCTTGAATGATGCTTTTGATAGGCAGATTTTTGGATTCTGTGCTGTCTGCCGGATTGCGGGGTGGGGGGAGATCTCCCTATTTACGGCTCTGCTAAGACCTAGAAAATCTTTTATGAGTGTCACCTCTATTATGACCCAGTCTCTGCAATTGAAAGGTGCATTTTCACATTGGGATTTGGCTTCTATAGTCCTGAGGCGAGAAATGACATATTTTGTTGCATTATTTAAAATATTCCTGCTGAACACCAAATTAAAAATATCCATTAAAGGTTTATTTGATATCTTCCTAATTATTGCCCATTGCGCATTTGACAAATTATTTACACATTTTAATAATTGTGACTTTCTTTGGAAGTGACACAAAAACAATTACTTTTTCGAAATTCCACTGTGTATATGCTTTTGAAACTACATAGCCATTAAAAACAGTCTGTCGAATTAAAGGTTGGGCAATTAATTAAGTGCAAATTCTGTAAAACTGGACCAAGGAGAAAATTCATCAAACCTATGAAATATGACCTATCTTGTCCAAAAGACAAATATGTTTAAACAAAAGATGAAAATTGATGACAAAATTACGGGTAGCAAAATGCACACAGAGCAAGTATAAGACAGCTGTGCTTGGTCTCCGCGTGTCGGGCTCACCCTTACAGGATTCATGATTCATCACCTTCACGTCTTGTAAAACTTTTCGTACTTAATCTCCAAAGTACTGTATCTGGAATTAAAAAAAAAAAAAATCTCAATCAGAAGAGCTCGGAAAGCCATTATATTAATGATTTACTGGTCTTTAGAGGAGCCCAGTTAAATGCAACCCAAGTTGGGGGTGGCAACTCCAGGGTAGGTCTGCCCAAGACAATAGAAACCCAGGAGGCGTGTGTGGTCATTTCCTTTAGCTTCTCTCCTTGGGATTTTTCTGATCCTGTCTACCTTTCTTCCTTGCTCATACCAGTTTGGGGTATCCAAAGCCCCCACTGCACTTTCATCTTGAAAGGACTCTACCAGTCAGTGATAAAACTTTGGCTCTCATCAGGAGGAAGAAGTGCTGTGTGTGTTCAGACTGTATGTTGGCGGCCACCAGAAGGCAGAGCAGTGGCTGACGTGGGCTGTGTCTGTAATGGACCCTGTACATGTGTATTACAAGTTCTGGATGTTACACTCAGGCGTTCAGGTTCACAAATCAACGTCAACTCTGGGGCACGGTGGGCGGAAGAGGGAGGCGGATTTGCGGACTGTGGGGATTGTTAAGGATACAAGGCTGTTATTTCCATATTAAAATGTAATGGTCTCATTAAAGTTAAAACCACTGTTAAACTTGATTGAGTAAATTAGTTAATTAACCATAGCATCCCATGCGTGCCTCCAGGGCATACCTCTCTTTCTCAAGATGCAGGCTCAGCTTGGAGAATCTCATCCGGGTAAGATGGTAACACTCATCGGACCCTGACTTACTGCAGAGTCTGTTTAAAAGGAGACGCAAAAGACAGAAGGTGAAGGTGTTGCTTGGTGTTAAAGGGAGATAGAAATAGCCTCTGATGAAAGAAGATTTATTTCTAAGCTAAATTCTCTGAAGATTTGCTTTATTAAAAGAAAAACACCTGATAAGCAGTTTGTGGATGTCTGTTTTAGCTAGCAGAATAAAAGGTTTTCTTTTTAGTGCATATTCTGCCTCGTCGTTGTTGTTTAGTCGCTAAACAACTCTTTTGTGACCCCATGGACTGTAGCCCACCAGGCTCCTCTGTCCATGGGATTCCCCAGGCAAGAACACTGGAGTGGGTTGCTATTTCCTTCTCCAAGGTACTTTCCCAACCCAGCGATGGAACCCGCATCTCCTGCATTGGCAGGTAGGTTCTTTACCACTGAGCCACCAGGGAAGCCCCATATTCTGCCTTGCTTGCCTTGTTTTTGCTTGAGTGTCCAGAGATACCTCTATAGGGTTGTATGGAACTCTGTCGAGAGGGAGGGGACATATGTATACCTATGGGTGATTCGTGTTGATATACGGCAGAAACCAACACAATATTGTAAAGCAATTATCCTCCAATTAAAAATAAATTATTAAAAAAACATTTTTGAGGAGGTTGTATTGAATAGGTGACTTTAAATCAGGGTTGTGGTGATTTTTGTGGGTTAAGTAGGTGGATGTGGGAGCATTTAGGAAACCTCAAATTTGATATCCCATGACTGGTCTTGGAATGTTGATTTTCATTGGATTAATTTTTCATAATGCAAATGGCCAACAGAACCATTTGAAAGAAGTTCATGAAATCTGATGGAAGTCAGTCCGGTTCCTGGTATAGCTTACTGCTGCTGCTGCTGCTGCTAAGTCACTTCAGTTGTGTCCGACTCTGTGCAACCCCATAGACGGCAGCCCACCAGGCTCCCCTGTCCCTGGGATCCAGGCAAGAACGCTGGAGTGGGTTGCCATTTCCTTCTCCAGTGCATGAAAGTGAAAAGTGAAAGTGAAGTCGCTCAGTCGTGTCCGACTCCTAGCGACTCTATGGATTGCAGCCCACCAGGCTCCTCTGTCCATGAGATTTTCCAGGCAAGAGTATTGGAGTGGGTTGCCATTGCCTTCTCCTGATATAGCTTAGTCTCCACAAATATGGACTGAGAATGATAACAGTTACCTCCTAGATAATCTCCAGCTATCTCAGCATGCACACACACACACATACACACACACTCACACAGAAGAGGGTTTGAACAGGGATGGAGAATGGTCCAGTGGTAATGCAGTCAGAACATTTGGTCAGCGTATCACCTCTGAGACAGGCTTTTTCTTGGGTGTTGTGTCCACTTGAGGAGCCAGATACTCTCCAGATACTGAGTATCCAGGAAATGTGGGTTTCATTTCACTTGGGTTTTTACCTGCTTTCCCTTAACCCAGTGTTTTGCCTAATTAAACCCTTGAGTAAAGAACTGTGCTAGGTAGAATTCTGCTGACGCTTGAGAAAGTCTGACACTGAGAAAGACAAGTCTTGTAAATCCCATCTGCTGAGTGATCAGAGATAAACAATAAACCCAACCTGGACCTGACGGGACTAATTTTCTTATCTCATATATACATATGGTGCTGTGTGCGTGCTCAGTTGCTTCAGTCATGTCCAGCTCTGGGTGACTCCATGGACTGTAGCCCAGCAGACTCCTCTGTCCATGGGATTCTCCAGACAAGAACCCTGGAGTGGGTTGCCATGCCCTCCTCCAGGGGCTCTTCCCGACCCAGGGATCGGACCTGCATCTCTTGCAGCTCCTGCACTGGCAGGCAGGTTCTTTACCACTAGCGCCACCTGAGAAGCCCATACATATGGTACACACATTTATATATTTTACAGTTACATATATCCAATAATTTCTGTATCATATAGTTGTTTGGATTCCCCTCAAAAGGGCAACTTGAAGGATTTGGGTGCACGGAATACTTTTATTTTGAAAGTTTAGGCAGAAAACAGTGAAAGACTGGGAAAGTGACATGAAAAAGGGAAGAATGCCTATATACACACACACACATATATATATTTAAAACAGTAAATAACCATATACAGAGCTTCCCTGGTGGCTCAGATGGTAAAGAATCTGCCTGCAATGCAGGAGACCCGGGTTCAATCCCTGAGTTGGGACGATCCCCTGGAGAAGAAAATGGCAACTCACTTCAGTATTCTTGCCGGGGAAATCCCATGGACAGAGGAGCCTGGTGGGCTACAGTCCACAGGGTCTCACAGAGTTGGATACAGTTGAGCGACTAACACACACAGAGACATACATAAAGGTTTCCAGAAAGTAAACCAGGTCAGACAAATTATTTCCTAAAACTATAGGTTTGGGATGAAAATCAGGTATCAAGATATTGACACTGAGCCAAATGTGTACAAAAAAAAAAGGCATTTACGAGGTACCAGACAACCATGAATTGAAGGTGCAACAATTATCCCCATTGTATAGATGACAAAACCGAGGCACAGAGACGTTCAGAGGTTACCATGCTAGTAAGTGGCAGTGTTATTTGAAATGGTACAGTCTGACTTAGGAGCACATATTCTTACCAGTCTGTCATACTGCCTCTGTCTCTTTCAATTCCATTCTCTGGTAGCAGTGCCCTTTTGTATCAGCCCGCTTCGTGTATGAATATGGCTCAGGAGTCATACAGCCTTGCGTTTTATTTCCCACTCTTTAGTGATCTTGGAAAGCCTTCTTTATCCTCTTTGAGCTTTCAGATCCCTATCTGGGAAATGGGGATAATGCCAGTTTCTTTCTGCAGGTAGACAGTGTCTGCCTTTCCCGTGTCTCCATGGCTGCACCTTGGACGTGCTCTTCTGATCAGAGAACTGTTCTCATACGTGCTGATAGCGTCTCACTTCAAGCACCAGCATCTCTCTGCTGGAAGGTTTTTTTCTGCACCCCTGGGAATTCTGGAGGTGATGCCCCCAGGTTTGGTGATCTCCCAACAGTGAGGATGGAAGTTGGTGAATAAACAGCGGCCTCACCCCCCCCAGGAGGACATCACTGAGTATGTCCCACATGTCTCTCAAAAGGTCCTGAGCTATACTGAGCTCCAGACCCCCGCGGTGGTAGCCAGCTTGTTGCAGCATTGGTGTGTGTGAGTGTGTGTGTGTGGTCCACTGCTTCAGTCGTGTCTGAGTCCCTCTGACCCCATGCACTGTAGCCCGCCAGGCTCCTTTGTCCATGATATTCTCCAGACAAGAACACTGCCAGGGGTTGCCATGCTCTTCTCCAGGGGATCTTCCTGACCCAGGGATCGAACCCACATCTCCTGCATTACAGGCGAATTCCTTACTGGCTGAGCTACTAGAGAAGCCCTTTCCTTTGCTATGTTCCTGCCCTAACTTCGCAAAGAGATGACTCCTTTTCTCCTTTACGGGGAACTCAAACAAAGGCACGAACTCTTAAGGTGTTTGTGAGAAGTCAGTGAAACGATGTGTGAATAGCGCCTGGCTGGTGTGCAGTAAGTACCCTAATAACTGTCAGCTGTGTCATCTACTGTGCTTATATGAATATACGAAAATGTGATTGCACAGGAAAGCTGTGATGAAGGGTCTGACTCCACTTTCTCGCTTCACCCATCCTGCTCCGTCTGCCCACATCTGGCGAGCTGACAAGAGAGCCCAGGCAGTTCCTACTCTGTTGTCAGAAGGAGCTCTCAGCTACAGACGGAAACCCTCCTGAGGGCCCATCCTTTAACTACTGTAAAAACCCCGCCTCAGTTGCCGGGCCCTGTTCTCTCAAGGCCTTTGAACCTCCTTGAGCCTCCCCCACTCCCCCGGAGGCCTCATTTTGCAGTTAGTGTTCCTCTTCATCCCTTCTTGGCATGTGTGCAGTGTCAGGAGTCTTCACATTCAAGCCAGGTCTTGAGTGAGGGTCCCTCCTGTTTCAAGGGAGTGGTCACAGTAGAAGCAAATTCACCACAAAATGCATGATGGCATTCCTTAAGATAACAGAAGCATCTGGGACTTTTCAAAATTGGCCTTGTTTAAGAAAGGCTCTGTGAGGCAGTGCGGAAGGTCTAGGGCAGGGATCTGACCCTCAAGGGCAGAGACGGAAGGAAGGCGTCCCGAAGGGCTGCTGAAGGTCAAGACATTGACCCAGAGGGAGTGAGCTCACCTTTTCCTCACCAGCACGAATAAAAAGATCGGGGATTTCAGCTTTTCCTTAAAGGAAAGCATACCTTTTTGAACTTTGCAACACACTGGACCCTGGTGTGGACTGGGGTTTTAATGAGGAGAATTAGTACTCCAGTGCACCATCTGCATAAAAACTTGCAGGGAGAAACTTTATCCGGGGCTTAGGTCAAAGAATAGGCTAGGAAATACAGATGCTCAAAAATGTAACAAAAGCATAAATGTTCTAAAGCCATTTTCTACTGTTCGTAGAAGACAAGTCTCCATTTTGGTTTTCACAATTTCAGAATAGGCTGCCCGAATCCAGGGCACTGAATCAGAATTATGTAACTTGCCTTCTAGCTTCTCCAGCCCTCTATTTATAACACTCAGCTGTTGGCATGTATGTGCAAATTTAAAGGAAAGGCTCCTTGCCTCATGGTCTCGTGATCTTTACCGTCTACCTTTAACAAACATTCCCTCATGAAAACTTCTTAATGGATGATGAGAGGATTCTTTTCAAGATTGTAAAACCTTGATTTTACTCTCTAGATTTGTTTTAACTGATAGAAAATTCTTCTTAGTGTAAACATTTACACGTGAATGATGTTAACAGTCAAGAATACTGGGCAACTAGTTGCTGGAAACTGTACAAGTTTATAGATTTAGTTTAGATATTTATATACATTTAAACTAGGAATGAAATTAGAATGTTACAAATAGATCTTTTTTTAAATTTCAAAAATTGCTGTAAAACCAGAGCATTCATTCATACATCGATTACAAAGAGATGGCTCATCAGAGACACAGGTGACATAGTTTGGGCTCATTGTTAAATTGCAGTCATAAAGCAATGTTTTGCAAAGGAAAAAACATCAGAATCCCAAGGCATTCGAATTCTGGTGTCCTTGCTCTAATTGACATCTGGAATTAGAGTAAAATTATCTTCAGTGGAGATAAAATGAGCATAGGTTGAAATAAAAGCGACAGAACGCCGTTTCCTTCCGTGACCACGGATGTGTGATGGGATCTAGGCTCCCTGGTTCTCACCCATCTCAGATCTCAGCCTGAGGGATTTCTCTCACCATGGGAGTGTTAGCCTATGCCTGCGGGTGGAGTGGGTAGATAAATCTTCCACTGTCCTTGACTCTCATATCGGAGACGTCTGAGTTGTGCTCCACGGTGAGCGCAGAAATTCCCCGTGGGAGTGAGCCCGGGTGCCCGCAGCGGTCACCTGCTTGCTCGCTCACTCTTCATGGGGGGCTTCTGCCCCATGTTCACAGCCACATCTCCCTTCTTCTTGCTCCTGGGATCACCCTCCATTCAGACCCTTGTTTGGGGTCTCCTTCTGGAGAAAACCAACCTAAGACACCTTCAAGGGATGAATTTGCTTGGTGTCCATTTCCTGCATCTATTCTTTTCCCCCCTCTCTCCAGCTGCCCCTCTCTCCCTCATGTACTTAATACCAGCTGTGTACACACACGGTGATAGATGTTAGGAAGCCTCCAGTCAAGTGGACTCTATCGAGACAGATATTATAGTAGGTACTGGCTTTAACCTCTGTGAAGTCAGCTGTACACAAAGGATGCAAAGTAAGAGAAAGAATTATTTAAATAGAGTTGTCATTCAACTCAATAGATGCAGACTCCAGCTGGAGTGCGAGTTGGGGATAAGAAACGGGTTTTCTCAGTGACCCTCTCATGGGATGTCTTCTTGTGTGGAGGGCGATTCTGTCCATTAAAAATTCAACATGTTTCTATTTTTCGTGCAATGTGGTCTTTAAATGCAAGCCAGCTATTTTATGAGGTGCTTAACCAAAGACACAGTGATTTTTCCAGTGCTGGAGGAAAAACTAGCTATAATGGACTCACGGAGAAAGTGCATGTCCATCTGTATCGTGGGACCTTTTTAGAGGATTTTGAAAGAAAATTTTTCCTTATATAATTTTTGCTCCAGGCTCTGACTTTCCAACCTGATAAGAATCATAAAATATGATTCTTATTGCAATGTAATGTGGTAAATGTTTTCAGGAAACAAAGGGCTAATGGGGCATTTTGGGGAGGCAGAGACAGAAAGGACCTGTGCTGGTCAGGTTGGGGAAAATTTCTTAGAGCAGGTTGTGTTTGAGTTGGATCTTAACACATAAGTGGATGTTTGCTTAATGCCTGACAGAAGAATAGAAGTGCAGCTCTTAAACTTCTACCACAGAATGTCAGCTTTGTCTTCCCTAATCCCTATACACAGATCTTGGCAGCCTTTACTTTAGTTGACAGTATAGGCTATCTGTTCTGTGTCTGCTTTGGGGAAGAGCAGCCTGAGATTTACTTGAGATAGCTGATGCTTGGACAAAACAAGCTAGTGGAGCATCTTCCTGCCAGTTCCTTTTGTCTTCAGAAGATGCTGTTAGGAAGGTCAACAGGCGAGCTGAGATTGAGATTCTCTGAGATGCAGAGGTAAGCTTAGACCTACATGAGCCTATTAAAAAAATGAGGAGGGTCCTGGAGAGATGTTGGGAGGGCCACCGGTATGAGCTGCGGGTCTGGTCCTTGTGAAGGAGAGATGTGGGATGGAAGGAAGCCTCTCAAAGTGCAGTGCAGTCCTAAGGATGTTTGACAAAGCTGATGAGCCAAAACGACCTGTCGGAGGACAGCTTCATCTCCGGGACAACCATGCCTTCCCCGTATTGGGCCTCAGCCACTGGCGGGGAGGGCTTCCCAGGTGGCACTCATGGTAAAGAACCCGCCTGCTAACACAGAAGATAGCTGCAGGAGGCTCAGGTTCAGTCTCTGGGTCAGGACGATCCCCTGGAGGAGGAAATGGCAGCCCGCTCCAGTGTTCTCCCCTGGGAAATCCCGTACACAGAGGAGGCTGGCGGGCTGCAGTCCATGGGGTCGCAGAGTCGGGCACGACTGAGTGACTCGGCACGGCGCTGGCTGGCAGCAGTCTGCGGGAAGCAGCGTCTCTGGGAGCTCGGCTTTCATAGTAACAGCGTCTGGCTTTGACCCTCACGTGCCTCCCCGTTGTCAGGAACCTAAGAGGCTCATGTTCGTGGCCACCACGGTGGCATCTACCCAAATGTGGGACACACACCACAAACAGGACTTGAGGTGATTTTTGGAAGTGCATTGAATTGTTTAGTCTTAAGATTATTCTCTTTATAATTCTCCTTAATTCTGGTTAGTGAAGGAGAAAGACTCAGGTTGGTGCTCTCGTTTGTAAGTCTCCCTTTCTGCACAGGCAAGCCTCAGGCTTATAGACTTTAGCAAGTTACATTCTCCAGATAAAATGGGATAATGTTATGTATTATTCTGTTTTCATATGTATGTATTGTTATGAGGGTTTTCAATTTATATGTATGGCTAATGATACCAGTGTCCAATTTATACTCTTCGAAACAGCTTTTTCTTTTAAAATATATCTAATGAAGTAAATCAATGGAATCAATTTACAGAAAATATTTAATAACTGAATATCAGAGGGAGCAAGTGACCATGAGAAAAACCTTGTGAAAATGTTTTGCCAAGACTAGAGCTGGCTAGCCCTGCCTTAGGTCCTCGGGAAGCAGCTTGCTTGGTCCACGTCGTCTCAGCTTTTCTTGAAAAACGCCTTCACTGGCTCACCATTTGCAGTGGCGCTTTTTCCTCCTCAGCGGGTTCACGGAAAGGACTCCGCAGTTTTACAGCGTCTCGGTGATTTTCTGGCGGGAGATGTTGTTCACCGTGCTACTCATCCTTTAAACAAATCCCCAGAGGACAAATCCAGCTTGAATGTAGTTCTAGGGGGATGAAAAGTATTGTCTCTGAATGAAGGTGTATACTTTTTCCTGTCAGAAGAAGACAAGTACACCTGTCACGATGCTTGCCTTACCTTCCAGAATCCTTAGGGCTGAATTCACTGCTTTTATGCTCTCATCTGTTCCAATCTGGCATCTGAAAGCACACTCTCTTCCTAGTTCCTTTGGGGGACTCTGTTATTTAAAAAAGATCTTTAAAAACATCTCTTGGATCCCTGGGCGCCACAGCTTTCCTAGGATATCCACGCGGACTGACTCAGTCCACTTGGATTAGCCAGGATAAGCCAGGTTGTGCTGCGGTAATAAACCACCACCACGTTTAGTGGCTTATGAACAACAAAGGTTGATTTCTTGCTCATGTTCCATGTTGATTTCCAGTTAGCCGGGGGCGCTTCTCCTCGCTATGAGATCGCTAGGAGAAGCTGGCTGACAGAGGCTTTACAACTGCGTGGTTTTTGGTTCCCATGGCAGAAGAACTTAAGAGGGCATGGCTGTTTATTCATTTTCTTCAAACGGCATCACCATGAAAGTGACGCATTCCACTTCTGTTGAGCATAGTCCATAGGCGAAAGCCAGTCTTAGGAATATGTTGAACTTGAGGGCAGCAGGGGCGCACAGTTACGTCATTTTCCTGAAAGGGGAGGCACTGAAACGTTGGTGAATAGCCGTAACTGTTACCACTTCGTAATGCAGGTCTACTGACGCCTCCTTGAGGTCTCTAAGGCTTCCTGGGTCAGTCTCTGCTGCTGTCTGTCTGTCTGTCTGGCAGAATCTGTTTTTAACCATTGTGCCTCCCTCCTGTGACTGTCGTCTTACCTGCTGGTGTCGTTTTAACTTTCTTGGGCAGCCCCTGTTGTCCTTATCCCTCAGTGCACCCTTAAAACAATGCTTTTGTTCAGAGCGGAATTTTGGGGTGCAGGGAAATTACAACCCGGCACACAAAACAGCCTCAAACTGTTGAGAGTCTCCTCTAGGTGATTTGTTATTTTATTGGCTGACTTGTATCCCTGGTGCCTAGAACAGAGATGGCAACGGAGGAAGCCTCAGGAAGTGCTGAGTGACAGAAGTGTTCCAACACATGCTGTCCTGGATTCTAGACACTGAGGTCCTTCCCTGCCACCTGGGACTTCCTGCAGCCTGACCCCCTCTGAATGCCTGGTGTGTTTCTTGGGATCGTCTCCATTTCCTTCCTTTTTTATATCACAGTTTTTTTCTCTGTTAGACCCCTCACCTCACACAGCCTCTAAAATTGCCAACAAAAGGCCATCTCCTTCTTTTTTTTCCTTTGTTGGTGTTTGTTTGCTAAGTTGTGTCCAACTCATTGTGACCCCATGGACTGCAGCACGCCAGGCTTCCCTGTCCTCCACTATCTCTCGGAGCTTGCTCAAGTTCATGGCCATTGAGTCAGTGATGCTGTCTAACCATCCCATCTTTGCTGCCCTCTTCTTTTGCCCTTAATCTTTCTTTTCTTATGTGAACGTATTTAGCAGTTTCTGTATTTTACTCTTGATTTCCATACTATGATCTGGAAGTTCTCAGTTTTATGCTCAGAGGAGGTTTCCTAGGTCAAAAAAGGGAGTCTTCTTTAGGATGAAAAATTATGTGACAGCTCTTGAAAGCTGAAGAGATTGCAGTCAGTGCTCATTTTCAATAATACTTGTTGTCCTTCTGTTAAGGTGTATTTTCATTTGAATTCTTTGTGTCAAGATGTTTTTTCAGAGCAGGTATATGTATCAATAAATAGTTGATTCCTCTTTACTGTTCACTGAAATTCCATTGTGTGAATAATGCCACATTTTGTTTATCCACTCGCCAACTGATGCGCTTTGGGGTTGTTTCCATTTCTTGACTGTTATAATATAGCCATATGTTGTCATTCTTTTCCCTCAGAATGGAATTGCTGGATTGTATGATAAGTGTATATATTTTTAACTTTCTGAGAAACTGCAGATCTGTTTTCTGAAGTGACTGTATCGGTTTATATTTGTACCAGCAATATCTGAAGGTTCCAAGTATTCTACATTCTCTCCAATTTTTGGTATTATTAATCATTTTTACTTTAGCTATTTTGGTACACTTAAAGGGGTATCTCATTGTGACTTTAATTTGCAGTTTTTCTAAGGACCCATGATGCTTTATCATCTTTTCATGTACTTGTTGGTCATTTGTGTGTGTGTGTGTGTATTTTATGAAGACTGTGCTCAAGTATTTAACATTTTTTAATGGTCTATTTATCTTCTTACTGAGATATTGTTTATATATTCTGGATACCAGTCTTTTGCAAGATGTATATTTTACAAGTAGTTTTCTATGATACTTTATTACTTTCTTGGAGTTTAATTTTCTCTGCTTTTACTAGCTTCTTAAGGTGAAAGTTTAGATCATTGATTTGAGACTGTTTGACAGTTGTAAATAATAAAGCCATATGTTGTCATTTTTCCCCCTCAGAATGGAATTACTGGTCTGTATGATAACTGTATGTATTTTGATGTCACCATGTATGGCCGTATAGTTCCCTCTAAACCTTGCTTTGGCGACATTCTACAAATCTTAATATGTTGCGATTTCAAAGTTAATTTTTGTTATGGACAAATTTTGTGTGAGGCTAGTTCTTTTAAGTTTATTGGGACTTTAAAAAAATAGTTTTTTAGAGTAGTTTCAGGTTTATAGAAAAATTAAGATAATACAGAGAGGTCTTATATACTCTACACCTGGTTCCCCCTATTATTAACAGTATATATTAGAATAGCATAATCATTACAATTAATGAGCAAATATTAATATGTTATTATTAACTAAAATCCTTAGTTTTTCACTTCCCTTAGTTTTTAATCAGTTGTTCTTTTTCTGTTGCAGAATCCCATCCAAGATACCACATTACATTTAGTCAACATGTTTCCTAGGCTCCTCTTGGCTGTTTTAGCTTCTCAGACTTTCCTTAGTTTTAATGGCCTTGAAAAATTTGAGGAGTATTGGCCAAGCTAGCCTAGACAGCATATTAAAAAGCAGAGACGTTACTTTGCCAACAAAGGTCCATCTAGTCAAAGCTGTGGTTTTTCCAGTAGTCATGTATGGATGTGAGAGTTGGACTGTGAAGAAAGCTGAGCGCTGAAGAATTGATGCTTTTGAACTGTGGTGTTGGAGAAGACTCTTGAGAGTCCCTTGGACTGCAAGGAGATCCAACCAGTCCATCCTAAAGGAGATCAGTCCTGAATATTCATTGGAAGGACTGATGCTGAAGATGAAACTCCAATACTTTGGCCACCTGATGAGAACTGACTCATTGGAAAAAACCCTGATGCTGGGAAAGATAGAAGGTGGGAGGAGAAGGGGATGACAGAGGATGAGATGGTTGGATAGCATTACCAATTCACTGGACATGAGTTTGAGTAAACTCTGGGAGTTCGTGATGGACAGGGAGGCCTGGCGTGCTGCAGTCCATGGGGTTGCAAAGAGTTGGACATGACTGAGTGACTGAACTGAACTGATTGGTCAGGCATTTTGTAGGATGTTCCTTTACTGGAATTTGTCAAATGTTTTCCTCTGATAAGACTGGGATTATGGATTATTGGAGAAAGAGGACAGTATAATTTTCACATTATATTAAGGGTATATAATATCCATACAATTTATGACTTGATGTTGACCTAGCTGGGATAGTGTTTGTCAAGTCTCTTATTGGAAAGCTACTCTTTTCTCCTCATTCCATACTGCACTCTTTGGAAATAAGTCATTATTTACAGCTGGTTTTGCTGGATATAGAATTCTTGGTTAATTGATTTTTTTTTCCTTTCAGCATTTCAGATATGTCATTCCTGTATCTTCTGGCTTCCATTATTTCTGGTGGGAAATTAGTAGTTAATCTCCTCTTTGTTCCCTGTTTGTAGCATGTTTTCTTTTGCTAATTTCAAGATTTTCTTGCATTTTTTGGTGAGGTGTTTTTGTTATGTAGAAACACATTTGATTTCTTCTGGAATCTTGAGTTCTTACCTGCTAGGTAAAGAGTGATGGTGATGGTATTGAAAATGGCATAGACTCTAAGTCACATTTAGAAGTATCACTAAGACATAACATTCACTAAATGAGGCTGTGGTTTAATTTGGTCACTTAGCACTGCAGATGGTGAGTGCAGCCATGAAATTAAAAGACGCTTACTCCTTGGAAGGAAAGTTATGGCCAACCTAGATAGTATATTGAAAAGCAGAGATATTACTTTGCCAACAAAGGTCTGTGTAGTCAAGGCTATGGTTTTTCCTGTGGTCATGTATGGATGTGAGAGTTGGACTGTGAAGAAAGCTGAGTGCTGAAGAATTGATGCTTTTGAACGTGGTGTTGGAGAAGACTCTTTGAGAGTCCCTTGGACTGAAAGGAGATCCAACCAGTCCATCCTAAAGGAGATCAGTCCTGGGTGTTCATTGCAAGGATTGATGCTGAAGCTGAAACTCCAGTACTTTGGCCACCTCATGCAAAGAGTTGACTCATTGGAAAAGACCCTGATGCTGGGAGGGATTGGGGGCAGGAGGAGAAGGGGATGACAGAGGATGAGATGGCTGGATGGCATCACCGACTCGATGGACGTGAGTCTGAATGAACTGAAGGAGATGGTGATGGACAGGGAGGCCTGGAGTGTTGCGATTCATGGGGTCGCAAAGAGTCGGACACGACTGAGTGACTGAACAAAATGAACTGATGTAGTTGAGTTCATAAGAAAGAGATAGCTGACATTGCTGCTGGCAGCTCTGGGTCCCTGTGCCTCCAGGATCCATCCTTTTCTCCTCCACTTCCTTGAGTAGTTCTGCTGGCATTTCTCAAAAGCTTGCTTGAATTTTTCTTTCAATGTCTTATTTTTTGGGCTCTTCTTACAAGCTGTTATAACCTTGACATTTTTAGAAGACATCACCGTCAAGTAAAAACTGTTCTATGGTGAAAAAACACTTTCTTATTTTGATGAAACCGTTCTGAGAATAATTCAGATCCACTGTTGTGATTTTCTTGTTGTGTACTACACTGTTGGCTGTATTGGATCCCTTCATTCCTAAAAACATCATGAACAGCATTCTGTTTTGATGAGAATAGAGTCAGATAGCAAGAGAATACTCCTGGCATCCAGTCTTTGACGGCAGTTAAGGTGCAAAAAACTCAAACTGATAGAGCACTTCCATCCGTCAGGTGTCACGGTAGACACTTCACATATTTTGTTTCTTTTTAAATCCTTATAACAACCTTTTAAGGTATGTATTAATATACCCATTTTACCCTTGATACTATTCTCAAAGAAATTACTTTTCCCTCTTTCCCCCCCTCTATGCAGCTGATTCTGGCCTCTTGATTAATGGTATATTTGGCAATGTAGAGAGGAAAAGTCTCTGATGCTGGGACGGATTGGGGGCAGGAGGAGAAGGGGATGACCAAGGATGAGATGGCTGGATGGCATCACGGACTCGATGGACGTGAGTCTGAGTGAACTCTGGGAGATGGTGATGAACAGGGAGGCCTGGCGTGGTGCGATTCATGGGGTCGCAAAGAGTCGGACACGACTGAGTGACTGAACTGAACTGAGAGAGTAACCTTATGATTTGAACTCTAATTTTCTGTTGTTACTCTGCCCACAGTTTGTTCAGTGTGGCCACGTGGTCTAATTCGATCACATCAGAACCAGGGCCAGGTCTTTTGTCCTAATTTTTCCCTATATTTGAACATGGGAGAATACAGCCATGTGGCTGCTGCGGTCATATTGCTGCCACACAAAACCTGACTTGAATAAGGAAACATGACCAAGAGCACAGGGAGGTGGGAACTGTAAGGTCTGGGTGAGTCGTGCGCCTTCGGGATTAACCCCTACCTGAAGCCAGGTGTCTCTCTACCTTAACTTACATGAAGCCAAAATCTTCTTCTTCTGCTGAAGTCAGTATGAGTAGACTTTCTGCCTCTTGCAAATGGAATAACCCTGACTGATGTAACCTTTGTTTCTCCTTCCTTCATTGAGCAAATCTGCGCAAAGCCTTCTTTAGAAGGGGAATTAAACTGAGATAAAAAGCAGTATTCTTTGATGTTTTGATCCTACGGTTTGAGGACTAAGTGTCCTTGGACTAGTCCTGTCCTTTCTCTTGGCTTTGATTTTTTTCTTTTAAGTGATACATTTGTTTCTCTATACATGGATTAAGCTGTATTTCTAATGGTCCCTCTTGGTCTGGAATTCTTTGGTTCTAGGAAGTCCTTATTTCAAACTAAAATGATAGTGCCTCTAAAATTTAATAGAAATTAAGATCTTAAGTTTTGAAATCAAACACATGTACATTTGAAACCTGGTTCTGCCATTTACTAGTTATATAACCAAAAGTAAGTTTCCCACCTGTTTTAGTTTCCCTAATTATAAAGAAGGATATCATTAATAGGGTGGTTTCAAGAACTAAATTAAATAATGCATATATAATCATCTGGGGTAAGGACTCAGAAAATGATAGCTATTATTATTTTTCACTCCCTGTTAGTGGCGCCCTTAACTTAAAATAGCATTTCCCAAGTTGTGTTTGGTGGAAAACAGTCCTGCAACTGCTGTCACAAAAGGGTTTTGTAGTCATATTGTTAGGAAATGATGATGCTGTTTCCTCTATTTTCAAGACACATGAGCACATTAAAAGCTCTAGAAAGTTCTTCAGTAAATAAATCTGCTTAAATGTGTTGATCCAGTATCCCAAACATATTTGATTGCACAGCACTTTTTTTCTTTCATAGGTGCATACCTATTCACATGTATTACCAAGAAAAGAGTTGAAACCTTTCAGGTATGATTTCAGGCATCTCTCAGCGGATGGAAGCAGTACAAAGGAGAATGTTGGGGGCATTCCATGCAGTCCCCAGTTGAGTTCTTTTTAACGCCTCACTAGAGAATCAGGCTTTATCCAGAAACTCTAGCCTGCATCAGAAGTTGATAAACTAACGTTGGTGAACCTGCCATCTGTTTTTATAAATAAAGCTTTATTAGAACATAATCGTGTTAATTCATTTATGCATTATTTATAGCTGCTTCAATATTACAAGGGCAGTGTTGAGTTGTGACCGAGACTGAATGGCCTGTAAAGCCTAAAATAGTTACTGTGCATGCGTGAGAAGTTTCTTCAGTTGTGTCCAATTCTTTGCGACCCTGGACTGTAGCCCACCAGGCCCCTCTGTCCATGGGATTCTCCAGGCAGGAATACTGGAGTGGGTTGGCATGTCTCCTTCAGGGGATCTTCCCGACCCAGGGATCGAACACATATCTCTTATGTCTCCTGCATTTGCAGGTGGGTTCTTTACCACTAGGCCACCTGGGAAGCCCTAAAATATTCACCATCTGGCCCTTATAAAAAAAAATTATGTTAGCTCTGGCTTGATGACAAGAGTCCATCTACAGGAACTGTGATTAGATTTTTAATCCATCTTAGTAAATTCTTGTTTCTAGTTCACAAAGTGAGGCGATATATCTTTATATAAATAATCCTAACCACATAAAAGGTACTAAAAGAACCCAAGAACTCTTTTACTCAAAGGGAGCAGAAGAAGAGAAACTCTCCTAAAAGACAGGAATTTATAGCTCACAGGAGCTGTATTTCCCTTCAGCTATGGGGGCCTTAACTCTGCACACAGAGTAGTCCTCTGAGGAATTGCATTGTTGTCCAATTTTCTTATGAAATTTTCTCACGTTCTCTTTATGTCACACTAAGTTGTAGTTTAGAATGAATGATGCCATTTGAGATGTATCTTTTCTCATGCTTGGTAAGTTGCTCAATAATTCCTGGTGAATTACTTCGGGGGTAGCAGTGCCACCGAGGGGGAGAATAAAAAAGAGAGGTTTTTTTTTTTTCTTTTTTTTTTTTTTACTGAAATGATTAAAAAAGAACCTACTGTGGGTCCTGTGGGTTTGGATTCATGGCTGGTACCACATAAGTAGCTATTAGGGAAGTGAATGGGATTTCTGAGAAGAGCCACCCAACCTTCTGATTTCTGTTATAAGGAGTTCATATAAATATCTTGGTACAACTTATCTTTCCCAACTTTTAGAGTACAGAAAGAAGCTGTGCCTTTTCATACAAACTAGGAATCCTTGGCCTCACAGGATGTTTACTTTGTGGTTGCAGAAATTAATTTTGAGCTCTGAGTTTTAGGAGTCTTTATCCATCCATTCATTCAACAATTTGCTTGGAACTAATTTGATGCCATGCACTGAGTATGTAGAGGGGTGAGCAAATCAGATACATCTTTGCCCTTAGGAGATCCAAAGTTTAATGGGAGAGACATGCAAGAAAAAAGTACTGAGATAATTGTGTAGCCGTCACCTGTGATGTATGCTCTGAGTGGTAGGTAACAGGAGGGTGGGCCAGGGTGTCGTCTGAGCACTTCACCTGAACCCTGAAGGGTGTCACGGAACCAGCTCTACCTGGGGAAGAGAAGGACATTCCAGGCAGTGGGGGCAGCGTGAAGGGAAGGCTTTCTTAACTATGGTGGCTCCATTTCAGAAGAAGATCTCACATTCTGATCTCGGCGTATTCTTGAATTAGTTCATTTTCAAGTGACTTCACTGTTCTTGGCCTCAACCTTCTTCTCTCTTATACATCAGTAGCAACTTCAACATAAGTGCTTTCTAGAAAACCGTGGGAAATCTTGCTAGTTTTTTGATCAGAATTAATGGGGAAAAGTTGCTTCTGTGTTAATGCCTTCTCATCTGTTAAAATCTTAGAATATGATGTCAGGCTGAATCTCAGTGGTCACTCAAGGACCCTCATATTTGTGTAGGGGTAGAGTGTGACAGGATCTGAATAGAATAATTCCAGTCTATGATTTTTGTAATTCAAGTTGAATGTACCAAATCTGAGATAATATTTCTTCCAAACTGCTGACTGGAAGAAAAATTCCCAGCGATATTTATGTCATTTATTGTGAGTTAAAAAATGAAAATAAAGCAAAATAAAATTTATTAAGCAATTTGCCCCAAACTGTACTAATTAAGTCTCCACAGATAAAAATACTCATAGTCATATTTTAAAATCAAAATCAAATATGGGGCAAATACTTGTGTTCATGCAGTAATAAACCTGAGTTATTAAGTAAAATCTGTATTGTATTCTTTAAGATTCCATCCATTAATAAGTGTTTGATAAAAATGTAAAGATGGAATACCGTTTAAAGAGGAAACACATCCCCAGTACTTCCAGTTGAATCCAGCTCAGTGAAATGCAAATTTTATAAATTCCAATCCATCAAACAGAAATTTTACTATAAAAGGTTTTCATGGAAATAATAGCTGTCAACTATCAATTAATGCACACGGTCCCATTTTCCTTAAGTACAGTATTGAACTTTAATGAAAGGTTACTTATTCTATCAAATTGCTTTATACTTCATAAGATTAAACTTAACCAAAAATTAACATCAGTATTCCATGAAGAGAGCATGCAAACAAAATTCACCTAAATGACAGGGGAGCCTAAATGTTTTTGTTGCATACTGAGAAATATGCTTCCAACACACGTTTTAAAAATGCAAAGAATTCATTTTTTTAAAACCCATGCTAACAAAATTTAACCCATTCCCGACTGCATGTCTCTCCCGTATTTCTTTGCCTCTTTACTTTCAGCCACATAAGACGCAGGGGCATTGTCTTTGTGTGTGTTAATAGAGGGGGAAAACCCCCCAAACTCAGCAGCAGCCGGTGTGGTGTGTGCTACACTGGGGTTTGAGCAACTTGGTTTCAAATTCCATTTCTGTCATCCGCAGGATACGTCATCCTAAGCTAGGTGTTTTGTCCTCAGTTGAAAATTCTCCGCCTGTGAAGTGAGGACAGTCGACTCACCTTTGAAGACTGTGCTGAATACTGAGAACAGTGCTCAGGCACAGGAGCACAGCAAGTGGCCAGTAGTGAATGGGTGGCAGTCGCACTTACTATGACAGGACTGGCACAAGGTTAGGAGAGGGTGTCAGTGCCCTCATGTAGACAGTCACTGCCCAGCCAGATTCAAGGTGCCCACAGATAGAAAGGTCTTAGCGGACTACAGTTTTGTGGAAGTGTTAGTCACTCCATTGTGTCCGACTCTTTGCCATCTCATGGACCGTATCCTCTGTCTACGGGACTCTCCAGGCTGGAATACTGTAGTGGGTAGCCATTCCCTTCTGCAGGGGAGCTTTCCTATCCCAGGGATCGAACTTGGGTCTCTTGCACTGCAGGCAGATTCTTGACTTGTTTGAGCCACCAGGGAAGCAGTTTTGTGAAATGACTCATCTTCAAAGCTCCAGAAGTAACAACAAACACACTGTGCTGTAATGAAGAGCAACTGATAATGCTAATGACCCAGGCATGCTCTATGGTCTTTGAAAACTAACACCAAAATTTTTGTTGATTATTTTTCTTCCAAAAACCATGTGTGTATCAATATGGAATGGCATTGACTGCTTCTAACTAAATAAAGTTGAATCAGGAGATCTGAGTTATGGTCCCAGCTTTGATGCTAACTGAATGCATGTCCTTGGACAGCCCTTCTCCCTTCTAGACACCGTTTCCCCACCTGTTAGATGGGCAGTGGGCAGGTGAGTGTGGGAGTGTATGAACAGTGGGAAGGGTAGGGCTCTGGCTAAATGGAAGCATGTGTGTCTCCCACAGGGCCAGCCTCCACTCAGCCCTGGTCAACTGTTGCCTTGTGAGAACCCAGACCCAGTATTGTCAGATCTGTAAGAAAAGTCAGAAATTGAGACTTGGCAAATAATTAAAGATGATTATTTTAAAACCGTGTGCTAGTCAAACAAAGCACATTTATAGGAGGATTTTGTGCTTTTGGATTGCCCATTTATAACTCTGGGGTGGATGCTTTCTGAAAGCTCTGTCCAGGTCTGCAGAGTTCTAATTTTAGGGAAGTCTCCTTTTTGTTGGATTCTCTACACTATAATCCTGAAAAAAAATGATTTACAAAACCCAAATAGATTTTGGCATGAACTAAGCTTAAATTGACTGCCTTCTATCATGAATTAATATTAACCAGAGCTTGTCAGATACTAAATATTTGTTTTAGGAATACACACAGCCTCGGCTTTCATCTGGGTTAAGCTCTAATCTTTGGCCTGTCAGTTCCAGGATATAGCACTGGATAAATCATGCTCTCCTGAACAGATAGATGCCAGGGTGGTTGTATACAAATGGAACAATGTGTCAATGAACACCCGAGTTTGGGTTACATCTACTATAAACATCGACATTCTTTTGCAGTGAGCCCATTTGCTGCTTAAGCACTTACAGCTTGGGAAGGTTTGATGCTTCTGTGCTCAATCAGGTTCTAATGATTTCAGATGTTTGCAATTAATGAACCATTAGATTAATTGGTGGAGTACCAGAAGAAGGGTTTCAGAACTGGGTCAGAACCACAGACAAGCTATTACCCGGCAGTCACCAGAGGCAAAATGGTGAGAAGTTGGATGAATGATTTCATTCACTACTCCTACCCCTCCCTCCATATGTACTTTTCTTCTTGGTAAAAAATTTGCATTGACCAGTGTCTTAAGTTCAGCAAACAAGAGAAAGCGAGGAGAGGGTTGAAAAAAAATAAAAGAAAAATGATTGTTTCCTATTACTCCAGTTAAGACTTGATCTTCTGAAGACTGAGATTTTCAGTGGTACCAAAAGTTGACACCATTTCTCAGCGTTTGTCTGAATCTCTCACTCTCTCTGGGCTTTTTCCCTAAGCTCCTATGTTTTATTAATTATGTAACACGTCGGCCATCTTAGGAAAGTGATTAATGGGACTTCAGAAACATGGAAATAAATAAGCCAAGCTTCAATATATGATTATGTAGGCTTGCTATAAACCCCAGGGTAGCCATCTTTTAAGAAGGGTGCCTAAGGGGTTGAACACAGCCCATCACTACAGTCCTTAAAGATGGGCGGCACTGTGAGTTATCACCGGCGGTGGATGGCGCTTTAGATGAATTTGTAATTTGAAAAGTTAAATTAACCCTGAAATATATTATTTGTTTGTTTTCCACTCAGGAAAGAGATCTTCACATATACACATTCTGGCTGGTGTGAAGGGGCATTCCAAGGTAAGCTAAGCTCAAATACTTGCTTAATTAATGGTGGCTGGTATTTTTTCACAGCAAAAAAAGTCAGTTTTTGGAAAAAAGACACCGCCACCACAAAAACATTTTCAAAGAAAATGCTGGTGCTTCCTTCATTTCGGGTTTCCCCACTAGACCATAAACTCCATGAGCTCACGGTCTTGTTATGCCATTCAGGGTTCTGTCAGCACCGACTGCAGGAATCTGGCACACAGCAGGTTCTCAGCAAATATTTGTTGCGTGAATGCAGAAATAAATTTTATTTTGTCAAGAGAAAATATTTGTGTGGTCCTGGAGGAATATTGGGGCTTCCTAGGTGGCTCAGTGGTAAAAATCTGCCTGTCAATGCTGGAGACGCAAGAGACATGGGTTGGATTCCAGGGTCGGGAAGATCTGGTGTTGGAAATGGCATCCCACGCCAGTATTCGTGCCTGGGAAATCCCACGGACAGAGGGGCCTGGCAGGCTACCGTCCATGGGGTCTCAGAGTCAGACATGACTTAGCGACTAAATGGCAACAGCAGGGGAATACTGACTGGCCCAGGCAATGATCTCACTGCTCTGTGGGCAGGCTCGTTTATTTGTTTATTCAGGTAACCTTTCCTGATGATCCGGTATGTTCTAGACCTTGTTCTAAATATTGCAGATAGCAGTTCACAGTGCATGGTTTCTGCTCCTTGTGGACCTTACCTTCTCATGCGGAAGACAGAAATCAAACACATAGTTACACAAGGGATATATTTAATGACAAGTTGGGTAAGAATTTTGAAGAAGAAAATCCTGGCATCTTGAGACCATGTTGAAATGGAAGCCTGCTCTAGCTTGGAGAGACCAGGAAGTCTTCCCTAGGGAAGTGACATGTAACCTGATACTTTGAGGATAAATAGGAGTTGGAGAGCTTTTGGAGCAGGGGAAAAGTGAGCAAAGGTCCTGAAGTGGGAACAGCTTCCCTTTGAAATGTAGCAGGCAAACCAGTGCAGCTGTAGTAGAGAGAGAAAGGTGGAGAGGGCGGAGGTTGGATGCAGTGACTGGGTCTGTGAAAGCCATCTTAAGGAGCCTGCCTTTATTTTGAAAGCAGTGTCATCGACATCTTTTCCCAAGTAAGATAGTAAAGTGATCAAATTTTAATTTAAAAAATATTATTAGAAAATTAGAAATAAAATTATTTTTAAATGGTGAAAGGAGTCCAATTTTAGGTCTTCTTGAGTTCTCTTACAAGAAGGAAACAATAAATGCACTTACAGTAAAATAGAAAAAAGCTAATGGTTGGGGGCAGAAAGGACTCACCTCCAGTCATCCGTGTAGTAATTCAGTGCTGCTCCAGAAACATCTTCATCTGAGCCTACTTCTGAAAGGGACACACACTTCAGAGATTTCATGAGGTTGATTGGTTTTGTTTTCAATTAAATAAGAAATTTCTAGAGTGCAAAAGTGTTCAAAATGTTTTCCTCCTTTGCTAAACTTGCATAGATGCTGTCAATTCATGGAATTATTTGATTGCCCAGTTGTTCCTTCATTTGTACGGGAAATGTAAGCACCTCGCATAGATCATGCCTTAGCTGCCAGGGCTAGGAATGGGGGTAAAGATGCTCTCTGTGAGCCACGTCAGTGGTGTTCAACAAGTGTTTGACGAACGGTTGTATGATGAAGAAGGTATTTCCAGTCAGGAATGACATATAGGTAATACAGTGTGGCCCTTGTTTTAAGGGATGTAAGAAAAAGATAATGCTCTGGGAGAGACCAATCTTATATGAGCATAGCAGGAATAGGAGGCTGTCAGGGAAGACTCTAGTGAGAAGGCAATCTTTAATCTGGGCTTTGAAGAATCAATAGGAGCTCCTAAGGAAAGAATGTAGTATAATCAGTAACCAACAGGCAGAATTGCCTAAATCTTCATCATTTTGTGATTTAATCTCTTATATACCACATTCTTAATTTTTGCCATGGACTTTTCTTGTTTATTTACAATTTTTAAAAAATTTTTATTTTTTCTTGCCAGTATCTACCTTTATTACAATCATAGATTAAGATTGGAATATGAATGGAGGGAAACTTAAAGATATTTCTAGCCATTTTATTCTTTTTGATTGAGTGGGAAAAAAAAGATTATTTTCTTGATTTCTCTTTCACTAGTTCATTGTTAGTGCATAGAAATGAACATATTTCTGTATATTGACTCTGTCTCCTGCAACTGTATTGAATTGTTTGTTCTTTCTGGTGGTCTTTGGTGGAGTCTCTAGAGTTCCCTTTGGATGGTGTTATGTCACCTGCAAATAATGACAGTTTTACTTCTCCTCTTCCAATTTGCATGCTTTTTTTAAAAAAAATTTTTGTCTGATTGCTGTGCATGGGACTTCCAATATTATGTTGAATAAAAGAGTGGTCATCCTTGTCTTGTTCTTGATCTTAGTGGAACAACTTTCAACTTTTCATCATTGGTATGATGTTAGTTGTGGGTGTGTCATTCATAGAGCTTATTCTATGGAGGTATGTTACCTTATGCTAACTTTATTAAGAGTATTTATAATGAATGGATGTCAATTTTGTTAAATGGTTTTTCTGCATCTATTGAGGTGATCATGTGATCTTTGTTTTGTGGTGTGGTATATCACATTGATTGATTTGCAGATGTTGAACTATCCATATATCCTTGGGATAAATCCCACTTGATTGTGGTATAACGTATTGTTTGACTTGGCTTGCTAATATTTTGTTGAGGTTTTTACTCTTGTTTAATATTTTAATTTAAATAGATTTAAAATTTTAGCCTTACCCTAGGTAAAAAGAGCTATGAGAGCATGGTTCACTGTGTTCATTTTATTTTCCTTAAATCATATTTGAAGAAATAAATATGCTAAAGATTGCTTATCCAGTATCCATTTTCCCCTTCCTTTTTTCAACCAAACCCCAATGTGGTGTTATCCATCCACCTTTCTTCCATGCTTGAAAGAAAGCTGAGCACATCCCCAGTTCAGCAAGGTAGAAGCTGATTAGTCATCACTTATCAAAATCTCATTCGCTTCTGTGGTGATTGCTTCAGGGGTGGTCATCTGTCCCAGTTCTAGCCAATGAGCTGTAAGAAGACTCTGCAAGGGGATTTCTGGGAGAAGTTTCCTTAATCTGAAACAGACATCTGAAGAGGATATTTCTGCATCTCTGGAGCTGCAGAAACTCATCTTGTGACTATCAAAGAAGCCAGCCTGCAGGTAAGGCTCACATGTTAAGTGGCAGAGTGGACACTTGGAAAGAATCTTAGTGCTGATGAATCATAGAACTGCTTTCTTAACCAGCTGAGAGTTGCTCTAGTTCAGGAGCTCTGACTGTATGAGAGAGTACTAGAGGTCTAGATAGTAAATATTTTAGACTTTATAGACCAAGAAACAAAGACCAAGGATATCACATATTTATGTAACAAGAGACAAAACAAATTTCCACCAATTAACTATTGATGAAGTTCAAAATAATACAATAACAGAGTATAATTGTCAGATAGAGATTTACTAAGAAGAATGGATTTGGGCATGTGCACACGTGTGTGTGTTATCACCAAATTGCTTGCAGTTATTTATCTGTAAAAACTGTTCTTGATATTCAGAGCATATGAAAGCATACAGAAGTTCAGATTTGACTGGTGGACTATAGCTTGCCAACCCCTGTTTTAAGGCAATTTTTATTTAGCAATTTATTTAGTAATTGGAAAATTATTCACAAATAATCTCTCCTCTTCATAGCCAAGGGCATCCTAATTGACACACAGTAAACATCAGAATAAAACTTTCCTCATGAATCACTCCAGTCCATCTTATGTTCACCAAAGGGGTGATTAACCAACTTTAGAAAATAACAGTTTGCATTCATTAAGTACTTATTATTTACCTGGTATTGGATTCTAAATATTTTATATATATGAATGAATTTAATCCTTACAAAAACCCATCAGGTGGGCATTATCATCATTGCCATTTTGTGGTGTGAGGAAAGTATGTCACAGAGCCTGTAAATAGTTCTCTGCAAAAGTGAGGTGGTTAGTAGTGTTAATAATTCTCTTCCACTTGTTGCTCACTGTGGTGTGGCATCCCTGTATGTGTGCAAATGGACTATATACGTGAACTTGCTTCTTATTTCGAACTTCCCAAACTAACTGGCACATCTGAAGGAAGTCAGGTATGGAAACAGATGATGCAGCTTAAAAAAAATTATCATTACATTTCTTTATGGTTAAAGAGCATCTGGAGCAATTTAAGAAGTTAGAAGGGGAATACGATGTTTTACAACATAATGTGCCCCAGGATTGCCGTCCGAGTGGGAAACGTGCTAGTTGAATAATGGCTCTGTGCCTTCCTTTCCTGGTATGCCTTATCCAGATTCTAAGAACATTACTGTAGTGAGGTCGGCTCTTTATTTATTTAGTTTTAAAGAATTATCTTTAATTCTAGCATTCCAGGGAATAACATAGTACTCCAAATAATAATTCTTACTAAAAATGGAAAAAAATGGAGAAATCGTATCCTTCACAAGGTAGAGAACAAAGAATGAAACTGTGAATCCTTAAAAAGCAAAAAAAAAAAAAAAAAAAGGACTGTAAATAAACCCCTGTAATTATGCATCACAAAAGGAAAGTCAACTCCAAATGGTTCAGTAACCTCGTCACCAGCCTCACTAATAATCATTGCAATCTCAATCTCTCCCTTAAGATAATGAGCAGCACACATTGAAAAAAAAAAGTGTAAACACGAGCAACAATTTTTCATCTAAATACAAAACAAAATGCAGCGGCTCACCTTAAGGTTTGCTATTGAGCCCTAGTGCAGAGAATTTTAATTTACAATCTGTCCCTCCCTTTAAAAGGTCAACCAAGGGGGAGAGAGAACAGAACTGTGAAAGTCCCTTTCTCACCAGGCAGTACATTCTCCCTGACCTCCCCCAGTGGTGGTCCCGTCTGAAATGAACCCAGAGAATTAATACTTCAATAATTAACCAAATTCAAAGACAATAATTAGTAAACAATTTTGTCACCCTTAAAGCTGTACTGCTGCCGTTAACATTTCCATAGTTCTCCAATTACATTATAAATCAAAAGTAATACAAGAAGACAGTGTACTGATGAGAATGCAAAGGCTGCACCAGGAATTCCGAGGTCAGCTGCTCCCTCCCTCTGCCGTTCTTCTGCTAATTTATTTTATTTTCTCAAGCACTGGAGCTGCAAATGCATCATCATAATAAATGCCCCTTTTACCCCAGAAAATGATTATTAGTAAAGTCAAGAAACAATAGAGGGTTTATTATTTTTTTCTTCTCCACATCTACCCTCTCTTTTTTAGAATTTATTTTGAAAGAAAAAAAAAATCCTCATGGACAGGGAGGGAAGGACTGAAAAAGCATTATGCAAAACAGATGTAAAACAGTCTCTATAATATTGCATGCTACTATCGATACTTTATTTCTGTCTCTTTTGCCTGTCAAGGCAATCAATAGAGTTCTTCCCCAGACTCATATCCTTATGTTTCCTCTCAGTTATGGTTGTTCAACATAAAACTGGATCATCTCAAACATACCTACTAGGGTAGAAGGAAAGACAAGTCAGACTTTTTAAGATGATATTTTATCTGTTGGAGTGGGTTAAATTGCTGTACTTTCTGAACACATTCTATTTTCCTGCTCCTTCAAGAACTCATTTGCAGCTCTGCTTCTGCGGTAATGTAGCCTATTTCATAAAAAAAAAAAAAAAAAAGAGTAGCTTTCGGTTTTGTTGCATATACATGGGCTTCTGGAGTGCTTGTGTGTTTGAATATCATACATGCAATTCAAGGGCTCCCTTTGACTTTTTGCATTGGGCAGAGCAAACTCAATATGCCATTCCCAGCTACCTGGATGCTTATGCAAGGATATCATTTGGACATGGGTAAGGGCGGTCATGATGATTTTAAAGTCTGCTTCAATTATTCAAGAATGTTTTGCATCTCAATCAAGTATACCCCGCGTATAAGAGGTGTTAGCCATTTGTGACTTGTCACCTGGTGGATTTCCAAAAATGTAACTAGAATATTCTTTAAACCATACACAACAATAAACTCAAAATGAATAAAAGACCTAAATGTAAGACTGGATACTATAAAACACTTAGAGGAAAACATAGGCAGAACATTCTTTGACATAAATCACAACAATATCTTTTTTGATCCATCTCTCAGAGTAATGGAAATAAAAACAAAAATAAACAAATGAGATGTAATTAAACTCAAAAGCGTTTGCAAAGCAAAGGGAACCACAAACAAAATAAAAAGACAACCCACAGAATGGGAGAAAATATTTGCAAATGATGCAACCCAAGAGGGGATTAGTCTCCAAAATTTACAAACAGCTTATGGGGCTCAATTTCCAAAAACCAAACTACCCAATCAAAAAATGGAGAGAAGACCTAAATAGACATTTCTACAAAGAAGACATACAGATGGCCAAGAGGCACAAGAAAAGATGCCAAATGTCACTAATTATGGAGAAATGCCAATGAATACTACAGTGAGGTGTCACCTCACACCAGTCAGAATGGCCATCATCAAAAAAAAAAATGAAGTCTACAAACATAAATGCCGGTCAGTATGTAGAGAGAAGGGAACCCTTCTTCACTGTTAATGGGAATGTAAATTGGTGTACTCACTATGGAGAACAGTATGGATGTTCCTTAAAAACTAAAAATAGAGCTACCATATGATCCAGCAATCCCACTCTTGGGCATATATCTGGAGAAAACCATGGTTCAAACAGGTACGTGCACCCCAGTGTTCATTGCAGCACCGCTTACAATAGCCAAGAATGGAAGCAGCCTAAATGTCGATCAAGAGAGGAGTAGATAGCAATAGCCAGGAGCGTCCCGGCTAGGAGGCAGCCTAGGTGTCCATCGGCAGATGAGTGGGTGAGGAAGCTGTGGTACATGTACACAGTGGAATATGACTCAGATATAAAAAAGAATGCATTTGAGTCAGTTCTAATGAGGTGGATGAAACTGGAGCCTATTATACAGAGTGAAGTATGTCAGAAAGAGAAACACCGATACAGTCTATTAATGCATATATATGGAATTTAGAAAGATGGTAACAGTGACCCCATATGTAAGACAGCAAAAGCAACACAGATGTAAAGAACAGACTTTTGGACTCTGGGAGAAGCCGAGGGTGGGGCGATATGAGAGAATGGCACTGAAAGGTGTGTGTTACCATATGTGAAATGGATGACCAGTGCAAGTGTGGTGTGTGAAGCAGGACGCTCAAAGCTGGCGCTCTGGGGCAACCCAGAGGGATGGGGTGGGGAGGGGGCTCAGGATGGGGGACACATGCACCTGTGGCTGATTCATGTCAATGTGTAGCAAAAACGACCACAATATTGTTAAGCAATTGGCCTCCAATTAAAATAAATGAATTAAAGGGAGAGGAGTACATAAAGAAGATGTACGTATCCGCGATGGAATATTACTCGGTCATTAAACAGAATGAGATGATGCCGTTTGCAGCCAGGTGGATGGACCTGGAGATTATCATACTAAGTGACGTAAGTCAGAGACAGCCAAACATCATGATATCACTTTTCTGCAGAATCTAAAAAAAATGATACAAATGAACTTATTTGCAAAACAACCAGATTCACAGACATAGAGAAAGAATTGATGGTTACTGAGGGAAGAGTGGTGAGGAGGGATAGATTAGGAGTTTGGATCGACATGCACACACTGCTGTATGTAAGATGCCAACCAGGACCTACTGTAAAAAAAAAAACAAAATACAGAGGTGCGAAGCTGATGGCAGAGTAGCCTGTTTCCCCGAAGCTTCTGAAGCCTCTGCGAGGGAGGCGCAGAATTCACTGCCACGCAGCCTGCTCGCTGGCAACACTGTGGATCTTGGGAGAAACCTGGGATTTGTGCGTTCAGTCTCCACTGGAGCACAGGACAGAGCCTGCTCCTGGAGACCCGTGCAGACGAGCTGAGAGACCTGCTAGAGAGGCAGATGGGCTCTGTTTGGCAAAACCTCCAAGTACGTACATTCTAAGTCGAATAGACCATCCACATTTGTAGGGAATGACTGTTATAAATGGATCGTTCACTTTTAGAGTGTTTAAACAGAAGCATTCTTTCAGCTAGGCAAATTTTAACCCCCAAGAAAGAGGATTAGTTGTGAAATTACCTGAACAGAATCTATTGTACGCACAATTGACTCGATCAACATGGATTTGAACTCCCTGGGGCCACTTATGTGAGGAATTTTTTTTCAATAAATACTACAGTGTACATGGCCTGAATCCATGGATGTGAAACTGCAGATACAGAAAACCAACTATGAGATCTGAGTGTCTGGAGTTTGGCCTCTGCGGTGGGTCCTGTAACCAATCCCTTGTAGATATCAAGACACGACTGTACTTTGAGATGCGCCGCTTGGGGTGGGAGTGGTGATTGATCACAAAATTCTCTCTGCGACGAGAATAGAAGTTAAAATGTTCTGCTTTTATCTTTCCATCTAGTTTCTATTGCCTGAATTTTAACAATGAGGAAAGTCGTAATCAGAAATTGATCCAAATCAATTGTCCTGGTTTTATTTCCTGACTTCATTTAAGAGTTGCACTGTGCTCAGTCACATCCAACTCTTTGCTCGCCAGGCTTCTCTGTCCTTGGGATTTCCCAGGCAATAATACTGGAGTGAGGTGTCATTTCCTACTCCAGGGGATCTTCCCAACCCAGGGATTGAACCTACGTCTCCTGCATTGCAGGCAGATTCTTTATCACTAGCGCCACCTGGGAAGCCCCATTTAAAAGCTGAGCTAAGTCTAATTACAATGGTTGAAAACATGTTTCTTGTTCTTTGCAGGCATCTCTGTTCATTCATACACACGTGAGCAGAGATTTTCTAAGCACATTGAATCTATGTATTCTCTCTTCTCTTCATTATAACAAGGTTTAGAAAAAATAGTATAAAATGAATATTTTTAAAAAAGAAAAGAATTGAAAAGCAAAAAGTCTGCTTATTAAGAAGCCCCTTTTTCATGAGTGGGACTGCAGATGAATCCAGGGACATCTGTTGTTCCTCACCTGCAAAATTATTTCCTAGTCTTAGGAAGTCTAAAATCCTCTGAAGTCCAATATGGATCCCAGATACACTGATAGGATTAGAAATAGCATTTTTAAATAGAAAAATGCATGACAGAGTAGGGCATAAAATAATGTTTTTCTTTTTGAAACCATAAACGTGTACCATATTTGTCTGGAAATGTGTCTGTGAAACTTAAACAATCCCTGGAGACATCCATCTAATTTTTCTTTTTTGACTTTGTTCTCGATTGAAATTCCGCTCTCTCAAAGTTTGTGCTGCCAGCTCCCCACTCCCCACTCTCCCTCGCTCCTGTTTCCCTCAATTTCCTTCCGTTTATGACCCTTTTCGGTTGCGCCCCTTGATTTATGGTCATTTGTGTGATTGCTCTGCTTTACTTTATGGCAGTTTATGTCATACTGGTCTTGTCATAAATGACTACCATAAAGTGAGGTAAAATATCATAAAACGTTAGTGAGTCCCTGATACTCAAGGTTCTTCAGAATAAGCCCTGACAGGTACTAACCATAGAAAAACAGATTTGGCCATTTGAAGGGTGCAGCATTTGTAAAAATAGTAAAAAAAAAAAGTCACTAAGGCTTACTGAACTCTCTGTGTCCCAGTCACCCTGTTAATGCATACATTAGCACATTCAATTGTCCCTCCATTCCTGTAGGGGATTGATTCCAAGATCTAGATACTGAAAAGCCCCTTTTATATAATGGAATTGTGTAGTTGGACCTCTGGGTCTGCAGATTCTGCAGCCGCAGATTCTACATCCACGGATTCAACCGATCAGGGTCCAGATGCCGATCTTGCAGCTACAGAGGAGCAGCTGTATAATTATTATTCTCTTTGTGGCAGAAACTGTTATCACCCCCATGGTGCAGACAGGAAACCGAGGAATGGACAGGTTCAACACAGCCAGTGAGTGGTGGAATTTGGATAAATCCATAGTCTTACTCCTGGTGGCTCAGATAGTAAAGAGTCTTCCTACAACACAGGAGACCCCAGTTCGATCTCTGGGTCGGGAAGATACCCTGGAGAAGGGAATGGCTACCCATTCCAGTATCCTTGCCTGGAGAATCCCATGCACAGAGGCTACAGTCCATGGGGTCGCAAAGGGTCAGACACGACTGAGTGACTTAACACTTTCATAGTCTTACTCTAGAAACCATGCTCTGGACCATTATGCATTCAGGTGCTACAACTCACCGGAGACGCAGATTTGGGGTTGAGTTCACTCGAGTGTGGAGTTTAGCATTTGGTAGAGTCTCCAGTCTCTCTATAAGCCCTGGTCGCCTTCAGAACGCTTCCCCTCTCCTCCCGCTTCCGGCTCACAGCCCCTCTGACACGGTGTGATGAAGCTCTCTGTATTACGTGTACTTTCTGCCTAGTCACACGTTCTAGCCCCCACATGGGAGGAGCACAGATCCACTCAGCTCACTCCTGGACTGGTCCTTCAGTGTCTCAGCTTGGCCAGCGCTTCTGAAGCCAGACAGCTGACGGGATCTCATTGATTCCTTCCCTTCCAGCGTGCACGTCCTGTCTTTGCCTCCTGGAAGGTGCAGCTCACACCCAGCTGCACTTCTTGTTTTCTTCTTCCCACAAGTTGGGTACTGCCAGCTGCTATCACCTCTCTCCTGAACTGGCGGAGAATCATTTTCTAGAAACGCTCCCCAGTGCCCTCTGCTTTGCGTTCTCCGTGGAAGCAGAAACATTCGTAAAACTCAGTAACTGTGGCGTCTTAGCCCCAGTCGCCGCTGTCATTGGCCTCCTTTTGTACTCCGTCTGACTCCTGCCTCTCTCAGGACCTTGCCTCCCGCCCTTTCCTTGTCCCACTGGTCTCCCTTTGAACCAGGAGAATTCTTTGCTGACTTAGAAACTTCACACAGCTTACTTCCCTGTCTTGAGTTCCCAACCCCTGATCCTTGCCTGCCTTTGCCTTTATGTGGTAAATTTGTTTCCTCCTCGAATCCGTCTCCCGCCTCTCTTTAACTCTCTCCCACTGCAGCCATTTTCTTGCACCTCTCTGGTCACATTGTTTGTAGTTTGCTTCCTTACTGATGATGTGTTTCCTCACTGGATCGTAAGCTCCATGAGGACAGGCCCACAACGTTCCCAGCATGTGGTCCAGAGTCTTGTCCAAAAACGTAATAAATATTTGTTATGCGGATACATAGACTATAAGTATGTCTTGATTTTCTCAGCTGGCTTGTGAGGGCTGCTGCTGCTGCTGCTGCTGCTGCTGCTGCTGCTGCTGAGTCTCTTCAGTCGTGTCTGACTCTGTGCGACCCCACAGACGGCAGCCCACCAGGCTCCCCTGTCCCTGGGATTCTCCAGGCAAGAACACTGGAGTGGGTTGCCATTTCCTTCTCCAAGGCATGAAAGTGAAAAGTGAAAGTGAAGTCGCTCAGTCGTGTCCAACTCTTAGCGACCCCATGGACTGCAGCCCACCAGGCTCCTCCATCCATGGGATCTTCCAGGCAAGAGGACTGGAGTGGGGTGCCATTGCTGGAAGGACACAAATATGTCTTCTGTTTTTGTTAATCATGTTATAGCACAGACATTCACATTGTTGGCATAACATGAATGTTAATTTAATACAGAGTGGTTGGCCGAGTTATAGCAACCTTCATACACCTGTGGCTCACAGGATTAAGACAGAGTGTTGTGCTGGATTGGGATGAAAGGAGTATAAAACATGGAGAATGTATCATAGAACAAATTAGGACAATAGTTTCTATGATCCATTCAGATCACTAAAATAGGTATCTGAGCATTTGATTAAAAAAGAAAAAGAAAAAGAGAAGAAAAAATAGAAACAGGAGGAAAAATAGAATCAGTGTAATCTCCTCTCTCTCTCTCTCTTTTTTTGCCCTCTCATCTGCTGTCTTTTCCAAAAATCTCTCTAGGTTTCTTCTGTCACATCCATAGTGAGGTGTAAATTATAGTTTCCAATATAGATGGCCATTTCCAGTGAATTTTAGCAAGGAACACGATTTCATTTGAGACTGAAATTTGGCATCCCTTTGCCTCTTCATGCTGGGAACTATTTTTTGTCTTTGTAAAATGCAATGAGATATAAATCCTGTTGCTTTTAGTTCTAACTGATACTACACCAAGCTGAAAATGGACTGGGAAAATAGGAGTGCCTCCAAAGTAGGGCCAGCCTTTGCAATCCTAATTTATAGTGCATGCCACATTACAAGGAAGAAATCAAATCAGGGTTCTATAAAAACGGGTTATTTTAATTGTGCTCACTTATAATCCCATTCCTCTGTTCGCAACTTTCTTATCACCCTGGCACTCGTAGATAACTGGACTGCCATCCACAGAAGAGCCTGCTACACCCAATAGCTAACATTTAACGTGACACCATTTAAAAGACTGGAAACTTATGGAGCAGATGGAGGGTTTCAGGTGGGGTTTGAGGGACATTTGGCTCAGAGTGTCTCATGGTGGGAGTCTGGCCCCACTGGTGCATGAAGCAGGCCAGTTCTTTACTATGTGGGACTGACCTGTGCGTGGCAAGGTGTTCAGCATCTCTGGAACCCAGGCATTACATGCCAATAGATGTCTCCAAGTCATGGGGACAAATAAAAGTACTCTCTCTTCTTTAAGCATTACTTTTGGGGTACCCTGTCAGCTTTGGCCAGGAATAACCAAGAGGATTTTAAAACTTTCCCCAGCCATCTCAAGATGAAGGTTCACATTTGTGACCATGAAGAAAATCAAGAGCAAGTTCTTTGATGTTCTTTTTATGATAGTTAAGAGTGACAGTAATAATTATTATCTTCTAAGTATTTGTATGCGTTTGTGGTTGTTCAGCTGTGTCTGCCTCTTTGTGACCCCATGGACTGCAGCACACCAGGCTTCCCTGTCCTTCACTGTCTCCCAGAATTTGCTTAAACTCATGTCCATCGAGTCGATGATGCCATCAAACTGGCTCATCCTGTCGTCCCCTTCTCCTCCTGCCCTCAGTCATTCCCAGCATCAAGGTCTTTTCCAGTGAGTCAGCTCTTTGCATCAGGTGGCCAAAGTATTAGAGCTTCAGCTGCAGCATCAGTTCTTCCAATGAATATTCAGGACTGATTTCCTTTAGGATTGATTGGTTTGATCTCCTTCCTGTCCAGGGAACTCTCAAGAGTCTTCTCCAGCACCGCAGTTCCAAAATATCAATTCTTTGGTGCTCAGCCTTCTCTGTGGTTCAACTCTCACATCTGTGCATGGCTACTGGAAAACCTATAGCTTTTGGACCATAATTATATGGACCTTTGTTGGCAAAGTCTCTGCTTTTTAATACGCTGTCTAGGTTTGTCTTAGCTTTTCTTCCAAGTAGCAAGCCTCTTTTAATTTCGTGGCTGCAGTCAGTGATTTTGGAGCCCAAGAAAATAAACTATCACTGTTTCCATTGTCTCCCCATCTATATGTCATTAAGTGATGCGACCAGATGCCATGATCTTAGTTTTTTGAATGCTGAGTTTTAAACCAGCTTTTTTTAGCCTCCTCTTTCACCTTCATCAAGAGGCTCTTTAGTTCCTCTTCACTTTCCGCCATAAGGGTGGTATCATCTGCATATCTGAGGCTGTTGATATTTCTCCTGGCCTTTAAAGCATTTTGAGTGCATTTCTTCATGTGGTCCTCCATGAAGTAAGTACCAGTCTTGTAATGAGACCTTTTTCATAGTAAGACCCAAATGTGTCCAACGACCCACTCAGGGTTGCCCCTAGTGACCCTGGTGACCAGACCCCACTGAAGTCATGGCTGGAGGAGTCTGTGTTGCCCTGCCATGCCTACTTTGTCGACACTGTATCTTTTTTCTCTTTATCCTTCTTTTCCTGAAATATTTTAAGAATTTTTGTTCTTTTTCAGTGGCTTGCTTTTCTTCCCAGATCATTTAATCTATACAAAATGAATAGAATTTTCTATCTTCTGGTTACTGCATTAAATAATAGTATCTAGATGGCTTATTGCCAAATTTTGAGGGTGTAATTTGAGCTCTTCAGACTTCTAGTGTCTGTGGAGTTGTGAGAGTCTCCGTGTGGTGGCGAGGGAGATGTATGCGATGCTCTGGGGTAGCCAAAATAGGTTCAGCAAGGGGCCCACGTGACTGGAGGAGTGAAAGTGTTGGTCACTCCCTCGTGTCCAGCTCTTCATGACCCCATGGACTGTAGCCTTCCAGGGTCCTCTGTCTGTGGGATTCTCCAGGCAAGAATGCTTGAGTGGGTAGCCAATGGTTCATAGCAAGAAGATGGGATCAGAGTAACAAACAAAAAACCAAGCGTTTTCGTTGTGAGCTCCAGCCAAAGGTCACAAAGGCACATCCTGCAAGTCCAGGAGTCACCTGATCTGCAGTTCAGCTGCTTCTTTATCGGAAGCTCCATGTGGCATCCTCAGGTGAGGGCAGCAGGCCTTCCTGTATTTACTCACGTTAAATGATGTGTGCAAGCATGTATTGAGGTCTGCTCTGTGTTGAGGGGTAGGGTAGAAGGGTGAGTAAGATATGACCCCAGCTCTCCAGGAGTTCACAGCTTGGTAGAGCAAAGTGAAACTTAAAGAGCGTCATGCCCATTAAATAGAGCGAGTTCTCAGCATCAGCGCCACTGACGCTCGGGGTCAGATACTTGTGTGTTCAGTTGGAGCTGTCCTGTGCATGGTAGGACTTCCTGTTTCTGAGCTATAAAGTTAAGCTCTGTTTGGTCAGGTATTGCTAACCACAGCCTCGAGTCAAAGCATTTTCTTAAACAAAGATGATATTCATCAGAAGGACTGATGCTGAAGCTGAAACTCCAGTACTTTGGCCACCTGATGGGAAGATTCACTGGAAAAGACCCTGATGCTGGGAAAGATTAAGGGCAAAAGGAGAAGTGGGTGGCAGAGGCTGAGATGGTTAGATAGCATCACCGACTCAAGGGACATGAATCTGAGCAAACTCTGGGAAATAGAGAAGGATAGGGAAGCCTGGAGTGCTGCAGTCCATGGGGTTGCAAAGAGTTGGCCATGACTTAATGATTGAAGAACAGCAACAAATTACCTCGCTAAGAAGTGCTCTGTTTTTCTGGTAGGATGTTGGAGTTTGGAAACCTGTATGTCTTGCATGTAGAGTAGTAGTAGTGATAGTCACTCAGTCGTGGCCGACTCTCTGCAACCCCAGGGACTGTGGTCTGCCAGGCTCCTCTGTCCATGAAATTCTCCAGGCAAGAATACTGGAGTGGATTGCCATTCCCTTCTCCAGAGGATCTTTCCAACCCGGGGTCTAACCTGGGTCTTCGGCATTGCAGGCAGATTCTTTACCATCTGAGCTACAGGGAAGATCCAACATGAATCAGCTATAGGTATATATATATTCCCTCCCTTTTGAAGCTCCCTGCCTCCCAATCCCACCCGTCTAGGTTAATCCAGAGCCCCTGTTTGAGTTTCCTGAGCCATACAGCGAATTCTCGGTGGCTATCTATTTTACATATGGTGATGTAAGTTCCCATGTCACTCTTTCCATACATCTTACCCTCTCCTGCCCTCTCCCCATGTCCTTCATATGTATCAAATGCTTTAAAAAATAAGAATACTTTCAAATCAAAAGATTATATTATATTGTGTTAGCATATTTCCTAGTCAAGCTCTTTTATCTACAAAACCAAGAGGCACTGAGAACTTGAATTAACGAGTAAATGGGGGTAGAGAGAAAGGAGTGAGCAGATACCATGAGGTCAGGGAGGCCAGAGTTGACGACTAGAAGGGTAGAAAGGGCACAGAACGTCCATAGGGATGAGAGTAGCTGAGGCATCACACTGCCAGCTTAGGGTGGGGCATGGAGTTTGCCAGCTTTGGGAGGTGCCAGCCCCAGGGCCACCACTGCACCCCAGGGTTTCTGCTGGATGCCGCTTCATGTCCTTGGGGCCTGGGTGTGAGGCGAGTCCTGTCACCCTTAGTTCCCTTTGTAATCTTCCAATTAACCCTGCCACTTGCCGTAACATGAGCACGAGCTGGTACCTCCCACTAGGAAAATAAATACCTTGGTGACATCAGTTTGTGTTATAAAATCGTGGGGGCGGGGAGAAGGGAAAGAAGAAACTAGCTCACCTGTGGGGCAAACCCTTGTTCTGTTGAGGTTGGTGAGACATTTGAAAGGTAATCTGTTGAAAGAACTGGAATTGTCTGGGCATATGCCAGCCTGCAGCTGAGAAGCAGTCTAGAATTGCTGAGAAAAAGAAAACGGTTCAGAGGAACACGTTTGCTTCTATGTTGATAAGTGGGTGTCTCATGGGCAGATAATCAGAACTCATCTCAGACGACAACAGAAGCATTCGATCATTGGAAAGGACCCATTTTGGATATCATCTTCTCACAGAAGCCTGCCCTGATATCCTTTCTTCCCGGATGAGACTGACTTTCGTCCCCCTTCTGCCAAAATCCACAGTCGTCCGCTTCACACTCTGTCCTCCTCATACTGCACTGGATTATAATGATCTGTTTACTTGTCAGTCTCTGCTGGGCTCTAGGTTCCCCAGAGGCAGGGCCTGCGTCTAATTCATCTTTGTGTCCCCAGCCTCTAACCAATAGCCTCCCTCTAATAGGCGCTCAATAAGTCGCTGAGTGACTGAATGAACAAATTCACTCCTAAGGCTCCCGCCATGTTCTTTTCAAGAAGGGGAAAAGAATTCATTTTAACTTGAATATAGGTGTTCTTCCCCAAAGAGCATGTTAATAAAGGACAGCTACGGATTTCTTCCGAGAGAGAAAAATGATAGAACAGTCCTCCATGCTATATTTCAAACTCATGTCAACTTTTCTTTAAAAAAAAATGTCTGTCCACCAGCACTCGTATCATTTTTCAAATTTCATGTCATCCTTTTTCAGATGCTGCCCATCCATCATTTTAGGCAGAGAGTATCCATCATGATAGAAGCGAAATAATTTTCAAAGCTGTCAGGGAGTGGACACCAAAAAGGTCCCCATTTCATCTGAACAGAGTTCTCCCAGGCTGGCTGTGAGGGTCCTGCAGGGAAAGGAGATAAGGCATCTTGGGAGTGCCTCTCAAATTGGTTTCAAATGAAGAAAAGAAAAAAAAAATACATTCTCCAATTTAGACCTTAATTCTCTACAGAAAATGTTGACAATACACCCGTCAATATCATAGTTAGGGGAGAGTTTATTTTCAGAGCAAGATTTTAGGTTGAAAAGAATATCCATTTTTCTAATCAGTATGTCTTCCTTGAAAATATTTACATAGTTTTTTTTTTTTTTTTAAGAAGGAAGAGGCAACCCACTTCAGTATTCTTGCCTAGAAAATCCTGTAGATGGGAGCCCGGTGGGTTACAGTCCATGGGGTCGCAGATAAGAAATCATGGCTGAGGGGCTGAGCACAGAAGTGTAGTTTTTTCTTTCCTAATTTTAGAAGTAAATCATGTTTATTTGCAAAGTAGTAAACTTTAAGCAGAAAATAAATTTCATCAACTATCTCAGCATACAGAGATAACCACTGTAAATATTTTTTTTGCAATTTTCTCTTGGGCAAGCACACACATACACAAACACATGATGTGTATATACATATTGATATGTATATATATATGTGTGTGTGTATGTACTATAATTATTTTTTACAAGCTTGATGTTATATTCTCTATGGAGCTTTATATTCTGCTTTTCTCACTGAATTATGTCTTAAACATTTTCCTAGTCATTTAAGTATTCTTTGAAAACATGATTTTTCAAGGCTACATTATATTTGGTTTTGTAGATATACCATTATTTATTTATCTCTTGTTAAACATGCTGGTTGTCTAGGTTTTTTGCAGTGTGGTATTTTTTTTATTGCATTTTCCCTGTCTTTCAGCTTTCCTGTGTTTATCAGCTATATAATTCTCAAGAATCATAATCTTATCTTTTTATTAGAATGTCAAAGATAGGTAAATGGATTTTGTTTTTATAACTCACAAAGATTCAATGCACAGGAAGCTTTTTGGTTGTCTCTTAAATCAGTACGAACTATTATATATGTTCACTTTTATAATATAGATTAAATTCTGTCAATTAAATGAGGGTGCTTGTATTTCTTTCCTGTTTACCAGTTTGTTGTGAGTTGACATACAAGTCCTTGTTTTAGATTTGAAGAGGCTACAAATATGCCTAGAATGGGTCCCCAGAAGGTTTCTTTAAGGAGAGGATAAAATGATGGCACCACTCTTGCTAGTTTAGAATCTTAGCTGTGCCACCTGCTTGCTGGGTAACCTTGAACATCTTTTAATTTTTTTGGCCTCAACATTTTCATCTATAAATCTGTGGGAGACAAAAGTACCTTAGACTTTACAAGTTAGATTTGAGGGTTGCTGCTGCTGCTGCTAGGTCGCGTCTGTCGTGTCCGACTCTGTGCGACCCCATAGATGGCAGCCCACCAGGCTCCCCTGTCCCTGGGATTCCCCAGGCAAGAACACTGGAGTGGGTTGCCATTTCCTTCTCCAATGCATGAAAGTGAAAAGTGAAAGTGAAGTCGCTCAGTCGTGTCCGACTCTTCGCGACCCCATGGACTGCAGCCTACCAGGCTCCTCCGTCCATGGGATTTTCCAGGCAAGAGGACTGGAGTGGGGTGCCATCGCCTTCTCTGAGATTTGAGGGTTACATGGGGCAAATTATCTAAAGTATACTTATTGTGGGGTGCAAGACACAGGGATACCTGCACATCACACAGAGGATTGTTTTTATTTACCCAAGCTTCTGACTTAAGGGTGGGTTAAATGGTTTCTTCTTGGGATAAGGATAGAGGAATGGGATTTAAGATGTATTTTTAAAAAATGTCTGTTATTTGGGTGCCACTGGGCGGATTGTGATGCTATTAGATGTAATCATTACAATAACCTCTATAATGACAGTGGCTCCAACATACTGATGACAGTGAACCGATTTTCCTCTTTATCAGAGCCATTGCTTTGACTGGAAGCTGAAAATGATCTTTATATTTAAACTGGGGACACTTTTGAAAACTGCAGCTGCCAAAAGAAAGACTTGAGTGCAAGTTGCATGTGTGGAGTTATCTCAAGAAGCGCTGGTAGCAGAGTCGTGAGATGAGATGGGAAAAGGCAGGCATAGATAAAGGGTGAATTATCTAACACGGCACGACTGTGGGAAACCTGGACCTTAGCCCCGCTGGGCTACATAGCGATAGTGTGGAGCAGAGTTCTGCAGGTATTCCATCGGATGGGCAGTGGAGTGGGGCTAGTTTTCTACTGAATCCTGTCAGTTACTGGTTGGTAGCTGCTCTCGGGAGGCAACTAGCACCCGAGCAGGCCCCGTCCACGCCCAGCTGCGAGGCTGATAGGACTTGGCTGCCTTCGCAAACCCTCTCCCGAGGGGTCCTAGGTGCTCCCGGTCGGAACGTGCTGTGTGCGTGCACTCGGGCGTGCTTCCTGCCTGGGGATACAGAGGGACCCCTTTTAGCTTCTCTTGCATTTGGATGATTTGGAACCAGGTTTAAGGCAAGGAAAGAAAGATTTTCAAAGTTGATATCTGCTGTTTAAGAAAATACAATTAAGAGTTTAGATATCCTTTCTTCTTTTTTTTTTAAAAATGAAATGGACAAATAAAGATCTTCCTATGGCTAAGCCATCCCAGCTTCCAGTAGGAAGGGGTATGAAGATAATTTCACTGTGGAAAGAGTGAAGCTAATTCCAGTTGCTTGAGGGAAGGAGTAAATTAAATGCTGATGACATTGACTGGGCAGCAAACTGCATTCATTGATTATTTTAATTTTCTCTCTTTTGCACTCAGTTAAACACTCATACTGGTGGATTTCAAGGTAACTAAAAGGTTGTTTAGTGCATTTGAAAAAGAGTCACGAATAAGTAGTACAAAAAATCACTATCAGACCAAAAAAAGAATAGCTGAACTGATGCGTGTACTATGTATGTAGGTTACACCAATAATCATTTCCTTCTGCATAGATGTGTATGTTCATTGAAAGTGGTGCATGTATGTTCCAATAGAAGAGAAAACAGAGAGAACTAACAACTAGAACATTTAAATGAACAGTGAGAAATGACCTATCCTAGCTGATTCTAGCCTAGCCTGAAATATCATGTGGTAGGAGATAATTAAAACTTTGGGAGAGAATGATAAAACGAAAATGAGAAAGTTTATTTTCATACTTCCAGCTTCTTAAATTTCCACTGTCTCTACCTGGAAAAAAAAGTTCAACCTTTTTGGAAATTTAGACTTTATAAATAAAACCAAGTGGTGGAAAGTTATTTTCAAAATGACTCTGAGTTTTCATGAGGAATTTACCAAATGAGAAACAATAAACAGAATTTAAAATTAATAAGGAAATGGTTTGGGTTGTGGCAAGGGGGATTTTTAAGAGAGAATAAATAAATAAATTTCACAAGAAGTCACTTAAATGTACTTTTCTGTTTTTATTGTCTAATAGTATGCAGGGATTCATTTGTTGAAGGACTAAGCCTACAGTGTAAGGAGTAGTTATTGAAATACCAAAGTTTATGTTTCCTGAAGAACAGCGAAGAAGCATTGGCTGGACTGCCATTCTCATCCCCGAACTTCAGGAAGGAGGAGAAATGTCTAAATGGCCCTCTGGCCCTAAAGGATTCAGATTAGAACAAGTGGGTGACAGGAGTGACAGAGAAGAACGGTGATGGACGGGTGCCAGCATTGCGCACTTCCGTCCCTCTATGAGAAGCGCAAACAAACTCCAGGGGTTCATCCCGCTTCTCTTTCGGCATCCGTTTCTTAAATCCTCTAAACATTTTGGCGAGGTGGAGGCAGCAGATTTTAAAATGTGGGGCTTTCTCCATCGCCACAAGTGAGATAAGCCTTGATCGACTTTCCCTTAAGCTCACCAGACTTAGGGCTGTGAAATCTCAAAATTCCTTGTTGCCTTTGACTCAAGCACGTGTCCTGTGCAGGAGAAAGTGGCCAGCGTGAGGGATGGTGGAGATCTGGCGTGAGCACTAGCGCATGCTAACGGCCTCAAAATGTCATGCCAGGGGGGCTGGAGGACGCGCTGTTTCCTGTCTGCCCCAGAGTCCACGGAAACTTGGCAGATGAAAACGCAGGCCGCTCTGCGCTAACCACGCCTGGGTCGCCGTGGAGCCTGGCATAAGCGCTTATTGTGTGCTCTGTGTCAGGCTTAGACTTGCGCACTTTATCTTTGCCAGTGATTCCTTGATTTCTAAATTATTGTTATTTCATAAATGGTTAGAACAAACACAGTGTATGTGTTACACACACAAACACACGCAGGCATCCCTGCCGTTCAGCATCGCTGCAAGTTCATTTAAAGTCTGTTTACCGTCGTGAAAAAAAAGTAGGAAAAATATCATTTAAAAAGCTACTCTGAAAAAACAAAATTCTGGCAAGAATACGGGGGAAAGAGCCATTCTTCAAATGTAACGCACTGTTACAAGATGTGAATAGCAGGGAAACAATATGCCTGATAGACCCTTTCCTCATCTCTTCTGCTGACTCTTAGCTGACAGCTGTCCCATCAGGCCATCCCAGCCTCCCATGGCGTTCTCCTCTGGTCTCTGTCTTCAGGTGGCTTTTCCTCTTCTAATGACACCATCATATCAGATTAGGGCCCATCCTATGACATCATCTTAACTTGATTACATCCGCAGGGACTTCATTTCTGACTGAGGTCACGACCTACATAGGGGTTAGAACTTCAACATAAACATTTTTGTCCTGGGGAGCCATATTTCAACCCTGGGTCTTCCCAGGCAGCACAGTGGTAAAGAATTCACCTGCCAGTGCGGGCGACGGCAAGAGACGTGGAGAAGGAAGTGGCAACCCACTCAGTGTTCTTGCCTGGGAAATCCCACAGACAGAGGGTCCTGGTGGGATACAGTCCCTGGGGTCCCACAGAGTTGGACACACTGAGCGCAGCACCTCTCAACCCATCACAAATAGCACTGTATTTTTCTCATTCTTTGATGGACCCATGAAAACATTTTAGAGACAATCATGGATCTGTTGACTGGCATTTAGAATGAATCTTATAATGTTCAATTCTTCCAGAGGTAGGACCCTTGTCATGCTCCCTGCCTTCTCTCCCATTTTTCAGCTGATGAAGCTGAGGCATAGGAAATGCAGCCCGTTTTTCTTAGGAAATTATGGATCCAGAATTTAAACCTAAGCTACGTTCAAAGTTTTTGCTGTTTCCACTGATAACACTGTGCTTCCTCACATTGTTTCCAGGCTAACTGAGTGTTTAGTGAATTGAGTCAGGAAACTGCAAGATAACAGGTTGCAGGCTGGAGGCGATTTTCTGGAACTCTCTTCCACCCCTCCACATTGGGTTAGTTTTCCCTCTGTTTGTCCTGCCACGTCCTCCTCGAACTGAAGGCTTGCCTCACTGTCGGGTCCGCAGGCCTCACTCCCTCCACCACTCTGGCTTTTCAGCTTGATTTAATGATACCTACCTGTCTAAATGATAAAATTGAGAAAGCTTTTACCAAGTAAGTTTATCATAGAAATGTAACTATTACGTGCATCATGCAAAATGGTTCTCCTTTTTTTTTAATCCAGGCAAATACATTGGAGTCATTAATTTGAATACTAAGTACAAGTTTCTGTTTAAAAATCCACAAGACAAACAACAAATCATAATTCTGGCAAGGCAAAGCCATTCTTCAAAGCCATCGTTTTTATAATCCATTGACGATACTGTGATAGTTGCTCGTTGATGGCTGATTTAGAGTCTCGCATATCTGCCATTACCGTTCTGGAGGGTATATTTCATGCATTCTTGCGTTATAAGCAGCTTCTGATGTTGAAATGGATTGAGTAACAAAAGTTCATCTGAAGTATACATTTTTTGGAATTGTGAATATAAGCGTATCTGATTGAACTGCCTACCGCATGCCTACCCTGTGCTTGACTTGGAGGTAAAGTAGTGAAAAAGGCAGAGAGGTCCTTGTTTCAGCGAGCTTAAACCTCAGCGATATGGTTGATGGAATTGACTGCTTTCAGTCCTTCCCTCCTGTCCTCACATCCTGCCCTTTGCCAGGTGACTCTTCAGTTCCTCCCACCCAGACAGAATGTTCTTTCCCTGTCATTGGCTATGAGGCTGGTCATGTGGCTTGCTCTGGGCCAGTGGTGTGTGAGCAGATGCTTCCTGCTGGAGTTTGAAAAGCTGGGCTTCCTTTTGTCTTGTCTTCCTCTGTGAGGAGAGCTTCCTTGGGGTAGGTGCTGCCCCTTCACCTTGGAATTTGCACGGGCACCTCCCCCCAAGTTGCTCTACGGCCATATAGTATGATTATAGCCACCAGTCAGCTTACAGAAGCCTGAGAAACTATACCTTTGTTTCCAAAGTCACTGAGTTTGAGGTTGCAGAGAATTTTTTTGACAACAGTTAAATGATGGTGGTAGGGGGAACTCCTACACTACACTGATAGTCCCCCAAATAGCTCTGATTCCTGTGGAATGGTGTGGGACACAGAGAAGCAGATGTGATGAGTGCCTTGCTCATCTTCCCTCAGCAGTCAGCCTTGTAGTATCTGCCCCAGAGTTCTCCCACACCTCTGTGCAGCGCCCCCCGCCCCCCGCCCCCCGCCCAGAGCCTTCTCATGCAAGAGGCCAGCTGGAGATTCGGGGGCGAGGGGGATTAATGCCCCTAAAACAGCTTCTCAGCCAATGATGAATGTGAGTTGCAGGATACATACCCCAGCTTCTTTGCTCCTGGAGCAGAGAAAGAGAACTCTAAGGTATTCCTCCAGTCTGTCTCTTAGTTCCCCGTCAGGACTGATCCCCAGTCCCCAGGGTTATTATGCCAGATAGTACATGGTCACAGCTGCCTCACCATCCTTGTCCGAATTCCTTACCCCACTACCGGTGCTTGCTGGATGCATGTCCCAGATAAGTTACTTGCACTTACGTCTCTGTCTTAGGGCTTGCTTTTGGGAGAACCCGACCCAGGACAGCCACTACATTCGATAGTGGTTGTATATTTCCATTGGAAGTGACAGAAATCCCAACTTAAACTGGCTCAAGCGAAAAAGAATTTATTGGATCATGTAATTGAACAGTCCAGGCTAATAGCACTAGCTTCAGGCACCATTGAATCCATTTCTTTAAACGACGTTACTAGCACTGATTTCTTTCTTTCTTTCCATCTCTCTGCTCTGATTTCCTCTGCATTGACTCTTCTCAGGCAGGTGATCTTTCCAGTAGTTTACAGCATTCCAAGTTTAAGTCCAGTGGAAAAGAGAGCATCTTGCTCTCGATAACATCAGGTAAGTCCTGGGACTAGATCTGATTGGCTCTGACTTGATCATGTGCCCGTCTTTGAACCAATCAGAGTCCAGAGAGCTATACAGCTAGAGTTGGACCCCGAGACCGCCAGGGAAGCAAGCTGCGCTTGGTCACAAGAAGTGAGAGTGGGTGGTGGTTGTTTTCCAAGGAAAACTCCTGTCCTTTAATCAGAAGAAGGGGAATCAGTGCTGTACAGAGTCAGAATCTTATCTTCTGTCTTAATGCTTTTCTCTTGAGAAAAAGTGCTATCATTCAAGAAAATACAATCTCGTCGTTTCCATTAATTTCAAGAAAAGTATGCCATGAATGTCTCACTGTTCCTGGGGATGCTGAGATACAGAAAAGGAATAAGAACAGTAAGATAATTGTTTTTACAAGCCACTAATCATTCCATATTAAGTTTTTGGTTCTTTTTTCCGATAGGATTATGGGAGATGACAGGAAAGCACATGGTCAAAGATTCAAGGGATAGAAAATAAAATCTAAAAGTACAGTGTTTACTTGTTGAGGGGTGGGTGGAGCTGGTGGAGCTTAGAGGCCTTTTCAGCCACTTAGTTGATTTGGTGGTTTCTTTGAGTTTTCATATAACAGAAAGGTTTAGAAACTAATGTAGTCATATTTCATTTGTGACCTTAAAACAGTTAGTGTACCACTTAACATGACTTTATTTGCACATTTGAGAAAACCAAAATGTAATACCTTAACCCACTTAGCACACTGTTTCTGTAAAGGGGCAGAGAATAAATATCTAAGGTTTCATGGGCCAAGAGGCAAAATAGAGGGTATTGCACTACTTCTACATTATTTTAACTGTGTGAGTCAATAAATCCCCATTTTGTTTAAGCCAGGGGCAGCAAAGTACAGCCAGTGGTCAAAGTCAAACCTCCTGGGTCTGAGTCAGGCTGCTCTGGGTCTTCGTTGCTATTGCAGCCCTTCCCCAGTTGCAGCCAGAGGGGGCTGGGTCCGAGTCAGGCTGCTCTGGGTCTTCGTTGCTATGTGCAGCCCTTCCCCAGTTGCAGCCGGGGGGCTGCTCTTGGGTGTGGTCCGTGGGCTTCTCTCTGCGTGGCTCTCTCGCTATGCAGCATGGGCTCTCGGCATGCAGGCCCAGCAGTTGCGGCTTGTGGACTCAGTAGTGGTGGTGCCCGGGCTTAGTTCCTCCTTGGCCTGTGAAATCTTCCCGGACAAGGAACTGAACCCACAGCCCATGCATTGGCAGGCAGATTCTTATCCACTGTGCCGCCAGGGAAGTCCCAGTGTTTGTTTTAATAGTTATTGAAATGTTTCATTTTAGCAGAGGGTGTCGATGGCCAATGTCCACTCTGTACCTTCATTCCTTGTTCCTAATGGAACCGTTGACTTTGTCTGGCTATCCAACCCCTTTAAGTGGCCTCGTGTTTGAGAAGAGGCTGCTCCATCTCCAAACCCAGGGGCAGGTCTTGATTGGCTAAGCCAGTTATGTCCATCCCTTTCGTTAAGCGATGCATTTATTTCAGGCATGAGCATAAGTAGCATTTTGGTCAATGAAATATGAAGTCTCTGGGAAACTTCCAGAAAAGCTGTTCTTGCTCTTAAAAAGAAATACAATTAGGAGACATCTTCAAACCTGTAAGGAAGCTAACCTGTAGACCTTCAGACCTCAAAGGAAGCTAGCCCACATGAAAGAAATGTTGAAATGGCATGGGTTCTTGGATGATGTTGTTGAGGAAATTAATAAATACTGAAGTGACCCTGCCTCTAGATTTCGAGTTATATGAAAACATCATTTCCCTGAGTTCAAGTCACAGTGGGTTAATGTGCTCACAGTGAATGCAGCTCCTGTATGCAGTGTGTCCTGGGCCAGGCATTCAGGATGAGAAATGATTACGGCGTATGCCCTCTGCTGCTCTACTAGCAGAGAAATTGTTATAATTTTCAGTTTGCTCCATTTCTTCCTCTCTATAAATTTTGTCTGGATACCTAAGGGGAAGGGACCAAGAGTAGCACGAGGGCAGACTCAACACGTTGCACTCAACGTGGTCCGACCCTCATCAAATGCTATGGCTCTGCCAGGATAATCAGGCGTCCTTGGAGAAAATCTCCCTTCTTTTCTGGAAACAAATTTAAAGTGCATGGCCCTCCACTGGTGGGTCAGGACTGCCATCTTCACAGACCAAAGAAAACACATACTTCCCTGTTCCCACTTTTAAAACTCCAATTACGGGCACAATGAGGATCTGTGGAACCCCACCAGCTCTAACAAAAATAAAACACTTAGCTCATGCAATCTTGTCTCTTTATTTTCCATATCACTCACAATGTAAGCTTTTTACAAAATCAAATCCTTTCTCACCAATGATATGATTTTCCCTGAAAAGCTTTGAAGTATCCCGCCGTTCTCGCTTCTGTACACAAACATTAGCAGAAGTCCTGCTAGGCAGGAGGACAAAAATAATTGTTCAGCCTTCATTTTAACTTAACCTTTTGCAAATTCCTGCTTTAAAAAAGTTCCCCTTGACTTACTGGCATCATATAGAGATAATTTATGAGGCAGTCCATTCTGGTTAAGACAGCGAATCTCCATGAATCTTTTCCCCCGTGAACGACTGTCCTGGACCCTTCACCCCTCTTAATTTAGGCATCTCACTCTCTTCCTTAACCATTTGCATGGGTCTCTTTGTCACCTTAACACTCTTGTCTAATGGTTTCTGTACAATTAAGGCATTATGGAGGTGAACGTTAATATGTCTCTGAAAATTTACAGAGCCCATATGTCTTCATGTTGCTAAAGGCTGTGCCGAAACTGGCTAGGAACGCAGGTGTGCTGCGCTTTTAGCCAACGTGAGAAGCAGAGCTCATCATCTGCCGTGGGCAGCGGGACCAAGCAGAGACCATTGTCAGGGAGCTGTGCAAAGAGAGCGGGCAGGCCGTCTACTGTAAATCAGGTGGGAAACACAGGTCTGAGCGTTTTAGCATCCAGGTTGGTCGTGCAGAGGTTGAAAACATGGCGTCTGTATCCAGGTTGCTCTCTTTTGAGATGCTTCTCGAGCCTTTTCTAGCCGTTTAGTTTTCACTGCAATCTTTGGTTTCTTCACCTGCAAAATGGAGGCCCCTTTAGAATGCAAGCCTAACTTCTTCCTATGCTGACCAGCCTCTGCTGAGTCTGGTTCCTGCCTGGGTCTCAGCCGCATCTCACCCTGCTTGCTGTGATTTGGGCTCATTGCCTCCTCTTAGATGCTCCAATGTAAAAGCTGCTTTTCCCTCCAGGATCTTTGGCCAAGCTGTCGCTTTCTCTTCCATGAAATTCACTTACTCACTCAGAAGCTCACAGGGAGGGCTGTGTATCTTCTTTCATGGACCAGGTTAAATTTTTGCCTTCTCACAGTAGGTCCTGATCTTAACCGAGGTTCCCCAGAGGCAGGCCTGAGTGGTTCCTAGGAGGTGATGCCAGGAGTCACGTGAGTAGGGAAGCTGGAAGGTGTGCGGGGGGTGTGCGTGTGCGTCTGTGCTGTGTCCCGTGCTCAGCTGTGCCCGCCTCCATGACCCCGTGGACTGTAGCCCGCCAGGCTCCTCTGTCTGTGAGATGCTCCAGGCAGGAATACTGGCCTGGGCTGCCAGTTCCTCCTCCATACAGTCCAGGGATTGAACCTGCATGTCCTGTGTCTCCTGCATTGGCAGGTGGATTTTTTACCACTGAGCCACCTGGGAAGCCCCCAAGTAGGGAAAGGGGAGAGTTAATTAAAGGTGATAGTAATGAGAAGGGCTTCCCAAGTGGAGCAGTGGTAAAGAATCCAGCTGCCAGTGCAGGAGACTCGAGACAAAGGTTCAATCCCTGGATCAGGAGGATCCACTGGAGTGGGAAATGGCAACCCAATTCAGTATTCTTGCCTGGAAAATTCTATGGACAGAGGTGCCCTGGCAGGCTACAGTCCATGGGGTTGCAAAAGAGTTGGACACGGCTAAGCAACTGAGCACGCACAGTAATGAGAAATTTACTCCTGGAAATCAGTCCTGCTGGGGAATCTCTAAGAGACTGTGTAAGGCCCTCTTCAGAGTTGTTTCAGTAATTGGAAAGGAGATGGTTATTCACCAGTTCTTATGCCTCTTTAGTTGAGGGTCGCCCCTAGTAGTGTTAATTATCTGGCACTTTTGCCTTTGATTTCGTGGACTGAGAATGGTTCTGCATCAGAGAGATCCACGCAGTAGAGAAGGGCTGTTGCAGAGGTAGGACGCCCTCAGTGTGTGAGGGAACGGCCCACCAGGCTGCATCACGGGTAGGTCAGGGGGATGTGGGTCGAGTTCTGACTGGCCCCTACAGTCCTCCACTTTTCCTTGTTTCTCCATCCTTTATGCTGTGAACTGAGTGCTTGTCTGCCCTGGAAATGCGTGTGCTGAAGCCTTAATACCCAAAGTGATGATCTTTGAAGATGAGGCCTTTGGGGATGATTAAGTTCGGGTGATATCATGAGGACTGAGCCTTTCTGATGGGATTAGTGCCTTTATAAGAAGAGGAAGACTCTTGAGAGTCCCTTGGACTGCAAGAAGACCAAACCAGTCAGTCCTAAAGGAAATCAGCCCTAAATATTCACTGGAAGGACTGATGCTGAAGCTGAAGTTCCAATAATTTGGCCATGTGATGCGAAGAGCTGACTTATTGGAAAAGACCCTGATGCTGGGAAAGACTGAAGGCAGGAGGAGAAGGGGGTGACAGGATGAGACAGTTGGATGGCGTTGCTGACTCAATGGACTTGAGCTTGAGCAAACTCTGGGAGATGGTGAAGGACAGGGGAACCTGGTGGGCTGCAGTCTATGGGGTCACAGTTGTCTGTGACTTGGTGACTGAACAACAGCAACCACAAAGAAGAGGAAGAGGTCCTAGGCCTCTCTTTATCCACCGTGCTTAGAATCACAGAAGGTGATGTCTGCAGTCCGTGAAGAAGGCTTTCATGGGTCTGGCCATGTTGGCACCCTGATCTTGGACTTCCGGTCTCCAGAACTCTGAAAAATAAGTGTCTTGCTGTTTAAGCCACCCTCTGTGGTATTTTATTATAGCAACCCAAGCAGACTAAGGCACTGGCTATTGCTTTGAATGTACTTATCCTGTTTGGTAGTCATACCCTTACTTGTTTGTATGTTTATTAAATTAATATGTTGTAGAGCTCAAGACGAACAAGGCAATGGCACCCCACTCCAGTGCTCTTGCCTGGAAAATCCCATGGACGGAGGAGCCTGGTATGCTACAGTCCATGGGGTGGCTAAGAGTCAGACACAACTGAACGACTTCACTTTCACTTTTCACTTTCCTGCATTGGAGAAGGAGATGGCAACCCACTCCAGTGTTCTTGCCTGGAGAATCCTAGGGATGGGGGAGCCTGGTGGGCTGCCATCTGTGGGGTCGCACAGAGTCGGACACGACTGAAGCGACTTAGCAGCAGCAGCAGCAGAGCCCAAGAACATACGGTGTATATTTGTTCTTGGATGTTTGTTTAGTGATCAGCAAAAAAGGGTGATGTTCAAGGTATTTAAACACTAGAATGCCAGAGGCTTCCCAGCTGCAGCTAGTGGTAAAGAACACGTCTGCCAGTGCAGGAGACGTGAGAGATGCGGGTTGGCTCCCTGGGTTGGGAAGATCCCCTGGAGGAGGGCCCGGCAACCCACTGTAGTATTCTTGCCTGGAGAATCCCACAGAGAGAGGGTCCGTGGGGTCGCCAAGAGTTGGACACAACTGAAGCAACTTAGCACACACACACGTGTGGCAGGGATGGTGATCACTTAAAAGTTCACCCACCCCATTCAAGTAAATTTCTAGCAGTGGAATAGCTTTGTCTAAGACATGAGGTGTCTAAAGGAGATCAGGCGATTGTTAATAAAATTTTGAGATTCTTTGTAAACCAGTATACGTTTCAAGTATATAATGGGGACAAATTCAATCCTGAGGACCTCAAATATAAGTGTCTTGGTGATGAAGATGAAAGATCTTTTTTAAAAAAAAGCAGTATAAGCGAGATGCTTTTGAATATTTAAAAAAAAATGAATGTGTGTGTGTATGTGGTGTGTGTGTGTGTGCACGCGCGCGCGTGCATGTTAGGTTCCACTAAAAGCCCATTTAAAACCTACTTGAGTGCTTTTTCATTTGGCTTATAAGTATTCTGAACAGCAGGATAAAACCTCAACTTTTGGCAAGCCTCTACCCTCTCAAGCCAGGATGTATAACTGAAAAAAATGGAGAGAGGAAAACTTCACTTTGATAAACATAGCACCTGCATTGCGAGTATGCGGACGAGTTTCTCCCTAAAAGGTTAACTGGAGACAATAATTACTTTCCCCAGAGATCACCCAAGTGACATGCCGCTGTCCTGATTCCATTCCTGCTTGATGCTGTGCATTTCTCGCCACTTATAAATGAAACAAATGAGGTTAGATGGCAAAGATTATAAAAGGAATTAGCGATAATGAGCCTGGTAACAAAAAAACATTATTATAGAAAATTGAGTTGACCTTACTTTCATAATTATTCACCTTAATTGTTTTTTGTAGTGTAATTTGAATGAGATTAAATAATACTAATATTCCCCCTGCCACTGACTTGGAATTTCATGTAAAGATTAATAACTTTCAAAACTAAAACTTGGGCTGCCATCTTTCTAGAGGTCACTTTTGCTATTCCAGGAAGCTGTATGCCCTCAACATGACCACAGGCCACTATGTCAAGACCATAATTCAGTCCTCAAAAACTTTGCATCTTATCACCCTGTGGAATAGGAATCAGAGCATCTACTTCTGAACTTCATGGGATATACTGCTCTTCTGATCTTGAGCCTCATGGATTTTTTTCCCCCCAATTTGCCCACCAGTGTGTTTGTCTTGGTGAATCAGCCATGATCAACAGTTATGTATAAGGCAGCCAGACTTTTCCAATTAACTGCATGACCATAATCTGCCTCAGATTTAAAATTTCCTCAGGGCATCCGACAGATACAATTGGCATTTGAAAGTGAGTAAATATAGAACTTTCTACTTTTTCAAAATTTTGGACAATAGTAACACAAAGAAATTTTGAACCGTTGCCACATATGAGGCTCTGAGTTGGGTCATTCGCATGTATTATATCACTTAGTTTTTACTATAATCTTACGATGTAGGTACAATTGTCATTCTTGTTTTGCAAATAAGGAAACTGAGATTTAAGAGGTTAAATGAGTTGCCAAGATTCAACTCTTACATCTGATTCCCGAACTCTTAACCAGTGAGACAGAATCAAAAAGTTTCAATGGGCAAAAATATCAGTTTGGCTTAGCTCTGTCCTTTAATTTCTTGCATATAACTAACTTCTCTCAGTTAAGTTTACATGCACGAAATAGGAATAGGGTCTAACTGAGTTGCAGTGGATATTTAGTGGAGAACATAGTGAAGTACCTTGAACACTGATGAATGACTGGGATATTCAATAAGTGATCACTTTCCCCATGACTGACGGGCATATTCTCCCTAAGTTCTGGAAAGTGTTTAGCATGATGCCTTGCCCATTGAAACCAGTTAACAGTACTACGAGCTGACATTTATTGAGCACCTGCAGCATGCTGGGCTCCACGCTCCGCACTTTGCAGGACATCTCTCTGCTCTTCACGGGACTCTTTTCTTATAGACACCGATTCTGTCCCCAGTTTAGAGGGATTCACCAGGTAGTTTTCACCTTGTAAATGGATCTAGGATTGAGGTTCATAGTGCAAGCTCTGAGTCAGTCTACTATTGTGTCAGCTACTATAGTCAATTATAGTAACATTTTTAAAGTCTCTGAGTCTTTGAATTACTAATGTCTCCTTTTCATCACATGTGCAGTGACCTCTCTTCTTTTGAATGCTGGTGGCCTGATGACTTCCCAGGAGATGCTAGTGTAAAGAACACCCCTGCCAGTGCAGGAGATGTAAGAGACTTAGGTTTCAATTCCTGGGTTGGGAAGATCCCTGGAGGAGGGCACGGCGATTCACTCCAGTATTCTTGCCTGGAGAATCCTGTGGACAGAGGAACCTGGCAGGTTGCAGTCCACTGGGTTGCAGAGAGTTGGAAGTGGCTGAAGCAACTTAGCAGCACGCACACATGGCCTTTACTGTCTGTCTGATTAGCAAGCAACACATCATACTCTCGAGTGTGGTCTTCTGTGCTTTTCTGGATTGTGTACATCATTATTGCCTTTGTTCATTCATTTCGTTGGGCGTTCAGTCACTCAGCAAACATCATTGTGTGTTTAACATATTCCAGGCACTGTGGGAGGTGTTGAAGGTACAGAGAACAGAAGGACATGGTGTCTATGAAGGGGAGAGCCAGATTTCACAGGGACCAAAATCTTCATCTGGAGGGCCCTCTTTTTTTTTTTTTTTAAAGAATATAAAATTACATACGCAATAAATTACACACCTCAGAACAGACCTGTGCAAGCAGTGGGTTTTGAAACTTAAACTCATTAGCTTAGTGGTAAGCCATTGTTGTCTTTTATAGTGGATTCGAGAATTTTAGATTTTGGTGAAATGCAGATATAACAGGAAGGTCTTAAGATCTTAGTCACCATCAGTGGGTCAAATCCAAATAAAGCAGAAGATAACTACGACTGCAGACTTTGAGGGGTTAGGGAAGTCCTTCCTGCAGCTTCCCTGGGTGAGGTTAATATAATAGCCAAATGTACTAAATGTGCCGTAAAAGGTTCCCAAAAGTCCTTTCCCCCCAGTGTCCCAGTTTGTAAATAAGCCCTTATCTCTTGCTCTGAGACTCCCTTTCCCCTCGTTCCTCTCCCTCCCTGCCTGGCACCCTCCGGACTGGAAACACCTCCCTGACCAGCACACACAATATAGGCTGTTTTCTTCTCTGGGCACTTACATGGGAGAAAAGACTAGAACTCACCTCACAGACACACATACTTCTGGGGAATTCAGCTCTCCACTTAGCTGCCGCTATTCAAAATTCCACACTTTGAGTATCCATTTCCCAGACTAGAGCATAAGCTACTAATTTATACTTTCACAAATTCTGGCACAATTAAGACCCACCTCCCTTCCCACTTGGCCCTCTCCCTCCACCACCAATTTAGAAATTGAGGTCGTAATTTTAAAATAACAAGTATAATGAAGAACAATTGATAATTGTATTTTTAAACACTTATTAGCAAGGTTTAAAATTCCACATATGGTTTAGTTCCATAAAATTCTTTAGTTCAGGTGAAGACTCCAGAATTAATGAAGGTAGGGGTTACAGATAAATACAATTTAGTAATAAGTGTAATATGGAAGAAAGCTATGTTAATGTTCATATAAACCGTTTGGAAGTGGAGACTAGAGCAGTGATTCGTCACTCAGGAAGCACATGACGATATCTGGAGACATTTGTGGTTGTCACACTAGAGGTGGGTGGAGTGCTGTTGGCATCGTGGGTTGAAGTGCTGTTGGCATCGTGGGTTGAAGCTTAGGAGACCGCTGAACACCCTGCAATGCACAGGACGCCTCACAGCAGAGAGTCATCCAGCCCCAATGTCTCAGTTATGCTGAGATTTTTAGCCCTTGAACCAGAGGATGTAGAGAAGCAAATCTTATAGAAAGTAACCAATTAGCCAGTTGCCTAACTAATCAGTTAACTAACCAACTGATTACCACTGTGGATCTCTTGACTAAATTGTCTCCGACTTTGACCCCCTCCGTTAATTAACTGGCCAATTTGTGGATGGGAAAAGCTTGTGGATTTGGTGCTTTTATGAGCCTCTTTGTTTGGTTAAGATGGCGACAGTGTGTGTGCTTGTGTGTTCATACGTGTTTGTGTGTGTACAGTGATACTACGTGGCTGAGTGGTAACCTTTGCTTGACCTAGAACTTCCTGTGTGGTTATTTGTCAGGCATGGATTATCTGGTTTGATCCTCACTACAACACTACGAACCTGATGAACTCCACTCAGAGATGAAAAACTGTGACTTGCCCAAGATTCCCTGAGCCCTGGTGTGCGCTGGGAGCAGATTTCTGCACAGGCTGTCTCAGCCCAAAGCCCTGGCTGTCCGTCAGGACCTCTGCGTGTCAGTCACCCCCTCTTCAGTGACTTTGGCTCTATCCATGGGACAGCTGCATTATTATTTTCCTGAGGGAAAAAAAAAAAATGTAACCTTACCCCTCACAGTGCTATCCTGGGATTATGGGCTCAGTGCGCTTGTGTATGTTATTTTTCCAATAAATTTTGAGGAATCGCTGCTTTTAAACCACAATGTGAAGCCACCTTGTGGTAATATCAAAATGAATTTTTAATGATTGAGCACTATATAGGTGGAAATTATTGTAATAATTGATGAATTAATCCACGCGTGGGCCGCATACCCGCTAGAAGAGGGCTGAGTGACCAAATTAAGGTAAGATCAGTGAAATAAAGAGTGACATTAAAGAAAAAGATGAAAGGAACATGCTTTTAAGGGGCTCCCATGATTAAGTGCAATCAAAGGAGAGCTAATGGGTTAACTCATTTCTGCTGAGCACAGTTACACAGTGTTCACTTTGATAAAGGACCCTGCAGTAACGTTCAAGCGGAGAAATGGGAGTAAGTGACATTCCCTCTCCAATTACTAATTTTACAGAAGTGCAAACAGCTCAGCAAAGGGGTGTATTGTCTGCCTCAAGGCTTTCTGTGAACAAGTGCGTTGGCTAGTTGAGATGCCGCCCTTAGTGAAATAGACCCTGATTTTTAGTGTGCCCTGGAGTTTTGTAACTTTGTTGTCAATAATTGATTGAACGGGAAAACACAATGGGGTAAGCCCAATACCAGGGTTATCTTAAGAGCTCTAGAAGAATGGTTTGTGTCAAATCTGGTGAGTTTTAAAAATTTATATACAGTGCTGTTCACAAGCTAAATTCTCATTGATTTAGGCTCTCTGCTTCCCCTTTCATCAAAATGGGATAAACCCTTGTGGCAAATCTTCTGTGAATAAGTTTGTCAACCATTCCTAGGAATGACTCAATCTATGTGTTTGTAGACTTCAGATCTGAGTGTGGCTGGCATGGTGTGAGCATCGTAACTGTGAAAATAAAAGAGAAGGAGGTGGATTAATACACTTTTGCAATGTTTCTTGGCCAGGATTAGTAAATAGTGACTATTATGGCTAATTGAAGTATTTCCTATAATTCCTTCTATATGCTCAGCTTATATCGTGCCAATGTGAAGAAATGCTTTGGCAGAATAGATGCAGAACACTTGCTCCTTGGAAGGAAAGCTATGACAAACCTAGACAGCATATTAAAAAGCAGAGACATGACCTTGCTGACAAAGGTCTATCTAGTCAAAGCTATGGTTTTTCCAGTAGTCATGTATGGATGTGAGAGTTGGACCATAAAGAAGGCTGATCTCTGAATTGTTGCTTTCGAATTGTGGTATTAGAGAAGACTCTTGAGAGTCCCTTGGAATGCAAGGAGATCAAATCAGTCAATCCTAAAGAAAATCAACCCTGAATATTCATTGGAAGGACTGATGCTGAAGCTGAAGCTCCAATACTTTGGCCATCTGATGGGAAAAGCCTAGTTAGTTAGTTAGCTCAGTCACTCAGTCGCGTCCGACTCTTTGCGACCCCATGAATGGCAGCACGACAGGCCTCCCTGTCCATCACCAACTCCTGGAGTTCACTCAGACTTGTGTCTGTCGAATCATCTCATCCTTGGTCGTCCCCTTCTTCTCCTGCCCCCAATCCCTCCGAGCATCAAAGTCTTTTCCAATGAGTCAACTCTTTGAATGAGGTGGCCAAATTACTGGAGTTTCAGCTTTAGCATCATTCCTTCCAAAGAAATCCCAGGGCTGATCTCCTTCAGAATGGACTGGTTGGATCTCCTTGCAGTCCAGGGGACTCTCAAAAGTCTTCTCCAACACCACGTTCAAAAGCATCAATTCTTCAGCACTCAGCTTTCTTCACAGTCCAACTCTCACAACCATACATGACCCCTGGAAAAACCATACCCTTGACTAGATGGACCTTAGTCGGCAAAGTAATATCTCTACTTTTCAATATGCTATCTAGGTTGGTCATAACTTCTCTTCCAAGGAGTAAGTGTCTTTTAATTTCATGGCTGCAATCACCATCTGCAGTGATTTTGGAGCCCCCCAAAATAAAGTCTGACACTGTTTCCACTGTTTCTCCATCTATTTCCCATGGAGTGATGGGACCGGATGCCATGATCTTCATTTTCTGAATGTTGAGCTTTAAGCCAACTTTTTCACTCTCCTCTTTCACTTTCATCAGGAGGCTTTTTAGTTCCTCTTCACTTTCTGCTAAAGGGTGGTGTCATCTGCATATCTGAGGTTATTGATATTTCTCCTGGCAATCTTGATTCCAGCCTGTGCTTCTTCCAGTCCAGCGTTTCTCATGATGTACTCTGCATAGAAGTTAAATAAGCAGGGTGACAATATACAGCCTTGACGTACTCCTTTTCCTATTTGGAACCAGTCTGTTCTTCCAAGTCCAGTTCTAACTGCTGCTTCCTGACCTGCATACAGATTTCTCAAGAGGCAGGTTTGGTGGTCTGGTATTCCCATCTCTTTCAGAATTTCCCACAGTTTATTGTGATCCACACAGTCAAAGGCTTTGGCATAGTCAATACAGCAGAAATACATGTTTTTCTGGAGCTCTCTTGCTTTCTCCATGATCCAGCGGATGTTGGCAATTTGATCTCTGGTTCCTCTGCCTTTTCTAAAACCAGCTTGAACATCAGGAAGTTCACAGTTCACATATTGCTAAAGCCTGGCTTGGAGAATTCTGAGCATTACTTTACTAGCATGTGAGATGAGTGCAATTGTGTGGTAGTTTGAGCATTCTTTGGCATTGCCTTTCTTTGGGATTGGAATGAAAACTGACCTTTCCCAGTCCTGTGGCCACTGCTGAGTTTTCCAAATTTGCTGGCATATTGAGTGCAGTGCTTTGACAGCATCATCTTTCAGGATTTGAAATAGCTCTACTGGAATTCCATCACCTCCACTAGCTTTGTTTGTAGTGATGCTTTCTAAGGCCCACTTGACTTCACATTCCAAGATGTCTGGTTCTAGATTAGTGATCACACCATCGTGATTATCCGGGTCATGAAGATCCTTTTTGTACAGTTCTTCCGTGTATTCTTGCCATCTCGTCTTAATATCTTCTGCTTCTGTTAGGTCCATACTATCTCTGTCCTTTATCGAGCCCATCTTTGCATGAAATGTTCCCTTGGTATCTCTAATTTTCTTGAAGAGATCTCTAGTCTTTCCCATTCTATTGTTTTCCTCTATTTCTTTGCATTGATCGCTGAAGTAGGCTTTCTTATCTCTTCTTGCTATTCTTTGGAACTCTGCAATCAGATGCTTATATCTTTCCTTTTCTCCTTTGCTTTTTGCTTCCCTTCTTTTCACAGCTATTTGTAAGGCCTCCCCGGACAGCCATTTTGCTTTTTTGCATTTCTTTTCCATGGGGATGGTCTTGATCCCTGCCTCCTGTACAATGTCATGAACCTCAGTCCATAGTTCATCAGGCACTCTTATCTATCAGATCTAGGCCCTTAAATCTATTTCTCACTTCCACTGTATAATCATAATGGATTTGATTTAGGTCATACCTGAATGGTCTAGCGGTTTTCCCTGCTTTCTTCAATTTCAGTCTGAATTTGGCAGTAAGGAGTTCATGATCTGAGCCACAGTCAGCTCCTGGTCTTGTTTTTGCTGACTGTATAGAGCTTCTCCATCTTTGGCTGCAAAGAATATAATCAATGTGATTTTGGTGTTGACCATCTGGTGATGTCCATGTGCAGAGTCTTCTCTTGTGTTGTTGGAAAAGGGTGTTTGCTATGACCAGTGCGTTCTCTTGGCAGAACTCTATTAGCCTTTGCCCTGCTTCATTCTGTACTCCAAGGCCAAATTTGCCTGTTACTCCAGGTGTTTCTTGACTTCCTACTTTTGCATTCCAGTCCCCTATAATGAAAAGGACATCTTTTTTGGGTGTTAGTTCTAAAAGTCTTGTAGTTCTTCATAGAACTGTTCAACTTCAGCTTTTTCAGCATTACTGGTTGGGGCATAGACTTGGATAACTGTGATATTGAATGGTTTGCCTTGGAAATGAACAGAGATCATTCTTTCATTTTTGAGATTGCATCCAAGTACTGCATTTCAGACTCATGTTGAAATGGTGATTACTCCATTTCTTCTGAGGGATTCCTGCCCACAGAAGTAGATATAATGGTCATCTGAGTTAAACTCACCCATTCCAGTCCATTTTAGTTCGCTGATTCCTAGAATGTTGACGTTCACTCTTGCCATCTCCTGTTTGACCACTTCCAATTTGCCTTGATTCATAGACCTGACATTCCAGGTTACTATGCAATATTGCTCTTTATGGCATCCGACCTTGCTTCTGTCACCAGTCACATCCACAGCTGGGTGTTGTTTTTGCTTTTGCTCCATCCCTTCATTCTTTCTGGATTTATTTCTCCACTGACCTCCAGTAGCATATTGGGCACCTACTGACCTGGGGAGTACCTCTTTCAGTATCCTATCATTTTGCCGTATCATACTGTTCATGGGGTTCTCAAGGCAAGAATACACGCCCAAGGTAAGAGAAACCCAAGTAAAATGATAGGTGTTGGAAGAGGGCATCAAAGGGCAGACACACTGAAACCATACTCACAGAAATCTAGTCAATCTAATCACACTAGGACCACAGCCTTGTCTATCTCAATGAAATGAAGCCATGCCCACAGGGCAACCCAAGACGGGTGGGTCATGGTGGAAAGGTCTGGCAGAATGTGGTCCACTGGAGAAGGGAAAAGGCTATTCCTTGGAAAAGACCCTGATGCTGGGCAGGCGGAGAAGGAGGTGACAGAGGATGTGATGGTTGGGTGGCATCACTGACTCAATGGACATGGATTTGAGCAAACTCAGGCAGATGGTGAAGGACAGGAAAACCTGGCGTGCTACAGTCCATGGGGTGTTGCAGAGGGTCAGACGTGACTTAACTGAACAACAGCGCAGCAGTCTCATCTTCACAGCCCTCATCACACTCATGCCCGCAGCAGCTTTGTGAAGTAGGAAAGAGGCTTGTCTTGGATCCTCCCAGTGTCTTTGTGAGCTTCCTTGTGGCACTTGCTATTATTCATCATCTTCCTTCCCAACTGCACCATGGCCTTGTACAAAGTGATGTTCCGGAGGGCTTGACACATAGTAGGTACCCAATCAGAATTCACTAAATAAACATATTGTTCTCTATCTAAACTTTTTCTCTAGAGCAGTGATTTTCAACAGAGGGCAATGTTGCCCCTCGAGGATATCTGGCAATATCTGGAATCATTTTGGGTATCCCAGTTGAGGTGCCAGTTGGGTATTACTAACATTGAGTGAGTAGAGGTCTGGGATGCTGCTATAAAATCCTACAGTGCACAGGACAGCCCCCAACAACAAAGGATTATCCAGCCCAAAATATCAGTAGCACCAAAGTAGAGGAATCTCATACAAACCCAGAATGGGAGATAAATTTTCTGGAAAGCTGGTAAAATTAAGACTCTCATTCACTTGTACCAGACCTTCCAAGGACCTGGGAGGCACTATGGCAATATAGTCACATAACTATGTATTTTTGTCCAAATGTAGATGGCTACTGGCAGGTTTTGGATATGGCCAAGGGAGAGCCCAGAAAATTGATTAAATTTAGATGTGCCAAAATACGCATGTTGTAGGTCACCATGTATAATAGTTAAGTTGCTGTTCATCAGATTGGTGTAGAAGTGGCTTTCAGAATATTCCTAACATCCATTTTATCATCTGCCTGCATGATGATGCAAAGGGACAGTCTAGAGGCTCCGTAGGGAGATGAATATTTCCTTAGCACCCAGCACTTGATGTGGGTAGTGGAGGAGATACAAGATTTAAAAACTGAGCCAGAAGCTAGCCTGTGGATGATTTTTTCCAGTCGTCAAATGTATAGGTTGAAGCAGAGGATTAGTTGCTTATTGATGCCGAACAGAACTGGGTTTCTTTCCTGTCTGAAACACATTTGATGGTGAAATTGAGTGAGTGAAGCCTCTCAGTTGTGTCCGACTCTTTGCGACCCCGTGGACTGTAGCCTATCAGGCTCCTCCATCCCTGGGATTCTCCAGGCAAGAGTGCTGGAGTGGGTTGCCATTTCCTTCTCCAGGGGACGTTCCCAACCCAGGGATCGAAGCCGGGTCTCCCACATTGCAGGCAGACGCTTCACCGTCTGCGCCACCAGGGAAGCCCTGCTTATACATGAATGCATACTGTAATCTGATAGTACAGTGTACACGATTATAAAAGCGTCATACATTTTTATCATTTCTAAAGTGATGTCAAAAACCAAAAAAAAAAAAAACAAAACCCAAAACAGGAAAAGTAATGATGTCAAATAAAATATATCAGAATTCTTGAATTGTAGGGCATGAACCTGTAGCAGTAGTATGAAGGCATATATATCGGTATATGGAGTCACATTTTATGATCCCAATTATCAAAATGTGAAACTGATTTCAATTAAATGTGTTTGAGAAGTTACATTACTTTTTAATGAAAAACTATATTATAAGAAGAGGCTATCAAGTGGCATAGAGACTAAAATGTGGAAAAGAAATTTTTTAAAAACTGCAGCATCTGGCAGTTAATTAGTAAAGCTATTATGTTATTTTTCAGGATCTTGTTCTATTTTCAGCTTTTTAAGTTTTTAAAAATTATTTAGTTTTTATTTTTTGCAGTTGTACTGAGATAAATTTACAAATTTACGATTTAGAAATAAAATTGTATTATAATTAAAGTGTACACAGAATGATTTGATGTACACATACTTCTTGTAATGCTTGCCACAATCAAGCTAACATATATATCACCCCACACTGTTATCCTTTTTTAATGAAGATGCTTAAGAAATACTCTTCTTGGCAAATTTCAATTATACAGTATAGCGTTATCAACTGTAGTCCCCAGGCTATACATTAGTTCTCCAGAATTTATTCTTTTTTAAAATTTACTTCTAATTGGAAGATCGTTGCTTTACAACGTGTTGGTTTCTGCCATACAACGACATGAATTGACTGTGAGTATACACATGTCCCCTGCCCTCTGAGCCTGCCTCCCACCTCTACCCCCCATCCCACCCCTCTGGGCTGTCACAGAGCAGGGGGCCGGGCTCCCTGTGTCACACTGCAACTTCTCCCTAGCTGTCTGTTTCACACATGATGATGGATTCCACTGTGGTGTTGAAGAAGACTCTTGACAGTCCCTTCAACTGCACGGAGATCAAACCAGTCAATCCTAAAGAAAATCAGTCTTGAGTATTCATTGGAAGGACTGATGCTGAAGCTGAAGCTCCAACACTTTGGCCACCTGATACAAAGAGCTGACTCACTGGCAGACCCTGATGCTGGGAAAGATTGAGGGCAGGAGGAGAAGGGGACGACAGAGGATGAGATGGTTGGATGGCACCACCGACTCAGTAGCCATGGATGTGAGCAAACTCTGGGAGACAGTGAAGGACAGGGAAGCCTGGCGTGCTGCAGTCCATGGGGCTGCAAAGAGGAGGACGCTCCTTCGCGAATGAACAAAGCAACAACAGTGTGTCTGTTTCAGTGCTGCTCTCTCAATTTGTCTCAATTTGTAATGGTTTCTTGTTTCATAATTATTTACTTCTGTACCTAATTTTATATTCTGTGTTATTGCTCTTAATTAAAGTCGCCAAATTATATAAATTCCAGGCCCTGCCTACAGTTCATCACTCCCTAAACCAAGATTCATGGCAAATAGATGGGGAGTCAGTGGAAACAGTGGCAGACTTTATTTTTCTGGGCTCCAAAATCACTGCAGATGGTGACTACAGCCATGAAATTAAAAGACACTTGCTCCTTAGAAGAAAAGCTATGACCAACCTAGACAGCATATTAAAAACCAAAGACATTACTTTGCCAACAAAGGTTCATCTAGTCAAGGCTGTGGTTTTTTCTGTAGTCATGTATGGATATGAGAGTTTGACTATACAGAAAGCTGAGCGCCAAAGAATTGATGCTTTTGAACTGTGGTGTTAGAGAAGACTCTTGAGAGTCCCTTGGACTGCAAGGAGATCCAACCAGTCCATCTCAAAGGAAATGAGTCCTGAATGTTCATTGGAAGGACTGATGCTGAAGCTGAAACTCCAATACTTTGGCCACCTGATGTGAAGAGGTGACTCATTGGAAAAGACACTGATGCTAGGAAAGATTGAAGGTGGGAGGAGAAGGAGATGACAGAGAATGATATGGTTGGATGGCATCACCAACTTGATGGAGATGAGTTTGAGTGAATTCCAGGAGTTGGTGATGGACAGGGAAGACTGGGGTGCTGCAGTCCATGGGATTGCAAAGAGTTGGACGTGACTGAGTGACTGAAATGAATGGAACTGAAACCAAGATTGCTCACAGATTTATGTATCTAAGCTAGACCTTTCCAATGACCTCTTTTGTGTGCTAGACTCAGATCAGCTTTGGGACACCCAGGGTTTCAGAATCATCTTCAAACTCAGTGTGTCTCTAGTTCATCTCATAACACAACTCCCCCTGCCTCTCGCCTGAATGCCTCCGACCTAGCATTCTTTCAATGTTCTCTTGCAGTGAATGGGAAATTACCTATTGGGCAACCTGGAAGTTTAGGGCTCATATTTGACACCTATCTCTCCCTGACCCCCATGGTGTGCTGCCAATGTTTTGTCTTAAATGTTTCCTAAATCCATTTGTTCTTTTCATCTCCACCATCACTGCTTGCCAAGTCGCTTCAGTGGTGTCGACTCTTGCTTCCCTCTGGACTGCCGCCCGCCAGCCTTCTGTGTCCATGGGATTCTCCAGGCAAGGATACTGGAGTGGGTTGCCATGCCACTCCTCTAACCCAAGTCACTATCTTTGTTCTCTTGGGCTCTGGGAGACTCTAGGATCTAGTGCTTACACTCCTGGTCTGCCTTTCAAACTATTCTCCGGAGATAGTCCAGAGCTTTTGCAAAACATAAATCTATTTTGCAGCTCCCAAGTGCAAAACCTTGAATGACTCCTCAGTGTCCTTAAGATTATAAAGCAAACAGTGGCGCAAAGACTTTTGCAAACACTCCTCTGTGCAGCTTTATCTTCACCTCCGGCGGCACTCTTCCCTCCTCTGTCTCTGCTGTCTCCTGGTGTAAGATCCTTGCATATTACGCTACCTCTACATGCTGCGCTTCTGTGCTTCTTCAGGTTTGCACACAGATATCACTTCCGATAGGGACTCTTTTCTTTTTTTAATCTTTCTTTTTAAATTTATTTTTTAATTGGAGGAGAATTGCCTTGCAGTGTTGTGATGGTTTCTGCCGTACGGTGGAACAGATCAGCCATCACTAAACAAATAGCCAGCCCCTCCCTCTGAAGCCTCCTTCCTGTCCCCCAGCCCCAGCCCTCCAGGTCGTCACAGAGGGCCTGGCCGGGCCCCTGTGTTACACAGCAGCTCCTCACCAGCTATCTGTTTCACACATGACAGTCTATATGGGGCTTCCCTGGTGGCTCAGCTGGTAAAGAATCTGCCTGCAGTGCAGGAGATCTAGGTTCTATCTCTGGGTCAGGAAGATCCCCTGGAGAAGGGAGTGGCTACCCACTCCAATGTTCTTGCCTGGAGAATTCCATGGACAGAGGAGCCTGGCAGGCTACAGTCCATGGGGCCACAAGAGTCAGACACGACTGAAGTGATTTAGAAGCACAGGTTTATGCTCCTTTCTCGATTCATCCCACTCTCTCCTTCCCTCAGAATTCTTTCTTGGCTTCTTGAGTGGGTCACACCCCCCCGCTTGGCCTCTGGAACTGGGAGAGAGTAAATATCTGCTGTCTGAAGCCGGCAAGTTTGTGGTAGTTTGCTATAACTGTCACAGGAAAGTAACGCAGAATTATGAATTTTTTCATTGCGTTCATTTTTCTGTGGCTTTTCTCATGTTTAGAGTGGTAAGAACTTAATAGGCAAATTTAAAATCTTAATAGGCAAATAGGCATATTTAGGATTACTGTTGAGAAAAGGGGCCAAGGGAGAGCCTGTGGGCTTATTCCTCCTATGAGGTTTTAGGTCTAAAGTCCTGGCTGGTAATAAAGATTGCAGTTGCTTAGAGGATTGTGATGTTAGTGGACACATCTTAGGAACCTAATGCAATTTAGGATAGATAGATTCAGGATTCTATGTTTTTCCCACAGCAAGGAGACTTCACAGACACAGACACAGACACATACACACACACACACACACACACACACACACACACACACACACACCCCAAACAACTTGTAATCTTAGGTGACAAATTGGATAGTGTGCTTAGTCTTCCTCTGCTGCTGCTGGTGCTAAGTCACTCAGTCGTGTCCGACTCTGTGCGACCCCACCAATGACAGCCCACCAGGCTCCCCCGTCCCTGGGGTTCTCCATGCAAGAACACTGGAGTGGGTTGCCATTGCCTTCTCCGTAGCCATCCTTAGGTGGGTGATATTTGGAAAGAGAACTGAATAGAGTGGAATGCAAAGCCCAGAGGAAGTTCTAGGCAGATGGAACTGTAGCCACCTAAGCTCTGAATTAGAAATTACTTTGTATTATTTAAGGAAGAGCAAGAAGGTTAGAAAAGCTGGGACTCAGCAAAGCTGTTATATTATCTGGTACACGTAGGCTTGTAATTATTGCATTTTCTTTGGAAAATGAATTTTATATTATTTTATTCCTTTTTATCTTTCTTGTGACTTTTAAGCTTAAATTCTGCCTTGCTGGTATTAATAGTGACTTTCCTGGTTGACCTGCCTTCCCACCCCTTTTATTTTCAATTAAAAAAATCATTTGTTGAAATTGTGTATTTTTTTTTTTTTTTGGTAAATAGGAGCTATGTTGGATCAATTACATCCCGTCTCCCTATTTAGGAAGGCAGGAAAATGTGAATTCCATTTACAAGGATTTCCATCAAAATTTCTAATATGAAAATCTCTTGGTGCTAAGGAGGCACTTTTATTATCTGAACGTAATTTACATATACAAAATAACTTGTTTCCTTATGAGTTTAAATAATTGAGGTTTTACTGTACTTGCCATTCAACATCTCGAGATTTTAGCATCTCTCTGAATATATATGAGTTTTAAAAAATAAAATCACAGCTCCATCGATCCGTAAAGCGTGCTGTTAAACCTTACAGAATGTAGGCAACAATTGTCAGTTTATTCACTAATCACAATGTTGGTTTTCGCTTATGCCTCTCATCCCGTTGCCACTGCACTTTGTATTCGGAGTCCATCCAGCGGTGTGGATGGCGGCACCGTGATTCAGCAGGACTTTTTCCAGCTGCGTTTACGACCAGAATGACACTCCAGGGAGGGCCAGCTGCGGCGCAGGCCTCAGCCCGTGACTTTGGGAAGGAAGCATCGAGTTCCAGCCCTGGAGGGAATTGAACCCCTGACCTTGGCCTCATTAGCACCATGTTCTAGCCAACTGTACTAATTGGTCACACATGGCAAAAAACTTGGAGACATGGAAATGATGTCAGGGCATAGGATTCTTAAATTTAACAGGTTTGGTTTGATCTAATGGAGAAAACTGGAGACTGTGGAGGCAGTGGAGACCGGTCTTAGCTCCCTCTCTTAACGGCAGGGGTTACTTTGGTTTGCTGTCTGAACGAAGCAGGTAACAATGCCAACTTGGGGAAAATATTAATGTCAGTGTAAGTAAAATAATTTACATGGGAATGCCTGGCATAGAGGGCAGTGCACAGTCAGTGAACATTCTGCAGGTTGGTTCCCATCATTGTTGGGCGAGTGGATGACGTAGGTGACCATACTGCACTTTTCCTTTTAATTGGGTTTTTCTCTTCAGAGACACAGCGGACATGTTAAGGGAACTGCTCAATTGCAATGTGAAATATTAATGTGATAAAAATAAATGCTTGACCGAGCAGAGCCACATTATTCAAGCATTCTGAGTCAGCTAAGCCCTTAGTTTTGAGCACAGTGGGTGAACGTGAACTCACATCTCTTTCCCTTGGTGTGCTTAAGAGGACAGTTCAGGAGCTCCAAGAACCAGTGTTAGAGATGGGCCACTGGGCGGGAAGTCCTGTCTGTGTACTATGCAGCCTTGGAGCAGTGAACCTTTCTAAACCTGGGCTTCCTCGTCTGTAAACTGGGATCATAATTGCTGCCAGCTGGAAAGGTTGTTGTTGGGATAAAGCGGCATAAGCGAAACATGTAACCTGACATTTGGGAAGTGCTCGGAAGAGCTCAGGATGTTCATATCATCAACATCAGCACTGAAAGGACGGCTGAGTTTCCACTGCCACCACCCAAGGGACGGAACTCATTCACAGACTATGCACCTTTTGATTAGGGCTTATGTTTAACTTCTCTCTCTTCTCTGAGAGAGACTTTGAGCCCCTGTAAACTTATTTTCTCAGAATGTAAGATGACTTTATGACAGTATGAACACCACATAGGGCTTCCCTAGTGGCTCAGATGGTAAAGAATCCGCCTGCAGTGCAGGAGATGCGAGTTCGATCCCTGAGTCAGGAAGATCCTCTAGAGAAGGAAATGGCAACCCCCCTCCAGTATTCTTGCCTGGAAAATCCCATGGACGGAGGAGCCTGGTGGGCTACAGTTCATAGGGTTGCAAAAAGTTGGACATGACTTAGCTATTAATGTCTTGTGTATATGTAGCCTTCATATACACAAGATAATAATTTTATTTGTTTCAGACATGAACATATCTTCTTAGTCTCTTAAAAGGCTGGTTCTCAAGGTCTAAGCCCAACACCAGCCTTGCCCCTGTTCCCAGGATTCCTTTACTCTGCGTGCTGCTCTTCGGTTTCATATCACATGTTCTGTCCTATCCTGAATCAGGAATGCTGACCTCTCATGGAATCCACAGAACCATTTTCCTCTTTTCCTTTCTCTGCTTTTTCATATTCAGTCTCTGTGAACTCCTTCCAGGTGTTACACAGGTTGTGTATTCTCCAGACTAAGCTATTTTTCCCCCTTAAGAGTCTCCAGTTTATTTATTCCACTGCCAAAATGTATTTTCCTCTGTATCTCTCACAACCCCTGCTGCTGCTGCTAAGTCGCTTTAGTTGTGTCCGACTCTGTGCGACCCCATAGATGGCAGCCCACCAGGCTCCCCTGTCCCTGGGATTCTCCAGGCAAGAACACTGGAGTGGGTTGCCATTTCCTTCTCCAATGCGTGAAAGTGAAAAGTGAAAGTGAAGTCGCTCAGTCGTGTCCAACTCTTAGCGGCCCCATGGACTGCAGCCCAACCCCTAAGTTTCTCATTAATCACCTTTGCCCAAATATGTGTATCGAGCCTTGTGATTCCCCCATCCTCATTCACACAATCGCTTCCTTTTCCTCACTCCAAGCCCGTCTCCATTTTGAATATAGACTTCTTGGCCTCATTGTATTTTCATCAGCAATGGTGACATTTTAAATAGTATGATTGTTGTTGCTTCTGCCATAAAAAAGAAAAAAAATAACCTTGATATATCTGTCTAATCAACACAGAGCAGTGATGCACAGTCAGGGTGATTCTGTCCATCAAGGGAAGTGTGTACATGTCTGGACATATTTGGGGTCATCATAACTGTGTGGGGGTGTTTCTCACATCTAGTGGGTGGAGTCTTGGGACTTTGCTAAACATCCTTCAGTGTGTGGGATAGCCCCCACAACAAAGACTTGTCTGGCTCCAAACATCGATAGTGCTGAGGTTAAAAAACTCTGGTATAGATTATAAAGTGTATTTATCATCAAGAGCTGAAACAAAATAAAAGGCAAGGCAGTTATAAGATAGCTCATAATCAAATAATAACTAACATTTCTGGGTCATTTATCACGTGGCAGGCACTGTGCCAACAGCTTTCCTGCCTTGTCTCATTTGATTGTCATAATTACCTAATTAGGTAAGAACTATTATGGTTCCCATTACAAATGGTGACATCAGGGCCCAGAGAAGCGAAGCAACATAATCAAGCTCACACAGGTGGCTAAGGATCAAGCTGAGGTACAAACCCAGGCGGCCAATGGGAAGAGCACCTTTATCCTGAACCCCTGTGACGAGCATTGATGCATCGCACACAGAGTGTGCGTGATTAAGGCAGATTGAGGGCGGTTAATCTAGGGTCTCTTGGAAAGGATTCAGGGTATCTGTGAACCTCCAGGAAGTAAGATCTTTTGAAAAACCCCAAGTGAACTTTTTGGCTAATAGTCAACAAGAGTCTGAAATGCAGCACTTGGATGCAGTCTCAAAGATGACAGAATGATCTCTGTTCATTTCCAAGGCAAACCATTCAATATCACGGTAATCCAAGTCTGTGCCCTGAATAGTAATGCTGAAGAAGCTGAAGTTGAACGATTCTATGAAGACCTATAAGACCTTCTAGAACTAACACCCAAAAAAGATGTCCTTTTCATTATAGGGGACTGGAATGCAAAAGTAGGAAGTCAAGAAACACCTGGAGTAACAGGCAGATTTGGCCTTGGAGTACAGAATGAAGCAGGGCAAAGGCTAATAGAGTTCTGCCAAGAGAACACACTGGTCACAGCAAATACCCTTTTCCAACAACACAAGAGAAGACTCTGCACATGGACATCACCAGATGGTCGACACCAAAATCACATTGATTATATTCTTTGCAGCCAAAGATGGAGAAGCTCTATACAGTCAGCAAAAACAAGACCAGGAGCTGACTGTGGCTCAGATCATGAGCTCCTTACTGCCAAATTCAGACTGAAATTTAAGAAAGTGGAGAAAACCACTAGATCATTCAGGCATGACCTTAATCAAATCCCTAACAATTATACAGTGGAAGTGAGAAATAGATTTAAGGGCCTAGATCTGATAGACAGAGTGCCTGATGAACTATGGATGGAGGTATGTGACATTGTACAGGAGACAGGAATCAAGACCATCCAAAATAAAAAGAAGTGCAAAAAAGCAAAATGGCTGTCTGAGGAGGCCTTACAAATAGCTGTGAAAAGAAGGGAAGCGAAAAGCAAAGGAGAAAAGGAAAGATATACCCATTTGAATGCAGAGTTCGAAAGAATAGCAAGGAGAGATAAGAAAGCCTTTCTCAGCGATCAATGCAAAGAAATAGAGGAAAACAATAGAATGGGAAAGACTAGAGATCTCTTGAAGAAAATTAGAGATACCAAGGGAACATTTCATGCAAAGATGGGCTCAATAAAGGACAGGAATGGTATGGACCTAACAGAAGCAGACGATATTAAGACGAGATGGCAAGAATACACAGAAGAACTATACAAAAAAGATCTTCATGAGCCAGATAACCATGATGATGTGATCACTCACCTAGAGCCAGACATCTTGGAATGTGAAGTCAAGTGGGCCTTAGAAAGCATCACTATGAACAAAGCTAGTGGAGGTGATGGAATTCCAGTGGAGCTGTTTCAAATCCTGAAAGAGGACGCTGTGAAAGTGCTGCACTCAATATGCCAGCAAGTTTGGAAAACTCAGCAGTGGCCACAGGACTGGAAAAGGTCAGTTTTCATTCCAGTGCCAAAGAAGGCTCAAACTACCGCACAATTGTACTCATCTCACACGCTAGTGAAGTAATGCTCAAAATTCTCCAAGCTAGGCTTCAGCAATATGTGAACCGTGAACTCCCTGATGTTCAAGCTGGTTTTAGAAAAGGCAGAGGAACCAGAGATCAAATTGCCGACATCCGCTGGATCATGGAGAAAGCAAGAGAGTTCCAGAAAAACATGTATTTCTGCTGTATTGACTATGCCAAAGCCTTTGACTGTGTGGATCACAATAAACTGTGGGAAATTCTTCGAGAGATGGGAATACCAGACCACCTGACCTGCCTCTTGAGAAACCTGTATGCAGGTCAAGAAGCAACAGTTAGAACTCGACATGGAACAACAGACTGGTTCCAAATAGGAAAAGGAGTACGTGAAGGCTGTATATTGTCACCCTGCTTATGTAACTTATATGCAGAGTGCATCATGAGAAACACTGGGCTGGAGGAAGCGCAAGCTGGAATCAAGATTGCTGGGAGAAATGTCAATAATCTCAGATATGTAGATGACATCACCCTTGTGGTAGAAACTGAAGAAGAACTAAAGAGCCTCTTGATGAAAGTGGAAAAGGAGAGTGAAAAAGTTGGCTTAAAGCTCAACATTCAGAAAACGAAGATTGTGGCATCTGGTCCCATCACTTCATGGAAAATAGATGGGGAATCAGTGGAAACAATAGGTAACTTTATTTTTCTGGGCTCCAAAATCACTGCAGATGGTGATTACAGCCATGAAATTAAAAGATGCTTGCTCCTTGGAAGGAAAGTTATGACCAACCTAGATAGCATATTGAAAAGCACAGACATTACTTTGCCAACAAAGGTCCGTCTAGTCAAGGCTATGGTTTTCCCAGTTGCCATGTATGGATGTGAGAGTTGGACTATAAAGGAGACTGAGCACCGAAGAATTGATGCTTTTGAACTGTGGTGTTGGAGAACTCTTGAGAGTCCCTTGGACTGCAAGGAGATCCAACCAGTCCATCCTAAAGGAGATCAGTCCTGGGTGGTTTTTGGAAGGACTGATGCTGAAGCTGAAACTCCAATACTTTTGCCACCTGATGCGGAGAGCTGACTCATTGGAAAAGACCCTGATGCTGGGAGGGATTGAGGGTGGGAGGAGAAGGAGACAACAGAGGATGAGATTGTTGGATGGCATCACCGACTCGATGGACATTGGTTTGGGTAGACTCCAGGAGTGTGATGGACTTGGAGGCCTGACGTGCTACGGTTCATGGGGTTGCAAAGAGTCAGACACAACTGAACGAGTGAACTGAACTGAATATGTATAATATATTCTTGAGTGCTTGTTTTTTCTGGGGTAAGGGAATATGGCTCAAATGGTCAAATTCTCTCAAAGAAATTTGTGGCAAGCATGTCATGGGAAATCTGTGAACATCTTGTTCTTGACTTTGTGGGAAAGAGGAGAGTTTGGACTTTGCATAAGGTTACCTTCCTGGAAAGGTATGATTCTTTGATAATAGACTCAAAAACTCTGACTCAGCCAGTGGATTAGTATTGGTTGAACTTAAAACTGTCAAGCAGCTTTGGGCTTCGATAGACAGGTTAGCTAAGGGCGTTGAGATCTTTCGGTAAGGTGTGACCTCAGGTAATTTAGTTATATGATATGGAATGTAATAGCTTCCTGTACAAACTGGTTTCACAGCAATGGCATATTTGAAGCTATGTCAGATATGTGTCATACGACGGAATTTGCCTAGCATTCACTTACATTGTTCTCTGTGATTCTCGTTGTCCCTGATCATGGCTTACCTAGCCCTCTGTGTATCCACACGGTGGTTCATCTGTGTTAATACCTTCAATCTGGTCACCTCCAGCTTTGCTAGCTTAGGCGTCACATTGACACCTCCTTAAATTTTCTAATTGATCATTCTGGTGTCAATGAAAGTCACTCAGTTGTGTCTGACTCTTTGCAACCCCATGGATTTATACAGTCCATGGAATTCTCCAGGCCAGAATAGTGGAGTGGGTAGCCTTTCCCTTCTCCAGGGCATCTTCCCAACCCAGGGATCAAACCCAGGTCTCCCGTATTGCAGGCAGATTCTTTACCAGCGGAGCTATCAGGGAAGCCCTGCTACTGTCAAGGACATTTTAAATGTCCATCTGATGCCTAGAAATATTGATAGGCTTTTTTCCTTAGTTGCAATCATTTGTTGAATCTTGATTTTATTTATTGATGATCTTGTTGGCTTCAAATGAAGATGGTAACATTTCCTTTCTTCCCTTCTCCTCCTCTTCACTTGCCTTTTCTGAGTGCGTCAGCAGGGACCTTTAGAGTGGTGTTTACAGCAGTGTGGGGCATACTTCGATTGCATCGCTAGCTGTGGTAACAATGCTTCTAGATTTTCAGCACTAAGAATGACGATGGCTATTGGCGTTTACCTTATTAAAGAACTTCTTTCATCCTGCTACTTTGCCAAGTTCCTGTGTTTGAAAAACATGAAGAATTGTTTAATTTTATCCATTTTGCATCTATTAAGGACATCAAGTTGCTTTTAAAATTATATTTCTGAGATGACTTTGCATTTCTTTGCTCTGATCCCTGATGTTCTCGTTTCCCAGTCTAATGCTCAGAGAACAATCATATTACAGGGTTTTGAGGTGGGAGATGTTCACTGCCACCAGCCCTCTGCATCTGTCGCTGCATTTAACCTGCTATTGGAGATACACTGGATGAAATGTAATGAGTACTCAAAATATCGCCAACATGACCTACTTAGACATAAGGTAGGGGAGAAAGATTATTTATCATTTTCCATAAATATATATGTCTCCAGATGCACCTGTTCACAGGGGGTCTGGACAGAGCAGCATTACAGCGTGTTCTGTGAGGTCTCCAGGGTCATAAATCAGCGGAACCCAGCCAGCAGTGTGTCTTTTTCAGTAGTCTATCTTTAGTCCTTGAGCCTGCCTGTGACCAAAAAAGGGAGCACAGAATCGCTTTATTTTATAATAAAGTTAGTTTTCCCAATATTCAAGTACCAGCAGTCCTCGCTTTGCATAGTTCTGCTATGCACTAGCTAAAGCTGAAACTCCAGTACTTTGGCCACCTCATGCAAAGAGTTGACTCATTGGAGAAGACTCTGATGCTGGGAGGGATTGGGGGCAGGAGGAGAAGGGGACGACCGAGGATGAGATGGCTGGATGGCATCACCAACTCGATAGGCATGAGTTTGGGTGAACTCCGGGAGTTGGTGATGGACAGGGAGGCCTGGCGTGCTGCAGTTCATGGGGTCTCAAAGAGTCAGACACGACTGACTGACTGAACTGAACTGAATCAATTACTAAGTTTTTGTTAAATAACACCAGTCTCCTCCCACTCCGAAACATGGTAAAACTTTGAGTCTAATGTATATTAACTGAGTAGTTGCATACATTACAAACTACACCGCTAGCTCTGCAGCCCACAGATTGCAACATGAGTTGCAAGTGTGCGCCCCTCAGGCCCCTTCCCAGTCTGTCTGTGCCTTGTCCCCATGGGTCTTTGTTGAGTCCACACACAGCAAAGTGTGTGCTTGTATTGCCTCCTTGCCTCCCGGTGATATGCTCCCATGACACGAGCAGCCAAAGAAGGAATTGGTCAACAAAGAGAAAAGCGCAGCAGAGGAAGAAAATGTGATGCTGAAATCCTCCATGAATATAAATGGAATCGTTAGAGAACGAGCTGACCGCGGGAGTGTTGATGTTGCTGCTCTTTGAAACTCTCGATGTGCAGCTGGAGGAACACAGTGGACACAGACTTACCAATAAATGAGGAAAATGGTCATGACAGACAGGATAAAGGCGTGTCAGAGGACGTGATTCTGGCAAACAGTCGCCTTTAGGAACACTAGAGGCAGCTCATGATGCTGAAAATACTCATTACAAAATATTGGAAGCTAATTCAAACTTAGAATTTAGTGTGAAAATTCAACACGGCATGGAAAAGACATTCTGTTTGTACCGCAAGTTTCACATGAAAAGAAGAGCAGCAATATTCGAACTACCTGATAAGCTTTCACAAAGAAATAAATACTGAAATTCTCAGTGTTTCTAATGATGAAAATATAGTGTACTAAATAAATTTTGGTTGTACTATTTTTTCATTTCTCTGTGCATTTAGGACCCATGGTAAGACAGTTTTAATGTTTTGATCAACATTTTTAAAGGTTATGGTATGACTGGAATTTTTGCCACTGATCATTAATATCAGTTGGCATAGTTTCAGCTTGCATAGTCATTTTTATAGTCCCACATTTCTGTGCAAAGTGAGGACTCTCTGTACCATTTGCTCATTCAAAAAGATCTGGGAGATAGACAAGAGAAAAAAACACATACATAACCCCACCCCTCAAAGGTACTTGTTGGCCTATAAATGTGTATTTTTCTGATTGACATTGAATCGTATAACTTCATTCTTACTTGTTTTGCATAACTGTGATTCTTAAAGAATTTTCTTTCCATTTTTTTAATAGACATATTTTTAGAGCTGTTTAAGGTTCATAGCAAAATTGAATGAAGGTAGAAAAAGTTCTCATAAACACCCTGCGCCCCACAAACCTGAAACCTTCCCCACTGTCAATCACAGCTGCTACAATGCATGAGCTCACACACGTCATCATCACACAAAGCCCATAATTTGCATCAGAGTTCACTCATGGTGGTGTTCGTTCTATGGGTTTCGATAAATGTGTGATGAAATGACTCCACCATTATAGTTTCATACAGAATATTTTCACTGTCCTGAAGCTCCTTAGGGTTCTGCCGATTCATTACTCCCTTTCTTCTAATCCCTGGCAACCACTAATCTTTTTATTGTCTCCATAGTCTTCTTATTTCCCCCCCTTTAGGGTTGATTTCAGACATAACTACCAGATCATAAGCCTCAAACTAGTAGTCAGTGTAATGAATCCAGCCTACAGATCAGTTTTGTTTGGCCCATACTCTTGTTTATTTTCTTTTTAATGGAATCAATAGGACACTTCACATAAAAGTATAAATTGCCTATTTTTTTGAAAAATCAGGAATTCTATTAATGCCATTTTCATGTTCCCACATGTTGATAGGAAGCTGGACCTGAGTGGCCACTGTTGCTTTAGAGGCTAGCATTGCCACGCCCCTGTGAGCATCTGAGTTTGTTTTTTTCCTGGATGTGATAATCAAGAGTTCTTAAAGTATGAACCACAGTTTTCTCTGCAACTGCAGAGAAAATTTTAAAATCTGTAAACAATTCTGTTTAATAAATTTAAAGTTAAATAAGCTTTGATGCATTTACTCAATGAATTATTATACAGACTAAAACAACTGCTAATAAAGCCTGTACTGTACCGTGAAAGTGTTAGTTGCTCAGTCATGCCCAACATTTTTGTGACCCATGGACTGTAGCTGGCCAGGCTTGTCTGTCCATGAAATTCTCCAGGCAAGAATCCTGGAGTGGGCTGCCATTCCCTTCTCCAGGAATCTTCCTGACCCGGGGATCGAACCCGGGTCTCCTGCACTGCAGGTGAATTCTTTACCATCTGAGCCAGCAGGGAAGCTTTGTGTTTTAACCTGGGACCTCCTACCACAAAAAGTAGTGAAATTTGCTGATCGGTTTATATTTATTATATAAATTATTATTATTATATTTAATTGATGAACAAATTTCATTACTCTTTGGGTAGGAGCTCCTGGAATGGCTACCCTGGTCCCCATCTCCTGATACTCACTGCTTTGTGTAATTCCTTCCCTTTGAATGTGGACTGGCCTGTGGCTTGCTACTAATGATTAAAATATGGTAAAAGGGATGTTACTTCCAAGATTAGGGTCAAAGATGGTGAATTCCCTCTCTGTGTCTCTTTCTCATTTGCTTGTTCTGATGAAGCCACCTGCCCTATTGTGAGCTGCCATTAGGAGAATCCCATATAACAGAGAACAGAGTGTGGCCTCTGCAGAGAGTCAGTGAAGAGAGGAGGCCCTCAGCCCAACAGCCCCCATGGAACTGAATCCTGCCCGCACCACTAAGGGCCTCTGGGAGTGGGTCCTGCCCCAGCTGAAGCTCGAGATGGCTGGAGCCATGGCCAGCCCCCTGTGTGCAGTTAGTGAGAGAGCCTGAACTGCAGGATCTGTCTGTTCAAGACTTGCTTGGACCCTTGACCCATTGAAACTTGGAGATAATTAGTGCATATTGTTTTAAGCTGTCAAGTTTTTGAGGTTTAATTTGTTACACAGCAGTAGATGGCTTATATACCATTGTTGTGTGTGAGCAATTTGAGCCAATAGAAGAGATGGGAATACCAGACCACCTGACCTGCCTCTTGAAAAACCTGTATGCAGGTCAGGAAGCAACAGTTAGAACTGGACATGTAACAACAGACTGGATCCAAGTAGGAAAAGGAGGACGTCAAGGCTGCATATTGTCACCCTGCTTATGTAACTTATGTGCAGAGTCCATCATGAGAAACACTGGGCTGGAGGAAGCACAAGCTGGAATCAAGACTGCCGGGAGAAATATCAGTAACCTCAGATATGCAGATGACACCACCCTTATGGCAGAAAGTGAAGAGGAACTAAAGAGCCTCTTGATGAAAGTGAAATAAGAAAGCGAAAAAGTTGGCTTAAAGCTCAACATTCAGAAAACGAAGATCATGGCATCTGGTCCCATCACTTCATGGCAAATAGATGGGGAAACAGTGGAAACAGTGTCAGACTTTATTTTTGGGGGCTCCAAAATCACTGCAGATGGTGACTGCAGCCATGGAATTAAAAGACGCTTGCTCCTTGGAAGGAAAGTTATGACCAACCTAGACAACATATTGAAAAGCAGAGACATTACTTTGTTAACGAAGGTCCGTCTAGTCAAGGCTATGGTTTTTCCAGTGATCATGTATGGATGTGAGAGTTGGACTATAAAGAAAGCTGAGCTCAGAAGAATTGATGTTTTTGAACTGTGGTGTTGGAGAAGACTCTTGAGAGTCCCTTGGACTGCAAGGAGATCCAACCAGTCTATCCTAAAGGAGATTCGTCCTGGGTATTTATTGGAAGGACTGATGCTGAAGCAAACTCCAATACTTTGGCCACCTGATGTGAAGAGCTGCCTCTTTTGAAAAGATGCTGATGCTGGGAAAGATTGAGGGTGGGAGGAGAAGGGGACGACAGAGGATGAGATGGCTGGATGGCATCACTGACTCAATGGACATGAGTTTGGGTATATTCTGGGAGTTGGTGATGGACAGGGAGGCCTGGCATGCTGTGGTTCATGGGGTTTCAAAGAGTTGGACACGACTGAGTGACTGAATTGAACTGAACTGAGAAATTTTCTTGATTTTCTTCAACTGGTAGGAGGTGGGAGGGAGAGAGTGGCGGAGAGAAATAGTTGGAGCTATTATCATCTTGTGACTTTTGTGGACAGATCCTGTTTTAAAAGAAAGTTAACGCCAGTCAGAAAGCAGTGCTGAGAGATGAAGGTTTACCAGGTTCTGCTGACATCATCTGAGTACCTTCATCCAACTGTGTCTGAAATCAGCCCTCTATACTTATATGCCAGTGGATTCCCTTTTCTCTCGAGCCAGTTTTTCTCTTTTTTTTTTTTTGCACCCCAAAGAGGTTGGCCTGACATAAACTGTAATTAGCTAATGGCCAGAGCCTCAGCTGTCTAAAGAAGGTCTTGTCACTCTTAACAGATGCCCCATATTTTCTTTCAGCTGACGCGATTTGGAGTATCTGTTCACGGCTTTACAGGAGTAAGGAATAGGTATTTGTAAGTTTGTGAGTGCAGGTTAAAAAAGTAATTGGAAACTAAGTAAGTACAAAAACATCTTCAATCAAAGAAAGATTTTCTAAGCTGAAGTATTGTTCGTTTTTATGATGGAGCATGTAAATCTTCATATATAAAAACTTCACTGTCATTAGGGTGTGTCACACAAAATAACAAACACACCTTTTTCAATCTGGTTATAAATATGCAGAGTGGAATTTATTTCACCAAAGCATTCCATGCTTCCAACTGATACTATATATAAAAGCTCTCACTCCAAGATGTCATTAAAGCCACATTTGTTCATTTCTATTTATTATTAGAAAAAAACAAAATGAAAAAAAGTGGATTTGAGTCATATTTCCTGTGAGTTCATCACTTGCTGGCATATAACACTTGTGAATTTTATTCAATTCATTTAAAATGATTTCTCACATGCGGCCAGAGAGTTAAGGGTGGCACAGAATTCAAAATGATCAGCAGGCAGCCAAGATTTCTCAGGAGACAGGTTCAGAATCACAGCCAAGGTATGTTTTCCTTAAGGAACTGTATCTTAGAAAAACTGTCTCTAATGAAACAGAATTTTTCCTAATAAATTCAGCTCATTTGTGTTTTAAAATCAGTAGACACAAACGACCTTCTTAAAATAAGGTGTCATATATATATATATATATATATATATATATATAAATAGAATAGGTCAGATATAGGCCAGGCTCTGTGATGCTCACTTCAGATGCCCTCAGAATTCATTCTCTTTTCTTATTGACTTTGTAACTATGTGATTACAAAGAAGTCAGCTGGGCTGAAGTGATGAGTACTGATGTCAATCTTCACCCAGAGTTTGAAGAAAACCTTTCAGAGGTTGAGGATACCCAGATAATTTTCAGAAGTGGAATTAGGAGAAAAAAAGAAAACCCAATAATACCTAAAACAAAACAAAGTGGAAAAAGGCTTATGTCTTAAAATTCCCTAATTGTCCCTGGGAGTTGAAATGCTACAAAAGCTGTTTTCTTTAAAATGATTCTACCCTTTTGAGAGTAGCATTCTAGGAATCAGTTACCTTAGGAGTTTGCTTCTAATTTTAGCTAACCTAGAGAGAGGGTTACCAGCCTGGGGATTAGGGGTGGGTCGTATCAGTGAATCAATGTAAGCGATGCCACCACCGCAGCTGACAGTGCTCCCCATGAGCCACGTGCCCGCGGAGGCCTTTGTGGTGGATGCTGGGAGCCTCCACACCCGTTTCCTCCTCCTCTTCTGGGAGGTTGGGAAGCTCGGCAGAATGATTCCCAGGGTCCCCAGGTGGTCAGAGCTCCAGGGTGGAGTTAGACTCTCTTCATCAGTTGTCCTATGCGAGATCTGGAAGGTGGGAGTGAGACAGAGCTGCCTCCTGCAACCATGCCAGTTAACAAGCAAGGGCTCACAGTGTGACCGCATGTCAGTCAGACGCCAGGTTCCCAGGTCTGATTATCACCCGGGTTGAGACAGCAGCAGAAATGGTCACAGCAGCAAAAACATTACCATGACCTGCAAACTAATAGTCTTCCTTCCAGTTCTTCCAGTTACTTGATAGGCAACGTCTAAGTCCCTTGTATAAGACTTTTATTAGACCCTTGGATAAGACGCTCCTTGCATCCATGTTCTTTCCCCAGAAAGATGCCAGCAGTTACCAGTGCATCCCAGTTTGTCCAGGACTGCCCCAGTTTTAACACTGAAAGTTCTGCATTCAGGGAACCTCCTCAGACCCTGGAAAACTGGCATGATTGGTCACCTTAAGATGCAGCCACTCTGGGTGGGACCTACTATCTACATCAACCCTGTCTGTGGGCTTAACATGAAGCTCTCTGACCAGTGGGATACTAGCAAACATTACCCAAGAAAGATCCCATTTTCTCCTCTGCCTCTGCCTGGAAAATGCCTAGGATATCCAGCGGGAGACTCACACATTTGGCCCAGATGCACCAGCCAATAGCAAGACATGGGGTGAGACCAGCATGACCGGAAGAACTGCCCAGTACTGCCCAGCCAAGCCCAAGCTTGTTTCTGATCTGCAGACCCATGATTTAAACAGACTGTCTTTGTTTTCAGCTGGTGTGTGTGTGTTTCAACATTATCATGGTAATAGACAACTGGTATATGCATGCGTGCTAAGTCGCTTCAGTCGTGTCCGACTCATTGCAACACTGTGGACTCCAGGATAGCCCGCCAGACTCCTCTGTCCAAGGGATTCTCCAGGCAAAAATACTGGAGTGGGTCGCCATGCCCTCCTCCAGGGCATCTTCCCAACCCAGGGATCGAACCCACGTCTCTTTATGTCTCTCGCATTGGCAGGCAGGTTCTTTACCACTAGCACCACCTGGGAAGCCCTAACTGGTATACCCATCACTCAAATTAACTCAGTTAACGCTTGGAATAACCGGAGTGGTTTCTGTTTTCTGCACTGAATTCTGACTGGCCCAGAACTTTACAAAGATTGGCTCCTTTCAGTATCACAGCGACCTGATGAAGAGGGATGACGGCAGTGCCCATTTTGCACCTGCGGCTCAGGGATGGCAACTGAATCATCCGAGTCCGTTCTTCTGGGAGATGCTGGAGCCGGAACGCAAGCCAGGCCTGTGGGAATGCAGAGCCCACCTCCTTAGCTGTCGGACAAACTAAGTCACACCTAGGGGAAAAGAAATAGGAGCACATTCTTTCTGCTGGAAAGAGTCTAGAAGAAGACAGGTTTGCAAGGTCTCCATTGGATGTCAGCTGTAAAGGAGATGCAGGTTTCATGCAGAGAATCGGCAGCTGTAAGGGTGCCTGCACATCCCAGAGCTGAATTCTTTGAGGGTTGTGCAACCTCTATCTGATATGGTTGCATTTGGCCCTATTTTCAGATTTACTCATCTCTTCCACGACAGCATATTAAGTGACGATCTCAAATATAGACCCACTCGTCTGAACAAAGGGAACATGCCTCACTCAAGCCCTTCTTTGATTTATAACCAATTCTCTTTTAACATGTGGACCCACAAAAAGGAGATCGCTGACTAGCTTGAACAATGAACTTGTTAGTTAACAGAATTAACAGTGTATTGTTTCACTGCCGTGACAGTAATAAAGCAGGAGATGTGAAGTCGATACAGTCACAACTGAATCGTAATGGATGAGATATTTACAGCAAAGCTGTTAAAACATTGAATAAAATATGGAAAGAGCGAAAGCAGATGTGTTTTTATTCTTTTGAGTTGAAGCTTGTAAGGTAAAAAGATAGTTTGAGTAATAATCACAGGTTCTGATTCACAATGCATTAATAAATATTCATATGGTACCAGCCGCTGAAACTTTCCAGATACAGAAATAAAGTGAGAAAGCCTGTTCTTCTCTTACAGTTTGCGAAGTTTAGATTTCCAGACACACATGTCAATATCTCCATTAGGTTCTTGTAAAAGTTCTCTTTTATTTTGTACAGACTTCCAAGTCTTGCTGGCGAAACACTCATCTTCTCTTTTTTTCCGGTGTCACAGTATTTCCCCCACTCAAACCAGAAGAAAGTAGAAAAGACACGATGGTCTATTAATAAAGAAGAGACCTATAATTTAAGTAGATAGAGGTGGAAGGAAATGAGCTTTCCTCTTCTGAATTAGGCACAGGTAAATGAGCTTTATATCCCACTGGAAACCCACAATCCCAA